>NC_137897.1:79036800-80376800 GCF_963455335.1 Martes martes
CTGCTGCACTATTCCCAGCCGTAAGAGCAGGGAAGCCAGCTGGGAGCCCTGGGTCTTGGTGCCAGCTTTCTGCTCTCTTTCGCCATAAACTGTGAACCGCCAAGCAGTCATGCAACTGCTTTCCTGGGACTGACCAGCACATGGCAAAAGTGTAGCAAAACCCTCCCCTGGACAAATAGCATGGGTCTGTGCCACCGGACTCCCCAAAACTTGGAGTTCTGAAACTCAGTCACATGCCTGAGATAAAAAAGCTTGGACATAGGCAGGGCAAACCCAGGGTTCAGACAGAAACTGGCGACATGAGCAGGGAGATAGATTGTTCTTCTGTGAGGGCTCACTGAAGAGTGAAGAGCGTGAACCTTCAACTTCGGGGCTAGAGAGCAGGGCGCCATTATGTTCATCCCACCCATCAGCGCTGAAAGCCTGCAGGGAACAAGACGGCACCACCTAGTGGACGCTGGAGCTGCTTACACCAAGTCCGGGCCCCCTGTGCCCTAGAGGTGCATGTCCCCTGCAACAAGTCCCCTGAGAATCAGCACAGCAAGCTCTGCCCCCAGAAGACCAGCGCAAACAACTCAATGGCACCAAGTCTACCGATCGCAGAGTGCTACAAAGCTTCAGCTCTAGGGCAAACAGGATCTAGCTTCCTTTTCACTTTTATTCTTTATTTTCTTTAAATTATTTTTCTTTCTATTCCTTTTTAAATTCCCTTATGAATTTTTTATTTTTATTTTTATTTTTTATAGCTTTCTTTATTTATTTTGGGCAGGGAGGGACAGAGGAAACGGGAGAGAATCCTCAATTGGAGTCCATGCTGAGCATGGAGCCTGCCTCGGGGCTCAATCCCAGGACCCCGAGATCATGACCTGAGCCAAAACCAACAGCCAGACGCTTAAGTGCCTGAGCCACCCAGGTGCCCCTATTGTTAATTTTTTTAAAAAATTTTAGACATACGTATTTGGTTTATTTTCAGTATTGTTTTCTTTTCTTTTTTTATCTTTTATTTTGGGATCTAGATTCTTTTAACAAGCAGACCAAAAAACACCCAGGATCTAGTTCTTTTAGGGGTGGGGGTATTGTCGTTTTTTTTTTTCTTTTTTGGTTTTTGTTTGTTTGTTTGTTTCCTTGGGCTTTGTGTTGTTTTTTCTTGGGGGGTTCTTTTTTTTTTTTTCCCTTTCTTTTCATTTCCGGACAACATGGCGAGACAGAGAAATTCACCCCAAAGGAAGAACAGGACGTAGGACTCACTGGCAAGGATTTATCAATACAGATATAAATAAGATGTATGAACTAGAATTGAAAACAACGATTATCAGGATACTAGCTGGGCTTGAGAAACTCATAGAAGACACTAGAGAATCCCTTACTACAGAGATAAAAGAACTAAAGTCTAGTCAGACTAAATTAAAGATGTTATAACTGAGATGCAATCTGATATGGAGGCCATTGAAACGAGGATGGACAAAGACAAGGAACGATTCAGTGATATAAATGATAAAATTATGGAAAATAATGAAGCTGAAAAGAAGAGGGAAAGAGAGGTAATGGACCACGCAGGTAGACTTAGGGAACTTAACAACTTATTAAAATGTAATAACATTCATGGCATAGGAGTCCCGGAAGATGAAGAGAGAGAGAAGGGGGCATAAGGTTTAGTCAAACAATTGGAGGTGAAAACTTCCCTCACCTGGAGAGGAACACAGGCATCAAAATCCAAGAAGCAGAGAGAATTCCCTTTAAATTCAGCAGAAGCCAACCATTGCCAAGGCATAGCATAGTCAAATTCACAAAATACACAGACAAGGAAAGAATCCTGAAAGCAGAAAAGAAAAAAAAAAAGTGCTTAACCTACAGGGGAAGACAGATCAGGTTCACAGCAGATCAGTCCACAGAAACATGGCAGGAGGGCAGAAGCAAGTGACAGGAAATAGTCAAGTAGGCAACATGCTGAATGGGGAAACTATGCAGCCGAGAATTCTTTATCTAGCAAGGCTGTCATTCAGAACAGAAGGAGAGAGAAAGAGTTTCCCAAACAAGAACTAAAGGAGCTCATGACCACGAAACCATCCCTGCAAGAAATTTTAAGGGGGATTCTCTGAGTGGAGAAAAAGAGACCAAAAGCAGCAAAGACTAGAACATCCCCCAGAACATCACCAGATACACCAACTCTACAGGTAACACAATGGAACTAAATTCATATCTTTCAATAATCATTCTGAATATAAAGGGAATACATCCTCCAATCAAAAGACATAGGGTATCAGAATGGATAAAGAAACAAGATCCATCTATCTGCTGCTCACAAGAGAGAAATTTTAGGCTTAAAGACACCTACAGATTGTGAGGGGGATGGAGAACCATCTGTCAGGCTAATGGACGACAGAAAGCCAGAGTAGCCATACTTACGTCAGACAAACTAGATTTTAAAACAAAGAGTGTAACAAGAGAAGAAGAAGGGCATTATACCCCAGTTAAGGGTTCTGTCCATCACGAAGATCCAACAATGGCAAACACTTACACCCCTAACTTGGGAGCACCAAATATATAAATCAATTAATAATAAACAGAAGGAAACTCATTGATAACAATACAATAATAGTAAGGGACTTTAACACCCCACTTATAGCAATGGACAGACAATTATCTTAGCAGAAAATCAACAAGGAAATATGGCTTTAAATGACAACACTAGACCAGATGAACTTAAGAGACACATTCAGAACATTTCATCCTAATGCACCAGAATACACATTGTTTTTGAGAGCACAAGGAACATTCTCCAGAATAGATCACATACTGGGTCACAAACCAGCCCTCAACAAGTACAAAAAGATCGAGACCACACCGGGCATATTTTCAGACCCCAACACCAAGAAACTTGAAGTGAGCCACAAACAAGCAAATAAACAAAAACCAAACCAAAACAAAACAAAAACCCCCTCAAATACATGGAGTTTAAAGAGCATCTTACTGAAGAATGAATGGGTTAACCAGGAAATTAAAGGAGAAATACAAAAAAATACATGGAAGCAAATGAAAATGAATACATGACAGTCCAAAACTTTTGGGATGCAGCAAAGGCAGTCCTAATGGGGAAGAATAATCTAATACAGGCCTAACTCAAGAACCAAAAAAGTCTCAAACACACAACTTAACCTTGTGCCTAAAGTAGCCGAAAGGGAGCAGCAAATAAAATCTAAAGCCAGCAGAAGAAAGGAACTAATAGAAATTAGAGCAGAAATGAAATAGAAACAAACAAACAAAAAATTGAGTAGGACAGATTAAGAAATCTTGAGCTAGTTCTTCAAAAGAAGTAATAAAATTGATAAGCCCTTAGCCAGATTTATCAAAAACAAAAGAGAAAAGGCCCAAATAGATCAAATCGTGAATGAAGGAGGAAGGATCACAACCAATACCACAGAAATACAGACTATTATATATAAGAGACTACTATGAGAAATTAAATGCCAACAAACTAGGCAACCTGGAAGAAATTAACAAATTCCTAGAAACCTACAAACTACCAAAACTGAAACAGGAATAAATAGGAAACTTGTACAGACCCATAAACATTAAAAAAAAAAATCATTTCAGTAATCAAAAATCTCCCAACAAGCAGAAGTCCTGGGCCAGATGTCTTCCCAGGGGAATTCTACCAGACATTTAAAGAAGAGTTAATTGCACCCCAGTGCTTATAGCAGCAATGTCCACAATAACTAAGTTGTGGAAAGAGCCTAGATGTCCATCAACAGATGAATGGATAAAGTAGGTGTCATTCATATATATATATATATATATATATATATATATATACACAGACACACATACATACATACACACACACAATGGAATATTACTCACCCATCTGAAAAGATGGATACTTAGCATTTACATTGACATGGATGGAACTGGAGGGTATTATGCTGAGTGAGAGAAGTCAATCAGAGAAAGAATGATCATATGAGTTCACTTCTATGTGCAATACGAGAAACAGCACAGAGGACCATTGGGGAAAAGAGGGAAAACTGAAGGCAAAGTCATCAGAGAGGGAGAAAAACCATGAGAGGCTCTTAACTATAGGAAACAAACTGAGGGTTGCTGGAGAGGTGGTGTGGGGGATGGGGAAATTGGGTGATGGGCATTAAGGAGGACATGTGATGTCGATGAGCCCTGGATGTTATACGCCACTGATAAATTATTGAACACTAAAGCTGAAACTAATGATGTACCATAACTTGGCTAATTGAATTTCAATTAAAAAAATAAAATAAAGAAGTGTTAATACCTGTTCTTCTCAAATTGTTCCCAAAAAATAGAAATGGAAGGAAAACTTCTAAACTCATTCTACGAATCCAGCATTACTTTGATTATAAAGCCAATGCCCCAACTAAAAAGGAGAATTACAGGCTAATATCCCTGATGTACAAGAGTGCAAAAATTCTCAATAAAATAGTAGCAAATTGAATTCAACTATACATTAGAAGAATTATTCACCACGATCAAGTGGGATTTATTCCTGGGCTGCCGGTTTGGTGGTTCAATAGTCACAAGTCAGTCAACATGATGCACTGCATTAATAAAAGAAAGGATGAGAGTCATACGATCCTGTCACTAGATGCAGAAAAAGCATGTGACAAAAGACAGCATCCTTTCTTGATAAAAACCATCAATAAAGTAGGGATAGATGGAACACACCTCAACAGCGATAAAGGCCATATACAAAAGACCCATAGCTAATATCATCCTCAATGGGGAAAAACTGAGAGCCTTTCCCCTGTGGTCAAGAATAGGACAGAGATTTCCACTCTCACCATTGCTATTAAAGATAGTACAGGAAAGGGACCTGGGTGGCTCAGTCGGTCCAGGGTCCTGGATCAGGACTTTGGCTCAGGTCCCAGGGTCCTGGGATCAAGCCCCACGTCAGGCTCCCTGACCAGCGGGGATTCTGCTTCTCCCTCTGTCCCTCCCCAACTCGTGCTCTCTCACTCTCTCATATAAATAAGTAACATCTTAAAAAATTAATATATATATGAAGTATCATCGTACTGGAAGTCTTAGCCTCAGCAGACAACAGAAAGAAATAAAAGGCATCCAAATTGGCAAGGTAGAAGTCTAACTTTAACTATTTGCAGACAATATGATACTCTATGTAGAAAATCCAAAACTCCACCATAAAAGTTGTTATAACTCTTACATGAATTCAGCAAAGTCACAGGATACAAAATCAATGTGCAGAAATCTGTTGCATTTCTTTTTTTTTTTAAAAAAGATTTTATTTATTTATTTGACACAGAGAGAGAGATCACAAGTAGGCAGAGAGGCAGGCAGAAAGAGAAGGGGAAGCAGGCTCCCTGCTGAGCAGAGAGCCCGATGCAGTTCTCGATCCCAGGACCCTGAGACCATGACCCTAGCCGAAGGCAGAGGCTTAACCCACTGAGCCGCCCAGGCCCCCCGTTGCATTTCTATATAACAATAACAAAGCAGCAGAAAAAGAAATCAAGGAATCGATCCCATTTGCAATTGCACCAAAAACAATAAGATACCTATGAATAAATCTGATGAAAAAGGTAAAAGAACTGTATCTGAAAACTATAGATCACTTATGAAAGAAATTGAAGAGGACACAAAGAAATGGAGAAACATTTCATGCTCAGAGACTGCGAGAACAAATATTGTTAAAACGTCTACCCTACCCAAAGCAGTCTACATGTTTAATGCAATCCCTATCAAAATACCAATCAAACCCTATCAAAATACCAATATCAAAATCCCTATCAAAATACCACCAGCAGTTTCCATAGGGCTAGAACAAACAGTCCTAAAATTTGTATGGAACCACAACCAAGACCCTGAAGAGCCAAAGAAATCCTGGAAAAGAAAAGCAAAATGGGAGTCATCACAATTCCAGATTTCAAACTATTTTACAAATCTGTAGTGATCAAGACAGTATGGTACTGGCACAAAAACAGGTAGATCCGTGGAACAGAAGAGAAAACCTAGAAAAGGAAGCACAACTATGTCTTTGGCAAAGCAGGAAAGAATATCCAATGAGAAAAAGACAGTCTCTTCAACACATGGTGTTGGGGAAAATGGACAGCAACATGCAGAGGAATGAAACTAGACTGCTTTCTTACACCATATACAAAAAGAAATTCAAAATGGGTGAAAGACCTAAATGTGAGACAGGAAACCATCAAAATCCTAGGGGAGAACATAGGCAGGATCCTCTCTAACCTCAGCCATAGCAACTTCTTACTAGACATGTCCCTGGAGCCAAGGGAAACAAAAGCAAAAATGAACTATTGGGAATTCATCAAGATAAACAGCTTCTGCACAGCCAAGAAAACAATCAACAAAACTAAAAGGCGGCCTGTGGAATGGGAGAACATATTTGCAAACAACGTATCTGGTAAAAGGTTAGAATCCAAAATCAATAAGGAACTTATCAAACTCAACACTCGAAAACAACAACAACAACAACAAAAACAAATCCAGTTAAGATATGGGCAGAAGAGGGTGCCTGGGTGGCTCAGTGGGTTAAAGCCTCTGCCTTCGGCTCAGGTCATGATCTCAGGGTCCTGGGATCGAGTCCCACATCGGGCTCTCTGCTCAGCAGGGAGCCTGCTTCCTCATCTCTCTCTCTGCCTGCCTCTCTGCTTACTTGTGATTTCTCTCTGTCAAATAAATAAATAAAATCTTAAAAAAAAAAAAGATATGTTCAGAAGACATGAATAGACACTTCCAAAGAAGACATCCAGAAGGCTAACAAACATATGAAAAGATGCTCAACATCACTCACCATCAGGGAAATACAAATCAAAACCACCATGAGATACCCCCTCACCTCTGTTAGAATGGCTAAAATTAACAAGACAGGAAACAACAGATGTTGACAAGGATGTGGAGAAGGGGGAACCCTCTGGCACTGTTGGTGGGAAAGCAATCTGGTGCTGCCACTCTGGAAAACAGTATGGAGTTTCCTCAAAAAGTTAAAAATAGAGCTACCTTATGATCCAGCAGTTGCATACTAGGTATTTACCCACAGGACACAAAAATACAGATTCAAAGGGGTACATGCACCCCAATGTTTATAGCAGCATTATAAACAATAGCCAAACTATGAGGAGAACCATGATGTCCGTTGACTGATGAATGGGTAGAGTTTGTGTGTGTATACACAGATAAAACACACACACAGACACACACACACACACACACACACACACACACATACTGGATAATTACTAATGAAAAAATGAAATCTTGCCATTTGCAATGACATCGATGGAGCTAGAGTGTATAATCCTAAGTGAAATTGGTCAGTCAGAGAAAGACAAATAGCATATGATCACACTCATATGTGAAATTAAAGAGAAAAAACAAGTTATGAATATATGGAAAGAGGGAAAAGGAGAAAAAGAGAGAGGGAAACAAACCATAAGAGACTCCTAAGAATACAGAACAAACTGAGGTTCAATGGAGGAAGGTGGGTGAGGGATGGGCTGGATGGGTGATGGGTAAATGAGAAAAGTGTTTTACGGTTGGGCAGATGGGCACAGGTACAAACACTAGAGTAGGTGGGACTCTTGAGAGTTACAGGTCTTTTTGTGCCAAGTGTGGTGGCTCTGAAAAGAGCCTTTGGTTTGCAAGGTGGTGAGGCGGTCCGGAGGCAGCTCATTGGCGGGAGGTGTACCTGAGGATGGCCTTGCTGGCCTCAGACAAGGCGAACTTGCCAATCTCCCCGGGCAGCAGCAGGCACGCAGTTGTCTGGATCTCCCTGGAAGTGATGGTGGTGCGCTTGGTGGAGCAGGCCAGGCGAGACGCCTCGTCGTCGATGTGCTCGAAGATGTCCTTGATGAAAGAATCCAAGACACTCACAGCCCTTTGTGAGAGGCTCAGGCCCTCGTGAACCTGCTTCAGAACGCTGGGGAAGTAGGTGGCGAAACTGTTGTGGGAGCGGCGGTGGCCACGGCCCCTTGGCTGCTCCTGCTTCGGTCTCTTCGTGTCCGCTGCGGTGGGCTCCTCGGTGCCCAGGCTTTCTTCAGAAGAGGTCTCACAGCCAGGTTCCGCCATGTGGATCTCACCTTCCCAGCAGCTCAAACGGAAGGACACTGGCTGTGGGTGAGGCATGCCAGCCCTTTTATGGTCGTTGCATTTCCTGATGACACGTGCAACCCCTGTCTGATTGGACAGAATGCAAAGCCATGAAGCGGGTGACTTAGCTAGGTCTTGTCAGATCTGATTTCAAGCCTTCGAGCTTGATATCACTTCAGTCAGAGTGAGAATCAGACATCCTCTGATTTTCTTTGACAGCCTCCAGAAAAACTTTTAAACATTCCATGTGATGGTGTGGTTTACCTCCGAATGTGGGGTCAGGATCTTGGAGTTTTGCAATCCAGCACAACTTTGACCTCTGTGCTGAGCTTGGAGCCTGCTTGGAAATCTCGCCCTCTCCCTCTGCCCTTCCCCATCCTCTCCTACCCTCCCTTTCTCTCCCTCTCTAAAAAAAAGTTTCATGTTGGAAATCTGGAGTAAACTATACCTTCACATGGACTGTTTGAAACAAATGGGAGTACATCAAACCAAAAAGCTTCTGCACAGCAAAGGAAATCGTCAACAAAATGAAATAGCAAACTACCAAAACAGAGAAAATATTTGCAAATCATGAGTCTGATAAAATGTTAATATCCAAAATATAGAGTGAATTTGAAAAACTCAAAAGCAGAAAAAAGAAAAATTAAACAACTTGATTAAAACCTAGGCAAATGATCTGAATAGCCATTTTTCCACAGAAGACCTACAGAAGCCCAACATGTACATGAAAAGGTCTTCCACATCACTAATCAGGGAAAGACAAATCAAAACTACAAGGAAGTAAAACTTCAAACCTGTTAGAATGGCTATAATAAAAAAAGACAAGGAATAACAAATGCTTGTGAGGATGGAGAGAAAAAAGAAGTCTATTGAGTTGCCTGAGGGGGCTCAGTCCTTAAGCCTCTGCCTTCAACTGAGGTCACAATGCCAGGATCCTGGGATCCAGTCCTGAGTGGGACTCCCTGTGCAGCGGGGAGCCTACTTCTCCCTCTGCCTGTTTCTTCCCCTACTTTTGCACTCTCTGTCAAATAAATGAATAAAATCTTTTAAAAAACTTAAACAATTAAAAAAAAAAGGAAGTCTCATGCCCTGTTGGTAACGGAATGTATGGAATGTAATTTGGTACAACCACTTTGGAAAAGAGCATGGAGGTTCCTCAAGAAATTGGAAGTACCACCTGATGCAACAATTCCACTTTGGGGTATTTATCTGCAGAAAGTGGGTACGATGAATGGGCACTACCATGTTCTTTGCAGCATTATTTACTATAGCCAAGAAATGGAAACATCCTAAGTATCCATTTCTGTCGGCAGGATATGGCCTGGCTTTACATGCTTTGAAGCCAGACCGACCTGGGTGCAAATCCCAGCTTTATTACTTACCAGTTGTGTGCCATCAGGGAAGTTCCCTGAGCCTGTGTTTCCTCGTCTGTAAAAAGGGAATGATAGCAGTACCCACCTCATAGGGTTGTTGTGAACATTAAATGAGATGACGGAAGTAAAATGCTTAGCACAAGAGACATAATGAGCACTCAGTAAATGAACTTGCAGCTTTCAGATCACTTCTGATTGGGGAAGGTAGGCCTAAACGACATCAGCAAACAAACCACACGATACGTATCTCCAGGCTACAGACTTTTTTGAAGTGCCTCCAGTGAAGGGGTTCCCGTCCACAAATTTAAGGAAATTTTAATATTGAAAGACAAATCTATAAGTTACTTAAATAAACCAAGAGAAAATAGTGTTCTCAATGGCTGCTGGAGCTACGGAAAGGGCATGTTTGATATCTAATAAGTTCCCTGAAATGGCTTAGAAAACCAAAATTGTTATTCTGAGCACATGGATCTCAAACAAAATCTTAATACCATCTTTGCTGATGAAACGCTACTATCATTCTTATTAGAGCCAGAAAGTGGACAGAAAGCTTCTTATCAACATGACGGTCGAAAAGTATTTGTGAATATTTGGAAATTAAATTTTAAAAAGATTTAAACACTACGAAAAGAGCCTATATAGGTTTAGTTGATCTGATTGCACTGCAAAAGAGTAAATATCTAGAACAGCTTTGTCTTGGAAAACATTACACTCTTAAAAATAAACAGGAACCGCCCCCCCCCCAAAATAAATAAAATAAACAGGAACCTTAGCGGGCTCTAAGCAAATGCAACCTGAAGTCAAGCATGGCTTTTTTTTTTTTTATTTTTAAACTCACAGACACATTTGCAGTGTCTATTCCAGACATACAGTAGATACCAAGAATTTCATTGAGTGAATGAATGAGCCATATTTTCAATCTTTAGGTAGTAAGAATGGTGGGGGTGGGGGGGACGAGATTAAGAAGATGACTAATTTAAATGAGAGGTGGTAAGAAGTAACCTAATAGAGTTTTCTTAAGCACCAGGAAAATTAATTCAATTGTATGGCTTTCCTCCCCATTTTCTTATGGGCCTTGGTGGAGAGAGCGGATCTCTGCTTTCAAGCGCCGATCTTGCACTTAACAAGGTTTGTGACTCTGTGCCCTCCGGACCTGAGTTTCTTCTGTTATAAACTAGGTATAATAGCATTGTTGTAAACGCCAGATAAAATAGTACCTGTAAAAGTCCTCTGTAAACTAAAAAATACTGTATAGGGCTAGGGTGATATTATCACAAATATGACAGTGCTGCTTTCTCTGCTATTGCAATAAAAGACCTGATAAAGAAAACAAAACAAAACAAAACAAACAAACAAAAAATAAACAAAGGGGAACTGCCAAAGCTCTTATGTCAGTAATATCTGCCAATAGTTACTGCACAAAACATTAAGACAGAAGTTTTCATAAATTTATTGCAGAATCCACTTAAAAACTGTAGTAAGAACCCACAATATCGTGTTAACAGCCTAACTTTCAAATGCGTATGAAAAATATTTTTCTCTATAAAGGCATAGAGGAGATTGACCTTGCCTCAGATATTTAAAAATCTCTTTACTAACCCACCTAAGAGAGGTCAGATGGATTCTTATATCAGCTTCTGCACTTTATCTGTTGCCATATCACCCATAAGGAAACTCTGGAAAATTCCCCACATGCTCATGAGAGAATGAGAAAGAAAAGGGTAACATCACACTATAACAAAACTAACCCCCCACTGAGGCTGACCTGCAGAAATAACTAACAGAAATGAGTGTTTGGGAAAGCCAAGACATGCCGCATGGTTAAGGAGAGCCCACAGCGGTCCAAGGAATAAAGTGCACTCCAATACAGAGTAAAGTAGTGCTGATCCTGTTTTGTTCAAAGTAAAAATGCTGTAAATATCCACAGAATGCCGCAGCAAGAACAAAAACTATAGAGTTTGTCCCACTTTTTAAAGCTACAGGTCTTTCCCGCCAAGTAAGGTGGCTCTGAAAAGAGCCTTTGGTTTACGAGGTGGTCAGGTGGTCTGGAGGCAGCTCATTGGCGGAAGGTGTACCTGAGGATGGCTTTGGTGGCCTCGGACACGGCGTGCTTGCCAATCTCCCCGGGCAGCAGCAGGCGCACAGCTGTCTGGATCTCCCTGGAGGTGATGGTGGTGCGCTGGGTGGAGCGGGCCAGGCGAGAGGCCTCGTCGGCGATGCGCTCGAAGATGTCCTTGATGAACGAATCCAAGACGCTCACGGCCTTCTTCGAGAGGCTCAGGCCCTCCTGAACCTGCTTCAGAACCCTGGGGAAGTAGGTGGCGAAACTGTTGTAGGAGCGGCGGTGGCGGCGGCGGCGGCGGCATTGGCCCCTTGGCGAATTCTGCTCCGGGCCCTTCGGGTCAGCTTCTGTGGGCTCCTCCCCTGTGCCCAGGCTTTCCTCCCGCGAGGGCTCACAGCCAGGCTCCGCCATGTGGGGCTCGCCTTTCCCACGCTTCACAAGGAAGGACGATGGCGGCTGTGGGGGGAGGAGGGGGGCGCTGGCCCGTTTAGAGTCACGGCGCTTCCTGACGTCACGGGCAACCTCCATACCTGATTGGACCAAATGCAAGGCAGGAAAGCGGGGCTCTATGCCAGGCCGCGTCACCTGTGATTGCATACCCTTGAACGTGACATCACATCAGACAGTCAGAGAGGGAAATCCAGGGCCCTCTAAACTCCTTGGGACCTCGGTCAGAAAATCTTTCAAACAGTCCATTCCGTTGGGCGTTTTGTCTGCTCGTTTTCAACCTCAAAACAGTAACAGATCTTAGAAGAGTCATGTTTTTATTGCAATACTTTATATCCCACGTCATTACCTTATTTCAGATAAGCAGTAAGTGGCATTGGGTCAGGATGTGCTAGAAACCAGGATGCTCTGGAGACCCAGAGTCAACGTGTCTACCTGCATTCTGGAAAACGTTCCCTGGGTACTTGAAAACACTGTGTATTCTGCTGCTTTCAGATGGAATATTCTGAACGTATCTGCTAAACCCATCTGGTCCAGTGGGTCATTCAAAGCCATTGGCTCCTTGTTGATTTTCTGTTTAGACCACCTGTCCATTGATGTAACTCAGGCCTTAAGGTCCCCTGCTACTATTGTGTTATTATCGATTAGTTCCTTTGTGCTTGGTATTCACTGTTTTTATGTATTTGGGTGCTCCCACGTTGGGTGCGTAAATATTTATAACTCTTATAGCTTCTTATTGGAGTATCCTCTTTATTATTATAGAGTATCCTTCTTTGTCTCTCGTCACAGTCCTTTTTTTTTTTTTTAATTGTGTTATGTTAGTCACCATCCAGCACACCATTGGATTTTGGTGTAGCGTTCCTGATCCATTACTGCCATGTAACTCCCGGTGCTCATCACAACACGTGGCCTCCTTAATACCCATCACTGAGTACCCCCATCCCCATCCCCTCCTCCCCTCTAAAACCCTCAGATTGTTTCCCGGAGTCCACAGTCTCTCATGGTTCATGGCCCCCTCTAAATCCCCCCACCTTCAGTTTTCCCTCCCTTCCTCTAATGTCCTCCGTGCTATTCCTTATGTTCCACCTATGACTGAAACCGTTAAGGTCTAGTTTGTCCGATACAACTGTTGCTACTCTGGCTTTATTTTGACATCCACGTGCATGATAGGTGTTGCTCCATCCCCTCACTTTCCAAACATTGGTGTCTTTAGGCCTAAAATGAGTCTCTTGTAGGCAGCATATAGATGGGTCTTTTTTTTTTTTTTGATCCCTTCTGTCACCCTATGTCTTTTGATTGGAGCATTTAGTGCATTCACATTCAAAGTAATTATCGATAGATATGTATTTATCACCATTTTATTACCTGTTCCGTGGTTGTTTCTGAAGATTTTCTCCGATCTTTTCTTGTCTTTCTCTCTTTCATGTTTTGCTGATTTTCTTTAATGACATATTTGGGTCCCGTGCTCTTTATTCTTTGCCTATTTGTTAGTGGTTTTTGATTTGTGGGTGCCATTAAGTTTGTGTATAACCTCTTCTGCACATAGCAGTCCGTATTAAGTTGATGGTCACTTAAGTTTGAACCCTTTCTCGGCTCCTCTCCTCCTCGTGTTTTGGGTACATGTTGTTACATTTTAGTTTTTATTTATTTTTATTTTCATTTTTCGTAGTGAGGGAGAGAGTGGGGAGGGGAAGAGGGAGGAGGAGTGAGAGAATCTGAAGTGGGTTCCACGCTGGCCATGGAGCCCAACGTGGGGCTGCATCCCACAACCCCAAATCATGACCTGAGCCGAGATCAAGAGTCAGATGCTCAACCGACTGAGCCACACAGGCATCCCTACGTTGTTACATTTTAAATCCTTGTATTTTGTGAATTCCTTGACTGACTTTTTACGAAAATATTCCATTTTTAGTGCTTTTGTGGTTTTTTTTTTCTACCTGGTTACTGCCAGGTTTCCTCAGATCTGATGGCAGGCCCTCGAGCTTGACATCGCCTCCATTTTGGGCTCTGCGCTGAGAGTGGAGCCTGCTTGGGAATCTCTCCCTCTCTTCTCGCCACTCCCCCTTCCCTCCTACTTTTTCTCTCTCCCTTCCCAAAAAGAAAAAAAATTTTTTTCAAATTGGAAATCTGAAGTAAACTAAACCTTTACTTCTGATACCTGACATCTTGACATCGCCTCAGTCCGTGTGGTATACAGTCAGCCTCTATATTTCTCGTGTGGGCCACCAGAAAAATGTTGAAACATTCCACGTAAAGGTATAGTTTACTCAGTGCAGAGCCGAAAATTGTGCTGGATTTCATAACCCTGAGATCGTGACCCCACCTCAGGAGGTAAACTACATCAGCACATGGAATTTCTGCTTCCCACACGGACTGAAGCGATGTCAAGCTCGAGGGCCGGCCATCAGATCTGAGGAGCCTGGCTCAGTGACCGGCTTCCTGGGATTGCATTTTGTCCAATCAGATGGGGCTTGCGGGTGACGTCGGGAAACGCGGCGACTATAAGTGAGCATGCGCCCCGCAAACCGCTGCCAGTGTCCTTCCTTCTGAGCTGTCGGGAAGGCGAGCCCCACATGGCTGAACCTGGCTGTGAGACCTCTTCTGAGGAGAGCCTGGGCACCGAGGAGCCCACGGCAGCGGACCCGAGGAGTCCAAAGCAGGAGCCGCCAAGGCGCCGCGGGCGCCGCCGCGGCCGCCGCGGTGGCCGCTCCCCTGACAGTTTTGCCACCTACTTCCCCAGGGTTCTGAAGCAGGTTCACGAGGGCCTGAGCCTCTCGCAGAAGGCCGTGAGCGTCATGGATTCGTTCGTCAAGGACATGTTCGAGCGCATCGTCGACGAGGCGTCTCGCCTGGCCCGCTCCACCAAGCGCTCCACCATCACCTCTAGGGAGATCCAGACAGCCGTGCGCCTGCTGCTGCCCGGGGAGATTGGCAAGCACGCCGTGTCTGAGGCCACCAAGGCTGTCATCAGGTTCAAAAGACGTGAATGAGCTGCCTCTGGACCGCCTGACCACCTCGCAAACCAAAGGCTCTTTTCAGAGCCACCTCACTTGGCCCAGAAAGACCTGTAACTCTCCAGAGTGCCACCTACTCTGGCGTTTCGGCCTGGGCCATTCTGCCCATTCTTAAAACCCTTTTAACCGTGAGCGAGTCCACTTTAATATATGCGTGTGGTGCGGTCTGTTATGATTTTCCTTGACCCTATCGCATTTCGTCACTTTCCTAAACGGCCCGTTCCTTCAGGTCAGCCTCTTCAGGACTCTTGACCGTCACAGCTGGGTCCACAGTAATTTTTCTTGCCTTTTGTGTTCTCCTTCTCCCACTCACCTAGAGTAGTGTCGTCTCGAGATTTTTTGAGTGTGTTGATATAGCAACAAGTGAAGGGCTGTAGCGGATACAGAACTCACACTTACCCCATTCACACTCGCTCAACACAGTCCCTCAACCTAATTCAGTTACTTACATAAAAGAGGACCCAAACACTGTGCAGAAAACTCAATCTAGACTCATGCCCTACTCAAGCTCCCGACCTTCTGATAGGCCTACTTTACTTCATCCGAATTCAACCTGCTTCTATCCTCTTTCCCTTTTGACACAAAAGTCTTCCTGAGCTGCAATTAAGCATGGATGACGGGGTCCTCCAATGAGAGCAGCTGTGCTCCCAGCCTCCGCTAGAAGCAGCCAATAAGCATCTGGCGGCACAGGATCCACGGCCGTTGGCCCAAAGGGTGGTGGGGTGACCAGAGCTGAACCAATAACAGCCTTCCTGTGACACGGGGCACCGCCTGGAGATTGAGGGGGAAGGTGGTGGTGGTGTCTGTCTGCCTGTGGGCTTCTGCTGAAGCTCTTGCTTTGAACCAGGGTGGTTGAAGGGTAAACATGCCCATGTCACAGTGGGACATGTCCCTATTGCTTTGCATCAAAATAAGAGGAGGCTGTTTGGCAATAAAGAGCACTAAGAGGACTCCTTCCTCTACGTCACGGGATTGGATGGGTAGGACCACTTAAGATAATGGCAATGCCCTTTAACACCCATGGTGTTTTTTCTTCTTGGTACATGGTCTAGGCTTGGGTTTGCTTTTTTTCTTTTTCTTTTCTTTTCTTTTCTTTCCTTTTCTTTCTTCTTCCTTCTTTCCTGCCTGCCTTCTTCTTTCTTTCTTTCCTTCTTTATTTCTTTCTTCCTTGTTTCCTTTTCCTATAGGTACATGCTGAATTTCAAGGTAGTTGGTGATTATCTGAGAGCTTTGCATTTAACTGAGTTCTAGCTTCTTATATATCTGTGAAGAGAGAACACACTGGCGGGGTGAGGGTGTTGGGGGGGGGGTTCGGTGCTTGAAATTTGTTACGAGTAGCACTAAAACCCACTATTTCATCATGTTTGCTATGTATCCCATGTGGACATTTAAAATAAATTCTAAATAACCTTTGACCTGAATGTAGAAACCTGTGAAAGGTGTCACTCTGAGACAAACGGTGAGACAAACGCTAGCAAATGTGCAGCAATCCAACCTTTTCTCGAGTCCATCAGAAGAGAGATAAATCCAAAGGGATATGAAAAGGCATGGAGGGCTCGCTGCATACATACTCAAGGAAAGCTACCAAAAAATGAAGGGCCAGTAAATCCCTGTGGGTGGTCCCTAGAAATTGCCATTTACATGGGGAACTAAATTTTTGAAGCCACAGGCTCTTTTCAGAGCCATATGCCTTTTCAGAGAAAGGCCTGTGGACCATTTAGAAAAATTACATTCTGTTTCACAAAGTCTCTTAATTTCCGTCATGCTAATTGCTGCCGGTTCACAATGCCCTTTCTGTCCACATGACTTACAGTGGTTTTTCAAAGTTATTCACGCACATTGGTCTCATACATATCATTTTACTTAAAAAGTCGTTTTAAGAATGGGAATCCAGAGGAGCTTGGGAAGATGGCAGAGTAGGAGGAGACTGAGCTCACCCTGTCCCACGTTTACAATTAGTTATCATCCACAACAAGTAAATAAACCAGAGAGCAACCCAACGACTGGAAGAACGAACCGCACGCTAAATATAGGGAGGAAGCTGCATCTGAATGCTTAGGAAGGTAAGAAATGTGCAGAGAGGCTGCCTGCAGGAACATGTGGGGAGGGCAGAGAAATGGGCCCTCGCACCAGGGAACTCACACGGAGGAGACTAATACCCACACCGTTCGGCTGTGGGAACTAGAGGGGCTGAATACCATGAGTTTGGATAACCAGTGGGACTTGGAGCCTGGAGCTCTGCAAGTCAGCTGTCTCAGCACTGAGCAAGCCAGGAGGGAGAGTGACAGCTGGGTCGCCACCCTGAAAGAGAGAGCAGCCCGTGTGGAGAAGCAACATAAAAACGGCAGTTTACACGATGCCAGGGGCAAACGGGAGACAGGACTGTTCATACGGATTTTGGAGCGTGGTGGGGGACTTCTCTGAGCAGGAAGGAGCTGCAGGTGCCATTTTCCTCCCCTGCCCCGCAGCATAAACATAAGGCCGTCTGTGCACTGCACAGACACTTGCTACCTAACCCGCTAGCAGTGTGCCATGCCCCCCAGTTCTCCTGAGGACTTGCCCACTCCAAGCCTGCTGGCCTCAGCCCTGGGGGGTGAGGGGGTCAGGGCAGATTTTGTTATCGCGGTGCATGCCCCACCCAGCCACCGGGTGCACAGCTGCTGTTGTGGGTGGGGCCCAGCTGCACCCAGCCATTGCCTCCAGCCACACCCAGCTTCATGCCCCTGGCCAACCCAACACACAGGCCCAGCCACCACAGCACTTGGGGGAATCCGGCAGAGGACCAATGGCCCAACGCAAATTTTGCTCCCAAGTACCCTGGCGGGCCTGCCCTCCCTCCTTCCCCAGAGCGGGCTTCCCTGGGTCCCGGTAACACCACAGAGAACAAGCACAGCCCACAACAGGCAGAGAGTCAGTGCAGATGCCTGCCCTGAAAGGAAACCGACTCAGACACAAGAGCAGGGCGTAAGCGACACACATAGGATACTCTCCTGAAGTGCCAAGTCCTGGTCAACAGGGGACACAGCACTGCAGGGCACCCTGGGACTACCTCTTCACAAAGTCACTACTTTCAAGAGCAGAAGACGTAGCTGACTTCCGTAACATGCAGGAACAGATACAGAGAAGCAGACAAAATGAGGAAACAGAGAACTTTATCCCACATGAAAGAACGGGACCAGGCCACGGTCAGAGATCTA
This sequence comes from Martes martes, assembly GCF_963455335.1. Lineage (NCBI taxonomy): Eukaryota > Metazoa > Chordata > Mammalia > Carnivora > Mustelidae > Martes > Martes martes. The sequence goes on from NC_137897.1 coordinate 79,054,988, forward strand.
AGCAGAAGAGATGCAAGTAACATCTCTGATAGAGAATTTAAAGCAATGATCGGTGACGATACTCACTGAACTTAAGAAAAGAGTAGAAGACACGAGTGAGACCCTTAACACAGAGATAAGGGGGAACATAGTGGAGATAAAGGGCTCCGTAAACGAGATGAGAAACACATTTGATGGAATGAACAGCAGGATGGAAGCAGCAGAGGAATGAATTGGTGACCTAGAAGACAGAGTAGTGGAAAGGAATCAAGCCGAACAATAGAGATAAAAAACAATTGCGCAAAACGAGAATGGAATTAGGGAACTCAGTGAGTCCATCAAATGTAATAATATTCACATTTTAGGAGTCCCAGAAGAAGAAGAAGAAGGAGGAGGAGGAGGAGGAGGAGGAGGACGAGGACGAGGACGAGGACGAGGACGAGGAGAGATAAAAGGAAGCAGAAAGCTTATTAGGAGAAATAATAGATGAAAACTTTCCTAAACTGGGGAAGGAAACAAACATCCAGATCCAGGTGGCACAGAGAACTGCCACAAAAATCAACAGAGGCAGACCCACGCCGAGACATACTGTAATTAAATCAGCGAAATAGGGTGAAAAGGAAAATTTGAAAAGCAGAAAGACAAAAGAAGACAGCAATTTACAAGGGAAAGCCAAAACCCGTAAGGCGAGTGGGAGACTTTTCAAGAGAAACTTTGCAAGCCGGAGGGCAGTGGCATGATACATGCAGGGAGCTGAAAGGCAAGAATCTGCTGCCAGGAAGACTCTATCCAGCAAGGCTGCCGTTCAGAATTGAAGGAGAGATAGAGAGTTTCCCAGACAAACCAAAACTGAAGGAGTTTGTGACCACTAAACCGGCCCTGCAGGAAATAGTAAAGTGGACTCTGTGTGGAAAGGAGAGACCCAAAGTGACAAGGATCAAGGTAGAAAAAAAAAAAACCACAAAAGCACTAAAAATGGAATATTTTGGTAAAAAGTCAGTCAAGGAATTCACAAAATACAAGGATTTAAAATGTAACAACGTAGGGACGCCTGGGTGGCTCAGTCGGTTGAGCGTCTGACTCTTGATCTCGGCTCAGGTCATGATTTGGGGTTGTGGGATGCAGCCCCACGTTGGGCTCCATGGCCAGCGTGGAACCCACTTCAGATTCTCTCACTCCTCCTCCCTCTTCCCCTCCCCACTCTCTCCCTCACTACGAAAAATGAAAATAAAAATAAATAAAAACTAAAATGTAACAACATGTACCCAAAACACGAGGAGGAGAGGAGCCGAGAAAGGGTTCAAACTTAAGTGACCATCAACTTAATACGGACTGCTATGTGCAGAAGAGGTTATACACAAACTTAATGGCACCCACAAATCAAAAACCACTAACAAATAGGCAAAGAATAAAGAGCACGGGACCCAAATATGTCATTAAAGAAAATCAGCAAAACATGAAAGAGAGAAAGACAAGAAAAGATCGGAGAAAATCTTCAGAAACAACCACGGAACAGGTAATAAAATGGTGATAAATACATATCTATCGATAATTACTTTGAATGTGAATGCACTAAATGCTCCAATCAAAAGACATAGGGTGACAGAAGGGATCAAAAAAAAAAAAAAGACCCATCTATATGCTGCCTACAAGAGACTCATTTTAGGCCTAAAGACACCAACGTTTGGAAAGTGAGGGGATGGAGCAACACCTATCATGCACGTGGATGTCAAAATAAAGCCAGAGTAGCAACAGTTGTATCGGACAAACTAGACCTTAACGGTTTCAGTCATAGGTGGAACATAAGGAATAGCACGGAGGACATTAGAGGAAGGGAGGGAAAACTGAAGGTGGGGGGATTCAGAGGGGGCCACGAACCATGAGAGACTGTGGACTCCGGGAAACAATCTGAGGGTTTTAGAGGGGAGGAGGGGATGGGGATGGGGGTACTCAGTGATGGGTATTAAGGAGGCCACGTGTTGTGATGAGCACCGGGAGTTACATGGCAGTAATGGATCAGGAACGCTACACCAAAATCCAATGGTGTGCTGGATGGTGACTAACATAACACAATTAAAAAAAAAAAAAAGGACTGTGACGAGAGACAAAGAAGGATACTCTATAATAATAAAGAGGATACTCCAATAAGAAGCTATAAGAGTTATAAATATTTACGCACCCAACGTGGGAGCACCCAAATACATAAAAACAGTGAATACCAAGCACAAAGGAACTAATCGATAATAACACAATAGTAGCAGGGGACCTTAAGGCCTGAGTTACATCAATGGACAGGTGGTCTAAACAGAAAATCAACAAGGAGCCAATGGCTTTGAATGACCCACTGGACCAGATGGGTTTAGCAGATACGTTCAGAATATTCCATCTGAAAGCAGCAGAATACACAGTGTTTTCAAGTACCCAGGGAACGTTTTCCAGAATGCAGGTAGACACGTTGACTCTGGGTCTCCAGAGCATCCTGGTTTCTAGCACATCCTGACCCAATGCCACTTACTGCTTATCTGAAATAAGGTAATGACGTGGGATATAAAGTATTGCAATAAAAACATGACTCTTCTAAGATCTGTTACTGTTTTGAGGTTGAAAACGAGCAGACAAAACGCCCAACGGAATGGACTGTTTGAAAGATTTTCTGACCGAGGTCCCAAGGAGTTTAGAGGGCCCTGGATTTCCCTCTCTGACTGTCTGATGTGATGTCACGTTCAAGGGTATGCAATCACAGGTGACGCGGCCTGGCATAGAGCCCCGCTTTCCTGCCTTGCATTTGGTCCAATCAGGTATGGAGGTTGCCCGTGACGTCAGGAAGCGCCGCGACTCTAAACGGGCCAGCGCCCCCCTCCTCCCCCCACAGCCGCCATCGTCCTTCCTTGTGAAGCGTGGGAAAGGCGAGCCCCACATGGCGGAGCCTGGCTGTGAGCCCTCGCGGGAGGAAAGCCTGGGCACAGGGGAGGAGCCCACAGAAGCTGACCCGAAGGGCCCGGAGCAGAATTCGCCAAGGGGCCAATGCCGCCGCCGCCGCCGCCACCGCCGCTCCTACAACAGTTTCGCCACCTACTTCCCCAGGGTTCTGAAGCAGGTTCAGGAGGGCCTGAGCCTCTCGAAGAAGGCCGTGAGCGTCTTGGATTCGTTCATCAAGGACATCTTCGAGCGCATCGCCGACGAGGCCTCTCGCCTGGCCCGCTCCACCCAGCGCACCACCATCACCTCCAGGGAGATCCAGACAGCTGTGCGCCTGCTGCTGCCCGGGGAGATTGGCAAGCACGCCGTGTCCGAGGCCACCAAAGCCATCCTCAGGTACACCTTCCGCCAATGAGCTGCCTCCGGACCACCTGACCACCTCGTAAACCAAAGGCTCTTTTCAGAGCCACCTTACTTGGCGGGAAAGACCTGTAGCTTTAAAAAGTGGGACAAACTCTATAGTTTTTGTTCTTGCTGCGGCATTCTGTGGATATTTACAGCATTTTTACTTTGAACAAAACAGGATCAGCACTACTTTACTCTGTATTGGAGTGCACTTTATTCCTTGGACCGCTGTGGGCTCTCCTTAACCATGCGGCATGTCTTGGCTTTCCCAAACACTCATTTCTGTTAGTTATTTCTGCAGGTCAGCCTCAGTGGGGGGTTAGTTTTGTTATAGTGTGATGTTACCCTTTTCTTTCTCATTCTCTCATGAGCATGTGGGGAATTTTCCAGAGTTTCCTTATGGGTGATATGGCAACAGATAAAGTGCAGAAGCTGATATAAGAATCCATCTGACCTCTCTTAGGTGGGTTAGTAAAGAGATTTTTAAATATCTGAGGCAAGGTCAATCTCCTCTATGCCTTTATAGAGAAAAATATTTTTCATACGCATTTGAAAGTTAGGCTGTTAACACGATATTGTGGGTTCTTACTACAGTTTTTAAGTGGATTCTGCAATAAATTTATGAAAACTTCTGTCTTAATGTTTTGTGCAGTAACTATTGGCAGATATTACTGACATAAGAGCTTTGGCAGTTCCCCTTTGTTTATTTTTTGTTTGTTTGTTTTGTTTTGTTTTGTTTTCTTTATCAGGTCTTTTATTGCAATAGCAGAGAAAGCAGCACTGTCATATTTGTGATAATATCACCCAAGCCCTATACAGTATTTTTTAGTTTACAGAGGACTTTTACAGGTACTATTTTATCTGGCGTTTACAACAATGCTATTATACCTAGTTTATCACAGAAGAAACTCAGGTCCGGAGGGCACAGAGTCACAAACCTTGTTAAGTGCAAGATCGGCGCTTGAAAGCAGAGATCCGCTCTCCACCAAGGCCCATAAGAAAATGGGGAGGAAAGCCATACAATTGAATTAATTTTCCTGGTGCTTAAGAAAACTCTATTAGGTTACTTCTTACCACCTCTCATTTAAATTAGTCATCTTCCTAATCTCGTCCCCCCCACCCCCACCATTCTTACTACCTAAAGATTGAAAATATGGCTCATTCATTCACTCAATGAAATTCTTGGTATCTACTGTATGTCTGGAATAGACACTGCAAATGTGTCTGTGAGTTTAAAAATAAAAAAAAAAAAGCCATGCTTGACTTCAGGTTGCATTTGCTTAGAGCCCGCTAAGGTTCCTGTTTATTTTATTTATTTTGGGGGGGGGCGGTTCCTGTTTATTTTTAAGAGTGTAATGTTTTCCAAGACAAAGCTGTTCTAGATATTTACTCTTTTGCAGTGCAATCAGATCAACTAAACCTATATAGGCTCTTTTCGTAGTGTTTAAATCTTTTTAAAATTTAATTTCCAAATATTCACAAATACTTTTCGACCGTCATGTTGATAAGAAGCTTTCTGTCCACTTTCTGGCTCTAATAAGAATGATAGTAGCGTTTCATCAGCAAAGATGGTATTAAGATTTTGTTTGAGATCCATGTGCTCAGAATAACAATTTTGGTTTTCTAAGCCATTTCAGGGAACTTATTAGATATCAAACATGCCCTTTCCGTAGCTCCAGCAGCCATTGAGAACACTATTTTCTCTTGGTTTATTTAAGTAACTTATAGATTTGTCTTTCAATATTAAAATTTCCTTAAATTTGTGGACGGGAACCCCTTCACTGGAGGCACTTCAAAAAAGTCTGTAGCCTGGAGATACGTATCGTGTGGTTTGTTTGCTGATGTCGTTTAGGCCTACCTTCCCCAATCAGAAGTGATCTGAAAGCTGCAAGTTCATTTACTGAGTGCTCATTATGTCTCTTGTGCTAAGCATTTTACTTCCGTCATCTCATTTAATGTTCACAACAACCCTATGAGGTGGGTACTGCTATCATTCCCTTTTTACAGACGAGGAAACACAGGCTCAGGGAACTTCCCTGATGGCACACAACTGGTAAGTAATAAAGCTGGGATTTGCACCCAGGTCGGTCTGGCTTCAAAGCATGTAAAGCCAGGCCATATCCTGCCGACAGAAATGGATACTTAGGATGTTTCCATTTCTTGGCTATAGTAAATAATGCTGCAAAGAACATGGTAGTGCCCATTCATCGTACCCACTTTCTGCAGATAAATACCCCAAAGTGGAATTGTTGCATCAGGTGGTACTTCCAATTTCTTGAGGAACCTCCATGCTCTTTTCCAAAGTGGTTGTACCAAATTACATTCCATACATTCCGTTACCAACAGGGCATGAGACTTCCTTTTTTTTTTAATTGTTTAAGTTTTTTAAAAGATTTTATTCATTTATTTGACAGAGAGTGCAAAAGTAGGGGAAGAAACAGGCAGAGGGAGAAGTAGGCTCCCCGCTGCACAGGGAGTCCCACTCAGGACTGGATCCCAGGATCCTGGCATTGTGACCTCAGTTGAAGGCAGAGGCTTAAGGACTGAGCCCCCTCAGGCAACTCAATAGACTTCTTTTTTCTCTCCATCCTCACAAGCATTTGTTATTCCTTGTCTTTTTTTATTATAGCCATTCTAACAGGTTTGAAGTTTTACTTCCTTGTAGTTTTGATTTGTCTTTCCCTGATTAGTGATGTGGAAGACCTTTTCATGTACATGTTGGGCTTCTGTAGGTCTTCTGTGGAAAAATGGCTATTCAGATCATTTGCCTAGGTTTTAATCAAGTTGTTTAATTTTTCTTTTTTCTGCTTTTGAGTTTTTCAAATTCACTCTATATTTTGGATATTAACATTTTATCAGACTCATGATTTGCAAATATTTTCTCTGTTTTGGTAGTTTGCTATTTCATTTTGTTGACGATTTCCTTTGCTGTGCAGAAGCTTTTTGGTTTGATGTACTCCCATTTGTTTCAAACAGTCCATGTGAAGGTATAGTTTACTCCAGATTTCCAACATGAAACTTTTTTTTAGAGAGGGAGAGAAAGGGAGGGTAGGAGAGGATGGGGAAGGGCAGAGGGAGAGGGCGAGATTTCCAAGCAGGCTCCAAGCTCAGCACAGAGGTCAAAGTTGTGCTGGATTGCAAAACTCCAAGATCCTGACCCCACATTCGGAGGTAAACCACACCATCACATGGAATGTTTAAAAGTTTTTCTGGAGGCTGTCAAAGAAAATCAGAGGATGTCTGATTCTCACTCTGACTGAAGTGATATCAAGCTCGAAGGCTTGAAATCAGATCTGACAAGACCTAGCTAAGTCACCCGCTTCATGGCTTTGCATTCTGTCCAATCAGACAGGGGTTGCACGTGTCATCAGGAAATGCAACGACCATAAAAGGGCTGGCATGCCTCACCCACAGCCAGTGTCCTTCCGTTTGAGCTGCTGGGAAGGTGAGATCCACATGGCGGAACCTGGCTGTGAGACCTCTTCTGAAGAAAGCCTGGGCACCGAGGAGCCCACCGCAGCGGACACGAAGAGACCGAAGCAGGAGCAGCCAAGGGGCCGTGGCCACCGCCGCTCCCACAACAGTTTCGCCACCTACTTCCCCAGCGTTCTGAAGCAGGTTCACGAGGGCCTGAGCCTCTCACAAAGGGCTGTGAGTGTCTTGGATTCTTTCATCAAGGACATCTTCGAGCACATCGACGACGAGGCGTCTCGCCTGGCCTGCTCCACCAAGCGCACCACCATCACTTCCAGGGAGATCCAGACAACTGCGTGCCTGCTGCTGCCCGGGGAGATTGGCAAGTTCGCCTTGTCTGAGGCCAGCAAGGCCATCCTCAGGTACACCTCCCGCCAATGAGCTGCCTCCGGACCGCCTCACCACCTTGCAAACCAAAGGCTCTTTTCAGAGCCACCACACTTGGCACAAAAAGACCTGTAACTCTCAAGAGTCCCACCTACTCTAGTGTTTGTACCTGTGCCCATCTGCCCAACCGTAAAACACTTTTCTCATTTACCCATCACCCATCCAGCCCATCCCTCACCCACCTTCCTCCATTGAACCTCAGTTTGTTCTGTATTCTTAGGAGTCTCTTATGGTTTGTTTCCCTCTCTCTTTTTCTCCTTTTCCCTCTTTCCATATATTCATAACTTGTTTTTTCTCTTTAATTTCACATATGAGTGTGATCATATGCTATTTGTCTTTCTCTGACTGACCAATTTCACTTAGGATTATACACTCTAGCTCCATCGATGTCATTGCAAATGGCAAGATTTCATTTTTTCATTAGTAATTATCCAGTATATGTGTGTGTGTGTGTGTGTGTGTGTGTCTGTGTGTGTGTTTTATATGTGTATACACACACAAACTCTACCCATTCATCAGTCAACGGACATCATGGTTCTCCTCATAGTTTGGCTATTGTTTATAATGCTGCTATAAACATTGGGGTGCATGTACCCCTTTGAATCTGTATTTTTGTGTCCTGTAGGTAAATACCTAGTATGCAACTGCTGGATCATAAGGTAGCTCTATTTTTAACTTTTTGAGGAAACTCCATACTGTTTTCCAGAGTGGCAGCACCAGATTGCTTTCCCACCAACAGTGCCAGAGGGTTCCCCCTTCTCCACATCCTTGTCAACATCTGTTGTTTCCTGTCTTGTTAATTTTAGCCATTCTAACAGAGGTGAGGGGGTATCTCATGGTGGTTTTGATTTGTATTTCCCTGATGGTGAGTGATGTTGAGCATCTTTTCATATGTTTGTTAGCCTTCTGGATGTCTTCTTTGGAAGTGTCTATTCATGTCTTCTGAACATATCTTTTTTTTTTTTTAAGATTTTATTTATTTATTTGACAGAGAGAAATCACAAGTAAGCAGAGAGGCAGGCAGAGAGAGAGATGAGGAAGCAGGCTCCCTGCTGAGCAGAGAGCCCGATGCGGGACTCGATCCCAGGACCCTGAGATCATGACCTGAGCCGAAGGCAGAGGCTTTAACCCACTGAGCCACCCAGGCACCCTCTTCTGCCCATATCTTAACTGGATTTGTTTTTGTTGTTGTTGTTGTTGTTTTCGAGTGTTGAGTTTGATAAGTTCCTTATTGATTTTGGATTCTAACCTTTTACCAGATACGTTGTTTGCAAATATGTTCTCCCATTCCACAGGCCGCCTTTTAGTTTTGTTGATTGTTTTCTTGGCTGTGCAGAAGCTGTTTATCTTGATGAATTCCCAATAGTTCATTTTTGCTTTTGTTTCCCTTGGCTCCAGGGACATGTCTAGTAAGAAGTTGCTATGGCTGAGGTTAGAGAGGATCCTGCCTATGTTCTCCCCTAGGATTTTGATGGTTTCCTGTCTCACATTTAGGTCTTTCACCCATTTTGAATTTCTTTTTGTATATGGTGTAAGAAAGCAGTCTAGTTTCATTCCTCTGCATGTTGCTGTCCATTTTCCCCAACACCATGTGTTGAAGAGACTGTCTTTTTCTCATTGGATATTCTTTCCTGCTTTGCCAAAGACATAGTTGTGCTTCCTTTTCTAGGTTTTCTCTTCTGTTCCACGGATCTACCTGTTTTTGTGCCAGTACCATACTGTCTTGATCACTACAGATTTGTAAAATAGTTTGAAATCTGGAATTGTGATGACTCCCATTTTGCTTTTCTTTTCCAGGATTTCTTTGGCTCTTCAGGGTCTTGGTTGTGGTTCCATACAAATTTTAGGACTGTTTGTTCTAGCCCTATGGAAACTGCTGGTGGTATTTTGATAGGGATTTTGATATTGGTATTTTGATAGGGTTTGATTGGTATTTTGATAGGGATTGCATTAAACATGTAGACTGCTTTGGGTAGGGTAGACGTTTTAACAATATTTGTTCTCGCAGTCTCTGAGCATGAAATGTTTCTCCATTTCTTTGTGTCCTCTTCAATTTCTTTCATAAGTGATCTATAGTTTTCAGATACAGTTCTTTTACCTTTTTCATCAGATTTATTCATAGGTATCTTATTGTTTTTGGTGCAATTGCAAATGGGATCGATTCCTTGATTTCTTTTTCTGCTGCTTTGTTATTGTTATATAGAAATGCAACGGGGGGCCTGGGCGGCTCAGTGGGTTAAGCCTCTGCCTTCGGCTAGGGTCATGGTCTCAGGGTCCTGGGATCGAGAACTGCATCGGGCTCTCTGCTCAGCAGGGAGCCTGCTTCCCCTTCTCTTTCTGCCTGCCTCTCTGCCTACTTGTGATCTCTCTCTCTGTGTCAAATAAATAAATAAAATCTTTTTTAAAAAAAAAAAGAAATGCAACAGATTTCTGCACATTGATTTTGTATCCTGTGACTTTGCTGAATTCATGTAAGAGTTATAACAACTTTTATGGTGGAGTTTTGGATTTTCTACATAGAGTATCATATTGTCTGCAAATAGTTAAAGTTAGACTTCTACCTTGCCAATTTGGATGCCTTTTATTTCTTTCTGTTGTCTGCTGAGGCTAAGACTTCCAGTACGATGATACTTCATATATATATTAATTTTTTAAGATGTTACTTATTTATATGAGAGAGTGAGAGAGCACGAGTTGGGGAGGGACAGAGGGAGAAGCAGAATCCCCGCTGGTCAGGGAGCCTGACGTGGGGCTTGATCCCAGGACCCTGGGACCTGAGCCAAAGTCCTGATCCAGGACCCTGGACCGACTGAGCCACCCAGGTCCCTTTCCTGTACTATCTTTAATAGCAATGGTGAGAGTGGAAATCTCTGTCCTATTCTTGACCACAGGGGAAAGGCTCTCAGTTTTTCCCCATTGAGGATGATATTAGCTATGGGTCTTTTGTATATGGCCTTTATCGCTGTTGAGGTGTGTTCCATCTATCCCTACTTTATTGATGGTTTTTATCAAGAAAGGATGCTGTCTTTTGTCACATGCTTTTTCTGCATCTAGTGACAGGATCGTATGACTCTCATCCTTTCTTTTATTAATGCAGTGCATCATGTTGACTGACTTGTGACTATTGAACCACCAAACCGGCAGCCCAGGAATAAATCCCACTTGATCGTGGTGAATAATTCTTCTAATGTATAGTTGAATTCAATTTGCTACTATTTTATTGAGAATTTTTGCACTCTTGTACATCAGGGATATTAGCCTGTAATTCTCCTTTTTAGTTGGGGCATTGGCTTTATAATCAAAGTAATGCTGGATTCGTAGAATGAGTTTAGAAGTTTTCCTTCCATTTCTATTTTTTGGGAACAATTTGAGAAGAACAGGTATTAACACTTCTTTATTTTATTTTTTTAATTGAAATTCAATTAGCCAAGTTATGGTACATCATTAGTTTCAGCTTTAGTGTTCAATAATTTATCAGTGGCGTATAACATCCAGGGCTCATCGACATCACATGTCCTCCTTAATGCCCATCACCCAATTTCCCCATCCCCCACACCACCTCTCCAGCAACCCTCAGTTTGTTTCCTATAGTTAAGAGCCTCTCATGGTTTTTCTCCCTCTCTGATGACTTTGCCTTCAGTTTTCCCTCTTTTCCCCAATGGTCCTCTGTGCTGTTTCTCGTATTGCACATAGAAGTGAACTCATATGATCATTCTTTCTCTGATTGACTTCTCTCACTCAGCATAATACCCTCCAGTTCCATCCATGTCAATGTAAATGCTAAGTATCCATCTTTTCAGATGGGTGAGTAATATTCCATTGTGTGTGTGTATGTATGTATGTGTGTCTGTGTATATATATATATATATATATATATATATATATATATGAATGACACCTACTTTATCCATTCATCTGTTGATGGACATCTAGGCTCTTTCCACAACTTAGTTATTGTGGACATTGCTGCTATAAGCACTGGGGTGCAATTAACTCTTCTTTAAATGTCTGGTAGAATTCCCCTGGGAAGACATCTGGCCCAGGACTTCTGCTTGTTGGGAGATTTTTGATTACTGAAATGATTTTTTTTTTTAATGTTTATGGGTCTGTACAAGTTTCCTATTTATTCCTGTTTCAGTTTTGGTAGTTTGTAGGTTTCTAGGAATTTGTTAATTTCTTCCAGGTTGCCTAGTTTGTTGGCATTTAATTTCTCATAGTAGTCTCTTATATATAATAGTCTGTATTTCTGTGGTATTGGTTGTGATCCTTCCTCCTTCATTCACGATTTGATCTATTTGGGCCTTTTCTCTTTTGTTTTTGATAAATCTGGCTAAGGGCTTATCAATTTTATTACTTCTTTTGAAGAACTAGCTCAAGATTTCTTAATCTGTCCTACTCAATTTTTTGTTTGTTTGTTTCTATTTCATTTCTGCTCTAATTTCTATTAGTTCCTTTCTTCTGCTGGCTTTAGATTTTATTTGCTGCTCCCTTTCGGCTACTTTAGGCACAAGGTTAAGTTGTGTGTTTGAGACTTTTTTGGTTCTTGAGTTAGGCCTGTATTAGATTATTCTTCCCCATTAGGACTGCCTTTGCTGCATCCCAAAAGTTTTGGACTGTCATGTATTCATTTTCATTTGCTTCCATGTATTTTTTTGTATTTCTCCTTTAATTTCCTGGTTAACCCATTCATTCTTCAGTAAGATGCTCTTTAAACTCCATGTATTTGAGGGGGTTTTTGTTTTGTTTTGGTTTGGTTTTTGTTTATTTGCTTGTTTGTGGCTCACTTCAAGTTTCTTGGTGTTGGGGTCTGAAAATATGCCCGGTGTGGTCTCGATCTTTTTGTACTTGTTGAGGGCTGGTTTGTGACCCAGTATGTGATCTATTCTGGAGAATGTTCCTTGTGCTCTCAAAAACAATGTGTATTCTGGTGCATTAGGATGAAATGTTCTGAATGTGTCTCTTAAGTTCATCTGGTCTAGTGTTGTCATTTAAAGCCATATTTCCTTGTTGATTTTCTGCTAAGATAATTGTCTGTCCATTGCTATAAGTGGGGTGTTAAAGTCCCTTACTATTATTGTATTGTTATCAATGAGTTTCCTTCTGTTTATTATTAATTGATTTATATATTTGGTGCTCCCAAGTTAGGGGTGTAAGTGTTTGCCATTGTTGGATCTTCGTGATGGACAGAACCCTTAACTGGGGTATAATGCCCTTCTTCTTCTCTTGTTACACTCTTTGTTTTAAAATCTAGTTTGTCTGACGTAAGTATGGCTACTCTGGCTTTCTGTCGTCCATTAGCCTGACAGATGGTTCTCCATCCCCCTCACAATCTGTAGGTGTCTTTAAGCCTAAAATTTCTCTCTTGTGAGCAGCAGATAGATGGATCTTGTTTCTTTATCCATTCTGATACCCTATGTCTTTTGATTGGAGGATGTATTCCCTTTATATTCAGAATGATTATTGAAAGATATGAATTTAGTTCCATTGTGTTACCTGTAGAGTTGGTGTATCTGGTGATGTTCTGGGGGATGTTCTAGTCTTTGCTGCTTTTGGTCTCTTTTTCTCCACTCAGAGAATCCCCCTTAAAATTTCTTGCAGGGATGGTTTCGTGGTCATGAGCTCCTTTAGTTCTTGTTTGGGAAACTCTTTCTCTCTCCTTCTGTTCTGAATGACAGCCTTGCTAGATAAAGAATTCTCGGCTGCATAGTTTCCCCATTCAGCATGTTGCCTACTTGACTATTTCCTGTCACTTGCTTCTGCCCTCCTGCCATGTTTCTGTGGACTGATCTGCTGTGAACCTGATCTGTCTTCCCCTGTAGGTTAAGCACTTTTTTTTTTTCTTTTCTGCTTTCAGGATTCTTTCCTTGTCTGTGTATTTTGTGAATTTGACTATGCTATGCCTTGGCAATGGTTGGCTTCTGCTGAATTTAAAGGGAATTCTCTCTGCTTCTTGGATTTTGATGCCTGTGTTCCTCTCCAGGTGAGGGAAGTTTTCACCTCCAATTGTTTGACTAAACCTTATGCCCCCTTCTCTCTCTCTTCATCTTCCGGGACTCCTATGCCATGAATGTTATTACATTTTAATAAGTTGTTAAGTTCCCTAAGTCTACCTGCGTGGTCCATTACCTCTCTTTCCCTCTTCTTTTCAGCTTCATTATTTTCCATAATTTTATCATTTATATCACTGAATCGTTCCTTGTCTTTGTCCATCCTCGTTTCAATGGCCTCCATATCAGATTGCATCTCAGTTATAACATCTTTAATTTAGTCTGACTAGACTTTAGTTCTTTTATCTCTGTAGTAAGGGATTCTCTAGTGTCTTCTATGAGTTTCTCAAGCCCAGCTAGTATCCTGATAATCGTTGTTTTCAATTCTAGTTCATACATCTTATTTATATCTGTATTGATAAATCCTTGCCAGTGAGTCCTACGTCCTGTTCTTCCTTTGGGGTGAATTTCTCTGTCTCGCCATGTTGTCCGGAAATGAAAAGAAAGGGAAAAAAAAAAAAAGAACCCCCCAAGAAAAAACAACACAAAGCCCAAGGAAACAAACAAACAAACAAAAACCAAAAAAGAAAAAAAAAAACGACAATACCCCCACCCCTAAAAGAACTAGATCCTGGGTGTTTTTTGGTCTGCTTGTTAAAAGAATCTAGATCCCAAAATAAAAGATAAAAAAAGAAAAGAAAACAATACTGAAAATAAACCAAATACGTATGTCTAAAATTTTTTAAAAAAATTAACAATAGGGGCACCTGGGTGGCTCAGGCACTTAAGCGTCTGGCTGTTGGTTTTGGCTCAGGTCATGATCTCGGGGTCCTGGGATTGAGCCCCGAGGCAGGCTCCATGCTCAGCATGGACTCCAATTGAGGATTCTCTCCCGTTTCCTCTGTCCCTCCCTGCCCAAAATAAATAAAGAAAGCTATAAAAAATAAAAATAAAAATAAAAAATTCATAAGGGAATTTAAAAAGGAATAGAAAGAAAAATAATTTAAAGAAAATAAAGAATAAAAGTGAAAAGGAAGCTAGATCCTGTTTGCCCTAGAGCTGAAGCTTTGTAGCACTCTGCGATCGGTAGACTTGGTGCCATTGAGTTGTTTGCGCTGGTCTTCTGGGGGCAGAGCTTGCTGTGCTGATTCTCAGGGGACTTGTTGCAGGGGACATGCACCTCTAGGGCACAGGGGGCCCGGACTTGGTGTAAGCAGCTCCAGCGTCCACTAGGTGGTGCCGTCTTGTTCCCTGCAGGCTTTCAGCGCTGATGGGTGGGATGAACATAATGGCGCCCTGCTCTCTAGCCCCGAAGTTGAAGGTTCACGCTCTTCACTCTTCAGTGAGCCCTCACAGAAGAACAATCTATCTCCCTGCTCATGTCGCCAGTTTCTGTCTGAACCCTGGGTTTGCCCTGCCTATGTCCAAGCTTTTTTATCTCAGGCATGTGACTGAGTTTCAGAACTCCAAGTTTTGGGGAGTCCGGTGGCACAGACCCATGCTATTTGTCCAGGGGAGGGTTTTGCTACACTTTTGCCATGTGCTGGTCAGTCCCAGGAAAGCAGTTGCATGACTGCTTGGCGGTTCACAGTTTATGGCGAAAGAGAGCAGAAAGCTGGCACCAAGACCCAGGGCTCCCAGCTGGCTTCCCTGCTCTTACGGCTGGGAATAGTGCAGCAGGACGGCACCCCCCATTCTTCTTGGGACCCAGGGCATCCTTGGACCTTGCTGTGACTCCCGGGACTCCTCCCCACTTTGCCACCTGAGCACCTTCAAGCCAGGCATGACCTTTGTGGTAGCAGACTTCTAAAAGTTCAGATCTTGCACTCCACTGTTAATGATTCTTTGCAGTAGCCTCCGTAAGTAGGCTCCCTCCCCACTGCCGTATGCACAACCATATCCCCCCTAGTTCAACTCTCTGCACCTCCTACCTCCCCAAAGGTGGTTGCTTTTCTACTTGTAGACTTGTAGATTTGGTTCTTTCAGGCCTGAGATTCATTTCTTGGGTGTTCAGAATGATCTGATAACTATCTAGCTCTGTTGGAGGGATGAGACAAGCTTAGGGTCCCCCTAACTCTTCCGCCATCTTAACACTCGCCCTCATCCAGAGTTTCTTTATATGTGATATGACAACAGATAGAACAGAACCACTGATAATCAACCGTATCCCATTTGCAACCTACCCTTTATTTATAATGCATGTGCACATATAAATGAGGACACACAGTTTACAGAAACAGCTAAATGCCATACTCAGGAAGCAATTCACATTTAAACTCCTTGGTATCTGAAATTACTCTCTGAAGTCACTCAGTTTTTTTCTGATATTTTTCTCTTCCTGCCTAAATCTTTTTTAAGACAAAAACCTTTGTGACCTGCAATTAGGCATGGGTAATTCTATACTCTAATTGAGAGAGCAGCCAATGCCTCAGTCCCCACTGGCTCAGCCAGTGGAAGACCTACAGCCCCTGACTAGATCCACTGACTCAAGGTGTGGGAGGGTATGAAAAAAAAGCACAAACCTCCTAGTCATTTTCAGCATGGAGATTGGAGAGAAATGGTGTGTGATTCTTTGCCTGCAGTTGGTTGCTTGATTGCTTATTATCATGGTGATTAAGGATATGAATCTGGACCTGCTAACAGACAAATCTCTTGCCCACTCCAAAAAAATTAAGAAAACAATGGTGACCAATAAATGGAACTAAGATGAATCTTTTAAAATTATTATTGTTAGGCGATATTTTCTTATTTTCACCTTTTTTTCCTAGTTCTATGGATTTTTATTTGTTTGTTTTGCTGTACACTCATTACTTAACATCAAAGCAGTTGGATATTTTCCGGTTGCCTTATAAACAATTGATTTCTAGATTCTTATCACTGTGGGAGAGAACATACGCTGTGATTTCAATCATCTGAAATTAATTATGGTGTGTTTTATTTTTTTAATTTAATTTAATTTATTTTATTATTTTTTCATTTCTTTTCAGCATAACAGTATTCATTGTTTTTGCACCACACCCAGTGCTCCATGCAATACGTGCCCTCCTTAATACCCACCACCTGGCTCCCCCAACCTCCCACCCCCCGCCCCTTCGAAACCCTCAGGTTGTTTTTCAGAGTCCATAGTCTCTCATGGTTCTATGGTGTGTTTTAAATCCCCATGTTAGGTCGATATTGTTAAGTGTTCCTTTGCCTTTTTTAAAAAACGTGGAAAATCTTTTTTGCGGGGGGGTGGGATCTAGTAACCTGTAAGGAATCTCATTCTCAGTCACACAAGATAGATACAAGATGGATAAACTCTCAAAGATAAAACTTTTCTGGAACCCAGCAGAAGAGCAATGGGGCCCTGCCGGGAGAGATTGAACTCACAGCCGATTTCACCTTTTGTAGAGCCCCACTTGCTTAAGAGAAGGAATGGGGGACAGTGCAGAATATCCAAGAGATTCCCTGAACTGTTGGGTTAAATGTAAAAAGCTCTGACGAGCCAGTACCTCCAGAGCACTCCATTGGAACACTAGAGTTAGGATGCAGGACAAAGGACCCCTCCCCCATCAGAATTAGTACTTGTTATTATTCTGGAATATTAGAAAAATCTTCTGAGAAGGTTTTTTTAAAAAGAGTGTGCTGACGAATGGATAAAGAAGATATGCTCCATATATACAATGGAGTATTACGCCTCCATCAGAAAGGATGATTACCCAACTTTTGTATCAACATGGAAGGGACTGGAGGAGATTACACTGAGTGAAACAAGTCAAGCAGAGGGAGTCAATTATCATATGGTTTCACTTACTTGTGGAGCATAAGGGATAACACGGAGGACCTTGGGAGAAGGAGAGGAGAAGTGAGTTGGGGGAAATTGGAGGGGGAGACGAACCTTGAGAGACTGTGGACTCTGAGAAACAAAATGAGGGTTTTGGAGGGGAGGGGGGTAGAGGGTTGGGTGAGCCTGGTGGTGGGTATGAAGGAGGGCATGTATTGCATGGAGCACTGGGTGTGGTGCACAAACAATGCGTTTTGGAACACTGAAAAAATAAAATAAAATAAAATAAAAGAGAAAAAAAAAAAGAGTGTGCTGCCTTAGGAAACCGAGAAAATCTACCATGAAATCAACTGCAAGTAAATCCTTGTAGGTGGTGTCTTGAGATAATCTTATAGGTCTGAAACAAAAAGTTTGGAGACCAAAGGCTCTTTTCAGACCTATGTACCTTTTCAGACTAAAACCTGTGGAGCAGTTAGAACAAAATGCATTTCTCTTAATCTCTTAATTTCTATCATGCAAATTAATTCTTCTTCGAAATGCCAGTGTTTCTCTATATCACATACACACTTTTCCTCCCAGAGTTTTTCTTGCATATTGGTCTCATAGGTATCGTAACGGGTGAGAAGTCATGTTAGGAAATCTAATCCATTAGGATATCTTTTATTGTGTTTTGCGTTTGTAAATTCAGAAAGCAAATAGGATCGTTGGTGAAACAGCTTTAACAATGGATCATAATTGGGCCATGGGATGAAGACTTGAAGTGTAAGTGTGACTGACATGCCTGGAATCTAGGGGGGAAAGAAGAGAAAGGGAGTTGGATGCTGAAGCCCGGAAGGAGTGAGTACATCTGGTTATTGGCTCAGTGGCTGAATGGGGACAAAAGGGTCTAAATGAGCAATTATAATCTAATGACCTATTTTACTGAGAAGACAAACTGAGGAAAATGACTTTCCTGTTGTAACTGGCAAATTACAAGCATGAAAATGCGGGAAATGGTATTAATAGAACAAACATACGCCAAACACACTTTTACCAACATGTCACCTATTAAGGAATTCATCTAAGTACATGACTGAGGATACAAACACAGTACAGAAGTAGCTAAATTAAAATGATAAAAACAACAATACCTACTTCAATCTCCCTAGAAACTGAAGTTACTGCTATACCTGGTTCATATTTCTCTGATTCTTTTCTTTTCCAGGCTATTATCCTTTGTTTTTGAAAGGTAGACTTTCACGACCTGCAGCTATGCATCATTAGAATGATGCCAGCTTCCACTGAGAGCAGCCAAATCCCACTCTCCTGTGAGCTAATGAACAACTTGCAGCCCCTTCCCTGTAGCCACTGACCCAAAGTTTGAGTAGGTGGACCCCGGGATGAGCCCATAATAGACTCCCTGGTGTTCATCCTTGGAGACTGAAGAGTAAATTGGTGTGTTTCTTTGCCTGTTACTAGCTTATTACATTATTATCCTTTGTTTGCTTGTAATTACAGTGATTTAAAGCCATGTTTCCAAGACTAGGGTAGAGATGTCTCCTGTCTTCTCCATCAAATTAAGAAAACAATGGCAATGAATGAAGAGACATAAGGTGATCCACACCTCCCCATCTTTTTCTTCAAGCTGTCTGAAGTTGAATTAATTTTTTTTTTTTTAACCTCAAGTGTATGACCCTCCCTGAATACCAGCACATTGACGTGGCAAGATGAAAACCCAGTTAGCTAGACCTAGTCCAATAAAATGCGATTGGTCATGACTCTGGACGCATCATAACCTTCCTCCTCTTTGGTCATGGCCTGCGACTCCTAGATAAGAGCAGAATGAATGTTGGGAGGGGAGGAGAAAGCTTGAAAAAGTGGCCACCTACTTTTTCTTCTTACTATGAGATACTTCAAAAACAAATCTAGGATCACAGGTGGGTTTTGGTCAATCCATGAGGACATCAGTGGG
This sequence comes from Martes martes, assembly GCF_963455335.1. NCBI lineage: Eukaryota > Metazoa > Chordata > Mammalia > Carnivora > Mustelidae > Martes > Martes martes. Next base: position 79,073,853 of record NC_137897.1, read on the forward strand.
ACAAGAGAGCAGTAGGCCTCATCTCTACATGGCCATCAATTCAGTCTTTGCCATGCTGTCGAGCAACCCTCTGAGGGTGGTGACGTGGTCAGTCTTGTCCCTCATAGCTTCTGCTGTAACACATGATTCTTCTGAACATGATAATCGTGAAACCTGTCCATAACTAAACTACCTCTGTTTCTAAGATCTTACCACAAGAAGAAATGGTGAGCAGCCCTCAGGGGTTGTAGTTAGGCAGGGACCATAGGACTATGTGTGGACTTGATGCTTGACCAGGTATTTTGTCATCTACAACTGGGAATTTTTGTTTTAGGAATGAGCAGTATGCATAGTTATTGCACTCGTTAAAATAACTGGACTGGCTTAGTGAATTTTATCCCTTCTCGGAATTCAGAGCTATCGCCCAAGTGAGGTCTTTCCAGAAAAGTGAAAGGTCTTACCCAAGATCACATAGCAACTCACCTACATCTGACACCAGGAGCCTGGTTGATCTCTTGAATCTCACTCCGGTTGCTGGCCCATCAGATGTGTTAAAAGCCTTTGAATGTCTGAGCCTATCTGAGGCTCACAGAAACCATTCTTCTCTGGATTAACCTGCTTGACAGGAAATACATAAATCCAAAATGAAATGCAGCACTGATTACTTCACCCACCTCCATCTCCATTGTGTAATTGATTCCAATCAAGATTTGAAAGCAAGTGCTTCCCTTGAACAAACTCCAAAAGGTTGGGATGGCTTATGTATGGGACTGCATGTGCTTCTCCTCTCCTCTCCCTAAAATCTCTCTGTGCCTTCAAACCTGCCCTATTTACGACTCGCTAGATATGGACTTTTGTAGGCATGTGGAGAGGGGCAGATTACAATTGAAGTGTCAGGATTTAGGGGACTCCCAAAGGGGGTGAAGGCTCTGTCTTGGATTGGAGGGATCTGCTACGTGGGCCAGGTCACTCTACTAGGAGCAAGAGAGGTGGGAAAGAATTCCAGAGTTCACCACTCTGGATCAGGGAGCCAAAGGCTTTGTTGTATCGGCGTACCCAGTGTGTGGCACCCGGCAGCATCTCAAGAAATGTGTGTTGCATGACACTATGTGTCAGGTTCAGGAAGGCTGCTCAGTCCTCGACACTTTCCACTGAGAGGTCCTGTCTCCCCCCCCCACCACCACCACCCCCACACACCGCCCCTGCCCCGCCTTGCCGCTCTTGACTCTGGGGAGGTGTGTGATTGCTTTGGCTAAGGAAACACGGTGGAAGTGATGCTATTCGAATCATGGATCTAGTCTTTAAGAAGATAGGTGCCTTCTGCCTTGTTTCTTTTTTTTTTTAAGACTTTATTTATTTATTTGACAGACAGAGATCACAAGTAGGCAGAGAGGCAGACAGAGAGAGAGAGGAGGAAGCAGGCTCCCTGCCGAGCAGAGAACCCGATGCGGGGCTCGATCCCAGGACCCCGGGATCATGACGTGAGCCGAAGGCAGAGGCTTTAACCCACTGAGCCACCCAGGTGCCCCTGCCTTGTTTCTTAAAGGCTCTGACCTGCCATGCAGGAAGTGTGCTTATCCTGCTGGAAATACAATATGGAGAGGCTCTGAGACTGACTCTCTGGAGTGGGACAGAGGCCCAGCTGAGCCAACCCTCTGACCAGCCCCTCCAAGGCAGCAGGCATGGGAATGCAAGTTGTCTCAAACCTTGCAGAGTAGCTTAGACATTATCTGACTACTACTGAGTGGGCCCGGTCTGATTTACATGCTTAAGGGTCTCTAACGCTTTTTATTTGGACACTATTTGGAATAGATTAGTGAAAAACTACCATTCCAAATGAACACAGATATTTGAGAAAAATTATTATAAACATCATTTTAAATACTTGGATGAGCTGGAAAAGAGCCAGAGATTAATAGACAACTGAGACTTCTTTATCAGTCCCTGATGTTTGTTAAATAAGGCCCTCAGTGAAAAACTGCCCCCCCCCCCGCCGCCTTTCTTAACTACAGGGATAGGGAGATGACAAGGAAGCTTGTATCTCTTGGCCTTGGGTTTGACTGAGGTGTGGGGAGGCTCCTTTGAGAATCTGAAATCACAATCCTGCCCACATGTGGCTTTGAAGTTACAACAAACACGATCAGTATGGCTCAATGAATTCTGGCAGAATCCCAGATGTGGGGCAAATGCAAGTCAAATCTTTTCTGGAGGAGCCCACCCTTAACAGAGGCTTTGGGTTGGTTCCCACAGATAAAGCCCTCCCTAACATGCTCATAATTCAAAAAAACTAAACATGTACACCTCCCAAGACTTATTCCCAGGTGCGAACTATTTAAAAAGTGTTCAACATGTTTAGGTAAAGGAGAGGATATCAACAATCCTAGGGAAGAAACAACCAAATCTCACAAAGAGTCAAGTGAAATTTCTGAAAGTGAAAAACAGAACCACTGGAAGAAAAGGTTCTTGTAATTTTGAAAGAACCAATCTGACCCACCAGAATAGAGAATTAGCGTGTGGGAAGAAAGACAAAAGAAATTATGGAGACTGTCTCCCAGAGAGATAAAGAGGAAGGAAAGGTAAAAGAAAGGTGAAGAGACATAAAGCCTGGAACGGAAATGTAAAAAGTGCATCTCGTGGGTGTTTGTGAAGGAGATACGGGGCAAATGGCAGAAGAAAAACATTCAAAGAGGAAATCGCTGGTAATTTTCCAGAAGGTAGGAGAGCCATGGTTTCCTAGATTCAGGACACACACCTGGATGCGTTAGAATAAAGTTGCAGAGCAATGAAAACATAGGTACATAAAAGCAAACTGACTGTGTGAAACGGTTCCAGTAATGGTGACAGACAAGGGCCACTTACAGGGGATCCTATGGCCTCAAGCGCCAATTAACATTAGGAAGCCTTGACGAGGCATTTTACAAAAGAGTAAGCATACATGTACCAAAAAAAAAAAAATTACGCAGGAAGGGCATCATCTTATCAGTAGTCTGAGAATTGCTTACTTAAACCACGATGAGATAGCACTCCATGCACTGGAGCCACGAGGAATAAAAAGACGGATCACCCCAAATGCTGGTGAGGAGCTACAGCAATGGGCACATCACATGCATCGCTGGTTGGAGTGCAAGGTGGTCTGACCCCTTTGGACAATATTGATTAGTGTGCAGGAGACAGATGCACACACTGCTGACTACAGCACTTCCACTCCTAGGTACCCAGTCTAGAGACCTGCGCACAGTGAGACATGTATGAGAGTGCTCTTAGCAGCATTGTATTTATTAACCAAAGATTTAGAAACCGTCTCATGGTCATCACCAGTAAGATGGAGAAGGATACTCACACAGTGGACTGCTATTCAGCAATGAAAATAAGTGAACCAGAGCTATCAGTACCATTATGGCTGTATCTCACACACAACAGTGAGAGAAAACAGCATGTTACAGAAAAATATGGAAACATGCAGAACAATGCTATCAGTGTATATTGCTTAGCAGTTAATGTCTATGTGGTAGAAATTCATGGAACTGGGAAACGTCGATTTAGTATAGGGGTTTCTTCTTGCGGTGGGGTGGGGGGAGCCAAGGAGGAGGACAGGGGGGAGGTACAGGCAGGTTCAAAGTTATGTCATGTTTCATTCCTTAAGCTGGGTGGTGGGTAGATGGATGTTTGGTCATATTTTTCTTTCTATATTTTCATTTATCCAAAATGTTCATAAAGTTTTTCTAAATTGGAGTGATCCCTGCCAACTCTGCTGTCCCTCTCTCGCCATGCCCAGTTAGTCAGACTATGCTACAAGTTTCACTCTCAAGCAGTCCCTGGATCTCTCCTCTCCACTCCATCCCTACTGCTTCTTACCGGGCCTTCATACATTGTCACCTAGAATAAGGTAACCACCTCCCGCTTCCAGTCGTGGCCCTTTCAAATCAAGTTTCTTTACTACTGCCAGAGTGACCTAACGAAAACACAAACCTGACAGCCTGTCACTTCCTTGTTTAAAACCCTGCAAGTCTCCCTGCCACCTAGAGGACAAGGTAGCAGTTCCAGTTCCTTAATATGGCACGCCAAGCCCTCCGTGTTCCGTGTCTGCCTCCCCGCCTCTAGACTCTAACCAGTCTATGGGCTCTCAGCTTATTCATCTGTGAGTCTCAGCACCTAGCAGTGCTTGACTTAGTAGGTACTCAGCAAATGTTTGTTGCATAAATGCATAGATGAATGCAGGCTGTGCTGTAAACCCGAATATGAGATTTCCTGACTCTTCTTGAGGCTAGCATGGTTAAAATATTGTGGTTGGAGAACGGAAAATTACTTAAAAGTGGCAATTCCAGGTTTTCCTTTTTTTTTTTTTTTTGCCCTGATCTTAAGGGGAAAGGAGAATTTTTATCCTGTTGCAGAGAATGACAAAAAAAAAAAATAGCATTCCAAGATGAGTTGTACAGTTTAGATAGATGACTTCCCACAGATTTGACAGTTTGACAGTGGATTTTCCTCCCTTCTGGGAATTTGTGGGGGGGGGGGACAATAACGCCCCTCACGGATCTCTAAAACTCTATGAGGTTAAGTACCATCTATATCCCCGATGGACAAAAAATAAACCTAGGACTAGAAACTTGAGTCAATTGCCATGTGTCACACAGTTCAGGAAGCAGGTGAGCCAGGATTAGACCTCTGTTCCACCCAACACCCAGCCTAGCTTCTTGCTTCTTGCTACATCCCTGAATGGGGTGGGGGTGTGTGGAAGGGTCCTGAGAATAGAAGCAGGTAGTGTAGCTGGATGCTGCTGTGGCAGGCCTGTTGAGTCAAGGGAGAACCTGGATACCCCAGGCTACCTCGCTGGGGCTTCCTGAATCCTAATCCCTGGGAGCCAGGGCAAGGGTAGGGCTGGAAACCCTGGAGCTCAGCCAGAGAACGGCTTTCCCCTCTGACCCAAGTGAGACCTCTGGAAGATCTGATGGGACCAAAGACACAGCTCATAGACCCCTGAAGCACTCACCTGTAGGAGGCCTAGCTCTACTGGATCTAAGTGAAGCCTGGCTGAGCACAGTCTCATGACCCTGGAGTGTTCAGGGCCAGGGCTGGAGGTTTAGGCCTCAGCCTGCATTTTAGCCTCAGATCACCAGCCTTCTAGCTTGCTGTGTGAGGTCATAGCCACGGGTTCCCAGGTCAGTCTAAAGTCCTACCAGATTTGAGGTCTGCTGAAATAAATGGCCAGTCCCCTCGGCTTTCCCCATCATCATGCCCTGATGCCAGAGTGCAGCAGAGCTTCTCTCCACGCATACACAGAAGAGCCCCTGCCGCATAGGCGTACTCCCAAATGACTACCAATAGAAGGCTGCATCTGATCAAGACCAGGATGCACACATTGCAGGGGGGGGGCGGGTGGTTTAGTGAGGAAGAAGAGAAAGAGGCAGGGAACTCACCATAGGCCTATACCAGACCCTGCACCTGGCATGCTCCATCTATCCCCTCATTCAACCCTAACCACGCACGGCCCTTCCGTAGGGGCATTATAAAGCATACACCCATTTGACAGTTGGAGGTACGGAGGCTCAAGGAGGGAGAAGTCACTATAGGCTGGGATGGTCGGGTCATCCTCACAGAGGAGGAAGGATCTGAGCCAAGACTTGCAACGTGAATGGGACTTGGATAGGGAGAGGGTGAGTGGGAGAGGGTGAGTGGGAGTGAGGAGGAACAGCTTGCCAACAAAACCCAGAGTCAGCAATGCCCAAAGCTAGCAAGGTAACAAGGCACTTTCCAGTCGCTCCCTAGCAACTTCCCATCACAACTCAGAGCGGTGTTCTCTCTGCAACTTTACTAACAGAGGCTCAGGAAGGAAAAGTCATCCTCCCTTATCTCACCATCAGCCTTAAGCCAATAGATAGGGCCGAGGTAGCCAGGCGAGCAAGTCCACACAGCTGTCTGGCATCAAATCACACTCCCCCCACCACCTCTCCAGCTGCCTGAGGGCATCAGTCTCAGGACTGATGATAGGTATAGCCAACCATTCACTGAGCACTCTGTCTGCATTTTCTCACTGAATCCTCACAACAATCTCGTAGGCCCTATTGTCCAGAGGAGGAAACTGAGGTTCGAAGAGGTCAAGTCACTTACCCAAGATACCACAGCTCATAAGAGGCGCAGCTGGGGTGTGAAATCAGGTCAACTCTGATTCCAAAACCTGTGTCCTTAATCATTCTTGCTATAGAGCCTAGTCCCACTAGCTCACAGCAGTTACAGCATCCAAACAGATGCGCCGACCGTGTTGTGTCTCCTTTCCCTGTCAGTGCAGCCTAGTAACACTACTTGTCCCCAGAAAACAAGGGCACCAGCACTTCGAAGAGAACAAATTATGAAAAAGGTGATGCACTCTCATTTTCCTACTAACCTTCATGCTCTGCAAATCCCTAAGCCCCAAGAGATGTCCTTACTTTATCCACAGACCTTTTTCCCAGAAGGCTGACCTCCTGTCCTGATTTTGCCTGCTGTCCCAGCATAATCATGCAGAGCACCCCTTTACCTTCAAAACCATCTGCATCAATTGGACAAGAAATGATATGGTCACCCTACCTATGAAGAGACAAAGAAGTCTCACACATCAGGTCCTTTTGCAACCCTGACACACACGCTGGACAATGATCCGCTGGCTGAGGGTGGGGCTGATCTTCTGGGAGGAGTAGCCAGCCTCTCTTTGAGGACGAAATAAGGAATAAACAAACTGGGAATGTGGCTTTCAGGGGATTTTGAGTACAATCCAGCTTCTTGGGGCTGGAGTGGTCAAGGAACAGAGGTAGGGGAATACCTGGAATGCAGAACTTGCCCTAGTTGGGGGCAGGCACAGTTGAGCACAACTGGCTCTCTCAAGCACAGCTGTGCCTCACATATGAGGAGCTGGAGAGTTGGACACCGAGACATAAACAGGTGAAGGAAAGACTAATTAAGGGGTCCAGCCCACTCCACTAGCCCCCGGTTTGCCTTCTATCACAGTCCACGTTCTTGCTGCAGAGGGAGCCCGACTAAGCCTTGGGTCCGAGGCTGCTTCTGAGAAATTGAAGCCCCCAGGACACGGTAAGACTTTGGGGACAGTTGAGAAAAGCAAGTGGCCAAGGGTGCAGAAGTCATGAGAAATCCAGGCTCTAGTCTGTTGCCGATTACACACAGGCATAAGCATAGGAAAGGACCCAAATAATGTTGAGAAGAAGTCATCCAGGAGGAAGGGACTTACTCCCAAGAATGCTAGCAAGATTTACTATTGGAAAATCTATAATATGATTTATGTGAATCAGCCAAAAGATTCAAAAAAATGTTAATCTCAATAGCTGATAAAAACAGCACGTGTGAATGTTTTAGATCCATTATGTCACCTAAAACACTTAGAAAACCAAAGATATTATCGTGAACACATACACCTCAGGTGAAAGCTCAATGTCATGTTTGTTGACGAAATGCTACTGTCACTACCATTTGAATCAGGAAGGTGACAAGAAAGCTTTCTGTCAGTATTGTGATTTGAAAGCCCCCTCCCCCTCCCCCTCACTTCTTTTTTTAGCTGTACCTGTGAGATTTAATTCAATACAAGTCTCCAGATAAACTAAGATTACTCACTAATGCCCTCAATTTTGCATTAGTCCAAGGAGCCAAAGTCAACTGAGGATTCTATAAAGTACATTTAAGTTAGCAATATGATTTGGAAGTTTTGATGGATATTTGGCATTGAATTGTTTTGGAAAACTTGACCACCGAAAAGAGACTATTTTCAGTCGACCTCATTGCACCGGAATGAGTAAATCTCTAGAACCATTTCTGGTCTCAGGACAACTTTACACCTCTAAAAATTGATAGGAAGCTAAAGAGGTTTTGTGCCAGTTATATCTGCCAGTGTTTACTGTAACAAAACACTGGAACAGAAATTTTAGTCCATTTATTTTAAAATAACTTTTAAAAACCGTCACATCATGCTGATATAAATTACAAATGCCTGTGAAACATACGTTTTCTAAAAAAGTAGAGTGGAGAGTGACATTGTTTCAGATACTTGAAAATCTCTTTAATATCTGGCCTAAAGAACTCAGATGTGTTCTTACATCTACTTCTGCATTTTATCTGTTGCTGGATCAGACATAATGAACTTCTGGAAAATTCTGCCATGCACTAGTGAGGGAATGAAAGCGAAAAGGCAAATAGCAGTATGAAAATATCCCCATAAGGTTGACTTCGAGAAATAATTAACAGAAATGACTATTTAGGAAAGCCATGAAAATCAATATGGTTAAGGAAAACTTGATTTTCCTTGGAACAAATTGCACTACAGACATATATTAAAGTTGAGTTGTGACGTTTGATAATGTTTCATTCATGGTACAAATGAGTTAAAGGTCGGCAGAATGGCACAGGTCCAATAACTGACAGAAACATGGCACTTTAGGCAAGCAAATGAATGCGATGTGGTTAAAGTAAATCGATGTTTTTGCTCCAAACGAATTGCACTAAAGACTTACGATAAAGTAGGGTTGCTACATTTGGTAATGTTTCATAAACAACAAAAGTGTTTTTAGGTATGGGCAGAATGGCACGGGTCCAAACGCTAGAGCTGGTGGGTCTCTGGAGAGTTACAGGTCTTTTTTGTGCCAAGTGAGGTGGCTCTGAAAAGAGCCTTTGGTTTGCGAGGCGGTCAGGTGATCCCGAGGCAGCTCATTGGTGAAAGGTGTACCTGATGACTGCCTTGCTGGCCTCAGACACGGCGCGCTTGCCAATCTCCCCGGGCAGCAGCAGGTGCACGGCTGTCTGGATCTCCCTGGAGGTGATGGTGGAGCGCTTGGTGGAGCGGGCCAGGCGAGAGGCCTCGTCTGCCACGTGCTCGAAGATGTCCTTAACGAATGAATCCATGACACTCACGGCCTCCTGCAAGAGGCTCGGGCCCTCGTGAACCTGCTTCAGAACCCTGGGGAAGTAGGTGGTGAAATTGTCCGGCGTGGGGGAGGTGCTGGGGGGTGGTGGCGGTGGCAGCTGCGGCAGCATTGGCGCCTTGGCTGTGCCTGTTTTGGGCTCTTCGGGTTGGCTGCTGTGGGCTCCTCCATCCGTGCCCAGGCTTTCCTCAGAGGAGGTCTCACAGCCAGGTTCTGCCATGTGGGGCTCACCTTCCCGACTGCTCAAAAGGAAGGAGAGACTGGCGGCTGCTGAGGGGTGCTGGCCCATTTATGATCGCTGCACTTCCTAACCTCACGGGCGACCTCCATATCTGATTGGACAAAAATGTAATGCAGGGAAGCAGGTCACTACACCACGCCATGTCACACGTGCATGTGGTTCCATACCCTTCTGCCTCCCATCAACCAATCACAGTGGGATTCTGGCATCCTTTAAACTTCGTGTTGCCTCTATCACAAAGACGCCACATAGAGTTAGAGGTCATCTGGACCACAAACTTGATGTAATATTCATGCCTGCCATATGGAACAACAGATTCTACCACTTTTTAGAGTGGCTTAACATTAATTGAGGCCTTAACAATATTCCTACCGATTACGTGCCCCTAAACAAGGATGTAATCCAAAAGCATGCCACTATCAGTAGTATCAATAAACCAAACTATTTCTTGGAAAGGCTTATTATCAGATAGAAACTATTAAAAATATGTTTAACATATATAAATAAGTGACAAGATACATAAAACATGAGGAAGAAATATGTAATTACTTACAAAAGCCAACTATTTTTCTAGAAACAACTATGTTCTAGAATTGAACATCATAACCACTGGAATAGAAGATTGAAGACAGTTTAGACAGCATATGAGATACAGCTGGATAGAGAATTGGTGAATTAGAATAGGTGGAAGAAATTGTGCAGAACAGCTTATAGAGAGACAAGGAGAAAGAAAAGTTTAAAGAGAGGCCAAGAGACTTAAGAAATGGACTAAGAAGTTATAAAGTACATGTCCTAGGCATCCCAGAAGCAATAAACTGGGTGAAGTTTGGAAAAGGTCATACAGAAAAAGCTCATCCATCACAATGACTGATTTATGCCTACACCATTTACACTTTGAGATGTCACCCAAAGCAACCAGATTGTAATGATTTCATTTTCAGCTCCTAGAGAGAGTCTGAGTCCCATAACTAAAGTTCTTACTGCCCTCAGAATGACTCTGTCATGGACCACTGCTGGGCCATTTTCTTCCCTCCCAGAATCTACCGTTTTCTTGCTCTGAGACACTGTGGTTTGAGCAGGAGTGTTCTGACAAGGTCAGCAAGTGCTCTTGGAAATCATGTGACATAACTGACCAACGATTGCCTCCAGTTCTGATTAAAAAAAAAAAAAAAAGAATCAGAAAACAAGACAGCAATGTCCACAATAGCCAAACTATGGAAAGAGCCGAGATGTCCAACAACAGATGAATGGATAAAGATGTGCCCTATATATACATATATGAGATCCATTACAGAAGTGGGGGGAAACTGAATGGGAAGTCATCAGAGAAGGAGAAAAATCACGAGAGACTCTTAACTCTAGGAAACAAATTGAGGGTTGCTGGAGGGGAGGTGGTTGGGGGATTGGGATACTTGGGTGGTGGGCATTAAGGAGGGCATGTGATGTCTTATATGCAACTGATAAATAATTGAACACTACATCTGAAACTTACGATGTACTATAAGGTGGCTAATTCAATTTTAATTTTTAGAAAAAAACACCCCCCTCAAAAAAAAAAAGAAAAAAGAAAAGAAAGAGAACAAGAGAACGGTAAAACCATGTCCTCCAAAGGCAGAGTTCAAATAGCAGTGGGATCCTTATAAAATCATTTCAGAGGTAGAATTTAGTGATTCATCAGTTGCATATTACATCAAGTGCCCTCCATAATGCCCATCAACCAATTACCCCTTCCCCCCACCACCTCCCCTCTAGCAACCCTCAGCTTGTTTCCTAGAGTTCAGCATCTCTTATGGTTTGCCTCCCTCTCAATTTTCATCTTATTTTATTTTTCTTCCCCTTCCCCTGTGTTCATCCATCTTGTTTCTTAAATTCCACATGTGAGTGAAATCCTATAGTATTTGTCTTTCTCTGACTGACTTATTTAGCTTAGCATAATACCCTCTAGTTCTTAAATAAAATCTTTTACAAAGGGGGTGGGGTGCCCGGGTGGCTCAGTCCGTAAAGTGTCTGCCTTCGGCTCAGGTCAGCATCCTGGGATCCCAGCAGCCTGGCATCAAACCCCGCATCGGGAATCCCTGCTCAGCTGGGGGTCTGCTTCACCCTCTCCCTCTGCCACTCTCCCTCTGCTGTGCTCCCTGATCATTCTCTCTCTCACGCTCACTCTCAAGTAAATAAATAAATTAAATCTTAAAAAAAAATACCCTCTGGTTCCATCCACATCAGGGCAGATGGCGAGATTTCATTCTTTTTGATGGTTGAGTAATATTTGTGTGTGCGCGCGCGCGCGCGCGCATGTGCATAACACATCTTCTTCACCCATCCATCCGTCGGTGGACATCTGGGCTCTTTCCATATTTTGGCTCGTGTGGACATTGCTGCTACAAACATTGGGGTGTATGCGCCCCTTCGAATCACCATGTTTGTATCCTTTGGATAAATATGTAGTAGTGCAATTGCTGGGTCACAGGGTAGCTCTACTTTTAACTTTCTGAGGAACCTCCATACTGTTTTCCAGAGTGACTGCACGAGCTTGCATTCCCACCAACAATGTAAGATGGTTCCCCTTTCTCTGCATCCTCGCCAACATCTGTTGTTTCCTGAGTCGTTAATTTTAGCCATTCTGACCGGTGTGAGGTGGTATCTCATCATGGTTTTGATTTGTATTTCCCTGATGCTGACTGATGTTGAGAGCATTTTTTCATATGTCTCTTAGCCATTTGTATGTCTTCTTTGGAGAAATGTCTGTTCATGTCTTCTGTCCATTTCCTGACTGGATTTTTTGGTTTGGGGGTGTTGAGTTTGATAAGTTCTTTACATATTTTGGATCCTAGCCCTTTATCTAATAAGACATTTGCAAATATCTTATCCCATTCCGCAGGTTGCCTTTTAGTTTTGTTGACTGTTTCCTTTCCTGTGCAAAAGCCTTTTATCTTGATCAACAAGGAAACAAGGGCTTTGAATGACACACTGGACCAGGCGGACTTAACAGATATATTCAGAACATTTGATCCTAATGCAACAGAATACACATTCTTCTCGAGTGCACATGGAACATTCTCCAGAATAAGTAACATACTGGGTCACAAATGAGGTCTCAACTGGTATAAAATTGTCTTCCTTAACATCACTTGGGTCCCCAAGATGCACGTCACATACTTGACTTGGTGGATAAATTTAAAAAGCTGTAGGTTGAAAAAAACAATTACCCTAATTCTCTAAGAAACCATCATAGGGAGAAAAGCAGAGTCAACAAAAGCAAAATCCACTAAAATTTAAAGCACATTCCTTCAAAAACATATGATAATACAGGTAAAGGCATTTCTTAAAGGTATTCACATACAAATAAATTACAGAAACTGAACCAAACAAAGGGACTTAGGAAGAATTGAAGAAATTGGGGGTCATTGATGTGTTTTAATCCCAAATGGTCAGGCTTCCAAAGTCATTTTCATTTGGACCGTTAATGAGCAGCTAACTCTACTGCAAATAGAACAGTTCCAACCATGAGGGGAGAAATAAAATCTCATTTTGATTATTAGAAAATACAATACAGTGATAAAGCCAGTAAAGAAAGCTTGCTATTCCTGATTTTTGTAGAGTCCCATTTGTCCAGGAGGATACAAGAATTTTGCTTGAAATATCAGTAGTCAAATACTTCACTTACCTGGATGCGAGGGAAAACAGGTATGTCCACTTCAACCTATGAATTTCTGTCATTAAATTATGATTATTAGAAGCCAGCTAACAAATAAACAACAGCGACGGAATCCCACCCATTTTCTCCGCAACCCACAAGAGGAGACTTCCTAAGAATGCTCTTATTGGATAATCCTGGGACGCCTTCCCACTCTTTGGGCCAATGGCTGTGGCTCAGGGGCTGTAAATCTGTCATAGGTTAAACCAACGAAGCTTAAGGTATGAGTTGTTCTCATTGGGAACTCCCATTATCCAAGTGATTTGTAATTACTGTATTTCGTTCTATCTTGTTAACTTTTTTCTTCAAAGTTGTCATTACCATTATTACAAGTATTTCATACAGTCATTGCTTTCATTTACAACTCTATTTGCTAATTCATTCTGTTACCATTCTTACTGGCAGCTGGGATCATCTTCCATCTCCTTAACTGTACTCTTTATATTTTTACTATGTTCAATTTGCTGACATACAATGCATCATTAGTTTTTGATGTAGTGTTCAACAGTTCATTAGTTGCATATAACACCCAAGTGTCCACCTTCTTTAGAAGCTCCTCTAATATGGTGTCAGATATTGGAAACACTGTGAGTTACCATTTTTCTCAAATGTCTTTTTTTCTGAGTTAGGTTTTTAAGGTAGCCAGCATTGAAATGGGGTTAAGAGTGCAGGGCATTTAATCAGGTTTGATAACTGAGGATGGCACCAGATGTATATTAATGTCCTCTCCTTAATCAGACATAAAATGTGGCCATCGGGGAAGCCCCAGAGCTTGGGCCAGGCAGCTCTCTGCAGCTGAGAAAATGCCTGAAAGGTGTAGTGGCTAAGGAGTTCCAGCTGACAGCACTCTAAGTAGCCAATGCAGAAAGTCTTCGTTGAAGGGATGTCTATCACAGCCTCATTATTAAATGATACTTTGGCTTAAGTATGCAACTGCAGGTTGACAGGTATTTTCTCTCAGGACCTGCTTCTCTTGATAAAAAGAGGTATGCTGTCACACTACCCGGTATACTGTTTTCAGGCACTGTGTCCTTTTGTCTGCTACTGTGCTCTCTATGCTTACATCGTAGCCCTACTATGAAGTCCCCAGCTGTGCTTCCTGAATCTAAAAATTCATGATTTCCTTCAGTTCTGGGGGCAACTACCAGTCATTTGTCTTTGAATATTATTTTCTAAATTTGCCCAAATTCCTCCTTCTGGAATGCCAGTGAGATGCACTTAACAACTACTTACTCCACTCCTTAAGCCTCTTCGCCTCACTTTCATCCTATGTTTCTCTTTATCCTTCTGTGAGGTGTTCCATCTTATTTCATTCACCGATCTTCTAGTTCACCCATTCTCTCTATCCAGTAGGTCTCTTTTGTTGTGTAAACTTTCACAGATTTTTTAGTCTAGCGGTTATGATCTTCAAGACTAGAAAACCATTTAACACAATTTTGGGGCACCTGGGTGGCTCAGTGGGTTAAGCCTCTGCCTTCGGCTCAGGTCATGACCTCAGGATCCTGGGATCGAGCCCCACATTGGGCTCTCTGCTTGGTGGGGAGCCTGCTTCCCCCCCCCCACCCCGCCTGCCTCTCTGCCTACTTGTGATCTCTCTCTGTCAAATAAATAAATAAAATCTTTTAAAATAAATAAATAAATAAATAAAAGAAAACCATTTTGATAACTAGCCACTTCTTACTCACATTTCACTTACAATTATTTATAAATGTGTTGACCATTTGTTGGCATTTAGTAAAAATACTTTGGAGCTTTCCAGTTTGGTTTCCTGTTTGATTTTGACAAGGGTGGCTTGTTTTGGGATTGTGTGCTTATATAGGAGGACTTTGTCTGCAGGGATCATGTAAAAACCTCAATTAAGGTTGCTCCTCCAGAGTGGATTAGATGTGCATTTGCCATGTGTCTGGGTTTGTGACCAGGAACTGTTGGCATCATGCTGGTAGTGCTCGCCTGAACCCCAGAGCTACACCAGGATACTCGTGTGACTGCACATTCTCAGGGAAACCTTTATTCCCCCCTCGCTCAGAACTAAGAACCAGGAACAGAATTTTCTTTGGCATCTCCTTTTTCCAGTGGGAAAGAGTCCAGTGTTCTCAAAGGTTATAGTCATTCGAGCACCACTTTGTGCAAAGCTGAGTATGTAATGCAATGGGTCTTACTTGGTCAGGCCCATGTGGCTAGAGGTAAAAAACAACAACAATAAAAAAAGAAAACCTGAATGCTCAAATATCTTGAGTTAAAATACATGGCCGGCATCAAGGGAAATCATTTTAATACTATTAAGTTGAACAATTCTCCTCTGACCTGATGGAAGTGGTGAGAGATAGGTCGACACACAGGCCTGGATTCATATCCTTCTCACCACGGTTAAAAGCATACAGCTAGCCAAACAAAGAAACAAACAGCAGGTAAAGTATAATACCGGGTTCCTCCTCAGTCTCAGAGGCTGAGTACCCAGTAAGACTCTTCCTGGTTCAGCCTGAGGCACCTGACAGCACATCGGGTCCATGGCTGTGAGTCAATGGCTGCACATCCCTGATTGTCTCACTCAGACCTGACTGAGGCTTGAGTTGCTTTGACTGGATGCCTCCATCATCCTCATGGAGCCAATCTACAAGTCCTGAAGGTTTGTGTTTTCCACAAGAAAAGATCACAGGCTTGGGAGGAATAGAATCAGATAAATCTGAGCTTCTTAAAGTGGTAGCTCCAGTTACTAGGGAGCCTGGAATAGGAATTGTTTCCTGAGCTTTCTGATTTAGTGATTTCTGTACTGAGTTTGGGCTCTCTCTTCTGTTTTTCCATGAATTCCATAACAGAAGTATGTTGAATAAGTTTGATTAGGGGATGTTCAACTTGTTAATACTATTTTTCCCAGGGTTGTGGCTTGTGATTTGTTACTTAATCAACGAATCGATTTCCCTCCAGTGGTCTTTACCATTAAGTACACTGTTAGATAGTGATGCTCACCAAGTGCCCTTTGCCCTCAATCACCTTCTGAAGTGAATAATCAGGTGTATTCACTTTCCATCCTTGTCTTCAACATCAAATCCATCTTTTTTCTCTCTACCCTAGATTTTATATCTGTCACTCACCCTCACACTCCCAGCCTTTAGAGCCTATGTGGTGCATTTTCAACCTTGTTTTACTCCTGCTTCTATTTGATTTCTGAGACTAGAGATGCAAAGCCCAAATAAAGGACAAAAAATTCCACACAGATTCAATTTCTCAAGATGATTTCTCACATAAAACTCTATGTATCTATCTATCCCTGTATCTATATCTATATCTATATCTATACCTATGCGTACATCTATACTGATACCTATACCTCTATATCTATATCTATACCTATACTTATATCTATACTGATACCTATATCTATACCTATCTGTACCTACATGACCAGTATGTCAGACCAAGATCGGCAAAGCATTGGTATGTCACATGGACACACGCAGAGATTTTGAAACAGCAGCAATGAGCATGATAGAAATTAAGGGACCTAATGAAATGCTGTTTATGCAAAACAGCTCAATAATACTCCCTGTCAAAATGAGCATGGTTTGCAAAGAGTCTTTGCCTTTCCAAATTTTGTTTCCCGTGTGTATGGCAATTTGCGGCCCTACCAAGGGCCATTTACTTTTAGTTTATTTTATGACAATTGTTCCTGATTTCCCTGCATACAACATCCTTTTTCTCAAATTCTTAATGAGATTTTTCAAATATTTCAGAATAATAAAACATAATAACCCTCGTGAGGATACCTCTCTATTCTAAATCCTTACTCTAATGATCCTAAGGTGAGCTCTGAAGTTCTAATGGCTCATCAGAGATCTTCCACATTGGACCACAACTAAACAAAACAAAAAACCAAAATCAGACTTACTACTCAATACTGGAGCAGGCATTGCCCACCTTCACACCCTTGTTACTCAGAAAAGCCCTCTCTAGTACCCTTCCCTGCCCACCATCTTCCTCATGAACCTGTCGTGTTCTGATCATGCTAAATAAATCTTGTGATCTGTCTCTCTGGGGAGTTCCTATCCCTCCTCTGATAAGTTAAAGAAGAGGTTTTTGTTTTTGTCTTTACTTTTGGAGATTATCCAGATTTCTCTCTTTGTCTGGCTGAATATGTCATCCTTCATAGGGGAACTGCAAATTGTTTAAATAGCATAAGTGCCATTCTTTTTATTTTTTATTTTTTAAGGTTTTTTTGTTTTTATTTATTTGACAGACAGAGATCACAAGTAGGCAGAGAGGCAGACAGAGAGAGAGGAGGAAGCAGGCTCCCCGCTGAGCAGAGAGCCCCATGCGGGGCTCGATCGCAAGACCCTGGGATCATGACCTGAGCTGAAGGCAGAGGCTTTAACCCACTGAGCCACCAAGGCGCCCCAAGTGCCATTCTTAAACAGTTGACCTAATATTGGTTGCTAAAAGAAATTCTAATTGATTTCCAAGAATTGAAATCAGAGTATCTTCTTCCATCACAGAGGTAGGAAACTAGAAAAAAAAATGAAACATACAATAAAATTAAGCAACATTGAAATCATCTTGAGTAAAAGGAAGGTGAATGAGATCACCTTAGTTCTTTGATGGAACACCAAATAATCAACATGATGGAAGAGGCACTGCATGGACCCATGTACAGCTCAGGTATCATATCTTGTGTGGGTTGGATTCTGTCCCACCAAATTCATATGATGCAGTCCTAACCCCCAGTACCTCAGGTGGGAGCATAGTTGGAGACAAGGTCATTAACGAGGCAATCAAGTTAGAATACACTCTATAACATGGGCCTTAACCCAAAACGACATTTCCTTGGAGGAAATGTGGACACAGAGACATGTATATAGACAAGAAAATGGGACAAGACAATGGGAGGAGTCAGCCATCTAAGAGCCTAGGGGAGAGGCTCAGGAAAGAACTTTCCCGCACATAACTCAGGAGGAAGCAACCTGGTGCACTACTCTTGGATTGGACTTCCAGCCTCCAGAACTGTGAGATCATACGTTTCTGATTTTTAAGCTCCCCAGTCTGTGGTACTTTAAAATGATAGCCCTAGGACACAAAATTTTGGTTCCAGAAGGGGGGTAATGATGTAACAAACAATACAGTGGGAGCGGCTTTGAAACTGGGCAATGGCTTAAGGTGGTAGAGTTTCAAGGTGCATGACAGAACAAGTCACGATTACCTTAAAGCACTGTTGGGTGAAATACGGACATTAAATGTATTTCAGGTGAGGGCTCATACAGAAAAGAGGAGAGCTGAAGGGGAAGACTCTATCAGCTTACCAAATGCATATATCATCATGAAAAATATGTTGGAAGGAATGTGAGTGTCACGGGTGAGATAGCAGATGGAAATTGGGCACATGTAATTGGAAACTTGAGAAATGGCCATCCTTGTTTTCAAGCGGCAGACCATTTGGCTGAATTGTGTTCTAGTGTTTTTGTGGAGAGTAGAACTTTCACATGATAAACTAGGACAGTAACCTGAGGAGATTTCAAAACACAAGGTTGAAGAAGCAGCCTGGTTTCTCCTTACTGCTATGATAAATGGCAGAGGAGATAAATTAAAGAAGGTACCATGAAACAAACAAACAAAAAATGACCACATAATACTTTCCAGCCTTCTCAGCCTATCCAGGTAGGCACTTTAAGAAAAGGGCCAAGGGTGTGCCTGGAAAACCATTAGTTGGGGGCTTAGGCATGTGAGACATGGGTCCGATCGACCATCTTGGCAGAAGCCAGGAATAGAGATACGGTTATCCCAGAAAGATGTATGAAGGACCCTCCTGTGTGATGGCTTGAAATCTCTGACTCTCAGCGGAAGCCAACAGGTGTTTTATTTTGTGACTTTAATGCCAGCAGAAACAAGACCAGCCTGGGTTGAAGAGGGAAACGGATAAGACAACATGAAGGAACACTGTTGGACTGCTGGGATTCTGCAAGCAAGAAAAGGGCCCATAGATATATTGCACTGGGAGCCTGTGCTATTCTTCAAGAAAAAGGGGCAAATGACACTACAGAAGGTTCAGAGGTTGGCAGGGCTTCCACTGTCACCACAGTCCCAGAGGCGCAATGCCAGGGTCTGTAGAGCCATCTCCTCCTTGATTTCTGAGACCAAGGCCACCTCCTGGTTTCCAAAGGTTAGGACCACCTATGGTGTTCAGAAGAATGTACTACAAGCAGCCCTGGACAAGTGGGAGGGCATGGCAGAGAATGGGGGGCTGTCACCTTTGTGGGATCAGAGGTCAGAGCCTAGAGCTGAAGAGGATTCTTTCCAATCCTTAAAATCTAATATAATTTTCCCTACTAGTTTTAAACTTGCTCTGGACCAACGTGCCCTTGTTTCCTTCCAATTTCTTGATTTTGGAATAGTGACGTCTATCCTGGGCCTGTTCAGTCATCATACATTGGAAGCAGATAACTTCTTGTCTTTTGTCACGCCTTCTCAGTTGGAAAGGAATCTTGCCTCAGCATTAATCCTAGTTGGAAGCACACCCTTATCTGATGTACAGGATCTCTAGGTGAGATTTCACCTTAGCATTGCTGCTGGTCTGAGTGACGCCTTTTTGTGTTATTTGCATAGAATGAATGCATTGTGTTTAGAGAACATGAATGTTGTGTGTCCAGACGCCTTTTGGTGTTATTTGCATAGAATGAATGCATTGTGTTTAGAGAACATGAATGTTGTGTGTCCAGAGGCTGACTATTATGGGTTGAATTTTGTGCTCCTAAAATATAGACGTATAAAAAAAATATAAAATCCTGACCCCTAATCCTTCAGAATGTGAGATCATTTGGTGATAGAGAATTTACTGAGGTACTCGTGGTCAAGTGAAATCATTAGGGTAGGCCTCACCCGGTACCACTGGTGTCCTTATAAAAAGGGAACAATTGAAGTTGTAGACACTCACAGAGAAAAGACCACGTGAGCACATATTGTGGGGACATGGCTATTTTAAGCCAAAGAGAGTGGCCTGTAAAAGATGCTTGCCTCACAGCCCTGAGAATCACCCAACCATCTGACCCATGATTTTGGACTTGTAGCATCCGGGAGTGTGAGGCAGTGAATGGTATGTTATTTGAGTTGGCCAGTCCCCCCTATTTGGTTTAGCAGCCTTAGAAAACTAACATAACATCCCTAGAAAACTAATATAATATCCTTAAGTGTCCATGATTAAAAACCTACAATGAATCAGTCAAAGAACAGACAGCACGGAAAGAATCACAGATGCTTAATTAATCTATAACAAAGGAGGCAAGAATCTACAATGGGGACAAGACAGTCTTTTCGGTAAATGGTATTGGGAAAAATGGACAGCTACAGCCAAAAGAATGAAACTGGAGCACTTTCTTGTACCATGCACAGAAATAAACTCAAAATTAATTGAAGAGCTAAGTGTGAGACTTTAAATCATAAAACTCCAAAAAGACAACATAAGCAGTAATCTCTTGGACATCGGCCTTAGCAACATATTTATGGATTTGTCTCCTGGGGCAGGGAAAACAAAAGCAAAACTAAAAAGATTTTGCACCACAAAGGAAACCATTAACACAACAAAAAGTCAAACTAGTGAATGGGAAAGGATATTTGCAAATGTTATATTCGGTAAGTGGTTAGTACCCAAAATATATAAAGAACTCAAACAACTGAAAAGCAAAACCACAATCTGATTAAAGGATGGACAGAGGACCTAAGTAGACCTTTATCTAAAGAACACATATGGATGGCCAACAGACACATGAAAAGATGCTCAACATCATTACTCATCAGAGAAAGGCAAATCAAAACCACAATGAGATATCACCTCACAGCAATCAGAATGGCTAGTATCAAAAAGTCCAGAAATAGGGGCGCCTGGGTGGCTCAGTGGGTTAAAGCCTCTGCCTTCGGCTCAGGTCGTGATTCCGGGGTCCTGGGATCGAGCCCCGCATCGGGCTCTCTGCTCAGCGGGGAGCCTGCTTCCTTCTCTCTCTCTCTCTCTCTGCCTGCCTCTCTGCCTACTTGTGATTGCTGTCAAATAAATAAATAAAATCTTTAAAAAAAAAAAGTCCAGAAATAACGAGTGTTGATGAGGATATAAAGAAAAGGGAGCCCTCGTGCACTGTTGGTAGGAATAAAACTTGGCACAACTACTGTGGAAAACAGTATGGGGGTTCCTCGAAAAATTAAAAAGTAGAACTATCAATATGATCCAGTAATTTCATTACCAGGTATTTACCCAAAGAAAACCAAAACACTAATCTGAAAAGATGTATGCATCCCTATGTTTGTTGCAGCATTATTTACAATTGCCAAACTGTGGAAGCAGCCCAACTGTCCATCAATAGATGAATGGATAAAGAAGATGTGATACACGGGCACCTGGGTGGTACAGTCGCTTCAGCATCCAGCTCTTGGTTTCAGCACAAGTTGTGTGCTCAGGGTCGTGGGATGGAGCCCCATGTGGGGCTCTGCGCTCAGGGCAGAGTCTGCCTAGGATTCTCTCTCCCTCTCCCTCTGCCTCCCCTCCCCCCGCCACGTGCTCCTGCTCTCTCATTTCTCGTGTGTGTGTGTGTGTGTGTGTGTGTGTGTGTGTCTGACTCCCTCTCGAATAAATCTTTAGAAAAGAAGATGTGAGATATAGATATAGGTAATGGATTATTATTCAACCATAAAAAAACCCCCAAATCTTGCCATTTGCAACAACATAGATGGATCTAGAGAGTATATGCTAAGCTAAATAAGCCAATCAGAGAAAGACAAATGCCATATCATTTCACTCACATGTGGAATTTAAGAGACAAAACAAATGAGCAGAGGGAAAAAAAAATAAGAGACAGAGACAAACCAAGAAACAGACTCTTAACTGTAGACGATAAGGGGACGGTTACCAGAGGGGAGGTGGGTGGGGGGATTGGTGAAATAGGTGAAGGGGATTAAGAGTACACTTATCTTGATGAGCACTGAGTAATATATGGAAATGTTGAAGCACTATATTGTACACCTGAAACTAGTATGTATAACACTGTGTGTTAACTACACTGGAATTAAAATGTAAAGAGAACAAGAAAAAAAATTAACTTAACTAAAAATGGGTCATTGACCAAAATATGAGTTTAAAATGAAAAACAATTAGGAAGAAACGTAAAGGTAAATCCTCATGACCTCGGATTTGGCAATAGAATTTTAGATATGATACCACAAGCAATAAAAGAAATAAATAGATACTGTGAAGCTCATCGAAATGTAAACATTCCATGCCTCAAAAAACATCATCAAGAAAGTAAAAAGCCACAGAATGGGAGAGAATATTTACAAATATATGTGCATGTATCTGATAAGGGACTTGTCTCTACAATATATGAAGAACACCTAAAAGTCTGTAATAAAGTGACAAATAACCAAATTAACAAATGGGCAAAGGATCTGAATGCACATTTCTCCAAAGAAGATACGCAAATGTCCACTAAGCACATGAAAAGATGTCCAACATCATTAGTCACTGGGGAAAGACAAATCAAAACCACAATGGGATACCACTTCACACCTACTAGGATGGCCACAATCAAAAACACAGATAATAACAAAGTGTTATCGAGGATGAGGAGAAAGTGGGACTTGTTTGTTACTGGTGGGAAAGTAAAATCACACAGCCACTTTGTAAACCAGTCGGGCGGCTCCTCAAAACATTAAACACAGAGATAACATATAACCCAGCAATTTCACCCCAAAATACATACCTAAGAGAAATGAAAATCTATGTCCACATAAAACCTTATAAAAGAATGGTTATAGCAGCATTGTTTGTAATATCCCCAAACTGGAGGAAACCCAAATGGCCAGCAACTGATGAATGGATAAACAGATGTGGTATGAATGGAATATTATTCAGCCATAAAAACGGATGAAGGGGGGCACCTGGGTGGCTCAGTGGGTTAAAGCCTCTGCCTTCAGCTCAGGTCATGATCTCAGGGTCCTGGGATCAAGCCCCGCATCTGGCTCTCTGCTCAGAGGGGGGCCTGCTTCCTCCTCTCTCTGTCTGCCTCTCTGCCTACTTGTGATCTCTGTCTGTCAAATAAAATCTTTAAAAAAAAAAAAAGAATGAAGGACTGATACAAGCTGCAACATGGACAAACCTTGCATAGTGATGCAAGGGAAAGGGGCCAGTCAGAAAACACTACGTATTGCGTGATTCCATTCTTATGAAATGTCCAGAACAGGCAAATCTGCAGAGACCCAAAACAGAAACAGCGGTTGCCTATAGTGGGGGCGATGGGGAGAATGGACAGTGATGTCTCTGTTGCTGTGTCTGAAGGACTGCTACCCACCTCAGGGACCTCCTTCTGTCCATGGCTATAGGGGAAGACAGGCTTCAGGTGGATGCAGTGGCAGGCTTGCAGGAGGAGCAAGTCTTTCTGCACCTGGAGTGAGAAGACCTGGGTTTGAGCTCCTCCTCAGATGCTCACACCCAGCATCCTTCAGGCAAGTCGCTTCATCTTCCATCACATTGCTACACAAAATGTGCCCGCTGGGCTGGTGCTGATCCACAAACTCTTAGCCTCCCACAACAGCGTAAACACAGAGATTGAAAGAAGCATTTACAAACCTCAATAGCAATCTGACCGAGTGTCTTTATTTCTGTTGAATTTAATAACAAACAGGTTGAGCTCGGAAAGAAAGAAAGAAAGAAAGAAAGAAAGAAAGAAAGAATCAATCAATCAGAGGTGCTTCCCCCTCAATCTCCCAGGTGGAATAACCAAGGAAGACATGTATTGGCTCATCTTGAGATACTTCCTCATATAAAGGAGGGTCAATGGCTGTGGCTCAGAGGCTGCAGGTCCATCAGAGGCTGACTCAGAATTGTATGTGGTTGCTTCAATTGGATGCTCCATAATACCCATAATGTTGTAAATAATTAAGTTCTGACCTTTCAAGAATGAAAGTTTATAACCTGAAAAGAACAAAGTCAGATAAAACTGAATGAGTTAAGAGTAGCAGCTTCCGTTGGAAAGGGTCCTGAATAGGTGTTGTTTCTTGAACTTTCAGATTTAGACATTTGCGTACTGAGTTTGGGTCCTTGCTTATGCTTTCCAAAGAATTTCCCAATATGAATAGCTTTGAAAAAGTTTGATTTGTATACGCCTGTCCTACTACTGCTATTTTCCCCATGGTGTTGCTTATAATTTGTCAGTGAAGCAGTAGCCATTCCCTCATTTCATATCAATAACCACAGCATCACATCATGAGTGCTCACTTAGGTACATTTTGCTTCAATCATCCACTCATAGGAGCAATCAGATGTACTCAATTCCCACTCTGGTCTTCGACATCAAAGCCCATTTTCCTTTCTCCTTCCCAGACTTCACGTGTGTCTCTCAGACTTCCACGCCAAGTGTCCCATCCACGGCCCAATTATGGTGCATTTTATGTTGTTTTATCAGTGCTCCCATTTGATTTCTGAAATTACAAGTGCAACACACACACACACACACACACACACACACACACATATCCTAATGGAGTCAGGTTCTGAAAATAGCTTTTTTTTTTTTAAAGATTTTATTTATTTATTTGACAGAGAGAGATCACAAGTAGGCAGAGAGGCAGGCAGAGAGAGAGGAGGAAGCAGGCTCCCCGCCGAGCAGAGAGCCCGATGCGGGGCTCGATCCCAGGACCCCGAGATCACGACCCGAGCCAAAGGCAGAGGACTAACCCACTGAGCCACCCAGGCGCCCCTGAAAATAACTTTTTACATACTAAAATGTGTATGACACAAATACGCATGAGTAACTTTGAAGAACATCTGTATGTCACATTGACAAATATGGGCATTTTGAACCAGTAGCAATTAGCATGATAGGAATTAAGAAACTTAGGGAAATGCAGTTTTCTTTTTCTAAATGTTCCAGAGTTCTTTCTTTGGAAAGGCAAATGGCTCAGTAAGGAGCCTTTGGCTTCTAAGATTTTCTTCCTGCTGTATATGGCAATTTCTAGGTACCACCCACAAGGATTTCCTTGCACTGGATTTTGTGGTACTTTTTCTCGGGATTTTATGAAGAAAGCTTTTTTTCTCCCCCCTCAAATGCCTTTGGCTTTTCTCTCTTCTGATGGGCTTCAGAAAAGGTTGGATTGCTGTAGTTTACCTAGCTTTTCTCACTGTTTGGCTCAGAGTGACACCTTTCACAGGTTTCTACATTCAAATCAAAGGTTATTTGGAATTTATTTTAAAAGTTCACATAAAACACATAGCAAGCTTGACGAAATAGTGGGTTTTAGTGCAACCTGTAACAAATTTCAAAGGATTCAAGTCCCCCCAACCCCATTCCTGCCTGGGTTCAAAGATGTATAGGAAGCTAGAAATCAATTAAATGAAGAGTACTTGGATAATCAACAACTGCTTTGAAACTCAGCATGTACCTATAGGAAAAGGAAACAAGGGGAAAAAAAAGGAAAGAAAGAAAGACAGAAAAAAAAGAAGAAGAAGAAGAAAAGATGCCCATTCACCAAGAAGAAAAAAACACAATGGGTACTGAAAGTGCATTACCATTAACCTAAACCCTCCTACCCATCAAATCAGCTGAGGTAGAGGAAAGAGTCCTCTTACTTCTCTTAATTGCCAAACAGCCTCCTCTTACTTTGATGCAAAACGATAGGGACATATCTCAAGGTGACATAGGCATGTTTACACTTCGAGCACCCTGGTTCAAAGCAAGAGCTTCAACAGAAACCCACACCCAGACAGGCAACCAATGCCAACACCTCCCCCCTCAAACTCCAGGCTGCGCCCCATGTCACAGGAAGGCTGTTATTGCTTCAGCTCTGGTCACCCCACCGCCCTTTGGGCCCTGGATCCTGTGCTGCCAGTTGCTTATTGGCTGCTGCTAGGGGAGGCTGGGGAGCACAGCCTCTCTCATTGGAGGACCCTGTCACCCATGCACAAATGCTGTTCAGGAAGACTTTTGTGTCAAAAGGGAAAGATGATAGGCTACCAAGGCACAGAATCAGATAAATTTGAATGAAGTAGAGTGGGCCTATCAGAAGGTCGGGAGCTTGAGGAGGGCATGAGCCTAGATAGTTTGAGTTTTCTGCACAGTGTTTGGGTCCTCTTTTATGTATTTAGTTGAATTTGGGTGATGGGATATGTTAAAGGAGTGTGAATGGGGTAAGTGTGATTGCTATAGCTGCTATTGCACTTTAATTGTTGCTATACCACACGTTTTGAAAAAAAAAAATCTCTGGATGATGCTACTGTACACAGGTGGGAGAATGAGAATACGTGAGGTAAATAAATTATTATGGAAGTAGTTTTGACCACAAAGATCCCTGAAGAGACTGACCTAGGGGAATACCTAATAGAAATGACCACTTAGGAAAGTGATAAAATGCAGTATGGTTAAGAACAATCATAACAGGGATGCCTGGGTGGCTCAGTTGGTTAAGCGGCTGCCTTCGGCTCAGGTCATGATCCCAGTGTCCCGGGATCGAGTCCCGCATCGGGCTCCTTGCTTGGCGGGGAGTCTGCTTCTCCCTCTGCCTCTGCCTGCTGCTCTGTCTGCCTGTGCTTGCACTCGCTCTCTCTCTCTCTCTCTCTAACAAATAAATAAATAAAATCTTAAAAAAAATTAAAAAAAAAGAAAAAGAAAAATCATAGCAAACTGCGCTAAAAACATATATAAAGTTGAGCTGATAATGGTTTTTTTTTTTTTTTTTACATTTCTTTCACAATAAGAATTTTAAAAAATTGGCCAAATGGCACAGATCCAAACACTGGAGTGGATCGCACTTCGGAGAGCCATAGGTCTTTTCCCGCCAAGTGAGGGGGCTTGCAAAAGAGCCCTTGGCTTGCGGTGTGGTCAGGCACTCCTGGGGCAGCTTATTGGCGTCTGGTGTACCTGATAGCAGCGTCGGTGGCCTCAGACACGGCAGGCTTGCCAACCTCCCTGGGCAGCAGCAGCAGGTGCTCGGCTATCTGGATCCCTCTGGAGGTGATGGTGGAATGCTTCCTGTAGTGGTATGAGGTGTTCCCCTTGGACACAACGCCTTGTCCAAGAGATTCATAATCCTGTCTTTAGTTCTATCTCGTTAACTTTTTTCTTCCAGTTGCCATAATCACTACAATTATATTAGGCCATCAATGTATCATTTACCTCTATTTGCCAATTCATTCTATTATCATTCCTTCTTACATCCCACATCATTTTCTATCTTCCTAAATTACATTTGTTACCATTTCCTTTCATATGGTGTCACTTGGTATAAATACTCTGAGTTGCCATTTTTCTTAAATGTCTTTACTTCTGAGTTAAAGTCTTAAGGTATCCAGAAGTGAGATGGGGTAAGGTCCATATGGAGGACATTCGATAGGTATTTAATCTTCTGAAATCCTGAAAGCTGTCAATCAGGTACCTACTTCTTCTTGCATGCTATTCCTACAGAGGCAACGGTGAACAACGTTAACTCACGGGAGATATAGCTAGACAGGGTCCGTATCGCTTTGGGTGGCTTTGATGCTTACCGGGGTGTATTGTCACACACCCCTGGGAGTTTTGGTTAAGGAAAAGTCATGCGCATAGTTACTGTGCTGATTAAAATAATTGGACGGGCATAGTGAATATTCTTTCCCTTTTAGGAACTCAGTGTTCTTTCCCACATGGGGTAATCCCAGACTTTGGAGAAAACCAGGGCTTTGGGGATCTCAGCTTCCCCATTCCTTGACAGCATCGCCGATTAGATGGTGGTTCACGAACAAAACCAGTCTGGGGGACCTCTCCATTCCACTATGGGGCCTCTAGCCATAGTGTCAAGCAAGCAAACAAGTAGAGCTTCACTGAAAAGGCAACCCACCGAAGGGGAGAAACTATTAGCAAATCATGTCTCTGATAAAGGGTTACTATCCAAAATATATAATGAATTCCCGAAACTCAAAAGCAGAAAAAAGAGAAATCAAACAACTTGATTAAAGACCGGGCAAAAGATCTGAATAGACATTTTCCCACAGAAGACCTACAGATGCCCAACAGGTACCTGAAAAGGTCTTCCGTATCACCAAGCAGGGAAAGACAAATCAAAACCACAAGGAGGTAAGACTTCACACCTGGCTATAATGAATGGCTATCATGAAAAAGACAAGGGATAATAAATGCTTGCGAGGATGGAGAGAAAAAGGAAGTCTCGTGCACTGTTGCTAATGTAATGTATGGAACGTAAATTGGTACAACCACTTTGGAAAACAGCACGGAGGTTCCTCCAAAAACTGGAAGTACCACATGACGCAACAATTCCACTTTGGCGTATTTATCTGCAGAAAGCGGGTACGATGAGTGGGCACTACCATGTTCTTTGCAGCATTATTTACTATAGCCAAGAAATGGAAACATCCTAAGTATCCATTTCTGTCGGCAGGATATGGCCTGGCTTTACATGCTTTGAAGCCAGACCGACCTGGGTGCAAATCCCAGCTTTATTATTTACCAGTTGTGTGCCATCAGGGAAGTTCCCTGAGCCTGTGTTTCCTCATCTGTAAAAAGGGAATGATAGCAGTACCCACCTCATAGGGTTGTTGTGAGCATTAAATGAGATGACGGAAGTAAAATGCTTAGCACAAGAGACATAATGAGCACTCAGTAAATTGGGGGCTGCATCATTTCTTCCCACGTGGCCCAGGACGTCAGCCCATTCGCCCAGCCCTGGCCTTCCTCTCCACAGTCTGCTTGATTTTCTTCAACCACGTACCTGTGAAGTGGTTATAACTAGGGCTCTGCTGGCTGCTAAGCACCCTCACACGCGCCCTTCTTCAGTGAGGTTTCAGCCTTGGCAGAAAAGCTGTACGTGGCTTGCTTTTACGCTCCTCGCCACGCATGTTTTACTGACAACTGTGGTGGGTTGAGATCTCTGACATGTCTTTCAAGCGCCGTCCAAGGCTATCCTGCCAACTCCGGCGGGCCCGTAAGCAGTTGCAACCTCACGTTCTTCAGCACATGTTTTAGTGGAGAGCCCACGCTGCTACTCTTCTCCTTTCTAAGGCAGCAGTGTGTTGCAGCAAAACTAAAACATTCTGAAAGAGTTAATCAGCGTTTTCGTTAGCTCTGCTGTGTATGACGAATGATTCCCTGGCACTGCCCCTCCACCTCCACCCACCAAACATCACTGGAACCCAAGTACTGTTCTGACCACTGGGTTGTGAGCACTCCGGGAACGCCACTCAATGTGCGTCTCTCTGAGTCCAGGAAGGAAACCAACATCCCCTGTGGTTTTGTAGGAAAAAGGGTTTGAACAGAACTTTGGAGGTGAAGGGTGGGCTGTGGGTTAAAAGTGTTATATAATGTAGTACCTCCCCAAGAGTGCCTCTGCCGGCACACAAGCTGGTTTTAAGTGGTACACAATTTTTTTTTTTTTTTTTTTTTTTTTTACAGTTACGCAGTTTACTTAGTGTGAATTTAAAATCCACAAATACCATGTCACCTGTGACATCGCAGATTTATGGCTTAGGAAAATGTTTTTTAAAATCTTGAAAATAAGTTCCTTAAAACAGCTATATTCAATAAACAATTATGTAGGTGATATGCACATATAGCAAAAAAGCACGCAACTGTTAGAGGAAGGACTTTACAAGCCATCAAAGTCGGTATAAGTTTAAGAGTCAGACAAACCTCATTCAAACCTGATCTACCACTTACTCTCTGTGTGACTTTAGGAAAGAAACCTAATCCCTCTGAGCCTCAGGGGGAAATGGAGAAGAATAATAGTACCAGCTTCACCGGATTGTTGTCAAGCTTACGCGAGGAGCTTTACAGTGTAGTGGTGTGAGGGCCCAAAACCTAGAGCCACGTGGTCTAGTTTCCAATCCTAGCTCTACTGCTTACTAGCTCATTGACATTGAACAACTTTCTTCATCTTTCTGTGCCTTAGTCTCCCCCATCTGGAACATGGGACTGTTAGGAGGGTTAAACGAGTTACTGCATTTGAAGTGCTTAGAAATATTTCTAGTATATTCTTAGCATTATGTGTTTCTTAGATTAAAAATACATGTATATAAAGCTCCTGACACCTGACACCTAGTAAGTCCTCGTGAAATGTTACCCATTGGGGGTGCTTTATATTCCCAATGCCTGGAACAAACAAATCTACAGTCCGAGTTTAATTAAGAAGTAGCATTGAATTGCCCAGGACCCATGAGAATTGACAGAGCCGAGCACCTCTCTGCCGTGAAAATCAAAACACAGGCCCTGTGGGACACCTGGGTGGCTCAGTGGGTTAAGCCTCTGCCTTCGGCTCAGGTCATGATCTCAGGGTCCTGGGATCGAGTCCCGCATCGGGCTCTCTGCTCAGCAGGGAGCCTGGTTCTCCCTCTCTGCCTGCCTCTCTGCCTACTTGTGATCTCTCTCTCCATCAAACAAATAAATAAATAAATAAATAAAACAGGACCCGTGGAAGCTGGGCCTTCTTAAAGGACTGCCAGGAGTGGGGTTGGAGAGAGGGGTCACGCTAACTTCCTTTATCCTGTTAAAATAGGTGTGGGTCAGTGCAATTGAGAGAAAAGGACATTAAGTTTCAGAGAATTATGCAAGCAGCCTGATGCCACGCAGCCTATAAAGGACAGAGCTCAGTAGAATGCTTTCTTGATGGAGAACTTACATCCCAAGTGG
This sequence comes from Martes martes, assembly GCF_963455335.1. Taxonomy (NCBI): domain Eukaryota; kingdom Metazoa; phylum Chordata; class Mammalia; order Carnivora; family Mustelidae; genus Martes; species Martes martes. The sequence goes on from NC_137897.1 coordinate 79,104,300, forward strand.
AGGAATAGAGAACTGGTCCACTGGGGTGATGAAGGGGGTATGTTATGGAAATTCTTGCGGTAGAGGTATGGTGATGATGATGGTAATATAACAGCCATACCATTAGCTGAGATTCAGCCACTATTACTGAGTACCTCTAGACATTGTCATATCTCTCCCAATCCTAAAAACAAAACAAAACACACACACACACACACACACACACACACACACACACACACCCCTCTACTGTGATCCATAACACTCTCTTCCTACTCACAGACCAGTATCCCCTTTCCTTGGAAGAGTACCCTATTTCTATCTCCATTCCTCATCTACCACTCACTCCTCAACCCACCGCCGTCTGGCTTTTCTTTCCCAACCCATCACTGCCTCTTCTGGGACTCTAGAACCTCTGCTCTCATCCATCTTCACATATTCATTCAGCAAATACTGAGTCCCTACCAGTGCCATACATGGTTCTCACTCCTGATATACGGCAGCAAATGAGACAAGGTCTCTCTTCTCAGGAAGTTCCCATTCCTGGCGTGATTCAAAGATAGTAAGTAAGGAGAAAAGGAAACAGGTGGTGAACAATATAATTCCATGGAGAATGAAATAAGTAAATATAATATGTATGTATATTACATTAACATGTATGTAACAATTACAATTTTTCTATTATAATAATGTTCATTATGTGTGTGTGTGTGTGTATATATATATATATATATATATATATATATACACACACACATACATGATGAGGGAGAGAGCAATATTTTAGATTAGGTGGTTAGGAAGACCTCAATGCGGAAGTAACAAGCAAGGGAAAATAAAACCCCCAAATGACTGTATTAAACCGTTCTAATAAGAATTGAACATGAAGGGGTGCCTGGGTGGCTCAGTGGGTTAAAGCCTCTGCCTTTGGCTCAGGTCATGATCCCAGGGTCCTGGGATCGAGCCCCACATCGGACTCTCTGCTCAGCAGAAAGCCTGCTTCCCCCTCTCTCTCTCTGCCTGCCTCTCTGCCTGTCAAATAAATAAATAAATAAATCTTAAAAAAAATAAAGAATTGAACATGAAGATTGGTTAAACAGTTTGTAACATAATTTTTGTGTGAATTTTAAAATATGACAAGAATGTAACACGCGAAAAAAATCCAAAAGCAAACAACTTTTGATATGAAGTGGAGCCTAATTCAAATACAGGACATTTGGGCAAAAATGAAAATTCTAGAGCATGCATGTAATGAGAGGGAGAAGGGAAGGAACAACCTTGTAGGTTGACCTCGATTTAACATCAGTAGACTGCCAATAAAAAGGGGTACTTCAGTCGAGCATACTCTTATTTCATAAACTCGCAGGTTTTTGAAAAAGCAAAAATTGGATCTGCTGACTGAGTGCTCTCCAACGCACTTTAGTGCATGATGGAGAATATCACTAACAGCAGGGCACATGATGGTCATACCCTCAGAATAGATACTGTTATCAGGGTGAACCTATTTGAGCACCTTCTAAAGGTAGGTAGAGCAGAAAGCTCCAGGCAGCACACACATTGACATTTTTAATCTTAGTCAGGGCATCTTGGAGCCCTTCTTGTGAGAAGATGCAAAATCACTCACTCAGGGACTGTGACAACAACTCCTTTTTAAGAAAGAGGAATGAGTTGGAGAATGAAGTAGGGTGATCAGTGCAGGGCTTTCATTTCCACGAGGTTAAGACATAGATGTGAATGCTGATAAAACTGGGAGTCATGAAAGAGCTCAGATGAACTTGCAGCTTTCAGATCACTTCTGATTGGGGAAGGTAGGCCTAAACGACATCAGCAAACAAACCACACGATACGTATCTCCAGGCTACAGACTTTTTTGAAGTGCCTCCAGTGAAGGGGTTCCCGTCCACAAATTTAAGGAAATTTTAACATTGAAAAACAAATCTATAAGTTACTTAAATAAACCAAGAGATAATAGTGTCCTCAATGGCTGCTGGAGCTACGGAAAGGGCATGTTTGATATCTAATAAGTTCCCTGAAATGGCTTAGAAAACCAAAATTGTTATTCTGAGCACATGGATCTCAAACAAAATCTTAATACCATCTTCGCTGATGAAACGCTACTATCATTCTTATTAGAGCCAGAAAGTGACCAGAAAGCTTCTTATCAACATTACGGTCGAAAAGTATTTGTGAATACTTGGAAATTAAATTTTAAAAAGATTTACTACACTACACTACACTACTACTACACTACAAAAAGAGCCTATATAGGTTTAGTTGATCTGATTGCACTGCAAAAGAGTAAATATCTAGAACAGCTTTGTCTTGGAAAACATTACACTCTTAAAAATAAACAGGAACCGCCCCCCCTCCAAAAAATAAATACATAAAATAAACAGGAACCTTAGAGGGCTCTAAGCAAATGCAACCTGAAGTCAAGCATGGCTTTTTTTTTTTTTATTTTTAAACTCACAGACACATCTGCAGTGTCTATTCCAGACATACAGTAGATACCAAGAATTTCATTGAGTGAATGAATGAGCCATATTTTCAATCTTTAGGTAGTAAGAATGGTGGGGGTGGGGGGGACGAGATTAGGAAGATGACTAATTTAAATGAGAGGTGGTAAGAAGTAACCTAATAGAGTTTTCTTAAGCACCAGGAAAATTAATTCAATTGTATGGCTTTCCTCCCCATTTTCTTATGGGCCTTGGTGGAGAGAGCGGATCTCTGCTTTCAAGTGCCGATCTTGCACTTAACAAGGTTTGTGACTCTGTGCCCTCCGGACCTGAGTTTCTTCTGTGATAAACTAGGTATAATAGCATTGTTGTAAACGCCAGATAAAATAGTACCTGTAAAAGTCCTCTGTAAACTAAAAAATACTGTATAGGGCTAGGGTGATATTATCACAAATATGACAGTGCTGCTTTCTCTGCTATTGCAATAAAAGACCTGATAAAGAAAAGAAAACAAAACAAAACAAACAAACAAAAAATAAACAAAGGGGGAACTGCCAAAGCTCTTATGTCAGTAATATCTGCCAATAGTTACTGCACAAAACATTAAGACAGAAGTTTTCATAAATTTATTGCAGAATCCACTTAAAAACTGTAGTAAGAACCCACAATATCGTGTTAACAGCCTAACTTTCAAATGCGTATGAAAAATATTTTTCTCTATAAAGGCATAGAGGAGATTGACCTTGCCTCAGATATTTAAAAATCTCTTTACTAACCCACCTAAGAGAGGTCAGATGGATTCTTATATCAGCTTCTGCACTTTATCTGTTGCCATATCACCCATAAGGAAACTCTGGAAAATTCCCCACATGCTCATGAGAGAATGAGAAAGAAAAGGGTAACATCACACTATAACAAAACTAACCCCCCACTGAGGCTGACCTGCAGAAATAACTAACAGAAATGAGTGTTTGGGAAAGCCAAGACATGCCGCGTGGTTAAGGAGAGCCCACAGCTGTCCAAGGAATAAAGTGCACTCCAATACAGAGTAAAGTAGTGCTGATCCTGTTTTGTTCAAAGTAAAAATGCTGTAAATATCCACAGAATGCCGCAGCAAGAACAAAAACTATAGAGTTTGTCCCACTTTTTAAAGCTACAGGTCTTTCCCGCCAAGTAAGGTGGCTCTGAAAAGAGCCTTTGGTTTACGAGGTGGTCAGGTGGTCCGGAGGCAGCTCATTGGCGGAAGGTGTACCTGAGGATGGCTTTGGTGGCCTCGGACACGGCGTGCTTGCCAATCTCCCCGGGCAGCAGCAGGCGCACAGCTGTCTGGATCTCCCTGGAGGTGATGGTGGTGCGCTGGGTGGAGCGGGCCAGGCGAGAGGCCTCGTCGGCGATGCGCTCGAAGATGTCCTTGATGAACGAATCCAAGACGCTCACGGCCTTCTTCGAGAGGCTCAGGCCCTCCTGAACCTGCTTCAGAACCCTGGGGAAGTAGGTGGCGAAACTGTTGTAGGAGCGGCGGTGGCGGCGGCGGCGGCGGCGGCATTGGCCCCTTGGCGAATTCTGCTCCGGGCCCTTCGGGTCAGCTTCTGTGGGCTCCTCCCCTGTGCCCAGGCTTTCCTCCCGCGAAGGCTCACAGCCAGGCTCCGCCATGTGGGGCTCGCCTTTCCCGCGCTTCACAAGGAAGGACGATGGCGGCTGTGGGGGGAGGAGGGGGGCGCTGGCCCGTTTAGAGTCGCGGCGCTTCCTGACGTCACGGGCAACCTCCATACCTGATTGGACCAAATGCAAGGCAGGAAAGCGGGGCTCTATGCCAGGCCGCGTCACCTGTGATTGCATACCCTTGAACGTGACATCACATCAGACAGTCAGAGAGGGAAATCCAGGGCCCTCTAAACTCCTTGGGACCTCGGTCAGAAAATCTTTCAAACAGTCCATTCCGTTGGGCGTTTTGTCTGCTCGTTTTCAACCTCAAAACAGTAACAGATCTTAGAAGAGTCATGTTTTTATTGGAATACTTTATATCCCACGTCATTACCTTATTTCACATAAGCAGTAAGTGGCATTGGGTCAGGATGTGCTAGAAACCAGGATGCTCTGGAGACCCAGAGTCAACGTGTCTACCTGCATTCTGGAAAACGTTCCCTGGGTACTTGAAAACACTGTGTATTCTGCTGCTTTCAGATGGAATATTCTGAACGTATCTGCTAAACCCATCTGGTCCAGTGGGTCATTCAAAGCCATTGGCTCCTTATTGATTTTCTGTTTAGACCACCTGTCCATTGATGTAACTCAGGCCTTAAGGCCCCCTGCTACTATTGTGTTATTATCGATTAGTTCCTTTGTGCTTGGTATTCACTGTTTTTATGTATTTGGGTGCTCCCACGTTGGGTGCGTAAATATTTATAACTCTTATAGCTTCTTATTGGAGTATCCTCTTTATTATTATAGAGTGTCCTTCTTTGTCTCTCGTCACAGTCCTTTTTTTTTTTTTAATTGTGTTATATTAGTCACCATCCAGCACACCATTGGATTTTGGTGTAGCGTTCCTGATCCATTACTGCCATGTAACTCCCGGTGCTCATCACAACACGTGGCCTCCTTAATACCCATCACTGAGTACCCCCATCCCCATCCCCTCCTCCCCTCTAAAACCCTCAGATTGTTTCCCGGAGTCCACAGTCTCTCATGGTTCGTGGCCCCCTCTGAATCCCCCCACCTTCAGTTTTCCCTCCCTTCCTCTAATGTCCTCCGTGCTATTCCTTATGTTCCACCTATGACTGAAACCGTTAAGGTCTAGTTTGTCCGATACAACTGTTGCTACTCTGGCTTTATTTTGACATCCACGTGCATGATAGGTGTTGCTCCATCCCCTCACTTTCCAAACGTTGGTGTCTTTAGGCCTAAAATGAGTCTCTTGTAGGCAGCATATAGATGGGTCTTTTTTTTTTTTTTTGATCCCTTCTGTCACCCTATGTCTTTTGATTGGAGCATTTAGTGCATTCACATTCAAAGTAATTATCGATAGATATGTATTTATCACCATTTTATTACCTGTTCCGTGGTTGTTTCTGAAGATTTTCTCCGATCTTTTCTTGTCTTTCTCTCTTTCATGTTTTGCTGATTTTCTTTAATGACATATTTGGGTCCCGTGCTCTTTATTCTTTGCCTATTTGTTAGTGGTTTTTGATTTGTGGGTGCCATTAAGTTTGTGTATAACCTCTTCTGCACATAGCAGTCCGTATTAAGTTGATGGTCACTTAAGTTTGAACCCTTTCTCGGCTCCTCTCGTCCTCGTGTTTTGGGTACATGTTGTTACATTTTAGTTTTTATTTATTTTTATTTTCATTTTTCGTAGTGAGGGAGAGAGTGGGGAGGGGAAGAGGGAGGAGGAGCGAGAGAATCCGAAGTGGGTTCCACGCTGGCCATGGAGCCCAACGTGGGGCTGCATCCCACAACCCCAAATCATGACCTGAGCCGAGATCAAGAGTCAGACGCTCAACCGACTGAGCCACCCAGGCGTCCCTACGTTGTTACATTTTAAATCCTTGTATTTTGTGTATTCCTTGACTGACTTTTTACCAAAATATTCCATTTTTAGTGCTTTTGTGTTTTTGGTTTTTTTTTCTACCTTGATCCTTGTCACTTTGGGTCTCTCCTTTCCACACAGAGTCCCCTTTACTATTTCCTGCAGGGCCGGTTTAGTGGTCACAAACTCCTTCAGTTTTGGTTTGTCTGGGAAACTCTCTATCTCTCCTTCAATTCTGAACGGCAGCCTTGCTGGATAGAGTCTTCCTGGCAGCAGATTCTTGCCTTTCAGCTCCCTGCATGTTACATGCCACTGCCCTCCGGCTTGCAAAGTTTCTCTTGAAAAGTCTCCCACTCGCCTTACGGGTTTTGGCTTTCCCTTGTAAATTGCTGTCTTCTTTTGTCTTTCTGCTTTTCAAATTTTCCTTTTCACCCTATTTCGCTGATTTAATTACAGTATGTCTCGGCGTGGGTCTGCCTCTGTTGATTTTTGTGGCAGTTCTCTGTGCCACCTGGATCTGGATGTTTGTTTCCTTCCCCAGTTTAGGAAAGTTTTCATCTATTATTTCTCCTAATAAGCTTTCTGCTTCCTTTTATCTCTCCTCGTCCTCGTCCTCGTCCTCGTCCTCCTCCTCCTCCTCCTCCTCCTTCTTCTTCTTCTTCTGGGACTCCTAAAATGTGAATATTATTACATTTGATGGACTCACTGAGTTCCCTAATTCCATTCTCGTTTTGCGCAATTGTTTTTTATCTCTATTGTTCGGCTTGATTCCTTTCCACTACTCTGTCTTCTAGGTCACCAATTCATTCCTCTGCTGCTTCCATCCTGCTGTTCATTCCATCAAATGTGTTTCTCATCTCGTTTACGGAGCCCTTTATCTCCACTATGTTCCCCCTTATCTCTGTGTTAAGGGTCTCACTCGTGTCTTCTACTCTTTTCTTAAGTTCAGTGAGTATCATCACCGATCATTGCTTTAAATTCTCTATCAGAGATGTTAGTTGCATCTCTTCTGCTTAGATCTCTGGCCGTGGCCTGGTCCCGTTCTTTCATGTGGGATAAAGTTCTCTGTCTCCTCATTTTGTCTGCTTCTCTGTATCTGTTCCTGCATGTTACGGAAGTCAGCTACGTCTTCTGCTCTTGAAAGTAGTGACTTTGTGAAGAGGTAGTCCCAGGGTGCCCTGCAGTGCTGTGTCCCCTGTTGACCAGGACTTGGCACTTCAGGAGAGTATCCTATGTGTGTCGCTTACGCCCTGCTCTTGTGTCTGAGTCGGTTTCCTTTCAGGGCAGGCATCTGCACTGACTCTCTGCCTGTTGTGGGCTGTGCTTGCTCTCTGTGGTGTTACCGGGACCCAGGGAAGCCCGCTCTGGGGAAGGGGGGAGGGCAGGCCCGCCAGGGTACTTGGGAGCAAAATTTGCGTTGGGCCATTGGTCCTCTGCCGGATTCCCCCAAGTGCTGTGGTGGCTGGGCCTGTGTGTTGGGTTGGCCAGGGGCATGAAGCTGGGTGTGGCTGGAGGCAATGGCTGGGTGCAGCTGGGCCCCACCCACAACAGCAGCTGTGCACCCGGTGGCTGGGTGGGGCATGCACCGCGATAACAAAATCTGCCCTGACCCCCTCACCCCCCAGGGCTGAGGCCAGCAGGCTTGGAGTGGGCAAGTCCTCAGGAGAACTGGGGGGCATGGCACACTGCTAGCGGGTTAGGTAGCAAGTGTCTGTGCAGTGCACAGACGGCCTTATGTTTATGCTGCGGGGCAGGGGAGGAAAATGGCACCTGCAGCTCCTTCCTGCTCAGAGAAGTCCCCCACCACGCTCCAAAATCCGTATGAACAGTCCTGTCTCCCGTTTGCCCCTGGCATCGTGTAAACTGCCGTTTTTATGTTGCTTCTCCACACGGGCTGCTCTCTCTTTCAGGGTGGCGACCCAGCTGTCACTCTCCCTCCTGGCTTGCTCAGTGCTGAGACAGCTGACTTGCAGAGCTCCAGGCTCCAAGTCCCACTGGTTATCCAAACTCATGGTATTCAGCCCCTCTAGTTCCCACAGCCGAACGGTGTGGGTATTAGTCTCCTCCGTGTGAGTTCCCTGGTGCGAGGGCCCATTTCTCTGCCCTCCCCACATGTTCCTGCAGGCAGCCTCTCTGCACATTTCTTACCTTCCTAAGCATTCAGATGCAGCTTCCTCCCTATATTTAGCGTGCGGTTCGTTCTTCCAGTCGTTGGGTTGCTCTCTGGTTTATTTACTTGTTGTGGATGATAACTAATTGTAAACGTGGGACAGGGTGAGCTCAGTCTCCTCCTACTCTGCCATCTTCCCAAGCTCCTCTGGATTCCCATTCTTAAAACGACTTTTTAAGTAAAATGATATGTATGAGACCAATGTGCGTGAATAACTTTGAAAAACCACTGTAAGTCATGTGGACAGAAAGGGCATTGTGAACCGGCAGCAATTAGCATGACGGAAATTAAGAGACTTTGTGAAACAGAATGTAATTTTTCTAAATGGTCCACAGGCCTTTCTCTGAAAAGGCATATGGCTCTGAAAAGAGCCTGTGGCTTCAAAAATTTAGTTCCCCATGTAAATGGCAATTTCTAGGGACCACCCACAGGGATTTACTGGCCCTTCATTTTTTGGTAGCTTTCCTTGAGTATGTATGCAGCGAGCCCTCCATGCCTTTTCATATCCCTTTGGATTTATCTCTCTTCTGATGGACTCGAGAAAAGGTTGGATTGCTGCACATTTGCTAGCGTTTGTCTCACCGTTTGTCTCAGAGTGACACCTTTCACAGGTTTCTACATTCAGGTCAAAGGTTATTTAGAATTTTTTTTTTTTTTAAGATTTTATTTATTTATTTGAGAGAGAGAGAGGATGAGAGAGAGAGCATGAGGGAGAGAGGTCAGCGGGAGAAGCAGACTCCCTGCTGAGCAGTGAGCCCGATGTGGGACTCGATCCCGGGACTCCAGGATCATGACCTGAGCTAAAGGAAGGTGCTTAACCAACTGAGCCACCCAGGTGCCCTAGAATTTATTTTAAATGTCCACATGGGATACATAGCAAACATGATGAAATAGTGGGTTTTAGTGCTACTCGTAACAAATTTCAAGCACCGAACCCCCCCCAACACCCTCACCCCGCCAGTGTGTTCTCTCTTCACAGATATATAAGAAGCTAGAACTCAGTTAAATGCAAAGCTCTCAGATAATCACCAACTACCTTGAAATTCAGCATGTACCTATAGGAAAAGGAAACAAGGAAGAAAGAAATAAAGAAGGAAAGAAAGAAAGAAGAAGGCAGGCAGGAAAGAAGGAAGAAGAAAGAAAAGGAAAGAAAAGAAAAGAAAAGAAAAAGAAAAAAAGCAAACCCAAGCCTAGACCACGTACCAAGAAGAAAAAACACCATGGGTGTTAAAGGGCATTGCCATTATCTTAAGTGGTCCTACCCATCCAATCCCGTGACGTAGAGGAAGGAGTCCTCTTAGTGCTCTTTATTGCCAAACAGCCTCCTCTTATTTTGATGCAAAGCAATAGGGACATGTCCCACTGTGACATGGGCATGTTTACCCTTCAACCACCCTGGTTCAAAGCAAGAGCTTCAGCAGAAGCCCACAGGCAGACAGACACCACCACCACCTTCCCCCTCAATCTCCAGGCAGTGCCCCGTGTCACAGGAAGGCTGTTATTGGTTCAGCTCTGGTCACCCCACCACCCTTTGGGCCAACGGCCGTGGATCCTGTGCCGCCAGATGCTTATTGGCTGCTTCTAGCGGAGGCTGGGAGCACAGCTGCTCTCATTGGAGGACCCCGTCATCCATGCTTAATTGCAGCTCAGGAAGACTTTTGTGTCAAAAGGGAAAGAGGATAGAAGCAGGTTGAATTCGGATGAAGTAAAGTAGGCCTATCAGAAGGTCGGGAGCTTGAGTAGGGCATGAGTCTAGATTGAGTTTTCTGCACAGTGTTTGGGTCCTCTTTTATGTAAGTAACTGAATTAGGTTGAGGGACTGTGTTGAGCGAGTGTGAATGGGGTAAGTGTGAGTTCTGTATCCGCTACAGCCCTTCACTTGTTGCTATATCAACACACTCAAAAAATCTCGAGACGACACTACTCTAGGCGAGTGGGAGAAGGAGAACACAAAAGGCAAGAAAAATTACTGTGGACCCAGCTGTGACGGTCAAGAGTCCTGAAGAGGCTGACCTGAAGGAACGGGCCGTTTAGGAAAGTGACGAAATGCGATAGGGTCAAGGAAAATCATAACAGACCGCACCACACGCATATATTAAAGTGGACTCGCTCACGGTTAAAAGGGTTTTAAGAATGGGCAGAATGGCCCAGGCCGAAACGCCAGAGTAGGTGGCACTCTGGAGAGTTACAGGTCTTTCTGGGCCAAGTGAGGTGGCTCTGAAAAGAGCCTTTGGTTTGCGAGGTGGTCAGGCGGTCCAGAGGCAGCTCATTCACGTCTTTTGAACCTGATGACAGCCTTGGTGGCCTCAGACACGGCGTGCTTGCCAATCTCCCCGGGCAGCAGCAGGCGCACGGCTGTCTGGATCTCCCTAGAGGTGATGGTGGAGCGCTTGGTGGAGCGGGCCAGGCGAGACGCCTCGTCGACGATGCGCTCGAACATGTCCTTGACGAACGAATCCATGACGCTCACGGCCTTCTGCGAGAGGCTCAGGCCCTCGTGAACCTGCTTCAGAACCCTGGGGAAGTAGGTGGCAAAACTGTCAGGGGAGCGGCCACCGCGGCGGCCGCGGCGGCGCCCGCGGCGCCTTGGCGGCTCCTGCTTTGGACTCCTCGGGTCCGCTGCCGTGGGCTCCTCGGTGCCCAGGCTCTCCTCAGAAGAGGTCTCACAGCCAGGTTCAGCCATGTGGGGCTCGCCTTCCCGACAGCTCAGAAGGAAGGACACTGGCAGCGGTTTGCGGGGCGCATGCTCACTTATAGTCGCCGCGTTTCCTGACGTCACCCGCAAGCCCCATCTGATTGGACAAAATGCAATCCCAGGAAGCCGGTCACTGAGCCAGGCTCCTCAGATCTGATGGCCGGCCCTCGAGCTTGACATCGCTTCAGTCCGTGTGGGAAGCAGAAATTCCATGTGCTGATGTAGTTTACCTCCTGAGGTGGGGTCACGATCTCAGGGTTATGAAATCCAGCACAATTTTCGGCTCTGCACTGAGTAAACTATACCTTTACGTGGAATGTTTCAACATTTTTCTGGTGGCCCACACGAGAAATATAGAGGCTGACTGAATACCACACGGACTGAGGCGATGTCAAGATGTCAGGTATCAGAAGTAAAGGTTTAGTTTACTTCAGATTTCCAATTTGAAAAAAATTTTTTTTCTTTTTGGGAAAGGAGAGAGAAAAAGTAGGAGGGAAGGGGGAGTGGCGAGAAGAGAGGGAGAGATTCCCAAGCAGGCTCCACTCTCAGCGCAGAGCCCAAAATGGAGGCGATGTCAAGCTCGAGGGCCTGCCATCAGATCTGAGGAGACCTGGCAGTAACCGGCTTCCTGGGATTGCATTTTGTCCAATCAGATGGGGCTTGCGGGTGACGTCGGGAAACGCGGCGACTATAAGTGAGCATGCGCCCCGCAAACCGCTGCCAGTGTCCTTCCTTCTGAGCTGTCGGGAAGGCGAGCCCCACATGGCTGAACCTGGCTGTGAGACCTCTTCTGAGGAGAGCCTGGGCACCGAGGAGCCCACGGCAGCGGACCCGAGGAGTCCAAAGCAGGAGCCGCCAAGGCGCCGCGGGCGCCGCCGCGGCCGCCGCGGTGGCCGCTCCCCTGACAGTTTTGCCACCTACTTCCCCAGGGTTCTGAAGCAGGTTCACGAGGGCCTGAGCCTCTCGCAGAAGGCCGTGAGCGTCATGGATTCGTTCGTCAAGGACATGTTCGAGCGCATCGTCGACGAGGCGTCTCGCCTGGCCCGCTCCACCAAGCGCTCCACCATCACCTCTAGGGAGATCCAGACAGCCGTGCGCCTGCTGCTGCCCGGGGAGATTGGCAAGCACGCCGTGTCTGAGGCCACCAAGGCTGTCATCAGGTTCAAAAGACGTGAATGAGCTGCCTCTGGACCGCCTGACCACCTCGCAAACCAAAGGCTCTTTTCAGAGCCACCTCACTTGGCCCAGAAAGACCTGTAACTCTCCAGAGTGCCACCTACTCTGGCGTTTCGGCCTGGGCCATTCTGCCCATTCTTAAAACCCTTTTAACCGTGAGCGAGTCCACTTTAATATATGCGTGTGGTGCGGTCTGTTATGATTTTCCTTGACCCTATCGCATTTCGTCACTTTCCTAAACGGCCCGTTCCTTCAGGTCAGCCTCTTCAGGACTCTTGACCGTCACAGCTGGGTCCACAGTAATTTTTCTTGCCTTTTGTGTTCTCCTTCTCCCACTCGCCTAGAGTAGTGTCGTCTCGAGATTTTTTGAGTGTGTTGATATAGCAACAAGTGAAGGGCTGTAGCGGATACAGAACTCACACTTACCCCATTCACACTCGCTCAACACAGTCCCTCAACCTAATTCAGTTACTTACATAAAAGAGGACCCAAACACTGTGCAGAAAACTCAATCTAGACTCATGCCCTACTCAAGCTCCCGACCTTCTGATAGGCCTACTTTACTTCATCCGAATTCAACCTGCTTCTATCCTCTTTCCCTTTTGACACAAAAGTCTTCCTGAGCTGCAATTAAGCATGGATGACGGGGTCCTCCAATGAGAGCAGCTGTGCTCCCAGCCTCCGCTAGAAGCAGCCAATAAGCATCTGGCGGCACAGGATCCACGGCCGTTGGCCCAAAGGGTGGTGGGGTGACCAGAGCTGAACCAATAACAGCCTTCCTGTGACACGGGGCACCGCCTGGAGATTGAGGGGGAAGGTGGTGGTGGTGTCTGTCTGCCTGTGGGCTTCTGCTGAAGCTCTTGCTTTGAACCAGGGTGGTTGAAGGGTAAACATGCCCATGTCACAGTGGGACATGTCCCTATTGCTTTGCATCAAAATAAGAGGAGGCTGTTTGGCAATAAAGAGCACTAAGAGGACTCCTTCCTCTACGTCACGGGATTGGATGGGTAGGACCACTTAAGATAATGGCAATGCCCTTTAACACCCATGGTGTTTTTTCTTCTTGGTACGTGGTCTAGGCTTGGGTTTGCTTTTTTTCTTTTTCTTTTCTTTTCTTTTCTTTCCTTTTCTTTCTTCTTCCTTCTTTCCTGCCTGCCTTCTTCTTTCTTTCTTTCCTTCTTTATTTCTTTCTTCCTTGTTTCCTTTTCCTATAGGTACATGCTGAATTTCAAGGTAGTTGGTGATTATCTGAGAGCTTTGCATTTAACTGAGTTCTAGCTTCTTATATATCTGTGAAGAGAGAACACACTGGCGGGGTGAGGGTGTTGGGGGGGGTTCGGTGCTTGAAATTTGTTACGAGTAGCACTAAAACCCACTATTTCATCATGTTTGCTATGTATCCCATGTGGACATTTAAAATAAATTCTAGGGCACCTGGGTGGCTCAGTTGGTTAAGCACCTTCCTTTAGCTCAGGTCATGATCCTGGAGTCCGGGGATCGAGTCCCACATCGGGCTCACTGCTCAGCAGGGAGTCTGCTTCTCCCGCTGACCTCTCTCCCTCATGCTCTCTCTCTCATCCTCTCTCTCTCTCAAATAAATAAATAAAATCTTAAAAAAAAAAAAATTCTAAATAACCTTTGACCTGAATGTAGAAACCTGTGAAAGGTGTCACTCTGAGACAAACGGTGAGACAAACGCTAGCAAATGTGCAGCAATCCAACCTTTTCTCGAGTCCATCAGAAGAGAGATAAATCCAAAGGGATATGAAAAGGCATGGAGGGCTCGCTGCATACATACTCAAGGAAAGCTACCAAAAAATGAAGGGCCAGTAAATCCCTGTGGGTGGTCCCTAGAAATTGCCATTTACATGGGGAACTAAATTTTTGAAGCCACAGGCTCTTTTCAGAGCCATATGCCTTTTCAGAGAAAGGCCTGTGGACCATTTAGAAAAATTACATTCTGTTTCACAAAGTCTCTTAATTTCCGTCATGCTAATTGCTGCCGGTTCACAATGCCCTTTCTGTCCACATGACTTACAGTGGTTTTTCAAAGTTATTCACGCACATTGGTCTCATACATATCATTTTACTTAAAAAGTCGTTTTAAGAATGGGAATCCAGAGGAGCTTGGGAAGATGGCAGAGTAGGAGGAGACTGAGCTCACCCTGTCCCACGTTTACAATTAGTTATCATCCACAACAAGTAAATAAACCAGAGAGCAACCCAACGACTGGAAGAACGAACCGCACGCTAAATATAGGGAGGAAGCTGCATCTGAATGCTTAGGAAGGTAAGAAATGTGCAGAGAGGCTGCCTGCAGGAACATGTGGGGAGGGCAGAGAAATGGGCCCTCGCACCAGGGAACTCACACGGAGGAGACTAATACCCACACCGTTCGGCTGTGGGAACTAGAGGGGCTGAATACCATGAGTTTGGATAACCAGTGGGACTTGGAGCCTGGAGCTCTGCAAGTCAGCTGTCTCAGCACTGAGCAAGCCAGGAGGGAGAGTGACAGCTGGGTCGCCACCCTGAAAGAGAGAGCAGCCCGTGTGGAGAAGCAACATAAAAACGGCAGTTTACACGATGCCAGGGGCAAACGGGAGACAGGACTGTTCATACGGATTTTGGAGCGTGGTGGGGGACTTCTCTGAGCAGGAAGGAGCTGCAGGTGCCATTTTCCTCCCCTGCCCCGCAGCATAAACATAAGGCCGTCTGTGCACTGCACAGACACTTGCTACCTAACCCGCTAGCAGTGTGCCATGCCCCCCAGTTCTCCTGAGGACTTGCCCACTCCAAGCCTGCTGGCCTCAGCCCTGGGGGGTGAGGGGGTCAGGGCAGATTTTGTTATCGCGGTGCATGCCCCACCCAGCCACCGGGTGCACAGCTGCTGTTGTGGGTGGGGCCCAGCTGCACCCAGCCATTGCCTCCAGCCACACCCAGCTTCATGCCCCTGGCCAACCCAACACACAGGCCCAGCCACCACAGCACTTGGGGGAATCCGGCAGAGGACCAATGGCCCAACGCAAATTTTGCTCCCAAGTACCCTGGCGGGCCTGCCCTCCCCCCTTCCCCAGAGCGGGCTTCCCTGGGTCCCGGTAACACCACAGAGAGCAAGCACAGCCCACAACAGGCAGAGAGTCAGTGCAGATGCCTGCCCTGAAAGGAAACCGACTCAGACACAAGAGCAGGGCGTAAGCGACACACATAGGATACTCTCCTGAAGTGCCAAGTCCTGGTCAACAGGGGACACAGCACTGCAGGGCACCCTGGGACTACCTCTTCACAAAGTCACTACTTTCAAGAGCAGAAGACGTAGCTGACTTCCGTAACATGCAGGAACAGATACAGAGAAGCAGACAAAATGAGGAGACAGAGAACTTTATCCCACATGAAAGAACGGGACCAGGCCACGGCCAGAGATCTAAGCAGAAGAGATGCAACTAACATCTCTGATAGAGAATTTAAAGCAATGATCGGTGATGATACTCACTGAACTTAAGAAAAGAGTAGAAGACACGAGTGAGACCCTTAACACAGAGATAAGGGGGAACATAGTGGAGATAAAGGGCTCCGTAAACGAGATGAGAAACACATTTGATGGAATGAACAGCAGGATGGAAGCAGCAGAGGAATGAATTGGTGACCTAGAAGACAGAGTAGTGGAAAGGAATCAAGCCGAACAATAGAGATAAAAAACAATTGCGCAAAACGAGAATGGAATTAGGGAACTCAGTGAGTCCATCAAATGTAATAATATTCACATTTTAGGAGTCCCAGAAGAAGAAGAAGAAGGAGGAGGAGGAGGAGGAGGAGGACGAGGACAAGGACGAGGACGAGGAGAGATAAAAGGAAGCAGAAAGCTTATTAGGAGAAATAATAGATGAAAACTTTCCTAAACTGGGGAAGGAAACAAACATCCAGATCCAGGTGGCACAGAGAACTGCCACAAAAATCAACAGAGGCAGACCCACGCCGAGACATACTGTAATTAAATCAGCGAAATAGGGTGAAAAGGAAAATTTGAAAAGCAGAAAGACAAAAGAAGACAGCAATTTACAAGGGAAAGCCAAAACCCGTAAGGCGAGTGGGAGACTTTTCAAGAGAAACTTTGCAAGCCGGAGGGCAGTGGCATGTAACATGCAGGGAGCTGAAAGGCAAGAATCTGCTGCCAGGAAGACTCTATCCAGCAAGGCTGCCGTTCAGAATTGAAGGAGAGATAGAGAGTTTCCCAGACAAACCAAAACTGAAGGAGTTTGTGACCACTAAACCGGCCCTGCAGGAAATAGTAAAGGGGACTCTGTGTGGAAAGGAGAGACCCAAAGTGACAAGGATCAAGGTAGAAAAAAAAAACCAAAAACACAAAAGCACTAAAAATGGAATATTTTGGTAAAAAGTCAGTCAAGGAATACACAAAATACAAGGATTTAAAATGTAACAACGTAGGGACGCCTGGGTGGCTCAGTCGGTTGAGCGTCTGACTCTTGATCTCGGCTCAGGTCATGATTTGGGGTTGTGGGATGCAGCCCCACGTTGGGCTCCATGGCCAGCGTGGAACCCACTTCGGATTCTCTCGCTCCTCCTCCCTCTTCCCCTCCCCACTCTCTCCCTCACTACGAAAAATGAAAATAAAAATAAATAAAAACTAAAATGTAACAACATGTACCCAAAACACGAGGAGGAGAGGAGCCGAGAAAGGGTTCAAACTTAAGTGACCATCAACTTAATACGGACTGCTATGTGCAGAAGAGGTTATACACAAACTTAATGGCACCCACAAATCAAAAACCACTAACAAATAGGCAAAGAATAAAGAGCACGGGACCCAAATATGTCATTAAAGAAAATCAGCAAAACATGAAAGAGAGAAAGACAAGAAAAGATCGGAGAAAATCTTCAGAAACAACCACGGAACAGGTAATAAAATGGTGATAAATACATATCTATCGATAATTACTTTGAATGTGAATGCACTAAATGCTCCAATCAAAAGACATAGGGTGACAGAAGGGATCAAAAAAAAAAAAAAGACCCATCTATATGCTGCCTACAAGAGACTCATTTTAGGCCTAAAGACACCAACGTTTGGAAAGTGAGGGGATGGAGCAACACCTATCATGCACGTGGATGTCAAAATAAAGCCAGAGTAGCAACAGTTGTATCGGACAAACTAGACCTTAACGGTTTCAGTCATAGGTGGAACATAAGGAATAGCACGGAGGACATTAGAGGAAGGGAGGGAAAACTGAAGGTGGGGGGATTCAGAGGGGGCCACGAACCATGAGAGACTGTGGACTCCGGGAAACAATCTGAGGGTTTTAGAGGGGAGGAGGGGATGGGGATGGGGGTACTCAGTGATGGGTATTAAGGAGGCCACGTGTTGTGATGAGCACCGGGAGTTACATGGCAGTAATGGATCAGGAACGCTACACCAAAATCCAATGGTGTGCTGGATGGTGACTAATATAACACAATTAAAAAAAAAAAAAGGACTGTGACGAGAGACAAAGAAGGACACTCTATAATAATAAAGAGGATACTCCAATAAGAAGCTATAAGAGTTATAAATATTTACGCACCCAACGTGGGAGCACCCAAATACATAAAAACAGTGAATACCAAGCACAAAGGAACTAATCGATAATAACACAATAGTAGCAGGGGGCCTTAAGGCCTGAGTTACATCAATGGACAGGTGGTCTAAACAGAAAATCAATAAGGAGCCAATGGCTTTGAATGACCCACTGGACCAGATGGGTTTAGCAGATACGTTCAGAATATTCCATCTGAAAGCAGCAGAATACACAGTGTTTTCAAGTACCCAGGGAACGTTTTCCAGAATGCAGGTAGACACGTTGACTCTGGGTCTCCAGAGCATCCTGGTTTCTAGCACATCCTGACCCAATGCCACTTACTGCTTATGTGAAATAAGGTAATGACGTGGGATATAAAGTATTCCAATAAAAACATGACTCTTCTAAGATCTGTTACTGTTTTGAGGTTGAAAACGAGCAGACAAAACGCCCAACGGAATGGACTGTTTGAAAGATTTTCTGACCGAGGTCCCAAGGAGTTTAGAGGGCCCTGGATTTCCCTCTCTGACTGTCTGATGTGATGTCACGTTCAAGGGTATGCAATCACAGGTGACGCGGCCTGGCATAGAGCCCCGCTTTCCTGCCTTGCATTTGGTCCAATCAGGTATGGAGGTTGCCCGTGACGTCAGGAAGCGCCGCGACTCTAAACGGGCCAGCGCCCCCCTCCTCCCCCCACAGCCGCCATCGTCCTTCCTTGTGAAGCGCGGGAAAGGCGAGCCCCACATGGCGGAGCCTGGCTGTGAGCCTTCGCGGGAGGAAAGCCTGGGCACAGGGGAGGAGCCCACAGAAGCTGACCCGAAGGGCCCGGAGCAGAATTCGCCAAGGGGCCAATGCCGCCGCCGCCGCCGCCGCCACCGCCGCTCCTACAACAGTTTCGCCACCTACTTCCCCAGGGTTCTGAAGCAGGTTCAGGAGGGCCTGAGCCTCTCGAAGAAGGCCGTGAGCGTCTTGGATTCGTTCATCAAGGACATCTTCGAGCGCATCGCCGACGAGGCCTCTCGCCTGGCCCGCTCCACCCAGCGCACCACCATCACCTCCAGGGAGATCCAGACAGCTGTGCGCCTGCTGCTGCCCGGGGAGATTGGCAAGCACGCCGTGTCCGAGGCCACCAAAGCCATCCTCAGGTACACCTTCCGCCAATGAGCTGCCTCCGGACCACCTGACCACCTCGTAAACCAAAGGCTCTTTTCAGAGCCACCTTACTTGGCGGGAAAGACCTGTAGCTTTAAAAAGTGGGACAAACTCTATAGTTTTTGTTCTTGCTGCGGCATTCTGTGGATATTTACAGCATTTTTACTTTGAACAAAACAGGATCAGCACTACTTTACTCTGTATTGGAGTGCACTTTATTCCTTGGACAGCTGTGGGCTCTCCTTAACCACGCGGCATGTCTTGGCTTTCCCAAACACTCATTTCTGTTAGTTATTTCTGCAGGTCAGCCTCAGTGGGGGGTTAGTTTTGTTATAGTGTGATGTTACCCTTTTCTTTCTCATTCTCTCATGAGCATGTGGGGAATTTTCCAGAGTTTCCTTATGGGTGATATGGCAACAGATAAAGTGCAGAAGCTGATATAAGAATCCATCTGACCTCTCTTAGGTGGGTTAGTAAAGAGATTTTTAAATATCTGAGGCAAGGTCAATCTCCTCTATGCCTTTATAGAGAAAAATATTTTTCATACGCATTTGAAAGTTAGGCTGTTAACACGATATTGTGGGTTCTTACTACAGTTTTTAAGTGGATTCTGCAATAAATTTATGAAAACTTCTGTCTTAATGTTTTGTGCAGTAACTATTGGCAGATATTACTGACATAAGAGCTTTGGCAGTTCCCCCTTTGTTTATTTTTTGTTTGTTTGTTTTGTTTTGTTTTCTTTTCTTTATCAGGTCTTTTATTGCAATAGCAGAGAAAGCAGCACTGTCATATTTGTGATAATATCACCCTAGCCCTATACAGTATTTTTTAGTTTACAGAGGACTTTTACAGGTACTATTTTATCTGGCGTTTACAACAATGCTATTATACCTAGTTTATCACAGAAGAAACTCAGGTCCGGAGGGCACAGAGTCACAAACCTTGTTAAGTGCAAGATCGGCACTTGAAAGCAGAGATCCGCTCTCTCCACCAAGGCCCATAAGAAAATGGGGAGGAAAGCCATACAATTGAATTAATTTTCCTGGTGCTTAAGAAAACTCTATTAGGTTACTTCTTACCACCTCTCATTTAAATTAGTCATCTTCCTAATCTCGTCCCCCCCACCCCCACCATTCTTACTACCTAAAGATTGAAAATATGGCTCATTCATTCACTCAATGAAATTCTTGGTATCTACTGTATGTCTGGAATAGACACTGCAGATGTGTCTGTGAGTTTAAAAATAAAAAAAAAAAAAGCCATGCTTGACTTCAGGTTGCATTTGCTTAGAGCCCTCTAAGGTTCCTGTTTATTTTATGTATTTATTTTTTGGAGGGGGGGCGGTTCCTGTTTATTTTTAAGAGTGTAATGTTTTCCAAGACAAAGCTGTTCTAGATATTTACTCTTTTGCAGTGCAATCAGATCAACTAAACCTATATAGGCTCTTTTTGTAGTGTAGTAGTAGTGTAGTGTAGTGTAGTAAATCTTTTTAAAATTTAATTTCCAAGTATTCACAAATACTTTTCGACCGTAATGTTGATAAGAAGCTTTCTGGTCACTTTCTGGCTCTAATAAGAATGATAGTAGCGTTTCATCAGCGAAGATGGTATTAAGATTTTGTTTGAGATCCATGTGCTCAGAATAACAATTTTGGTTTTCTAAGCCATTTCAGGGAACTTATTAGATATCAAACATGCCCTTTCCGTAGCTCCAGCAGCCATTGAGGACACTATTATCTCTTGGTTTATTTAAGTAACTTATAGATTTGTTTTTCAATGTTAAAATTTCCTTAAATTTGTGGACGGGAACCCCTTCACTGGAGGCACTTCAAAAAAGTCTGTAGCCTGGAGATACGTATCGTGTGGTTTGTTTGCTGATGTCGTTTAGGCCTACCTTCCCCAATCAGAAGTGATCTGAAAGCTGCAAGTTCATCTGAGCTCTTTCATGACTCCCAGTTTTATCAGCATTCACATCTATGTCTTAACCTCGTGGAAATGAAAGCCCTGCACTGATCACCCTACTTCATTCTCCAACTCATTCCTCTTTCTTAAAAAGGAGTTGTTGTCACAGTCCCTGAGTGAGTGATTTTGCATCTTCTCACAAGAAGGGCTCCAAGATGCCCTGACTAAGATTAAAAATGTCAATGTGTGTGCTGCCTGGAGCTTTCTGCTCTACCTACCTTTAGAAGGTGCTCAAATAGGTTCACCCTGATAACAGTATCTATTCTGAGGGTATGACCATCATGTGCCCTGCTGTTAGTGATATTCTCCATCATGCACTAAAGTGCGTTGGAGAGCACTCAGTCAGCAGATCCAATTTTTGCTTTTTCAAAAACCTGCGAGTTTATGAAATAAGAGTATGCTCGACTGAAGTACCCCTTTTTATTGGCAGTCTACTGATGTTAAATCGAGGTCAACCTACAAGGTTGTTCCTTCCCTTCTCCCTCTCATTACATGCATGCTCTAGAATTTTCATTTTTGCCCAAATGTCCTGTATTTGAATTAGGCTCCACTTGATATCAAAAGTTGTTTGCTTTTGGATTTTTTTCGCGTGTTACATTCTTGTCATATTTTAAAATTCACACAAAAATTATGTTACAAACTGTTTAACCAATCTTCATGTTCAATTCTTTATTTTTTTTAAGATTTATTTATTTATTTATTTGACAGGCAGAGAGGCAGGCAGAGAGAGAGAGGGGGAAGCAGGCTTTCTGCTGAGCAGAGAGTCCGATGTGGGGCTCGATCCCAGGACCCTGGGATCATGACCTGAGCCAAAGGCAGAGGCTTTAACCTACTGAGCCACCCAGGCACCCCTTCATGTTCAATTCTTATTAGAACGGTTTAATACAGTCATTTGGGGGTTTTATTTTCCCTTGCTTGTTACTTCCGCATTGAGGTCTTCCTAACCACCTAATCTAAAATATTGCTCTCTCCCTCATCATGTATGTGTGTGTGTATATATATATATATATATATATATATATATACACACACACACACACATAATGAACATTATTATAATAGAAAAATTGTAATTGTTACATACATGTTAATGTAATATACATACATATTATATTTACTTATTTCATTCTCCATGGAATTATATTGTTCACCACCTGTTTCCTTTTCTCCTTACTTACTATCTTTGAATCACGCCAGGAATGGGAACTTCCTGAGAAGAGAGACCTTGTCTCATTTGCTGCCGTATATCAGGAGTGAGAACCATGTATGGCACTGGTAGGGACTCAGTATTTGCTGAATGAATATGTGAAGATGGATGAGAGCAGAGGTTCTAGAGTCCCAGAAGAGGCAGTGATGGGTTGGGAAAGAAAAGCCAGACGGCGGTGGGTTGAGGAGTGAGTGGTAGATGAGGAATGGAGATAGAAATAGGGTACTCTTCCAAGGAAAGGGGATACTGGTCTGTGAGTAGGAAGAGAGTGTTATGGATCACAGTAGAGGGGTGTGTGTGTGTGTGTGTGTGTGTGTGTGTGTGTGTGTGTGTTTTGTTTTGTTTTTAGGATTGGGAGAGATATGACAATGTCTAGAGGTACTCAGTAATAGTGGCTGAATCTCAGCTAATGGTATGGCTGTTATATTACCATCATCATCACCATACCTCTACCGCAAGAATTTCCATAACATACCCCCTTCATCACCCCAGTGGACCAGTTCTCTATTCCTCCACTTGGGATGTAAGTTCTCCATCAAGAAAGCATTCTACTGAGCTCTGTCCTTTATAGGCTGCGTGGCATCAGGCTGCTTGCATAATTCTCTGAAACTTAATGTCCTTTTCTCTCAATTGCACTGACCCACACCTATTTTAACAGGATAAAGGAAGTTAGCGTGACCCCTCTCTCCAACCCCACTCCTGGCAGTCCTTTAAGAAGGCCCAGCTTCCACGGGTCCTGTTTTATTTATTTATTTATTTATTTGTTTGATGGAGAGAGAGATCACAAGTAGGCAGAGAGGCAGGCAGAGAGGGAGAACCAGGCTCCCTGCTGAGCAGAGAGCCCGATGCGGGACTCGATCCCAGGACCCTGAGATCATGACCTGAGCCGAAGGCAGAGGCTTAACCCACTGAGCCACCCAGGTGTCCCACAGGGCCTGTGTTTTGATTTTCACGGCAGAGAGGTGCTCGGCTCTGTCAATTCTCATGGGTCCTGGGCAATTCAATGCTACTTCTTAATTAAACTCGGACTGTAGATTTGTTTGTTCCAGGCATTGGGAATATAAAGCACCCCCAATGGGTAACATTTCACGAGGACTTACTAGGTGTCAGGTGTCAGGAGCTTTATATACATGTATTTTTAATCTAAGAAACACATAATGCTAAGAATATACTAGAAATATTTCTAAGCACTTCAAATGCAGTAACTCGTTTAACCCTCCTAACAGTCCCATGTTCCAGATGGGGGAGACTAAGGCACAGAAAGATGAAGAAAGTTGTTCAATGTCAATGAGCTAGTAAGCAGTAGAGCTAGGATTGGAAACTAGACCACGTGGCTCTAGGTTTTGGGCCCTCACACCACTACACTGTAAAGCTCCTCGCGTAAGCTTGACAACAATCCGGTGAAGCTGGTACTATTATTCTTCTCCATTTCCCCCTGAGGCTCAGAGGGATTAGGTTTCTTTCCTAAAGTCACACAGAGAGTAAGTGGTAGATCAGGTTTGAATGAGGTTTGTCTGGCTCTTAAACTTATACCGACTTTGATGGCTTGTAAAGTCCTTCCTCTAACAGTTGCGTGCTTTTTTGCTATATGTGCATATCACCTACATAATTGTTTATTGAATATAGCTGTTTTAAGGAACTTATTTTCAAGATTTTAAAAAACATTTTCCTAAGCCATAAATCTGCGATGTCACAGGTGACATGGTATTTGTGGATTTTAAATTCACACTAAGTAAACTGCGTAACTGTAAAAAAAAAAAAAAAAAAAAAAATTGTGTACCACTTAAAACCAGCTTGTGTGCCGGCAGAGGCACTCTTGGGGAGGTACTACATTATATAACACTTTTAACCCACAGCCCACCCTTCACCTCCAAAGTTCTGTTCAAACCCTTTTTCCTACAAAACCACAGGGGATGTTGGTTTCCTTCCTGGACTCAGAGAGACGCACATTGAGTGGCGTTCCCGGAGTGCTCACAACCCAGTGGTCAGAACAGTACTTGGGTTCCAGTGATGTTTGGTGGGTGGAGGTGGAGGGGCAGTGCCAGGGAATCATTCGTCATACACAGCAGAGCTAACGAAAACGCTGATTAACTCTTTCAGAATGTTTTAGTTTTGCTGCAACACACTGCTGCCTTAGAAAGGAGAAGAGTAGCAGCGTGGGCTCTCCACTAAAACATGTGCTGAAGAACGTGAGGTTGCAACTGCTTACGGGCCCGCCGGAGTTGGCAGGATAGCCTTGGACGGCGCTTGAAAGACATGTCAGAGATCTCAACCCACCACAGTTGTCAGTAAAACATGCGTGGCGAGGAGCGTAAAAGCAAGCCACGTACAGCTTTTCTGCCAAGGCTGAAACCTCACTGAAGAAGGGCGCGTGTGAGGGTGCTTAGCAGCCAGCAGAGCCCTAGTTATAACCACTTCACAGGTACGTGGTTGAAGAAAATCAAGCAGACTGTGGAGAGGAAGGCCAGGGCTGGGTGAATGGGCTGGCGTCCTGGGCCACGTGGGAAGAAATGATGCAGCCCCCAATTTACTGAGTGCTCATTATGTCTCTTGTGCTAAGCATTTTACTTCCGTCATCTCATTTAATGCTCACAACAACCCTATGAGGTGGGTACTGCTATCATTCCCTTTTTACAGATGAGGAAACACAGGCTCAGGGAACTTCCCTGATGGCACACAACTGGTAAATAATAAAGCTGGGATTTGCACCCAGGTCGGTCTGGCTTCAAAGCATGTAAAGCCAGGCCATATCCTGCCGACAGAAATGGATACTTAGGATGTTTCCATTTCTTGGCTATAGTAAATAATGCTGCAAAGAACATGGTAGTGCCCACTCATCGTACCCGCTTTCTGCAGATAAATACGCCAAAGTGGAATTGTTGCATCATGTGGTACTTCCAATTTTTTGAGGAACCTCCGTGCTGTTTTCCAAAGTGGTTGTACCAATTTACGTTCCATACATTACATTAGCAACAGTGCACGAGACTTCCTTTTTCTCTCCATCCTCGCAAGCATTTATTATCCCTTGTCTTTTTCATGATAGCCATTCATTATAGCCAGGTGTGAAGTCTTACCTCCTTGTGGTTTTGATTTGTCTTTCCCTGCTTGGTGATACGGAAGACCTTTTCAGGTACCTGTTGGGCATCTGTAGGTCTTCTGTGGGAAAATGTCTATTCAGATCTTTTGCCCGGTCTTTAATCAAGTTGTTTGATTTCTCTTTTTTCCGCTTTTGAGTTTCGGGAATTCATTATATATTTTGGATAGTAACCCTTTATCAGAGACATGATTTGCTAATAGTTTCTCCCCTTCGGTGGGTTGCCTTTTCAGTGAAGCTCTACTTGTTTGCTTGCTTGACACTATGGCTAGAGGCCCCATAGTGGAATGGAGAGGTCCCCCAGACTGGTTTTGTTCGTGAACCACCATCTAATCGGCGATGCTGTCAAGGAATGGGGAAGCTGAGATCCCCAAAGCCCTGGTTTTCTCCAAAGTCTGGGATTACCCCATGTGGGAAAGAACACTGAGTTCCTAAAAGGGAAAGAATATTCACTATGCCCGTCCAATTATTTTAATCAGCACAGTAACTATGCGCATGACTTTTCCTTAACCAAAACTCCCAGGGGTGTGTGACAATACACCCCGGTAAGCATCAAAGCCACCCAAAGCGATACGGACCCTGTCTAGCTATATCTCCCGTGAGTTAACGTTGTTCACCGTTGCCTCTGTAGGAATAGCATGCAAGAAGAAGTAGGTACCTGATTGACAGCTTTCAGGATTTCAGAAGATTAAATACCTATCGAATGTCCTCCATATGGACCTTACCCCATCTCACTTCTGGATACCTTAAGACTTTAACTCAGAAGTAAAGACATTTAAGAAAAATGGCAACTCAGAGTATTTATACCAAGTGACACCATATGAAAGGAAATGGTAACAAATGTAATTTAGGAAGATAGAAAATGATGTGGGATGTAAGAAGGAATGATAATAGAATGAATTGGCAAATAGAGGTAAATGATACATTGATGGCCTAATATAATTGTAGTGATTATGGCAACTGGAAGAAAAAAGTTAACGAGATAGAACTAAAGACAGGATTATGAATCTCTTGGACAAGGCGTTGTGTCCAAGGGGAACACCTCATACCACTACAGGAAGCATTCCACCATCACCTCCAGAGGGATCCAGATAGCCGAGCACCTGCTGCTGCTGCCCAGGGAGGTTGGCAAGCCTGCCGTGTCTGAGGCCACCGACGCTGCTATCAGGTACACCAGACGCCAATAAGCTGCCCCAGGAGTGCCTGACCACACCGCAAGCCAAGGGCTCTTTTGCAAGCCCCCTCACTTGGCGGGAAAAGACCTATGGCTCTCCGAAGTGCGATCCACTCCAGTGTTTGGATCTGTGCCATTCGGCCAATTTTTTAAAATTCTTATTGTGAAAGAAATGTAAAAAAAAAAAAAACCCATTATCAGCTCAACTTTATATATGTTTTTAGCGCAGTTTGCTATGATTTTTCTTTTTCTTTTTTTTTAATTTTTTTTAAGATTTTATTTATTTATTTGTTAGAGAGAGAGAGAGAGAGAGCGAGTGCAAGCACAGGCAGACAGAGCAGCAGGCAGAGGCAGAGGGAGAAGCAGACTCCCCGCCAAGCAAGGAGCCCGATGCGGGACTCGATCCCGGGACACTGGGATCATGACCTGAGCCGAAGGCAGCCGCTTAACCAACTGAGCCACCCAGGCATCCCTGTTATGATTGTTCTTAACCATACTGCATTTTATCACTTTCCTAAGTGGTCATTTCTATTAGGTATTCCCCTAGGTCAGTCTCTTCAGGGATCTTTGTGGTCAAAACTACTTCCATAATAATTTATTTACCTCACGTATTCTCATTCTCCCACCTGTGTACAGTAGCATCATCCAGAGATTTTTTTTTTCAAAACGTGTGGTATAGCAACAATTAAAGTGCAATAGCAGCTATAGCAATCACACTTACCCCATTCACACTCCTTTAACATATCCCATCACCCAAATTCAACTAAATACATAAAAGAGGACCCAAACACTGTGCAGAAAACTCAAACTATCTAGGCTCATGCCCTCCTCAAGCTCCCGACCTTCTGATAGGCCCACTCTACTTCATTCAAATTTATCTGATTCTGTGCCTTGGTAGCCTATCATCTTTCCCTTTTGACACAAAAGTCTTCCTGAACAGCATTTGTGCATGGGTGACAGGGTCCTCCAATGAGAGAGGCTGTGCTCCCCAGCCTCCCCTAGCAGCAGCCAATAAGCAACTGGCAGCACAGGATCCAGGGCCCAAAGGGCGGTGGGGTGACCAGAGCTGAAGCAATAACAGCCTTCCTGTGACATGGGGCGCAGCCTGGAGTTTGAGGGGGAAGGTGTTGGCATTGGTTGCCTGTCTGGGTGTGGGTTTCTGTTGAAGCTCTTGCTTTGAACCAGGGTGCTCGAAGTGTAAACATGCCTATGTCACCTTGAGATATGTCCCTATCGTTTTGCATCAAAGTAAGAGGAGGCTGTTTGGCAATTAAGAGAAGTAAGAGGACTCTTTCCTCTACCTCAGCTGATTTGATGGGTAGGAGGGTTTAGGTTAATGGTAATGCACTTTCAGTACCCATTGTGTTTTTTTCTTCTTGGTGAATGGGCATCTTTTCTTCTTCTTCTTCTTTTTTTTCTGTCTTTCTTTCTTTCCTTTTTTTTCCCCTTGTTTCCTTTTCCTATAGGTACATGCTGAGTTTCAAAGCAGTTGTTGATTATCCAAGTACTCTTCATTTAATTGATTTCTAGCTTCCTATACATCTTTGAACCCAGGCAGGAATGGGGTTGGGGGGACTTGAATCCTTTGAAATTTGTTACAGGTTGCACTAAAACCCACTATTTCGTCAAGCTTGCTATGTGTTTTATGTGAACTTTTAAAATAAATTCCAAATAACCTTTGATTTGAATGTAGAAACCTGTGAAAGGTGTCACTCTGAGCCAAACAGTGAGAAAAGCTAGGTAAACTACAGCAATCCAACCTTTTCTGAAGCCCATCAGAAGAGAGAAAAGCCAAAGGCATTTGAGGGGGGAGAAAAAAAGCTTTCTTCATAAAATCCCGAGAAAAAGTACCACAAAATCCAGTGCAAGGAAATCCTTGTGGGTGGTACCTAGAAATTGCCATATACAGCAGGAAGAAAATCTTAGAAGCCAAAGGCTCCTTACTGAGCCATTTGCCTTTCCAAAGAAAGAACTCTGGAACATTTAGAAAAAGAAAACTGCATTTCCCTAAGTTTCTTAATTCCTATCATGCTAATTGCTACTGGTTCAAAATGCCCATATTTGTCAATGTGACATACAGATGTTCTTCAAAGTTACTCATGCGTATTTGTGTCATACACATTTTAGTATGTAAAAAGTTATTTTCAGGGGCGCCTGGGTGGCTCAGTGGGTTAGTCCTCTGCCTTTGGCTCGGGTCGTGATCTCGGGGTCCTGGGATCGAGCCCCGCATCGGGCTCTCTGCTCGGCGGGGAGCCTGCTTCCTCCTCTCTCTCTGCCTGCCTCTCTGCCTACTTGTGATCTCTCTCTGTCAAATAAATAAATAAAATCTTTAAAAAAAAAAAGCTATTTTCAGAACCTGACTCCATTAGGATATGTGTGTGTGTGTGTGTGTGTGTGTGTGTGTGTGTGTGTGTTGCACTTGTAATTTCAGAAATCAAATGGGAGCACTGATAAAACAACATAAAATGCACCATAATTGGGCCGTGGATGGGACACTTGGCATGGAAGTCTGAGAGACACACGTGAAGTCTGGGAAGGAGAAAGGAAAATGGGCTTTGATGTCGAAGACCAGAGTGGGAATTGAGTACATCTGATTGCTCCTATGAGTGGATGATTGAAGCAAAATGTACCTAAGTGAGCACTCATGATGTGATGCTGTGGTTATTGATATGAAATGAGGGAATGGCTACTGCTTCACTGACAAATTATAAGCAACACCATGGGGAAAATAGCAGTAGTAGGACAGGCGTATACAAATCAAACTTTTTCAAAGCTATTCATATTGGGAAATTCTTTGGAAAGCATAAGCAAGGACCCAAACTCAGTACGCAAATGTCTAAATCTGAAAGTTCAAGAAACAACACCTATTCAGGACCCTTTCCAACGGAAGCTGCTACTCTTAACTCATTCAGTTTTATCTGACTTTGTTCTTTTCAGGTTATAAACTTTCATTCTTGAAAGGTCAGAACTTAATTATTTACAACATTATGGGTATTATGGAGCATCCAATTGAAGCAACCACATACAATTCTGAGTCAGCCTCTGATGGACCTGCAGCCTCTGAGCCACAGCCATTGACCCTCCTTTATATGAGGAAGTATCTCAAGATGAGCCAATACATGTCTTCCTTGGTTATTCCACCTGGGAGATTAAGGGGGAAGCACCTCTGATTGATTGATTGATTCTTTCTTTCTTTCTTTCTTTCTTTCTTTCTTTCTTTCTTTCTTTCTTTCCGAGCTCAACCTGTTTGTTATTAAATTCAACAGAAATAAAGACACTCGGTCAGATTGCTATTGAGGTTTGTAAATGCTTCTTTCAATCTCTGTGTTTACGCTGTTGTGGGAGGCTAAGAGTTTGTGGATCAGCACCAGCCCAGCGGGCACATTTTGTGTAGCAATGTGATGGAAGATGAAGCGACTTGCCTGAAGGATGCTGGGTGTGAGCATCTGAGGAGGAGCTCAAACCCAGGTCTTCTCACTCCAGGTGCAGAAAGACTTGCTCCTCCTGCAAGCCTGCCACTGCATCCACCTGAAGCCTGTCTTCCCCTATAGCCATGGACAGAAGGAGGTCCCTGAGGTGGGTAGCAGTCCTTCAGACACAGCAACAGAGACATCACTGTCCATTCTCCCCATCGCCCCCACTATAGGCAACCGCTGTTTCTGTTTTGGGTCTCTGCAGATTTGCCTGTTCCGGACATTTCATAAGAATGGAATCACGCAATACGTAGTGTTTTCTGACTGGCCCCTTTCCCTTGCATCACTATGCAAGGTTTGTCCATGTTGCAGCTTGTATCAGTCCTTCATTCTTTTTTTTTTTTTTAAAGATTTTATTTGACAGACAGAGATCACAAGTAGGCAGAGAGGCAGACAGAGAGAGGAGGAAGCAGGCCCCCCTCTGAGCAGAGAGCCAGATGCGGGGCTCGATCCCAGGACCCTGAGATCATGACCTGAGCTGAAGGCAGAGGCTTTAACCCACTGAGCCACCCAGGTGCCCCCCTTCATCCGTTTTTATGGCTGAATAATATTCCATTCATACCACATCTGTTTATCCATTCATCAGTTGCTGGCCATTTGGGTTTCCTCCAGTTTGGGGATATTACAAACAATGCTGCTATAACCATTCTTTTATAAGGTTTTATGTGGACATAGATTTTCATTTCTCTTAGGTATGTATTTTGGGGTGAAATTGCTGGGTTATATGTTATCTCTGTGTTTAATGTTTTGAGGAGCCGCCCGACTGGTTTACAAAGTGGCTGTGTGATTTTACTTTCCCACCAGTAACAAACAAGTCCCACTTTCTCCTCATCCTCGATAACACTTTGTTATTATCTGTGTTTTTGATTGTGGCCATCCTAGTAGGTGTGAAGTGGTATCCCATTGTGGTTTTGATTTGTCTTTCCCCAGTGACTAATGATGTTGGACATCTTTTCATGTGCTTAGTGGACATTTGCGTATCTTCTTTGGAGAAATGTGCATTCAGATCCTTTGCCCATTTGTTAATTTGGTTATTTGTCACTTTATTACAGACTTTTAGGTGTTCTTCATATATTGTAGAGACAAGTCCCTTATCAGATACATGCACATATATTTGTAAATATTCTCTCCCATTCTGTGGCTTTTTACTTTCTTGATGATGTTTTTTGAGGCATGGAATGTTTACATTTCGATGAGCTTCACAGTATCTATTTATTTCTTTTATTGCTTGTGGTATCATATCTAAAATTCTATTGCCAAATCCGAGGTCATGAGGATTTACCTTTACGTTTCTTCCTAATTGTTTTTCATTTTAAACTCATATTTTGGTCAATGACCCATTTTTAGTTAAGTTAATTTTTTTTCTTGTTCTCTTTACATTTTAATTCCAGTGTAGTTAACACACAGTGTTATACATACTAGTTTCAGGTGTACAATATAGTGCTTCAA
This sequence comes from Martes martes, assembly GCF_963455335.1. Classification (NCBI taxonomy): domain Eukaryota; kingdom Metazoa; phylum Chordata; class Mammalia; order Carnivora; family Mustelidae; genus Martes; species Martes martes. The sequence goes on from NC_137897.1 coordinate 79,135,385, forward strand.
CATTTCCATATATTACTCAGTGCTCATCAAGATAAGTGTACTCTTAATCCCCTTCACCTATTTCACCAATCCCCCCACCCACCTCCCCTCTGGTAACCGTCCCCTTATCGTCTACAGTTAAGAGTCTGTTTCTTGGTTTGTCTCTGTCTCTTATTTTTTTTTCCCTCTGCTCATTTGTTTTGTCTCTTAAATTCCACATGTGAGTGAAATGATATGGCATTTGTCTTTCTCTGATTGGCTTATTTAGCTTAGCATATACTCTCTAGATCCATCTATGTTGTTGCAAATGGCAAGATTTGGGGGTTTTTTTATGGTTGAATAATAATCCATTACCTATATCTATATCTCACATCTTCTTTTCTAAAGATTTATTCGAGAGGGAGTCAGACACACACACACACACACACACACACACACACACACACGAGAAATGAGAGAGCAGGAGCACGTGGCGGGGGGAGGGGAGGCAGAGGGAGAGGGAGAGAGAATCCTAGGCAGACTCTGCCCTGAGCGCAGAGCCCCACATGGGGCTCCATCCCACGACCCTGAGCTCACAACTTGTGCTGAAACCAAGAGCTGGATGCTGAAGCGACTGTACCACCCAGGTGCCCGTGTATCACATCTTCTTTATCCATTCATCTATTGATGGACAGTTGGGCTGCTTCCACAGTTTGGCAATTGTAAATAATGCTGCAACAAACATAGGGATGCATACATCTTTTCAGATTAGTGTTTTGGTTTTCTTTGGGTAAATACCTGGTAATGAAATTACTGGATCATATTGATAGTTCTACTTTTTAATTTTTCGAGGAACCCCCATACTGTTTTCCACAGTAGTTGTGCCAAGTTTTATTCCTACCAACAGTGCACGAGGGCTCCCTTTTCTTTATATCCTCATCAACACTCGTTATTTCTGGACTTTTTTTTTTAAAAGATTTTATTTATTTATTTGACAGCAATCACAAGTAGGCAGAGAGGCAGGCAGAGAGAGAGAGAGAGAGAAGGAAGCAGGCTCCCCGCTGAGCAGAGAGCCCGATGCGGGGCTCGATCCCAGGACCCCGGAATCACGACCTGAGCCGAAGGCAGAGGCTTTAACCCACTGAGCCACCCAGGCGCCCCTATTTCTGGACTTTTTGATACTAGCCATTCTGATTGCTGTGAGGTGATATCTCATTGTGGTTTTGATTTGCCTTTCTCTGATGAGTAATGATGTTGAGCATCTTTTCATGTGTCTGTTGGCCATCCATATGTGTTCTTTAGATAAAGGTCTACTTAGGTCCTCTGTCCATCCTTTAATCAGATTGTGGTTTTGCTTTTCAGTTGTTTGAGTTCTTTATATATTTTGGGTACTAACCACTTACCGAATATAACATTTGCAAATATCCTTTCCCATTCACTAGTTTGACTTTTTGTTGTGTTAATGGTTTCCTTTGTGGTGCAAAATCTTTTTAGTTTTGCTTTTGTTTTCCCTGCCCCAGGAGTCAAATCCATAAATATGTTGCTAAGGCCGATGTCCAAGAGATTACTGCTTATGTTGTCTTTTTGGAGTTTTATGATTTAAAGTCTCACACTTAGCTCTTCAATTAATTTTGAGTTTATTTCTGTGCATGGTACAAGAAAGTGCTCCAGTTTCATTCTTTTGGCTGTAGCTGTCCATTTTTCCCAATACCATTTACCGAAAAGACTGTCTTGTCCCCATTGTAGATTCTTGCCTCCTTTGTTATAGATTAATTAAGCATCTGTGATTCTTTCCGTGCTGTCTGTTCTTTGACTGATTCATTGTAGGTTTTTAATCATGGACACTTAAGGATATTATATTAGTTTTCTAGGGATGTTATGTTAGTTTTCTAAGGCTGCTAAACCAAATAGGGGGGACTGGCCAACTCAAATAACATACCATTCACTGCCTCACACTCCCGGATGCTACAAGTCCAAAATCATGGGTCAGATGGTTGGGTGATTCTCAGGGCTGTGAGGCAAGCATCTTTTACAGGCCACTCTCTTTGGCTTAAAATAGCCATGTCCCCACAATATGTGCTCACGTGGTCTTTTCTCTGTGAGTGTCTACAACTTCAATTGTTCCCTTTTTATAAGGACACCAGTGGTACCGGGTGAGGCCTACCCTAATGATTTCACTTGACCACGAGTACCTCAGTAAATTCTCTATCACCAAATGATCTCACATTCTGAAGGATTAGGGGTCAGGATTTTATATTTTTTTTATACGTCTATATTTTAGGAGCACAAAATTCAACCCATAATAGTCAGCCTCTGGACACACAACATTCATGTTCTCTAAACACAATGCATTCATTCTATGCAAATAACACAAAAAGGCGTCACTCAGACCAGCAGCAATGCTAAGGTGAAATCTCACCTAGAGATCCTGTACATCAGATAAGGGTGTGCTTCCAACTAGGATTAATGCTGAGGCAAGATTCCTTTCCAACTGAGAAGGCGTGACAAAAGACAAGAAGTTATCTGCTTCCAATGTATGATGACTGAACAGGCCCAGGATAGACGTCACTATTCCAAAATCAAGAAATTGGAAGGAAACAAGGGCACGTTGGTCCAGAGCAAGTTTAAAACTAGTAGGGAAAATTATATTAGATTTTAAGGATTGGAAAGAATCCTCTTCAGCTCTAGGCTCTGACCTCTGATCCCACAAAGGTGACAGCCCCCCATTCTCTGCCATGCCCTCCCACTTGTCCAGGGCTGCTTGTAGTACATTCTTCTGAACACCATAGGTGGTCCTAACCTTTGGAAACCAGGAGGTGGCCTTGGTCTCAGAAATCAAGGAGGAGATGGCTCTACAGACCCTGGCATTGCGCCTCTGGGACTGTGGTGACAGTGGAAGCCCTGCCAACCTCTGAACCTTCTGTAGTGTCATTTGCCCCTTTTCTTGAAGAATAGCACAGGCTCCCAGTGCAATATATCTATGGGCCCTTTTCTTGCTTGCAGAATCCCAGCAGTCCAACAGTGTTCCTTCATGTTGTCTTATCCGTTTCCCTCTTCAACCCAGGCTGGTCTTGTTTCTGCTGGCATTAAAGTCACAAAATAAAACACCTGTTGGCTTCCGCTGAGAGTCAGAGATTTCAAGCCATCACACAGGAGGGTCCTTCATACATCTTTCTGGGATAACCGTATCTCTATTCCTGGCTTCTGCCGAGATGGTCGATCGGACCCATGTCTCACATGCCTAAGCCCCCAACTAATGGTTTTCCAGGCACACCCTTGGCCCTTTTCTTAAAGTGCCTACCTGGATAGGCTGAGAAGGCTGGAAAGTATTATGTGGTCATTTTTTGTTTGTTTGTTTCATGGTACCTTCTTTAATTTATCTCCTCTGCCATTTATCATAGCAGTAAGGAGAAACCAGGCTGCTTCTTCAACCTTGTGTTTTGAAATCTCCTCAGGTTACTGTCCTAGTTTATCATGTGAAAGTTCTACTCTCCACAAAAACACTAGAACACAATTCAGCCAAATGGTCTGCCGCTTGAAAACAAGGATGGCCATTTCTCAAGTTTCCAATTACATGTGCCCAATTTCCATCTGCTATCTCACCCGTGACACTCACATTCCTTCCAACATATTTTTCATGATGATATATGCATTTGGTAAGCTGATAGAGTCTTCCCCTTCAGCTCTCCTCTTTTCTGTATGAGCCCTCACCTGAAATACATTTAATGTCCGTATTTCACCCAACAGTGCTTTAAGGTAATCGTGACTTGTTCTGTCATGCACCTTGAAACTCTACCACCTTAAGCCATTGCCCAGTTTCAAAGCCGCTCCCACTGTATTGTTTGTTACATCATTACCCCCCTTCTGGAACCAAAATCTTGTGTCCTAGGGCTATCATTTTAAAGTACCACAGACTGGGGAGCTTAAAAATCAGAAACGTATGATCTCACAGTTCTGGAGGCTGGAAGTCCAATCCAAGAGTAGTGCACCAGGTTGCTTCCTCCTGAGTTATGTGCGGGAAAGTTCTTTCCTGAGCCTCTCCCCTAGGCTCTTAGAAGGCTGACTCCTCCCATTGTCTTGTCCCATTTTCTTGTCTATATACATGTCTCTGTGTCCACATTTCCTCCAAGGAAATGTCGTTTTGGGTTAAGGCCCATGTTATAGAGTGTATTCTAACTTGATTGCCTCGTTAATGACCTTGTCTCCAACTATGCTCCCACCTGAGGTACTGGGGGTTAGGACTGCATCATATGAATTTGGTGGGACAGAATCCAACCCACACAAGATATGATACCTGAGCTGTACATGGGTCCATGCAGTGCCTCTTCCATCATGTTGATTATTTGGTGTTCCATCAAAGAACTAAGGTGATCTCATTCACCTTCCTTTTACTCAAGATGATTTCAATGTTGCTTAATTTTATTGTATGTTTCATTTTTTTTTCTAGTTTCCTACCTCTGTGATGGAAGAAGATACTCTGATTTCAATTCTTGGAAATCAATTAGAATTTCTTTTAGCAACCAATATTAGGTCAACTGTTTAAGAATGGCACTTGGGGCGCCTTGGTGGCTCAGTGGGTTAAAGCCTCTGCCTTCAGCTCAGGTCATGATCCCAGGGTCTTGCGATCGAGCCCCGCATGGGGCTCTCTGCTCAGCGGGGAGCCTGCTTCCTCCTCTCTCTCTGTCTGCCTCTCTGCCTACTTGTGATCTCTGTCTGTCAAATAAATAAAAACAAAAAAACCTTAAAAAATAAAAAATAAAAAGAATGGCACTTATGCTATTTAAACAATTTGCAGTTCCCCTATGAAGGATGACATATTCAGCCAGACAAAGAGAGAAATCTGGATAATCTCCAAAAGTAAAGACAAAAACAAAAACCTCTTCTTTAACTTATCAGAGGAGGGATAGGAACTCCCCAGAGAGACAGATCACAAGATTTATTTAGCATGATCAGAACACGACAGGTTCATGAGGAAGATGGTGGGCAGGGAAGGGTACTAGAGAGGGCTTTTCTGAGTAACAAGGGTGTGAAGGTGGGCAATGCCTGCTCCAGTATTGAGTAGTAAGTCTGATTTTGGTTTTTTGTTTTGTTTAGTTGTGGTCCAATGTGGAAGATCTCTGATGAGCCATTAGAACTTCAGAGCTCACCTTAGGATCATTAGAGTAAGGATTTAGAATAGAGAGGTATCCTCACGAGGGTTATTATGTTTTATTATTCTGAAATATTTGAAAAATCTCATTAAGAATTTGAGAAAAAGGATGTTGTATGCAGGGAAATCAGGAACAATTGTCATAAAATAAACTAAAAGTAAATGGCCCTTGGTAGGGCCGCAAATTGCCATACACACGGGAAACAAAATTTGGAAAGGCAAAGACTCTTTGCAAACCATGCTCATTTTGACAGGGAGTATTATTGAGCTGTTTTGCATAAACAGCATTTCATTAGGTCCCTTAATTTCTATCATGCTCATTGCTGCTGTTTCAAAATCTCTGCGTGTGTCCATGTGACATACCAATGCTTTGCCGATCTTGGTCTGACATACTGGTCATGTAGGTACAGATAGGTATAGATATAGGTATCAGTATAGATATAAGTATAGGTATAGATATAGATATAGAGGTATAGGTATCAGTATAGATGTACGCATAGGTATAGATATAGATATAGATACAGGGATAGATAGATACATAGAGTTTTATGTGAGAAATCATCTTGAGAAATTGAATCTGTGTGGAATTTTTTGTCCTTTATTTGGGCTTTGCATCTCTAGTCTCAGAAATCAAATAGAAGCAGGAGTAAAACAAGGTTGAAAATGCACCACATAGGCTCTAAAGGCTGGGAGTGTGAGGGTGAGTGACAGATATAAAATCTAGGGTAGAGAGAAAAAAGATGGATTTGATGTTGAAGACAAGGATGGAAAGTGAATACACCTGATTATTCACTTCAGAAGGTGATTGAGGGCAAAGGGCACTTGGTGAGCATCACTATCTAACAGTGTACTTAATGGTAAAGACCACTGGAGGGAAATCGATTCGTTGATTAAGTAACAAATCACAAGCCACAACCCTGGGAAAAATAGTATTAACAAGTTGAACATCCCCTAATCAAACTTATTCAACATACTTCTGTTATGGAATTCATGGAAAAACAGAAGAGAGAGCCCAAACTCAGTACAGAAATCACTAAATCAGAAAGCTCAGGAAACAATTCCTATTCCAGGCTCCCTAGTAACTGGAGCTACCACTTTAAGAAGCTCAGATTTATCTGATTCTATTCCTCCCAAGCCTGTGATCTTTTCTTGTGGAAAACACAAACCTTCAGGACTTGTAGATTGGCTCCATGAGGATGATGGAGGCATCCAGTCAAAGCAACTCAAGCCTCAGTCAGGTCTGAGTGAGACAATCAGGGATGTGCAGCCATTGACTCACAGCCATGGACCCGATGTGCTGTCAGGTGCCTCAGGCTGAACCAGGAAGAGTCTTACTGGGTACTCAGCCTCTGAGACTGAGGAGGAACCCGGTATTATACTTTACCTGCTGTTTGTTTCTTTGTTTGGCTAGCTGTATGCTTTTAACCGTGGTGAGAAGGATATGAATCCAGGCCTGTGTGTCGACCTATCTCTCACCACTTCCATCAGGTCAGAGGAGAATTGTTCAACTTAATAGTATTAAAATGATTTCCCTTGATGCCGGCCATGTATTTTAACTCAAGATATTTGAGCATTCAGGTTTTCTTTTTTTATTGTTGTTGTTTTTTACCTCTAGCCACATGGGCCTGACCAAGTAAGACCCATTGCATTACATACTCAGCTTTGCACAAAGTGGTGCTCGAATGACTATAACCTTTGAGAACACTGGACTCTTTCCCACTGGAAAAAGGAGATGCCAAAGAAAATTCTGTTCCTGGTTCTTAGTTCTGAGCGAGGGGGGAATAAAGGTTTCCCTGAGAATGTGCAGTCACACGAGTATCCTGGTGTAGCTCTGGGGTTCAGGCGAGCACTACCAGCATGATGCCAACAGTTCCTGGTCACAAACCCAGACACATGGCAAATGCACATCTAATCCACTCTGGAGGAGCAACCTTAATTGAGGTTTTTACATGATCCCTGCAGACAAAGTCCTCCTATATAAGCACACAATCCCAAAACAAGCCACCCTTGTCAAAATCAAACAGGAAACCAAACTGGAAAGCTCCAAAGTATTTTTACTAAATGCCAACAAATGGTCAACACATTTATAAATAATTGTAAGTGAAATGTGAGTAAGAAGTGGCTAGTTATCAAAATGGTTTTCTTTTATTTATTTATTTATTTTAAAAGATTTTATTTATTTATTTGACAGAGAGAGATCACAAGTAGGCAGAGAGGCAGGCGGGGTGGGGGGGGGAAGCAGGCTCCCCACCAAGCAGAGAGCCCAATGTGGGGCTCGATCCCAGGATCCTGAGATCATGACCTGAGCCGAAGGCAGAGGCTTAACCCACTGAGCCACCCAGGTGCCCCAAAATTGTGTTAAATGGTTTTCTAGTCTTGAAGATCATAACCGCTAGACTAAAAAATCTGTGAAAGTTTACACAACAAAAGAGACCTACTGGATAGAGAGAATGGGTGAACTAGAAGATCGGTGAATGAAATAAGATGGAACACCTCACAGAAGGATAAAGAGAAACATAGGATGAAAGTGAGGCGAAGAGGCTTAAGGAGTGGAGTAAGTAGTTGTTAAGTGCATCTCACTGGCATTCCAGAAGGAGGAATTTGGGCAAATTTAGAAAATAATATTCAAAGACAAATGACTGGTAGTTGCCCCCAGAACTGAAGGAAATCATGAATTTTTAGATTCAGGAAGCACAGCTGGGGACTTCATAGTAGGGCTACGATGTAAGCATAGAGAGCACAGTAGCAGACAAAAGGACACAGTGCCTGAAAACAGTATACCGGGTAGTGTGACAGCATACCTCTTTTTATCAAGAGAAGCAGGTCCTGAGAGAAAATACCTGTCAACCTGCAGTTGCATACTTAAGCCAAAGTATCATTTAATAATGAGGCTGTGATAGACATCCCTTCAACGAAGACTTTCTGCATTGGCTACTTAGAGTGCTGTCAGCTGGAACTCCTTAGCCACTACACCTTTCAGGCATTTTCTCAGCTGCAGAGAGCTGCCTGGCCCAAGCTCTGGGGCTTCCCCGATGGCCACATTTTATGTCTGATTAAGGAGAGGACATTAATATACATCTGGTGCCATCCTCAGTTATCAAACCTGATTAAATGCCCTGCACTCTTAACCCCATTTCAATGCTGGCTACCTTAAAAACCTAACTCAGAAAAAAAGACATTTGAGAAAAATGGTAACTCACAGTGTTTCCAATATCTGACACCATATTAGAGGAGCTTCTAAAGAAGGTGGACACTTGGGTGTTATATGCAACTAATGAACTGTTGAACACTACATCAAAAACTAATGATGCATTGTATGTCAGCAAATTGAACATAGTAAAAATATAAAGAGTACAGTTAAGGAGATGGAAGATGATCCCAGCTGCCAGTAAGAATGGTAACAGAATGAATTAGCAAATAGAGTTGTAAATGAAAGCAATGACTGTATGAAATACTTGTAATAATGGTAATGACAACTTTGAAGAAAAAAGTTAACAAGATAGAACGAAATACAGTAATTACAAATCACTTGGATAATGGGAGTTCCCAATGAGAACAACTCATACCTTAAGCTTCGTTGGTTTAACCTATGACAGATTTACAGCCCCTGAGCCACAGCCATTGGCCCAAAGAGTGGGAAGGCGTCCCAGGATTATCCAATAAGAGCATTCTTAGGAAGTCTCCTCTTGTGGGTTGCGGAGAAAATGGGTGGGATTCCGTCGCTGTTGTTTATTTGTTAGCTGGCTTCTAATAATCATAATTTAATGACAGAAATTCATAGGTTGAAGTGGACATACCTGTTTTCCCTCGCATCCAGGTAAGTGAAGTATTTGACTACTGATATTTCAAGCAAAATTCTTGTATCCTCCTGGACAAATGGGACTCTACAAAAATCAGGAATAGCAAGCAAGCTTTCTTTACTGGCTTTATCACTGTATTGTATTTTCTAATAATCAAAATGAGATTTTATTTCTCCCCTCATGGTTGGAACTGTTCTATTTGCAGTAGAGTTAGCTGCTCATTAACGGTCCAAATGAAAATGACTTTGGAAGCCTGACCATTTGGGATTAAAACACATCAATGACCCCCAATTTCTTCAATTCTTCCTAAGTCCCTTTGTTTGGTTCAGTTTCTGTAATTTATTTGTATGTGAATACCTTTAAGAAATGCCTTTACCTGTATTATCATATGTTTTTGAAGGAATGTGCTTTAAATTTTAGTGGATTTTGCTTTTGTTGACTCTGCTTTTCTCCCTATGATGGTTTCTTAGAGAATTAGGGTAATTGTTTTTTTCAACCTACAGCTTTTTAAATTTATCCACCAAGTCAAGTATGTGACGTGCATCTTGGGGACCCAAGTGATGTTAAGGAAGACAATTTTATACCAGTTGAGACCTCATTTGTGACCCAGTATGTTACTTATTCTGGAGAATGTTCCATGTGCACTCGAGAAGAATGTGTATTCTGTTGCATTAGGATCAAATGTTCTGAATATATCTGTTAAGTCCGCCTGGTCCAGTGTGTCATTCAAAGCCCTTGTTTCCTTGTTGATCAAGATAAAAGGCTTTTGCACAGGAAAGGAAACAGTCAACAAAACTAAAAGGCAACCTGCGGAATGGGATAAGATATTTGCAAATGTCTTATTAGATAAAGGGCTAGGATCCAAAATATGTAAAGAACTTATCAAACTCAACACCCCCAAACCAAAAAATCCAGTCAGGAAATGGACAGAAGACATGAACAGACATTTCTCCAAAGAAGACATACAAATGGCTAAGAGACATATGAAAAAATGCTCTCAACATCACTCAGCATCAGGGAAATACAAATCAAAACCATGATGAGATACCACCTCACACCGGTCAGAATGGCTAAAATTAACGACTCAGGAAACAACAGATGTTGGCGAGGATGCGGAGAAAGGGGAACCATCTTACATTGTTGGTGGGAATGCAAGCTCGTGCAGTCACTCTGGAAAACAGTATGGAGGTTCCTCAGAAAGTTAAAAGTAGAGCTACCCTGTGACCCAGCAATTGCACTACTACATATTTATCCAAAGGATACAAACATGGTGATTCGAAGGGGCGCATACACCCCAATGTTTGTAGCAGCAATGTCCACACGAGCCAAAATATGGAAAGAGCCCAGATGTCCACCGACGGATGGATGGGTGAAGAAGATGTGTTATGCACATGCGCGCGCGCGCGCGCGCACACACAAATATTACTCAACCATCAAAAAGAATGAAATCTCGCCATCTGCCCTGATGTGGATGGAACCAGAGGGTATTTTTTTTTAAGATTTAATTTATTTATTTACTTGAGAGTGAGCGTGAGAGAGAGAATGATCAGGGAGCACAGCAGAGGGAGAGTGGCAGAGGGAGAGGGTGAAGCAGACCCCCAGCTGAGCAGGGATTCCCGATGCGGGGTTTGATGCCAGGCTGCTGGGATCCCAGGATGCTGACCTGAGCCGAAGGCAGACACTTTACGGACTGAGCCACCCGGGCACCCCACCCCCTTTGTAAAAGATTTTATTTAAGAACTAGAGGGTATTATGCTAAGCTAAATAAGTCAGTCAGAGAAAGACAAATACTATAGGATTTCACTCACATGTGGAATTTAAGAAACAAGATGGATGAACACAGGGGAAGGGGAAGAAAAATAAAATAAGATGAAAATTGAGAGGGAGGCAAACCATAAGAGATGCTGAACTCTAGGAAACAAGCTGAGGGTTGCTAGAGGGGAGGTGGTGGGGGGAAGGGGTAATTGGTTGATGGGCATTATGGAGGGCACTTGATGTAATATGCAACTGATGAATCACTAAATTCTACCTCTGAAATGATTTTATAAGGATCCCACTGCTATTTGAACTCTGCCTTTGGAGGACATGGTTTTACCGTTCTCTTGTTCTCTTTCTTTTCTTTTTTCTTTTTTTTTTTGAGGGGGGTGTTTTTTTCTAAAAATTAAAATTGAATTAGCCACCTTATAGTACATCGTAAGTTTCAGATGTAGTGTTCAATTATTTATCAGTTGCATATAAGACATCACATGCCCTCCTTAATGCCCACCACCCAAGTATCCCAATCCCCCAACCACCTCCCCTCCAGCAACCCTCAATTTGTTTCCTAGAGTTAAGAGTCTCTCGTGATTTTTCTCCTTCTCTGATGACTTCCCATTCAGTTTCCCCCCACTTCTGTAATGGATCTCATATATGTATATATAGGGCACATCTTTATCCATTCATCTGTTGTTGGACATCTCGGCTCTTTCCATAGTTTGGCTATTGTGGACATTGCTGTCTTGTTTTCTGATTCTTTTTTTTTTTTTTTTTAATCAGAACTGGAGGCAATCGTTGGTCAGTTATGTCACATGATTTCCAAGAGCACTTGCTGACCTTGTCAGAACACTCCTGCTCAAACCACAGTGTCTCAGAGCAAGAAAACGGTAGATTCTGGGAGGGAAGAAAATGGCCCAGCAGTGGTCCATGACAGAGTCATTCTGAGGGCAGTAAGAACTTTAGTTATGGGACTCAGACTCTCTCTAGGAGCTGAAAATGAAATCATTACAATCTGGTTGCTTTGGGTGACATCTCAAAGTGTAAATGGTGTAGGCATAAATCAGTCATTGTGATGGATGAGCTTTTTCTGTATGACCTTTTCCAAACTTCACCCAGTTTATTGCTTCTGGGATGCCTAGGACATGTACTTTATAACTTCTTAGTCCATTTCTTAAGTCTCTTGGCCTCTCTTTAAACTTTTCTTTCTCCTTGTCTCTCTATAAGCTGTTCTGCACAATTTCTTCCACCTATTCTAATTCACCAATTCTCTATCCAGCTGTATCTCATATGCTGTCTAAGCTGTCTTCAATCTTCTATTCCAGTGGTTATGATGTTCAATTCTAGAACATAGTTGTTTCTAGAAAAATAGTTGGCTTTTGTAAGTAATTACATATTTCTTCCTCATGTTTTATGTATCTTGTCACTTATTTATATATGTTAAACATATTTTTAATAGTTTCTATCTGATAATAAGCCTTTCCAAGAAATAGTTTGGTTTATTGATACTACTGATAGTGGCATGCTTTTGGATTACATCCTTGTTTAGGGGCACGTAATCGGTAGGAATATTGTTAAGGCCTCAATTAATGTTAAGCCACTCTAAAAAGTGGTAGAATCTGTTGTTCCATATGGCAGGCATGAATATTACATCAAGTTTGTGGTCCAGATGACCTCTAACTCTATGTGGCGTCTTTGTGATAGAGGCAACACGCAGTTTAAAGGATGCCAGAATCCCACTGTGATTGGTTGATGGGAGGCAGAAGGGTATGGAACCACATGCACGTGTGACATGGCGTGGTGTAGTGACCTGCTTCCCTGCATTGCATTTTTGTCCAATCAGATATGGAGGTCGCCCGTGAGGTTAGGAAGTGCAGCGATCATAAATGGGCCAGCACCCCTCAGCAGCCGCCAGTCTCTCCTTCCTTTTGAGCAGTCGGGAAGGTGAGCCCCACATGGCAGAACCTGGCTGTGAGACCTCCTCTGAGGAAAGCCTGGGCACGGATGGAGGAGCCCACAGCAGCCAACCCGAAGAGCCCAAAACAGGCACAGCCAAGGCGCCAATGCTGCCGCAGCTGCCACCGCCACCACCCCCCAGCACCTCCCCCACGCCGGACAATTTCACCACCTACTTCCCCAGGGTTCTGAAGCAGGTTCACGAGGGCCCGAGCCTCTTGCAGGAGGCCGTGAGTGTCATGGATTCATTCGTTAAGGACATCTTCGAGCACGTGGCAGACGAGGCCTCTCGCCTGGCCCGCTCCACCAAGCGCTCCACCATCACCTCCAGGGAGATCCAGACAGCCGTGCACCTGCTGCTGCCCGGGGAGATTGGCAAGCGCGCCGTGTCTGAGGCCAGCAAGGCAGTCATCAGGTACACCTTTCACCAATGAGCTGCCTCGGGATCACCTGACCGCCTCGCAAACCAAAGGCTCTTTTCAGAGCCACCTCACTTGGCACAAAAAAGACCTGTAACTCTCCAGAGACCCACCAGCTCTAGCGTTTGGACCCGTGCCATTCTGCCCATACCTAAAAACACTTTTGTTGTTTATGAAACATTACCAAATGTAGCAACCCTACTTTATCGTAAGTCTTTAGTGCAATTCGTTTGGAGCAAAAACATCGATTTACTTTAACCACATCGCATTCATTTGCTTGCCTAAAGTGCCATGTTTCTGTCAGTTATTGGACCTGTGCCATTCTGCCGACCTTTAACTCATTTGTACCATGAATGAAACATTATCAAACGTCACAACTCAACTTTAATATATGTCTGTAGTGCAATTTGTTCCAAGGAAAATCAAGTTTTCCTTAACCATATTGATTTTCATGGCTTTCCTAAATAGTCATTTCTGTTAATTATTTCTCGAAGTCAACCTTATGGGGATATTTTCATACTGCTATTTGCCTTTTCGCTTTCATTCCCTCACTAGTGCATGGCAGAATTTTCCAGAAGTTCATTATGTCTGATCCAGCAACAGATAAAATGCAGAAGTAGATGTAAGAACACATCTGAGTTCTTTAGGCCAGATATTAAAGAGATTTTCAAGTATCTGAAACAATGTCACTCTCCACTCTACTTTTTTAGAAAACGTATGTTTCACAGGCATTTGTAATTTATATCAGCATGATGTGACGGTTTTTAAAAGTTATTTTAAAATAAATGGACTAAAATTTCTGTTCCAGTGTTTTGTTACAGTAAACACTGGCAGATATAACTGGCACAAAACCTCTTTAGCTTCCTATCAATTTTTAGAGGTGTAAAGTTGTCCTGAGACCAGAAATGGTTCTAGAGATTTACTCATTCCGGTGCAATGAGGTCGACTGAAAATAGTCTCTTTTCGGTGGTCAAGTTTTCCAAAACAATTCAATGCCAAATATCCATCAAAACTTCCAAATCATATTGCTAACTTAAATGTACTTTATAGAATCCTCAGTTGACTTTGGCTCCTTGGACTAATGCAAAATTGAGGGCATTAGTGAGTAATCTTAGTTTATCTGGAGACTTGTATTGAATTAAATCTCACAGGTACAGCTAAAAAAAGAAGTGAGGGGGAGGGGGAGGGGGCTTTCAAATCACAATACTGACAGAAAGCTTTCTTGTCACCTTCCTGATTCAAATGGTAGTGACAGTAGCATTTCGTCAACAAACATGACATTGAGCTTTCACCTGAGGTGTATGTGTTCACGATAATATCTTTGGTTTTCTAAGTGTTTTAGGTGACATAATGGATCTAAAACATTCACACGTGCTGTTTTTATCAGCTATTGAGATTAACATTTTTTTGAATCTTTTGGCTGATTCACATAAATCATATTATAGATTTTCCAATAGTAAATCTTGCTAGCATTCTTGGGAGTAAGTCCCTTCCTCCTGGATGACTTCTTCTCAACATTATTTGGGTCCTTTCCTATGCTTATGCCTGTGTGTAATCGGCAACAGACTAGAGCCTGGATTTCTCATGACTTCTGCACCCTTGGCCACTTGCTTTTCTCAACTGTCCCCAAAGTCTTACCGTGTCCTGGGGGCTTCAATTTCTCAGAAGCAGCCTCGGACCCAAGGCTTAGTCGGGCTCCCTCTGCAGCAAGAACGTGGACTGTGATAGAAGGCAAACCGGGGGCTAGTGGAGTGGGCTGGACCCCTTAATTAGTCTTTCCTTCACCTGTTTATGTCTCGGTGTCCAACTCTCCAGCTCCTCATATGTGAGGCACAGCTGTGCTTGAGAGAGCCAGTTGTGCTCAACTGTGCCTGCCCCCAACTAGGGCAAGTTCTGCATTCCAGGTATTCCCCTACCTCTGTTCCTTGACCACTCCAGCCCCAAGAAGCTGGATTGTACTCAAAATCCCCTGAAAGCCACATTCCCAGTTTGTTTATTCCTTATTTCGTCCTCAAAGAGAGGCTGGCTACTCCTCCCAGAAGATCAGCCCCACCCTCAGCCAGCGGATCATTGTCCAGCGTGTGTGTCAGGGTTGCAAAAGGACCTGATGTGTGAGACTTCTTTGTCTCTTCATAGGTAGGGTGACCATATCATTTCTTGTCCAATTGATGCAGATGGTTTTGAAGGTAAAGGGGTGCTCTGCATGATTATGCTGGGACAGCAGGCAAAATCAGGACAGGAGGTCAGCCTTCTGGGAAAAAGGTCTGTGGATAAAGTAAGGACATCTCTTGGGGCTTAGGGATTTGCAGAGCATGAAGGTTAGTAGGAAAATGAGAGTGCATCACCTTTTTCATAATTTGTTCTCTTCGAAGTGCTGGTGCCCTTGTTTTCTGGGGACAAGTAGTGTTACTAGGCTGCACTGACAGGGAAAGGAGACACAACACGGTCGGCGCATCTGTTTGGATGCTGTAACTGCTGTGAGCTAGTGGGACTAGGCTCTATAGCAAGAATGATTAAGGACACAGGTTTTGGAATCAGAGTTGACCTGATTTCACACCCCAGCTGCGCCTCTTATGAGCTGTGGTATCTTGGGTAAGTGACTTGACCTCTTCGAACCTCAGTTTCCTCCTCTGGACAATAGGGCCTACGAGATTGTTGTGAGGATTCAGTGAGAAAATGCAGACAGAGTGCTCAGTGAATGGTTGGCTATACCTATCATCAGTCCTGAGACTGATGCCCTCAGGCAGCTGGAGAGGTGGTGGGGGGAGTGTGATTTGATGCCAGACAGCTGTGTGGACTTGCTCGCCTGGCTACCTCGGCCCTATCTATTGGCTTAAGGCTGATGGTGAGATAAGGGAGGATGACTTTTCCTTCCTGAGCCTCTGTTAGTAAAGTTGCAGAGAGAACACCGCTCTGAGTTGTGATGGGAAGTTGCTAGGGAGCGACTGGAAAGTGCCTTGTTACCTTGCTAGCTTTGGGCATTGCTGACTCTGGGTTTTGTTGGCAAGCTGTTCCTCCTCACTCCCACTCACCCTCTCCCACTCACCCTCTCCCTATCCAAGTCCCATTCACGTTGCAAGTCTTGGCTCAGATCCTTCCTCCTCTGTGAGGATGACCCGACCATCCCAGCCTATAGTGACTTCTCCCTCCTTGAGCCTCCGTACCTCCAACTGTCAAATGGGTGTATGCTTTATAATGCCCCTACGGAAGGGCCGTGCGTGGTTAGGGTTGAATGAGGGGATAGATGGAGCATGCCAGGTGCAGGGTCTGGTATAGGCCTATGGTGAGTTCCCTGCCTCTTTCTCTTCTTCCTCACTAAACCACCCGCCCCCCCCCTGCAATGTGTGCATCCTGGTCTTGATCAGATGCAGCCTTCTATTGGTAGTCATTTGGGAGTACGCCTATGCGGCAGGGGCTCTTCTGTGTATGCGTGGAGAGAAGCTCTGCTGCACTCTGGCATCAGGGCATGATGATGGGGAAAGCCGAGGGGACTGGCCATTTATTTCAGCAGACCTCAAATCTGGTAGGACTTTAGACTGACCTGGGAACCCGTGGCTATGACCTCACACAGCAAGCTAGAAGGCTGGTGATCTGAGGCTAAAATGCAGGCTGAGGCCTAAACCTCCAGCCCTGGCCCTGAACACTCCAGGGTCATGAGACTGTGCTCAGCCAGGCTTCACTTAGATCCAGTAGAGCTAGGCCTCCTACAGGTGAGTGCTTCAGGGGTCTATGAGCTGTGTCTTTGGTCCCATCAGATCTTCCAGAGGTCTCACTTGGGTCAGAGGGGAAAGCCGTTCTCTGGCTGAGCTCCAGGGTTTCCAGCCCTACCCTTGCCCTGGCTCCCAGGGATTAGGATTCAGGAAGCCCCAGCGAGGTAGCCTGGGGTATCCAGGTTCTCCCTTGACTCAACAGGCCTGCCACAGCAGCATCCAGCTACACTACCTGCTTCTATTCTCAGGACCCTTCCACACACCCCCACCCCATTCAGGGATGTAGCAAGAAGCAAGAAGCTAGGCTGGGTGTTGGGTGGAACAGAGGTCTAATCCTGGCTCACCTGCTTCCTGAACTGTGTGACACATGGCAATTGACTCAAGTTTCTAGTCCTAGGTTTATTTTTTGTCCATCGGGGATATAGATGGTACTTAACCTCATAGAGTTTTAGAGATCCGTGAGGGGCGTTATTGTTCCCCCCCCCCACAAATTCCCAGAAGGGAGGAAAATCCACTGTCAAACTGTCAAATCTGTGGGAAGTCATCTATCTAAACTGTACAACTCATCTTGGAATGCTATTTTTTTTTTTTTGTCATTCTCTGCAACAGGATAAAAATTCTCCTTTCCCCTTAAGATCAGGGCAAAAAAAAAAAAAAAAGGAAAACCTGGAATTGCCACTTTTAAGTAATTTTCCGTTCTCCAACCACAATATTTTAACCATGCTAGCCTCAAGAAGAGTCAGGAAATCTCATATTCGGGTTTACAGCACAGCCTGCATTCATCTATGCATTTATGCAACAAACATTTGCTGAGTACCTACTAAGTCAAGCACTGCTAGGTGCTGAGACTCACAGATGAATAAGCTGAGAGCCCATAGACTGGTTAGAGTCTAGAGGCGGGGAGGCAGACACGGAACACGGAGGGCTTGGCGTGCCATATTAAGGAACTGGAACTGCTACCTTGTCCTCTAGGTGGCAGGGAGACTTGCAGGGTTTTAAACAAGGAAGTGACAGGCTGTCAGGTTTGTGTTTTCGTTAGGTCACTCTGGCAGTAGTAAAGAAACTTGATTTGAAAGGGCCACGACTGGAAGCGGGAGGTGGTTACCTTATTCTAGGTGACAATGTATGAAGGCCCGGTAAGAAGCAGTAGGGATGGAGTGGAGAGGAGAGATCCAGGGACTGCTTGAGAGTGAAACTTGTAGCATAGTCTGACTAACTGGGCATGGCGAGAGAGGGACAGCAGAGTTGGCAGGGATCACTCCAATTTAGAAAAACTTTATGAACATTTTGGATAAATGAAAATATAGAAAGAAAAATATGACCAAACATCCATCTACCCACCACCCAGCTTAAGGAATGAAACATGACATAACTTTGAACCTGCCTGTACCTCCCCCCTGTCCTCCTCCTTGGCTCCCCCCACCCCACCGCAAGAAGAAACCCCTATACTAAATCGACGTTTCCCAGTTCCATGAATTTCTACCACATAGACATTAACTGCTAAGCAATATACACTGATAGCATTGTTCTGCATGTTTCCATATTTTTCTGTAACATGCTGTTTTCTCTCACTGTTGTGTGTGAGATACAGCCATAATGGTACTGATAGCTCTGGTTCACTTATTTTCATTGCTGAATAGCAGTCCACTGTGTGAGTATCCTTCTCCATCTTACTGGTGATGACCATGAGACGGTTTCTAAATCTTTGGTTAATAAATACAATGCTGCTAAGAGCACTCTCATACATGTCTCACTGTGCGCAGGTCTCTAGACTGGGTACCTAGGAGTGGAAGTGCTGTAGTCAGCAGTGTGTGCATCTGTCTCCTGCACACTAATCAATATTGTCCAAAGGGGTCAGACCACCTTGCACTCCAACCAGCGATGCATGTGATGTGCCCATTGCTGTAGCTCCTCACCAGCATTTGGGGTGATCCGTCTTTTTATTCCTCGTGGCTCCAGTGCATGGAGTGCTATCTCATCGTGGTTTAAGTAAGCAATTCTCAGACTACTGATAAGATGATGCCCTTCCTGCGTAATTTTTTTTTTTTTTGGTACATGTATGCTTACTCTTTTGTAAAATGCCTCGTCAAGGCTTCCTAATGTTAATTGGCGCTTGAGGCCATAGGATCCCCTGTAAGTGGCCCTTGTCTGTCACCATTACTGGAACCGTTTCACACAGTCAGTTTGCTTTTATGTACCTATGTTTTCATTGCTCTGCAACTTTATTCTAACGCATCCAGGTGTGTGTCCTGAATCTAGGAAACCATGGCTCTCCTACCTTCTGGAAAATTACCAGCGATTTCCTCTTTGAATGTTTTTCTTCTACCATTTGCCCCGTATCTCCTTCACAAACACCCACGAGATGCACTTTTTACATTTCCGTTCCAGGCTTTATGTCTCTTCACCTTTCTTTTACCTTTCCTTCCTCTTTATCTCTCTGGGAGACAGTCTCCATAATTTCTTTTGTCTTTCTTCCCACACGCTAATTCTCTATTCTGGTGGGTCAGATTGGTTCTTTCAAAATTACAAGAACCTTTTCTTCCAGTGGTTCTGTTTTTCACTTTCAGAAATTTCACTTGACTCTTTGTGAGATTTGGTTGTTTCTTCCCTAGGATTGTTGATATCCTCTCCTTTACCTAAACATGTTGAACACTTTTTAAATAGTTCGCACCTGGGAATAAGTCTTGGGAGGTGTACATGTTTAGTTTTTTTGAATTATGAGCATGTTAGGGAGGGCTTTATCTGTGGGAACCAACCCAAAGCCTCTGTTAAGGGTGGGCTCCTCCAGAAAAGATTTGACTTGCATTTGCCCCACATCTGGGATTCTGCCAGAATTCATTGAGCCATACTGATCGTGTTTGTTGTAACTTCAAAGCCACATGTGGGCAGGATTGTGATTTCAGATTCTCAAAGGAGCCTCCCCACACCTCAGTCAAACCCAAGGCCAAGAGATACAAGCTTCCTTGTCATCTCTCTATCCCTGTAGTTAAGAAAGGCGGCGGGGGGGGGGCAGTTTTTCACTGAGGGCCTTATTTAACAAACATCAGGGACTGATAAAGAAGTCTCAGTTGTCTATTAATCTCTGGCTCTTTTCCAGCTCATCCAAGTATTTAAAATGATGTTTATAATAATTTTTCTCAAATATCTGTGTTCATTTGGAATGGTAGTTTTTCACTAATCTATTCCAAATAGTGTCCAAATAAAAAGCGTTAGAGACCCTTAAGCATGTAAATCAGACCGGGCCCACTCAGTAGTAGTCAGATAATGTCTAAGCTACTCTGCAAGGTTTGAGACAACTTGCATTCCCATGCCTGCTGCCTTGGAGGGGCTGGTCAGAGGGTTGGCTCAGCTGGGCCTCTGTCCCACTCCAGAGAGTCAGTCTCAGAGCCTCTCCATATTGTATTTCCAGCAGGATAAGCACACTTCCTGCATGGTAGGTCAGAGCCTTTAAGAAACAAGGCAGGGGCACCTGGGTGGCTCAGTGGGTTAAAGCCTCTGCCTTCGGCTCACGTCATGATCCCGGGGTCCTGGGATCGAGCCCCGCATCGGGTTCTCTGCTCGGCAGGGAGCCTGCTTCCTCCTCTCTCTCTCTGTCTGCCTCTCTGCCTACTTGTGATCTCTGTCTGTCAAATAAATAAATAAAGTCTTAAAAAAAAAAGAAACAAGGCAGAAGGCACCTATCTTCTTAAAGACTAGATCCATGATTCGAATAGCATCACTTCCACCGTGTTTCCTTAGCCAAAGCAATCACACACCTCCCCAGAGTCAAGAGCGGCAAGGCGGGGCAGGGGCGGTGTGTGGGGGTGGTGGTGGTGGTGGGAGGGGAGACAGGACCTCTCAGTGGAAAGTGTCGAGGACTGAGCAGCCTTCCTGAACCTGACACATAGTGTCATGCAACACACATTTCTTGAGATGCTGCCGGGTGCCACACACTGGGTACGCCGATACAACAAAGCCTTTGGCTCCCTGATCCAGAGTGGTGAACTCTGGAATTCTTTCCCACCTCTCTTGCTCCTAGTAGAGTGACCTGGCCCACGTAGCAGATCCCTCCAATCCAAGACAGAGCCTTCACCCCCTTTGGGAGTCCCCTAAATCCTGACACTTCAATTGTAATCCGCCCCTCTCCACATGCCTACAAAAGTCCATATCTAGCGAGTCGTAAATAGGGCAGGTTTGAAGGCACAGAGAGATTTTAGGGAGAGGAGAGGAGAAGCACATGCAGTCCCATACATAAGCCATCCCAACCTTTTGGAGTTTGTTCAAGGGAAGCACTTGCTTTCAAATCTTGATTGGAATCAATTACACAATGGAGATGGAGGTGGGTGAAGTAATCAGTGCTGCATTTCATTTTGGATTTATGTATTTCCTGTCAAGCAGGTTAATCCAGAGAAGAATGGTTTCTGTGAGCCTCAGATAGGCTCAGACATTCAAAGGCTTTTAACACATCTGATGGGCCAGCAACCGGAGTGAGATTCAAGAGATCAACCAGGCTCCTGGTGTCAGATGTAGGTGAGTTGCTATGTGATCTTGGGTAAGACCTTTCACTTTTCTGGAAAGACCTCACTTGGGCGATAGCTCTGAATTCCGAGAAGGGATAAAATTCACTAAGCCAGTCCAGTTATTTTAACGAGTGCAATAACTATGCATACTGCTCATTCCTAAAACAAAAATTCCCAGTTGTAGATGACAAAATACCTGGTCAAGCATCAAGTCCACACATAGTCCTATGGTCCCTGCCTAACTACAACCCCTGAGGGCTGCTCACCATTTCTTCTTGTGGTAAGATCTTAGAAACAGAGGTAGTTTAGTTATGGACAGGTTTCACGATTATCATGTTCAGAAGAATCATGTGTTACAGCAGAAGCTGTGAGGGACAAGACTGACCACGTCACCACCCTCAGAGGGTTGCTCGACAGCATGGCAAAGACTGAATTGATGGCCATGTAGAGATGAGGCCTACTGCTCTCTTGTCCCACTGATGTCCTCATGGATTGACCAAAACCCACCTGTGATCCTAGATTTGTTTTTGAAGTATCTCATAGTAAGAAGAAAAAGTAGGTGGCCACTTTTTCAAGCTTTCTCCTCCCCTCCCAACATTCATTCTGCTCTTATCTAGGAGTCGCAGGCCATGACCAAAGAGGAGGAAGGTTATGATGCGTCCAGAGTCATGACCAATCGCATTTTATTGGACTAGGTCTAGCTAACTGGGTTTTCATCTTGCCACGTCAATGTGCTGGTATTCAGGGAGGGTCATACACTTGAGGTTAAAAAAAAAAAATTAATTCAACTTCAGACAGCTTGAAGAAAAAGATGGGGAGGTGTGGATCACCTTATGTCTCTTCATTCATTGCCATTGTTTTCTTAATTTGATGGAGAAGACAGGAGACATCTCTACCCTAGTCTTGGAAACATGGCTTTAAATCACTGTAATTACAAGCAAACAAAGGATAATAATGTAATAAGCTAGTAACAGGCAAAGAAACACACCAATTTACTCTTTGGTCTCCAAGGATGAACACCAGGGAGTCTATTATGGGCTCATCCCGGGGTCCACCTACTCAAACTTTGGGTCAGTGGCTACAGGGAAGGGGCTGCAAGTTGTTCATTAGCTCACAGGAGAGTGGGATTTGGCTGCTCTCAGTGGAAGCTGGCATCATTCTAATGATGCATAGCTGCAGGTCGTGAAAGTCTACCTTTCAAAAACAAAGGATAATAGCCTGGAAAAGAAAAGAATCAGAGAAATATGAACCAGGTATAGCAGTAACTTCAGTTTCTAGGGAGATTGAAGTAGGTATTGTTGTTTTTATCATTTTAATTTAGCTACTTCTGTACTGTGTTTGTATCCTCAGTCATGTACTTAGATGAATTCCTTAATAGGTGACATGTTGGTAAAAGTGTGTTTGGCGTATGTTTGTTCTATTAATACCATTTCCCGCATTTTCATGCTTGTAATTTGCCAGTTACAACAGGAAAGTCATTTTCCTCAGTTTGTCTTCTCAGTAAAATAGGTCATTAGATTATAATTGCTCATTTAGACCCTTTTGTCCCCATTCAGCCACTGAGCCAATAACCAGATGTACTCACTCCTTCCGGGCTTCAGCATCCAACTCCCTTTCTCTTCTTTCCCCCCTAGATTCCAGGCATGTCAGTCACACTTACACTTCAAGTCTTCATCCCATGGCCCAATTATGATCCATTGTTAAAGCTGTTTCACCAACGATCCTATTTGCTTTCTGAATTTACAAATGCAAAACACAATAAAAGATATCCTAATGGATTAGATTTCCTAACATGACTTCTCACCCGTTACGATACCTATGAGACCAATATGCAAGAAAAACTCTGGGAGGAAAAGTGTGTATGTGATATAGAGAAACACTGGCATTTCGAAGAAGAATTAATTTGCATGATAGAAATTAAGAGATTAAGAGAAATGCATTTTGTTCTAACTGCTCCACAGGTTTTAGTCTGAAAAGGTACATAGGTCTGAAAAGAGCCTTTGGTCTCCAAACTTTTTGTTTCAGACCTATAAGATTATCTCAAGACACCACCTACAAGGATTTACTTGCAGTTGATTTCATGGTAGATTTTCTCGGTTTCCTAAGGCAGCACACTCTTTTTTTTTTTCTCTTTTATTTTATTTTATTTTATTTTTTCAGTGTTCCAAAACGCATTGTTTGTGCACCACACCCAGTGCTCCATGCAATACATGCCCTCCTTCATACCCACCACCAGGCTCACCCAACCCTCTACCCCCCTCCCCTCCAAAACCCTCATTTTGTTTCTCAGAGTCCACAGTCTCTCAAGGTTCGTCTCCCCCTCCAATTTCCCCCAACTCACTTCTCCTCTCCTTCTCCCAAGGTCCTCCGTGTTATCCCTTATGCTCCACAAGTAAGTGAAACCATATGATAATTGACTCCCTCTGCTTGACTTGTTTCACTCAGTGTAATCTCCTCCAGTCCCTTCCATGTTGATACAAAAGTTGGGTAATCATCCTTTCTGATGGAGGCGTAATACTCCATTGTATATATGGAGCATATCTTCTTTATCCATTCGTCAGCACACTCTTTTTAAAAAAACCTTCTCAGAAGATTTTTCTAATATTCCAGAATAATAACAAGTACTAATTCTGATGGGGGAGGGGTCCTTTGTCCTGCATCCTAACTCTAGTGTTCCAATGGAGTGCTCTGGAGGTACTGGCTCGTCAGAGCTTTTTACATTTAACCCAACAGTTCAGGGAATCTCTTGGATATTCTGCACTGTCCCCCATTCCTTCTCTTAAGCAAGTGGGGCTCTACAAAAGGTGAAATCGGCTGTGAGTTCAATCTCTCCCGGCAGGGCCCCATTGCTCTTCTGCTGGGTTCCAGAAAAGTTTTATCTTTGAGAGTTTATCCATCTTGTATCTATCTTGTGTGACTGAGAATGAGATTCCTTACAGGTTACTAGATCCCACCCCCCCGCAAAAAAGATTTTCCACGTTTTTTAAAAAAGGCAAAGGAACACTTAACAATATCGACCTAACATGGGGATTTAAAACACACCATAGAACCATGAGAGACTATGGACTCTGAAAAACAACCTGAGGGTTTCGAAGGGGCGGGGGGTGGGAGGTTGGGGGAGCCAGGTGGTGGGTATTAAGGAGGGCACGTATTGCATGGAGCACTGGGTGTGGTGCAAAAACAATGAATACTGTTATGCTGAAAAGAAATGAAAAAATAATAAAATAAATTAAATTAAATTAAAAAAATAAAACACACCATAATTAATTTCAGATGATTGAAATCACAGCGTATGTTCTCTCCCACAGTGATAAGAATCTAGAAATCAATTGTTTATAAGGCAACCGGAAAATATCCAACTGCTTTGATGTTAAGTAATGAGTGTACAGCAAAACAAACAAATAAAAATCCATAGAACTAGGAAAAAAAGGTGAAAATAAGAAAATATCGCCTAACAATAATAATTTTAAAAGATTCATCTTAGTTCCATTTATTGGTCACCATTGTTTTCTTAATTTTTTTGGAGTGGGCAAGAGATTTGTCTGTTAGCAGGTCCAGATTCATATCCTTAATCACCATGATAATAAGCAATCAAGCAACCAACTGCAGGCAAAGAATCACACACCATTTCTCTCCAATCTCCATGCTGAAAATGACTAGGAGGTTTGTGCTTTTTTTTCATACCCTCCCACACCTTGAGTCAGTGGATCTAGTCAGGGGCTGTAGGTCTTCCACTGGCTGAGCCAGTGGGGACTGAGGCATTGGCTGCTCTCTCAATTAGAGTATAGAATTACCCATGCCTAATTGCAGGTCACAAAGGTTTTTGTCTTAAAAAAGATTTAGGCAGGAAGAGAAAAATATCAGAAAAAAACTGAGTGACTTCAGAGAGTAATTTCAGATACCAAGGAGTTTAAATGTGAATTGCTTCCTGAGTATGGCATTTAGCTGTTTCTGTAAACTGTGTGTCCTCATTTATATGTGCACATGCATTATAAATAAAGGGTAGGTTGCAAATGGGATACGGTTGATTATCAGTGGTTCTGTTCTATCTGTTGTCATATCACATATAAAGAAACTCTGGATGAGGGCGAGTGTTAAGATGGCGGAAGAGTTAGGGGGACCCTAAGCTTGTCTCATCCC
This sequence comes from Martes martes, assembly GCF_963455335.1. Classification (NCBI taxonomy): domain Eukaryota; kingdom Metazoa; phylum Chordata; class Mammalia; order Carnivora; family Mustelidae; genus Martes; species Martes martes. Next base: position 79,160,768 of record NC_137897.1, read on the forward strand.
TCCAACAGAGCTAGATAGTTATCAGATCATTCTGAACACCCAAGAAATGAATCTCAGGCCTGAAAGAACCAAATCTACAAGTCTACAAGTAGAAAAGCAACCACCTTTGGGGAGGTAGGAGGTGCAGAGAGTTGAACTAGGGGGGATATGGTTGTGCATACGGCAGTGGGGAGGGAGCCTACTTACGGAGGCTACTGCAAAGAATCATTAACAGTGGAGTGCAAGATCTGAACTTTTAGAAGTCTGCTACCACAAAGGTCATGCCTGGCTTGAAGGTGCTCAGGTGGCAAAGTGGGGAGGAGTCCCGGGAGTCACAGCAAGGTCCAAGGATGCCCTGGGTCCCAAGAAGAATGGGGGGTGCCGTCCTGCTGCACTATTCCCAGCCGTAAGAGCAGGGAAGCCAGCTGGGAGCCCTGGGTCTTGGTGCCAGCTTTCTGCTCTCTTTCGCCATAAACTGTGAACCGCCAAGCAGTCATGCAACTGCTTTCCTGGGACTGACCAGCACATGGCAAAAGTGTAGCAAAACCCTCCCCTGGACAAATAGCATGGGTCTGTGCCACCGGACTCCCCAAAACTTGGAGTTCTGAAACTCAGTCACATGCCTGAGATAAAAAAGCTTGGACATAGGCAGGGCAAACCCAGGGTTCAGACAGAAACTGGCGACATGAGCAGGGAGATAGATTGTTCTTCTGTGAGGGCTCACTGAAGAGTGAAGAGCGTGAACCTTCAACTTCGGGGCTAGAGAGCAGGGCGCCATTATGTTCATCCCACCCATCAGCGCTGAAAGCCTGCAGGGAACAAGACGGCACCACCTAGTGGACGCTGGAGCTGCTTACACCAAGTCCGGGCCCCCTGTGCCCTAGAGGTGCATGTCCCCTGCAACAAGTCCCCTGAGAATCAGCACAGCAAGCTCTGCCCCCAGAAGACCAGCGCAAACAACTCAATGGCACCAAGTCTACCGATCGCAGAGTGCTACAAAGCTTCAGCTCTAGGGCAAACAGGATCTAGCTTCCTTTTCACTTTTATTCTTTATTTTCTTTAAATTATTTTTCTTTCTATTCCTTTTTAAATTCCCTTATGAATTTTTTATTTTTATTTTTATTTTTTATAGCTTTCTTTATTTATTTTGGGCAGGGAGGGACAGAGGAAACGGGAGAGAATCCTCAATTGGAGTCCATGCTGAGCATGGAGCCTGCCTCGGGGCTCAATCCCAGGACCCCGAGATCATGACCTGAGCCAAAACCAACAGCCAGACGCTTAAGTGCCTGAGCCACCCAGGTGCCCCTATTGTTAATTTTTTTAAAAAATTTTAGACATACGTATTTGGTTTATTTTCAGTATTGTTTTCTTTTCTTTTTTTATCTTTTATTTTGGGATCTAGATTCTTTTAACAAGCAGACCAAAAAACACCCAGGATCTAGTTCTTTTAGGGGTGGGGGTATTGTCGTTTTTTTTTTTCTTTTTTGGTTTTTGTTTGTTTGTTTGTTTCCTTGGGCTTTGTGTTGTTTTTTCTTGGGGGGTTCTTTTTTTTTTTTTCCCTTTCTTTTCATTTCCGGACAACATGGCGAGACAGAGAAATTCACCCCAAAGGAAGAACAGGACGTAGGACTCACTGGCAAGGATTTATCAATACAGATATAAATAAGATGTATGAACTAGAATTGAAAACAACGATTATCAGGATACTAGCTGGGCTTGAGAAACTCATAGAAGACACTAGAGAATCCCTTACTACAGAGATAAAAGAACTAAAGTCTAGTCAGACTAAATTAAAGATGTTATAACTGAGATGCAATCTGATATGGAGGCCATTGAAACGAGGATGGACAAAGACAAGGAACGATTCAGTGATATAAATGATAAAATTATGGAAAATAATGAAGCTGAAAAGAAGAGGGAAAGAGAGGTAATGGACCACGCAGGTAGACTTAGGGAACTTAACAACTTATTAAAATGTAATAACATTCATGGCATAGGAGTCCCGGAAGATGAAGAGAGAGAGAAGGGGGCATAAGGTTTAGTCAAACAATTGGAGGTGAAAACTTCCCTCACCTGGAGAGGAACACAGGCATCAAAATCCAAGAAGCAGAGAGAATTCCCTTTAAATTCAGCAGAAGCCAACCATTGCCAAGGCATAGCATAGTCAAATTCACAAAATACACAGACAAGGAAAGAATCCTGAAAGCAGAAAAGAAAAAAAAAAAGTGCTTAACCTACAGGGGAAGACAGATCAGGTTCACAGCAGATCAGTCCACAGAAACATGGCAGGAGGGCAGAAGCAAGTGACAGGAAATAGTCAAGTAGGCAACATGCTGAATGGGGAAACTATGCAGCCGAGAATTCTTTATCTAGCAAGGCTGTCATTCAGAACAGAAGGAGAGAGAAAGAGTTTCCCAAACAAGAACTAAAGGAGCTCATGACCACGAAACCATCCCTGCAAGAAATTTTAAGGGGGATTCTCTGAGTGGAGAAAAAGAGACCAAAAGCAGCAAAGACTAGAACATCCCCCAGAACATCACCAGATACACCAACTCTACAGGTAACACAATGGAACTAAATTCATATCTTTCAATAATCATTCTGAATATAAAGGGAATACATCCTCCAATCAAAAGACATAGGGTATCAGAATGGATAAAGAAACAAGATCCATCTATCTGCTGCTCACAAGAGAGAAATTTTAGGCTTAAAGACACCTACAGATTGTGAGGGGGATGGAGAACCATCTGTCAGGCTAATGGACGACAGAAAGCCAGAGTAGCCATACTTACGTCAGACAAACTAGATTTTAAAACAAAGAGTGTAACAAGAGAAGAAGAAGGGCATTATACCCCAGTTAAGGGTTCTGTCCATCACGAAGATCCAACAATGGCAAACACTTACACCCCTAACTTGGGAGCACCAAATATATAAATCAATTAATAATAAACAGAAGGAAACTCATTGATAACAATACAATAATAGTAAGGGACTTTAACACCCCACTTATAGCAATGGACAGACAATTATCTTAGCAGAAAATCAACAAGGAAATATGGCTTTAAATGACAACACTAGACCAGATGAACTTAAGAGACACATTCAGAACATTTCATCCTAATGCACCAGAATACACATTGTTTTTGAGAGCACAAGGAACATTCTCCAGAATAGATCACATACTGGGTCACAAACCAGCCCTCAACAAGTACAAAAAGATCGAGACCACACCGGGCATATTTTCAGACCCCAACACCAAGAAACTTGAAGTGAGCCACAAACAAGCAAATAAACAAAAACCAAACCAAAACAAAACAAAAACCCCCTCAAATACATGGAGTTTAAAGAGCATCTTACTGAAGAATGAATGGGTTAACCAGGAAATTAAAGGAGAAATACAAAAAAATACATGGAAGCAAATGAAAATGAATACATGACAGTCCAAAACTTTTGGGATGCAGCAAAGGCAGTCCTAATGGGGAAGAATAATCTAATACAGGCCTAACTCAAGAACCAAAAAAGTCTCAAACACACAACTTAACCTTGTGCCTAAAGTAGCCGAAAGGGAGCAGCAAATAAAATCTAAAGCCAGCAGAAGAAAGGAACTAATAGAAATTAGAGCAGAAATGAAATAGAAACAAACAAACAAAAAATTGAGTAGGACAGATTAAGAAATCTTGAGCTAGTTCTTCAAAAGAAGTAATAAAATTGATAAGCCCTTAGCCAGATTTATCAAAAACAAAAGAGAAAAGGCCCAAATAGATCAAATCGTGAATGAAGGAGGAAGGATCACAACCAATACCACAGAAATACAGACTATTATATATAAGAGACTACTATGAGAAATTAAATGCCAACAAACTAGGCAACCTGGAAGAAATTAACAAATTCCTAGAAACCTACAAACTACCAAAACTGAAACAGGAATAAATAGGAAACTTGTACAGACCCATAAACATTAAAAAAAAAAATCATTTCAGTAATCAAAAATCTCCCAACAAGCAGAAGTCCTGGGCCAGATGTCTTCCCAGGGGAATTCTACCAGACATTTAAAGAAGAGTTAATTGCACCCCAGTGCTTATAGCAGCAATGTCCACAATAACTAAGTTGTGGAAAGAGCCTAGATGTCCATCAACAGATGAATGGATAAAGTAGGTGTCATTCATATATATATATATATATATATATATATATATATATACACACAGACACACATACATACATACACACACACAATGGAATATTACTCACCCATCTGAAAAGATGGATACTTAGCATTTACATTGACATGGATGGAACTGGAGGGTATTATGCTGAGTGAGAGAAGTCAATCAGAGAAAGAATGATCATATGAGTTCACTTCTATGTGCAATACGAGAAACAGCACAGAGGACCATTGGGGAAAAGAGGGAAAACTGAAGGCAAAGTCATCAGAGAGGGAGAAAAACCATGAGAGGCTCTTAACTATAGGAAACAAACTGAGGGTTGCTGGAGAGGTGGTGTGGGGGATGGGGAAATTGGGTGATGGGCATTAAGGAGGACATGTGATGTCGATGAGCCCTGGATGTTATACGCCACTGATAAATTATTGAACACTAAAGCTGAAACTAATGATGTACCATAACTTGGCTAATTGAATTTCAATTAAAAAAATAAAATAAAGAAGTGTTAATACCTGTTCTTCTCAAATTGTTCCCAAAAAATAGAAATGGAAGGAAAACTTCTAAACTCATTCTACGAATCCAGCATTACTTTGATTATAAAGCCAATGCCCCAACTAAAAAGGAGAATTACAGGCTAATATCCCTGATGTACAAGAGTGCAAAAATTCTCAATAAAATAGTAGCAAATTGAATTCAACTATACATTAGAAGAATTATTCACCACGATCAAGTGGGATTTATTCCTGGGCTGCCGGTTTGGTGGTTCAATAGTCACAAGTCAGTCAACATGATGCACTGCATTAATAAAAGAAAGGATGAGAGTCATACGATCCTGTCACTAGATGCAGAAAAAGCATGTGACAAAAGACAGCATCCTTTCTTGATAAAAACCATCAATAAAGTAGGGATAGATGGAACACACCTCAACAGCGATAAAGGCCATATACAAAAGACCCATAGCTAATATCATCCTCAATGGGGAAAAACTGAGAGCCTTTCCCCTGTGGTCAAGAATAGGACAGAGATTTCCACTCTCACCATTGCTATTAAAGATAGTACAGGAAAGGGACCTGGGTGGCTCAGTCGGTCCAGGGTCCTGGATCAGGACTTTGGCTCAGGTCCCAGGGTCCTGGGATCAAGCCCCACGTCAGGCTCCCTGACCAGCGGGGATTCTGCTTCTCCCTCTGTCCCTCCCCAACTCGTGCTCTCTCACTCTCTCATATAAATAAGTAACATCTTAAAAAATTAATATATATATGAAGTATCATCGTACTGGAAGTCTTAGCCTCAGCAGACAACAGAAAGAAATAAAAGGCATCCAAATTGGCAAGGTAGAAGTCTAACTTTAACTATTTGCAGACAATATGATACTCTATGTAGAAAATCCAAAACTCCACCATAAAAGTTGTTATAACTCTTACATGAATTCAGCAAAGTCACAGGATACAAAATCAATGTGCAGAAATCTGTTGCATTTCTTTTTTTTTTAAAAAAAGATTTTATTTATTTATTTGACACAGAGAGAGAGATCACAAGTAGGCAGAGAGGCAGGCAGAAAGAGAAGGGGAAGCAGGCTCCCTGCTGAGCAGAGAGCCCGATGCAGTTCTCGATCCCAGGACCCTGAGACCATGACCCTAGCCGAAGGTAGAGGCTTAACCCACTGAGCCGCCCAGGCCCCCCGTTGCATTTCTATATAACAATAACAAAGCAGCAGAAAAAGAAATCAAGGAATCGATCCCATTTGCAATTGCACCAAAAACAATAAGATACCTATGAATAAATCTGATGAAAAAGGTAAAAGAACTGTATCTGAAAACTATAGATCACTTATGAAAGAAATTGAAGAGGACACAAAGAAATGGAGAAACATTTCATGCTCAGAGACTGCGAGAACAAATATTGTTAAAACGTCTACCCTACCCAAAGCAGTCTACATGTTTAATGCAATCCCTATCAAAATACCAATCAAACCCTATCAAAATACCAATATCAAAATCCCTATCAAAATACCACCAGCAGTTTCCATAGGGCTAGAACAAACAGTCCTAAAATTTGTATGGAACCACAACCAAGACCCTGAAGAGCCAAAGAAATCCTGGAAAAGAAAAGCAAAATGGGAGTCATCACAATTCCAGATTTCAAACTATTTTACAAATCTGTAGTGATCAAGACAGTATGGTACTGGCACAAAAACAGGTAGATCCGTGGAACAGAAGAGAAAACCTAGAAAAGGAAGCACAACTATGTCTTTGGCAAAGCAGGAAAGAATATCCAATGAGAAAAAGACAGTCTCTTCAACACATGGTGTTGGGGAAAATGGACAGCAACATGCAGAGGAATGAAACTAGACTGCTTTCTTACACCATATACAAAAAGAAATTCAAAATGGGTGAAAGACCTAAATGTGAGACAGGAAACCATCAAAATCCTAGGGGAGAACATAGGCAGGATCCTCTCTAACCTCAGCCATAGCAACTTCTTACTAGACATGTCCCTGGAGCCAAGGGAAACAAAAGCAAAAATGAACTATTGGGAATTCATCAAGATAAACAGCTTCTGCACAGCCAAGAAAACAATCAACAAAACTAAAAGGCGGCCTGTGGAATGGGAGAACATATTTGCAAACAACGTATCTGGTAAAAGGTTAGAATCCAAAATCAATAAGGAACTTATCAAACTCAACACTCGAAAACAACAACAACAACAAAAAAAACAAATCCAGTTAAGATATGGGCAGAAGAGGGTGCCTGGGTGGCTCAGTGGGTTAAAGCCTCTGCCTTCGGCTCAGGTCATGATCTCAGGGTCCTGGGATCGAGTCCCGCATCGGGCTCTCTGCTCAGCAGGGAGCCTGCTTCCTCATCTCTCTCTCTGCCTGCCTCTCTGCTTACTTGTGATTTCTCTCTGTCAAATAAATAAATAAAATCTTAAAAAAAAAAAGATATGTTCAGAAGACATGAATAGACACTTCCAAAGAAGACATCCAGAAGGCTAACAAACATATGAAAAGATGCTCAACATCACTCACCATCAGGGAAATACAAATCAAAACCACCATGAGATACCCCCTCACCTCTGTTAGAATGGCTAAAATTAACAAGACAGGAAACAACAGATGTTGACAAGGATGTGGAGAAGGGGGAACCCTCTGGCACTGTTGGTGGGAAAGCAATCTGGTGCTGCCACTCTGGAAAACAGTATGGAGTTTCCTCAAAAAGTTAAAAATAGAGCTACCTTATGATCCAGCAGTTGCATACTAGGTATTTACCCACAGGACACAAAAATACAGATTCAAAGGGGTACATGCACCCCAATGTTTATAGCAGCATTATAAACAATAGCCAAACTATGAGGAGAACCATGATGTCCGTTGACTGATGAATGGGTAGAGTTTGTGTGTGTATACACAGATAAAACACACACACAGACACACACACATACTGGATAATTACTAATGAAAAAATGAAATCTTGCCATTTGCAATGACATCGATGGAGCTAGAGTGTATAATCCTAAGTGAAATTGGTCAGTCAGAGAAAGACAAATAGCATATGATCACACTCATATGTGAAATTAAAGAGAAAAAACAAGTTATGAATATATGGAAAGAGGGAAAATGAGAAAAAGAGAGAGGGAAACAAACCATAAGAGACTCCTAAGAATACAGAACAAACTGAGGTTCAATGGAGGAAGGTGGGTGAGGGATGGGCTGGATGGGTGATGGGTAAATGAGAAAAGTGTTTTACGGTTGGGCAGATGGGCACAGGTACAAACACTAGAGTAGGTGGGACTCTTGAGAGTTACAGGTCTTTTTGTGCCAAGTGTGGTGGCTCTGAAAAGAGCCTTTGGTTTGCAAGGTGGTGAGGCGGTCCGGAGGCAGCTCATTGGCGGGAGGTGTACCTGAGGATGGCCTTGCTGGCCTCAGACAAGGCGAACTTGCCAATCTCCCTGGGCAGCAGCAGGCACGCAGTTGTCTGGATCTCCCTGGAAGTGATGGTGGTGCGCTTGGTGGAGCAGGCCAGGCGAGACGCCTCGTCGTCGATGTGCTCGAAGATGTCCTTGATGAAAGAATCCAAGACACTCACAGCCCTTTGTGAGAGGCTCAGGCCCTCGTGAACCTGCTTCAGAACGCTGGGGAAGTAGGTGGCGAAACTGTTGTGGGAGCGGCGGTGGCCACGGCCCCTTGGCTGCTCCTGCTTCGGTCTCTTCGTGTCCGCTGCGGTGGGCTCCTCGGTGCCCAGGCTTTCTTCAGAAGAGGTCTCACAGCCAGGTTCCGCCATGTGGATCTCACCTTCCCAGCAGCTCAAACGGAAGGACACTGGCTGTGGGTGAGGCATGCCAGCCCTTTTATGGTCGTTGCATTTCCTGATGACACGTGCAACCCCTGTCTGATTGGACAGAATGCAAAGCCATGAAGCGGGTGACTTAGCTAGGTCTTGTCAGATCTGATTTCAAGCCTTCGAGCTTGATATCACTTCAGTCAGAGTGAGAATCAGACATCCTCTGATTTTCTTTGACAGCCTCCAGAAAAACTTTTAAACATTCCATGTGATGGTGTGGTTTACCTCCGAATGTGGGGTCAGGATCTTGGAGTTTTGCAATCCAGCACAACTTTGACCTCTGTGCTGAGCTTGGAGCCTGCTTGGAAATCTCGCCCTCTCCCTCTGCCCTTCCCCATCCTCTCCTACCCTCCCTTTCTCTCCCTCTCTAAAAAAAAGTTTCATGTTGGAAATCTGGAGTAAACTATACCTTCACATGGACTGTTTGAAACAAATGGGAGTACATCAAACCAAAAAGCTTCTGCACAGCAAAGGAAATCGTCAACAAAATGAAATAGCAAACTACCAAAACAGAGAAAATATTTGCAAATCATGAGTCTGATAAAATGTTAATATCCAAAATATAGAGTGAATTTGAAAAACTCAAAAGCAGAAAAAAGAAAAATTAAACAACTTGATTAAAACCTAGGCAAATGATCTGAATAGCCATTTTTCCACAGAAGACCTACAGAAGCCCAACATGTACATGAAAAGGTCTTCCACATCACTAATCAGGGAAAGACAAATCAAAACTACAAGGAAGTAAAACTTCAAACCTGTTAGAATGGCTATAATAAAAAAAGACAAGGAATAACAAATGCTTGTGAGGATGGAGAGAAAAAAGAAGTCTATTGAGTTGCCTGAGGGGGCTCAGTCCTTAAGCCTCTGCCTTCAACTGAGGTCACAATGCCAGGATCCTGGGATCCAGTCCTGAGTGGGACTCCCTGTGCAGCGGGGAGCCTACTTCTCCCTCTGCCTGTTTCTTCCCCTACTTTTGCACTCTCTGTCAAATAAATGAATAAAATCTTTTAAAAAACTTAAACAATTAAAAAAAAAAGGAAGTCTCATGCCCTGTTGGTAACGGAATGTATGGAATGTAATTTGGTACAACCACTTTGGAAAAGAGCATGGAGGTTCCTCAAGAAATTGGAAGTACCACCTGATGCAACAATTCCACTTTGGGGTATTTATCTGCAGAAAGTGGGTACGATGAATGGGCACTACCATGTTCTTTGCAGCATTATTTACTATAGCCAAGAAATGGAAACATCCTAAGTATCCATTTCTGTCGGCAGGATATGGCCTGGCTTTACATGCTTTGAAGCCAGACCGACCTGGGTGCAAATCCCAGCTTTATTACTTACCAGTTGTGTGCCATCAGGGAAGTTCCCTGAGCCTGTGTTTCCTCGTCTGTAAAAAGGGAATGATAGCAGTACCCACCTCATAGGGTTGTTGTGAACATTAAATGAGATGACGGAAGTAAAATGCTTAGCACAAGAGACATAATGAGCACTCAGTAAATGAACTTGCAGCTTTCAGATCACTTCTGATTGGGGAAGGTAGGCCTAAACGACATCAGCAAACCACACGATACGTATCTCCAGGCTACAGACTTTTTTGAAGTGCCTCCAGTGAAGGGGTTCCCGTCCACAAATTTAAGGAAATTTTAATATTGAAAGACAAATCTATAAGTTACTTAAATAAACCAAGAGAAAATAGTGTTCTCAATGGCTGCTGGAGCTATGGAAAGGGCATGTTTGATATCTAATAAGTTCCCTGAAATGGCTTAGAAAACCAAAATTGTTATTCTGAGCACATGGATCTCAAACAAAATCTTAATACCATCTTTGCTGATGAAACGCTACTATCATTCTTATTAGAGCCAGAAAGTGGCCAGAAAGCTTCTTATCAACATGACGGTCGAAAAGTATTTGTGAATATTTGGAAATTAAATTTTAAAAAGATTTAAACACTACGAAAAGAGCCTATATAGGTTTAGTTGATCTGATTGCACTGCAAAAGAGTAAATATCTAGAACAGCTTTGTCTTGGAAAACATTACACTCTTAAAAATAAACAGGAACCGCCCCCCCCCAAAATAAATAAAATAAACAGGAACCTTAGCGGGCTCTAAGCAAATGCAACCTGAAGTCAAGCATGGCTTTTTTTTTTTTATTTTTAAACTCACAGACACATTTGCAGTGTCTATTCCAGACATACAGTAGATACCAAGAATTTCATTGAGTGAATGAATGAGCCATATTTTCAATCTTTAGGTAGTAAGAATGGTGGGGGTGGGGGGGACGAGATTAGGAAGATGACTAATTTAAATGAGAGGTGGTAAGAAGTAACCTAATAGAGTTTTCTTAAGCACCAGGAAAATTAATTCAATTGTATGGCTTTCCTCCCCATTTTCTTATGGGCCTTGGTGGAGAGAGCGGATCTCTGCTTTCAAGCGCCGATCTTGCACTTAACAAGGTTTGTGACTCTGTGCCCTCCGGACCTGAGTTTCTTCTGTGATAAACTAGGTATAATAGCATTGTTGTAAACGCCAGATAAAATAGTACCTGTAAAAGTCCTCTGTAAACTAAAAAATACTGTATAGGGCTAGGGTGATATTATCACAAATATGACAGTGCTGCTTTCTCTGCTATTGCAATAAAAGACCTGATAAAGAAAACAAAACAAAACAAAACAAACAAACAAAAAATAAACAAAGGGGAACTGCCAAAGCTCTTATGTCAGTAATATCTGCCAATAGTTACTGCACAAAACATTAAGACAGAAGTTTTCATAAATTTATTGCAGAATCCACTTAAAAACTGTAGTAAGAACCCACAATATCGTGTTAACAGCCTAACTTTCAAATGCGTATGAAAAATATTTTTCTCTATAAAGGCATAGAGGAGATTGACCTTGCCTCAGATATTTAAAAATCTCTTTACTAACCCACCTAAGAGAGGTCAGATGGATTCTTATATCAGCTTCTGCACTTTATCTGTTGCCATATCACCCATAAGGAAACTCTGGAAAATTCCCCACATGCTCATGAGAGAATGAGAAAGAAAAGGGTAACATCACACTATAACAAAACTAACCCCCCACTGAGGCTGACCTGCAGAAATAACTAACAGAAATGAGTGTTTGGGAAAGCCAAGACATGCCGCATGGTTAAGGAGAGCCCACAGCTGTCCAAGGAATAAAGTGCACTCCAATACAGAGTAAAGTAGTGCTGATCCTGTTTTGTTCAAAGTAAAAATGCTGTAAATATCCACAGAATGCCGCAGCAAGAACAAAAACTATAGAGTTTGTCCCACTTTTTAAAGCTACAGGTCTTTCCCGCCAAGTAAGGTGGCTCTGAAAAGAGCCTTTGGTTTACGAGGTGGTCAGGTGGTCCGGAGGCAGCTCATTGGCGGAAGGTGTACCTGAGGATGGCTTTGGTGGCCTCGGACACGGCGTGCTTGCCAATCTCCCCGGGCAGCAGCAGGCGCACAGCTGTCTGGATCTCCCTGGAGGTGATGGTGGTGCGCTGGGTGGAGCGGGCCAGGCGAGAGGCCTCGTCGGCGATGCGCTCGAAGATGTCCTTGATGAACGAATCCAAGACGCTCACGGCCTTCTTCGAGAGGCTCAGGCCCTCCTGAACCTGCTTCAGAACCCTGGGGAAGTAGGTGGCGAAACTGTTGTAGGAGCGGCGGTGGCGGCGGCGGCGGCGGCATTGGCCCCTTGGCGAATTCTGCTCCGGGCCCTTCGGGTCAGCTTCTGTGGGCTCCTCCCCTGTGCCCAGGCTTTCCTCCCGTGAGGGCTCACAGCCAGGCTCCGCCATGTGGGGCTCGCCTTTCCCGCGCTTCACAAGGAAGGACGATGGCGGCTGTGGGGGGAGGAGGGGGGCGCTGGCCCGTTTAGAGTCGCGGCGCTTCCTGACGTCACGGGCAACCTCCATACCTGATTGGACCAAATGCAAGGCAGGAAAGCGGGGCTCTATGCCAGGCCGCGTCACCTGTGATTGCATACCCTTGAACGTGACATCACATCAGACAGTCAGAGAGGGAAATCCAGGGCCCTCTAAACTCCTTGGGACCTCGGTCAGAAAATCTTTCAAACAGTCCATTCCGTTGGGCGTTTTGTCTGCTCGTTTTCAACCTCAAAACAGTAACAGATCTTAGAAGAGTCATGTTTTTATTGGAATACTTTATATCCCACGTCATTACCTTATTTCACATAAGCAGTAAGTGGCATTGGGTCAGGATGTGCTAGAAACCAGGATGCTCTGGAGACCCAGAGTCAACGTGTCTACCTGCATTCTGGAAAACGTTCCCTGGGTACTTGAAAACACTGTGTATTCTGCTGCTTTCAGATGGAATATTCTGAACGTATCTGCTAAACCCATCTGGTCCAGTGGGTCATTCAAAGCCATTGGCTCCTTGTTGATTTTCTGTTTAGACCACCTGTCCATTGATGTAACTCAGGCCTTAAGGTCCCCTGCTACTATTGTGTTATTATCGATTAGTTCCTTTGTGCTTGGTATTCACTGTTTTTATGTATTTGGGTGCGTAAATATTTATAACTCTTATAGCTTCTTATTGGAGTATCCTCTTTATTATTATAGAGTGTCCTTCTTTGTCTCTCGTCACAGTCCTTTTTTTTTTTTTAATTGTGTTATGTTAGTCACCATCCAGCACACCATTGGATTTTGGTGTAGCGTTCCTGTTCCATTACTGCCATGTAACTCCCGGTGCTCATCACAACACGTGGCCTCCTTAATACCCATCACTGAGTACCCCCATCCCCATCCCCTCCTCCCCTCTAAAACCCTCAGATTGTTTCCCGGAGTCCACAGTCTCTCATGGTTCGTGGCCCCCTCTAAATCCCCCCACCTTCAGTTTTCCCTCCCTTCCTCTAATGTCCTCCATGCTATTCCTTATGTTCCACCTATGACTGAAACCGTTAAGGTCTAGTTTGTCCGATACAACTGTTGCTACTCTGGCTTTATTTTGACATCCACGTGCATGATAGGTGTTGCTCCATCCCCTCACTTTCCAAACGTTGGTGTCTTTAGGCCTAAAATGAGTCTCTTGTAGGCAGCATATAGATGGGTCTTTTTTTTTTTTTGATCCCTTCTGTCACCCTATGTCTTTTGATTGGAGCATTTAGTGCATTCACATTCAAAGTAATTATCGATAGATATGTATTTATCACCATTTTATTACCTGTTCCGTGGTTGTTTCTGAAGATTTTCTCCGATCTTTTCTTGTCTTTCTCTCTTTCATGTTTTGCTGATTTTCTTTAATGACATATTTGGGTCCCGTGCTCTTTATTCTTTGCCTATTTGTTAGTGGTTTTTGATTTGTGGGTGCCATTAAGTTTGTGTATAACCTCTTCTGCACATAGCAGTCCGTATTAAGTTGATGGTCACTTAAGTTTGAACCCTTTCTCGGCTCCTCTCCTCCTCGTGGTTTGGGTACATGTTGTTACATTTTAGTTTTTATTTATTTTTATTTTCATTTTTCGTAGTGAGGGAGAGAGTGGGGAGGGGAAGAGGGAGGAGGAGCGAGAGAATCTGAAGTGGGTTCCACGCTGGCCATGGAGCCCAATGTGGGGCTGCATCCCACAACCCCAAATCATGACCTGAGCCGAGATCAAGAGTCAGACGCTCAACCGACTGAGCCACCCAGGCGTCCCTACGTTGTTACATTTTAAATCCTTGTATTTTGTGAATTCCTTGACTGACTTTTTACCAAAATATTCCATTTTTAGTGCTTTTGTGGTTATTTTTTTTCTACCTTGATCCTTGTCACTTTGGGTCTCTCCTTTCCACACAGAGTCCCCTTTACTATTTCCTGCAGGGCCGGTTTAGTGGTCACAAACTCCTTCAGTTTTGGTTTGTGTGGGAAACTCTCTATCTCTCCTTCAATTCTGAACGGCAGCCTTGCTGGATAGAGTCTTCCTGGCAGCAGATTCTTGCCTTTCAGCTCCCTGCATGTTACATGCCACTGCCCTCCGGCTTGCAAAGTTTCTCTTGAAAAGTCTCCCACTCGCCTTACGGGTTTTGGCTTTCCCTTGTAAATTGCTGTCTTCTTTTGTCTTTCTGCTTTTCAAATTTTCCTTTTCACCCTATTTCGCTGATTTAATTACAGTATGTCTCGGCGTGGGTCTGCCTCTGTTGATTTTTGTGGCAGTTCTCTGTGCCACCTGGATCTGGATGTTTGTTTCCTTCCCCAGTTTAGGAAAGTTTTCATCTATTATTTCTCCTAATAAGCTTTCTGCTTCCTTTTATCTCTCCTCGTCCTCGTCCTCGTCCTCGTCCTCGTCCTCGTCCTCCTCCTCCTCCTCCTCCTCCTCCTCCTTCTTCTTCTTCTTCTGGGACTCCTAAAATGTGAATATTATTACATTTGATGGACTCACTGAGTTCCCTAATTCCATTCTCGTTTTGCGCAATTGTTTTTTATCTCTATTGTTCGGCTTGATTCCTTTCCACTACTCTGTCTTCTAGGTCACCAATTCATTCCTCTGCTGCTTCCATCCTGCTGTTCATTCCATCAAATGTGTTTCTCATCTCGTTTACGGAGCCCTTTATCTCCACTATGTTCCCCCTTATCTCTGTGTTAAGGGTCTCACTCGTGTCTTCTACTCTTTTCTTAAGTTCAGTGAGTATCGTCACCGATCATTGCTTTAAATTCTCTATCAGAGATGTTACTTGCATCTCTTCTGCTTAGATCTCTGACCGTGGCCTGGTCCCGTTCTTTCATGTGGGATAAAGTTCTCTGTCTCCTCATTTTGTCTGCTTCTCTGTATCTGTTCCTGCATGTTACGGAAGTCAGCTACGTCTTCTGCTCTTGAAAGTAGTGACTTTGTGAAGAGGTAGTCCCAGGGTGCCCTGCAGTGCTGTGTCCCCTGTTGACCAGGACTTGGCACTTCAGGAGAGTATCCTATGTGTGTCGCTTACGCCCTGCTCTTGTGTCTGAGTCGGTTTCCTTTCAGGGCAGGCATCTGCACTGACTCTCTGCCTGTTGTGGGCTGTGCTTGCTCTCTGTGGTGTTACCGGGACCCAGGGAAGCCCGCTCTGGGGAAGGGGGGAGGGCAGGCCCGCCAGGGTACTTGGGAGCAAAATTTGCGTTGGGCCATTGGTCCTCTGCCGGATTCCCCCAAGTGCTGTGGTGGCTGGGCCTGTGTGTTGGGTTGGCCAGGGGCATGAAGCTGGGTGTGGCTGGAGGCAATGGCTGGGTGCAGCTGGGCCCCACCCACAACAGCAGCTGTGCACCCGGTGGCTGGGTGGGGCATGCACCACGATAACAAAATCTGCCCTGACCCCCTCACCCCCCAGGGCTGAGGCCAGCAGGCTTGGAGTGGGCAAGTCCTCAGGAGAACTGGGGGGCATGGCACACTGCTAGCGGGTTAGGTAGCAAGTGTCTGTGCAGTGCACAGACGGCCTTATGTTTATGCTGCGGGGCAGGGGAGGAAAATGGCACCTGCAGCTCCTTCCTGCTCAGAGAAGTCCCCCACCACGCTCCAAAATCCGTATGAACAGTCCTGTCTCCCGTTTGCCCCTGGCATCGTGTAAACTGCCGTTTTTATGTTGCTTCTCCACACGGGCTGCTCTCTCTTTCAGGGTGGCGACCCAGCTGTCACTCTCCCTCCTGGCTTGCTCAGTGCTGAGATAGCTGACTTGCAGAGCTCCAGGCTCCAAGTCCCACTGGTTATCCAAACTCATGGTATTCAGCCCCTCTAGTTCCCACAGCCGAACGGTGTGGGTATTAGTCTCCTCCGTGTGAGTTCCCTGGTGCGAGGGCCCATTTCTCTGCCCTCCCCACATGTTCCTGCAGGCAGCCTCTCTGCACATTTCTTACCTTCCTAAGCATTCAGATGCAGCTTCCTCCCTATATTTAGCGTGCGGTTCGTTCTTCCAGTCGTTGGGTTG
This sequence comes from Martes martes, assembly GCF_963455335.1. Lineage (NCBI taxonomy): Eukaryota > Metazoa > Chordata > Mammalia > Carnivora > Mustelidae > Martes > Martes martes. The sequence goes on from NC_137897.1 coordinate 79,177,140, forward strand.
CTCTCTGGTTTATTTACTTGTTGTGGATGATAACTAATTGTAAACGTGGGACAGGGTGAGCTCAGTCTCCTCCTACTCTGCCATCTTCCCAAGCTCCTCTGGATTCCCATTCTTAAAACGACTTTTTAAGTAAAATGATATGTATGAGACCAATGTGCGTGAATAACTTTGAAAAACCACTGTAAGTCATGTGGACAGAAAGGGCATTGTGAACCGGCAGCAATTAGCATGACGGAAATTAAGAGACTTTGTGAAACAGAATGTAATTTTTCTAAATGGTCCACAGGCCTTTCTCTGAAAAGGCATATGGCTCTGAAAAGAGCCTGTGGCTTCAAAAATTTAGTTCCCCATGTAAATGGCAATTTCTAGGGACCACCCACAGGGATTTACTGGCCCTTCATTTTTTGGTAGCTTTCCTTGAGTATGTATGCAGCGAGCCCTCCATGCCTTTTCATATCCCTTTGGATTTATCTCTCTTCTGATGGACTCGAGAAAAGGTTGGATTGCTGCACATTTGCTAGCGTTTGTCTCACCGTTTGTCTCAGAGTGACACCTTTCACAGGTTTCTACATTCAGGTCAAAGGTTATTTAGAATTTATTTTAAATGTCCACATGGGATACATAGCAAACATGATGAAATAGTGGGTTTTAGTGCTACTCGTAACAAATTTCAAGCACCGAACCCCCCCCCCAACACCCTCACCCCGCCAGTGTGTTCTCTCTTCACAGATATATAAGAAGCTAGAACTCAGTTAAATGCAAAGCTCTCAGATAATCACCAACTACCTTGAAATTCAGCATGTACCTATAGGAAAAGGAAACAAGGAAGAAAGAAATAAAGAAGGAAAGAAAGAAAGAAGAAGGCAGGCAGGAAAGAAGGAAGAAGAAAGAAAAGGAAAGAAAAGAAAAGAAAAGAAAAAGAAAAAAAGCAAACCCAAGCCTAGACCACGTACCAAGAAGAAAAAACACCATGGGTGTTAAAGGGCATTGCCATTATCTTAAGTGGTCCTACCCATCCAATCCCGTGACGTAGAGGAAGGAGTCCTCTTAGTGCTCTTTATTGCCAAACAGCCTCCTCTTATTTTGATGCAAAGCAATAGGGACATGTCCCACTGTGACATGGGCATGTTTACCCTTCAACCACCCTGGTTCAAAGCAAGAGCTTCAGCAGAAGCCCACAGGCAGACAGACACCACCACCACCTTCCCCCTCAATCTCCAGGCGGTGCCCCGTGTCACAGGAAGGCTGTTATTGGTTCAGCTCTGGTCACCCCACCACCCTTTGGGCCAACGGCCGTGGATCCTGTGCCGCCAGATGCTTATTGGCTGCTTCTAGCGGAGGCTGGGAGCACAGCTGCTCTCATTGGAGGACCCCGTCATCCATGCTTAATTGCAGCTCAGGAAGACTTTTGTGTCAAAAGGGAAAGAGGATAGAAGCAGGTTGAATTCGGATGAAGTAAAGTAGGCCTATCAGAAGGTCGGGAGCTTGAGTAGGGCATGAGTCTAGATTGAGTTTTCTGCACAGTGTTTGGGTCCTCTTTTATGTAAGTAACTGAATTAGGTTGAGGGACTGTGTTGAGCGAGTGTGAATGGGGTAAGTGTGAGTTCTGTATCCGCTACAGCCCTTCACTTGTTGCTATATCAACACACTCAAAAAATCTCGAGACGACACTACTCTAGGTGAGTGGGAGAAGGAGAACACAAAAGGCAAGAAAAATTACTGTGGACCCAGCTGTGACGGTCAAGAGTCCTGAAGAGGCTGACCTGAAGGAACGGGCCGTTTAGGAAAGTGACGAAATGCGATAGGGTCAAGGAAAATCATAACAGACCGCACCACACGCATATATTAAAGTGGACTCGCTCACGGTTAAAAGGGTTTTAAGAATGGGCAGAATGGCCCAGGCCGAAACGCCAGAGTAGGTGGCACTCTGGAGAGTTACAGGTCTTTCTGGGCCAAGTGAGGTGGCTCTGAAAAGAGCCTTTGGTTTGCGAGGTGGTCAGGCGGTCCAGAGGCAGCTCATTCACGTCTTTTGAACCTGATGACAGCCTTGGTGGCCTCAGACACGGCGTGCTTGCCAATCTCCCCGGGCAGCAGCAGGCGCACGGCTGTCTGGATCTCCCTAGAGGTGATGGTGGAGCGCTTGGTGGAGCGGGCCAGGCGAGACGCCTCGTCGACGATGCGCTCGAACATGTCCTTGACGAACGAATCCATGACGCTCACGGCCTTCTGCGAGAGGCTCAGGCCCTCGTGAACCTGCTTCAGAACCCTGGGGAAGTAGGTGGCAAAACTGTCAGGGGAGCGGCCACCGCGGCGGCCGCGGCGGCGCCCGCGGCGCCTTGGCGGCTCCTGCTTTGGACTCCTCGGGTCCGCTGCCGTGGGCTCCTCGGTGCCCAGGCTCTCCTCAGAAGAGGTCTCACAGCCAGGTTCAGCCATGTGGGGCTCGCCTTCCCGACAGCTCAGAAGGAAGGACACTGGCAGCGGTTTGCGGGGCGCATGCTCACTTATAGTCGCCGCGTTTCCTGACGTCACCCGCAAGCCCCATCTGATTGGACAAAATGCAATCCCAGGAAGCCGGTTACTGCCAGGTCTCCTCAGATTTGATGGCAGGCCCTCGAGCTTGACATCGCCTCCATTTTGGGCTCTGCGCTGAGATTGGAGCCTGCTTGGGAATCTCTCCCTCTCTCTTCGCCACTCCCCCTTCCCTCCTACTTTTTCTCTCTCCCTTTCTAAAAAGAAAAAAAAATGTTTCAAATTGGAATCTGAAGTAAACTAAACCTTTACTTCTGATACTTGACATCTTGACATCGCCTCAGTCCGTGTGGTATTCAGTCAGCCTCTATATTTCTCGTGATGGCCACCAGAAAAATGTTGAAACATTCCAAGTAAAGGTATAGTTTACTCAGTGCAGAGCCGAAAATTGTGCTGGATTTCATAACCCTGAGATCGTGACCCCACCTCTGGAGGTAAACTACATCAGCACATGGAATATCTGCTTCCCACACGGACTGAGGTGATGTCAAGCTCGAGGGCCTGCCATCATTTCTGAGGAGACTTGAGATGGAGGAAGAACTCCTCTTAGTCGGTATAAGTTTAAGAGTCAGACAAACCTCATTCAAACCTGATCTACCACTTACTCTCTGTGTGACTTTAGGAAAGAAACCTAATCCCTCTGAGCCTCAGGGGGAAATGGAGGAGAATAATAGTACCAGCTTCACCGGATTGTTGTCAAGCTTACGCGAGGAGCTTTACAGTGTAGTGGTGTGAGGGCCCAAAACCTAGAGCCAGGTGGTCTAGTTTCCAATCCTAGCTCTACTGCTTACTAGCTCATTGACATTGAGCAACTTTCTTCATCTTTCTGTGCCTTAGTCTCCCCATCTGGAACATGGTACTGTTAGGAGGGTTAAATGAGTTACTACATTTGAAGTGCTTAGGAATATTTCTAGTCTATACTTAGCATTATGTGTTTCTTAGATTAAAAATACATGTATAAAGCTCCTGACACCTGACACCTAGTAAGTCCTCGTGAAATGTTACCCATTGGTGGTGCTTTGTATTCCCAATGCCTGGAACAAATAAAAGAGAGTTTGATTAAGAAGCAGCATTGAATTGCCCAGGACTCATGGAGAATGGATAGAGCCGAGCACCTCTCTGCCGTGAAAATCAAAACACAGATCCCATGGAAGCTGGGCCTTCTTAAAGGATTGTCAGCCATGGGGTTAGAGAGAGGGCCTATGTTAGTTTTCTTTATCCTATTAAAATAGGTAGACAGTGGATCATAGGGGAAGGGAGGGAAAAATGAAACCAAAGAAACCTGAGAGGGAGACAAACAATAAGAGACTCTTAATCTCAGGAAACAAACAGAGTGTTGCTGGAGTAAGGAGGTTTGGGAAGGATGGGGTGGCTGGGTGATGGACACTGGAGAGGGTATGTGCTATAGTGTCGTGAGTTGTGTAAGACTGATGAATCACAGACCAGTACCCCTGAAACAAATAATACATTATATGTTAATTTTTAAAAACAAATAATTTTCCCTAATCAAAAGGTATTTTCATTTTTTTTCATGTTCCAAGATTCATTGTTTATGCACCACACCCAGTGTTCCATGCAATATGTGCCCTCTCTAATAATTTTTTTAAAAAAAGAAAAAAAATAGGTGTGTATCATTCCAACTAAGAGAAAATGAAATTAAGTTTCAGAGAAATTAAGCAAGCAGCCTAATGCCACACAGCCTATAAATGACAGAGTTCAGTAGAATGCTTTCTTGATGGAGAACTTACATCCTCAGTGGAGGAAGTGTCCACTGGGGTGATGAAGGGGGTATGTTATGGAAATTCTTACGGTAGAGGTATGGTGATGATGATGGTGATATAACAGCCATACCATTAACTGAGATTCAGCCACTATTACTGAGTACCTCTAGACATTGTCATATCTCTTCCAATCCTAAAAACAAAACAAAACACACGCGTGCGCACCCCCCCCACACACACAACTCTACTGTGATCCATAACACTCTCTTCCTACTTACAGACCAGTACCCCTTTTCCTTGACAGAGTACCCTATTTCTATCTCCATTCCTCATCTACCACTCATTCCTCAATCCATTGCAGTCGGGCTTTTCTTGCCCAACCCATCACTGCCTCTTCTGGGACTCTAGAACATCTGCTCTCATCCTTCTTCACATATTTATTCAACAAATACTGAGTCCCTACCAAGTGCCATACATGATTCTCATTCCTGATATACGACAGCAAATGAGACAAGGTCTCTCTTCTCAGGAAGTTCCCATTCCTGGTGTGATTCAAAGATAATAAGTAAGGAAAAAAGGAAACAGAGTGTGAACAAATAATTCCACAGAGAATGAAATAAGTAATGAAATAAGAATGAAATAAGTCTAATATATATGTATATTACATATACTATGTATATAACAATCTTAATTATACATATATATATACACACATATATATATGTATATATACACACACACACACACATACATGATGAGGGAGAGAGCAGTACTTTAGATTAGGTCATCATGAAGACCTCAATGCAGAAGTAGCAAGTGAGGGAAAATAAATGTATTTATTGTATTAAAATGACTGTATTAAACAGTTCTAATAAGAATAACATGAAGATCAGTTAAACAGTTTGTAAAGTGATTTTTTAAAGATTTTATTTATTAATTTGACAGAGGGAGATCACAAGTAGACAGAGCAGCAGGCGGAGGGGCAGGAAGCAGGCTCCCCGCTGAGCAGAGAGCCCGATGCAGGGCTTGATCCCAGAACCCTGGGATCCTGACCCGAGCTGAAGGCAGAGGCTTAACCCACTGATCCACTCAGGTGCCCCTGTAAAGAAATTTTTTTGTGAATTTTAAAATATGACAAGAATGTAAAGTGAGAAAAAAATCTAAAAGCAAACAACTTTTGATATGAAGTGGAGCCTATAGTCCTTCAACTACAGGACATTTGGCAAAAATGAAAATTCTAGAGCATGCATATAATGAGAAGGAGAAAGGAAGGAAGGTAGGGTGACCTTGATTTAACATCAGTAGACTGCCAATAAAAAGAGGTAACTTCAATTGAGCATACTCATATTTCATAAACTCACGGGATTTTGAAAAAACAAAAATGGATCTCCAGGCTACACACTTCTTTGAAGTGCTTCCAATGAAGGGGTTCTCTTCCACAAATTTAAGGAAATTTTAATATTGAAAAATCTATAATTTACTTAAATAAACCAAGAAAATAGCATTCTCAATGGCAGCTAAAGCTACTGAAAGGACATGTTTGATATCTAATAAGTTACCTGAAATGGCTTAGAAAACCAAAATTGGGGGCACCTGGGTGGCTCAGTGCGTTGGGCCTCTGCCTTTGACTCAGGTCATGATATCAGGGTCCTGGGATCAAGCCCTACATTGGGCTCTCTGCTCGGTGGGGAGCCTGCTTCCTCCTCTCTCTCTGCCTGCCTCTGCCTACAGGTACTATCTTATTTGGTTTTTAAAACAATGGTATTATAACTAATTTACTACAGAAGAAATTCAGGTCCAGATAGCATAGAGTCACTTTAAATTAGCCATATTCTTAATCTTGTCCCACCCAACCCCAACATTCCTACTACCTAAACATTGAAAATATGGCTCATTCATTCACTCAACAAAATTCTTGGTATCTACTGTATTTCTTGAATTGACACTACAAATATGTCTATGAGTAAGAAACTATGCCTGACTTCAGGTTGCATTTGCTTGGAGTCTACTAAGGTTTCTGTTTATTTTGTTTATTTTTTAGATTTTTAAAAAAAATTTTTATGTTCACTTAGCCAACATATAGTACCCCATTAGCTTTTTTTTTTAAAGATTTTATTTATCTATTTGACAGAGCGAGATCACAAGTAGGCAGAGAGGCAGGCAGAGAGAGAGAAGAGGAAGCAGGCTCCCTGCCGAGCAGAGAGCCCGATGCGGGGCTTGATCCCAGGACCCTGAGATCATGACCTGAGCCAAAGGCAGAGGCTTAACCCACTGAGCCATCCAGGCGCCCCCCCCATTAGCTTTTAATATAGTGTTCAACGATTTGTTAGTTGTGTCATGTTTATTTTTCAGAGTGCGAAGTTTCCCAAGATAAAGCTGATCTAAATATTTACTCATTTGCAGAGCAATCAGATCAACTCAACTTATTTAGGCTCTTTTCTTAGTGTTTAAATATTTTTAAAATTTAATTTCCAAATATGCACAAATACTTTTCGACTGTAATGCTTAAAAATCTTTCTTGTTACTTTCTGACTCTAATAAGAATGATAGTAGCATTTCATCACCAAAGGTGGTATTAAGATTTTGTTTGAGATCTATGTGCTCAGAATAACAATTTTCGTTTTCTTTCCTTTTTTAAAAAATATTTTACTTATTTATTTGACACAGAGAGAGAAATAGAGATAACAAGAGAGAGCACGAGCAGAGATGAAAGGGAGAAGCAGGCTTCCCACTGAGCAAGGAGCCCTATATGGGACCCAGGACCTTGAGATCATTATCTGAAGGGAAGGCGGACGCTCAACTGACTGAGCCACCTACGTGTCCCCCCTTTTTTTTTTCTTTTTAGATTTTATTTATTTATTTGACAGACAGGGAGAGAGAGAGAGAGAGAGAGAAGCACGGGAGTGGCAGAGGGAGAAAAAATACTTTAAATATCTGCAGAATGCCCCAAGAACAAAAACTATAGAGTTTGTCCCACTTTTTAGAGCTACAGGTCCTTTTGTGCTAAGTGAAGTGGCTCTGAAAGGAGCCTTTGATTTGCAAGGTGGTGAGGCGGTCCTGAGGCAGCTCATTGGCAGAAGGTGTACCTGATGATGGCCTTGCTGGTCTCAGACTTGGCGAACTTGCCAATCTCCCCAGGTAGCAGCAGGCGCACAGCTGTCTGGATCTCCCTGGAGATGATGATGGTGCGCTTGGTGGAGTGGGCCGGGAGAGAGGCCTTGTCGGCAATGTGCTCGAAGATGTCCTTGATGAATGAATCCATGACACTCACGGCCTTCTGTGGGAGGCTCAGGCTCTTGTGAACCTACTTCAGAACCCTGGGGAAGTAGGTGGCGAAACTGTTGTGGGAGCAGCGGTGGTGGTGGTGGTGGTCATGGCGCCTTGGCTGCTCCTGCTTCGGGCTCTTCAGGTCCACTGCCATGGGCTCCTCAGTGCCCAGGTTTCGTCAGAGGAGGTCTCACAGCCAGGCTGAGCCATGTGGAGTTTGCCTTCCCAACACCTCGGAAGGAAGGAGAATGGCGGCTACTGAGGGATGCTGGCCCATTTATGGTTGCTGCATTTCCTGACGTCATGGGCAACCTCCATATCTGATTGGACAAAATGCAACACGGGAAATCAGAGCTCTATGCCAGGCCTTTGTCATCTGTGATTGTATACCCTCGAGCTTGACAATCACGTCAGAGAATCGAAGAGGGAAATCCAGTGCCCTCTAAAGTTCTTGAGACATCAGGTAGAAAATCTTTGTAAGATGCCACAAAGAGCAAAAGGTCCTCTGAGAATAGCAGCTGACAGATGCATATAATACAAACTTTAAAAAAATATCACTCAGGGTTGCCTGGTTAGCCCAGTTGGTTCAGCGTCCGACTCTTGATTTCTACTCGGGTCATGATCTCAGGGTGGTGAAATCTAGCCCCTTGTGGAGCTCCCCATCAGCGGGGTGTCTACTTGAGATTCTTTCTCTCTCTCTCCCTCTGCTGCTCCCTCCTGCATGTGCTCTCTTCTTTTCTCAAATAAATAAATCTTTTAAAACATATATCACTCAAATCACCTATATTGTGGAACGTCAACTTTAATCCCTTGGGAGAGTGGAAACTTCCCAACCAAAGTTATACCACCAGCACTATGACCTGCCACAAATTGGCCATTTCACCTCTAATTCATAATCTGCTTGGTGGCCACTATGGCTTGAGCAAAAACTCTATGACATAGTTATCAGAGTGCTCCCACAATCAAGGGACCCTTCTTACTAACCAGTGTCTTTAGTTCTGATAAGAACTCTCCATGGGGCGCCTGAGTGGCTCAGTGGGTTAAAGCCACTGCCTTTGGCTCAGGTCATGATCCCAGAGTCCTGGGATCGAGTCCCACATCGGGCTCTCTGCTCAGCAGGGAGCCTGCTTCCTCTCTCTCTCTGCCTGCTGCTCTGCCTGCTTGTGATCTCTGTCTGTCAAATAAATAAATAAAATCTTAAAAAAAAAAAAAGAACTCTCCATGATTTGGGAAAGAAATGGAAAAACCACCATCTCCAAAATAGAACATATACAGAAATGATTACAGGGACAGTTTCAAATCCTTAAACAGGTACCACATTTAAAATTTTCTTATCAATACTTGGATCCTAAAAATACTTTTAATGTTAATATTGCTTAATATATATTAAAGAGCTATTGTATGAAAAATATGTATTAACCTAATTCTCTAAGAAACCTCCTTAAGGAGAGAAGTTATCAATATAATGGGAAATATTTTAAAATTAAAAACCCAACCCTTTGGGAATTTTTTTTTAAAGATTTTATTTATTTATTTGACAGAAAGAGATACAACTAGGCAGAGAGGCAGGCAGAGAAAGAGGAGGAAGCAGGCTCCCCGCTGAGCAGAGAGCCCGATGCGGGGCTCGATCCCAGGACCCTGGGATCATGACCTGAGCCGAAGGCAGAGGCTTAATCCACTGAGCCACCCAGGCGCCCCGCTTTGGGAATTTTTGATGACACACACAAACACATTTCTACATGTATGAATACAAAACAGTTTACAATTTGAACCAAGGGAATTATAAAACCAAACCAGTTATAGAAATTGAATCAAACAAAGAATTAAAGAAATAGAGGTCATCAATGAGCTATGGTCCCATATGGTCTGGCTTCCAAGGGTGTGTCTTGTCAAACCTTCAAGGATCAGGTAATTCTACTGCTAATAAAATAGTTCCAGATAATGAAGAAAAAACCCTCCTTCTTATTTCAAGAAAATATAATATGATGGCAAAACCTATTGAAGAACGTATGCTAAACAAATTTCTGAGAAGTCCCACTTCTACTTCAAATATTATCAATAAGTAATAAATAAATTAATAAATAATAATTGTTATTTATGATAATTTAATAATTTATTAAATTAATAAATAATTTATTATTAATAAATTTGGTGTCACATTACAGAAAATACTTTTTAAATAAGAGAAACAGCTTTATTACTGTAAATAGTAAATTACAAGCATCAAACTGGGGAAGCATTATTCATAAAACAAAATACCCCATAAGTATATTTTTCAACACTACCCCCACTGTAGAGTCCATTTAAATAAATAACCAAGCACCCAAACACAGTACGGAAATAGCTAAATCAGGAAGCTCATAAAATAGTGTTTTTTTTTCAAGTTTCCTAGAACTGAAGTAACTAGTTTAACTCAGATGTATCCAATTCTATTGTTTCCTGGTCTATGCTTTTTTTTTTAAATACTCTTTCGTTTTTTAAAATGCAAAGATTCAGAACCTGCAGTTATGCCTCATGGGATGATAGGAACACTCAATCAGAGTAGCCCAAGCCCACCTTTCACTGGTTCAGCCAATGAAAGACCTGCAGACCCTAAACCACAGCCATTGGCTCAAAGTGGGAGCAGGTGATAAGTATGAGTATGAACCAGTAAGTGTTCCTGGGTGTTCACCCTTAGAGACTGAGGAAAAAATAGGTGTGTTATATATTTTTCCTCCCTTGTTTGTTCAGGGCCCTAAATCTCAATCCCTACTATTAGTGGGCTTATTAAGGGAAAACTGCGGCTCTTTTTAGGCAAGTGAATCTAGTAAGTAGAAGGGTTGCCCCATAATATATATTTAAGAAATGCTGAGGGGCCCTTGGGTGGCTCAGTCGGTTAAGTGTCCCACTCTTGATCTCAGTTCAGATCTTGATCTCAAGATTCTGAGTTTAGGCACTGCTTTGGGCTCCACAATGTGTATGGAGCCTACTTAAACAAAGAAAAGAAAAGAAATGCTGAATGAAACTACTCTAGGTGAGCAATTGTTTTTCCCATCTCACGTCTGTATGAGTACTCACTTAGCAGCTACATCTTTCACCTGCCACCATGTACCTCTCATCTCAACCTAACACTTACACTGCTCAGGATAGAATCAATGTTAATGAAACAATTATTAACAAATGCAACTGAACAATGCATTCTTTTTTTTTAAAGATTTTATTTATTTATTTGACAGACAGATCACAAGTAGGCAGAGAGGCAGGCCGAGAGAGAAGGGAGGAAGCTGGCTCCCTGCTGAGCAGAGAGCCGGATGCGGGGCTCGATCCCAGGACGCTAGGATCATGACCCGAGCCAAAGGCAGCAGCTTTAACCCACCGAGCCACCCAGGCGCCCCTGAACAATGCATTCTTATCCAATCCCAGGTCACTGACAATGTTCATTCTTTCTGTCAGGCCCTTTGAAATAATCCTAATCTTGTGCAAATGCAGCCTAAATTATATGCAAATGCAGAGGTTGCTGAATCTATCATGGATGTACAGTATGTTTCTCAAATTTGCAAATAGCAATGTTGAAAGGAGAGCAAGTGTATTGGGTAACAGAATCAGGATGCAAAGTGTTCTCATCATGAGCAAACTTAAGCACACCAGCAACCATGATGTTCCCCATTCACGTAAACTGGATTCAAAGGATAAGGGAAATGTTATCTGGAGAAGCCTTAGAGGTACAGAGGCAGGCATACAACAGCTGACTTCAAATATTTGAGAACGAACAACTACATTTTTTGGGTCTCCAGCACGAAGTCCTAGGATTATTGGATAGAAGCTATAGGAAGGCAGGTTTGGGCACAGTGTAAGCAGCCTGTCAGAGCAAGGTGAGTGACTCTGCCAGATAATTACTTCAAGCAAGAGGTAAGGTATTGATGACCACTGTGGTTACTTCAAACTCTCAGATCTTCTGGCTATGCTAAGCCATGTGACTGTGTTACTTAACTTACATTTAATCAGAGTTAACCCAACTACTGTTTCACTTACTGAAGTTTATGTTATTGAAAACAGCATCCACTTCCCGTAAACCCAGTGATTATTTAAGGATATTAGCCCTTAGAAGGAATGGTAAGAGAATACTTGAGGTTGCAAATAGGTACAGACAGCATAATCGCTTTTTGTAGGAAAATATATGAATATTAATAGAGCAGTCTGGATTGTAATACAATCAAATGTTGATACTTCTAATTAGTGGGATTATAGGTGATTGGTTCTTAAAAATTTTAAGTGATGAAAGAATTGTTTAAGGGTAGGTATTGGAGCTTGCCGATTTATATGCATTCTTAATTGTATTAGTCAGTTTGAGTTGCCATAACATAATACCATAGACTGGGTGGCTTAAACAATAGAAGTTTATTTTCTCATAGTTCTAGAGGATAGAAGTCCCAGAACAAGGTCCTGCAGGATCAGTTTCTGCTGAGAACTCTCATCCTGTCTTGCAGATGGTCACTCCCTTGTGTCCTCACATGGCAGGGAGAGAGATCTCTGGTGCTTCTTTCTCTTCTTTTAAGGCCACTGTTCTATCAGACTAGGGCCCCACCCTTGGACCTCAATTAAACTTAATTACCTCCTAAATACCCTATCCCCAGATTCAGTCACATTGGGGGTTAGCTCTTTAACATATGAATTTTTTTGGAGGTAGGGGAGAACAATTCAGTACATAACACTTATGCTCACCATGAATACCAAATACTTGGCTCATTAAGATAGTAAATCTTGGGGACACCTTGGTGGTTTAGTCGTTAAGCATCTATCTTTGGCTCAGGTCATGATCTCAGTGTCCTGGGATGGAGCCCCATATGGGGGCTCCCTGCTCAGCGGGGAGCCTGCATCTCTCTCTCCAGCTCCCCCGTGCTTGTTTTTCCTCTCTCACTACCTCTCTCTATCATAAATTTAAAAAAATCTTTAAAAAAAGATAGTGAACTTTGTTCAGGACAAGGAGATGAGACGTTCAATGCTGTGGGTCATCAGCAGGTATTAGATATCTGAGTTTCTGCTCAATAGTAAGATGTGATGTGCTTAGCACAGTGTGTGCTAGCATATGCCTCCAACGCCCTTCTGCATCTATCACCAGCCTTGGACATCTCCTTCCACTAAATTTAAAAGCACATTTGAGAAAGCAACAGAGCCCAGCTAGAATTCCAGCTCTTCTTCACTTTAGATCATCACTTCAGATGTTTTCATTTCTTCATTTCTGAGATAAGGGGGCTAGTCCACATGACCTCTTCTAACTCTAAGGAAAAACACCTAGCATCGCTAAGTCAGGACCCACTGCACCTGGACAGTGGAGAGCCTATTCCATGTGAATAATCTGCCAAAGTGTCTTTCCTGCAGCCATTTTGTTTGGCTGAAAAGAGTACCCTTGGTACTTTCATTCCTTAGAAGACCACTAGGAACGAACCACAGGAGCCTTAACATATTGATTTTATTTATTATTTTATTGCTACATTAGAAATTAAAATAAACTATGAAAAGCTGCAAATCCATGCCCCTTCATGAAGATTATGGAGCAATGGAGACACCCATTGTAGAAGGTGAAAAGTAGCTTATCCTCTAGGGAGTAGAAGGACTTCACACACAAAGGTCATCAATGGTGAGATTATGGACATTTGCCCACTGGAGTTTATGCACCAATGGAAGTTTAAAAATGAATATAAGGGAACATTAGCTACGCCTGACCTCTTAGCCAGGGAGTATGAGTGTGAAGCATCAGAAGGTGCCTTAAAACCTCTACAAGCACATAAGTTTACAAAAAAAAAAAAAAACACAAAAAAAACCAAAAACCACCAAGCCCAAAACCGTGACACTCAAGCATTGCTGCAAACTGCTCTTGGGAGGAGATTCCCATCTTACGAAGTTTGAACACACTCTTTCTCCTGCTGGATAGCTGGGGGGAAAAATTTTTTTAAAAATCATTAAGAAGGTATTTTCCTAAGATTAAGTTCAGTTTCTTCCCCAAAAGCACTTTTGTAAGTCACTAAAGTTTGCCATACCTGCTTACAGGTGTGTGTGTGTGTGTGTGTGTGTGTGTGTGTGTATACTACTTGAATATTCATTAGAATCTACATCAACTACATGGTTTTTTCCCATTTAAGAGGTAAATCTATGATACTGCCATTTTTCCATATATTATTTTAAGAATGAAGAGGAACTGAACCATTTTCTTCTGATTTATCTATCCCTATACAATTAGAAAGATATACCATTTCAGACAATTTTTACTAACTTTGGAACTTTCAGATAATGCTGACATGAAAAAATGTACCCCTTGGTTTGGAGTTTCTCCAGCAGCCTGTAAGTCAGGAAGGCAAAACTGATCCCTTGATCCCTGGGAGACCAGAGTATACCCAAGAGCTAAATTGGCTCTTTCACCTCATCTTGTCATCAGGTAGAAAAGGCCAAAATCACAAAGTTTACATAGTTCTTTAGGGAGAAGATCACAGACCCAAATTGTTAGGTGTATAAAAATGGCAAATAACCAAAAATTGGACAAAACTAAGATGTTTATAATACTGAGTCCAATATCCCAAGATTGGTTTTAATGTGGCTTTTAGTAATTTTTTCAACAACCAAAAAAACCCAGTTTTTAAAAAAATTCTCCCATTATTACTAGGGCTTATTTTGTGAGAATCACTCATATAAGCCAGGTAAGAAGCAAATACTTGATATTTTTAGATAATGCATTAAATACATTGGTACTTTAATTATTGCTTACTTTGTGGCAAAATTTACAAGGAGAGTTTATTTACTGAACCTATCAACTTTCACCATTGTTTGTCTCAACAAGAAAGCTCCTATGACTTACTTTCCTTTGAGGGAAGAGTATTTTTTTCTTTAGTATTAGTTTTCTTCAGTTTTGATCTGTCGAACTTCTCCACTTCAGACAAGTCTGGCTTATCACTCATCTTGACTAACAGAAAGGCTGAAAAAAAAAATGTAACAAATCTATCTGGTAGAACTATTGTCAGACTAGAGTAACAGCCAAAATTCTCACATTTAGTATTAATGTGTATTTTACCTGCTGATTTTCTACAGGAAACAAGCAGCAGGTCTTAGAAATGTTTTTATTAGAATACTTTTCGTTCCGTGTCATTACCCTATTTCTGATAAGTAGTAAATGCCACCGAATCAGGATGTACCAGAAACCAGATGCTCTAGTAACTGGAGTCAATATGTCTCACTCTTAAAATCAGAGCAAAGGTAAAATGAAGGTGATAGAAATACATGAGCAGATAGAGACAGAAGAAAAAATAAGGACTGGGTTTAACCAGCTGATGAATTTGTCACAGGAGATAGCACTTTTTGAGCATCTTCACTTTCTAGTCAATTACTGTTGGGGGGGGGCACTTCTCCTGGGGGATATGAGCAGCACACCAAAAAGTGTGGTTAAAAAGTTGTACTGGTTTCTTTCCATTTTATCTGCCCAAAGACAGTAGATTAAATAGCCACAATAAGAGAGGGAAGGGATTTAATCTGATCATAACTAATTACATGTCTCATACCTGCTCCTTATGGCACTGGTTTGTAAATGCTGTAAGAAGACACAGCTAAATAGGATCAGATCAGCAGAACGGGATAAACAAACAGAGCTGATTTTTATTTCGCAATATTTTCTCTGCAAAGGGAAAAGTTAGGAGATGAGGTGCCCTGTGACCGTTCTGGATTTGTCAAGAAGGGACAATAGGTGACCCCAGAGATGGGAAAACAGTGCTCTCAGGCGCGTGCCTGGCCCCACCCTGGTAGGGGTTAAAAGAGGTCTAGTGCCCAGAATAGAATGGAGAGACCCCCAAACAGCCAGAAGTCCTGATTATGCCTCCCTTCCATCGAGGTCACCCTACGACCCTCTTCTGATGAGGGATCAGTAGCCAATTTCCAAGTTAGGGATACAGGGACTAACAAATATCATAAAAGTCTGGGCACATGGGTATGTTTGTCTGGAGCAGTTTGCTTACATTTTAAAATAACCATCATCTTTGCTGGGCGCACAGCCCACCTTTTGGCCACAGGAAGGGAGAGCGGGAAGTGCCAGCTCCAGAGGGCTCAAACCTGGCAGCACCCAAACTCCTCGTCCACTCAGCCTCAGGCGTGGAGCCACCGAGGACAGGCCACTCTGAGGGGGTCATTCTAAGGACCCACCCGGGGAGGACTCGGCAACTCACAGAAGGCGGCGCCGCAGACAAACGCGCGGACTCTCTAGGACGTGCAGTTAGAAACCGCCAGTCCCAACCCGGCCCCACCAGTTCCTGAGAGACCGACCCACTCTGCCCCGCAGCCGCTGCGCCCTCCTGTCCCCATAGTCTTCTGGCTCCGCCGGGACCGCAGGTCCTCACCTGATGGCTTGAAGACGGTCGAAAGGACGACGGCTGGACCAACGCCACTCCACACACTGGACGAGGTTAACCTTCCCGCGTGGCACCCCGCAGTTATAAATCGCGAAGCAGGTCCCGCCCCGGACCCCGCCCCAACCACCTCTGATTGGCTGAGAGATCCCAGGCCTTCCTCTTCACCGTCCCCCACTCACCCCCCAACCCCGGGGCTTTGGTCTTGTAGGCTGGAGTCCATTGTTTCCCCTCTTCTCAGGACCTCTCCCCTGCTTCAGTGTCTTGATGACGTCATACCGGAGCAACCTCCGCAGACACTGCCCAAGCCTTCTCTGATTCGCTGAGGGATCACCTGCTTGCCTCCCCCTTCTCTCCCACTATTTTCTTGCTAAGGATCCACTTCCCTCCTTCCCAAGTTCACTCACTCTTCCAGTATAACTGGAGCCTGAATATAAACAAAGACTTCTTTCTTGCCCAGTTATCTTCCAACATCTGGAACTGGCTTTTTATAGCCATAGCACCTAAGAACACCATGATAACCAAACAATGGTTTGCCAGTAATGCTCAGTGGCATCTGTTCTAATCCTTGGCCAGGTCATGGAGGAGGGGAGCTCCTTGAGAGGGTGGGCAGTTCAGAGTCATTCACCCCCACAGCAGAACATTTCTGTAACAGTGGTACTGTCCTATGTAAAAGTCACACTTTCAATTTTCTCAGACACTGAACATGGTAGTTGTCAGTAGGGTAATCACGGGAGGATCTACTGGAGGATCATCTTAATCTCCCCAATCCCTAGCACTTTGTTTGGCCCACAGGAGACTACGTAAGTACCTGTAGTCTATATATTGAGGTAATACATCCATGATAGAGAAGAAATTTTGGACAGCAGCACCACCCAGTGTCCATGTTGGGCGAGGAAAGTGAGGATCCAGTAGTTACTTGAAAAGACCAAAAGTTCCAGGTCACTTTCTGGGTATTCACCCAGAACCTTCGAACATTAAGGTAAGATGAAGATAGGACGATGTTTTTAGCTTGTATCCCATATTTGCCATATGGCTCGTGTATTGTGGTAAAGATATTCTACATACATCAGCACCCAGTCTCTTCACAAGGATTTCTCAGACCCTCCCCACCTTTCTCTATTCATTCCCTTTTCTGTGCTTTTGTAGCATTTTGTGTTAATTTGAGAATTTTGTTTGTCGGAGAAACTTTTAAAGCAGAAAGCCACTCTCATTCAACACACAATATTTATTAAATACCTATAGTGTCCCAGGCATTAAATATAATAAACAACAGTGTTTCCACAACTCAGATTTGAATATTGTTAACATTTGATTATATTTACTCTTTTTTAAAGAATAAAAACAGTAAAGAAAAATTTAGGTTCCCTTAACCCTCACCCCATGTCTATTCACCTTTCACTTCCCCAGGGGTAGTCCTATCCTGAATGTGTACTGTAGTTCCTAGACGATGTTTTTTTATCATCACAGATTTATACGATCTCTGTTCCTAGGAATAATATGGAACACTGTATGGACCAGTGTTTTAGGTATAAGAGAGAACTTCCACATCACTTGGGGTAAACAGGAAGTCCCAGACACACACACACCCTCCTGTAGCCCAGACTTCAAAATTTATCTTGAATCTAACTGCGTTGAATTCACCAGAACTCATCTAATAATGGTATTTAACCCCATTTGTTCTAGTCACCAAAAGAACTCCAAGATCCCCACAACAACCCTCAACTGCTGCATATTAACCCCCATAAGGCTGTGACCTCATTTCTCCTTTAGTTCACTTCTCACACCCCTCTCCTACTCTTAAAACACAATGCACCCTCAGTAATTCCTTTATATTCCCAACCTCTTCTCTGAATGTGCCCATCATTGTTTTTCCCTGACAGAAATCAGTCTTTTTCCTGGGGACTCTGTGTCCCGTGAAGCCCACACAAGAGGAGCAGATGACTTTTCTCTCCCACCATCATTGTACTGCAGATCCTGAAGGTCAAGTCTTCCTAGCTTGTCATTGCTGCCATTAGACCATTCCTCTCCCACATCTCTGAAAACCTCTAGTTTTTGACAGCCTGTCACCAACTAGCCTTCATTTTTGTTGTCATATACCAAACTTCATCCCCACCCTGCAATTTCTCAAAGGTTTTAGCTCCTGGAGCACAGTCACTTTCAATGGTAGCAGTCCTGTCTTAATTCCCAGTGAGCTCAAGAGTGATCATTCTGACACACTGACTCCTTTAGTTCCTTGAACATTTCTCCTTTGTGACATTGCATATGGCCCCACCTCATATACTTACTGACATGGCTATACACTAGGCCTTGACAGCAATTTTAGTAACCCCTCTGTAATCTCAATTTCAAACATCCCTTTCTATGACTATCACCTACTCTTTTTCCAGCTCACTCCCTTTGGTATAGAGACCCCACTATCCTTCAACCTCACCAGAATCTCCAGTCCATTGGTCCTACCATATTTTCACCATCTCTTACTCCCTTATTGTCTTTTCTCCCATCTTCCCTAGATCAAATGTCATGCCCAGTCCTTATAGTCCCTCATTTACATAGCTAAACCTAGTTGGAGGAAAATACACAGCCACATGACTAATTGCAGTTTAAATTCATGACCACAAAGGTCAATCAGGCCCTTACTGCTACCAAGCAATCACTCTATAAGTATCCTGTCCCTTACTTCCAACACCACCTCAGCATCCCAACTCTTCACATGCTTATTATTTCACTAGAAAATTTAAACCATAATTCCACAGACTCCTATCACCATATTGCTTCACTTGCCAACACCTGCATCTGTATATATGGCCCTCCTGTTG
This sequence comes from Martes martes, assembly GCF_963455335.1. Lineage (NCBI taxonomy): Eukaryota > Metazoa > Chordata > Mammalia > Carnivora > Mustelidae > Martes > Martes martes. Next base: position 79,195,839 of record NC_137897.1, read on the forward strand.
ATACTATATATGATTGTTTGGGGCTGAATTATATCCCCCAAAACCCATATGTTGAAATTCTAAACTCCAGTACCTCAGAATGTGACTTTACCTTTTTAAAGAAGTAATTAAGGTGAAATGAGCCCATATTGGTAGACCCTAATCCAGTACGACTGGTATCTCTCTAAGAGATTAGGGCACAGATAATGCAGTCCTGATAGTCAAGGAGAGAGGTCGCACCAGAAACCAAACTGCAGATATCTTGATCTCAGACCTCTAGCCTCTGTAATTGTGAGAAAATTAATTCTTTTTGTTTAGGGGCACCTGGGTGGCATGGTTGATTGAGCGGCTGACTCTTGGTTTTGGCTCAGTTCATGATCTCAGGGTCCTTGGATCAAGCCCCACATCAGGCTTCATGCCCAGCACAGAGTCTGCTTGAGATTCTTTCTTGCTCTCATCCTGCCCCTCCTCCCTGCTCTCTCTCCCTCTCTCTAAAATAAATAAATGCAATCTTTAAAAAGTTAATATATGTTGTTTAAACCACCCAGTCTGTGGTCCTTTGTTTTGCCAGCCCTAGCAAACTAATATAATATTTCCAGATACTCCTCTAAAGCCAGACCCTCTCTTTTCCCACTAGATTTCTTTCTCTCATACCAATTCACCAATACCACTATCATCTTTCTCCCTTTTATCACCAACATCACCAATGTTATGCTCTATATTAGGTCATTTCTATCAGGATACAATCACGCTATTATATCTTATTTTATCTTATTATATTTATTATATAAATATATTTATATTATCTATAAATTATATAAATATAACATAAAATATATATATTATATTTATCTTATTATATCTTATCTTCACATATATACTTTTTATATATGCATTATTTTACATATACGTTCTCTTGACTCCACTCCCCCACCTGCTATCACCCCATTTCTTTTCTCCCTTTTGATGCAAATCTTTTTTCAGATATACATGATATATATTTCCAAGTGCAATATTTGGAGGCATCATTTGAACTAATGTTCCTGGTCTAAGACTGAATTCCTCATTCTACCTACATCAACTTGGTATCAAGAACAAGCCCCAGATGACCATCCTTTCCTAGACCACTACCCTCTCTACCTACTCTCCACCTCACTCATTCTGTCCCAGCTATTGCCTCTCTACTGTTCCTCCAACAAGCCACTTTCTCTGTTGCCTAGGGCCTTTTTAATATCTGTTCCATCTGTCAGGAATGTTCTTCCCCCAGATATCCACTTGGACTACTCCATCATTCCTTTGTAATTTTATCTATTTTTTTAAAGATTTTATTCATTTATTTGACAGACAGAGGTCACAAGTAGGCAGAGAGGCAGGCACAGAGAGAGAGGGTGGAGGAAGCAGGCTCCCTGCTGAGCAGAGAGCCCGATGCGGGGCTCGATCCCAGGACCCTGAGATCATGACCTGAGCCGAAGGCAGAGGCTTAACCCACTGAGCCACCCAGGTGCCCCTGTAATTTTATCTATTTACTGTTACAGGTTTTCACCTGCTATTCTCATTTGAACACATTCCAATCAGGGGTCCACCTTCACCACTCTACTGAAATTTATCTTGTCGAGGTTGTGAATAATGTCTACATTGTTCAACCCAATGTTCAGTTCTTAGTCCTTGTCTTACTTGCCTTATTAGCAGCATTTAGCACAGCGGATGAGACCCTCCTCCTTGGTTCAAGGTCTTCACTTGGCTTCCAGGACCCCACGCTCTCCTATTCTCTAATCTCACTGGCTGTTCCTTCTTAGTCTCCTTTACTGGCTTCCTCTCTCCTCCAAGACCTCTTAAAATGGGAGTGCCTGTAGGCAAAATCCCAAATTCTCTTCTTTTTTTTCCTTATTTATTAATTCATTTATTTTTATTGAGCTATAGTTGACATTTTGAAATGTATTAGTTTTAGGTATACAATATAATGATTTGATATACTGTGGAGTGATTACCACAATAAGTTTAGTTAACATCCATCACAACACATAGCTACACATTTTTTTCTTTGTGTTGAGAACTTTCACGATTTATTCTCTTAGCAACTTTCAAATACATATACAATATTATTAACTGTAGCCACAGTGGTGTACATTACATCCCCAGAAGTTAATTATCTTATTTTTAATTTAAATTCAATTAATTAACATATAATGTATTATTTGTTTCAGAGGTACAGGTCTGTGATTCATCAGTCTTATATAATACCCAGTGCTCATTACAACACATACCTTCCCCAATGTCCATCACCCAGTTATCCCATCCCCCCACCCCATTCCCCTACAGCAACCCTCAGTTCGTTTCCTAAGATTAAGAGTCTCTTATGGTTTGTCTCCCTCTCTGGTTTTGTCTTGTTTCATTTTTCTCCTCTCTTCCCCAATGATCCTTTACCTTGTTTCTTAAATTCCACATATCAGTGAGATTATATGATAATCGTCTTTCTCTGATTGCCTTATTTCACTTCGCATTATACCCTCTAGCTCCATCCACATTGTTGCAAGTGGCAAGATTTCTTTTTTTTTTTCTTGATGGTTCTCTATTCCTCTTCTTTCCATCCTACTCACACTCCCGTGGTAGTCTCTTCCAGTCCAGTTCTTCAGAACCATTTCTATGCTGACAACTCCCAAATTCATGTCTGCAGACCAGGTCTGTATCCCAAACTGCAGTCTAATATATTCAACTACCTACTTAGCACCACCACTCAGATGTCTAAGAGAAATCTCAAACTCAAAATGACCCTGACAGGGGTGCCTGGGTGGCTTGGTCAGTTAGGCATCCCACTCTTGATCTCAGCTCAGGTCTTGATCTTAGGGTGGTGAGTTCAAGCCCAGCGTGGAGCCTATATTTTAAAAAAATGTTCAGATTGAACTCCTAGTCTTTTTCTCCTATAGCCTTCTCTATCAGAATTGATTGCAAATCCATCACCCCATCTGCTCAGGCCAAAAATCTTGACATCATTTCAGTTCCTCTCTTTCACTCCCACTATACATCCAATCCATCAGGAAGTCATTTTAGTTGTACTTCAGAATGAATCCAAAACTCAGCCATTTCTCATTATCTCCATTGCTACATATAAGGTCCAATCCACCATCATATATCATCTGAATAACAGCAACAGCCTTCTAAAAGCTCTCTTTGCTTTCATACTCGATCCCCCACGGTGCATCTTAGCACAAAAATGAAGGTGATAATTTAAAAATATAGATCACATCATGGTCCTTCTGTGCTGAAAATCCTGCAAAGATACGCAATCCCACTCAGAGGGAGAGCCGAAGTCCTTATGAAAGCCATACAGTTTTTGGTTCTTCATTATATCTCTCACCTTTCCATCTGCTCACTTCATCACTCACTCTGTTACATCTGTGGTCACCTTCCACTTCCCCAGGGGTAGTCCTTTGCAATGTACCTCTGGAAGGAGTGCTCTTTTCTAAGATACCCATTTTGGATAAATTTTCTCACCTCCTTCAAAGCTCAAATCTCACCATTTCAATGAGGCCTACCTGAACTATCTTATTTAATACTGCAACTTGTCCATCCCAGTTCTATCTGCCTTACCCTGCTCTGCTTTCATCACTAATGCACTGCACAACTTATTACTATGTTACTATGTTTATTGTTTTATTTTAGTCTTCCCCCATTGAAATGTAAAGTCCATGAAGACAAATATCTCTATTTTGTTCACTGATCCCAAGTAACTAGAATTGTGCACAAGATGAAGATTTCTTAAACAAATTATTTTTCTGGTGTTCTTTTCCGCCTTTCCTGCCATGCTCCAAAAGACTGCTCACACCCTGAGATGATTAAAATATTTACTCATTTTCTTCTAGTTCTTTTTGTTCTTATTATTTGCATTTAAATATTTGATCCTTCTGGGGTGCCTGGCTGACTCAGTTGGATGAGCATGTGATTCTTGATCTTGGGGTCATTAGTTTGAGCCCCAAGTTAAGTGTAGAGGTACTTGAATAAAATTTTTTAATTTAAAAAATATTTGATCATTCTGGAATTTATACTACAAAAATTTGGAATTTATATAACAAAAATCAGCTTGGGGGTCCTACATGGCTTAGTTGGTTAAGCATCCAACTCTTGATTTCAGCTCAGGTCATGATCTCAGGGTTATGAGACTGAGCCCTGTGACAGGCTCTGTACTTAGCAAGGAGTCTGCTTGAGATTCTCTCTCTCCCTCTGTCCCTCCCCCCACACTCTCCCTCCTTCTTTCTCTAAAATAAATAAATAAATATTTTTTAAAACAAGCTAATTTTTTTCCTCAACTGGTTATCCCATTATCTTATAGCATTTATTTAATAACTTGCACTGTTTTCTAATGATTTTTGCATCACAACAAATTATAGCACACTAGGTATAGCCTTCTACAAAGTGCTGTTTTCATCCAACATTATGATTGTTTATATTTACTCTTACTTATACTGTAAGACATATACAACAATTTTAAGTGATATATAATATTCCATTTTATGAATATCTTATAGTTTATATATTGCCATTCTTGTGGACACTTAAGTTGTTTCCTTTTTTTCTATTACAAACAACGCTGCAATTGATATTATTGCTATAGCTTCCTGTTGTTCTATAGACATGTCTTCTGGAAGTGAAATTGCTAAATGACAGAGTATGTGCATATTCAACCTGACTAGATTGTCAAATAGCTTGCTTTAGTAATTGAACAAATTTACATGCATATCTGGAATGTAGAATAGTTTCCATTTTCCCCTCATTTTTGAAAATAAGCATTTACAGATTTCTCTTTACCAGTCTAATGAGTGAAAATGAGCATCTTCCTGGTGTTTGAATGCATTTCCCAGATTATTTCATGATGCTAGCATGTTTGTTTGTTTTTTTTTAAACCCTTCCAGAATCATAGTATTTTATCTTATTTTAAAGAGATTTCACCCATTTGAGAGAGAGAGTGCGCACGCATGAGCCAGGGGGAGGGGCAGATGGAGAAGCAGACTCCGTGCTGAGCAGGGAACCAGATGCAGAACTCCATTCCAAGACCCTGAGATCAAGACCTGAGCTGAAGGCAGATGCTCAACCCACTGAGCCACCCAGGTGCCCCAGGTTAGCATGTTTTTATACATTTTGGGGGCATACATATTTCCTCAAATGAATTGCCTTCTGATATACTTTACCCATTTTTCTTTTGTCTGTCTTTGAGTATTGCTACATATTCTATAGCTTAATTGTTAGTCTACAATATATCTTGCAAAAATTTTTTCTGCATTCATATTTTGTTGGTTTACAACAAGTGTGTGTAACTGGAATAAGCCTTCTTGAGGAAAAAATGACTTTTGGTACACATGCAACTCAACTGGTGGGAACCATGTACAAGAAAGTATACTATTAAGACAGGTTTTCAAAATATTTTATGTATGTATAATATACATACAGAAAAAATGGACACATCTTAATTATACATCTTCATGAATGTTCATAAAATGAAGACACCCATATAACCAGCCCCCAGATCAAGACACAGAACATGAGTAGCCCCCGAGAAGCCTCTCTTGTACTCCCTTTCAGTGACTATGCCCAAGGATGTTAACCACTCTCCTGACACTTTTGTCCCTTTTGTACTTTTAGTAAATGAAATCATTCTGCATATACTTCTGTGTGTCTGGCTTCTTTTGCTCAGCATTTGTTTTGTGAGATTCATCTATGTTGTCATGTGTATTTGTAGTTAGTTTGTCCTCCTTTATGTATCACATTTCAATATAACACTATTAATTCTAATGTTGATGGACATTAAGGTTTTATCTAGTTTGGGGTTATTACAAATAGTGCTGTTACAAGCATACTTACTCATGTCTTTTAATGAACATACATATGCATTTTTCTTTGGCATATATCTCAAAGTAAAGCTTCTGGTCAAAGGACATGCATATGTTCAGCTTTAGTAGATACAACCAACTAATTTTCCAAAAAGTGTGTACAAATTATTGCTTGTCTTTTGACTTTAACTTTGTCTTTTATTATGCAATCTTTGTGAAACCCATTGTATAAATCTTTTTCTTTAAAAGTTGTGTCTTGTTCAGGAAATTCTTCTCTGCTATGAGGACATTATGATTTTTGTCTATATTTTTAATGTACTTTAAATTTTGTCTTGTGTACTTTAGGTCTTTTATAGATCTAGACTTTGTTTTGTATAAAGCATGTATCTAAATTTTTTCCATAAGGGAGATCAATTGTCAATCATATTTATTAAATTATCCATCCTTTCTTCACCTCTTTGCAATATCACATCTTTCATATACCAATTTCCCATATCTGACTTTTCCAATTTTGCAATCAATTGTCAATTTCTACCAAAAAATAAGCACTTTAATCGTTTGTTTGGAATATTATTATATTTATGGATTAATTTGAGAAGAATTGCTAATTTATTGACATGAAGTCTTCTCATGCATGAATGCAGTATTGTTGAGAAAGACAATCCACCATGGGCCCTGAGCATCCCTACATGTTCTTGCTGAATATACAAAAAATGAAAGTCCCTGAAAACGCTTTATCTGAGTTGTTTGAGGTGAACAACCCTGAGGGATGAAGACACATCTCCCCACAGACAAAGAGTGAGCTTGGTTCTGCTTCCTACAAAAGTGAACTCATTGTTCCTCTCCAGTAATGCAGTCCATTATATGTACAGTAATCCATCATGGGTCCTTTACAAGTACCTCGTGGGACTTGGAGGATATTGGGAACATACACAAATTAATATGAAGCTCTGATTGCTCCTTTTGCTGTAAATAATAAAAATCTTCATCTCTCACCTAAGATTCTCATGTCTTTTACCAAAATTCATGAAACTATGGCAGGTTAATGTGTTAGCTTGTAGACAGGGTAAAATCCCAGACCCTATGCAGTTCTTAACAAACATTTGTCCACTTTCAGGTATTTTTAAAGTTTTCCTTTAGTGTAATTTTATAATTTCGTGCATAATGACTTGTCCCTCTTTGTTAGCTATCTTCTTAGCTGCCTTATAGATTTGGGGACTACTGTGAATGAGCCTTTTTTTCAATTGAATTTTTAAATTGGTTGTGAATTCTACAAACTTGTTACATGTCACTAGTGTACCTACTCCAATGGAATAATGTATTATTTCCCTCAGTAGACTGTTGACTTCTCTTAAGAGCAAAAACCAGGCCTTATTCGTGTCTATATTCTTCCACTGAAACTTTTAATTCAATTAACATTTATTGAACATCTACCATGTATCAGTTGCTAAATAAAGAATGAGAGGTATCTAATCATAAATTAAATAGGATGCCTGCTCTCAAGGAATTTACAAAATGTGAAGAAGACACAAATCCTCAAAAGAACATCATTAAGAAAGTAATATTATGTGAGATGCCTGAGTGGCTCAGTCATTAAGCCTTTGTATCCTGCACACAAAGAAGTGGTTACTGACATTTGTTATTGCCAATAAAAAAGTCACCAAGCAGGATGCAGGGATGGCTCAGTTGGTAAGCATCTGCCTTGGGCTCAGGTCATGATCCCAGGGTCCTGGGATTGAGTCCCGCATCAGGCTTCTTGCTCGGCGGAGAGCCTGCTTCTCCTTCTGCCTGCCTCTCCCCCTGCCTGTTCTCTCTCTTTGTCTCTCTCTGACAAATAAATAAAAAGTCTTTAAAAAAAATAAAAAAAGAAAGTAATATTATGTATCACAGCAGAAATATAAACAAAGTACTATGGAAGTAGGGGCAATTCATTGTGACTTGGAGGATTCTGGAAGTCCTCATACAATAAGTAGTGTTTGAGTTGGGTCTCAAAAGGTAATTAAGATCTAGACTAGTGCAGATGGAAAACAGGGAAGGGAGTTGACTTCTCCTACCATGCCCGGCATTCAAGGCCTTACACAATTCAGCCCCAAGTTACCCTTCTAAACTCAGCTGTTAAGTTCTTCAAAAATTAAAAATTAGCCTCTCATTTATTAACCATCTTCCAGATTCATAATGTTTGAGTTCCCACCACATTGCTTTGCACTATAGCACAATGGTTTAAAGCAAAAGATCTAGAATCAGGCAAATTTGGATTCTGGCCCAGGTTCTACAACTTACTGGCTATGAGATTTGGGGCAAATGAAAACTAGTTATGGTGCTTATCTCATAGGATTGTGTGATAAAGAGATAATTCTTGTAAAGTTTTGATATACAACCTGGCACAGAGTATGCACTCAATAAATATTAGCTATTATGAATGTTACCTCTATTTTATCCATCTCTCTGGAATTAATTCTCAAGTCAATTAAAGCACATTTATTATAGGGGTACCTGGGTGACTCAGTCAGTTAAGTGGTTGCCTTTGGCTCAGATCATGATCCCAGGATCCTGGGATTGAGCCCCACATCAGGTTCCTTGTTCATCAGGAGCTTCTCCCTGCCACTACCCCTGCTTGTGCTTGCTCTCCCCCCCAACCCCGTGTCAAATAAATATATAAAATCTTGTTTTAAAAACCCAAATTTAGGGGAACCTGGGTGGCTCAGTGGGTTAAAGCCTCTGCCTTTGGCTCAGGTCATGATCCCAGGGTCCTGGGATCGAGCCCCACATTGGGATCTCTGCTCAGCGGGGAGCCTGCTTCTTCCCTTCCTCTCTCTCTGCCTGCCTCTCTGCCTACCTGTGATCTCTGTCTGTCAAATAAATAAAATCTTTTTAAAAAACCCCACATTTATTGTATATCCACTATGTGTAATAGGTGATATTAGGTATCATGGAGAACACAAAGATGAATAAGACCCTATACATGCCTCCCCAGTGACCTGTCAAGTAGAAGATATAAAATAGGTTCAGAAAAAAATCATGAGGCAAGCCAAATGAAAAGTCTTGGATACTCAATCCAGTTTTCCATAGCATGAAGAAGTTGGACCACATGATCACCAAGACTATTTCCAAGCCTAACATTATGATTCTGTGACTTCTATGATTGTAAGTGATACATCAAGATTATTAACTACCGGGGAAAAGTGAAAAAGAGGTTAAACCAAATTCTACTTGGGAGAGCTGAGGGTACGTACCTGCATAGAGGAAATGACATTGAATTGTGTCATGATATATGGGTATCATTTGGTGAAGGAAGAAATGGGGGCAGTGGAATTCCAGGTAGAGGGGATATAAGAACAAAGGAAAGTATAGGGCACACTCAGGGAATACCCAGCAGTTTTGTGTGGTTAGAACATCAGGATTTATAATGTTTAAGTAGAGGAAAAATAAGGTGGAAACTTGTGTCAGATTATGGAGAACCTGGAATGTCATGTTAAGTGGTATGGATTTTATTTTATAAGCTGTTCACATTGGAAGGTTATAAGGAGTCCTGTTAAAAGTAGTTGTGGCAGTTGTTTAGGTATAAAATAATGAAGGGTTAATTAATAATAAAGAACTGTGGGTTTAACAGCAGAAAAAAAAAGGATAGGAATCTTTTGACATTTTCTATTACTGCTTTGTGTATCTTGTTGAATAATTTTTAATCAAACATTTCTTGAGAGCATGGACCATTCATTCATTCCATGAAGAGTTATTGATTGAGCACCTAATATGTGCCAGACACTCTTCTGAGGACTGAAAATATAGTGGTGAATGAGAGGGTCAAGATCCCCATGTGTCTGACTTATTTCACATAACATAATACCTTCTATGTCCATCCATCTTGATGCAAATGGCAAAATTTTCATTTTCAAGTGGCTGAGTAATTTTCCATCATACATATATGCCACATCTTTATCCATTCACCCATAAACAGAAACTTAGATTATTTCCATAGCTATTATAATAGTTGCTGTAAACATATATTAGGACTCTTGGTGTTGAAAGTATTGAAAAATGATGATAATGCTGGAAGTGGGAAGACAAGGAACAGGTTGGTAGAGGAAATAACAAGTTTTAGCTTTGAATATTAACTTTGGGATGCCAATAAGATATCTTTGGAAATGTCAAGTAGGCAGTTGTAAATAGACATCTTGAGCTTTTTTGTGCTCCATCCCACTGTTCTTCTCAATTAACATAGTAATTTGTTTTAGGTGTACTGTTTATTTTTTGAAAACTTAATAAAATATTGGCATCCTTACAGATAATGGTATGTTATATTAATTGATATATACTAAATTAAGAATGTCGATATAAGGGATTAACACATATAAGCTGTTTAAATAACACAAGGTATATATTCTCTTTTAAAACAAAACAGAAGAGCATTACCTATAAGAAACTCATTATAATCCCATTCCTGATAATTCTCTTGTTAGCAATTTTTTAAAAATTCAGTAACTAATAAAAATCCAACAAAAGATATGCTAGACACTATGAAAAACGTAAAACTTTGAGAAACATTAAAATTAGAATCTCAACCATAATTTTTGCTTACATTAAAAGTCAACAGTTACTTTTAATAAAGTTAAAATCTCAACAGTTTTATAAAAAATAAAATCTCAGCATCTATTTTTGTAGATATCGATGAGAGCAGTTAAGAAACTCTTGAAGAGGGCGCCTGTGTGGCTCAGTGGGTTAAGACTCTGCCTTCAGCTCAGGTCATTATCTCAGGGTCCTGGGATCAAGGCCTGCATCAGGCTCTCTGCTCAGCAGGGAAGCTGCTTCTCCCTCTCTCTCTGCCTGCCTCTTTGTCTACTTGTGATCTCTCTCTCTGTCAAGTAAATAAAACCTTAAAAAAAGAAAAGAAACTCTTAAAGAACATAAAGTAGGAAGACTTTCCCTATCAGATATCAAGACTTATTACAAAGCAACAGTAATTAAAGCAATGTAATATTGGCACAAGATTAGAAAAATAGATCAATGGAGTAGAATAGAGAGGCCACAAATAGTCCTAAGAATATATGAACGCTTAATATTTGACGGAGTTGGCATTGTGAATTAGAGAGAAAATGAAAGATTTTTCAACAAATGTTAATTGGAGCAATTGAGTATTTATAAGGAAATATAAAATTGGGTCTCTATTCTTACACACTGCACAAAAATAATTCCATATATATTAAAAAACCTAAGTACAAGGGCGCCTGGGTGGCTCAGTTGATTAAGCATCTGCCTTCAGCTCAGGTCATGATCCCAGAGGCCTGGAATCAGGCTCTGCATCAGGCTCCCGACTCAAGGGAAAGTCTTTTTCTCCCTCTACCCCTGTCCCTGCTCATGTTCCCTCTTGTTCTCTCTCTCTCAAATAAATAAATAAAATCTTTAAAAAGAAAGCCTAAGTGAAAAGGACAAAAATTTAGAAATTTGAAATGTTAAAATAGAGAAAACATCTTCATCTTCATATTCATATTCATATCAGTATATTTTCTGTTTGGGGAGATAGAGAAGGATTTATTTGAAAAACACAAAAAAGCACTATGATAAAAATGGTTGATAACTGACTATATTATAATTAAGAACCCCTGCTTATTGAAAGAAACTATCAAGAAAATTATCAAAACATAAGAGACAAAGTGGGGAAAGATATATGCAACACATATGAAGGACAAAGGACTAAATTTAAGATCTATAAATAACTCCTACAAATTAATTTGAAAAAACTATACTACCCAATAGGGAAAAAATGGTAAATGTCTTGAACAAATGATCCACAAAATAATGAAAACTAATGCCTAATAAGCTTTCAAAAAGATGCTCAACATCATTAATAATCAGGAGACTCAAATTAGGAGGCCATTTTACTTACTACATTGGTGAAAATTAAAGTCTAATAAATGTTGGTCAGCAGGGGGAGCAATAGGAAATGTTAAATATGGCTGGTAGGGGTATAAATTTGTACATGCCATTAGGAAAAGCGAGGCACAATCTACTAATGTTGAAGGTGCACATACCCTATAAGCCAGAAATTCCACTTTTAGGTAAATATCCTAGACAGGTTTGTGTTTATGTATACTACCAAGAATATTCATGGTAGCACTGTTTTCCAACAGTCAAAAAGTAGAAAAAATCAGAATGTCCCCAGAGTTATCATGGATAAATTGTGGTATGTTCACACAATGGTACATACAACAATAAAAGTGAAGTAACCAAACGACAAGTTATCACTACACACCTATTAGAATGACCAAAATTCAAAACACTGATAATGCCAAATGTTGATGAAGATGTGGAACAGCGGGAACTCTTATCCATTACTGGTAAGAATGCAAAATGGTACAGGCACTTTGGAAGAAAGTTTGACAATTTCTTATAATATTCAACATACACTTACATACAATCCAGCAATTGTTCTCCTTGGTATTTATCCAAAGGAGATGAAACCTTATGTCCACCCAAAAACCTGCATGTAGATGTTTATAACAGTTTTATTCATAGTTACCAAAACTTAGAAGCAGCCCAGGTGTCCTTTAGTGATGAATAGATAAATAAACTGTGATACATCCAGACAATAGGATATTATTCAACATTAAAAAGAAATGAGCTATCGAGCCACAAAAACACATGGAGGAAAGTTAAATGAATATTACTAAGTGAAAGAAGTATATCTAGAGAGTTCCCAAGATGATGGAGTAGTAGGAGGATCCTAGGCTCCTCTTGTCCCATTAACTCAACTAGATAACTATCAATTATCCTAAATGCCCCAGAAACTGGCCTGAAGACTGAAAAACAAACTGCACAATTGAATGGAGAGAAAAGACCACATCAAAAAGGTAAGAAGTGCTGAGATATTGTTTAGGAGAGAAACAGGTTGGATCATGACTGTTGCAGAGGGGAGGGAGCTGTGGTTGTGGAGAAGGGCTAGAGAAGAGCACACAGGGAAACACAAAAGGAGAATGTTTTCCCAAAGCCATTGACTTGGGAAATGAGAGGGGCTGAATTTCCTGAGTTCTTGCAAACAGCTGGGCTTACAGCCTGGAGTTTTAAAGGTTAGTGGTTTTGGCTGGGATAGAGCTAGGAGGGCACTCCCCTGCTCCTGGAGAGAAGGCAGTCAAACAACCTGGGGGTAGACGGTGTGGAAATAGTTATCTGGCTGGGGTTCACAGTGGGGAGATTACTTGCTCATCTCAGAGAGCATCCCTGGGAGGATTCACAGAGATACCTTTCCAGGAACAGGGCAGCTGGCCAGTGCCATTTCCCTCCCCAGGCCTACAGCATAAACACAGACCCACCCATTGGAAGCAGTGTAGCATGGACTGGCTGCCTAACTTGCTTGCACCAAGCTCCACAACCCTGTGCTCTGGCAGGACTACCCTTCTCTCTCTTTTTAAAAATGATTATTATTTTTTATTATGTTATATTAGTCACCATACAGTACATCATTAGTTTTTGATGTAGTGTTCCAAGATTCATCATTTATATATAACACCCAGTGCTTATTGCAATACGTGCCCTCCTTAATACCCATCACTGGGCCAACACATCCCCCCAAAACCTAAAACCCCTCTAAAACAGTTTGTTTCCTGGACTCTAGTCTCTCATGGTTCTTCCCCCCTCTGATTTTTTCCCTTCCTTCTCCTAATGTCCTCCATGCTATTCCTTATGGCACATAAGGAATATCATATAGTACATATGATAATTGACTTTCTCTGTTTGACTTATTTTACTCAGCATAATCTCCTCCAGTCCCATTCATGTTGATGCAAAAGTTGGGTATTCATCTTTTCTGATGATTGAGTAATATTCCAGTGCATATGTGAACCACACCTTCTTTTTCCATTTGTCTGTTGAAGGGCATCTTGGCTCTTTCCATAGTTTTTTGTGGACATTGCTGCTATGAACATTGAGGTGCATATGGCCCTTCTTTTTACTACATCTGTATCTTTGGGATTGCCCTTTTCAATCGCTTGCCTCAGTCACAGTGCAGGGCCTCGGTTCTGGTGGAGTCAGTGTCAGGTCTCATTTCACAAGTAGCCCAGAGCACACTAGTTAAACTTTGCCACATTCAGGCCAGGGACCAAACACCATTCACAACGGGCAAGGAGATCCTCTGCAGACAACAGGCCTGAAAGATATAGCAGCCAAAACATAACAGCAGAGTACACACAGTACACACCAGAGATACTCCCAGGTCCTGGACACTACAAGACTTCTTCTTCATTAGGTCACTACTTTCAGGACCAGGAGACATAACTGGCTTTTCTAACACAGAGAAGAAGGCAGAGGCTTAGACAAAATGTCAAGGCAAAGGAATTTATCCTAAATGAAAGAACAAGAGAAGTCCATAGCCAGAGATCTAAGTGAAACAGATATAAGTAACATTCCTGATGGAAAATTTAAAACAATAATCATAAAGATACTCACTGGTCTTGAGAAAAGAATGCATCACTGTGACCCTTACCACAGAGATAAGAGTTAAAAAAAATCAATTAAAGATGAAGGATGCAATAAAGATTGGAAACAGGCTTGATGCAATGTATAGCAGGCTGGAAGAAGCAGAGGACTGAATTTGCGACCTAAAAGACAAAATAATGGAAAATAATGAAGCTGAACAAAAGAGAGAATTATGCAATATGAGAATAGACTTTGGTAACTCAGTGACTCCATCAAATGCAATAACATTTGTATTGTAGGAGTCCCAGAAGAAGAAGAAAGAGAAAATGGAGCAGAAAACTTATTTCAATAAATAATAGTAGAAAACTTCCCTAATGTGGGAAAGAAAGCAGACATCCAGATCCAGAAGGCACAGAGAACTCCCTAGAAAGGCAACAAAAGCAGGCCAATGCCAAGACATGTTTCAATTAAACTTGCAAAATAATAGTGATAAGGAAAAAATCTCAAAAGCAGCAAGACAAAAGAAATCCTTAACTTACAAGGGAAAATCCATAAGGCTAGCTGGCAATTTCTCAACAGAAAGTTGGCAAGCCAGAAAGGAGTGGCATGATATATTCAAAGTGCTGAATGAGAGAAGTCTGCAACCAAGAAGATTCTATCCAGCAAGGTTATCATTCAGAATAGAAGGAGAAATAAGGAGTTTCCCAGACAACAGAAACAAAAGGAGTTTGTGACCACTAAACTAGACCTGCATTATTAAAGGGAACATTTTGAGTGGAAAGGAGAGACCAAAAATGAAAAAGACTAGAAAAGATCAGAGAAAATCCCCAGAATCAATGACAAAACAAGTAATAAAATGGCATAAATATGTATCTACCAATAATTATTATGAATGCAAATGGACTAAAAGCACCAATCAAAAGACATAGAATGGGTAAAAAAGAACAAGAACCATCTGTATGCTGCCTACAGTAAGAGACAAATTTTAGACCTAAAGACAGCTGCAGATTGAAAGTGAGGGAGTGGAGAAACAACACGCAAATGGCTGCCAAAAGAAAGTGAGAGTAGCAATACTTATATCAGACAAAGTAGAATTTTTTGTTCTTACATTGTTTTTATCCTGTTTTGGTATCAGGGTAGTACTGGCCTCATGGAATGATTTTGTATGTGTTCCTTTTATTTCATTATTTTTAAAATTTTGATGAAGATCATTATTTTTTTTTAATTTTTTATTTTAATAAACATATAATGTATTTTTATCCCCAGGGGTACAGGTCTGTGAATCATCTGGTTTACACATTTCACAGCACTCATCATAGCCCATACCCTCCCCAATGTCCATTTCCCCACCACCCTCTCCCGTCCCCCTTCCCCCCCGCAACCCTCAGTCTGTTTCTTGAGATTGAGTCTTTTATGGTTTGTCTCCCTCCCAATCCCATCTTTTCATTTTTTCTTTTCCTACCTCTCCCCAAACCCCCCCACCTTGCATCTCCCCTTCCTCATATCAAAGAGATCATATGATAGTTATATTTCTCCGATTGACTTATTTCGCTAAGCATGATACCCTCTAGTTCCATCCACGTCGTCGCAAATGGCAAGATTTCATGTCTTTTGATGGCTGCATAGTATTCCATTGTGTATATATACCACATCTTCTTTATCCATTCATCTGTTGATGGACATCTAGGCGCTTTCCACAGTTTGGCTATTGTGGACATTGCTGCTATAAACATTCGGGTGCATGTGCCCCTTCGGAGCACCACGTTTGTATCTTTAGGATATATACCCAGTAGTGCAATTGCTGGGTCGTAGGGTAGCTCTATTTTCAGTTTTTTGAGGAACCTCCACACTGTTTTCCAGAGTGGTTGCACCAGCTTGCATTCCCACCAACAGTGTAGGAGGGTTCCCCTCTCTCCGCATCCTCGCCAGCATCTGTCATTTCTTGACTTGTTAATTTTAGCCATTCTGACTGGTGTGAGGTGGTATCTCATTGTGGTTTTGATTTGTATTTCCCTGATGCCGAGTGATGTGGAGCATTTTTTCATGTGTCTGTTGGCCATCTGGATGTCTTCCTTGCAGAAATGTCTGTTCATGTCCTCTGCCCATTTCTTGACTGGATTATTTGTTCTTTGGGTATTGAGTTTGATAAGCTCTTTATAGATTTTGGATACGAGCCCTTTATCTGATATGTCGTTTGCAAATATCTTCTCCCATTCTGTCAGTTGTCTTTTGGTTTTGTTTACTGTTTCCTTTGCTGTGCAAAAGCTTTTGATCTTGATGAAATCCCAATAGTTCATTTTTGCCCTTGCTTCTGTTGCCTTTGGCGATGTTCCTAGGAAGAAGTTGCTGCGGTTGAGGTCAAAGAGGTTGCTGCCTGCATTGTCCTCAAGGATTTTGATAGATTCCTTTCGCACATTGAGGTCCTTCATCCACTTTGAGTCTATTTTCGTGTGTGGTGTAAGGAAATAGTCCAATTTCATTTTTCTGCATGTGGCTGTCCAATTTTCCCAGCACCATTTGTTGAAGAGGCTGTCTTTTTTCCATTGGATATTCTTTCCTGCTTTGTCGAAGATTAGTTGACCATAGAGTTGAGGGTCTATTTCTGGGCTCTCTATTCTGTTCCATTGATCTATATGTCTGTTTTTGTGCCAGTACCATACTGTCTTGATGATGACAGCTTTGTAATAGAGCTTGAAGTCTGGAATTGTGATGCCACCGACTTTGGCTTTCTTTTTCAATATTCCTTTGGCTATTCGAGGTCTTTTCTGGTTCCATATAAATTTTAGGATTATTTGTTCTATTTCTTTAAAAAAAATGGATGGGATTTTGATAGGGATTGCATTAAATGTGTAGATTGCTTTAGGTAGAATAGACATTTTCACAATATTTGTTCTTCCAATCCATGAGCATGGAATATTTTTCCATTTCTTTGTGTCTTCCTCAATTTCTTTCATGAGTACTTTATAGTTTTCTGAGTATAGATTCTTTGCCTCTTTGGTTAGATTTATTCCTAGGTATCTTATGGTTTTGGGTACGATTGTAAATGGGACTGACTCCTCAATTTCTCTTTCTTCTGTCTTGTTGTTAGTGTAAAGAAATGCGACTGATTTCTGTGCATTGACTTTATATCCTGACACTTTACTGAATTCCTGTATAAGTTCTAGCAGTTTTGGAGTGGAGCCTTTTGGGTTTTCCACATATAGTATCATATCATCTGCAAAGAGTGATAGTTTGACTTCTTCTTTGCCGATTTGGATGCCTTTAATTTCTTTTTGTTGTCTGATTGCTGAGGCTAGGACTTCTAGTACTATATTGAACAGCAGTGGTGATAACGGACATCCCTGCCGTGTTCCTGACCTTAGCGGAAAAGCTTTCAGTTTTTCTCCATTGAGAATGATATTTGCGGTGGGTTTTTCATAGATGGCTTTGATAATATTGAGGTATGTGCCTTCTATCCCTGTACTTTGAAGAGTTTTAATCAGGAAGGGATGCTGCACTTTGTCAAACGCTTTTTCAGCATCTATTGAGAGTATCATATGGTTCTTACTCTTTCTTTTATTAATGTATTGTATCACATTGATGGATTTGCGGATGTTGAACCAACCTTGCAGCCCTGGAATAAATCCCACTTGGTCGTGGTGAATAATCCTTTTAATGTACTGTTGGATCCTATTGGCCAGTATTTTGGTGAGAATTTTCGCATCTGTGTTCATCAAGGATATTGGTCTGTAATTCTCTTTTTTGGTGGGATCCTTGTCTGGTTTTGGGATCAAGGTGATGCTGGCCTCATAGAATGAGTTTGGAAGTTTTCCTTCCATTTCTATTTTTTGGAACAGTTTCAGGAGAATAGGAATTAATTCTTCTTTAAATGTTTGGTAGAATTCCCCTGGGAAGCCGTCTGGTCCTGGACTTTTGTTTGTTTGGAGATTTTTGATGACTGTTTCAATCTCCTTACTGGTTATGGGTCTGTTCAGGTTATCTATTTCTTCCTGGTTCAGTTGTGGTAGTTTATACATCTCTAGAAATGTATCCATTTCTTCCAGGTTGTCAAATTTGTTGCCATAGAGTTGCTCGTAGTATGTTCTTATAATTGTTTGTATTTCTTTGGTGTTGGTTGTGATCTCTCCTCTTTCATTCATGATTTTATTTATTTGCGTCCTTTCTCTTTTCTTTTTGATAAGTCTGGCCAGGGGCTTATCAATCTTATTAATTCTTTCAAAGAACCAGCTCCTAGTTTTGTTGATTTGTTCTATTGTTTTTTTAGTTTCTATTTCATTGATTTCTGCTCTGATCTTTATGATTTCTCTTCTCCTGCTGGGTTTAGGCTTTCTTTGTTGTTCTCTCTCCAGCTCCTTTAGGTGTAGGGTTAGGTTGTGTATTTGAGACCTTTCTTGTTTCTTGAGAAAGGCTTGCACTGCTATATATTTTCCTCTCAGGACTGCCTTTGTTGTGTCCCACAGATTTTGAACTGTTGTGTTTTCATTATCATTTGTTTCCATGAATTTTTTCAATTCTTCTTTAATTTCCTGGTTGACCCATTCATTTTTTAGAAGGATGCTGTTTAGTCTCCATGTATTTGCGTTCTTTCCAAATTTCCTCTTGTGATTGAGTTCGAGCTTCAGAGCATTGTGGTCTGAAAATATGCAGGGAATGATCTCGATCTTTTGGTACCGATTGAGACCTGATTTATGACCCAGGATGTGGTCTATTCTGGAGAATGTTCCATGTGCACTAGAGAAGAATGTATATTCTGTTGCTTTGGGATGGAATGTTCTGAATATATCTGTGATGTCCATCTGGTCCAGTGTGTCATTTAAGGCCTTTATTTCCTTGTTGATCTTTTGCTTAGATGATCTGTCCATTTCAGTGAGGGGAGTGTTAAAGTCCCCTGCTATTATTGTATTACTGTCGATGTATTTCTTTGATTTTGTTATTAATTGGTTTATATAGTTGGCTGCTCCCATGTTAGGGGCATAGATATTTAAGATTGTTAGATCTTCTTGTTGGACAGACCCTTTGAGTATGATATAGTGTCCTTCCTCATCTCTTATTATAGTCTTTGGCTTAAAATCTAATTGATCTGATATAAGGATTGCCACCCCAGCTTTCTTCTGATGTCCATTAGCATGGTACATTGTTTTCCACCCCCTCACTTTAAATCTGGAGGTGTCTTCGGGTCTAAAATGAGTTTCTTGTAGGCAGCATATGGATGGGTTTTGTTTTTTTATCCATTCTGATACCCTGTGTCTTTTGATTGGGGCATTTAGCCCATTAACATTCAGGGTAACTATTGAGAGATATGAATTTAGTGCCATTGTATTGCCTGTAAGATGATTGTTACTGTATATTGTTTCTGTTTCTTTCTGATCTACTACTTTTAGGGTCTCTCTTTGCTTAGAGGACCCCTTTCAATATTTCCTGTAGAGCTGGTTTGGTGTTTGCAAATTCTTTCAGCTTTTGTTTGTCCTGGAAGCTCTTTATCTCTCCTTCTATTTTCAATGATAGCCTAGCCGGATATAGTATTCTTGGCTGCATGTTTTTCTCGTTTAGTGCTCTGAATATATCATGCCAGTTCTTTCTGGCCTGCCAGGTCTCTGTGGATAGGTCCGCTGCCAATCTAATGTTTTTACCCTTGTATGTTACAGACTTCTTTTCCCGGGCTGCTTTCAGGATTTTCTCTTTGTCGCTAAGACTTGTAAATTTTACTATCAGGTGACGAGGTGTGGACCTATTTTTATTGATTTTGAGGGGCGTTCTTAGCATCTCCTGGATTTTGATGTTTGTTCCCTTTGCCATATTAGGGAAATTCTCTCCAATAATTGTCTCCAATATACCTTCTGCTCCCCTCTCTCTTTCTTCTTCTTCTGGAATCCCAATTATTCTAATGTTGTGTCGTCTTATGGTGTCACTTATCTCTCGAATCCTCTCCTCGTGTTCCAGTAGTTGTTTGTCTCTCTTTTGCTCAGCTTCTTTATTCTCTGTCATTTGGTCTTCTATGTCACTAATTCTTTCTTCTGCCTCATTTATCCTGGCAGTGAGAGCTTCCATTTTTGATTGCACCTCATGAATAGCTTTTTTGATTTCAACTTGGTTAGATTTTAGTTCTTTTATTTCTCCAGAAAGGGCTTTTATCTCTCCGGAGAGGGTTTCTCTAATATCTTCTATGCCTTTTTCGAGCCCGGCTAGAACCTTGAGAATTGTCATTCTGAACTCTAGATCTGTCATGCTACCTATGTCTGTATTGATTAGGTCTCCAGCCTTCGGTACGGCCTCTTGTTCTTTTTTTTGAGGTGAGTTTTTCCGCCTTGTCATTTTGTCCAGGTAGGATTTGCTTTCTCCTGCTGTGGAATTCCGCTGTTCTTGGTGACTGAAGTTGGTTTTGGATGGTTTCTTGTTGATCTTCTGGGGGAGGGGCCTGTTGTAGTGATTCTCAAGTGTCTTTGCCGCAGGCGGAATTGCACCGCCCTTGCCAGGGGCCGGGCTAAGGAATCCGCTCGGGTTCGCTTTCGGGAGCTTTTGTTCCCTGAGCGCTTTCCGTAGAGTTCCGGAGGACGGGAATGAAGATGGCGGCCTCCCAATCTCTCGGCCCAGAGGAGCCGAGAGCTTGGGGTTCCGCTCCTCAGTGCGCTCTCAGAGCAAAGCGCCCAATAGCCCCGCCTCCCTGGCTTGCGGTCGCGCCTCGAGGAAAGCAGTCAATTGTTGGAGCTGGAGAAAAGCGCCGGGTCGCTTTTGTCTCCGTGGCCTCCGGCCGCGCTCCGAGCCCACCCAGCCTGCGACCGGCACAAGGTAACCCCGGGCTTAGAGCTCACTCCTCGGCTTTGTCGCTATAGCCGGCTTCCCCGCTCCAATACCTGCGAGCTCTGCGGCACTCAGACACCCCCAGTCCTTCTGTGACCCCGCGGGTCCTGGGGTTATGCTGACCCCGCCTGGGTTTCCCCCCAGTTTAGCCTCTGGAGCGATGTCTCCCAGTGGAGCCGACTTTTAAAAGTCCCCGAAGATCATTATTTTTATTTGATTTGATTATTTTGATAAAGATTAATCATTTTTTTTAAACGTTTGGTAGAGGAGTGCCTGGCTGGCTCAGTCAGTTGGGCATCTTTTTGGCTCGGGTCATGATCCCAGGTTCCTGGGGTTGAGCCCTACATCAGGCTCTCTGGAGAGCCTGCTTCTCCCTCTCCCTCTGCTGTTCCCCTTCTTGTGCTTGCTCACTCTCTCTGTCCAATAAATAAATAAAATCTTTTTTAAAAAATTAAACGTTTGGTAAAATTCACCAATGAAACCATGTGGTCTTGGGTTTTTTTGTGCTGGGAGGTTTTTGATTCCTAATTCATCTTTCATTCTTGTTATTGGTCTAAGAAGATTTCCTATTTCTTGGATTCAAGATTCATGAGTCAATCTTGGTATCTTGTGATTTTTAAGGAATTTTTCATTTTTTTCTAAGTTATCTGGATTGTTAGTATATAATTGTTTATAGTAATCTGTTATCACACTGCATATTTATGTGGTTGTCTCTTGTTTTGTTTTCCATTTTTCATTTTGGCTTTTGAGTCTTCTCTCGTTTTTCTTACTAAATGTAGTTAAAGCACTGCAAATTTTGCTTATTTTCTTGGAAAAACTTGTCATTAAATTCAATGTTATGTTATTGTTTATTCTGGTCTCTATTTTATTTATCTCTGATTTTTCTTTGTTATTTCCTTCCTCTACTAAATTTCTGCTAAGTTCATTCTTTTTATATTTCCTTGTGGTGTAATTTTAAGTTATTTATTTGAATTTTTTCTCAAAACATGCATTTATAGCATTAATTTTACTCTAACATTTGCTTTTGCATCATACCATACGTTTTGGAATATTGTGTTTTCTTTTTCTTTTGTTGTGAGACATATTTTGATTTGCCATTTGATTTTTACTTGGCCCATTGCTTGTGCGGTAATGTGTTAATATTTATATATTAAATACGTACATTTTTTTAAAAAAAGAAGTCAGTCTAAAAAGGCTACATATGACATGATTTCAACTATGTGACATTCTGGAAAAGGCAAAGCTATGGAGACAATAAAACAATCAGTGGTTACCAGAAATGGGTTGAAGTGGGAGCTGAATAGGTGAATCACAGAAGGTTTTAGGGACATTGACACTACTCTGTATGATACTATAATGGTGGGTATATGTCATTATATATTTGTCCAAACCCATATAATACACAACAGTAAGTGTGAACCCTAAAGTAAACTATGGACTTTGGTTGATAATGATGTATCAATGTAGGTTCATCAATGGTGAAAAATATACCACACTTGTGTGGGATGTTGGTAATAGGGGAGGCTATGAATATGTGGGAGCAAGGAGTATATTAGAACTCTCTGTACCTTCCTCTCAAATTTGTTGCGAATCTAAATCTGCTCTAAGAAAAAAGGACTTTTTAAAGTAAATTTGTCACATTTTTTAAAAAAGAAATGACATTTACAGCTACCTGGAACAACATGGATGAATCTTATAGATAATGTGGAATGAAAGAAGATAGTCACAATTCCAAATATATAAATTACATAAAGTTCAAATATCTATGAAACAAAACTGCATTTAGAAAATCTTTTATAGAAGAAAAAAACCTATAAAGGAAAGCAATGGTATCACAATAGTCAAGGTTACCTCTAGGATGGGGAGAGGAATGTCATCATTGGTGGGGGACTGAAGGCAGGGACAATGAAGGGGTGGGGGTTATCAAGATGTTCTATTTCTTCTCTCGGATGGTCATTACATGGATGATTATAAATGTTCTTTTAACTGGAAGTTCTCTTCTGAATGCTTCTCTTAAGGAAATGGAAAGCAAGGTCACCAACTGGGGTTGAGGATGGGTGAGGAAATGTTGAAGATTTGAGGACAAGAAAGGTGGTACAAAAGAAACAGAAATTGGAGAATATAGGGAAATAGAATATTTTTATTTGTTTATGAAAACTTTTCACTTTTTCCCCAATTTATTATGGTGCTTTTTCTCTCATATGGAACATTATTTTTATTATTATTTATTCACTTGAATATACTATACTCTATGCAGTTGTTCCAAAATGTAAACTATAATACTATTTAATGTTTAAAAATAAATTTTAAGAGCAAAATTAAGTCTTAATAAACCATGTAACAATAATAGTAATACATTAGTTATTTCACCCTGAGCTTTAGAAAAGCTGATGTAGTTTATATTTAAGACAAAAATACACAGGGTTCATAGGGGGATTTTTATTCTTTTTCTTTCAACTTTTCATACTAAGTAACTTTAGCATTAAATTCTACATTTTGTAAGTTTAAATAGACATAGATATTTATTACCTCCTTATTTTATTGATCTCAAGTCCAAAAATCATTTTTTAAATGACAGGGAATGTAGCTACATTAACATCACAAAACAAAATATTGATATTTAAAATTACTAGAGGGGCACCTGAGTGGCTCAGTGGGTTAGGGCCTCTGCCTTCGGCTTGGGTCATGATCCCATGATCGATCTCTCTGCTCAGCGGGGAGCCTGCTTCCCCCTCTCTCTCTGTCTGCCTCTCTGCCTACTTGTGATCTCTGTCTGTCAAATAAATAAATTTTTAAAAAAGTCTGTTAAAATTACTAGAAAACGATTACACTCTTAAACTTTACTTGGAAGACTTAAATGGAAAAACGTGATAGGTCTATGTAATTTTGCCTAGGTTCTTATACAAAGCAATTTGAAAAATCAATTTAAATTGATAATTTAAATTATAACGTGCTTTAGTTGTAAATTCATGTTAATATTAAAATTACATAGCTTCAAGTACTAACATAAATAACGTAAATCTGAATTTTCTATAAGGGCAAATATAGTAAATTTAAACAATTACCACCAATGTAAATTTAAAATAGTTCACAAATTTTCATTTTCTAATATTCTATAGATTTTCTTTAACTTAACATGGGGTTATACCCTGATCAACCCATCATAAGCTGAAAATATCTTATGTCAAAAAGGCATTTAATACACCTAACCTACGAAACATCATAGTTTAGCTCAACTTGAATGTGCACACTTACATTAGCTTATACCTGGGCAAAATCATCTAACATAAAGCCCATTTTATAATAAAATGTTAAATATCTCATGTAATTTGTTAAATACTATACTGAAAGTGAAAAATGGAATGGTTGTGTGTGTACAGCATGGTTGTAAGTGTATTGATTGTTTACCCTCCTGATTGTGTGGGCTCAGCTGTGTGACTGGAGGCCTCAGCTCTTTGCTGCTGCCCAGCTCATAAGAGTATCTACCACCTATCACTAGCCACAGAAAAGATCAACATTCAAAAATCAAAGTGCAGTTTCTACTAATTACCTATTTCTACTAATTACCTATTGCTTTCACACATCATAAAGTCAAAAAATCACAAAAAATCACAAGTTGAGCCACAGTTAATTTGGGGAACATCTATATAGTAACTGTGCCATTGTCATAGAGATAAAACACAGTCTTTGAAAAGTAATTTGAAACTACAAACATTGACTCTAGAAATATTAAGATTGTAATTCCTGAGTAGTTCAGGGAAAAATATTGTGTGTGTGTATGTAGCTAGGGAATGAGTGCTCAATAAAGTAAATGGGCTAAAATATTAACAGTAGGTGAATTTGGGTAGTATATATAGGTGTTCTTTATATTTGACTTATGTTGGCAACTTTTCTATGATGTTACCAAGATACCGACCTCACACTCAGAATCATATAAATCTTGTTATTTTTAATATTATTCAGAGGAAAATTGCATTGCTTGTTTTTAGCAGATGTGCTTTTTAAAATAAAAAGTCAAATTCATTTTGGACTATAAAAAAACTTTTCTATAAACTTGAAATTATTTCTAAATAAGAATTTAAAATGGAGAAAGAGACACGGACTGACACAGTGGCATAAGTGGAAATCCACAGCATACTTGGAAATAAATGAGTGCATCTGTTGGATGGGGGAGTATGGTAGTTTATCTCCTCTTCAGAGTAAAAGCCACAACTATGGGGCACCTAGGTGGCTCAGGGATTAAGCGTCTGCCAGATGTCTGCCTTTGGCTCAGGTCCTGATTCCATGGTCCTGGGATTGACCGGTATCTGGCTCCCTGCTCAGCGGGGAGTCTGCTTCTCCCTCTCCTTCTGCCCCTCCCTCACTCGTGCTTGTGCTCTCTCTCTCCAATAAAGACATTTTAAAAACCCACAGCTCTAAGCTATGAATTTTTGTAGATATTTTCTTCCTTATGAGTTTGCCTTGAAAAAGAACTATTCTATTTTTCCTTTCCTTGTGCAGACCCTGTATTCCCTGTCCTTGCATCCAGAGTACCATCCTACCCCATCCAAGTCTTCACAAGGACCAGATGTGGGAACTCATCTGCAGCTATTCTGAACCAGCTATTTTCTAGTGACCTTGCTGGCAAATGCATTCTGATCTCATATTGCCTACTGCTGTGTCTTTAATTTCTATGATATTAAGTGAGGAATCCTCATGGCTAGAATCTATAATTAGGTTATTTTAAATGACAAATTCACTTAGGTGAGAAGGTACAAGTGGAGGTCATTATCACAATCATCTACAAGGAAAGCTGCAACATATGTCATCTTGGAAATCTTCAAAGTTCCAGAGTTGAAATGAATGGGAGAGTTATGTAATATGTTTCTGTTTGTGAAATTTTAGTTCCTATGGTGTTGCTCATAGCAAACATGCCATCAATAACACAAAATCATCAAATGTCCCAGTTGAAAGTCATTTATTATTATTATTAATTATTATCAGCAGCAGCATCATTATCATTAGCACAAAACTAAATCCACTAATAAAAGAAAACAAAACCACACCCCAAAGGCATGTGTCTTGCTGACGGCAAGTCAATAACATTATTTTCACGTACAAGGGACAGCACCCTGAGGATAAAGATCATATCACAGATTGATAATCAATTCAATAATTCAGCCAACATTATTGAGCACCTAGGCACCACGGGAGATTTTAAAATGCATACAAGAATCCCTGCTTTCAAGGAGTTTTACAGTCTAGTAGGAGGTATTGAAGAACACCAACAAGAACACAGGGTCACAGGAACTCAGTGACATAATGGAATCAGTGCCATGTATGCAGTGTTCTTAGAAAGGGGGGTCACAAGAGACTAACGTCGCATTCAGTTGTGGGAAATCAGAATAGTCTCCGTAGAGAAGGTGGCATCTGAGCTAGGCTTTGAGGAACTGGAAGGATTTCTGACAAACTGGCATGTGAGGAAGGGGCACTGTAAGTGGAGAAATTGTGTGGGCCAAAGCACGGCCATGGGAAAGTTCATGGCATGTCTGGAGAGAGAACAATAGTCCAGTTTAGCACTTTGTATGGGATCTATGTCAGTGGCAGTGGTGTGATAAAATGCCGCAAGTTATATGGGGGCCATATGTCGAATGGCTCCAAATGACAGGCGAAGATTTCTGATCTTTTTGTCACAGTGACTGTATTTATTCACAGCAATAAAATATGCAATTATTTGTGAAGAGATATGGTCATTTCACTTCCAGATTTCCTGGAGAAACTCAAGTGGTTTCTAGGCAATGTTTTTGTCTTGCTATCAAAAATATCCTGCCAGATAACACCAAGCCTTCTAGAGTAAATTTTTCTCATGCAACCAAATCTCTTCCTTCAAAGTCTATTCTTTCCACCCATCTAGTGACAATACTTCTTTCCACTCCTATATCCAGCTCCATCAGTTCCTGTGACAGCTGATCAGTTGAGGCAAGTCTAATTTAAGGTTTCCAGCCCCAGCTGCCAGCCTGACTGAAACTAGAGCCCCCAGCCCTGAGAAGTGAGAGTGGTGGCAGTAGGGATAGTGAACAATATCATGGAAATGTAGCCAGTCATCTGAGGAGTTCTGTGGAATCCACATCCTAAGCCTCAAGCTTAGTTCTTTGAAACTGGAGTCCCTGGTCCTCCACTAAGTTCGGTCCAAAGGACAACTAGAGGGATTCCAGAACTCATAGTGCCTAACTAAGGTCATCTTTCAACGTTTCTCCTTACTGTCAAGGAATTACTTAAAGGAATGACATTTCATCAAGGCTACAAGCTTCTTAAGGGCCTCCTGGGTCCAAGGCTGTTGAAACTGTGGACAGGATGGAGTGACTTTCTCTTTCTGACCAAGGAACCCTGTTGGGCTTTGTTTGTGCCAACAGGCTGGTAGTTGGGAACTTCTCCCATGCATTGGCAGTTCAAAGACGCTAAAGAATGGTTGTAGTAGGTAACCAAGCCAAAGAAGTAAGCTATTTAGATCGACCTGGGAAGGCTTAGGATAACAAAGTTGCCATAGCCTCACTTCCTGCAGCTAGTCAGTCTTTAGCTCTTTCCTGGAATGAGACCTCCTCTGCAGGAAGTCATGGATAGCTGTGGTGAGGCCCCATGTCACACTGGACCTTAGGATGACAAGGGAGCCTCCACGGTAGATCAGAAACACCTTTCGGCCCCGAGTGTCCCACACGTCCTGGGCAGAGGCCCACAGGCTTGGCATGCTCTGCCAGCCAACATGGGACTGCATATTGGCCACCAGCACAATCAGAGGATACAGGACTAGGCAGGTTATTGTTCCATTGATGCTCCCAGACACTAAGGCAGGAACCCAATGGGGCAGGCCTTGCTCTGCCAAGCCATCCTGGATGGGGTCCTTGAAGGAAAAATACAGAGCACTCCCCAGACTGTTCCTCAGAAGGACAGGCCAGAAACCACGATAGTAGCCCAGTGATAGCCGCCCCCAAAGCCCATAAGAGTTGAACTCCTTGAGAATGCTGATGGTGCTGGGGAAGCGGGCTTGCTTGCGACCATCCTGGAGCACATTTTGCACCCTTTCAAAGGGGCTCAATGCCACAGCCTCCACCACACCCGACATGAGCCCTGCAGCCCAGCGGTGTCTCAGGGAGTGTGGCCCAACGGGAGAGAGAGAACACAGCAGGCTATCATAAGTCCCAAACAACAGAGTCCCTTGCAATGTCTTAGAGAGAAGAGGTGGGTATATTCCCCGGTAGAAGTACTGAGGGCCTTCATGCCAAAGCTGTCGCACAGCCTCTGATGCTGCCACGGCATGGATCTGTTGCCGGAACACAACCTTATAGATGGGGAAAGTCAGAAAAGTAGACACAAAGTTGGAAACGGCCCCAAGGGCATAGGCCTGGGAGTGCCAGCTTTTCTTTCCTGGGGACTCCACTCGTGTCCTGTGCTGCAGCTCCTTTCCAGGACAGTGGTTCGGTTCCTCCATGCTGAAGACGACTGGGTACAGATGGAAGATACTGGCAAGAGTGGAAAAAGAGAGGTTAGACTGACCCATTAAATTTGTTGGGGGCATTTTCACTGCTTAGTGAGAAACAAAGCCCCAAGAAACATGGACCTAAGGAAAAAAGCAATGCTTTGGGCCAGTTTCGGAGAAATAGGCATACTCTTAAGAAGTCAACAAGCTTGGGCGCCTGGGTGGCTCAGTCAGTGAAGCGTCTGCCTTTGGCTCAGGGTATGATCTCAGGGTTCTGGAATTGAGCCCCATGGCAGGCTCCCTGGTCAGCAGGGAGCCTGCTTCTCCCTCTGCCCTCCTCCCACTCATTCTCTCAATCTCTCTCAAATAAATAAAATCTTAAAAAATGAAAAAGTTTTTTTTTAAAAAAGAAGTCATCAACCTCAAATTGAAACAAAGGCAGTTTTCTTTTTCTTTTTTTTTTTTTTTCTGAAACGAGTCATCCCTACCATGTTTTACCAACAAATCAAATATTCTAATATTCAAAGAAGGTTTGTGATTGAAGAAAATAAAACTGGGGAAAGAGGGCTCCAAACCCTATTACACTCAACTTTCACCACATGAAGTTTTGCATTTGATAAACTGCTAGAACAATAAGTTGCTATTCTCTTTCCAAAGAGCGGCACTATCTCAGAGAGGCAGAAAGGCATTCAGAACTTGTATTCCAGTACTTTCTCTAAAAGCTGGTAGTGAATGTGGGGATTGAGAAATCTCCTTCACCTCTATGTCTGCAGAATCCTGCCAGTGTCCTGGCTGTTTCATGGCAATGCTCTGTCCACCCTCCCTTTCCAGTTGAGGAACTGAAAGAGTAGCTGTTCCTAGAAGGTCAGCACCAAAATGTTCCACACCTAGCTATTACCAAGCCTATCCTTAAAGTTCTGTAGCTATATAATAGAGCAGGAATTTTTCAAACTTGACAACATGTGACATTGTTGGCCAGACAATTCTTTGTTGTAGCTGCTGGTCCTGTGTATCATAGAATGTTTAGCAGCATCCTGGCCAAAACTCACTGAATGCCTATAGTACCAGTTGAGATCAGCCAAGCTACTATAATCAAAATCATCTCCAGACATTGCCATATGTCCCCTGGGAGGCAAAATCAT
Organism: Martes martes; assembly: GCF_963455335.1. NCBI lineage: Eukaryota > Metazoa > Chordata > Mammalia > Carnivora > Mustelidae > Martes > Martes martes. The sequence continues at coordinate 79,225,439 of NC_137897.1, forward strand.
CCTTGGTTCAGAAGCCCTGTACTAGAGGTAAGATACAGTTCAAGGGCACCAAACTACTGATCCCACCCCAGAAAAGGCTGGGAGCTAGCAGGTGGTTGGGTAGGTGAGAAGTAACTGGGGATCCAGGACACATGAAGGCAACTCGGGATCAAGAAGAAATGAATGCTGAGTGTAGATCTGAGAACCTGAGGGAGTTTGTCAAGGAGATAGGGCTGAGAAGACAGAGTGTGCCACAGGAGGAGACAGTGTGTGGAGGAGAGGCAGCATAGAGCTGTAGAGGGAAGGGAGAGGAGAAGACAGGCAGAGGAGAAGGCACTTTGACAGGGCAGGGGGCTCACATTGGGACTGGTAGGAATGGCAGACTCTGGAGCTTTCACCCAGAACCCTGGGCTGTGTGGTCCTGAGGGGAGGGAGGTATTTGGGGCTCTAATTATGCTAGCAGTTGATGACCCCTCCACAGGGACAGAGGGGTGCAGCCTCAGGCCTCCAGGGAGGGGTACAAGCCAGGTAATGTGAGTAGCCCACTGAAGCCTTCCCTGGGCTGCCACACCCAGAACCTGCCAAGAAGTGCTTCTCCTTCCAGAATTATCCCCATCGACTCCTCCCTGGCTCCTTGCTCCTGCTCCATCCCTGACCCCATAATCTGACCTCATGGCCTCCCCCACAAGCCACACACTCTCTGTCAATGGAGGGAGGTGGAGGTTCAGCCTCCTGTGCTCTACCAGCACCCTTCCCCTAACCCTAGCACCCCATGTTTGCCTTAAGCGTCACCTCCTTAACCTGGGAGGGTCCTTCTGCCTTCTGCCTCAGACCCTTTAGCAGAGAACTGGCCAGAGCAAACGCTTATGAGGCCCACTCTTGCATCCCTCTGGAGGTACTTCTTGGTCCCAGCTGGCCACCTCCGTCTCTCTAGAGCTAAAAGAGACCCCCCAACACACCCCCAGGCCACAGGTAGCTCTACTCAGGTCCCCAAAGCCACAGGCTCTCCCAACATTCCCCAGATCTACTACCAAGGAACTTCTTCCTCCAAATCTGACCTGCACCTAAAGATGGGTAGTGAAGGAAATGTTTGTCCCCTCTTCTACCTCAAAGCGCAGTAATGTTCCACATTTCCACATTTTCCTGAGTAACCTATAAACATGTGTTGACTGACTGCATAAGACATGTGGACTTGGCGGAAAGACTGGGCTAGAATTTGGCAGACTAGCATTCTAAGTTCCAGTTCTGTTATAAACTTCCTTATGACCTTTAGAAATTCATTGACATCTTGGAGGATCATCCATCTCAGGTATAAAATGAGCTGAGGGGGTGTAATGCTCTCTAGGCATCCTCATATTTTGCATGTCACTGGGGGCTGACCTGGGGGAATTTGGACCAACTTTTGATAGCAGAATCTTGCTTTTCCATCTCCAATTCCTCCTGCCATTTTTGCCAATCATTTTCAGGAATTAAAGGTGAACAGTAATTTAGAAACGCCTTAGTTTAAATATCTAGTCATCATTTTAAAAATGCAATTCTTCCCATTTTGTGGGGGAGGAGGAGAATCTACTTTTTCCCCATGTATTCTCCTGTTATGATGCCAGGCTTGTTGGGGGCAGAGATCCAATACTGAATCCTGTCTCTATCCCTTAGTTGTGTGACCTTAGGCAAGACATTTCACTCATTCTCTGTGCCTTTAGTTATGAAATAGCCACAACAGACCTACCTCCAAAGCTTGTTGCAAAGATTAATAAAGTGAGATAAAGTAGTTAAGCATCCATGCCATAGTGGCCTCAATAAAAAGCATTAAAAAAAAAGAAGTTTCCTGACTTCACCATCTGTCTCCATAGAGCACTTGTTCCTACAGGATACTCTCAGATCAGTCAGAAGCAGATGAAGAGGTATGGTGGAACAAATCCTGTGTTCACATGGGAGGCAGGGAAGACTTTTCTTCTGCAAATGCAAAGATGTTCTATAAACAACTCTGGACGGTCTGGCCCCTTGACATGAATTCTGAAGTACAGACCACAGAATGCGTCAGGAGTCAGCGTTGAGCAGTTACTCCCTAGAATCCGTGTTGTGGCTCCTATGTCTATAGCCTAGTAAAGTGAACCCAGGGGGGTTCAGACTGCCCGGCCCATCTAGTCCAGATGGACAGCTGTGTGACCACCCCAGGATCTAGCCCCATGTCTTATCTGTTCATTCATGGCCTCCCTCCACCAGTCTTTGGTCAGCTCGCAAACCCTTACTGATCGGCTACTAAATCACTTGTGCGTAAATTACTGTGAAGCTAGAAATGAACAGGACTTGGTACCTGCCTTCAAGTGCTTGGGGATCTAGTGGGACAGACAGTCAACAATGAGCTAAACTATACTGGAATGCAAAATAAAGGGCACACTAATCAAGGTCAGAGCAGAAAGACAGGAACAATTTATGTTATCTTGGACAGGGAGGAGCCAAGAAATTCCTCCCAGGAGGGGCATCTGACTTGATCCTTAATCAGTGAGCAGGCTTTCATTAGGAGTGAGGGCAGCCATTCTAGGCTGAGGAAGAGGTCTAAGGCACAAGAGACCTAAAAGCATAAGTGGTACACAGCTTTGGATGCAGGCCTTGCAAAGGAAATAGAGCTGCAGCTGGCAGAGATAAGTGGATTTAGAATAAGGGCCATCTTTTCTTCCCCCACTGCAATGTGGTAAAGCATAAAGACACAGGCTCTGGAGTCAGACAGCCTTGGGTATGGATTTTCCCGTGCCATCTGCTAGCTATATAACCTCGGCCAAGTCTCTTCACTTCTCTAAGCCTCAGTATCCTTATCTGTCATGAAGCTTGCACGAGATGAAGTATATAAAATTCTTAGCACAGTACTCAGTATAAATTGCTCCTTAAATTATATTAGTAGTTTCATTTAAAAAAGAGATCCCAGAAAGAAAGATTAGATTGCAACCACACTTTTTCTAAAGGCTGAAATCAGTCTAACATACTCGGTTGGGTCTTTTGCAGAGTTCATTTTAAATTGCTTGTTTGGGAGACAGCAGAGCAAATTTGTTCATGGGCCTTGGAGTTTGACAGCCCTAAGAGGGCTGCAGTCCCCTGTCTCCACTTCTAAGTTGTGTGGCCTCATATAAGTAACTTAACTTCCAGGAAACTCGGGTTCCCTACCTGCAAAATGGAATAACAATGCCTGTCTAACAGAGCTGCTGAGAAGCTTAAATGAGATAACAGATGGAAAGTTCCTGGCACAGGGGAGGCAGGCAGCGAAGGAAAACTATTATTGTTTCAGCTGAAAAGCTTTATCTCCCTAACATTCAGGCTTTTAAGGTTTCTTTGTTGAAATTGGAAAATGTGGTCTCATTAGAGCCATGAATTGGAACACGCTCCCACACAAGAAGCCAGAGATAAGGGATGCTCTGTATCCAAATGGAGCCAGCTTAGCAAATCCTCCTCTCAGCCTTGCCCAAAGAGATCCTCGCTTTGTTTGAAGGGCCCAATCCAGGCCCCTTTACACAATCCATTTCCTTTTACTTTTTTGGGGGGGGGGATCAGAACTCTAGGATCTATTCTTTGTCCTATTTGATCCCATCTCCACCAGCTGCAGATCACCTCAGTTGGCAGTGAAGCTAATTTAAACACAGGACAAGAATCTGCTGAGACCCAGGGTCAGATGTCATGGCATTGGGGAGCAGAAGCAAAAGTCTGAAGGAAACCCAAGAGCTACTGCCGGCATCACCCTGACCATGTGAGGAGAGCCTTCTCTCTACCTCCCACACCCTCCAGCCTCCACCACCTATTCCACACTGTCCCATCCACAAAAGAAAGGCCACAGTCCTCAGATAAAAGTCCTCATCTCAGGGCGCCTGGGTGGCTCAGTGGGTTAAAGCCTCTGCCTTCTGCTCAGGTCATGATCTCAGGGTCCTGGGATCAAGCCCCACATCAGGCTGTCTGCTCAGCAGGGAGCCTGCTTCCTCCTCTCTCTCTCTGCCTGCCTCTCTGCCTAGTTGTGATCTCTCTCTCTGTGTCAAATAGATAAATAAAATCTTTTAAAAAAAAGTCCTCATCTCCAAATTTGAAGTATTTACTTCAAGGAACCCCAGGTATCAGGTTTGTCAAACAAGAAGGCAGAAAAGAGCATCAGGAGAAGTACCTTGGCAGGTTGAAAATGAACCCAACAGCAGTTAGATTGTTCATTTGATTGCAAGCATCAGGAGTCCAGAACAGACCCTGCAGGGGACCTTTTAACCACAATTTACATCAGGAAAGTAAGACCTGCTCTCCAAGAACCAGAAGTCATAGAATATAGAGACGGTTTCCCAGCCACTGGCATCACAGCCCATTCAAGCTGGCAGCCCTGCAGGACAGCCCTGCATGCCGTTTCCATGGAGTTGCTCCTGCTCTGGGGCCAGTGATGCCAAATCCAGCAAAGGAGAGGTCCCCTCAAGAGCTCACAGAAGGGCAACCTAGCAACCTGTCCTCAAGCCAGGAAATGAAAGAGCTGTATCAGCAGTAGAGAGCTGGGGATCGGGGGTTAGGTCAAACTGTTTCATTTCTCATACTTCTTCCTGAAGTGCAAGTTGACAGAGGAAGATGTTACCAAGAAAGATGGCAGGGGAATGATTCTTAAACCATTTCTGGGCCACAGACTTCCTTGAAAATCTCCAAAACTAAGAACTCAGAAAAATATGCAGAGTCCAAATTCTTTGTAAACGATTTCAGAAAGGACCCTAGGTAGGAACCTCTGCTCAGTGGAGTTACGTGTCATGACCGATGTGCTGTGTGGCCAGATATATTGGCAGCAGGCCATTTGCTTATTACCCTCAGCATGATGTGATGTTTCCAGCAGTGATTCATAAACTTCTCTATACCTCAGAATTAACTACAGCACTGATTACAAATATAAATCACACTCCCCACCCCTAGTCCTAGTAAATCTGAATCCCCCCAGAGGTAGAGCTCAGGAATCTGCCTTTCTAACAAGCTTTCCAAAATGATTTTGAGGCAGCCAGTCTTGTACCCATACTCTGGTTAATAGCATGGGTTCTAGTGTCAGAGAGATTTGATCCAAATGTTGGCTTCACCTTGTACTTTCAGGCAAGTCATCTCACCTCTGGGCCTTGTTTCCTTCGAGCTCAAAAGCTGTAGAATTTTTTTTAATAAACTGGCAGCTTACTGTAGTATAAAAATGGTGTAAAATGAGAAAGAAAAGTGCATTAGTTTCCTCTTCTGTACAATGGCTCCTGCAAAAGTTGCCTAAGGCTCTTTTCCCTACTCCCTGCTGCCTCCCCCAAACACTCTCACTCAACACTCCCATCATGCCAAGACTGCTGGTGGGTTTGAGACCACCAACGTAAAAATACTCAGTAGGCAGTTCAGCGGGGCAAATAGTTAACATTAGAATAATAGGCTTGGATGCAAAATCGGATGCTGAAACTTATTTGCTGTGTGATGCTGGGCAAGACGCCGAACCTCTCTTGTTTCCTCATCTGTACAATGGAGATTAATAGTCCTTGCTCACTAATTCTATATAGTTCCAAATGGCCCCTCCCACCTCCACTTTGGCTTTTCTCTACGAACCCTCAGTCTGAGAGTAAAAAGGCGTGTTTACAAGGGGAGGCCTTTGAAATCGGATGTGTTGACTTGGGTGTGATCTCTCAGCTCTGCCCTTCCTCACCCCACTGCCTGAGCGGTGAAGTGCCCTCTCTGTTAAACCCGCAAACCGCTACCTCCCTCACGCGGCTGCTGAGAAGAATAGATGAGACGTCCGGGCAAGCGCATTCGCCTGCAGAAAGTGCTCAGTAAATGCCTTCTCTCCCTCCCCCTATACAAACGTGAGGGGCTTTTATTGTTCACTTGATTTCTGTCCCACCTCATGTTTAAGGCATCCGGTCTCAAAGCGCGGAGGGAGGAGAGTGGAGATGGAAGGGGTGAGGGAGAAAGAAAGAGAACAGGAAACAGCAAACTCACGGGTAAAATGCAAATCGGCCCTGCCGGTGCGTCTGAGCTGCACTTGACACCGCGCTGGCTCCCGCGCCGGTGTGTCGCAGCCCCAGTCGGCCGGCTCCCCCCTTTTGCTAGCAATGGCCTCGGGGCCCAAGGCTGAGGGGGAGGTCGCCCCCGCGCCCCGCTGATTGGCCGCGCCGCCCCGCTCATCAAGCTCTTTTGTGTCAATGGGCAGTGGCAAACTGAAGCGGCGGCTGCTGGGAGGGCCCAGTCGGTGGGCGGGGGCGGCCGCGGCTGCCGTGGGAACCGCGCAGCCTTGACTTGGCTACCCTCTGACTGGGCGGCTGTGCTGTGCAGCTCCATCCGGCAGCTCCGGTTCGCTCAGCGGCGGAGAAGGCGTCATCCTTTTCCTCTACAGGGCTGCGGGGACTGGAAGGCGGCATCCGCAGCTGTCCACACCGGAGCATCCACTGCCCACCAGCACAGCACAAATTAATAAAAAAAAAAATTAAAAAGCCGGGGTAGGGGGTTGCGGGGCGCGATTACCAGGCGCGCAGAGAGGAAGGGGAAGCTCCACCGGTACTGGGCAGCTCCCCACTTGGGGAATCGAGAACTGCGAGGCCGGGGAAGGAGCACTCCCATGGCCCCGCTGCGCCGAGGGAGGAGGTAGGGTTTTCCTGGGTGCTGCCAAATGGGTAGGATTTGCCTGGATTGAAAGGGGGGACGTTTTTAGGGAGGGGTCGTAAGGGACAACGAGGAGATGATCCCAAGCTGTCTGCCTTAAATCCCCTTTGCATTTCCCCATCTCTTCCTGGGGAGGAATATGTGGGGGTGCGTGTCCAACTCTTACTCCCTTTCTCCGTGGCAGGCCATCAAAGCCAAATCGGAACTTGAATTCTGTGCAGCTGATTGCAGAGCTGGTAGGCCAACAGTTTCCCAGGGGACATGTAATGGAAGGGGTCACTTTGACTTGTATTCAGAAGGTGGGAGAGGGAATTTTCTGTCTGAAGTTGGGAGATGGAATTTTCCTGTCTAGCTACAGCGGAGCTGGGGGTGCAGGTAGGGAAAGGGAGTGGGACGAGGGATGAGGCTGCTTCTGACCCTTCCCTTCTCTGCCCTATCCTACGGGACCCACACAGTCTTGACGCCCTGAGGACTGGTATCTGCAAACCCCACTGGACGGAGGTCAGGGCTGGTGAGCTTTTTCATGGAAGGCCCCTGCTGCAGACGCTGGAAGTGAATTAAAGGGGTGCACTTGTTTCCGAGCTTATGTTTTATAATCCGAGAAATAAGGGGAGAAACTTTTGAAAAGGGGTGTGGTTGAGATCTGAAACGTGAGTTTAACAGATATCTTTAATTTTTTATATATGAATGTAGTTGACACACAATGACAAGGGTATCTTTTACCTCTTATTATCACAAATCTATGAGATTTAGACCATTGCACTCTTATTCTGAGAGCCCAACAACAGCTCCACACACACTATTTCACCTAGAATTCAAAGCAACAGTTGCCCTCCCTCCTGGAAGACTGGCCAGAAGGGATGGATGTAACTCTGAAAGGAACCCTGCTAGCAGGAGGACTCCTGGTAGCTCGAGAAAGTTGTAATTGCCAGTCTCCCGCAGGGAATTTGTAGGTCAGTGGACAAATATAAAAGGTACTGCAGGGTGTTCATTAAAGTAAAGTGACTGCAGACCCCTTCCCTGCAATCTACTGCCTTATTGACCTTTTTTCCCCTCTTTTTCTTTACAGTCCCTATTGAGATACAAGGAAGGCAGAGCCCAGGAACATTGCTTCCTCCTACAGATTAGGCTTTTCTAAAAAGTCTGAGCATCTTCTTATATTCAGATAGACGACCGTCATCCATCATGACTAGCATCATTGCACCAGTGGGTAACAGCTGCGGCAAAACACACCCTTGCCACCTTGGGCCCATTCAATTTTTAGGTCCCTGGGGAGGAGTCTTGGTCCTTTAAAGGTCCGCATGGCAGAAAGAAATGTGAAGTTGTTCTTCGGGAGAGTGGTGCCAGCCCAAGGGGAAGAAACCTTTGAAAACTGACTGATCCAAGTCAATGGGGTCCTGCCTGATTGGAATATGTCTGAGGAGGAAAAGCTCAAACGCTTAATGAAAACACTTAGGGGTCCGGCCCGGGAGGTAATGCGTTTGCTCCAGGCCACCAACCCCAATCTAAGTGTGGCTGATTTCTTGTGGGCGATGAAACTGGTGTTTGGGGAGTCTGAAAGCAGTGTCACCACTCATGTTAAATTTTTTAACACTCTGCACGCACAGGGGAGAAAGCTTTCCTTTATGTGATCTGTTTGGAAGTGCAGCTCCAGAATGCTATTCAGGCAGGGATCATAGCTCAGAAAGATGCCAACCAGACTCACCTGCAGCAGCTCCTTTTAGGAGCTGAGCTAAATAAGGACCTGCACTTTAGGCTGAAACATCTCAGGATATATGCAAATGATCAGGAGCATCTTCCTAGTTTCTTGGAGTTAATCAAGATGATAAGGGAGAAAGAGGATTGGAATGACACTTTTATGAAACCAAAGCGACCCAAGAGGTTTGAGGTAATCTTGGAGAGGGCAGCAAGCCCTGTAGTATTTCAGGGCCCCCAGCCAATAGCAATCAGCGGCACTGACTGCAACGTAATAGAGGTAGATGATACCCTTGATGATTCAGATGAGGATGTGATCCTGGTGGAGTCTCAGGACCCTCTACTTACATCCTTGGAAGCCCCACCTCTCAGAGGCAGGGCCAGACCTCTTGATCCAATACTGGTCATTGATTGCGCCAACAGTTCCTGGGCTCAATCTCCTTGCACCAGTGGGGGTTCTGGGTATAAGAATAATGGTCCTGGGGATGTGTGTAGAGCCAGGAAGTGAAAATACACAATCTTATGTTCATATTGTGGTGAGGAGGGCCATTCAAAGGAAACCTGTAACTGAGAGCAACAAGGCCCAGGTGATTGAGAATCTCGTCATCACCCTGCAGGAACTGACACATACAGAGAAGGAGAAGTCAAAAGAGGTTCCTGGCAAACACAATGACCTCTCTGGGCCTTTAGTAAGGTATTAGAATGAGCCCTAAGTGAACTGTCAACTGTATTCATGTGGGAAAAACAGCGGGGTGGGGAGAAGTAGACTTCTGTCTGCATTAATTAATCCACAAATTGGTTTTATTTGGGGCAGAAGAGGTCTTAGATGCCACCAAAGTGGAGGGGATGGCCTCAACTCTGTCCCTGCTCCCTCCTCTGTCTGCCTAAGGGTCTATTCTGTGTGTGTCCATTTCCTTGATGACTGTTCTTTTAATGAAAGGAGTATAACTCTGTTAAACCTTCACAAAATGAAGGAAAATACAAATTACTGGAAACTCTCCGTCCTTTTATAAACATTGTCAGCCCTTTGAAGAGTGCCCTTCTGGATACTTCTCTGTAATTGTGTACCCAGATAGATATATTTATAGATAAATGATCAAATATAAGTGCTCTTTTAAGCTGTATATTTTCCACCAAACAATATATGTTGTGGAGTTCTGTGTCAATGAATATATATAAGAATCAAGTTCAATGTCTCTGTGTGTGATGTTACTTTTAGGAATATAGAGGAAAAATAAATAAGAATCAAATATAGAAGCTTTAGTGGGGGAGGGTCATATGGTGAAATAGTTTTTAACCACCCTCATTTACAGATGAAGAAAAGGGAAGCTGAAATGGGCTGAATTTCTCCCAAAAAGGCCCTTATCACAACTGACCTGTCTCTTAGGTCAGGGTCAAATCTGCACCCACTAGTTAATATTGCAATGCTTTCTTCTCTAATGTATGCTGAGAAATGTGTTGATGGACGGGGTGGGGGCAAAAAGGGGAAATGGGTATTTCAGGAGTTCCATTCCTGTTCACTTTGGGAAGGAGTAGAGTAGATTTGTTAGACTGTGGTTCTTGCTTCTGGACAACAGCTGGTGGCATCAATAAGACTATCCTTTGGGCTGACCTACCCTCTGCTTTCTCCCTCAGTACTGAGAAAGCAGCTCATGAGAATTTAGTACCAGGAAGCTCAGCACCTCCCAAGCCTCCCCCTGGTTACAGGCTAGAGGACACCAAGAAGCCCAAGGAGTCAAAGCTAACCTTGTCCTGCTCCAACAAATGGGAATACCCAAGGAATGATGAAAAGTCATCTGGGTGCCAGGGTGTATGAAAAAAACATGAGAATCAGAAAGCCCACATGCTCTTTTAGAACTGAGGACATTAATAGGAAAAAAGAGACCACAGAAGAACTTCCCTGGATACCTGCTCCTGCCCATCTCATGACCTCAGATTGGAGGGTGATAAAAAATGACCCTCTGTCCTTAGGGATCCCCTGTTCTTCGTAGGTATATTGGTTCCTATCCTTGTGAGCAGGACAAGGTTGATGGCGGCTGATTTTATTTAAGGCAGGGAGTGGAATGAATGCAGACTTGAGGGAGTTTGTCAGGAAGGAGATAGGGCTGAGAAGACAGAGTGTGCCACAGGAGGAGACAGTGTGTGGAGGAGAGGCAGCATAGAGCTGTAGAGGGAAGGGAGAGGAGAAGACAGGCAGAGGAGAGGGCACTTTGACAGGGCAGGGGGCTCACATCGGGACTGGTAGGAATGGCAGACTCTGGAGCTTTCACCCAGAACCCTGGGCTGTGTGGTCCTGAGGGGAGGGAGGTATTTGGGGCTCTAATTATGCTAGCAGTTGATGACCCCTCCACAGGGACAGAGGGGTGCAGCCTCAGGCCTCCAGGGAGGGGTACAAGCCAGGTAATGTGAGTAGCCCACTGAAGCCTTCCCTGGGCTGCCACACCCAGAACCTGCCAAGAAGTGCTTCTCCTTCCAGAATTATCCCCATCGACTCCTCCCTGGCTCCTTGCTCCTGCTCCATCCCTGACCCCATAATCTGACCTCATGGCCTCCCCCACAAGCCACACACTCTCTGTCAATGGAGGGAGGTGGAGGTTCAGCCTCCTGTGCTCTACCAGCACCCTTCCCCTAACCCTAGCACCCCATGTTTGCCTTAAGCGTCACCTCCTTAACCTGGGAGGGTCCTTCTGCCTTCTGCCTCAGACCCTTTAGCAGAGAACTGGACAGGGCAAAGGCTCATGAGTGATGAAGGATAGTTGGAAGAAAGGCAGGCAGGACAAGAGGCCCCTGCCCTAAGAGGAAACCACACTTAAAAAGATTTTACACCACCCTAGAAGGAGCCCTCCACCCTTTCCCATGTGACAGGTAGATGACAAAAACCTGATTGTATGGCAGGTGCATGGAGGGTTAGTCAGATTAAAACAGCTCGCCAACAAGCCCCAAAAATCCTGTAGACTCAGAAACTCCAGTGGCAGCCCTCTCAGGTCCCCTCCCTCTTCGGGAGCTTTGTACTATGGTTCAATAAACTTTATTATCACTCAATAAACTTTACTATCGCTCAGTGAACTTTGCTCTGCTGCCCACCACTCTTCATCTGGCCTACCTTTTCCCTCTTCAGAAGAGGCATGGCCAAGAACCATGGGCACTAAAGGAAAATATATGTGCTGCCGAAGCGAGCACTAAAGGAAAAGAAATCCTGTAACAACATTAGGTCCACTTCTTGCATCCCTCTGTGGGTACTTCTGGGCCCCTGGCAGCCACCTCCTTCTTTCCAGAGCCAAAAGAGACTCTACCCCCACCCCCAGGCCACAGGAAGCTCCACTCAGGCCCCCAAACCCACAGAGGCCACCAACATTCCCTGACTCTTGGTCTATAAGCCCTTTATTCCTCCCTTTCTCTAAATCTTCCCTTGCAGGGGATCTGCCCATTCATCTATCCTAGATTCAAGTATGGCCTTTTCTCAGCTTTACTCTATAAATGCTTGTTGAAATAATTTATCCAAATAAACAGTTTATGCTGTCATAATTTCTTTCTGGGACCAGGTAGGGGAAAAAGAAAAATGAATGTGATACCTACCACTGCCCTCCTTTTCACTAGTGTTAGCTTGGGGGTTCAATATAGACCACAGCTTTGCAAACCTGTTCTATGCTTCATCTTCATTTCTTCCCTCCCCCACCCTCCTCTTCATCCTGTACACTTAAAACTGTCTGAATTTTTTATTTCACCCAAATGATGCAAACCTGATACTTTATTTCACTTTGTGTAACATTGGCTTTTCCAGTATTCAGGACATATGTATTTTCCCTGGGGGATCTGGGCATTCAGATCAAACTAAGGGAGTTAGCCAAGAGAAGGCTTTTAGAGAATTTGGGGTCTGAGAGCCTTCATTTGAGATTTTTTTTCCTTTTCCCTTCACTCTCATTAATTGGTAAGAGATGGAATGAGTCCCTTTTCAGGAGAAACTAGCATGACCTTCCTCTGCACTATTCCCCTCCTTCTAGGTACTATTTTCCCTTGGTCTTTGACACCCATCTCATAGTTTCCCCCTCCCAGATCTTTCCAGTGCCTGCTTCTCAGCCTCCCTTGCTGAATCTTCTTTCTCTTCCTGATCGTTCCTAAACAGCAATAGAAATTAAAGGGGCGCCTGGGTGGCTCAGTGGGTTAAGCCTCTGCCTTCGGCTCAGGTCATGATCTCAGTGTCCTGAGATCGAGTCCCGCATCGGGCTCTCTGCTCAGCGGGGAGCCTGCTTCCTCCTCTCTCTCTGCCTGCCTCTCTGCCTACTTGTGATCTCGCTCTCTGTCAAATAAATAAATAGAATCTTAAAAAAAAAAGAAATTAAAACTACCACAACTACAATTTATTCAAAGCTTATTATGTGCCAAATACTCTCGTGCCAAGCACATTAAATGCACTAGCCCTTTAATATTATAGTAACCCCAAAAGATAGCTCTTACTGTTACTATTTCTAATTTACCATTTTAAAATTCTTTTTTAAAGATTTTATTTATTTATTTAAGAGAGACAGAGTGAGTAAGAGAGAGCACAAGCCAGGGAGGGGGACATTGGGAGAGGGAGAAGCTGACTGCCCACTGAGCAGGGCCCCCCCATGTGGGGCTCAATCCCAGGACTCTGGGATCATGACCAGAGTGGAAAGCAGATGCTTAACCAACTGAACCATCCAGGCACCCCTCTAATTTACTAGATGACATTAATTCAATTAGTATTTTTAAAGCTTTTTTATTATATTTATTTATTTGAGAGAGAGTGAGAGAGAAGGCACAAGCGTGTTGGGGAGGGGCACAAAGGGAGAGGGAAGCAGACTCTCCACCAAGTCAGGAGCCCAAATCAGGGCTTGATCCCGGGACCCTGGGATCATGACCTGAGCCAAAGGCAGAGGCTTAACTGACCGAGCCACCCAGGCACCCCTAATGCAACTACCAGTAATTGCCACCTATTTCAGATGAGGAAACAGGCTGGAAAATTAGGAAACTACCTAGGGTCATGCCAGATAATTAGTGGTGAAGCCAGGGATGAGACTCCTGGCTGACTCCAAAGCCAGTGCTCCTTCCTAAAGTTAGGTCTCATGCACAGCATCCTCTGACATAGGTGCTATTACTATTTGCACATGACACCTGAGAAGACCAAGGTTTACACATACGAATTGCTTAGCCAAACATCGTAAGAGCAAGTCACACACAAGGATGGAACACACAAGGATATCACACACAAGGATGGAAACTTCTTAAAAAAAAAAAAGATTTTGGGGTGCCTGGGTGGCTCAGTGAGTTACGCCTCTGCCTTCAGCTCCGGTCATGATCTCAGGGTCTTGGAGTTGAGCCCCGCTTTGGGCTCTCTGCTCAGTGGGGAGCCTGCTTCCCCCTCTCTCTCTGCCTGCCTCTCTGCCTACTTGTAATCTCTCTCTCTCTCTCTCTGTCAAATAAATAAGTAAATAAATAAAATCTTCTTTTAAAAGATTTTATTTATTTACTTGACAGAAAAAGAGCAGGAGAGAACAAGCATGGGGAGTGGTAGAAGCGGGCTCTCTACTAAGCAGGGAGCCTGACCTGGAACTCCATCCCAGGACCCTGGGATCATGACCCGAGTCAGCCAGGTGCCCCAAAGATGGAATCTTCTAAGGAACTTTGGTTTGACAGAAAGGAGGCTTTTTCTACCTTTTTCTTTCCTGCTGGGTTGCAGCCAGACCTCCTACTGCCTGACAACCACCCCCTCCCCTGTCTTCAGTTGCATTATTACATTCTATTCAAGCACTGTGTTGTTTCCTGCCTATGCTTTAGGTACAAATAGTTGTGAATTTAACATATGCAAGAGGAGAAAGCAGCAGCAATCCGTGGGGGAGGGATTAATTGTAAAATTAGTGGTGCTAGGGAGACTTCACTACCAGATTAGAAAAAAGGATCAGTTTGCTTTCCCTCATTATGACACCAAATATGAATTTCAGGTCAATTTGAAAAATAAATGTAGATTTTGTGCAAATATGTACAAATTCTGAAATAATATATGTTGTTGAAAGAATAAAAAGGATCAAACATTCAAAAGCAATCCCTTTTAATTCTGCAAGAAAATAAATATTTATTCGATCTCTGGATTGGAGAGAGATTTCTGCAGTTAAGAGTGATGAAAGTGAAAAAGGAAACACCAATAACTCAGAAGACAGCATTAACAGAAATAAAAGAGAAACAGCAAGCTGAGAAGTCCTGGCAACAAATAAGAAAAACCATAATAACAGCAGTGTTCTGTTGGGTTTCGATAGTTAACATTTATTAAAGTCTTACAAAGTGCCAGGCATATTCTAAGAACTCTACATGGCATCATTTCATTCTCAGAATAAATCCTGAGATAGATCCTAATATTATCTTCAGGTTCTAAAACATTCTTACTTAAGGGGGGAAAAACAGAAAATGTATAAAGTGTAAATATACAGCTTAACAAATTACTATAAAGCAAATCACCACAGAGATCAAGAAATAGAATATTGTCATACTCAGGAAATCCCTACCCATCAAACCACTCTCATGACAGTTACGGCTATTATTATTATTATTATTGCTTTTCTCTAGAGCTTTACCACTCAAATATGAATCCCCAAATGCCATTGTTTTGTTTTAGAACTTTATATAAATAGAACCATAATGCATGTATCCTCTCTCTGGCTCATTGTCCTTAAGATTAGGCTTCTGAGATTCAACTTTTTTGCATGTAGCATTAGTCCATCATTTTCAGCATTGCGTTACTGCATTCCACTCTAGGAAATTACGAGAAAGTATCCATTCCGCTGTTGATGGACATTTGGGTTGTTTTCAGTTTGGGGGCAATTATGAAAAATGTTTCTATGAACATCTTTTTTTCTGTCTCCTGGTGCATATAGGGTATACTTCAAGGCAATAGGCTTGAGCTAGGGAAACTGGAGCAAGGCAAAAGGGCCCAAGACTGCGACCACCCACCGAGCTGAATGCAAACAGGCTCATTAACTAACCCACCTGGAAATAGCCATGGGTCCTAATTTACCAGCTACAGCCAGGCACAGTTCCTAAGATTACCAAAAAAGGGAAAGTTCTATAAGTCCTCATCCTCCCTTACTCCACCCTATAACTGGAGCACCTCATCACAGCCTAGTTTCAGACAATCTCTTTGCTGTCCTTTCCTCTCCCCCCTTGTGGTTTATTTCATAAACTTCTATCTCTTTGTTCTGCCTTGGGTGAACTCTTTCACTGCCCGCACCTGACAGCCCCCTTTGGATCAGAGCACCCCACACCTAGGAGTGAAATCTGGGCTTGTAGTATATGTGTACTTTCAACCTCACTAGAGACTACCAAACTGTCTACCAGTTGTACCAAAGGCCACTTCCACCATCAGTGTTTAAGAGTTCCCGTTACCACAGCAAAAACTTATGATGTACTATGTGCTGGCTAACTGAACATAATTTTTAAAAGGGGGTACTTTTGCTCCACACATTCACAAATACTTGATATTGTCAATAAAGCTTTATAAATTTCACTTAAGGTTTTACACATTCGTTTATTTTTTTAAAGATTTTATTTATTTATTTGACGGAGAGAGTAAGAAAGGAAACACAAGCAGGGCGGTAGGAGAGGGAGAAGCAGGCTTCCTGCTGAGCAGGGAACCTAATGTGGGGCTCCATCCCAGGACCCAGGTATCATGACCCAAGCCGAAGGCAGACACTTAATGGCTGAGCCACCCAGGTGCCCCTACACATCTTTTATTAAGTTTAGTTCAAGGTACTTGATTTTCTATGCTTTTGTAAATATATTGTTTGAATTTCATTTTCTCAGTGTTTATTGAGGGTATATAGAAATCTAATTGATCTTTTGATGTTGATTTTGTATACTGATTTACTAATCTCTCTGAATGACTGTGAATTTTTATCTGCAGCTTCTTTAGAACTTTCTGCATACACAAGCATATCATCTGCAAATAATAATTTTACTTCTTTTCCAACCCATATTCATTTTATTTCTTTTTCTTGTCTTACTGAACTGGCTTGGACCTAGAGTACAAAAGTAGTGAGGGGGAATATCCTTGTCTTATTCCTGAACTCAAAAGGACCACTTTCAACAATTTAACATTAAGCATGACACTGGCTACAGGTTTTGGTATACCATTTATCAGATTAAAGATATTTCCTTCCATTCCTAATTTACTAAGAGTTTTTAAAATCTTCAATGGATGTTGAACATTATTGAATGCTTTTTCTGTACTTATTAAGATGATCATATCTTTTTTTTCCTTTTCTCTCTTAATATGTTAAATTACATTGTTTGGTCTTCTAATAATAAAACAATCACGAATTCCTGGATTTGGTCCTGATTTTTTTTTTAATTTTTAAAAAAAGATTTTATTTATTTGAGAGAGAGAGTGCTCCCGCGAATGAGCAGGGGGGAGGGGCAGAGGGAGAAGCAGACTCCGCGCTGAGCAGGGAGCCAAATGTGGGGCTGGATTCCAGGACCCTGGGATTACGACCTGAGCTGAAGGCAGATGCTTCACTACTGTGCCACCCAGGGGCCAGGTCCTGATTTATTTGATCCTGATTTATGATAATTGTTACATACCGCTGGATTCAATTTGCTAATATTTTGTTTAGGATTTTTGTATCTTTGTCCATAAGAGATATTAGCCTGTAATTTTCCCTTCTTTTAAAGTCCTTGTTAGATATTGGTATCAAAGATTTGCTGACCTCATAAAACTAGCTGAGGAGTACAACCTCTTTTTTCTTTCTTCCTTTTTACAAACAAAAAAAATGAGGTCCAAGATGTTTAAATAGATTATTTTTCATATCTGTATCATATCCAATTATTTGCTTATAATCATGGTTTATTGAACCAGCATCTGTATATTCATATTTCTGATGATCCACTATCATAAACCTACTGAGAAGAACATCCTGAGTCACATACAGGTTGGCACATGTAACCAATTATTTCCTGAGGATACATTCCTAGAAGTATAGTTCCTGAATGAAGGACTATGTTCCACAGGAAACAGAGCGGGAGTTGGCCCATGACATGACCTACTTTGGTAGCACTGGCTCACATTTAGGACCCTTCCTTATTTCTTAATATCCTTAAAATACTCTTTGACTCTGAGCTACTAGACTTTATTTTTGTTTTTTAGATTTTATGCTTTTTAAGTAATTTCTACAACTAACATGGGGCTTGAACTCACAACTCCAAGATCAAGAGTTGCATGCTCCACCAACAGAGCCCCCCAGGTACCCCCAGAATTTAATATGTAATATTTAGTGATCAATTCAGGTCTAAGGAATCACCAAATTACTTAAACTTTCAAATAATTTAGTTTTTTTTCTTATCATTTTTAATGGAACTTCTCAAACACACACAAAAGTATAGAAAATGGTTTAATAAACTCCCATGTTCCCATCACCCAGCGTCAAGAATTATCAACACTTTGCATATCTTGTTTCATCTATAATCCCCCACACATTTTTAATAAGGTACTTTATTTATTTATTTAAAAGTTTTTTTTTAAAGTTGCTCAGTTGTAACATTTTTTTAAAGATTTTATTTATTCATTTTTTATGAGTGGGGGCATAAGCAGGGGGGATAGCAGGCAGAGGGAGAAGCAGGGTCCCCTCTGAGCAAGGAGCCCAATGTGGAACTTGATCCTAGGACCCTGGGATCATGACCCAAGTCAAAGGCAGACATTTAACTGACTGAGCCACCCAGGCATCCCTATTTAAAGATTTTAAGTTATCTCTACACCCAATGTGGTCCTTGAACGCAGAGCCCTGACATGAAGAGTTGCACACTCCACAAACTGAGTCTGCCAGGTATCCCTTAATGGGGTACTTTAAGTCAATTAGTAAATATCATATCAAATGGTATGATTTTCTGTACTCTATTCATAGTTATATCTCATAGTTATATTTTTCATTCCAAATTTTTTTTATCAGGATAAAATCATATAACATGAAATTCACCATTTTAACCATATTGAAAGTACATATTCAGTTCATTTTATTTGTGCATTTCTCTTTATTCTGGGTCAGTTTTTCCAGAGGCATATCTACTAGTCCTTTGGACAAATTCACATTTGGTTCAGCTGACCGTTCTATTGTTTTTTCTGTTTCCTACTTTATTGATTTCTACTCTTATCTTTATTAATCCTCCCTTCTATCCTACCTAAATTATTATAGTGGATATTTGCCACATATATTTTCAGTCTTTCTTCACTTTAAATATATGTGCTTTGGCTTTAAATTTGCTTTTGAGTACTGTTTGAGGTAGCTTCTATAATCTTGGCTGAAAAGCAGATTTTTCATTATCACTCAGTTCTACATGTTTATCCATTTCCAGCAAATGCAGGCACTTTTCTGGTGAAGACTCATGGCAGAATTTAGTCTCAAGGTGGACATGGTTTCTGTAAACTTCTAGATTCACAGCTCTAAACACTTACCTTCACCATAGCTGATTACTGTATCTTGAGGTACTTGATGTAGAAAATGTTGGGGTTTGGAGTCAGCAGCCAATGAAGAATTCTTGAGACATCTTTGAGGCAAAAATCTGGTTTTATTAAAGCATGGGGACAGGACCCATGGGCAGAAAGAGTTGCACTGGGGTCATGAGGAGTGGCTGATTATGTACTTTCAAGTTGGGAGCTGGTTAGGGAAAGCACAAGTCTCTAAGGAATTTTGGAAGCAGGGTTTCTAGGACCTTGAGGGGGCTAGGTATTATTAGGAAAAGATCATTTATTACTGTCTAGTAAAACCCTAGTCAAAAGACCCTTCAGATATATATCAGTGGATCATATACTTGGGGAATGACTGTCAACATGTATCTAGGGGGTTAGGGATAAAGGAAGTTTCCAAAGGAACTTTTATATGTTAAAGTAGACTTACAAGATCCTGGGGGAATGGGCTAAGATTGCCTTTGGCCCTTAGCAAAGCATTAACACTGAAGCAGCTGAGTTCCTAGAGAAAGGCCACTCTGCCTGTTTCAAGGACTTGTTGATGGGCTGTAGGCAATAAGGAAATTTAATTTTTTATTTTGCCTTTGTTTCCCACATCAGTACCTCACTTACTTTTCCTGGAAAGAACTATATCACTCCCTTCTATGCTGGGCTGTTCTAAATCCTCCTTTTATACGGATAAAATGCTTTCAGTAACATATTGATGAAAAATAAGGTAACCACAAATCTGTTTCAAGAGACACATGTTGTTACACTATACCAACTGAGCCATCTTCCTCAGTCCAGCTTTTGGGAGTGGGGCACTGGTTGAGCTCTTCAAGTAGTAATATTGTGATTCCAATCTGAATACTGCACTTTGTGTAAAAGTGGACAGTTTGCCTGTGTAGAGGTTGGGCAATTGGATAAAGAGAGGAAGGACATGACTTGGGCATTCATTCCTAAACTCTGGTTCATTCCCTTACAAGCTGTGTGAACTTGGGCAAGGTAGTTAACCTCTCTGTGCTTCAGATTTCTCATTGGTACCATGGAGTAGTAACAGGAAGTCCCTCCTAGGGTTGTAGTGAGAATTAAATGAATGAATACTCTCAGTATTTATTTTTTAAAAGATTTATTTATTTATTTTAGAGAGAGAGAGAGGGAGGGAGGGGCAGAGAGAGTCTTAAGCACCACTCCATGCTGAGTGTAGAGCCATACAGCGCTTGAACTCAAGACCCTGAGATCAGGATGTGAGCCAAAACCAAGAGTCAGAAGCTTACTGACTGTGCCACCCAGGGGCCCCATTACTTGCAATGTGTTCAAAAGAGTACCTGGTGCATTGTAAATGTTGCACCACGGATGATCATCACAACTATACCAAACAGCTCTCTTCAAACTCTGAACAGCCTTGTAGACGGTATTACATAGGCCCTCCATTTCAGCCTCTTTACAGGGAATTTCATTAAATTCAGTGGCCTTAGGCTACTTTACAACCCATATGAAGGAGAGAATAAAAACTTCTAAGTGAGGGTCACCTAGGTAGCTCAGTCGGTTCAACAATGGATCCTTGGCTTTGGCTCAGGTCATGATCTCAGGGTCATGTGATGAAACCTTGCATTGGGCCCCACGTTGGGTCCTGCGTCAGGCCCTGTACCGGGCCTACACTCAGAGCTGAGTCTTCTTGAGATTCTCTCTCTCCCTCTACCACTGCCCCTCCTCACCACTCACCCTCTCTAAAATAAAGAAATAAACTTCTAAGTGAAATTAACCAAATAATTCCTTTTAGAACAGGAACTATCTTTGCATTAAGAAGATAGTTGCAGGGATGACTGCTTAGCTCAGAAAGTGAGTGAGTCTGGATGGAGCTCAGATGGCCTCGGACTAGAGGAAGATGGCAGCTAAACTTCTCTGCAGAAGACTAACTGCTGAAGGAATGCTGGAGGATTGGAGCTGCTATGCCAAGAAAGTTAGGAAGCCCAAGGGCCAGGCAGGAGGCTGAATGGAAGAGAAGTCTGAGTGAAACTGTCCTGAAATTCTTTTGTATAATTTGCTGATGGGTTAATATTTTTATTGGTTGACCTTGAAAGAAAATAATTTATTTTAACATGGTTTAGCATAGTATATGTTCAATTAAAATGAAACAGCTTTTGGGGCACCTGGTGGCTCAGTGGGTTAAGCCTCTGCCTTCAGCTCAGGTCATGATCTCAGGGTCCTGGGATTGAGCCCCGCATGGGATCAAGCCCCGCATTGGGCTCTCTGCTCAGCAGGGAGCCTGCTTCCCCCCACCCCCGCCTGCCTGTGATCTCTGTCTGTCAAATAAATAAATAAATAAAATCTTGGGGCGCCTGGGTGGCTCAGTGAGTTAAAGGCTCTGCCTTTGGCTTGGGTCATGATCCCAGAGTCCTGGGATCCAGCCCCGCATCGGGCTCTCTGCTCAGCAGGGAGCCTGCTTCCTCTTCTCTCTCTCTCTCTCTCTCTCTGCCTACTTGTGATCTCTGTCTGTCAAATAAATAAAATAAAATCTTTTTAAAAAAATAAATAAATAAATCTTTAAAAAAAATAAAATAAAATGAAACAGCTTTCAAACCCAGAAGGGGATAAAGTGAAAGTGAAATTTTCCCCAACTTTGTGCAGTGGTCTGATGTGTGTTCTTCCACATCTGCTTTTACACAAACACAAACATACTTCCTAAATGCTCTTGTTCTTTTTTTTTTTTTAATAAAAATTGGATCATAGCAGGCCCTTGATTCTGGCATTCTCTTTCATGTTATGTACTGTGTTAGGATCAACTTCCTTCACTGTCCCAAACCCTAGGCAAGATCCTGCCACCTGCTTTGTGCTAGGTCTTTGGACTAACTCCTCAATGTCTATCAACAGTTAGAGCTTGACATTACTATCTTCATTTAATAACATGATTACAACCACTGCTTATGGTGTTTTTACTCCATCAGGCAATCTCCCTGGTGCTTTTCTTGAATTCACACATCACTTCCTCAGAACAACCCCTTGGAAGTCAATCTCACTATTATCACATGTGGATTTACAGATGAGACTGAAGAGGGCCCAAAAGCTAAACAGGAGAACATTAAGGAGGGAAGTAAACGTGTCAGTGGCAGGACTCAGACCTGTAGTGTCTCTTTAAGACTTCACAATTACGTTATGAGGACACTCTCACCACAAATGAGGCAACTGAGGCTTTGGAGTATGCAAAGCACAATGAAGCCACTGAGAATCTACCAGTCCTCTCATCTCATGGGTGTATTCCTTTCTGTAAAACACTGATGAGAGCAAGCAAGGAAGCAAAAATCTAAATGAGTGGAGAGACATGTAATGTTCATTGATTGGAAGACTGACAGTAAAGATGTCAATTCTCTCCAAAGTAATCTATAGGTTTAACATAATTACTATCAAAATCCCAGGAAGACTTTTCATAGATGCAGACAAGCTTATTCTAAAATTTATGAGGAAAACCAAAGTAACTATGATAGCTAAAACAATTTTGGGAAAGAACAACAAACTGGGGAGGAGACTCACTCTATTCAATGATAAGACATAGCTATAGTAGATTGAGACAGTGTGATATTACAGGAATGACAGAAATAGATCACAGAAAACGGAGAACCCAGAAATAGACCAATACAAATATGTTCAACTGAAATTTTTGAAGACTTGATTTATTTGTCAGAGAGAAAGACAGACAGCTCAAGCAAGGGGAGCAGCAGGCAGAGGGGGAAGGAGAAGCAGGCTCCCCACTGAGCAAGGAGCCCGACACAGGACTTGATCTCAGGACTCTGGGATCATGACCTGAGGTGAAGGTTGACACTCAACCAACTGAACCATCCAGGTAACCACCAAATGATTTTTTTTAAAGTTTACTTATTTTTTTGGTAATCTCTACACCCAACATGGGACTCAAACTCATGACCCCAAGACCAAGAGTCACAAGGTCTTCTGACTGAACCAGCCAGGAGCCCCTCCAGGTGATTTTTGATAAAGGTGTAAAAAATACTAAGAATTAAGAAAGATTCTTGTAAAAAGAATTCTGTAAAAAGATTCAAGAAGAACAGCTTTTTCAAAAAATGGTGCATGAACAACTAGACACCCATCAAGAACAACAAAAAAATTAACTTCAACTTGAAACTCACACCAGATAGAAAAATTAACTGAAAATGAATCATGGACTTAAGTGTAAAACGTAAAACTATGAAACTTTTAGCAGAAAAATTAAGAGAAAATCTTGGGACCTAGATCTTGCCAAAACATTCTTAAACAAGACACCAAAACACATGACATCCATAAAAGAAAAGACATTATAAACTGGACTTCACCAAAATTAAAAACTCTTGCACTGTCACAGATTCTGTTAAGAGGATGAAAAAACAAGCTACATACTAGGAGAAAATAATTGCAAACCACATATGTGACAAAGGATTGGTATTCAGAATATATAAAGAACTCTCAGAACTGAATAGTAAAAAAACCCAAATGATTCAATTTGGAAATGAGCAAAAAAACATTAAGAGAATTGCACCAAAGAGAGTATACAGATGAAAACCAGCACATGAAAAGATGTTCAACATCATTAGTCATTAGGAAAATGCAAATTAAAACCACAAGAAGCTCCCATTATACACCCAACAGAACAGCTAAAATATAAAATAGTAGTATCAAATGTTGGCAAAGACCTGGTAAATGGGATCTTTTATACAGTGAAATTGGAAATATAAAATGGTAAGACTCTTCAAATCATTCTGGCAGTTTCTTACAAAACTAAATATGCACTTACCATGTAATCCCATAAGTACATCCTTGGGCATTTATCCAAGAGAAATGCAAATACATTCACACAAAAACCCATATGCAAATGTTCATAGCAGCTTTCTTCATAATTGCAAACCAGGAAATAACCCAAATGTCCTTCAGTTAATGACTGGATAAACAAATTCTGGTATATTTATCCAATGGAATACTACTCAGCAATAGAAAGGAACAAGCTACTGATACACACAGCAGTCCAGATGGACCTCAAGGGCATTTCAATTAGGGAAAAAAGTCAATTCCCAGAGATTATGTACTATTGGATTGCATTTACATACCATTCTTGAAACGCTCAAGAGACTGAGAAAAGATTAATCATTGCCAGGGTGTAAGGATGGAGCAGAGGGTGTGACTATAAAGGAGTAGCAAGAGAACACTTCTGAGATAACAGAACAGTTTTATATCTTGACTGTGGTGGTTACACAAATGTATACATAGAATAAAACTGTACAGAACTACACATACACATACACACACAAATAAATGCATATAAAAATGATGAAAACTGAAAAGAGTCTATGGTCTAGTTAGTAATATTTTACCAATATAAATTCCCTGGATTTGATATTATACTATAATTACATAAGATACCACCACAGACAGGAGCTTGGTGACAGGTACTTAGGTCTCTATGCACTACTTTTGCAATTTCATGTGAGTCTTTAATTATTTAAAAACAAAATATTCAAAAAAAAAGTCACTGTGGGTTTCCAGAGTTTCACAAAGTAGCGTTAGTATATTTAATTACTAGACTCGTTCTGTGTGGTTGCTTTCCACACATAGCTGGAGCAGTTTAAAAATTCCCCTCCTTTTGGCAAGTTTTACAAATATGTGCTCAAAGGAAGTGTCCTAGTACTTCTTTTTTAAAATTCTGAAGTTAGGGATGCCTGGGTGGCTCAGTTGGTTAAGTGTCTGCCTTCCGCTCAGGTCATGATATTTGGGTCCTGGGATCGAGCCCAGCATTGGGCTCCCTGCTCAGCAGGGAGCCTGCTTCTCCCTCTCCCTCTGTGCTCTCTCTCTCTTTCAAATAAATAAATAAATCTTTAAAATAAAATAAACTTCTGAGTTATTTTTATGATACATTTTAAAATAACATTATATGCACATGGTAAAAAGATATTACTAATATTTTTTAGACCCTAAATAGCTTTTGCTTATGTAGGTTACAGATCTACAAACATTTACTGTATTGGAAGTCAAAATTGAAAATATCTAAAAATATTTATTAATTCATCATAAATAATAAGTAACTATCAACATAAACAATATATTTTATTACTCATCAACATAACAATATATTTTGTTAAAATAACTGTATTTTCCAAAATAAAAATAATTTAGAAATGTTTTATATATTTGAGACAGACAAATACATATATTTGTCTGCCTTAATACAATACAGTTTGCTTCTGCATTATGATATGGTTGTTTTGGTTGAAGTATATGAAAAAAAATCTAACCTTATGGAAATATGTACCTGGAAACAGGAGGATTTCCCAGATCTTTGAAAGGGTCTCAGGTGTCAGCTGTCTCCAGAGTCATCAGACCACACTTGGAGAACCACAGTGCGGGGGATACATACTGAGATATTTACAAAGGAAATGTTAGAATGTCTGCAACTTGAATTAAAATACTCTGAAACATATATATAGTACACACACACACACACACGTCAATTCTCATTATACATGGTAGTTATATTCAATAATGTCACCACAAGCAGTGAATTAGCAAATACTTAGCCATTGTTCCTAGTGAAAATGCTGATTGAGTTTCCTGCAAGCCCCTGGTCACATTCCCATCAACCAGCCCATACATAACCTTGTTTCACTTGTGTTTCTCTTTAAAGACACCTTATGTTTCTTAACTTAATGATATATGCAGCATTTATTTATAATAAAATACTGGCTGAGAAGGGTTTATCATTTTCCTGACCCTGGCTAACATGACCTTAAACTGCTCTGGCTCTCAGCTTTACAACAACGTTGTCTACTGCACTTTAAAAAATTCCACTGTTATCTCATGAATCCACAAATATAGCTGCTTTTCCATCTTTCCACAGCTTCATCACACACAATAAATACTATCTTAGCACTTTCTGAAGTGGCATCACATATAGATCAAAAAATTTCTTTCTTTTTCTAGATGTATTGCATTGTTAATTCAATAAATTTTCTAAAAAAGATTTTATTTAGTTGTCAGAGAGCGCAAGCAGGGGGAGTGGCAGGCAGAGGGAGAAACAGGCTCCCCACTGAGCAAGGAGCCTGATGTGGGACTCAGACCTAGGGCCCTGGGATCATGGCCTGAGCTGAAGGCAGATGCTTAACCAGCTAAAACACCCCGGCATCCCTAATTCAATAAATTAAACTCACAGTCAACAGCACTACAACTCATGCATGAAAGAAGCTTATCTTGTGCATGCATTTTCTCTTTAAGGTATATCACAGTCTTCTTACTGTATCAGCTATGGACCCGTCCCCTCCCTTACACTCATTGAGGAATATGGCATCTCAATTTATTTCTACTTCTCCACCCCAAGTTTTCCCATTATCTTCAATGATTTCAAGTTTCACATCTTTACTCATCTAACAGCCTGGCCTCTTATTCCCTGATCCTCTTATCTCCAATGACCTCCCTCCATAGTCATACCTTGAGCTTTGTGATCATCTAAAATTTCTTTACCCTTGAAACAATGAACTTAAGTCTACTACTATCTCTCTAGCTCATTCCCTCTCTGATCTTGAGGGTCTGAGATGGTTTCCTTCATACCTGGTGCCTTAGTGGGAATACCTGCAATGCTGGGCACAGCTGAGCTTCTCTGTCTCTGTCTCTCTCTCTCTCTCTCTCTCTCTATGTTGTCTCATGTTCTCTTCACGTGATCTCTCCAGCAGGGCGATCAGACTTCTTACATGATTGCTCAGGGTTCCAAAAGAGCAAGGCAGAATTTGCAAGGCTTATTACCTACCCTTAGAAGTCAGGCAGCATCATTTCCCTGCATTCTATCAGTTAAACTTATTTAGAAGACCCACCTGATTCAAGAATAGGTGACAACACAGAGGAATGATTATTGGGACAAATGGTTAATAGGAGCCATATGTTAAAGTCTACCACAGCCATGCACTCCTCAATCCACCGCAGTCTGGCAATACTCCTTGTCACTCCACTGTAATCACAATCTCTGAGGTAAAGACCTCTTAGTCCTTAAATCCAACGCATACTTCTCAGTACTTACTTTGCTTGCTTTTCCTGCTGAATTGGGCCCTAATGACCACTAACTCTTTTCTGAAACTCTCCTCCCCTGGCTTCTATATGCCACTTTTTTTTTTTTTTTGGTGTGCCTTTAATTTTTTTTGGCTATTTCTCAGCCTCCTGAAGTGACTCATTTCTTATGTTCTCCCCTTAACTAGTGGGCTTTGTTATCAATTCTCTTCTCACTCTGCACATGCTATCTGGTTACATCACCCACACTTATGGCTTTATCTATTAATTGTCTACTGAGGATTCCTCAATATTCGTCCAGTCCTCCAGACTCATATGTACTCTGACTTGGATGATACCTCAAATGTGGCCAAAGCCAAATTCATCTTCTGCCTTAAACTTGCTCTCTTTCTTATAGCCTCTATCCTATATTGACCATCCTTCCAGATGGCCAAGGAAGAAACTTGGAAGTGATCCTTAAGTCTACTCTCTCTCAAATCCTCCCTCATATACTTTTGTTACCAATCCCTGACCATTCAACATGCTATGAAGCTCCTCAATTTATCCATTCTTCTCCATCGCAGATACTAGATCTGGTAGAGGACTGAGTAGGGGTCTTGGCCTGTTATAAGGATCTATGATTTATATAGAAATTATAGTTTACTGCAATAAACTCAAATAATGTTTCTGAATTTTTTAAAAGATTTTATTTATTCATTTGAGAGAGAGCGAGAGAGCGAGAGAGAGAGCAAGCAGGGGAGGGTGTAAAGGAGAGGGAGAAGCAGACTTCCCACTGAGCAGAGAGCCCAACACATGGCTCAGTCCCAGGACCCTGGCATCATGGCTTGAGCCAAAGGCAGACACTTAACTGACTGAGCCACCCAGCTGCCCCTAAAAAATTTTTAAAGATGTTATTTTTAAGTAATCTCCGCACCCAACATGGGGCTTGAACTTACAACCCCAATGTCAAGAGTCACATGCTTTACTGACTGAGCCAATCAGGCTCCCCTCAAATAATGTTTTTTTTTAAAAGCAGAGGTGACCAAGAGGTATCAGGATAGGGAATATTTAAAGAGTAAAGCTCCTCATGGAAAGAGGCACTCAGATTGGTGGTAGCAGGATTCTGCCTGTTCACAATGAAGTTATTTTCAGCTCATGGGAAAGCCCAACAAGGGGCTTATCAGGCTTCTCCTGAAACTGTCATCCTGAAACTTCATCACGTTTAGCTTATCTGGTTATAAAAACTGCTTTCATCAAGCCACATCATCAGGAACTAATATCAGGATCCTGGGTACAATTTCTTACTACCCCACTAGAACATTCTTGCCATATTGGAAACAGGTTATATAAATGTGACCAGTTTCTGGCTTTCACTAAATGACCAAGTAGCTTCTATCAAACCCACCTACCCTCAAATGTAACAATATACTCCGGACAAGATAGTAAAAAAAACAACTAACTCAAAGTGCTGACAACCCAAAGCAGGCAGAAACTGGAAGAGAATCTATACTTAAAAGATAGGATTAGGATTAGAACTAGGTGGTATTCCCATTCTTTAAGGTTTTTAGCTATAGGGCAGGCCTTAATCAGTGGGTAAAACTGAATTTCTACCAGAAGGTAGAATTCAGGATTTCAGCATCTGAAATATGTGGGGGTAAAATCCTGGAGTGAAGAGATCCTGACAGGTGGAGCCCTAAATTCTTTGTATAAACTCAGTCCAAATCTCTGGCTGATCTGTGAACCATGCATGCATGGGGCAGTCTCCAAACAGCCCCTAAATCTAAAAGTACTGAATTGAAATTTCAGCTGTTGCTTACTACCAGGGAGATTGACTATGTAACTTGAGCTCAGTCAAGTTAACTCCCTGTTAAAACAAATAAAAATCAATACTCTTCAGAGGGACATAATGGAATCTAAATTCTCTACAACATGTCTTCTATGATGTCTATGAGACAAATCAAAATGGGTATGTCAGAAATAGAAAATGTGACCCATACTGAAGGAGAAAGGCAATGCTCTCCCCTTAACTAGTGGGCTTAGTTGCTGTATCAGCTGATCAATAAATTGATCAACCATTTGATCACTATTTATTCATCACTATTGACAATCTAGATGCTGGAATTAACAGGACTTTTTTTTTAGATTTGTTTCTTTATTAGAGAGAGAGAGAGAATAAGAGAGAAAGAGAGTGGTGGGAGCGGGGAGAAGAAGAGGGAGAGAATCCCAAGCAGACTCCCCACTGAGCAGGCAGCCTGCCACAGGGCTCGATGGGGGCTTGACAGAACAGAGGGGGGCCTCAACAGGGACAGCTCTATGGGGTGGGGCTTGATTCCACAGCCCATGAGACCATGACCCGAGCAGAAACCAAGTTGGACGCCCAACCAACTGAGCCACACAGGCACCCCTGGAATTAACAGGACTTCTTAAGCAGCTATCATAACTATGCCCAAGAACATAGTGGAAAATATGCTCATTATGAAGAGTGACCAGTTGTATTCCATCCAGGTAAAGATAACCAGCCTGCAGATATGGGGAACTGGTTCAAGGTCTAGAAGAAACATGACAAGCCTGGCCAGGAGCTAACCCACTGACATCACCTTAGTTCAGATACTTATTATTTCTCATGTTGGCTATTAAAATAGTCTCATAAATCATCTCCTTGCCTTTGGTTGCTTTTTAGTATGACCCCCACCTCAATACACACAGAGACCCTAAACACATCTACACTGATTCCAGAAATAACTTTTAAAACACAGCTTTAATCAGGACTTTAATTGCAAGGGACAGAAACACAAGTTTAATTTGAACAAAAGAGGAAATTTATTGGAATTCTCATATAATCTTAGGAAGGACATGGATGTAGTTGGGCCTCAAGGGCAATTAAGACCAGAGACTTGAACACTGATAGGAATCTAGTGCTCGTCCTGCATGTTGATCGCTTTCTCTCAAATAAACTTCCTCCCTGTGGCTGTTAAAGGACCTACCAGCAGTTCCTGGCCACATATCTCCCAGCTACACCACAAACATGGGACACAATATTTTCCCCCACTTAAGTCAGAAAAAAAAAAATTGAAGAGAAGTGTTTTGATTGTTCTGATCTAGATCATATGCCCATATATCAACAAATGAAATCAACTATCTTTGGAAGCTTCTGTTAGAACTGCATGGCTGAAAAAAAAAAAAGAACTGCATGGCTGGGGGGCACCTGGGCGGCTCAGTTGGTTAAGCACTTGCCTTCCCCTCAGGTCATGATCTAGGGGTCTGGAATCCAGCCCCGCTGTCGCTGTCGGGCTCCCTGCTTAGTGGGAGTCTGCTTCTCCCTCTTCCTTTGCCCCTCCCCCTGATCATGCTCACTCTCTCGCTCTCTTACTCTTTCTCTCTCGCTTGCTCTAAGTAAATAAATACAATATTAAAAAAGAATTGCATGACTGGGGCGCATTGGTGGCTCAGTCAGTTAAGTGTCTGCCTTTGGCTCATATCATGGTTCCAGGGTCCTGGAATCCAGCCCTACACAAGCAGGGAGACTGCTTCTCCTCCTGCCTCTTCCCTGGCTTATGCTCTTTCCCTCTCTCTTTCTTGCTCACTCTCTGTCTCAAATAAATAAAATCTTAAAAAAAAAAAAACTGCATAGCTGGACAGGAAAGAAGCAGCACCTACCTCTGCCAAAACAGAGGGTTTTATTTCCAGGGCGAGGGAAAGACATTGGGAAAACAATAAAGATCTACCAGATCTCCTGTGTTCTCTATCTTAACTTCCATGCAATCATTCATGGCAGAGTCTTGGAATTTCTCTTATAGCAGAGACTGCTAGTTGTCCCCAGTATCTGTTCTCCCCTTTCCTCCACCAGGCATTCTGCTGCTTGAGACATGAATGTGATGGCTGGAGCTCTATCTTGTATCATGAAGCAAAGTCTCACACTGTGGAGATGATAGGACATTAAGCCCTTCAGGATTTAACATGAAAGAAAAATGAATTTCTATCCTGTTCAATTGTTATTTGGGATGTCTGATAACTCACAGCTGAAACTGATCCTAACTGACAACCCACTCACTTGCCAATGTGATCGAGGCAAAATAATCTAGAAATTAAGAGTGAACCAGGTTAGGGTACATTAGAACCAACCACCTAGGCTTGAATCTATGCTCTGTAGTTTCTGAGCTTGGTGATCCTCAACAAATTGCTTTATCTCTCTGTACCTCAGTTTCCTCATGTATAAAATGAGGTTAGTAACATTATATCAGAGGTTGGTTATGGAAATTATGGAAGATAATTCACATAAGCACTGAGAATAATGCCTGGCATATATAAAGTGCTCAATGAGTGTTAACTACCGTTTTCAATGCCTGCCAAGTTTACCTATTAAAGATCTTAAAAGACAGTCCCTACCTTCACTGCACAAGAGCCATTTTATTCCACTCAAATGAGCCCTGCTTCAGTCCCATTTCTCCACAGCATCTGTACGACGTCTGTCTTGCCCATCTAGAGCACCCGATCTATTCATGTTATTCCTGTTTTTTGTTTTGTTCTGTTTTTTGAAGATTTTATTTCTTTATTTTAGAAAGAGAGATCACAAGCAGTGGGGAGTGACAGAGGGGAAAGGAGAGAGAGAGAATCTCAAGCAGACTCCCCACTGAGCATGTGGGGATCCACCTCAGGACCTGAGATCAAGACCTGAGCCAAAACCAAGAGTTGGATGCTTAACTGACTGAGCCACCCAGGTGCCCTGAGTCACACCTATTTTAAACTTCTTTTTTTTTCTGTTTTAAACTTCTTGATGACTCCCTATTATCTACAGAATGAAACCTTAACTCCTTAGCCTGGTGACTAAGGGGTGTGTGTGTGTGTGTGTGTGTGTGTGTGTTTGTGTTTTGCCTTTTGGATGAGGGCTTTCTGGGCTTATTTCCCGTCACTCCTCCACCACCAACCACACCCTGGCTGCACTCAACTTTTCTCAACCACCATCTCCTTATCTGCCTTAAAAATATCACCCAACCTCCAATCCCCCTCTCCTGAACTCTTTCCTCCCTTGCTTCTGTGGCAACACGTTCTCCTGGTTTTCTTCTAATATCCCTGTCTATTCCTTTTCCATCTTTTTCATGGGCTTCTCTTTCTATAGCCCCTTGGTGAGTGTCAGGGTTCCCTCCTTAGTCCACTCCCAATCTCACTGCATGTCTTCTCCCTGAGTGATGGCATCCACTGTCAGGCTCTCAAGATCTACCTATATGCAGTGACTCCCAGATCTTCACTCCTAACCCTTTGCCTGAGCTCTGGTCTCACACATCACATGAATATTATCTCCTGAAGATCAGAGAGACAAACCCTTATAATGTCCAAAACAGAACTCATCTCCTCCACCCCAAACTTGTTTTTCTTTTTTTTACTCTGAATCTATTGGTAGCACCACTAGTACCCAAGCCAGAAACCTGGATCTCCTCATTCTCTCTTATTCTCTACATCTAATAAATTTCCAAATCCTGCCAATTCCACATCCTCTGTAACTCTCCAATCTGTCTTCTCTTCTCTATACTCACTGCCATTGCCCTAGTCTGGCTCTCATCCTCTCTAGCATGGACTCAGCAAGAGTCCCCTCTCTACCTCCAGTCTGTCATGCCTCCAATCCAACTGACAACCTGAGTTACCTACCTACAGTGAAAATCTTATCATGCTACTGCCCAGCTTAAAACTCTTCACTGGTTCCCACTATCCAATTACTACCCACCCACCCCTGCGGTTGTTGAATACCTACCATGTACCAGGAACTATACTAGGTATTAGGAATACAATGTTGACTATAAAAAGGTCCTTGCCTTTTAAGGAATTTGGCATCTACCTGGGAAGACAGATACATAACCACATATCAATAGCGTAATGTGATAAGTCCTGTGATACATTCACAGAGCATCACAGAAGTATAAGAGAGCGAAGTCTTGTGTCTTCCTAACCTTTGTATCCCCAACATTTGGTACCAGGTCTGATTCAGTAGAGAATTATTTTTGAAGTGAACAGATGATCTTCTCTGAGCCTCCGTTTCTTTCCATGTAAAATGGTTCACAGGTCACATATCAAATGAATGCAGTCAGTGGGTCTTGTTTAGACCCTAATTTGAATAAAGTAAATTCAATTTTTAACAACAAGACAACTAGGTAAATTTAAACACTGGCTAGATATTTAATGATCTTAAGGTACTATTACTTGTTTGTTTTTTTAGTGTTTTTATGGTTCTGTGGTGTGTTAAAAGGTCCTTACCTTTTAGAGGGATTAAAGAAAATATTTAAAAATGAAAGAATGCAATAAAATGTGAAATTTGCCTGAAAATAATCCAGGGGTGTTGAGTAGGGGTATAACTGAAGTACAGCTGCCCACACCTATGTTAATAATTGCTGAAGCAAAAATAATAATAGTAGTAGTAGTAGTAGTAGTAATTGCTGAAGCAGAGTGATGGATAAAATAAATGACAAAATTAATCTCTCGGGGTTTTGTGGCAATTCAATGAAGTGATTGTATAAAACTGCTGATATAGTGCTTGCTGTCTCAAAAAATGTTAGTTTTGCTAACTAACTCAGCCATTTACCTCCATCTATGGGGGCATAGCAGAAGAAACAGCAAGTCAGTGGTGTGGGAATTGGAAACCCAACATCCAAAGAACTGACATATTCAGTCTCATTTCTCTCCTCTGCTCAGTTAAGATAGAGTAGCTAAGAGCACCACAAGGTTCCCAAGCAGCCTTGAGCTGGAATGGCAGTGTTCCAAGACCAGGAGAACACAGGGAAAGAAATCGTGGCTTGAACTTCTGTGGAGGACAGAAAAACTGCTTCAGATCTAAAGAAGTCTTGGATGGAAAGGGCTGTCTTTTCCTGGGCTGCTTGAATTCCTTGGCAATACTGCCACCAGGTGGCTTACTAGCATATTGCCTTACCTTTCCCGGATGCAGTCAGCTCACTGTAAAAATTCTGGAAGGGAAGAGTCCCTCTCAATGAAATGTTCCTTGAACTGCTCAAAGTTGAGCATATCATGTCATATCATATCCCTCATATCAACAATGAACAAAAGTAGTTGGGCAGATAAACAGAATTAAATATGTAAACAGTAAGTTAAAATAGCTACCTTCCCACCACTATAAAACTAATAGTTATTTAACATTTTGTGCACACTTAATATATGCCAGGAACTTATCTAAGTCCTTTATGTATATATGCATTAACTCATTTAACTATTTTTTTCAAAAAATTTTATTTATTCATTTTAGAGAGACAGAGAGAGCATGAACAGAGGGGAGAGGAAGAGGGAGAGGAAGAAGCAGAAACCCTGCTGGGCAGGAAGCCTAATGGGGGACTCGATTCCAGGACCCTGGAACCATGACCAGAGCCGAAGGCAGACGCTTAACCAACTGAGTCGCCCAGACATCTCTAACTCATTTAACTCCTAACAACAAATCCATGAAGGTTGTATTAGATAATATTATCCTCCTGTTACAAATGAAGTGACAGAGACACAGACAAGCTATGTAAGTTGGCCAAGGTCACAGAGTTAGGAAATGCTAGGTAGAACTCAAATTCAAGCCTAACCTGGGTCCAAAGCCCATGCTCTAGTTAAAAAAAATACTACTGGGGCACCTGGATGACTCAGTTAGTTAAGTGTCTGCCTTTGGCTCAGGTCATGATTTCAGGGTCCTGGGATTGAACCCCATGTTAGGCTCCCTATTTAGCGGGGAGTCTGCTTCTCTCTCTCCCTCTCCCTCTACCCCTCTACCCCGGGAGTCTGCTTCTCTCTCTCCCTCTCCCCCTCTACTCCGGCTAGTTCTCTCTTTCTCTCTCTCTCTCAAATGAATAAATAAAATCTTTAAAAAAATACTACTAAACCCACACTACTTCCCAATGCCTGTTTGATGATTGAATAAATAAAAACCCTGGACCTCTGAAATCCAAGGAGAGAAAAGCTCAGGTAGTAGAATCTCATAGTCGGAGGTTAAACTGATCAAGACCTCATCCCTCTAAATCTCATCTAGTTCCTGGAATTTTCTCTGCTGGATCACGACCTCTTTCAGCCCTTTGCTCCCAAAAAGAGTGCTCTCCCTTTAATGTGTTGTCTTGGATCAAAACAAAAAACACTCCATATGATTCTTCCTAACATGAATAAAGCATGCTGGCATTTTCAAAAGATGCTACCAAATTCTAAAGGTAAAGAGAACAGAAATAGGGGAATCTGGATGGCTCAGTTCAGTTAAGTTTCCAACTCTTGATTTCAGCTCAGGTCATGATCTCAGAGTCCTGAGATCAAGCCCAGCATCAGGCTCCATGCCTCCTCCTGCTCACACTCTCATTCGTGCTTCCTCTCTTGCTCTCACTCTTTCGTTCTCTCTCTTTCTCTCTCTCTCAAAAAAAAAAAAAGAACAGAAATGAAGAAAGCAATTTTAGAGAGCATTCAAAAACAGTTTAGATTCTGACCACGCTTATATGGTTTCCAGGCTTTGTGCATTTCAGTATCTGAATTTGTGGCTGGACTCAGAGATAAAAATATGGCTGCCTTCTAGGGAGTACTCACTCTGTGCAAAACAGGGCAATGAAGAGAGAAAAAAGAAATAAAAAGCATCCGTATTAGAAAGGAAGAAGTAAAACTACCTCTATTTACAGGTGGCATGATCTTGTACATGGAAAATCTTAAGAAATCCACAAAAATAGTCTTATAACTAATAAATTCAGCAAGGTTGAAGGATGCAAGTTCAACATACAAAAATCAACTGCAATAACCCTCTAAACAGGAAATTATAATAAAACAATTCCATTTACAATAACACAAAATACTTAGGAATTAGTTTAACAAAAGAAGTGCAGAATTCATATACTGGAACAAAATAAAGTTGAAATAAATATACAGATATTCCATGCCCATGGGTCAGAAGATTTAGTATTGTTAATATTCCACAAATGGACCTACACATTCAATGCAGTCCATATCAAAATCCCAGCAGTCTTTTATTACAGAACTTGATGAGATGATCCTACACTTCACAAAGAAATGCAAAGAAGCCAGAATGGTCTAAACAACCCTGAAAAATAATAAGGTGGGAGGACTCACAGCTCATGATTTTCAGAATTACTCCAAAGCTATGGTAATTAAGATTGGTACTAGCATAGGATAAATATATTGATCAGTGGAATAGAACTGAGAATCCAGAAACAAACTCAGACCTTTACGGCCATTAGTTTTCAACAAGGGTGCCAAGACCATTCAATAGGAAAAAAATAGTCTTTTCAACAAATGGTGTTGGGACGCCTAGATATCCACGTGCAAAAGAATGAAGTTGGACTCCTACTTCACGCCATATGCAAAAGTTAACTCAAAATGGAACAAAGACCTAAATGTAAGAGGTAACATAAAACTAGAAGAGAACACAGGTGTAAATCTTTGTAATCCCAGATTAGGCAATGGTGTCTTAGCTATGACTCCAGAAGCACAAGCAACAGCATGTAACTGAGATTTGTTTTTAGTAAAGGATTAAAGCAACCAAAATAAAACTACCGAAAACACTCTTAGATGTAATTCCTTAATTGTTCATGTTTTGCTTTTCTAACACCTATTTGTTACATATGTGGGGTACCACTCACATCTCCCCTCCAGCCTTCTGACGGTGCATACACACAGGGATCTGATTTAATAATTTTAATGATAATAATGACAGATATAATAATACTTAACATTTAAACAGCACTTACTGTTAACCAGGCATCATCCTAAGTGCTTTACTTATATTAATTTTGCAAATCCTCCTAACAACACTCTTCTCCATTTTACAGATGAGGAAACTGCAGCACAGATAGATTAAACAACTTGCCCTGGGTCATCAAAGCCTATAGAGTATGGAGCTCAGATTCCAATACAGGAAGTCTTGCTCCAGAGTCTGTGCTATTAATCTGGGCAAGCCCTCTTAACTCCTCATATCGAGTGATTATTATAAACCATGTGGCTTAGGACTAGACTGAGGCCAAAGTGGGATTCTTACTCCCACTCCCTCAGCCACATGTTTTATTTTTAAAAATAGTATTATATTTTATTTTTAAGTAATCTCTCTGCCCAATATGGGGCTCAAATTCATGACCCTGAGATCAAGAGTCACATGCTCTACCACCTGAGCCAGCTGGGCACCCCAGTCCCAGGTTTTAAATCTTAGCAACTGTATCTTCAGGCACCACAGACAACAGAGGGGATAATTTTCCTATATAAATTTGTTCAAATCACTTTGGCCCTGGGAGTGGGAGTTAGAAAGAGGAAAGATTAGAGTAGAGCTAAGGGAAAAATAACTTCATCCCAACCCAATAAGCAAAGGAAAGAATATTTTTTGTTATCAGAACAAGATATCAATACAGAAAGCAAGAGTTCAGTGGAAGCTGCCTCATGGTCCTCACAATTGCCATCCAGGGAGACTAGGGGGGTACAAGAAAGCAGTGAAAAAATTCAAGTGCAGAAAAAGCTTGGGTTTTCTGGGAATGAGTTTCTCCTTTCTTTCTGCCACTAATGTGAAGATACATGATCTTCACAAGCATCCCCAGGCTTAGGTGCCCTCTCTACAGATTGTAAAGATGAAAACACCCATCATGGAGCTATGGTGAGCCCATAAATCAATCAAATATAGACTCTATATTCCAGGAATTCACAGACTAGCAGAAAGGCCAGACATGCACCCAGAAAGCTATTAAGCAAAACTGAAGATTGAAGGTGACAGAAAAGAGAAACAGGGAGGGGAGCCTGGGTGGCTCAGTGGGTTAAAGCCTCTGCTTTTGGCTCAGGTCATGATCCCAGGGTCCTGGGATCAAGCCCCACATCGGGCTCTCTGCTCAGTGGGGAGCCTGCTTCCCTTCCCCTCTCTCTCTGCCTGCCTCTCTGCCTGCTCGTGATCTCTGTCTGTCAAATGAATAAATACAATCTTTAAAAAAAAAAGAGAGAAATAGGGAAAGAGGATGAGGAAGAGAACAGGAGATTTAGGTTTCCAAAGAAGTGTTGCTGACTTTGGGTCTTGAGTGTTAGATAAGATTCAGGCATGTGTAAATGGACAGAAGTACTTTTCAAGGTAGAATGCACAGAGGGCATAAGCAGATTCGGTAGCAAACACCAAAATCACATGCATTTTTACAATGAAACAAGAGGCTGTGACATTTTGTGTTTGGTCCATAACCATGAGGTCAGTTGACAAGAGCATTCAACATTTATAACTAGTATCTTTGAGTGTTCACTGATTACATAATTCCAGTATAGTACTAGGACTTCTATTATAACTTACATGTAGACTGACTTACCCAGCAAGAGCTATTTGTGTGTGTAACATATAGACACATATGGAGGTTTTTTTTTTTTTTTTTTTTAAAGATTTTATTTATTTATTTGTCAGAGAGAGAGAGAGGGAGAGAGAGCGAACAAGCACAGGCAGGCAGAGTGGCAGGCAGAGGCAGAGGGAGAAGCAGGCTCCCTGCTGAGCAAGGAGCCCGATGCGGGACTCGATCCCAGGACGCTGGGATCATGACCTGAGCCGAAGGCAGCTGCTTAACCAACTGAGCCACCCAGGCGTCCCCATATGGAGGTTTTAAAAGCGAACCAGATTATCCCAGATTAAAAGAATAAAACTCCTATACATGTCACTGGAAACAATATTGTGTTTTCATCTGACATCATACAATGAGATAGAGAAGAGCAAGTGTCCCTTACTAAGTACTGTTACCAAGTAAGACTGAAGAGTTAACAGTCTTCACAGACAGTTTCAACATCAATGCCATCAAATTGTCTTACCTAAATACCTCAAAGTCTACTGAGGCAAACCTTCATATAACTACAGTAAAGTTGAAATTATTATTATTATTATTATTATTATTATTATTATTGTATTTTATGTATTTATTTGAAAGAGTGTGTAGAGAGAGAATGAGCAGGGGGAGGGGCAGAGGGAGAGGGAGAGGTAGATTCCTTGCTGAGCAGGGATCCCGATGCAGGGCTCAATCCTGGGACTCTGGGATCATGACCTGAGCCAAAGGCAGATGCTTAATCAACTGAGCCCCCAAAATGATTTTTATAAATAACACATGACTGACTGAAAATGATTAGCGGGATTTGCTCAAAGGACTGTTACCATAAGCAACTATAATATTAAATTTTGTTATTTATCGAGTAGTTTGCTACTGTTAATATTATTCCTTTTTTCCTTAGGGGAAAAAACCCATACACACTTTGTTAATTTTAGTCAAAATTTACAGCTAAATAAGTAGTTCAGTATCTTTTTTTAAAATGTCTTTATTTTTAAATTAACATATAATGTATTATTAGCCCCAGGGGTACAGGTCTGTGGATCGCCAGGTTTACACACTTCACGGCACTCACCATAGCACATACCCTCCCCTATGTCCATAACTCCACCACCCTCTCCCTTCCCCCCTACCCCCGGCAACCCTGTTTGTTTTGTGAGATTAAGAGTCTCTTATAGTTTGTCTCCCTCCCGATCCCATCTTGTTTCATTTATTCTTTTCCTACCTCCCAAACTCCCCACGTTGCATCTCCACTTCCTTGTATCAGGGAGATCATATGATAGTTGTTTCTCCGATCGACTTATTTCACTAAACATAATACCCTCTAGTTCCAGCCACATCGTCGCAAATGGCAAGATTTCATTTCTTTTGATGGCTGCATAGTATTCCATTGTATATATATATACCACATCTTCTTTATCCATTCATCCGTTGATGGACATCTAGATTCTTTCCATAGTTTGACTATTGCGGACATTGCTACTATAAATATTTGGGTGCACGTTCCCCTTCAGATCACTACATTTGTATCTTTAGGGTAAAAACCCAGTACTGCAAGTAGTTCAATATCTTATTTAAAGGGATGCCTAGGTGGCTCGGTTGGTTAAGCGTCTGCCTTCCACTCAGGTCATCATCCCAGGGTTCTGGGATCGAGTCCCACATTGGGCTCCCTGCTCAGTGGGGAGCCTGCTTCTCCCTCTGCCTGCCCCTCCCCCTGCTTGTGCTCTGTCTGTCTCCCTCTGACAAATAAATAAATAAATAAATCTTTGAAAAAAATCTCTTATTTTAAAGGAAGGTGCAAATTATCTGCCGAAGTTTCTTTTAGCATACTAGGTAACTTCTCATTCCTTGCTTCCTTCTCTCCACTTCTGTCCACTCCAGGGTCTCTGGGACCAAGGAACCCAGCAGCAGCAGCAAAGCTAAATGCTTTGTCACTAGCCTGTGTTCCCTCTACCAACTACCTTCTTTGTTCCTTTTACTCCATCCCTTTTGTTTTAACCAAATTTTCTACCTCTGATTGGATTACTATTGCTTTGTGATCAACCAATCCCAAACAGTGGCATTAAAACAATCGTTTTATTCTGCTCTCTGATTCTGTGGTTCAGGAACTCGGAGTATGGCAGGGATAGCTTGATTCTGTTCCATGATGTTCGGGGCCTCAGAGGGAGACTCAATGGCTGGGAGATTTAATCATCTAGGGGTATCTTTATTCACAGGTCTCCTGGTGAATGTTGGCTATTAGGTGGAACCTCAGCTGGGACTGCTGACTGGAGGACCTATAGGTAGCTGCAACATAGACCTGGACTTTCTCAAAGTATGGCAGCCTCAGGGTAGTCAGACTTCTTACAATGCAGCCCAGGACTCTACAGGTCATTGTCCCTTCAAATAAGGCAGAAGATGCACTGCCTCTTACCACCTCGCCTCAGAAGTCATAGGTCTCATTTCTCCCTATTCTATTGGTCAGTATGATCAAGTCTGCCAGATTCAAAGGAGAGGGTACATCAACCATAATTCTCAATGGGAGGGTGGCAAGATCACATTGTAGAAGAATGTGAGATGGGAGATACTGTTCTGGTCATCTTTGAAAAATTCTTCTACATTCTCCTATCTACTACTCTTGTTTTTGTTTGTTTAAGGAAAAACAACCTCAGGAGACTACTATCACTGTGGCTTTAAATTCTACTAGAGGGTAACCAGATCCTTTCATTCACCCCTACATCCACTACCTAATCTCTCCTCTTCAGCACATCTAACCATTTGTCTGCTATATATTGCTCCTGGTAGAAAGGGAATTTGGTTCCCTACAGGCTGGACCAAGCACTGCTCACTCTGAGGAGAAAAGCAGCCATTGACATACAGCTGCTGGCCTAGCCCTCACAGCCAGGCCTTGGTGTTCTTAGTGCCAGACAATTTCATGGGTCATCAGTAGCAGGGAAGGCTACTATTTCATCACTGTGACCAAGACAAAAGCAAGAGCACTGCATAATCAGGTCTGAAAAGAGGCAGAACATGAACTTTGACCAAACCACAAAATGACCAAACATCCTTCTATACTGGCTAATGGCCACCACTACTACCAATTAGCCTCCTTCTAGTCTATCCTCCCTCTAGGTAAGATTAACAAAGATGCCCAATTATAGTGTTACCCCTATATTCTGCAACTTCCTAACAGAATCCAATCCAGAGCAAAGCCTCACTGCTTTAAAGCCTCCCCCAAAATTACCTAACACAAGTCCAAAACCTATAATACTAAATCCTTCCTAACATCCCCTGAGACACCCTGCAAGTTCCCAATCATGGGCACTCTTCCTTGATGCAGTGAGTAATCAATCTGACTTGTTCAACCACAGGTATGTTCTTGGTGGTCTTTACTTGGGGACACTGACAACTCCTCTGATGAGTTTGAAAATAGAGAACATATTTCTGGCGAGGTCACTTCTGATCTGCTGAACTCCAGCTTTCAGTCAGACTTTGGATTTGGCTCTTTCACAATGCAGTTTTGGAAGACATTGATATGCATTCTTCAGACCTCCAAAAGCTATTAAAATGACTCCATAGTTAAAAATTATATGAGATTAAGTCCTCCAGGTTTCCTCATAACCTTATCAAGTTCAGAAAAGCAGGCGAAGCCGCTCTGTCCCCATGATGGTCACAGGACTTAAGGACAACCTGGCTGCAGGCATACAGGTGCTTAAGCCTCGGCTTCTGCTGTGGGAAAAGCTAAGCAGGTATGCACCTGCTAACTGGCTTTTCAGTTTCAGATACAGATTCTGGAATATATTTCTGCCTACTTCTCCTCCTCCTGGTGAGTTATTCATTTTCCTCTAATTTATTTTACAGTTCTCACTCACTTTATGTAGGGACTTATCCTTGGAAAGGCAATTCCAAATGACTTCCATAGCCTTGTGGTTAACTGCCTGACCTGAAACCCCACTCTAACTCAGGTTATAGACACTTACTGATTTAAAGCTGTTTAGAGAATCAGCAGTAGCAACCAGTAAATTTTAGTTGGAAGCAGTCCTGTCTGAATTTGAATTGCAGAGTAATCATTTGTTTATTACATGACCCCAAATTCCCTTCCATCTGTCCACCCTCAGAGTTTGTAAGATATTGAGTGCTCAAGCAACAAAATTAAATCATCTCTACCTAGAAATCACTTAGGACACAGTGATGCATAGTTCAAACTAACAGAGGTTTCCTTCCTTCCTTCCTTCCTTCTTTCATTTTCTTTCTTTCTTTCTTTTGAGAGGAGCACACGTGTGAGTGAGGGGCGAGAGGTAGAGGGAGAGGTAGAGAAAGAATCTTAAGCAGGCTCCATGCCCAATGCTGAGATCATGACCTGAGCCAAAATCAAGAATCAGATGTTTAACTGACTGAGCCACCCAGGTGCCCCTTCATTTCATAGAAAATTATACTCTCTATAAGATTAGGCGATTAGGTAGAGATGAGAACTGGTGTGGAGAGGAGAAAGCAGTACACAAATATAATGAGAGTCTCACTGACCATCTGCAAAATTTGATTAATATTCGAGTCATGTGTCTGAGTGTTGAGGGGGTCCAGGACATGCAATTCCAAAATATGGCACCTTGGCATATTGAATGCTTTAAGTTAAAGGATTTGGGAAAAAATAGCAGAAGCAGAAAGCTCATTTTGACCTCCTGTCCTCTGAAACAGGTCATTAAACCCCACGTGAGAGGTGGCCTCCCTATAGCACGAACGAAAGAGTGATCTTTATCTTCAAAGATAAAGAGATGTTGAGAGAAATCCTAACAAACAGGCCTTTGCTAAGTTTCCCCCAGTTTACTACACTTGCTTCATACTCATTATCATATTCCTCGATGACTGTCCACTCTTCATCAGTCCTAGCATAAAATACTTAGGTCTGTTTCTTAGGATCTTCATTTCCTTACAAAGTCTCCTGCATCATGTAAAACTTAATGCTTTTGTCTACTTCTCTCCTGTTGGTTTTTAACACTCAATCAGGAACCCTAAGAGGGTTGAGGAAAACTTTTTCCTCCCATGTAGTGTCCTGCTGACTCCCTTGGGATGTGGATATGACAGATACTTATATTTCTGAAACATTCAGAGTACTGATCATCCTAGAATCTTGCTGGTCCCTACAAAGACTCGTAATAGACTCAGGCCAGTGTGTTTGGACTTTTAAAAAATGTTTTATGTGTGCATCTTTGATTTTGCAGTTTTGTTTCATAACTGGCTTGGGGAGAGATTTGGGATCCAAAATTGATAGGGGTTTAGAATGATTATTGTCATTCCTAAAAATGTGTCTTGGTCTTTTTTTAGACTTATGGGAGGGGCTTGGATATTAGGTAGAAATGTGGACTGTTTCTCTCCACGAGACTGTCTAAGCCATTCCCTAAAGAAAGGTTTCAAATTAAGCTTTAGCATACTAAGATTTCTGGTTCCATCTGTGCTCTACAGTGAATAAACT
The DNA here is from genome assembly GCF_963455335.1 of Martes martes. NCBI lineage: Eukaryota > Metazoa > Chordata > Mammalia > Carnivora > Mustelidae > Martes > Martes martes. Next base: position 79,268,925 of record NC_137897.1, read on the forward strand.
GATTGTTTCTTCTGAGAATGGTGAGGTTTCACTAGGGAAAAAAAAAACTATTCATCACACCTCAATTCTAGCTCCTTATACTCATCTCTGTTGATTAGATTGTCACAATTTTTTTTAACTTTTAAACTCAAACATAATTTACCACAAGAAATTGAGCAAACCTCAGGGTTTTTTGGTGATGACACAAGTTGGGGTGTGAGTTACATTATAAATACCTACTTACCTGGGTATAACTGAGCAAGGCAACTGAAATGAAAATAGCTACTTTGTTTTTTAAACAATTTATGATGCAAGGAAATCTGATACTTATTTGGGAAGAAAAGAACTGGTACAAACCTTGCTTTGTTTAGTTCTGGAAGATTCATCTTTGTTCCTCCATTCAAAGCATACAAATGAACAACAAAAACAAATCCATTTCGTATCTACTGAGAATTAACTCAGATATGTCTAACCTTTGGTTGTGTCTGGTTTTCCCTAGAGATGTCCTTCAGTTTAACGTCAGTTCTGTTTAGACCAGTAGTTCTCCAAGTGTGGTCTCAGAACCAGTAGCATCAGCATCTCCTGGAATTTGTTAGAAATATAAATTGGAAGGCCCAACCCAAGACCCACTGAATCAGCAACTCTGTGGGTAGGACCCAACAATCTTTGTTTTAACAAGCCCTCCAGCTGATACGGATGCCCAAGAAAGTTTGAGAACCACTGACTTCGATTGTCTGCTACACTTTTGTTTCTCTGGTAAACAAAGCAGCAGGTTTAATGATTTGAAAGTCTTAAAACATAGCTTAGGATTCCAGGTGGATGCACAATTCTGTGAACTGAATTTGCTGGAAAAACAAAGAACTGGCACAGAGATGTTTCAAATGCTTAGGGCAGACAGGCCTTGTGTCCTGCACTGTAGTTCTACCCAGAACTTGCAGACTACATGTGCAAAGGGAGGCCTTGTTCTCAGGTAAGACTGACTCTCCAACAGGGGCCCTGGAAGTGCCATTGTGAAGGACAACTGCTCTCACCAAGAATGAACCAGTTTGGGCCTTAAGTGCTCCTCAGTTCTCCACGTAGCTGCTGCTCCTGACTTAAACAGGCCTTGAAATTTTTATAGTCTGGCCCTACTTATAGTATCTTCAAAGTATATGTCAAATCACATCAAAGATTGTGCCAGATTGCACCCTCAGGTGAGTTTGGTGGCCCCAAGTTTTCAAAAACACTTGAGGTATATATCTGTCTTCTTATATTGTAATTGACTATCTCCAAATGTATATCGTAACTAGCAGGCTTTAAATGTCGAAAATAATGGCTAACTCCTTTCCTCATCCACAGCCTTTAGTGCAGTCTAGGTACTTGGTAATTTGTTAAGGGAATCAACCCATCAAAAGTAAAATCTGAAGCCAGGGATCCATTAATATCATCCCATAAAATCATCCCGTATAGGTACGACTCATAGATGCTGCTGCCCAGCTTTTACCCTCCATTCATTTATTAGCCGCCTCCCCCATCTCCAAGTAACCAGAATATTCACCCGTCTCAACAACAGCATACACACAACACAGTACACTCCCCTATCCAACAAGGACGCAATCAAATCTCGCCGCTGGTCCGTCAGTCTGTCAGTTCCCCTACTCTCCATTACTTCTCACTTCCGTTCCCCTCTCCCTGCGCGGCTGGAGGCAGGATGTGCCTACGCCTTCAGCCCAAAAGAAGTGCTCACAAACCTCCGCCTCATCCGCTCTCCACGCAGCGGCCGAAGGCCCCTGCCTTGCGGTCCCGGAGAGCAACTGCGGCGGCATTGACTAGACCCCAGCTTGCCGCAGCCTTCACTGAGAGTCGGACATAATAGAGAGGTACACAGAATATTTCCCAGGCGCCCACAGGACGACGTAAAACGGGTTCCCACAATCCTTTTCGCCTTCGTTTTCCCCATCCATACCATCCCTGCCCGCGCGCGCGCAAAAATGGCGGTGGGGGGGGCATTAACCCTTTCGTGTCTGAGCTCATTGTCCCATCGATGCCTTCTTGTGCGCGGATTGCTTTGTTGGGAGATACAGGCAACTTCTCTGGTAAAAGAAATAGAAGACCAGGCCTACCTTTTTAGTCATAGTCATCTGTTGAACGTTTTCTCAATTTTCTTGTAGTTGACCTGTAAGTTTACCAATCTTTTTTTTTTAAGATTTTATTTATCCACTTGAGACACACACACACACACACACACACACACACACAGAAAGAGAGATCACAAGTAGGCAGAGAGGGAGGCAGAGAGAGAGAGGAGGAAGCAGGCTCCCCGCTGAGAGAACCCATTGCGGCGGGGGCGGGCGGGGGTGGGGGGAGTTGATTCCAGGATCCCGAGATCCTGACCTGAGCCGAAGGCAGAGGCTTAACCCACTGAGCCACCCAGGCGCCAATCATTTTTAAATACGAGCTTAATTTACTTGTTCACAACCTGAATAGTTCATAATAATGCCTTTAAGCTTCCGGACCAACCCAAACTCTAACTTTGCAGTTTATGATTTTTCACCGTGATTGCCCTTTCTATCCTATGTTTCCCATCTCCTTTTGGTTTGACTCTTTAACTGCCTACCTCAATGATTAAGAGCAGGCACTTTGTAAACCTGGCTTTCTGGGTTTGAATCTCCACACTCTACCACTATACAACCACGGAATCTTGGGCAAGTGATTTAAGCACGCATTCTTTGGCTTCTCCATCTGTAGAATTGATATAACAGTAGTACCTACCTCTAGAGCTGTAGTGAGAATTTTATAAGTTCACATGTGAGCAGCACCTAGAATATTGCCAGGCACAGAGTTAAGCAGTATATTGAAATAGAAATGTTAATTATGGACTTTGAGGGTGAGGTCGTCTCAGCTAAGGCCTTCTAGCTAATTAAATACTGAATGATAATAATGGTTAACATGTGGACACCTATGGACCAAGTACTGTATTAATTGCTTTAAACCCATTTTGTTGGTTTTGTTTGTTTAATCCTCACAATTATTGGTGGTAGTTACAAATATTATCCTTCCCTTTCCTTCTCTTTGTTTTTCTAAAGCAGCTAAGAAAAATTCCGATCAGTGAGACATCAGATAACTCTAACTTTCCTGTGGTCATAGAGTGAATAACACATAGAGCCAAGACTTAAACTCAGATAAACTCAAATATATCTTGGTCCTACTCAAATATCACTGAGAAAATGGCAATAAATTATTTTTGAGTGCTCTTTTTTCCCCTAAGAATTGCCTCAATATCTGTGCAGGTGAGAAAGTTTAGGTTCTCTTCAGAGTAGAAGGGCAGCAGGCAATAAAGCAAGGGTCTCTCTCTTGAAGGCTGGCAGCAAAGGAGATGTGCAAAATAGCAATAGTCATAACCAGCTCACTTATTGTATCCCACTGTGCTACACAGACCGCATTACTGCTTAAGACCACCAGAGATAAAGATGCAGGATCCCCACCTCACCTGACCATCCTGTAAAGCTTGAATATTTTCAAAGATTATGCTTGTTTTAGGACAGCACCAAGAGACTCTAATATACTATTCTGACTCCAGCCCAAGTGACTTCCACATTTGCAGTTCATAGAATCAGGTATTTCTACCTCAGCTCAAGAGCACAGGGAAATCTCCTTCCTCCACCCCCAGATTAAAACAAAAAAGGAATTCCCTCCTTTCTTTCAGAGCCTATAGTACCCAGGGTCTTGTAATTCTTGCTTCACACCCACCTACTACTGCTTCCCAACTTATTCTCAGGCAGTTTATAATGGTTTTTCCAGCAGAAGGACTGGTGATGGTAGAGAGACTGGGGAAGGAGAAGGTAAATGCCAGATTTTGTTGAAGGTAAACCAAGTACTGCCTCGTCCCCACCCTCTACCACTTCTGTGGATCCCTGACCTTCTTCACTCCCTCTTGGCACTTCAGAACCCATTATTCTGGATACCCAGGAAACCTCTGGGCTTGAATTTTAGAAGAATCAACTTCTTGTCTTTTCCCCCCATGATGCCCATAATGGCATACCTGACCGGGCTTGGTCTTCTAATTGAAGAGGCTAAATTTTAAAAGAAAAGAGATAGCAGGGGAAGGCATTTTACTTAATCTTCTTCATTATTTCTAGCAATCAAACTATTAGAAATGTCAGCATAGGGGTAAAACTGCAAGAAGTTCAGTTCCAGAGGCTAGGAAAGATAGAAATTTTGGCCAAAATGTTGACAGAAGACAGACAAGCACACAAGGGTATGTCTAGGGCCAGTAGAAATAAAGGAAGGGGGGATGTTGGGGTGCATATCTCAGACACAGACAAGAGACCCTGCCTTTATAGTTCCTTTTACCTTAAATTCCATATCACCATTCCAGAGACTTCATCTGCATTAAATCCTAACTAACCTGGTGCTTTCACTGCTGGGCATCTTGCTCTGGTCACTGAAGCCACCACCAGCTGTGACTGCTTAGCAAAGAGAATAGGTGAGGAGGGGAAGATATTCTTAAACCCAGTGCTAGAAAGGGAGATGTGTTCCCAGCATCCCTAGTTGTTCTCATAACATTTCTCATAACACCATCGTACATAGTTTAAGTGTATAAGTTCAGCAATGCTTTCTGTAGTATGTTTCAGTTACATGTTTCTTAAGGGCTTATCTGGGGTCATAACCTGCAAATGACAGTTTTTCTGCACTGTAGTCTCTGTACACTGCTGGTGACTAGTTCAGGCCACCTTTATAGGGCAGATGGACCCATCCCCTGCAGTTCTGGGTTTTAGCTGCTGACTCCAGCTGCTTCCTTCTCTAGAGAATTGCACTCTGCAAAATAGGAGCTTCAGTACTCTGCAACACCTCCTCTCCGTATACACCCCTGCAACCTGCAGTCAATGACTGAATGATGATGAGGGTACATAATGCCAGCCACTTTGCCTCAAAGTAAACCTATTCTGTGGGGTAAATCCTACTCCAGTGTTCCTTATCGGATCAGGCTAAAGCTAGTCTCCATTTAGCTTAGTTGTTTTCCCCCTTGCCCTGTCCCGCTTCCTTCATTTCCCTTTACCTGAGAGCGCTTCCTCCATAAATGCACTTGCATAAGAACCACCTCCTCTCAGGCTGTGCTTCAAACAACACTACCTAAGAGTCCTTCTTATTTTAGGTTTATCAGAGGACTAAGTAAAGAAGGCCCTCTGTAGTCCTCCCTTCCTTCCCCCATTGTTGGCATCCATCTCTGGAGAAGCCAGTGATGAGTTAAGACGCAGGGCCCCTCAAGTCAAACGTGGACCCATGACCTACTTCAGATGAAAATGAGGCCCAGCCTATTTCTAATATATTTTTTAAAAATATTTTATTTATTTGAGAGAGAGAACGAGAGGGGGGAGGGGCAGAGGGAGAGGTATAAGCAGACTCCCCGCTGAGCAGGGAGCACCACACAGGGCTGGATCCAAGGACCAGGAGATCATGACCTGAGCTGAAATCAAGAGTTGTATGCTTAACCAACTGAGCCACCCAGGCGCCCCCCCAATATCTTTTGTCTTGCTGATGTGAACAGACTATATTCTATCAAATCAGAGATAAAGATACATTCGTTCATGCTTCACTGTAATTCTTTCTCACTACAGAATACGAAAAATTCTTATTACTATTAGAGCTAGGTAGCATTTCTTTCTCTTTTTTTTAAGATTTTATTTCTTTACCTGACAGACAGAGATCACAAGTAGGCAGAGAGGCAGAGAGAGAGAGGAAGGGAAGCAGGCTCCCTGCTGAGCAGAGAGCCCGATGCAGAGAGCCCGATGCAGAGAGCCCGATGCAGAGAGCCCGATGCGGGGCTCGATCCCAGGACCCTGGGATCATGACCCGAGCTGAACGCAGAGGCTTTAACCCACTGAGCCACCCAGGTGCCCCCTATGTAGCATTTCTTAAAGATTTGGTTAGATTTTAAATCTCTTGTGGTAGGTATTCTTGCTGTAATAGCGTGAATCTTACATTTATTTATCAGCTGTTGACTGTTTTATTTCTGTTAACTATAAACTGTTATTGAAGATGGCCAAAGAATGAGCCCAGGTTTTGATACCTGATAAAGAAGTGCTGATTAATCTAGAAGTATTAAAAAACAGACCAGATTACCAATTTTCAAATAATAAAAATATGTTTTAATTTAATAATTCTGCTATGATTCAGAAGACATACCAGGGTTATCATTATAAACCTCAAAATTGTAAAAGTGTACAGCTATTAGTTAAGAGTAATGTTCAGATTGAAAATGACCAGATTTTAAAAATTTACATATGCAGAAATGCAAATTCTGTAACATGTAGCATCTCGTTCAGTTTTTTCCATATATATGTATATACATATACATATATATGTGTGTATCCTATTATATATCCCTTGTATAGCCACCAATACCAATCTCAGTTGACTAAATCCACTCTACTGGCTTACAACAAAAGTCTCAAGACAATAATTTTCACTGGGATTATCTTCTCAATTAACTTCCACCTAAATTAGGACCCAAATGTAACTGAAAACCTATTTCTGTGTACATTTGAATACATTCCTTTTGGTGTGACTTCTCATAATTGTTCCCTTTTTATTTATTTTTATTTATTTACATATCTATATATAATTATTTTAATTCTTTTTCATTTGTTATTTAACAAAATACATTGATCATCTCTTCCCTCTAAAAATTTTAAATTATGGAGGTCTTTTAAATGGTTTCTTTTGATTTGCTAACTGAAATAAACATTCTCTATTTCATAAGAAGAAAATATCATTCATTTAAAATTTCTGCTGATCTGAGAAATGTTTGTTTTTTCTGAAAAGCACTTTCTGCATTAGTCAAATAAATCTCAATATTTATAGTTCTTATACAATATTTTAGTTGTGTGCAAGATTTGCAATATAGCATAGGAAAGAGTGCTATTTTTACTTGCTTAAAACAGACATGTACTGAAGAGGAGATATGACTCCTAACTTACCTGTAACAGTGGTTAAGTGAAGGTTTGGCAAGAGCAATTGAAGAATGGAGAATTATCCACTCATTAAACTTTTAAAGTACTTGAACATTAAGATGGAAAGAATTATACAGGAGAAGATTATATCTTATTTCCTTTTCAAAAGTAAGAAGAAAATTATATGAGGGCAACTATGTAAATTTATTATAATAGTTCCCTTTGTTGGTATTTCTAAAAATATTTCTGACCATCAGCCCTTAGGGGTTTCCATGATTTTATATGATTAATATTACATCATCCATTTCTTTTTTAAAAAGATTTATTAATTTATTTGAGTGAGAGCAAGTGCTTGGGGGTTGGAAGAAGGAGAGAATCTCAAGCAGACTCCTCACTGAGTGCAGAGCCTGATCTGGGGCTTAATCTCAGACCTGAGATCATGACCTGAGCTGAAGCCAAGAGTCAGATACTCAACCAACTGAGCTACCCGGGTGCCCCTCACATCATCCATTTTTAATCAAAAGGGTTTTCTAAATCTATGATCTGTCTTTCAAAATTAAGCAGTTTCACCACAGAAATGATACTGAATTTCATTGTCACACTGTTTTATCTAAAATGCCCACCTTGGGATGCCTGGGTGGCTTAGTCAGTTAAGTGTCCAACTCTTGATTTCAGCTCAGGTCGTGATCTCAGGTTCGTGGGATCAAGCCCCATGTCGGGCTCTGTGCTCAGCACAGATTCTACGTGAGATTCTCTCTCTCTCCCTCTCCCTCTACCCCTCCCCCTGCTTGCAGACTCTCTCCCTCTGAATGAATAAATAAACAAATAAAATCTTTTTTTTTAAAGTAAAATGCCCATCTTTCATAGCCTAACAGACAGCTACTCATATTCTAAAAGCCCAGGCCAAAAGTTATTCCCTCTGGAAAGCCCTTCCCAATTTCCTTTCTCCCAGACAGAATTCATTCTTTCCTTAAATGTGCACTCATAGGTCTTTATAGATACGGACCTTGTACCCCAAGGTATTACACGTTGCATCAGTTAGGAATTATGTTCGGCTGTCATTAAGAAACCCAAGATTTTTGTATTCCATAAAAGAAATCCAGAGGTAGGCAGTTCATTATTGTTATGGTGGTTGCTTTCATATTTCCGCTCTATTTTCCAAGCTCAAGCTTTGCCTTCATAGCTTGAGGTTTCCTCAGTGTAACAAAATGGTTGATGTAGTTCCAGGCATCACATCCGTGTCCTAGGGAAGGATGAATAAGAAAGTAATACAAAATGGCCTCTTATGAGGCCTTAGCAGCCTCATAAGCACCATCTTTCTATCTCCCTCACCCCAGTGCATGCACACACACACACACACACACACACACACACCCAAGGACAAAATTATGAATCTTTCCAGAAAGCCCCAACCAGCATCTTCAACCTCCATACCATTGGCCTATGTATAGTCACATGGGCACCCCTGTCTGAAAGGGAGGCTGAGAAATTACATTTTTCCCCCATTTGAATACATAGCTACCCCCAACAAAACCAGGTTTTGTCACTTAGAATGAGGAAATAGGTTGTGTGATAGACAACTTGCAATCTCTGGCACTTTTTCCCACTTTTTTTTTTTTTTAACCATATCTGTTTCTTTACCTAGATTGTAAAATCTTGGAAGGTTTAGAGTATGCCACATTCATTTTGTATTTCTAGAGCCTAGCACAGTACAAGACACTCAGTGGTTTACTGTTTATTTCCTTCACTACAATATGAAGGTTTATTCTGTGTAATCTGCCTGGATAGAGAAGAGTCTATGTTTTACCAGAATAATTTTTTGTGCTTTATGTTGACTTTATTATGTCCTCAATTATTTAAGAAAACAAATCTTCCTTATTTATTTAAGGGCCAAGATTCTTGACAATCACGTTACCTTCCATATTTATCTTTAAATGTCTTATTTTTCCCTTCATATGAATAGCCAAATATTGTTTCTTAGCACCAACTATCCTATTTTTTTAAGATTATTTATTTATTTATTTGACAGACAGAGATCACAAGTAGGCAGAGAGGCAGGCAGAGAGAGAGGAAGGGAAGCAGGCTCCCTGCCGAGCAGAGAGCCCGATGTGGGGCTCGATCCCAGGACCCTGGGATCATGACCCGAGCCGAAGGCAGAGGCTTTAAGCCACTGAGCCACCCAGGTGCCCCCAAATATCCTATTTTAAGTGTTCAAATCTCTTGATAACTTTTGATTTTTTTTCCTTCCTAAAATTGAATCGTAAATGTAAATTGAAATAAAATAACTTTCAGGATATCTTTTGCATGTATAGTTATCTTTGACATTTTCAATCAAAAACTTGTTCTTTTACTTTATAAAAAGAGAGGTGCTAGGGGCGCCTGGGTGGCTCAGTGGGTTAAAGCCTCTGCCTTCGGCTCAGGTCATGGTCTCAGGGTCTTGGGATCGAGCCCCGCATCGAGCCCCGCATCGGGCTCTCTGCTTGGCAGGGAGCCTGCTTCCCTTCCTCTCTCTCTGCCTGCCTCTCTGCCTCCTTGTGATCTCTGTCTGTAAAAAATAAATAAATAAAAATTAAAAAAAAAAGAGAGGTGCTAGAAACTGTTATGTTTAGTCAGTGTTACTTTTGATGAGTTGCATGGGAAGAGTTATCCAATCAGGAGAGATGCTCAGACTTCTCCAGTTTAAATTTGTATGGAGAAAATGTTATTAATATAAAAATTTCAGAAGTTATATGCTATATGGGAAGTACCTAGAGATTTCTCAATGCCCTCAGTCTCCATGATGTTTCTGTTTATCAGAGTCCTAGTAGTGCTTTGCCTGAGAATATTAGGTAACAACAATATAGTGTTATCAGTTATAATTTCAGTTATTATTATAAACTTTTACTTGGCCACATCTTACTTATGAATTTGAATCTAGCATCTTAAGGCAAGTGGTTTTCTTTTTTTAAGATTTTATTTATTTATTTGAGAGAGAGAGAGAGCACAAGTCAGGGGGAGGGGCACAGGAAGAGGGAGAAATAGGCTCCCTGCTGAGCAGGGAACCCAATGACATGAGACTCCATCCCAGGACCCCGGAATCAGGACCTGAGCTGAAGCCAGATGCTTCACCAACTGAGCCAACTAGGCACCCCTCAACGCCAGTGGTTCTAACTGAGGATGAACATCAGACTTAATGGAGTTCCATTAAAATACAGATTTTTGTACCTGTTCCAGACTTACTGAATCTCTTTATTTGATATTGTTCATATTCCATCAATATGTATTCTCCTGTATGTTTGGTATATTCATAGTATAGAATGTACATTATATCTCTGTATTATTATTATATGTTATATCTTAAGTTTTTTTCTTTTTTTAAAATTTATTTATTTTAATGAGAGAGAGCATGAGCAGGAGAGACAGAGGGAGATGGAGAGAGAATCTGAAGCAGACTCCATGCTGCATGTGGACCCCAGTTCAGGGGCTCAGTCCCACAACCCTGAGATTACAACCTGAGCTGAAACCAAGAATCAGATGCTTAACCAACTGTGCCACCCAAGAGCCTCAAGTTTTTTTCCTTTATTAAAGTGATTTTCATTAATTTTTTGTAAAGAGGTAATATTCACCATCTTTATTGAAAATAGGCTCAGTAAAAAAAAAAAAAAAAGGAAAGAAAATAGGCTCAGTAATTATCCTTATAGATATTTTGTCTCAAACTTTGGGAATTGGCTTTATTATTGGGACTGTCTCTGATACCATATATTTGGGCCCATTGATTTGTCCTGTAGGAAAAAGGATCAGCAGATAATTTAATTCAAGAAAGAAAAAGAAGTTAGGGGTCTCTGATTTGAGAACTGAAAACCTAACTACTTTAGAGGAATTCTGGATTTCTTTTTTCCTCTCCTCAGCCCTCTTGATTTCATGTTTTATAAGAGGTCCAGAAAGTGGAGCAAGTCCTACATGCTGTGGTTCAGAGCATAGCAAGCAGTTTAGTCAATACCACTGCAATGGCTGAATGGTAGTCCCTAATGATATTTCCACTTCCTCATCCCTGAAACATGTGACTATTACTTAATACAGCAAAAGAGTGAATGTTACTATATGTGGCAAACAAAAATGTGAATAAATTAAGGATTTTGAGAGAAGGACCTTATCCTGGATTATGTGGGTGGGCCCTAAGTCCAAAGACAAATGTCCTTATAAGTCAGAGACTGGGTAATTCGGAGAACAACCTCATACCTGGCTTGACAGACTTTTTGGATTGGGACTGAGATCTATTCCCTCGGTTTAATATGGGCACTTGGCTCCTGGCTGAGAAGTGAATCACAAAGTGTGGTAAGTAATACACTCAAGCTTTGTTTTATCAGTAGGTTGTGTTGGTGATCTTTGGGGAGCTAATTATGTATATATTTATACATTTTATATATAAAATTTCATATATCTAGATGTAGATATAGATAGATACAGATATGGATACATACACACACATATACATACATACACATCAATCACATGAAACAATTTACAGGGGTGTTAGAGCATTGGGTCAAGTCTAATATATTTCTTTTTTTTTATCCAATAGTATTCTTTTTTTTTTTAATCCAATAGTAAGTCAAATGATAAAGACTGGTTGGCAGTTCTCAATCTTGTTCAGTCTCCACAACCCTTTCACAGCCCATCAGCTCTCTGGGAGGAAAATTGTGCTTCTGAAGAAGGCAGGTCACCCCAGGGTTTCTTTCCAGCCCCAGACCCTCAGAGAAGGTAGGGAACTACTATATCCATGTTTTCAGAGAAATAGAAATTAGGAAAGATCTTGGTGGAGAATGAAAGGGAGGGATGAGTTGGGTAAATGCATTCAAACTAGGTACACCCAAGGAAAAACCAAACAAATTAAAGTGGGGCAAGGAGGAAGGATGCACAACAGTCATCAACTCCTAGTGGATAAGAGCTTGGTAAGATGTATTAGTACATTATTACCTTATATTTAAGTAAACGTTATACACACAGTGCACATACCCTGTTTATTGCTCTCAATATCTAATTAATGTTTCTCAACTGAGAAGTATATCGGACGGACCTCTTCAAGGAAAAAACATTCTCTTAGACTCAAGCATTTACGGAAATTCTTTTCATAATATTTCTTAAATGTAAACAAACATAAAACTAAATAGAAACACTGCTGTTCATAAAGCTCTTATACAAATTTAACATCAAAGTAAATTTACAATTTGTGCACAAATTTTAAAATGTTAATTTAATGGTACATGATGTTTGTTGAGAGAAAACTGCTCTTAGAAACCTAAACAAACTACTGACTAACCAGCATGTGTTCTTGGCTTTCAACATGCCTGTATGTGAGTCTTTTTAGGACCCTGCTACCCCATCAATTTCCTTTTTCAAAACTACCAATCTTCATCTGTATAGTAAGTTATGAAGTAGGAGGTACACCTAATTTATTTCCTTACTAGCTCATGACAAAGTAGTATTGTTGCCAGCTTGTGAAAAACATGTCCTAATTATGTGGCAACTGTTAGTTACCATTGTCACCCAGATACTCCAGGATACGCTTAAAATTAAATGTAAAAGTAAAACATACTTGTAAAAAACTCACAGACTCTGAGTGCCTACATTATTATGCAGCACTTGACTATTGTTAAAGGGGACTAAGCCACTGCCCATTCAGGCTCCCTGGGAATGGTGCATTGGGGACCAAAAGTCAAACCATCTACACCTTCACATGGATGATTTTTAAATTAAATGAAAGAAGACAGGCACACTCAACAGTCAGGTAACCAAATAACTGAAGCAAGACCATATATACATTTTAAAGAAGTGGTTGAGTTGTTTTCATTATACGTTAAATTGTAGAACACGGCACAGAGATTAAGACTGTTTGGGGCTTGTGTGTGATGCCTCCCCATTTCTCCAGCCTCCTTTCTCCTTCCCTCCTCCTGAGTTTTTTCACCTTTCTTCTTTTTTGCACCTAGTTTAGTTTTAGGTTTCCCTCAAAGTTCAATGTAATGAGTTTTTCCATAAAGCTAAATATATTTAGTTTTTTTATTAAGAGACTATGCCCTTGTTATTTTATATGAAAATGTGATTCCTTTTATAAAGTAGTAGCAGTTTTTAAAAAATGGTCTTCATTTGGCAAAATAAGAAATTGGAAATCTTGTATTTTCCTCCAAATATTAAAAAAAAATTTACAATTCCAAGATCTGCAACCACTTGTCTGGAAAGCAAAGAGAAAGAGACAGGAGGATAGAATGGTATGTGACACCTAGTAAGCTGACTTAAGTTGAACAAGTTAAGCGCCATAATATTCTTTCTACTGAAGCAATGGCAGGAATATGTAAGACTCATTTGGGAGTCAGGGAAGGCTTCACAGAGGAGGTAACATTAGAGCTGGGGCTTTAAGGATTAGCAGGGGAGAACTGGCAGGGCATTCCAAGCAGAATGCATAATGGGAGCTAGAGCACAGAGCACAAAAGAGCACTACGTGTCCAGCCACTCTGAATAGCTTGGTGGCTGTTATGTAGAATTCTCAGGGTTAGAAGATCAAGGGAGAAGCAGGGACTATCTTTTTTTCTTACTTGGCCGATTTCCCCTGCAGCTCATTGCACAGTGCTGGGCACACACTGCAGGGGCTCAATATAAATACTCACTGAATTGGGACAGGGTGGTCGAGTACGCTGGGAACCAGGGCATCTGGATTCTTTCTCACGCACTTGCAGTGTGACCTTGGCCAAGTCCCTTTTCTTAGGGCTGCCGCTTGCTGCTTATTAAGCAGTCGTGGGTAAAAAAACAGAGGTGGTTGGCCTGAAGCGCGGGGCCTTTCCAGCGCGAGGAACCCCAGATTCGACCCTTGGAGGGCGAGGGGGGGGGGCGGCGGTTCAATTCCTCCTCCGGTCCAGCAGGGGGCACAGGGTGCGGCTTCCCACCGCCTTTCTTCTCCAAGCTGGCGCCGGCGGATTGCAGCAGTTGCGAGCGGCGAGCGCGGTGGGGCGGGGCGAGCCCAGTGGCGGCTGCGGCGGCGGCGGCGCTGCGCTGCGCTGCGCTGCGCTGCGCTGCGCTGCGCTGCGCTGACTGGGCTGGGCCGGGCAGCGGCCGCAACTGGAGAGGGTTGCCGAGGCCACTAAGCCGCTGACGGGGTGGCCAGTCTGTTGCTGTGCTCTCTAGCAGCCTCTTAGCGCGGCCGGCATTCCCTGGGCGGCATCTGGCCGCGGCACTCAGCCTGTTAGCGAGCTACGGTGGGCACACCCCGGCGCGGCGGCGGCGGCGGACAGGTTAGAGTGGGGGAAGGGGCAGGCGCGGGAGCAGCCCTGGGCCACAGAGGGAGCCCAAAGCCAGGTCGTCTCCAGCCATGTCCGACGAGACGTCGGCCACCACTTCATACGAAAAGTTTCTAACCCCCGAGGAGCCCTTCCCGCTTCTGGGACCCCCTCGCGGAGTGGGCACCTGCCCGAGCGAGGAGCCAGGCTGCCTGGACATCAGCGACTTCGGCTGCCAGCTTTCATCTTGTCATCGCACGGATCCACTCCACCGCTTCCACACCAACAGGTATGAAACGTCGCTGAGGGCAGGGTCGAAGTGCCCACACCCCTGCCTCAAAAGGGAGAACGCTGGGTCTCTCCCAAACCTGGCGCTCCGCCTCGGGTCTGCGCTTCCATCGTCCCCTCCCCCACCTTCCTCCGACCAGCGCTCCTTCCCTGGCTCCTTCTCTGTCCTCCTCCCTATTTTCACTCCTGCCCTCCGATTTTCCTTTCGGCCGGCATTTTACTTGCTCCCTTTTCCCCATTCATATTTTGACCATAGCGACGCCTCCCTTTCCCCTCCTGCCTCATCTGTGCCGGGAGAATCCCAAATCCGCACCTTCAGTTTTAAGATGCATCCATGTTTCCATCCACCCGAGAAAGTTTAACCCCTTCCATTTTCCATACGCTCTAGAGATTTCGGATGACTCAAAACCATCTATGGTTCTTTTGAAAGATGGCACTTTGAAAGCTAGAATCTTCAGTTTCCTGATTTTTAATCTTCCTCACAGCCCAATTTCCACTCCCACCCCATTTTTTTTTTTTTTTTTGTGAAGCTCCAGGAAACCAGACAGTCCTTTTTTTCCCTCTTCCTTATGCACTCTTTGCTTTATCGCTCTAGGCCGTGCCAAAATCTATAAGCCTAGATCTGGAAGGTTCCTTCATGTAGCTTATCCCTTGGTTTGCTCCCCCAGTGGAGGGATGGAGCTAAGCTTAGGATGGGCTTGCTTATACAAATTTACTCAGAGGGTGCATCTCCTAACTGATTTTATTGGAAACTAGAGTGTTCTGGAGAATTCTCTCATGTAAGCATTTGAGTGTTATACCAAATGTGGGGGATGTGAAGATGTTGTACACATAGCCCCAACCTAGAATATAGGTGGATATTGGAGAGATATATACCAAGGCCTGGGAGGGTGTGTGGAGAACAAGGGAGGAGATGGGTTCAGCTATGGAAAATAATGGCATTGAATTAAGGAGTCTAGTTCTGATTTCTGATCCACAATATGAGCATGAACAAATCCTTCCACATTTTAATGTCTTTTGCATGCCCTCCCCCACCTCTTAAATCAGCCTACAGATTTACTGAGCTTCTACCAGGTACAGGTGGTGTGTAAGACATGATTCTTACCTAAAAGAAAGTTAGAGTCTGTAAACCAGGTGTTATAGTTAAATAGACAGAACAGCAGTATAACACATTTGAAAAGGAAGTGGTAGTAAATTTGTTAACGACTCTTCCAAATCTTCATTGCAAAAATGAGGAAACTGAGGCCCAGAGAGGAAAGACTAAGTTCAAGGTCATAAAACTGAGTTAGGCAAAGCCAAGATTACTTCTTTGGAGCCAGTGATGAAACTTGGAACAGAACTAATGGCTCAGATGTTATAAATGGTTGTTATAGTTTCTTAGACTGACTCACAGAAGCTTACTTAACCCATGATGTATAATGAGTGTAATGTGTTTATGAAATCAAGTGTGCTTAGGATTGTTTGCATTGGAAAACAGTATAAAATAATACTTTTGCAACTGTTATTTAAGTTTTGCAGCATTGGAGCAAGTCCTATACACAGGGAAGTGAAATGATTCCAGAATTAGCCTGCTCCTATGATGAGGGCAAGGGAGTGGGGAAAGAGGCTAAGGGTAAGCACTGCCAAAATTGGTGGGGTGATGGAGTGAAGCAAGGAGATGAATACATTTCTTACAGCTTGTTCTCTTCCTTTTTATCTTTCCCATTTTTTTCTCTTGTGTTTTTCTATTCCTTTTCTAAGACCGAGGTAAGGCCAAGGTTGTTTTCCAGAATGGGGCAGTTAAGATGGAGGAGGTTCCTGTTCAACTCCAGTTTTCCCAAGTCAAACATTTTGTCTGCTTTTTAAAAACCTCCATCTCCTACCCTACTTTTCCGAAGGCTTGGAATGGCACTAGAAGGTTTAATGTATTTTGCTTTGTACCCTTTTCAGCAGAGATTAGGGGAAGCAGAAGTAGCAATATTTACATCAGATGATATTTTTGCCCTAGGTTACCTTGCTTTTTAAATCTTTTCTCATTCTGGAATGTTCTTTCCTATCCCTCCTCAAGATGGCATTTGAGAGGACAGTATACTACCAGTCAGTTCTTTTCAGGAAGAAGCAAACAGCTAAGTCATGTATGTACGCAAAGTTTAGTTTACAGAATTCTTTTATTTTGGATTTGCATGTGTCATATCTTTTCTTCACATCACCAGTTCAAGCAGCAATTCAAAACCCAGATCTCTGTAGTTGAGTATTGATGTTCTGCTTAGGGTTTAGTCATTATAAAACACATTTTATTGGAAATAAAAACCTTGTGAGTTGGTAGATACTTGGTTTACCTTTATCTTGCTTCTTCCTTGTTACCTGATAAGAAAACTGTGGAGCTTATTTAATGCCATTGATAAGAGCCTTATGATGATGGCAGTTTTGTGCCTGCTTGTTTGCTGGACTCTGGGCTATATTTTAAATCTTTGTTAACCAAGGGATTCAGGGCACTCCTAATTTATGAGCCCTAAGTTTGAATGTTTATAATGTTCATATCAGAGTCACCTGTGACTTAGGATGACCTATCATTACTCTAGGTTCTGTGGAAAATTACATGAACACAGCCACTTTCCTAAGAATTCACACATTCCTAGGAGTATCTTTTAGGATTTTATGACCCAGTTGGGTTTGTCTGGAAGTTTGGTAGAACAACATAAATTTTGATAAACCAAGAAACTTATTTTTTAAAAGATTATTTATTTATTTATCTGACAGAGATTACAAGTAGGCAGAGAGGCAGGCAGAGAGAGGAGGAAGCAGGCTCCCCGCTGAGCGGAGAGCCCGATGCGGGGCTCTATCCCAGGACCCTGGGATCATGACCTGAGCCAAAGGCAGAGGCTTTAACCCACTGAGCCACCCAGGCGCCCTGAAACTTATTTTTTAAAGATGTGTTTATTTGGAGAAAGAGTGTGCACATGGCAGAGGGGGGAAGGAGCAGATGGAGAGAAGAGAGAATCTCAAGCAGCCTCTGTGCTGAATGCGATGCAGGACTTGATCTCAACCTGAGATCATGACGTGAGCCAAAACCAAGAGTTGAACACCTAACCAACTGAGCCACCCAGAAGGCCCAATTATTTTTTAATTTAAATGTTAATATGGAATATATGTGGTATATAAGACATTTTTCTTTGGTTTTGGGACAGGATGTTTCTGATGTAATTAGGGTTTTCTTTTAGCATTTGTCAATGGCAACCTCCACCATTATCAAAAAAGGAAGTCATTTACTAAATTGAAAAAATTATGATATTGGTAAGTGCTGTAATTAAATTGTGAGATGAAGGAGGTTAGTATGAACTACCAGATGTGTTATTCTCTTCATCTTTTAGTAATACATCAGTACTTTCACATTGAATAATTGTGAAAAGTGAGAGGATAGTGTCTCACTTTTTCTTATTTTATTAAAGATTTTAATTTATTTATTTGAGAGAGCGAGAATGAGAGAGAGAGCGAGCGAGCATGAGAAGGGGCAGGGTCAGAGGGGAAAGCAGACTCCCTGCCAAGCAGAGAGTCTGATGTGGGGACTCAGTCCTGGGACTCCAGGATCATGACCTGAGCCGAAGGCAGTCGCTTAACCAGTTGAGCCACCCAGGCACCCAGTGTCTCACTTTTGTACACCCTATTGGCAGGATAGGTTTCGTTGTTGTTGTTTGCCTTGTTTAGTTTTCTCTTTTCCAAGAATAGAGATTTTTAGCTCCTTAGAAGCAGCCCACAGGAAAGGGAGAAATTGAAAATATGAGAGAGTGTGAGATGACAGGAGATGGGTGGGATGAACTCAGAACATGAATGGAATATTTATTCTTAGAAATTACATGGAATGTTTGTTACTTCCAAGACTATAGAGAGGGTAAGAGGGATGGATAATAATACCAAGACAATTGAGATCACTAGGAGGAGAGGTGAGAATTTGAGTATAGTGAAGGGATTGTGTCATCTGCTCTGACTTGGGGCCTTGATGGCCTATTGTGCTCCAAAGTTGTAGCAGAGGTTGGGGGTGACTATATGGGGATTTTGGCAGATAAGATTTGCAGATAAATGTTCTCGGCTTTACTTTTTTTTTTTTTTAAACTAAAATTTGGGCAGCAAGCCTAGTTATTGCATTAAACTCCATTTCAATAGGATTCTTTTCAACGTTTTTCTTTTATAAAGTAGAAAGTCTCCTTTGCGAATAATTTTATGGTTATAGCTAGGATCTTAGCATCAGGTAGCTTTCTCCTACTGGAAAAAGATTTAAGGGCTTTGCAGATTTGAATAGTTCAGTGCTGAGCACATGCACACAGTGGTCATTTATGACATATTTGAAACCATCAAAACAGTCTAAAAGAATCACTCTTAAATTTTTATTACAACGGCTCACTTTAGAAAATTGGCGTATGCAAGGGCGTGTGGGTGGCTCAGTGGTTAAGTGTCTGCCTTCAGCTCAGGTCATGATCCCAAGTCCTGGGATCAAGCCCCACATCAGGCTCCCTGCTCAGCAGGGAGTCTGCTTCTCCCTCTCCCACTACCCCTGCATATATTCCCTTTCTCGCTATCTCTCTCTCTCTCTGTCAAATAAATAAATAAGATCTTGAAAAAAAAGAAAATTGGCATATACAAAACTACAAAGATCACTCATGACCCCTTTCAGTAAAGATAACAACTATCGGCATTTTGATGTTACTTTTAATGTTCTTGTTATGTTTATATATAATTTTTAAAAATCAGGATCAGGTTATATATAATTTGTGACCAGGTTTTTACACTTATATTTTAAGTGTTTTTCTTTTTAAAAAATAGTCTGAAAATATAATTTTTAATTTAAAATTTTTAAAAAATTTTTAAGGATTTTGGGGTGCCTGGGTGGCTCAGTCGTTAAGCATCTGCCTTTGGCTCAGGTCATGATCCCAGGGTCCTGGCATCAAGCCCTGTATCAGGCTCCCTGCTCAGTGGGAAGCCTGCTTCTTCCTCTCCCACTCCCGCTGCTTGTGTTCCCTCTCTGGCTGTTTCTCTCTGTCAAATAAATAAATAAAATCCTTAAAAAAAATTTTTTTTATTTGAGCGAGAGAACATGAGTGGGGGGCATGAAGGCTCAATCCCAGGACCCTGGGATCCTGACCCGAGCCAAAGGCAGATGCTTAACTGACTGAGCCACCCAGGTGCCCCTGAAAATATAATTTTTAAAAAAAGATTTTGTTCTAGAGAGTGCAAGAGAACGTGTGAGTGGGGGGAGAGGCAGAGGGAGAGAGAGAATCTCAAAGCAGTCTCCGCAGGGAGTGAGTGCACAGAACCCCACAGGGTGGTGGGGGACATCGTCCATCTCACAACCCTGAGATCATAGCCTGAGCCGAAATCAAGAGTCGAGCACCCGATTGACTGAACCACCCAGGTGCCCCCTGAAAATATAATTTTTAATGATTAAACAACACCATTATTTAGATATGTTATTTATTCCCCATATTTGGGGGGGGCATTTCTTTTCCTTTGTTGGCTACTATAAATGATATTGTTTAGATATGTTTGGACATACATTTTTTCCCAATTTCTATCTGGGGAAGTGATAGATTCCTGAAATGGCAATTACTGAGTCCAAAGGAATGAACTTTTTTTGAAGCTCTTGAGATACACACACACACACACACACACACACACACAGTACCAAATAATCTCACCGGCAATGGAGAAAAGTACTACCCACTTTGTTTTTGTTCACATTGCCTTAAAGTCATAATAACAATATTTGGAAATTATAATAGAATTTTTAAAAATCTCTAGTAGTAAAAATATTATTTTTCTATTTTGTAAATGATTGGTTTGAATGATGGTATGAACCCAGTGTTCTTACCACTGTTAATTTAAAAAAAGGAAAAAGAAAAAGAAACAAAAGCTTCTAAGAATATCCAGAGTCCTGTTAAATCTGTTATAAAGTCATGGACCTAGAAAACTGAGAAACATACTGATTTTCCTCTATATTAAGAGCACAAAACCAAGCAAATTCCTGTCTTGTCAGTGATCTAGTCTTTTGAAAAGAAAAGTCATTTTTAGGCATGGAGGGAAGCACATTTCTACTGAATTTTTGCAAGCTCAGAAAAAAATTTTCATAAAAAAAAATTACCTAACAGTTTTTCCTACCACATAACACACAGTACTTGGCCCATAGGTGATACTAAATGTTTGTTGTGGGGGTGAATGAATAAAGATTGAAAAAGCTCACATGCAATTTGAAGACACAAAAGAAAAAAAAATTGCACAGAATACAACATAGATGATGGTTTACTAGGTCTAGAAGAGTGATTACCATTTTTTAGCTTTTATATTCCCTTATTGTACATCCTGAAAAATTTGGTTAATTCTACTAGGTTTGTTGATTTTTTTAAAAATATGAGGATACTGCCTGCCTAGGAAGCATGTGATGAAACTGGGTAATATTACAAGGTATTCTAAGATGTTAGATGAATTTTAGATTTTGCCTATTTAACAAAGCGTATTGACATCCGTACTGATAGTTACTGAACCATAATAGTTTAGAGAGTGTGTGTCTGTGTGTGTTTTGATCCTTTAAAATATTCTACATTTAGCTCAAAGGAAAAAGTGCCATAAAAATGTCAAATTGCCTAAATTTTGTAAATCAAGAGCTTTGAAGTTAAGATTAATAGTACAAAATAAGATGGGGGAGTTAAAAAATGAAAAACATGGTTCAAAAAAATGGATTTAATGAGGATGAGAAACAACCTAGTAATAGGTAAGTAACAGGATTTTCTTCAGGAAGTCATTATTTCAGTATCTTATTAGTATCAGATATACTAAATAATTATCTTAAGGATTAATTCCCTAGACTGCTGCCTAAGCAATGAAGATTATCTTGTTAATAGTATGAAGCTAGTGGAAATTCACAAAAGAAAACAGATTTGTAGATTTCAAGACAAAAGTAAGCCTGCAACAAATACCACAAGCAAAGTGTTAATATTCTTAATGCATCAAGAACTCATAAAATCAGTAAAGAAAACATTAACACATAGAAAAACACTAGGACAAAATAGCTGATAAACATTTTAAAATTTGATCTTGCCAGTAATTGAAGAAATAAAAGTTGATATAAAAATGTTGTTTTTTTTTTCCAGGACTCCTGGGTGGCTCAGTCAGTTAGGCGTCTGCCTTCTGCTCAGGTCATGATCCAGGGTCCTGGGATTGAGTCCTGCGCTGGGCTCCTTGCTCAGTAGGAAGCCTGCTTCTCCCCCTGCCTGTTCTCACTCTCTCTCTAACAAATAAATAAATAGGATCTTTTTAAAAAATGTTTTTTCCCCCTGTCAAATAGGTCAAACTTTAAAAATTAAAATTCTACTGCTGTTAAGGTTGTGGTGAAATGAGCATGTTTTATATACTGCTTCAGGGAGTGTAGTTGGTGCAACGTTTCAGAAGGGCATTTAACGAAGTATGATAAGACCTTTAGAAGTGGTCATATCCTTTGACTCAGTACTTTCAAGTAATCTATCCTGAAAGATTATATATATTTTGATAAATAATTAGAAACAAAAAAGTTCATCTTGGTATTATATGTAATACCAAAAAAATGGAAACAGCCTAAATATTATTGAAGGAATAAGATTAAGTAAATCATGAGACTTTTTAATTAGTGGAATGTTATATAGGCATCAAAATGTTTTCAAGTAATAGTCATAGGGAAATGTTTAATATATAATATTAAGTGAAGAAAGCAGGATACTAAAATATGTGTATATGTGTGTGTGTTGTGCATGCCTGTGTGCAGAATGCTGATTCTATAAAAGATACATATGCACATACCAAAATGCTATGGATTAGTTATTGTTGGGTAATGGAATTGCTGGTTTATCACTCCTTTCTTATTTTAACGTCTTTGCAATGATCTTGTATAGCGTTGATACATAAAAGTTATGTAAATCTTTTTTTTTTAAGATTTTATTTATTTGACAGATCACAATAGGCAGAGAGAGAGGAGGAAGCAGGCTCCCTGCCAAGCAGAGAGCCCGATGAGGGGCTTGATCCCAGGACCCTGGGACCATGACCTGAGCCGAAGGCAGAGGCTTTAACCCACTGAGCCACCCAGGCGCCCCCATAAAAGTTATTTAAACATGCTTTGAACTTCTGTATACTTCTTGCTTTTTTCTTGCCCTGACTACCTTCTTCCTTTAGTAATAATAATAATAATAATATAGTAACAACAACAACTAACGTGTATTGAGCACTTTTTATTCTAAGACTTCTGTATGCATTCCTGTGTAATCTTCATAATAACTTGAAGATGAGAACTCAGGCTTGAAGACACTATGTTTTGCTTAAAATCAAGCAGCAGTCAAACAACAGCAAAAATTTGAAGTCAGTCTGACTTCAGAGTGTATTCATAATCACTATGCTATATGTGTTGTTTATAGATGAAGGTGTTTTACTTTATTCTTAATTTAGACAAAATTTTCTTTTTTTAAAGATTTTATGTATTTGTCAGAGAGAGAGAGAGAGAGAGAGAGAGACAAGCAGGGGGAGAGGCAGGCAGAGGGAGAAGCAGACTCCCCATTGAGCCAGGAGCCTGATGCGGGACTCCATCCTAGGACCCTGGGATCATGACCTGAGCCGAAGGCACAATGCTTAACCAACTGAGCCACCCAGGCAGCCCTAGATACAATTTTCTTTTAAAATATTTTATTATACAAATTTTTAGACAAATACAAGTGTAAAGGGAATAGTGTAATGAACCTCATATATCCATCACCCAACTTAACAGTTATTCACATATGGCAATATGTTTTATAGCACTCTTCATTCCTTATTCCCCTTATTATTTTGCAAAAAATCCCAAATATATTTCACTCATAAGTGTTTTAGTATACATCTTTAAAAGATAAGGGCTCCTTTGAAAATAATCACAGTATCATTGTCATACCTTAAAAATATATTTACATTCTTCATAAATGTCTTGAATGTATCTCCTATTAATATCTTAAAGTTGTGTGGATTCTGGAGTTCCTGTTGTGATTTCTTTTGTGTTGTGTTTTTAAGGTGGAATTTAACTTCTTGTGGAACAAGTGTTGCCAGCTCAGAATGCAGTGAGGAGCTATTTTCATCAGTTTCTGTTGGAGATCAAGATGATTGCTATTCTCTGTTAGATGATCAAGACTTCACTTCTTTTGATTTATTCCCTGAGGGGAGTGTCTGCAGTGATGTCTCTTCTTCTATTAGCACATACTGGGATTGGTCAGATAGTGAGTTTGAATGGCAGGTAGGTTTGTTTTTTTCCCCCTTGTATTACCATTATTACTCCATAAATAGAATAATGAATTTGTATTTTGATATTTTCTTCCCTGGCAACATTAAGAATTAGATGGAATATGTATCCTTTTTTGGACTAATATACAATTTAGGCTTCTGATGCTACAGATACCCTTTTGTGGATTTTCATGTGATTTAATACTTGTATAATGTTCCCATTAGTATATATCATCAGTACTTTTCTACACATGCATCCAAGCAACTGTGTTCTTCCTGCATTTATAGTAAATAGCCTTTGTGTCCTTATGGACACAATATCCTTGTATCAGGGTTATGTTCTATATATCTAAGATCACAAACCACTGTTGTCAGAAATATAATTTCTCATTTTGTAATCTCTTCATAGTAGAGCTGTTTTTTGCCCTACAGTGTTTTGTGTGTGTAGCATATATGCCATGTAAAATGGCTTTGTGGCAAATTGTTTGGAAATTCTGCCTTATAATGAGTACAGTCTATCAGAAAATGTAAATCATGTTATTGCAACATCCATTTTCTGATTGTAAAAGACAGTAACATTTGAGGAAGCTTTCCTTGCATATGGCTAATGTTAATATTCAACAGATACTTGAATGCCTGCTATGTTTGAAAGCCATCCAAATCTTGGAAGTTAAATTCCAAAGGAGGAACCAAATATTATTTTATTTCAAACATTTTCTTATTAAAATAGGAAGATAGACTGGCATGAAGTTAAAAACAATTCTCCAAGTCCCACTCTGCTGTGGTTACCACTGTTAAGAGCTTGTGCAGATAACAAGTATGTTTGCACAGTGTTAAAAACACACAAATGGAATCATATTTCAGCCAGTTTGGCCCTTTGCTTTTATGCAACTAACATCTCATTCTTTTCAATAGCTATATCACAATTTATTTAATCTATTCTCTAATAATGAATATTTAGATTGGTTTCAGTTTTTTCTTGTTATAAAAATGCAGCACTGAAAATTAAGAGTTTTTAAAGAGGAAAAATAATCTAAAACACCTCTTTTTATATTTTATATTATTTCAGATGTTTCTATTTTATGTACAGTTGTAAATATGATTTGCATAAAAAATTAAAATATTTTTCACTTTTGAAAAATTGAGATAAAATTTGCTGTTTTGATAATTTTAAAGTGTATGATTCAGTGATTTTTAATATATTCACAGTGTTGTACAGCCATCACAACTATCTAATTCAGGTACATTTCTGTCACTCTAAAAAGAAATCCATACCTGTTAGCAGATACTACCAATTTCCCCCTGCCTTCATCACCTCCATCACCTGGCATCCACTAATCTACTTTATGGGTGTGCATTTTTACATGTCATATAAATGTACTCATATAATATGTGTCTGGCTTCTTTCACTTGGCATGTTTTCAAGGTTCATCCATGTTGTAGTGTGTCACAGTACTTCATTTCTTTCTTAGCTTAGCTGGTATAACGAATACCATAGACTGGGTGGCTTAAACAACAAATATTTATTTCTCACAGCTCTAGAGGCTAAAAGTCCAAGTTCAGAATACCATAATGGTCAGATTCTGGTGAGGATCCTTTTCCTGGTTTGCATATGGCTGCTTTTTGTTTTATCTTCACATGCAGAGGGGAGAGAGAGCAAGCTGTGCTCTCTTCATCCCCTTATAATTATGGTCACCAATCCCATCATGGGGCATCTACCCTTATGTAAATGTAATTATCACCCAAAGCCCTACCCCCAGATCCTCCAAACTGAGGATTAGGGCTTCAAGATAGGGATTTGGTGGTGGTGGTGTAGGGAGGGTGCACACATTCAGTCCACACCAATTCCTTTTCATTGCTAAATAGATATGGACACATCACATTTTGTTTATCCATTCATCTGCTGATGGTTGGTTTCCAGTTTGCAGCTGTTATGAATATACTGCTGTGAACATTCAGATACAAGTTTTTATATGGATGTATCTTTTTTATTATTAAAGTATAGTTGACATACTGTGGATGTATATTTGTAATTCTCTTGTACATACACTTAGGAGTGGAATTGCTGAGTCATGTGATAACTTTATGTTTAACTTTTTGAGGAACTTCCAAAGTGTCTTCCAAAGTGGCTGTACCATTTTACATTTCCACCAGCAATGTATGAAACTTCTAATTTCTCCATGTCCTTGCCAAAACTTAGTATTGTGTGTCTTTTTGATGACAACCATGCTACTGTATATAAAGGGGTATTTCATTTTGGTTTTAATTTGCATTTCCCTAATGAGTAATGATGTTGAGCATCTTTTCATGTACTTATTTTTCATATGCTTGCTGGTGATTGGTGTTCTTTTTTGGAAAAATGTCTATTCAAATCCTTAGCCCATTTTTAATTTGTGTTGTCTTTTATTGTTGAATTGAAAGTTTTTTATATGTTATGGCTACTAGACCCTTACACATGATTCACAAAGGATCTTTCCTGTGGGTTGTCTTTTTACTTGATACTGTCCTTTGACACACAAAAGGTTTTAATTTTAGTAATCAGTTTATTTTTTTTCAATTCTGTGCTTGTGATGTCATATTTTAAAAAAACCATTGCTTAATCCAAGGTCATACAGATTTTCACCTGTTTCCTTCTTAGAGTTTTATAGTTTTAGTTTTTACACTTAGTCTTTGAACCATTTTGAGTTATTTTTTGTATATGGGAGAAGATGGGGGTACAAATTCATTCTTTTGCATGTAGATATTCAGTTGTCCCAACACCGTTCGTTGAAAAGACTATATTCATTGCTTATTGAATGGTCTCGGTACCCTTGTGGAAGTGAATTGGTCATAGATGAGTAGGTTTATTTCTGGACTGTCGATTCTGTCCCATTAATATGCATGTCTATCCTTATGCCAGTACCGCACTGTTTTAATTACTCTAGCTTTATAGTAAAGTTTGAAATCAGGAAGCATGAGGTTCTTTGTTCTTCTTTATTAAGATTGTTTTGGCTATTGGGGATCCCTTCTGCAATTCCACATGAGTTTTAGAATCAGGCTGTCTATTTCTGCAAAAAGGGCGGTTAGAATTTTGGTAGGGATTGCATCAAATCTGTTATTTTAATGTCAAAGCCTTGTACTTCCTTGGTTCAGTTTATTCCTACATATTTTATTCCTTTGATGCTGTAGAAAATGAAATTGTTTTCTTAATTTCATTTTTGCATTGTTCATTGCTAGTGTGTAGAAATAAAACTGATTTTTGTATATTGATTTTTTTTTATCCTACCACTTTGCTGAACTCATTTGTTAACTTAAATGATTATTTTTCTCTGTGTGGATTCTTTAGAGTTTCTGTGTTTTAAATCTTGTCATCTGTGAATAGAGATAGGCTTTCTTCTTCCTTTCTAGTCTGGGTAGCTCTTTCTTTCCTTGCTTAGTTCCACTGGCTAGATGACCAGTGCAGTGTTCAATAGAAGTTGCAGAAATGGGCATCCTTGTCTTTTCTGAACTTAAGAGAGAAGCATTCAAGTTTTTCACCATTGAGCATAATGGTAGCTGTAGGTTTTTCATAAATGCCTTTCATCATATTAAGGAATTTCCCTTCTACTCCTAGTTTGTTCGTTATTTTTATCTGAAAGAACTATTTAGATTTTGTCAAAATGCTTTTTCTGCATTTATTGAGATGATCATGATGTACTACATTGACTTTTGTATGTTGACTCACCCTTATGTTCCTGGAATAAATCTGAATTGGTCATGTTTTATGTTCTTTTTTATATGCTGCTGCATTTCATTTGTTAGTATTTTGTTGAGAATTTTTGCATCTGCATTCATAAGGGATATTGGTCTGTAGTTTTCTTGTGATGTCTTTGTATTGCTTTGGCCTCATAGAATGGGTTAGGAAGTATTCCCTTCTCTTCTGGATAACGTATTGTAATACAATTTTCTCATTTAACATATAAACTTTTTCATGACCTTCATAATAACTCTTTTAGTGACTGTATAATATTCCCAGTACTATTCCTGGCACTATACTATTCCTGGTGTCAGAAATTGTGAGACCATTCCCCTTTTACATCTGTTTCAAAATTTTTTCTACTACTGGTAACACAGCAGTAAACATCTTTGTGTGGTTACCTTTTTATTCTGTGCCTCATTTTTTTAAGTGCACACTTTGTATTTAAAATCAGATTGTGCTGAGTGAAATAAGTCAAGCAGAGAGTGTCAATTATCATATGGTTTTGCTTATTTGTGGAGCATAAGGAATAACACGGAGGACATTGGGAGATGGAGAGGAGAAGGGAGTTGGGGGAAATTGGAGGGGGAGACGAACCATGAGAGACTGTGAACTCTAAAAAACAATCTGAGGTTTCTGGAGGGGCGAGGGGGGGAGGTTGGGTGAGCCTGGTGGTGGGTATTATGGAGGGCGCATATTGCATAGAGCACTGGGTGTGGTGCATAAACAGTGAATTCTCGAACACTGAAAAGAAATTAAAAAAATAAATAAAAATTAAAAATAAATAAAATAAAATCAGACTACTACAAAGATTCTTAATAAAGATAATTGGATGGAGTTCTGATAATTTTGAGAATTATTTTTTCTGATTATTTTCTTTGATTTAGAGTTCTTATCTATAATGTTACAAAGTGGCAGATGTTTTTTAATTTTAATTGCTGACTTCTTTGCTCATTTCATGAATAGTTAGAGTGGAAAACTATCCCCAACCACTCACTATTAATGTACATGACTGACTAGAACATTGGAATAAAAACAAGGCCTGCCTTAGTAATGTGTTTCCCCACTTCTGAAAGTGGAGTGTGGGTACTCTGTTACCATGGATATTTGCTATTTAAATATTCTGAAAGGTTTAAAATGATCTCTTGTCTTTGTGGGACCTTGTAATGATGTGCAGTAAATTATCCAAGAAGATAATTACAAATTATGTGTTAGGATTAATATAGATTAAAATCGTTAACTATAACTTAAAAATTCCTAGTACCTCTGTTGTGATTAAAAACTACATTTAAAACTTTTTAACAGATGTTTCAGTTACTACTAAAGTAAATATAAAGGATTCATGGGTTCTCTGGGAAGAGAAATACTAACTACTTGATAAGGCAGGATTTTAACCTTACAGTGAAGTAGCATCAAAGCATTTTGCTTTCTTAATAGTCTTCTTTGCTTGCAGTCCTTTTATTATTAAAGCTCTATTTGACTAGTGTTAGAGCTTGAGAAATTATTTTACTGTTGAGCAGGGAACCATAGAAAATTTAAAGAGTGAGTAATTCAGCTGTCACACTTGAAACCTAAAGGTGCAATTTGAAACTACACATCAGTTGTTACAGAAATGAGCTTATTCATAAAATTTTGTTGCATACTGCAGAAGATATGGCAGAGATTTGATTTAATTTTCCCTACTTGTCACAATTACTGATTATAATATATACTAAATATTATTGTCCATGAAAAACATGGAATAAGAATTATTAAACATTTTTAGCTTGAGATATAAAATGGAATATTGCTTGTTTAATAAATATACAGGAGCTCATGCAGTTAATTCTGATGTACATCTGCAGCTCTGATCCCGTATCTCCAGTTGACTACTTGACATTTCCACTTGGATGACCTTATTATTTAATGTACCTATTATCTGATGCCGAGTCCTTGATCAGTAATGTAACTTCCTTACAGTGTTTCCATGGAGAAAAATAGACTCTGCTTTGTGACATGTCTTACAGTGTAGTGAAAAATGAGTGTTGTCATTTTGAAGGACATTTGCACTTGGTTCTTTCATTATCACTACAAACTTTCCATATTCAGTTGTGTTCTTCTCTCATTCCAAACTACCGGCAAGGCAAGACATCCCAGCATAGTTGAAAGCAACCAGGCTTGTGTTCCACTTTGGATACTGGCACTAGTCATATAACCCTCCCTAGACATCATTTTTCCTTATTTGTAGAATGAGGGTGTTGGGCTAGAAGGTCTATAATATTGCCTCAGGTCTCTTGTTACAAAAAATTGAGATCTTTTAAGTGCATTACCCCGTATGAGTTGTATGACTGAAATTTGGCCAGTTTTCTTCTGGTTTCAACAAATGGTCATCTGACTATCATCCATTCAGTTATCAAACAGCCTTGTCAGGGCATCTGGCTGTCTCAGTCAGAAGAGCATGCGACTCTTGATCCCAGGGTTGTGAGTTTGAGCACCATGTTGTATGTTGAGATAACTTAAAAATAAAATCTTATAAAAAAGCCTTGTAAATCATTTTTCATTTGAAATTCTCCCTATTTATTCCCATTTTCCTTCACATTTTTTATTTATCTTAGTCTAAGTCTAGATCAAATAAGAATTTCCTGTCTGATTTCCAGCCTTCCCTTATTCTATTTTGTCCCTATACTGCTTTTTAACTCATCTTTCCTTAAGACTAATTTCATCAAGCTTCTTCTACTTAGAAAATGTTACTGGCCTACTTCTGCATATCATGTAACAGCTTGTTCATCCACTGAGCTTTCAGTCCCCGAGCACTGATTTTCTGTTTTAATTATATTAGTCTCCTTATCCTTAACCTACTTTTTAAAAAAAATTGTGGTTTTACCAAGTTAGTCTCCTTACTTGAATGCCTTCTCCTTTTGCACATTCTGTGATTCTGAGAGTACCTTGTGAAATTTCAGCCACTTTAGCAATATGTGGCATTCTCTAATGGCTTATGCTACCTTTTATCAGGGTACAAAACAATGGAAAGAGATGGGAAAAGGAAGACATCTGTTTATTGTGTGTTGCCTTGTGCCAGACCTATCACCTCATTTAAATTTCTCAACAATCCTTTGAGATGGGTGACATTAACCATAACTCTGGGGCTCAAAGAAGCAAACTAACGTCCACAGGATAACATGGCTAGTGAGCAGCAGAACTGGGATTTGAACTCTGGCATCTTTTCACTTCTCCCTGAAAAAAAAAATAGCCAAAGAACCACTAGTTGCCCTCTTTACCTCACCCCCACCCCCAACATACATGTAAACAGAACCAAAGGCACAAATATAAGTGCTTAATATATACTCTGTTAACTAGCAGATGTTCACTAAAGATTTAGGTGGAAATTGTTCTTAAATTTTGAGAGTATACATATTTTGATAGTGCCATTACCTAATATATCAAAGGAGCTTGAAGTAGGAGAGGACTTTCATCTGTTACAGACTGTTTCATTTTGTTTTAGGAACCCCAGGGAGCTCTTTAATGTAGTATTGTTGTGATTTGAAGTCTTTCAAAAGGAAAATAGCAAAATATTTTCTTTTTTGACATTAAAGACTGAAAGATGGCCTTCATCTATGCATTCAGCAATCATGCTTTCATGACACTGACTAGATATAATAGATTACATCAAGGCTAAGAGTGAATGAACAATTAAAGCAGTGTTAGTTAATGAGATTTTTAACGGAAGTCATACAAATTGTTGGTAGTCATTTATATACTTGGACTCATCAGTGACTGTTAAAATGAAAATGTGGTTTTTAACAGTAGTAGCTTAGACAATTTCATTCTAAGAATTGTGGTCACCTTGCATGGTGATCAGCCCCATTTTTGTATCTTTGTTTGTTAGTCCCTTCTGTACAATTGACTCCCCATCGCCTGGTCCCCTTGTAGCTCTTCTAAGCTTTAATCCTGCAGCTTTAACTCACTGCTAGATATTTCTGTTGATGACCTGTCATTTCAAACCTGGCATTTGTCGTTTGCTATTTTGTATAATTGTATGTTTGTGTTATAATATTATCTTCCCCAGTAGAGTATAAAGTTTTTGTATAAGGACCATGACTTAAAATCCTTTGACTCCCCTGTACCTATTAATGAGTGCTCCAGGGAGAGTAGGAGACCAGATGTGTGTGATTGCAATAATCTTCATGGCTAAAGTAGCTTTTCTCTTTTGGTAACTTCAAAAGCCTAGTAATCATCCAGAGTTCAGATGCAATTGCACAGGACAACAACAACAAAAAGGTAGTATTTTGTACCTTGTAAAAATGAAAGAATTATCTTTGAAAATTATGTACTCCTTGTAGAAGAAATTATGTTTCTGATGAATGACTTAAACTTGTTTATTTTTAAAAGTTTATTTAAGTATCTCTCTACACCCAGTGTGGGGCTGAAACTCACCACCCTGAGAACAAGTGTTGCATGTTCCTCCAACTGAGCCAGCCAGGTGTCTCTAAACACATTTATTTAAAATTAAGCCCATTCTGACTTTTGGAGGTGATAGATATGTTTTTTACCCTGATTGTGGTGATGGTTTTATGGTTGTATGCGTATGTCCAAAGTTCTCAAATTATATATATTAGATATGTACTCTTCTTTGTATCACTTATAACTCAAGATAGCTGTTAAAAAAATGAAATCCATTCTAACTGTTTTTTTTAAGGGATTTTTTTTTAATTTAACAGAGATCACAAGTAGGCAGAGAGGCAGGCAGAGAGAGAGGAGGAAGCAGGCTCCTCACTGAGCAGAGAGCCCGATGCGGAGCTAGATCCCAGGACCCCGGGACAATGACCTGAGCTGAAGGCGGAGGCTTCAACACACTGAGCCACCCAGGCGCCCCATTCTAACTGGTTTTTATTAAGCAGTGTAAAATTTTAGCACATTTATTTGGTGTTCATCTCACTTTAAATAGATTTTCTGTGTATCAGACTTGCTTGCTTTTCTCCTTGGTCTACATGTTGTCTCAGCATTTTTCTAATTTTTCTTAAAGTTTTTCTAATTTTTCTAATACTTCTGATCTTTAAGGTGGTTTGCTCTATATTAACAGCATATTTTATATTATTTTAATTGCCTTGTTGTTGATACTGAGTTGAGCACAAGGGCCATGGTTTGTCTTTATATTGACAGTGTCTCCAGCATAGTGTTGGGCAAAGAGCCAGGTCATGGCAGATCACTCTCATCTCCTGAAATGGAGACCAGTGTTCCTCATTCATCATGCTGTGTGAGCCCTAGCCTACATTCACACTGTGAATTAAAAACCCTAAGGGTGATTGACTCTTAAGTTAGTATTTTATTAACAAGTCTTGATTATGATTTTCAGCTTTTGGAGAATATCTCATTGAATAAATGACTGTTTACAAAGACTGTGTTGATATTGCTGCTTTGTCTAAAATAGGAATGAATCAGAATTAATGTCTTCTCTTTCTGTATTTGTCATTAAAAAGTCATTTTAATCAATATGAAATATGTTGTGGGGTTTAAAATGTATTTTTGAAAAATTTTGCTTTTCCTACCCCTTCTTATTTTTATAAAGTTACCAGGCAGTGACATTGCCAGTGGGAGTGATGTACTTTCTGATGTCATACCCAGTATTCCGAGTTCACCTTGCCTGCTTCCTAAAAAGAAAAATAAGCACCAGAATTTAGATGAACTTCCTTGGAGTGCAATGACAAACGATGAGCAGGTAGGGATCTTGATGTTCTTAATTGAAAGCATATATACGGAGACTCTGGGAAGCTCAATGTATTGCCTATATAAAGCTACTGGGTAAATGTGGATTGCTCTGTACAATCTGAGTGGGGACTTTAACTGTTTTGTAGGGAACAAATATCACGTTAAGTGCTTTTATTTGAAACACATTATAAATGACACACTAAAATACTAGAGGTTTTGGCACTGATCTTGTTTATTATAATTTTTCATCACATAGGTGGAATATATTGAGTATCTGAGTCGTAAAGTCAGTACAGAGATGGGTCTTCGGGAGCAACTTGATATAATAAAAATAATTGATCCTTCTGCTCAGATTTCCCCTACAGACAGTGAGTTTATTATTGAACTTAACTGTCTCACAGATGAAAAACTTAAGCAGGTATGTAAAGAAAATAGAAATTTTACAGCTGTTAAGAAAATCATCATTTTATAGTATGTAGACTTGAATAATATTTTAAAATACACAAATAATTAAGGTCCAAATCACTGCTGTGAAATATAATATGGGAAAAAGTGGTGGCAGTAATTGAGAGCACATGGTTGTAAGGTTTTAGGTACATCTCACCTGGCAGTGCCTTTCTGAGATCATGTGGATCTAGAACCTTCTTTTTAGTTGTGTAGGCTTTGCAACTTAATTTTACCACTTAAGGGGTGGTTATGCTATTTATTTATTCTAATTCACCTTAAAAAAGAGTGATTGACAGAATCAGAATACTGATTATTGAGGGCTATCTATACTTGAGTGAACATCTGAATTGGGGGATTTAAGTTGTCTTATGGAGTAATTGAGGCTGGCTAGGGTAAAATGTAATTTTCCTTTTGCTATGCTGAATATACATTTCTGTTGTCTTCTAAATAGTCTGTACTGCTCTATTTTTTTTGGTACATAGTTGAATGAATACTTATGTTCTCATTTTTTAAAAGTTTTTTTGCATTTATCATCATTTGTAAAAATTTTATTTCAGTATTTCTCTCAACAGGTATACTATAATTTTCTACATTCCAGCTCATTTTTCAATAGTATCGAAATTGGATCTTCCATTTGAAGATAGTTACCATGGGCCCCTAGCTAAGATTTAGGAAACACCCTAATCTTAGATATAATCAGCAACTTACTTAAATCATATTGAGACCTTTAAAAAATGCCTAATCTGATTTGTTTTAAGGTTAATTTCTCTGAGCATTTTTTTAAAAAGATTTATTTATTTATTTGAGAGAGACAGAGCGCACGCAGCGGGTGGGGCAGTGGGAGGAGAAAGAAACCAGCAGAGGGCATGCTTGTGCAGAGCCTAACTCAAGACTTGATATCATGACCCTGAGATCACAACCTGAGCTAAAACCAAGAGTTGGACACTTAACCGACTGCCACCCAGGCACCCCTGAGTGTTACTTTCTTATAATCCTAAATTCTGGAAGCCTATAGCCTTCCATTTGCTGATTATATTTTATATGTTTTAAAATAAAGCTCCATAATATATATTCTAGAATTCTGAACACTGTCAATTTTTCTGGGACTTGTTTCTACATTTAGAGATTTCTCTCATCCTTTATAGTCTACTTATGTATATCTCTAGCACTTTTTATTTGATTTATTTATTTAACAATATTAAGTATCTATTAAATATTAGGATACAAAACAGTTCAAAAATGATCCTTGTCTTCACAGAGCCTACAACTCAAGAAAGCCAAACAGATCAACCTAGTTTATAGTCCAGGTTCACAAGTCTGTATTCAATAAATGTTATTTTTATTTCTTTATAATTCGTCTTTTATTGTCACTATTATTTAAGCATCTATTACAATCCAAGTTCTTTTTTTGGTACATTCATCAAAAGCAAGAAATTAACATAGATACAGTACTATTAAATAATCTACAGACTGTATTTAGGTTACACCAGTTTTTCAACTAATGTCTTTTTTTTTTTTTAAGATTTTATTTATTTGACAGAGCTCACAAGCAGGCAGAGAGAGAGGAAGGAAAGCAGGCTCCCGCTGAGCAGAGAGCCCGATGCGGGGCTCGATCCCAGGATCCTGGGATCATGACCTGAACTGGAGGCAGAGGCTTTAACCCACTGAGCCACCCAGGCGCCCCTAAGCTAATGTCTTGTTTTATCCCAGGATCCAATCCAACATTTTTTTTACAGTTTTTATTTAAATCCCAATTAGTTAACATACAGTGTAATATTAGTTTCAGGTATACAGTTGAGTGATTCAACACCTGCATACAATACCCTGTGCTCCTCATAAGGGCCCTCCTTAATTCCCATCACCTATTTAACTCATCCCCTCACCCTCCTCCCCTCTGGTAACCATCAGTGTATTCTCTATAGTTAAGAGTCTGTTCCTTGGTTTTCGTCTCTCACTCTTTTATTCCCTATGCTCACTTATCTTGTTTCTTAAATTCCATGTATGAGTGAAATCATATGGTATTTGTCTTCCTCTGACTTATTTGAGTTAGCATAATACTCTCTAGCTCCATCCATGTCATTGCAAATGGCAGGATTTCATTCTTTTTGATGGCTGAGCAATACTCTATTATATATATATACATACTCCATCTTCTTTATCCATTCATCGGTTGATGGACATTTGGGCTCTTTCCATAATTTGGCTGCTGTTGATACTGCTGGTTTAAACATGGTGGGGGAGCATGTATCTCTTCAAATTAGTATTTTTATATTCTTTGGGTAAATACCTGGTAGCGCAATTGCTAGATCATGGGGTAGCCCTATTTTTAGCTTTTGGTGGCACCTCCATACTGTTTTCCAGAATGGCTGCATCAGTTTGCATTCCCACCAACAGTGCAGGAGGATTCTCCTTTCTCCACATCCTCACCAACACTTGATGTTTCTTGTGTTGTTGATTTTAGCCATTCTAACAGGTGTGAGGTGCTACCTCTTTGTAGGTTTTTTGTAAGAATTTTTTATTTATTTGAGGGAGAGAGTGAGCAAAGGAGAGAGAGAGAAAACACAGCAAGGGGGAGGAGCAGAGGGAGAAGTAGACTCCCCACTGAGCAGGGAGCCCAGATTGGTGCTCGATCCCAAGACTCCAGGATAATGACCTGAGCCGAAGGCACACCATTAACTGACTGAGCCACCCAGGCGCTGTTCATTGTAGTTTTGATTTGCATTTCCCTGATGAGTACATCTGTAGCACTTCTGATAATGTCTTACATTATGTACAATATTCTTTTTGCCAGTATTTTGAGGGAGAATGTTGAGGAATGACACTGACCAGTTTTTGTGTGTTCCAAGGTCAGAAACTATATCAAGGAGCATAGCCCTCGCCAACGGCCTGCAAGAGAGGCCTGGAAGAGAAGCAACTTTAGTTGTGCAAGCACCAGTGGAGTGAGCGGGGCCAGTGCCAGTGCCAGCAGCAGCAGTGCCAGCATGGTCAGTTCTGCAAGCAGCAGTGGGTCCAGTGTTGGAAACTCTGCTTCAAACTCCAGTGCCAACATGAGTCGAGCACACAGTGACAGCAACTTGTCTGCAAGTGCAGCAGAGCGGATTCGGGATTCAAAAGTAAAATGTCTAATCAATACAAAACTTTACCTTTCAATATTAACATTAGTACTCCTTCGTATAAATTTCTTGAAGAGTTAAAATTATCTTGCTCTCTGAATGCCTGTGGGTTTTGGCTTTAATTGAACAAGCAGGATAGTCTGCTACTGAGTAAAGCCCTTCCAGCTGAGTGCTTTGAAATACTGTTTTGACCCACAGCTGTATCACATTTAATTTTACCTGATTTTTGTGTCTGTTTTAAGTAAGATAAATTGATGGAAATAGTGAGTGACTCTCAAGATTGCAGTATTGGCTGCAACTCACTACTGAGCGGATCTCACTATGTTGCTGATGTTGCTGTCTATTAGCTCCTAAGAATGTTCTGCATGTCGCGCGCGCACGTGTGTGTGTGTGTGTGTGTATTAAATGTTTTCTTAGTGTTTTAATCTCGAATGTTTGTTCTTAGATCTTTTAAAAATATAATAACACCTCTAATTTCTGTCTATTTACAGTTGAAGAATTCTTCGTAATACTTTTGGGCACATAAAAAAATGGGGAGGTTTAATAAGTGTTTTTAGAATGGTTTTGTGATGCTTAGGTAAGTTCGTTTCCTTGCAGTGGTGACAGTTTGGAGCCAACTTAAGGATAAAAAAGGTATCTCTATAACTCTTAACGGAACCCAGTGGGTGACTAAGGAGATACACATTCCTTCCTTCCCTGGCTCTTACCAAAGTAGCAGAAACATAGCCAGCTTTGTTGGTTGCCAGGGGATTCCTTTGGATATGTGGTCATTCCTTTTTTCCATCAGTTTACCACTGACAAGGAATGGAGTACCCACTGGGTTTCTAATGGGCTTTTAAGATGGTATTTGCCTAATGTGGAAAAGACATGATTCTTTCCCAGCCATTGTAAAATTGCTAGTGCTTTTGGATGAAAAACACCTGAAAAGTGTAAGGATTAGAGATATTGGCAACGTTCTCTACATTGGTATTCAGTATTGTTTATTATATGTTCACTCTGCAGTTACACCAATGTACCTTAATTTTGTAAAAAAGAAAAAAAAAAGCTTTGAAATGACTGATTATCCATAACTAGGCAAAATGATCAGGTTTCAGTTCTTCCTAAGATTCACGGGTCAAATACTATAAAAATAGAATCTTGAAGAATCATTTTCCAGTCTAAGCCAATGGCTCACTTACTGGAACCAGGATCATCCTGCAGAGGAATTTGGACATCTCCAGAGATTCTGAAAATACAGAATTTGATCCATAAAATATTCTGGGGGTGGATATGCCAGAACTGAATCTTACTGATTTAGAAATTTTTATTTTGACAGAAGCGATCCAAGCAGCGGAAGTTACAGCAGAAGGCTTTACGCAAGAGGCAGCTGAAAGAGCAGAGGCAGGCTCGGAAGGAGAGGCTCAGTGGGCTCTTCCTTAATGAAGAAGTGCTGTCCTTGAAAGTGACTGAGGAAGACCACGAAGCAGATGTAGATGTTTTGATGTAATAAGGGTGAATTTATCAACGTTCTTTCTAAGTATTTAAGTATTCTACCTTTGTATTTGTTTACATGCATCTTGACCAAACTTTTGGTTAGAACTGTGTACTATTAATAATTTAGGCCAGTGATTCTTAGCAGGTGGTCCCCGGACCAGCAGCTTCAGCATCACCTGAGAAGTTGTTAGAAATATATACTACCAGGCCCCATTTCAGATGCAGTGAATCAGAAACCATGGGGGAGTGGCACCCAGCATTGTGTTTTAACAAGCACCAGGTTATTCTGCTGCACCCAGCTCTCATTTAAAGAACCACTAATTTAGTAAATGTCTTGACTATTTAGACTTTAGGGTGGTTTAAGTGGGCTTTTTCAAGAACTAGTACTTTTACAGTTTAGGAAATTTCAAGGTACTGCTGGCAAGTAGTTTATTATGTCAGTATAGGTACATACATAGTGATCATAATTCAGTTTCCTTTTTAATGTTACAGTTCCTTAGTTTGCTTTTTCTGAAGGGCCATCGTATAATTCTCAATTTCTAGTGAAAATCTTTTTTTGAGGTTGTGGCGATCAGGTGTGGATTGCTGTTTACAATAGTGCCTTCATTAGGTTTAGTTCTGTTTTCATTTGTTATTAACTTAAAGGTTTAATACCAGGCCCTAATGTCTTTCCTGTTAGGTTTGTTTTTCACTTTATGTAAATTTAGAATCCTATTGTAAGTGATGACTACTGAGGAAATAATGTTACTAGTAGTTGAACTTTAGACTTGATGCTATATTGATTAATACTCAAATGGAGAAAGCAAATAAACAAAACCGATTCTGCTTTTCTGCTGCTTTTTGAAATTTTAGGCTGTGAAGCTGTCTCAAAGGCAGAAACTATGTCTTTTCTTTTTGTAGGTCATTTTTTTCCCAGCACAGCTCTGATTTTTAAATATTTGGTATAACAGCTTCTGGCATGTGAACAGGTTAATGTTCAAAGTTAACTAAAGAAAACCCTTCAGTTCTCCTCAACTTCTCTATAAATCATTTAGAAATACACAGAGCAGTGAGATATAGAAAAGAAACTGTAGCTTGTTGGTTATTAATAGAAGTCTAATTTTAGATGTGAAATCATGGAGTTTCTTTAAATGTTTTCATGGAGAGTTTGTTACCATGAATATTAGAAGTAGTGTGATTCCTTTTCTTCTGCCACATGTTAAATGTCTTTAAACATTCACATGGGTTAAAGAAGATGGAAACTGATACTACTGACAATCAAGCTGCTTTCTGACTTCCATGATTTTCTTTTTATTGTGGATAACTTGGGAGGTAATCATGAGTCTATAGAAGGAGTTGTAATCAATATTTTTTTAAACTCTAGAGTCAAAGGTTGATAGGATTTTTACTTTTTTTAACTTTATCATATCAAGTGTCTCATTAAGAAAGAGATGGATTTAAATTCTTAATTCTCAGTTGATATAAAGGCTTAAGCTTTGCTTACAATCATGTGTTTTGAAAACTTGATTTTACTTTAGTTCTTGAAGGTTAAAGAATTGAAACTGAGGATGAAAACTGATGAATTGCAGCTTTGCTGAGGTCTGTGGTATGGTAGATTTTGAAGAGTACTAAACTCATACTTAAAAATTTTACTAAAATGAAATTATGTGTATATGGTTATCAGTTGGAGTACTCCCTCTGAATTTCAACTTACCCCTTCTTTGATGCTCCTAACCAGCCTTAGAGGGCCCAAAGGGAGCCTGGGGTCAGACCCCGGAATACTTTGAGGAAGGTGGAAAAGGGTCAACCTCGTGTTTTTCCCTTCCAAGTATAGGAGGAGTAAAAGAGAAGAGCAAATACAGCTGAATTTTCTGCCTGCTCTTAGCAAAAGCAAAATCCCAGAGAATGACTTGTCTGTTCTCTTTACCTACTCTTCCAGGAAAACAGACCACTTTTGGAGACCATAGAGCAGCATTTATCTGTTAAATACTTGGAAACAATTGGCAATAACCAGTAAAAGAAAATCCTAACAGGGTCGTGATATAATAAGACCAATTTTTCCACTCCCAACAATCACATAGTCTTATTACCTTAGATTTAACTTGTCACTATTAAACAAGTTTACCAAAGCACCACAAAGCCAATTTTAAAAGTTTACAAAGATTTGAGTGTTTATAGTAAAGTATGCCATGAAATTTTATGTAAATCTGGATACACTGTCTTTACAGTACTATAAATTAGAGATTGCCCATAAAGTTGGTTTAGAGGAGATTGAAAGTAATTCCTCTGATTAAAAGAAAAAAAATAAAAACAACTTGGGTTTGCTTGTGATGTGGAAGAGGAAGATTACAAAGTCTTTTGCCATCTCTTCCTCCATTTAAAAAAAAACAGCAGTAAAAGACAAAGTTCTCTTGTTTTTGTTAATGTGCTATACTGTGTTTTTTCTGTTTTAATATCTCATGTAGATAATTCAAGTTGGAATTCTTTCTTTCTTGGAATAAGTAATAATTTATTCAGTCTGGTATATCTCTGAGTTTAAGACCGATCCAACTCAGTATTTTTTCTTTTTAAATATAAATCTAAACCAATGAATTAATAAAAATGTGAGCCTTATTTGCTCCAGTGTCAGTTGTCATCTGTAGAGAATTGACACTGGAGCAAATAACTTTCTCCACCCCTTTAAACATAGCCTTTATTAACTTAGGGCATGATAAACAACATTTTATTAGAGATCTTTTTTTTTAAGATTTTATTTATTTGCTTAACAGAGAAAGACACAGGGAGAGAGGGAACACAAGCAGGGGGAGTGGGAGAGGAAGAAGCAGGATTCCTGCCAAGCAGGGAGCCTGATATGAGGCTCAATCCCAGGACCCTAGGATGATGACCTGAGCCGAAGGCAGCCGCCTAACTATTGAGCCACCCAGGTGTCCCTATTAGAGATCTTATATGTAAATTTAATTATATCTCAGTAAAACTAGAAAAAAGGAGCTCTTTTAGAAGTCAGTGCCTACCGCAAGTATGAACTTTGAGTTAAACAAAATGGCATGTCTTTTTCTACAGTTTTACAACTGAATTAAAGTAAGGCAGTGTAGTATAATGTTTAGTAGACTATAAAGGGCAAAATCATTCTACCCTAATAAGAATGTAGAAAAGAATAACACTTTTTTTTTTTTCATGAGAGAGACTTGTTTCATTTTTTTCTTAGGCTGGGGCAGTTTTGTCCATTTCCTTAGCCCTTTGGGTTAACTATAGATAGATATTGCTGAATTAATCCCAGAAACTGACTTGTAATTTAATGACTTTATGAATTGGATGGACATCTCCTTTTAATTAGCTCTTAAAAGTCCTAAATCCCTCTTAAAGGAGAAATTCCTAGAAACTACTCTATAAAGGTATCCAGATTCTGATGAGCTTTAAAAATTGTGAAATTTATCAGATACCTTCATATTTAAGCCAAAAATGTTAGTACATGACAAATATAGAAGTCTTATTTCCAGATTCTCTAGCAGAGATTTTTGTTCGTGGCTTACTTTATAGCCTCTTGTGCCTTAAAGGTGAACTCCGTACTTTTTCTTAGTATCAGGCTTTTCAAACTAAAAAATAATCTTAGTATTATAATTTGTTTTATAAAATCCCCATGCTGTTGGATATCAGTAAGCAAAAACAATAAATTGAACCAATCAGTAGTAATAGTGTATAACAACAATGACCTTTCTAATCTTAAATTTCATTACATAACTTTATTTTTGGCCCAGCTAGGTCATTGAAGAATACTTAAAGTTATCTAGAGTAGAGCTTAAGGTATTTTCTCATTTTTTCCCCCTGAAAATGGTCATAAGCCAGAATACCTTTTTAAAGCTAGGTAATTCTTAGTATCTGGAAAGATAATTTTCAAGACAAAAGTACTTCAAGAACAGAGATTATATAGCAGCTTGATTTTCTTATTATAACTTTAGGGATTCTTTGTGTTCTTTTGTGTAATAGCTGGATCACTCCCCTCCCCTTTAACAAATTACCTTTTAGCTCTTTTATCTTCAAGAAATGTTTGCTTAGGTTTGGGAAGGGATTACTTAAAGTCAGTTTATAGTTTGATACAGTTGATAGGAAAATTCCCAGTTGTATTCAAATATGGTATTGATATTGAGCACACTGACATTCAGCATGTCTAAACTTAAATCTAATCCTTAAAAGGACTATTAGAAAATAAGTATTTGTATACACATGTATTGTGGTAACTTTGGATTCATTTTAAGTCTGACAAAGTAAGATATATTCTATCTTTACAATGAAATTATGCTAAATGGGTAAGAAACATCTGAGAGATATTTAGACCTAGGCATTGCTGTCAGCATAGTATCTTGGAACATAGCTCCTTAGAATTCTAGCTTAATTCTCTTTTCTTTGGAAAATAATTTACTTATTCCAAAGGCTTAGAAGGAACTCTGAAAATTCCTCTAATTTACTGGCTATTAATAGAGTGCAGAAGTTGCATGCTATAGCTGCAGATCTGAGTTGACTCACTAAAATCTTATTTTCATATTTTTTCTAATACTTAAATTATTTATTTTAAGCCCCCTCACAATTTTATTTTAAATTGAAGTTATTAATGTTTTAACATAGACCACGTGATGGTAAGTTAATTTTTAATTTGACATTCATACTGAACTTGAAAAAACTGGTTGAGTCTTCTCTGATTTCAGTATATAGTATTTTTTCTTTATTGTCAAGTTTGTTACATCTGTGTGGTCAGTGGAGCCTGTGGAAATCTGTGTTCTTTTTTTGTGGTGAGGGCTAGGGGTAGAAAAGAGGAGAGTTGCTCTAATTATACATATGCATTTTGACAATATAAAGGTAGTTGTAGAATTAATATGTATAAATGACAAGTTAACACTTACTCTGACTTGTTCTAAGGAACAGTGGCCTGATGCCATGGCTTGTTTTCTGGAGCTGCTTGCTCTTCAATAGTAGCTGACCAATTGGATTTAAGTTTGGACTTTGGGGGTAGGTTGTCTAGCTGAGGCTTTTAGGA
This sequence comes from Martes martes, assembly GCF_963455335.1. Classification (NCBI taxonomy): domain Eukaryota; kingdom Metazoa; phylum Chordata; class Mammalia; order Carnivora; family Mustelidae; genus Martes; species Martes martes. The sequence goes on from NC_137897.1 coordinate 79,312,049, forward strand.
ATGGGTCATACTATGTCTATTCCTATAGTGGATCAATTTAATTTCCTCTTTGAGTACTCTAATTTAGGTATAGTTATTATCCATTCTAAATCTTTGTGTTGGGAGTTTAAAAGGACTAGGAATATTGTCAAAAGCTATTAAAGATAAACACAAGTAGATGTAAAACATTTCATTTCATGGCTGGTTAAAAATTTCACTTTTTTTTGTTTCAGAGGTTAGTTATGTAGCATCAGTATCATAACCAAAGCAAGTAGGAAGTTGACTGGTTTGGAGAATCTTCAAGTAGTCTTAAATACTGTAATGTATCAGATTGCTAACCAGGATTTTTTTCCTGTATTTCTGCTAAATGTATTACTATATTAATGCACTTTTGTATATATAACTGTCTTCTGTACATTCTGTACTTACTATAGTGTATATAAAAGCTGTTTTCCCTGAAAGCTGTAAGGGAAAGACAATAGCTGTAACACAAGTCATTTCTATTTTGAGTTCCTTCTTGTACTTGAAAGTAGTAGTTCTGTAGTTAAATCTAAATGTGTATGTATGGTTGTAATTAAAACTGGCAGTGTGGCAGAGCTGTCTTTTGAAGCTGAATATCAGACTGGACAGTGTTGTTTTGGGTATTAAAATCTCTTGTAATATTTTAATTGTTTCTTTTGATGTATGGTGAGTTTTTACAAACCCCACTGCTGCTTACTACTTTATACTTAAGAATTCACTCCTTTACACGTTCCATCCCGGAACACTTATCAACAGAGAAGAATTAGGTCTCCTCTCTTTTGCTCACAGTTTGGAAAAGGCTCCATAAACTTTTGTTTTGTTGAAAGCCACCATTTCCCAAATGTCATTGGCAAATCATTTTTTCTGTAGAGATCAGATTTCTAGAGAGATTAGCATTCATAGCAAGGGAAAATTAGGTCTAACTTTTTACAAAAAATCATACCTATTTTCCTTATATATTAATCTAGAGTCTTTTTAGGTTATAATTATATAAAAGAAACGTCTGTGAGCAGTTTTATAGTTTCAGAAGCAACTCAACTTTCAACAACTTTATCTCTTGCCACTAGAGGGAGGTCTGTGGTTGCTCTCCTGAAAATGTCTGCTGCTTTTTTTAATTTCAGAGGTTGAAATGAACCTCATTTTCAAAATTCCTTTTGTGATATTAAATACTTTCATTGATTAGTGGAAGGTAAGTTAATTGAGCTTGTTTAATAAAGCAAATCTTATTCATGCTTTTCTGTAATCTTCAATTTTTAATAAATGTGAGTTAGCTATTAAGTGAAACGTGTGTGTTTTTCTTCTCTTTGGTACTTTAGAACTGTACTGTCCCCTGTGGTAACCGCTAGTCACATGTGGCTATTTAAGTGAATTAAATAAAATTTAAAATTTAGTTCCTTGGTCCCGTTAACAATACTTCAAGTGCCCAGTAGCCACATATGGCAAGAGGCTTCTATATTGGAAACCTCAGGATACAGAAAACCTCCACCATCATAGGAAGTTCTACTGGACAGTATGATCCAGAGATTTAATGGTTTATGTAGAGACCACTGTCATCATCTTACCAGTGAACAGTAATCAGTGATTCAAAACTTCTGCCCACAGTTAACTGTTGTAGGTGATTGGTGTGAGGGGGGGAGCAAGGTGAGTTTCATTTTTTAATTTAATTAAAGCCACTACCAAAGTTGGGACTTTGGTGGTTTAATGCAGAAATTTCTCAAATACTGATTATTTCACTTGACTATGAATAAGATTTGTTAAAGACTCCATTTTTCAGAACTTAGAGTGTTTCTTTATTCTTGTGATGTGACAGCCTTAATAGGGTCACTGTTACTTGGGACTGACAGTCCTCTGCCTTCTCCCAATCAATTTGAATCTCATGGTTAAGTGGTATTTTTATATTACATTATCTCTGTTTCTTGGTAATAGGTTGATAGATACTAGATTAAGAACAATGATATTTCCCTTTGTAGTGGGTAAATAATATTATTAACATTCCAGTTTATTCATTTGGTTGCCAGGATCTCATTATATGTTTTTTTGTTTTAAAAACAGCAGATAACTGAATTTATATATTTTCGGATTTGTCTTATAAAGATTGTCAAGTAACACAGTAAAATGAATCCCCACATACCCATATCTACTTCCACTCTTCTCTTGTGGCCAGACTTCTTTTATTTAACCTCCACCCCCAGACACCTTACCTGAACTACCAGTGATACTCAGGCTAACCCCAGGTAATATTTCAGTTTTAAATGTTTCAGTATCAGATTTTTAAAAGAAGGACGCTCCTATTTTATATATAAATATGACCATATACTGTCACAAATAAAAATAATTCCTTAATATCAAATATCTGGTTTACTTGCTTGAAATAAAAACCATAACCATTAGTCTTTAATTTCAGAATCATTCTGCATTATACTAAGGTATAAGAATTTTTATTATCACTTGGGTAAGTCCTGATAGTATGTCTTGAGTACATTTTTATTGAAAGTGAGATAATCTATTGCTTTTAGATAAAAACAAAACCCAGCTGTTTTCCTTACTATTAAGTCATGAAATAATTTGGGTAGCAGGAAGGGAGGGAAATAACTGTTAAAGATGAGTTGAACCATTATTTTGTCTCACTTACCTTGGGGTTCAAGAATGCTCTTTGTGGGATACCTGGGTGGCTCAGTCATTAAGCGTCTGCCTTCTGCTTAGGTCATGATCCCAGGGTCCTGGGATCAAGCCCCACATTGGGCTCCCTGCTCGAAGGGAGGCCTGCTTCTCCCTCTCCCACTCTTCCTGCTTGTGTCCCCTCTCTTGCTGTGTCTCTCTCTGTCAAATAAATAAATAAAATCTTTAAAAAAAGTATACTCTTTGTTAGCCAAAATTGGCATACATGGTAAGGATCTGAATACCTACTCTTTTTTTTTAATTTCTTTTCAGTGTAACAGAATTCATTGTTTATGCACCACACCCAGTGCTCCATGCAATACGTGCCCTCCTTAATACCCACCACCTGGCTCCCTCAACCTCCCACCCCCCACCCCTTCAAAACCCTCAGATTGTTTTTCAGAGTCCATAGTCTCTCATGGTTCATCTCCCCTTCCAATTTCCCTCAACTCCCTTCTCCTCTCCATCTCCCCATGTCCTCCGTGTTATTTGTTATGCTCCACAAATAAGTGAAACCATATGATAATTGACTCTCTCTGCTTGACTTATTTCACTCAGCATAATCTCTTCCAGTCCCATCCATGTTGTTACAAAAGTTGGGTATTCATCCTTTCTGATGGAGGCATAATACTTCATAGTGTATATGGACCACATCTTCCTTATCCTGGATACCTACTCTTAATTTTTATTTTTTTAATTTTTAAAAAAAAATAATAGATTTTTTAATTTAAATTCACTTAACCAACATATAGTACATTATTAGTTTCAGATGTAGAGAACAGAAATTCATCAATTGCAATATAACACCCAGTGCTCATCACATCGCATGCCCTCCTTAATGACATCACCCAGTTACTCCATACCCCTCACCCACCTCCCCTCCCGCAACCCTCAGTTTCTTTCCCATAATTAAGAGTTGTGATTTGTCTCCCTCTCTGATTTCTCCCTGAATGGTTTTCCTTTTCTTTCCCACCATGATCCTCTCCACTGATCCCTGTATTCTGCATATGAGTTAAAGCATATAATTGCCTTTCTCTGATTGACTTATATCTGCTCAGCGTAATACCCTGCAGTAACATCCATGTCTATGTAAATGGTAAGTATTCATTCTTTCTGATGGCTGAGTAATATTCCATATATATATATATATATATATATCTCACATTATTTTAATTTTATTTTTAATTTTATTTTTTTATTTTTTAAAAATTTTATTTATTGAAGAGAGAGAGAGAGGGCGTGAGAAGGGGGAGAGTCAGAGGGAGAAGCAGACTCCCTGCTGAGCAGGGAGCCTGATGTGGGACTCAATCCCAGGACCCTAGGATCATGACCTGAGCCGAAGGCAGACACTTAACCAACTGAGCCACCCAGGCACCCATACCACAACTTTATCTATTTATCTGTTGATAGATATCTTGGTTCTTCGATAGTTTGGCTATCGTGGACATTTTTGCTACAAACATTGGGGTGCCTGTGTTCCTTTGTATCACTACATTTGTATCTGGGGTAAATACCTAGTAGTGCAATTGCTGGGTTGCAGGGTAGCTCTATTTTTAATTCTTGATGATCCTTCATACTGTTTTCCAGAGTAGCTGCACCAGCTTGCCTTCCCACCAATAGTAATAAGAGGGTTCCCTTTGTTCCACATCCCTGCCAGTATTTGTTGTTTCCCGACTTGTTAATTTTAGCCATTCTGACTGGTGTGATGTGGTATCTTACTGTGGTTTTGATTTGTATTTTCATGATGAAAAGTGGTATTAAGCATTTTTAATGGGTCTGTTGGCTATTTGTATGTCTTTGGAGAAATGTCTATTCATGTCTCCTGCCCATTTCTTGACTGGATTATTTGTTTTTTGGGTGTTGAGTTTGATAAGTTCTTTATATATCTTGGGTACTAGCCCTTTATGTGATATGTCATTTGCAAATATCTTCTCACATTCCACAGGTTGCCTTTTAGTTTTGTTGACTATTTCCCCTTTGCTCTGCAGAAGCTTTTTATCTTGATGAAATCCCAATAGTTCATTTTTGCTTTTGCTTCCCTTGCCTTTAGAGACATGTTTAGCAAGAAGTTGCTGCAGCCAAGGTTAAAGAGGTTGCTGCCTGTGTTCTTTAGGATTTTGATGGATTCCTATCTCACATTTTGGTATTTCCTCTATTTTGAATTTATTTTTGTGTATGGTGTAAACAAATGGTCCAGTTTCGTTCTTCTGTTTGTAGCTGTCCAATTTTCCCAACACCATTTGTTGAAGAGACTCTTTTTTCCATTGGATCTTCTTTCCTGCTATGTGAAATATCAGTTGACCATAGAGTTGAGGATCCATATCTGGGTTCTCTGTTCTGTCTAATTGATCTATGTGTCTGTTTTTGTGCCAGTACCATATTGTCTTGATGGTGACAGCTTTGTAATACAGCTTAAAGTCTGGAATTGTGATGCCCCAGCTTTGGTTTTGTTTTTGAACATTCCTCTGAACAAAGTTTAGGATTATTTGTTCCAGCTTCGTGAAAAATGTCGATGGTATTTTAATAGGGATTGCATTGAATGTGTAGATTGCTCTGGGTAGCATAGACATTCTAACAATATTTATTCTTCCAATCCATGAGCATGTAATGTTTTTCCATTTCTTTGTGTCTTCCTCAATTTCTTTCGTAAGTGTTCTGTAGTTTTTAGAGTACAGATCCTTTATCTCTTTGTTTAGGTTTATTCCTAGGTATCTTCTTGGTTTTTTTTGTGCAATTGTAAAAGGGATCAATTCCTTAATTTCTCTTTCTTCTGTCTCATTATTAGTGTACAGAAATGCAACTGATTTCTGTGCATTGATTTTATAACCTGCCACGTGGCTGAATTCTTGTATGAGTTCTAGCAATTTTAGGGTGGAGTCTTTTGGGTTTTTCACATAGAGTATCATGTCATCTGTGGAGAGTGAGAGTTTGACTTCTTTGCCAATTTGAATGTCTTTTGTTTATTTTTGTTGTCTGATTTCTGAGGCTAGGACTTCTAGTACTATGCTGTGCAACAGTGGTTTGAGTGGACATTCTGTTGTGTTTCTGACCTTAGGGGGAAATTTCTCAGTTTTTCCCCATTGAGAATGATATTTGCTGTGGGCTTTTCATATGTGGCTTTTATGATATTGAGGTATGTTCCCTCTATCCCCACACTGCAGAGAGTTTAAATCAAGAAAGGAGGCTGTACGTGGTCAGTGCTTTCTCTTCCTCAGTTGAGAGGATCGTATGGTTCTTGTCCTTTCTTTTGTTAATGTGATGTATCACATTGATTTGTGGATGTTGAACCATCTTTGCAGCCCAGGAATAAATCCCACCTGGTCGTGGTGAATAACCTTTCAATGTACTGTTGGGTCATATTGGCTAGTATCTTGGTGAGAATTTTGGCATTCATGTTCATCAGGAGTATTGGTCTGTAGTTCTCCTTTTTGGTGGGGTCTTTGATTTTGGGATCAAGGTAATGGTGGCCTCATAGAACGAGTTTGGAAGTTTTCCTTCCCATTCTATTTTTTGAAACAGCTTCAGAAGAATAAGTATTATCTCTTCTTTAAATGTTTGGTAGAAGGCTCCTGGGAACCCATCCAGCCCTGGACTCTCGTTTGTTGGGAGATAGATTTTTGACTGCTGCTTCAATTTCCTTGCTGGTTATTGGTCTGTTCAGATTTTCTATTTCTCCCTGTTTAAGTTTTGGTAGGTTCTAGGAATGCATCCATTTCTTCCAGGTTGCTTAATTTGTTGGCATATAGTTGCTCATTATGTGTTCATAAAATTGTATTTCTTTGGGTTCAGTCATAATCTCTTTGATTTATGATTTTATTAATTTGGGTCCTTTCTCTTTTTGATAAGCCTGGCTAGGGGTTTATTGATCTTATTCTTTCAAAGAACCAGCTTCTAGTTTCATTGATCTGTTCTACTGTTCTTTTGGTTTCCATTTCATTGATTTCTGCCCTAATCTTTATTATTTCTCATGTTTGGTTTAGGCTCTATTTGCTCTGCTTTCTCCAGCTCCTTTAGGTGTAAGGGTAGCTTGTGTATTTGAGACTTCTAGTTTCTTGAGAAAAGCTTGTATTTCTATGTTCTTCCCTGTTAGGACCACATTTGCTGCATCCCAAGTGTTTTTGAACAGTTGTGTTTTCATTTTCATTTGTTTCCATTAATTTTTTTTATTCTTTAATTTCATGGTTGACCCATTCATTCTTTGGTAGGATGCTTTTTAGCCTTCAAGTATTTGAATTCCTTTCAAATTTCCTCTTGTGATTGAGTTCCAGTTTCAAAGCACTGTGGTCTGAAAAGTCTTTTGGTACTGGTTGAGACCTGATTTGTGACCCAGTAAGTGATCTGTTCTGAATATGTTCCATGTGCACTCAAGAAGTATGTATAGTCTGTTGTTTTTGATGGCATACTCTGTATATATCTGTGAAGTCCATCTGGTCCAGTGTGTCATTGAAAGCCCTTGTTTCCTTGTTGATCCTCTGCTTAGATGATCTGTCCATTGATGTGAGTGGGGTATTAAAGTCCCCTACTATTATTGTATTATTATCAATGTGTCTCTTTAATTTTGTTATTTTGTTAATTTGTTATTGCTATTTATGCTCCCAAGTTAGGAGCATAAATATTTACAATTGTTAGATCTTCTTGTTGGATAAACCCTGTAAGTATGATATAGTGTTCCTCTTCATCTCTTACTAGAGTCCTTGGTTTAAAATCTAATTTGTCTGATATAAGGATTGCTACCCCAGCTTTCTTTTGATGTCCATTAGCATGATACATGGTTCTCCACCCCTCACTTTAAAGCTGGAGGTGTCTTTGGGTCTAAAATGAGTCTCTTGTATACAACATATGAACAAGTCTTGCTTTTTTATCCAGTCTGATATCCTGTGTCTTTTAATTGGAGCATTTAGCCCATTTACATTCAGAGTAACTATTGAAAGATATGAATTTAGTGCCAATGTATTACCTGTAATGTCCCTGTTTCTGTATATTGTCTCTGTTCCTTTCTGGTCTATGTTACTTTTGGGCTCTCTCTTAGCTTACAGGATCCCCTTTAATATTTTTTGCAGGACTGGTTTAGTGATCACAAATTCCTCAAGTTTCTGTTTGTCCTTGAATCTCTTTATCTCTCCTTCCATTCTGAAAGACAGCCTTGCTGGATAAAATATTCTTGGCTGCATGTTTTTCTCAGTTAGCACCCTGAATATATCATGTCAGCCCTTTCTGGCCTGCCAGGTTTCTGTGGATAGGTCTGCTGCCAGTCTAATGTTTCTACCCTTTTAGGTTAAGGACTTCTTGTCTTGAGCTGCTTTCAGGATTTTCTGTTTATCTCAGAATTTGCAAGCTTCACTATTATATGTCGGGGTGTTGATCTATTTTTGTTGATTTTTCGTTCCCTGAAGACTTTCTGCACCACATTAGAAGATGAAAATAAAAATGGTGCCATCCCCATCTCCAGCCCCAGAGCTGAAAGAACGTGACCCCCTCTCTTCAGCAAACCCTCAGGGAAAAGCAGTCTTCACTTGTGTGTGAGCCAAATTCTGCAGACTCCTGAGGTGTGCACCTGAGGGACTCCTCCCGGAGGAGGGAGGAAGGTCGTCAGGGGTTTTCTGCTTGCAGGACCCCCACACGGAGAGTGGTCACCCGATAGTGGGCTTGTCTGAACATGGGTGCACCTACGCTGCTCCTCCCGGGGGAAGGTGGAGAGTTGCAGTCTTTCTGCCCTTTGAAGGGCCCCCACACAGAAAGCAGTCACCTATTCTGCCAGGATTCGTGGTTTATGGCAAACAGAGCTGAGAGCCCACTCCCGGCTTGCTGACTGTAGTTGGTTCCCTCTTTCCAATGCTTGGGAAATCTGCCAGCTCAGCCACCCCCATTCTTTCCATGACCCTGGGGATCCTGAGACCACACTGTTCCAAGATTCTGCCTGCTTTGCCACCTGAGCACCTTTCAGGCAGGGACGTCTCTTACTGGACCATATTTCTAAAAGTTCCAATTTTGCCCTCTGGGGCTATATCACTTTCTGCTAGCCAGCTTAGGCAGGCTCCCCCCTCCCCCTGGCCCCCCTTTATCTTCCAATATATACCCTTAGATTCACTTCTCCACACTTCCTACTTTGCAAAAAGTGGCCACTTTTCTATTTGTAGAATTCCAGTAATTCTTTTCTTACATCTCCAGTTAGAATCACAGCTATTGAGAATGATTTGATAAATACCTAGCTAAATTCAAAGGACCAGATGAAACGAAGTCCCCTACTCTTCCACTATCCCCCCACCCCCACGCACACACTATTTATTTATAAAGAGTTTTGCAAGGATGTTCTGGGGAGCATAAGGAAAAATAGAGATTCTTATTTTACCCCTTAGAAATTAATTTCAGGAAATCTTTTTTAATAGCTATGATTCAGGCTATTGGTTCTGGTTTTCCATTTTAATTTACTGAAATTTAGGCTTTCCAAATTGTAGAATTTCAGAGCTTGAAGGGACTTTGGAGATCATTTAGCTTGGTGGCTCTTAAACTTGAGTGTGCATCCGAGTCCCCTGGAGGGCTTGTTAAAACACAGATTGCCAGGCCCCACTCCCAAAGTTTCTGATTCAGTAAGTCTCAAGTGGGGCCTGAGAATTTGCATTTTTAATGAGTTCCTAGGTAATGCTGATGCTGCTGGTCCAGTGAACACACGGAGAAGCATTGATGTAGTTCAAACCCTTTTTCTCTTGCCTCTATTTTTGCAAATGAGCAAATTTACACTAAATGGAAAGTGACTTCTTTGCCCAAAACTGGTTAATGACATAGCCAGATCAGAATCCAAATCTTGAGATGCCTTATTCACACTGGAAAAGTCCAGTGCTTTTCCTATTGTGCTTTGTTTGCTTCGTAGTAGTTGCCTCCAAATGCTTCCTTCCAAGTCTTTTCTGAACATTTGGGTTCTCTGATACTGGTAAATCTTTATCTCTCTATATCAAGAGTTTCTCAGTTGGTGTCAGGATTAAAATTGCTGGCAATTCTTTTTTACATGCCAATGTATTTTTTTGAGGAGGGCTCCATATCTTTTATCAAGTTCTCAAATGAGTTTTCTTCCCCTTAATGGCTAAGATTCTGTCCTTTTAAGGCAATTTTGGTTTTTGGAAATAACCAAGGGTCATTTGGGAGGTTTATATGTGTGAGAAACCTGGAAATTGCTACATTTGGTCAATGAGGTATGATTTTAAAAGTAAGGACTGGTTTTGCTCATGTGGCTTAAAAGCTAGGGCTTTGATGTATATTAAAGAAAAGAGTTCTAGAAATATTTTGGGCAATGACAGCATCATTGGATTAGGTGTATGTTGATGACATGGAATGGGGGTGGTATTAACTTGGATGTATTAGCTCTGGCTTATTGATTAAAATAGTCATTTTCTCATAATCATAACTTGCATTCTAGAGAAAAATCTTCCGCTAATGTTTTAGAAATATCAGGTTGGATTTCACAGACTTGTTCATCAAATCTAAGGTAACAGAACTAGATGGTAATCTGAAAACTTGAAAGATGTATAGACTTTTTGATATAATGGTCATTAAACCAGTCTCTTTATTTTGCGAGTGAGAAGCTTAAGGCCGAGAGAAGTGAAGTGATTCATTCAGGTCCTATAGCTGAATGATGACACATTAAGGACTAGAATCCAAGTCTCTTGAGCTGTATAGGCTAGTGATTTTTCCACTATATCACACTGCTTTATATCAAAGCTCCTACTTTTCACAGTGTTTCATGAAAAACACCTTGAGATTTTGGTATAGAGCAATGGGATAAAGTGTGGACCCCACACCAGCAAAATCAGCATCACCTGAGAACTTGTAAGAGGTGCAAATTCTCAGGCTCCACGCCAGTACATGAGGAACTGAATTCTGCCAACAATTGTAAATGAGCTGGGAAGTGGTTCCTTCCCAGTAGAACCTTGAGATGACTCCAGTCTTAGGATAGATTCAAGGCTGAGCTCAAGCATCTAGCTAAGCCATGTCCAGATTCCTGCCCACAGTAATTGGGAGATAATAAATGTGCTGTTTTTAGCTAATAAATTTTGGGGTAATTTGTTAAGCAGCAATAGATAACTAATACATTACTTACTTGATGTGCAGTGAAATGACTTCCTGTTGCATCCTTCTCAGCCTCAGATGCTCCTTCCTCATTCATTTTTTCAACAATATTTGCTGGATGCCTACTATATGCTAGATACTGTGTTAACTACTAGGGGATAATTGATAAATAAGCAGGCACAGTCTCTGCCCTACATCATGATCATTCTTCTGCATTGATTTTCAAATTCTCACAGAAGAGGAAACCAAGGGATGCCTGGGTGGCTCAGTCAGTTAAACATCTGCCTTTGGCTCAGGTCATGATCTCAGGGTCCTGGGATCCAGTCCCATGTAAGTTCCCTGCTCAACAGGGATACTGCTTCTTCCTCTCCCTCTGCCCCTCTGCAACTCATGCTTTCTCTTTCTCTCCCCTGCCTCAGATAAATACATAAAATCTTTTTTTTATGAGACCAAGATGCATTTCATTAAAGGAAAGCTATTTTTTTAAATGTAGGCACCAGGCCCAGCAAGGAGCTTAACACAGGGTTTGGACCATGACCCTGAGATCAAGACATGAGCTGATATCAAGAGCCAGCCACCTAACTGACTAAGTCACCCAGGTACCCTAAAGGAAAGCTATTTTTAATGCCAAGAATATAGGAACGAAATAATCTAAAGAACCGTTTCTACATTGTCATTTTTGTCATTTTGCTTTAGACCAATTAAAACTTCATTATAAACTAGTATAGGTCACCTTCAGGCATTTCTGAAGTCCAAGTTCTAGTGCATTTTACGTCAACCCAAATTCCTCTCAAATAGGGTGTATTACTCTTTCTAAGCACTACTAAAATGCTTATTGTACCTTTATTTTGCTTGTATGCTATTCTGCCTTACAATTAGGGAAGTTTATTTGTTTTCCCCACTGGTTCTCATTTTCATTTTACAACACCAAGGTTTTTTGCACATGTATGAAGAACTTTGTTAATTTAATATTAGTAATAGCTGTGTTAATCTGAGATTAGTGGAGATTTCATTCAAACTGAGTTATTTTAAAAATCTAATAAGCCCCGTTATTCTTCATTTTCTCTTGTTTTAAAAGAGTATTTATTGAAAGCTCAAATACTGTTTGTTTCTTTGTAAATCCCTCTTCCTTTCAAAATGATTTAGATTGTGATAATGCTACTTATTAAAGTTACAACTTCTAGTCATTGTAAAATAAAGCAAGGCCATTTACAGGCTGATGAAATGAAGATGATTCATGACTAGTTCTCTTGGCATTATATTAACCAAAATTTACCTGTAGTTGATTTCATTTTATATATTTGTACAATACCCTGAGTGGTAAGAAAAAATGCCAAAATATAAGGTAGTCATTGTTTTAGGTGATTTCACACAACTTTCTGAATACTCAGATGCTTGTGTCTGCTTATAGCCAGAATAAAATCATTAACTTATAAATTTAGAGCTTCTAACTGCCTTGCAAGGGCAAAATAGTCACTCAGAGAACCTAGTAACATTGATTTGTCATTAATCATTTTACCTGATGACTCATCTATGATCACAGTACAAGAAAAATGTCATGTTTACTTAGTGGTATTAACTCCATTTATCTCATGTACATTCAGAATATTGCCTTGTCATCAGTGCACTATGAGTATATCTAAATAAGACTGTTATTAAAAAGACTTATCTCCACAGGGAGTATGACCAGTTAAAAATCTATCAAAATAATTCAAACTGAGTAAATACATTATTATAAAATTTAAAACATCATCATTTGTAGCAAAGGAGTTTGACACCTAACTTTTCCCAAATTTTTGGAAGAAATATGTTTTTCAGTTAAAAATTTCAAATTCTTGGGGATGGCATTGGGCTCTCTGCTCAGCAGGGAACCTGCTTGTCCCTCTCCTTCTCAGCTTCCCCTGCTTGTGCTTTCTTTCTCTCTCCCAGTCAAATAGATAAATAAAATCTTTAAAAAAAGGAATTCAGAGATAGAATCTTTCTGTCTCTTTTTTCATTGTTTGCTTTGTTTCTTAAATACTACATATGAGTGAAATCATATGGTATTTATCTTTCTCTGACTTATGCATTATACTCTCTAGGTCCATCCATGTTGTTGCAAATGGCAAGATCTCATTCTTTTTTATGATGGAATAATATTCCATTCCACTGTAGGTTTGTGTGTGTATACATAGGTATATTTATATGCCAATTCTTCTTTATCCATTCATCTATCAGTGGATGCTTGGGTCACTTCAATATCTACTATTTACAATAATAAATAGATAACAAATATCTATTTATTATTGTAAATAATGCTGCAATAAACATAGAGCTGCATATATTTTTTGAAATTAGTGCATTTGTTTTCTTTGGGTAAATACCCAATAACGGAATTACTGGGTCATATGGTAATTCTATTTTTAATTTTTTGAGGAACTGCCATACTATTTTCCACAGTGGCTACACCATTTGCATTCCTACCAACAGTGCATAAGAGTTCCTTTTTCTTGGGTGCCTGGGTGGCTCAGTGGGTTAAGCTGCTGCCTTCGGCTCAGGTTGTGATCTCAGGGTCCTGGGATCGAGTCCCGCATCAGGCTCTCTGCTCGGTGGGGAGCCTGCTTCCTTCTCACTCTGCCTGCCTCTCTGTCTACTTGTGATCTCTGTCAAATAAGTAAATAAAATCTTTAAAAAAAAAGAGTTCCTTTTTCTCAACACCCTTGCCAACACCTATTATTTCTTGTTTTTGATTTTAGCCATTTTGACAGGTGTTAAGGTGATTATTTCATTGTGGTTTTGATTTGCATTTCCCTGATGGTTACTGATGTTGAGCATCTTTCATATGTCTTTAGGCCATCTGTTATGTCTTCTTTTGAGAAACATCTATTCAGGTTCTCTGCCCATTTCTAATTAGATTAATTTTTTGGTATTAAATTGTATAAATTCTTTATATATTTTGGGTACTAACCCCTTATTGGAGATATCATTTGCAAATATCTTCTGCCATTCAGTAGTTGCCTTTTTGTTTTGTTGATGGTTTCCTTCAATGTGCAAAAGATTTTGGGGAGGTGGGCAGGGGATGGATGGGCAAAATAGATAAAGGGGATCAAGAGTACACTTAATCTTGATGAACACTGAGTAATGTATAGAATTGTTGAATCATTATATTGTATACCTGAAACTAATGTACATTTAATTTTACTTCAGTAAAAAAGAGAAAAAGACAAAAAAATAATTCAGAGCTACAACAACAGAATAAAACAAAAGACCACAGACTGCAAAGAATAATAAAAATAGTAGAAATGAATGAACTAGAAAACAAAGCTATACTAGATAGAATCATTTATGACATCATCCCTGAAACCTTTCTTTAACTCACAACTTAAACTCAATCTATCTGTGAACCTTTTTGCCTCTACCTGCAAAATTTGTCCAGACAAATCTGACCACTTCTCACCACCACCATTGCTATTACTAAGGTCCATGCTGCTGTCACATCACTTGTCTAAACTAGGAGGCAGGTCTGACACCTGTGAAAGTAAAGAAGGAAGGAAGAAGGATTGGGGAAGAAGGGTCTCAGATTCCAGTGCAGCTTTGAAATAATCTTGGCCAGCTGAATATGGAGTTCTGCAAAGATTATCTTGTGCTGGTCATATCATGCTCCGTCATAGGCTGAAATCTGCCTGGGAAGCACGTGGCCTCAATTCAAAAAAAGGAGGCTCTACAGGAGCCTGTAACTCGGACCTTTCAGATAATTACACTCCTTGGGACAGATTCTCTCTGAAAGTGAGAACTGAGTAGCGTGCTTTCATGTCTATCACAGTACCATTTCTCTTAGGTGGTATCAGGATGAGACTTAGGACACAGTACAGGGCTCAGCAAACCAGGACCTATAGGCCAAATTGAGTCTGCCACCTGCTTTTGTAAATAAAGTTTTATTGGAACTTAACCACACACATTTATTTCTTGTTCATGGGTGCTTTTACACTACAATGGCAGAGATGAGTGATTATGATAAGACTATATTGCCTATAAATCATAACAAATCGCCCTTTACAGAAAGTATTTGCAGACCCCTAACTTAGTATATATTTAGCAATATGCAAGGCACAATGGAGTCTTTGAAGTTTTATAAGTTGGCCATCTTTCAGGAAGAGTAAGACATATGCACAAATACTTTTGCTAGGGATGTCTTACAATTTCTATTCTTCATACTACATGTAAACACTTTGGGTGTGTAGAAGAAGGAGGGATTTAAGAAGGGCAGTTCTATGTTGTTATTTATTTTTTTTAAAGATTTTATTTATTTATTTGTCAGAGAGAGAGAGAGAGTGAGCACAGGCAGACAGAGTGGGAGAGGGAGAAGCAGGCTCCCTGCGGAGCAAGGAGCCCGATGTGGGACTCGATCCCAGGATGCTGGGATCATGACCTGAGCCGAAGGCAGCCGCTTAACCAACTGAGCCACCCAGGCGTCCCTCTATGTTGTTATTTAGGCTTTTAAAGGTTTATTCTGGCTGCTCTATGCAGACTGTATTATTGAAACATAAAGATAAAAGCAGGGATACCTTCCAGGAAGCAACTGTTGTAGTCTAGGCAAGAAACTATGGTAGTTTGGGCTAGGATGATAGTGGTACAAAGAGAAGGATGACATTTTCTGAGATGAAAACTAGGGAGGGATCGAGTAGTGTTTACAATCAAAAGTTTTGCTTTTGGGGCACCTGTGTGGCTCAGTTGGTTAAGGGTCTGCCTTTGGCTTAAGTCATGATCCCAGGGTCCTGGGATAGAGCTCCGTGTCTCCCTGCTCAACAGGGAGCCTGCTTCTCTCTCTCCCTCTGCTGTTCCCCCTGCTTGTCCTCTCTCTCTCTGTGTCAAATAAATAAATAAAACCTTAAAAAATTATCAAGTGTCTATTTTTTTAAAAAAGAGTTTTGCTTCTGACATGTTGAATTTGAGGTATCTAAATGGAGAGATCAAATAAAATGTTGGATAAATGAAGCTAAAGTTCAGAGATGGTCTGGTTGATGATGAGAATTTGGGAAATGGTATTTAGGTAGTATTCCAAGCTAGGACTAGATGGAATCATATAGGGAGAGGGTATATGTAGAAAGCTGTTTCTTACAACCAAGGCTTGAGACACCAACATTTAGATGTTGGAGAGAGGAAGATAAGTCAGAAGAGGAGTCTAGTATAGTGTTTCTACAAACAGGCAGTGGACAACCATGTGGAATGCTGCTGAGACCAAGATGAAGTAGGAAAATGGACAATGGACTTTGGAAACATAGAGATCACTGGTGACCTAAAAAATAAGTAGGATTTTTTTAATGCTCAGGAGCCGAAGCTAGAACGAAATGGGTGTAAGAGAGAATAGGAAGTAAGGAAATAAAGATAGCCAATGTAAACAACTGTTTTGTCCCTTTACTGTGAAAGGGAGCAGAGAAATGGGAGTTAGTTGGAGGAGATGTGGGGTCCAAGGAAATACTAGGGCCTACTTAAAGGTTTTTAAGCAGGGTGGTGACCCCTTTGTGGTTTAGGAAGACTGATCATCCTTATCTTCTGCTGCAGAGTAGACCTCACAGGGAGAGATCCAGATAGGCAACAATTACAGTCTCAACTAAGGTAATGGTAATGAGAAAGGAAAGGGGTGGGGGAGACAAATGCATTCTCTATGGTGTAGAATTGTTATCTTGACTTATTTCTTCAGAGATTTATATATATTAGCCACACTTATCTTGATGCATTTCTTTCTCAAATATGTAAGTCACTTAGAGAGATTTTTGTCTTTTCCTATGATACTTGAATTAGCACTAAATGTTTAGAGATGGAATGAAACTAATAAAACTAGTCAGTTCTAATCATGCACCATGCAGGCTGCTACATTGCCCTTTGTTTTGTTATTTATTACCTGGAATCAGAGAGACTGGGTTACTATTGTTCTCCCTCCTACCTTTACCTATGTGATCCCGAGAAAATCATCTGGATTATTGTGGGGACTATTTGAGGTAATATTTTGTTTTTAAAGTTTTAAGCAGGATTTCCATTCTGGCAATGATGAACTAGAACAATCCTCCTGTTGAGGAAAATCATGAAAAGTGTGTGTGTGTGTGTGTGTGTGTGTGTGTGTGTGTGTAAAATATTCTTGCTTCAAAGCAATGAAGAGCTTTAGAAGTCAAGATCTAAAGGTTCCAGAAAACGTAATAAGTCAGAGAGGTAAGTCTGGCACTTGGGGGCAATTTTTCCTATAAGGCTTCTGTTCATTCCAGAAAATACTGCCGAATGACTGAGAAGCCAGACAGTGCTTTAATAGTTTCAAGGAACAAGGGGGTACAAAAGCTTTAGTCCAGGGCTCACCAAGGAGAAGAGGGCCTGGCAACTCCACCCAAAGCTCTTAGTTGGCACTTCAAAAGGCTACATCCTAGGAATAACAGAAAACTAGATATAGACCAATCTTTGCAAGATTTGAAGCCTAGCTTCCAATAATCTCAGTCCCTGAAACTGGATTAGGATAATACTAGATGGCTAGAGACTAGCCACTTGCAAGAAGGCTCTCTTCTTGCAGGGCAACTTCATTCTAGGTTTCAAATTATCTTTTGTAATTGTTCATATGATGTTTACCATTCATTCAGAAGTAACCTTGTATAAGAGAAAACAAAATATTGTGAGCAAAAACCAAGAAAAGCAACAGACAATAGAAATGGGCTCATAGACACTTCATATAATGGAATTACCAGGCACAGACTTTAAAATAACTATCCTTGGGGCACCTGGCTGGCTCAGTTGATGAAGCATGTGGCTCTTGATCTCAGGGTTGTAAGTTCAAACCCCACTCGGAGTGTAGAGATTACTTAAAAGTAAAATCTTTAAAAAGAATAACTAACCTTAATATGTTACAGGAGATAAGTGGCAAAAATCAGAATTTAGGAGAAAGACTAGAAATTGAGCAAGAGACTTGAACAGGTGCTTCACAAGATCTTCACATGGCCAATGAGCATATGAAAAGGTGCTCTACCTCATCTGTAATTAGGAAAATGTAAATTAAATTGATGAGACTACTATGTACTCTTCCAAATAGGTAAAACTAAATAACTGACAAAACCAAGTGTTGGTGAAGGATGTGGAGAAATAAGAACTCCCATGCACTGCTTGTGAAAGGGTATTTTCATACAACCATTTTATTTTTTAAAAAAATATTTATTTATTTGACACATACAGAAAGAGAGAGAGCATAAGCAGGGGAAGGGGCAAAGAGAGAAGCAGACTCCCCCACTGAGCAGGGAAAAAAATTTTTTTTAGTTTATTGATTTTCTTTTTTATTCATTTAATTATTTATTTTAGATTCTTTTATTTTCTTTTTTTTAAACTTTATTTTATTTTTTCAGTGTTCCAAGATTCATTGTTTATGCATCACACCCAGTGCTCCATGCAATACATGCCCTCCTTAATACCCACCACCAGTCTCACCCAACCCCCCAACCCCTCCCTTCCAAAACCCTCAGTTTGTTTCTCAGAGTCCCAGTCTCTCATGGTTCATCTCCCCCTCCAATTTCCCCCAACTCACTTCTCTCCTTCTCCCAATGTCCTCCGTGTTATTCCTTATGAGGAGGGAAAAATTACAAATGTGTTATCTTTGGATAATAGTATACTATACCATGTTGTGTGCATATAACTACATGGATCAATCTCACATTTACAATGTGGAACAAGATAATTAGATACAAAAAGAGAACCTATTGTATGGTTCTGTTTACATGAAGTTCAGAAACAAGCAAAGTAATCTGCAGTTAAAAGTGAAGGTGATAGGGGCCACCTGGGTGTTTCAGTCAGTTAAACATCTGCCTTCAGCTCAGGTCAGGCTCCCAAGGTGAGGATCCAGCCCCTGTGGGCTCTCTGCTCAGTGGGGAGCCTGCTTCTCCCTCTGCCTGCTGCTCCCCTTGCTTCTGTGCACTCGCTCTCTGTCAAATAAATAAATAAAATCTTCTTTAAAAAACTGAAGGTGATGGTAGTCTTTGGAGAAAGAGGGAGTAGTGTAATAGGGAGAGGGCATGGAGCAGCATCTGGCTGCTGATGAAGTGCTATTTCTTGACCTGTGTAGTATTTATACATTTATAGTGACTGTGAAAATATGTTGAGCTGTACATTTACTTCCTGTGCACCTTGCTGTATGTGTTATACTTTATAATAAAAAGTTAAATCTCTGTACATCATTTTCCATTTCTAACCTTTCACTCATTGTTCATTTTGACGCTCTAGAACATATCCTGTTCAGCTCTCACAACTTGCTCATCTCCTCTATAAAGGCTTTCCTAACTCTTCTACATAGAATTATGGACTCCTTTCTTTGGGTCCTTACTGTAATGTAATACTTGTAATAATATATTAATCTTATGTGTTTGTTATCTCCTATTACAAAGTTGTAAACCCCTTCAGGGCAGATTATTCATTTTTTAATGCCCAAACTGAGTGGAATACCTAGTACCACAGGCATTTAATACGTATTTGTTGAAGGGAGCCTGTGTAGTGCTGTAGGTTAAGCCCTCAACTCTTGGTTTCAGCTCAGGTCATGATCTCATGAGTCATGAGATCATGGGGCTCTGTGCTTAGTGCAGAGTCAGCTCGAGTTTCTCTCTCCCTCTCCCTCTGCTCCTCACCGCACCCTCCTAAGCTCATGTGCTTGCTCGATCTCTTTCCCTGAAATAAATAAATAAAAATCTTAAAAAAATAAATACATATTTGTTGGAAGAATGAGTTGCAAATATTACCAGTCCCATTACACATATGGAAACCAGTACTCAGAAAGGTAAATTATCCTGCCCAAGGTCACACAGCTAGCTTTGCACCCAGATCTATCTTATTCTAAAGCTGGTGCTTTTCTTCTCTGCAGTGGCAGGTTACATTTGTTAGCTTACTTAATTTTTTTTTTAGATTTTATTTATTTATGACAGAGACAGCAAGAGAGGGAACACAAGCACGGGGTGGGGGCGGTGCTGGAAAGGGAGAAGCAGGCTCCCTGCGGATGTGGTGTTCGATCCTAGGATGCCAGGATCATGACCTGAGCTAAAGACAGACGCCTAACAACTGAGCTACCCAGGTGCCCCAGCTTACTTAATCTTTACTACATCTTCATGATCTCAGTACTAGTACCATCCTCATTTTATAGATGAAGGAACTGAAGCTCAGAGGGGTGCAGTAATCTCTTCAAGATCATACCCCTGGGAAGTAGTCAAGCTGTGATTCAAATTTAGGTGTCCCCAATTCTTAAAGCCCTTGCTTTTAAGATTACATCGTAATACACTTGTGATGTACCTCATAACACATTTAGAGTACACAGTATTTCATAATCATTTAGATTGCTTCCCGTCAGAGCAGAGTACAAATATAGCATTGCCATTTCAAGATTCGGTGTCCAGAAAGCTCCCATTCTAATATCATTTTGCTTTTTTTAAGGTGGTATCTTTTCCCAATAAGTATACAAATGGAATTTTTTATCTCTGAAACTTCCATGTTACAGATGGTGTTTAATAGAACTCTGGACCAGATCCAGCTTTGAATTTGGGCTAATTATGTAGTCTCCTCTCCAAAACTCTATTTCTTCATCTCTAAAATGGTATTAATAATAGTACTTACCTCATAAGGCTGTTGTATGGATTAGTGCCTGACAGTAGAATTATTATTATATTATTATTATTGATTATGTTGCTTAAGTTCCTATTTTATAAAAAGGGAAAGAGAAGCATGAGAAGGGTAAGGTATTTATCTGTTCTAGGTTGTGTTCTCCAACAAGATTTTACTTGAAGAAAAAGTGCACTTGTGAAACATGACTTGATTTTGTTCTGGTTTGTTCTTTTAGGATAAACTGTTGAACACTATTTTCATAATATCTTCCTACTCAGTAACCAAACATTTTCTTCTCACTGCTTTTTGGATCACATACATTCTCATCCTAGCACCTGTGGCTTTGCAGCCTACCCACTATTTCATATTCCCTCCAAAGCTTCTCATTCCTCCAATGACAGCACTCATTGTTCCCCTACCTGGTCCCTGGGCTATGAGCTGGCTGCTCCCCTCCAGCCACCAGTCAACTCAGGCCACTGATCCTTCTACTCTAGTTTCCTTACCTGGAAAGCTGGTTTCCTTTCTTATCCATGGCCATGCCCTTTAAGACCTGGCCAAAGATTCCTATCTTCCAGGTGTCTCACTCATTTATTCAACAAATATGATTTAGGTGGCTACTTACTGGGGTTATTGAAGTAAAAGAGACAGCCAAGACCTGCTTTCTTTCCTGGAGCTTACATTCTAGGGGATGAGGGAGAAAGGGAGGGAGTAGGGAGGGAAGGAGGGAGAGAGGGAGAGGAACAGAGGGAGAAAGGAAATAGGATCATTTCAGGTACTCAAAATCACCATGAAGAAGATAAAATCAGGCAATGTGATGGACAGTGATCAGTGAATGGGTCACTTAGGACTGGGGAAGAACAAAGAGGAAAAATTTAAGCTTTCCTGGCAAAGGGACACACTAGGCAAAGAGACAGCACAACACAGTACTGCATACAAAATAGGTGCTTTGCAGGTTCCCGTTGAACACATAAGGATAGTTGCCTATTACCATCGCTTTTTTAGGTTAAAATGTGATGACTTCTTATTTTTTTAAAAAAGATTTTATTTATTTATTTGACAGAGGGGTGGGGGGAGAGCAAGCACAAGCAGGGGAAATGGTAGACAGGGAAGAAGCAGGCTCCGCGCTGAGCAAGGAGCCAGATGTGGGGCTTGATCCCAGGACTCCAGGATCACAATCTGAGCCAAAAGCGGCTGCTTAACCAACTGAGCCACCCCGATACCCTGATGACTCTTGGTTTAGGCAAAAACAGTTCATGGTTTAAAAACAAAAACCCTTTCCATATAAACACCATAACCGATCACAATAGATTTAACTTAATACCCACCAAGACAAGAGAAGGGAAGACTGCTAAGACCCCCAAGTAGGTCTGACTGGCCACCAGACACTTTTGCTAACCAAGTCTCATGGCTCTGCCAAGGTCCAGCTGGACTCCTAGAGGCATAATCATCTGCACAATGCATTTTACAGAGACTCCCATTACCTAGGGATGACATGCTCTTTAGACCAGGGGTTTCAGGCTAAACAAGAACACTACCCAGTGGCACCCAGTGATTTCCTAAGGGGGTTGTTTCCAGGGAGCGACATAGAAAATGAGTCCCTTTTTTGAGTTAGTTGTCAATTTGATGTCAGCAGAATCGTTCCAGTTCTCTTTATCTTCTCTATGTCTCCACCTTTCAGTAGCTCCCTCTCCTTTCTACCAGTCTGCTGCAGGATTGAAATTCAATCATAGGGTCATTCCTGCATTTAAGATTTATTTCCTAGAAACAAACTGAGGGTTGCTGGAGTGGAGGGGGGGCGGGAGGGATGGGGTGGCTGGGTTATGGACATTGGGGAGGGTATGTGCTATGGTGAGTGTTATGACTTGTGTAAGACTGATGATTCACAGACTGTACCCCTGAAACAAATAATACATTATATGTTAATAATAAAATGAAAATAAATAAATAAAGATTTATTTCCTAGAATCCCTGTTAAAAGAACATATAGTCCTAGGAAGAGAAGCATGGCATTCCATTACTTTCTCTCTTTTTTTTTCTTAAAGGTTATTTATTTATTTATTTGACAGACAGAGATCACAAGTAGGCAGAGAGGCAGGCAGGTGGTGGGGGGAAGCAGGCTCCTTGCTGAGCAGAGAGCCCGACGTGGGGCTTGATCCCAGGACCCTGATACCATGACCTGAGCTGAAGGCAGAGGCTTTAACCCACTGAGTCACCCAGGCACCCCCCATTACTTTCTCTTAATACAGTACTATAATTTGATCAAATTGTCCTCAGATTATACAACTTGGGCATGGGACCAGACATCCCAGTAAGCTTTGAAATGCAGAATCAGAAAAACCAGCAACATTTCTGCCACTACTTAAGCTTTGCCCTTCATGGCTGAGGGGGAGAAGAAGAGTAAGAAGTAAAAGAGAGCAAGATAAGCAACTGTTTTCTTTGACACTACCACCTTTTTATTCTATAGACTCCTTCATGTTCTCATTACCTTTCCTTCCATCCCAAGAAAACGTGCAATTGAGAGTCACTTAGAAAAAGAAAAAAGTCAGATCCCCAGACTCCTTCCCTGAAGATTACAATCTAGCAGGTCTAGGTGGGAGCTAGGAATCTATATTCTAACATGCCAAGCCACTCTGATCCTTGTTCCTCAGACCATGCTGAGAACTCCTGACTTAAGGTCAGACAAATAACTGGGGGACAGTTAGGCCTGGAGTCTGGATGAGCCTTCTCTAACAAAATACACCAAACTGGGTACTCACTGGTCAGAGCAATGATTTCAACAACTTGGCAACCATTTTGAGAAAGAGCACTGTCAGTCCTGTCAGGGCAGGAGACTGGGAGGAAAGTGAGACAAAACAGCTGTCACAAGACAATGGCACATATATAAAAAGGGGAGATGTGGGGCACCTGAGTGGCTCAGTGGGTTAAAGCCTCTGCCTTCGGCTCAGATCATGATCCCAGAGTCCTGGGATTGAGCCCGCATCGGGCTCTCTGCTCTGCAGGGAACCTGTTTCCTCCTCTCTCTCTCTCTCTCTCTCTGTCTGCCTCTCTGCCTACTTGTGATCTCCGTCTGTCAAATAAATAAATAAAATAAAATAAAAAGGGGGAGATGTGTACGCAAGGATGGTTGTCAGTCTCACAGGGGCTCTTCCTTCCCTGAGTTAAAGGAGCATAGGCACCTACCTGAGCAGGTGCAGATACTAAAGTAGGGCTATGGAGCAGAAAAGACTGGAGGGGTGCTGCGGTTAGAGAGGTGGGATCATGGAGCTAAAAAGGGCAGGACTAGAGTGTGAACCTATGACCCTCTCATCCCAAAATTTCATGCTTTGAATCCCTCACAGTAAGTCACATCTTTGCTGAAACTGTTGCCTCTTTCTGTCATCTCTGCCTGAAGAAATCCTGCCCACTTCAAATGCAGCCCCTTCTGTGAAGCCTTCCCTGATTTCATGCCCCTTATCTCTAACAGATGTCAGCCCTCCTGTTGCTATGAGATGGGGAATATGGGAGAACCAGGCCTTGGATGGGTCAAAGGAGTGAATTTAGACTTTCAACCACACAGCCACCGTGTTTGGGAGGAGGGGAGTTGAGTGGAGGTGAGAATACCTCCCTGAACAAGAAAGGGCCTTTTGTGCCTAGAGACCAAGGACCATAGGCCACTCTATGAGCGTGTGCAGTTGAAAGAGTGTTGTTACATGACACAGTAGCTGGAGAACTGTGTGTCTGGGGACAGGTAGCAAGAATACAGAAAGGCAAAATCATGTGAGAAACTTGTAATAAAGGTGTACTGGTGATTCGTACTCCCAGATATTGTTGATTGATGCTTCCAGTAGAGCCTGGGAACCTGCCTTTTAAAGAAGGGCCTCAGATATTTCTGATGAAAGTTGTCTATGGAACACTCTGAAAAGGGCTCAGAGTAAGGTGATCTGGGTTACCTTGGCTGCACATCACGTGGGACTTTTAAAACTAACAATGGCCGAGCCCCAACCAAAGCCAATGAAATCAGAATCTCTGGGGAATGGACCCAGGGAACAGATTTTAAAACTCCTCAGGTGATTCAAATATGCAGCCAAGGTTGATAAGCTGTGATCTAAGTGATAGCAGGTCCTTTCCCTTGCGGCCAGGGAGAAGTGTAGAGAATTTGAGAGGCCGAAAATAAATACATTAAAAAGACAAGTATATCTCACTGTGATTTTGTCTTTAATACACCACAAATATTCAGGCTAATTTTTAAGCGTTATTTTTTAAAAAGATTTATTTATTTATTTGACAGACAGAGATCAGAAACAGAGAGGCAGGCAGAGAGAGAGGGGGAAGCAGGCTATCCACTAAGCAGAGAGCCCGATTCGGGGCTCGATCCCAGGACCCTGGGATCATGACCTGAGCCAAAGGCAGAGGCTTTAACCCACTGAGCCACCCAGGCGCCCCAAGCATTATTTTTAAATTACTCTTCTATTTGAGGAACTCTGAGCAGAATTCAGTTCAATTCAAGAGATACGTAGTAGTTGGCAACCCTGGATCCTCTTTGGACCCTGCAGTAACTAGGAAGATGATGATACTAGTAAGGACTTTTTCTTGTGTGCTAAACTACATGCTGCAAAGCTCTCTACTCACGTTTTCTCATTTAATCTTCATTGCAATCCTATGAGGTAGGTAATTTTATTGTTCCCATTTTACAGATACTTGCACTGAGGCACAGAGAAGTTAAGCAATTAGCTCAGATCACACGGTTATAAGCTACAGAGCTGGGATTTGAACCCTGGCAACAAGACACCTGAACTTCACTCTTCAATGTAATAGTTACTAACCATATGGGGCTATAGAGCACTTGAAATGTAGCTAGTCTAAATTGAGAGGTCCTGTAAACTTAAAACACACACCTGATTTCAAGAAGGTTATAAAATATCTCAATAATATGTCTATATTGCCACATGTTGAAATGCTAATATTTTGATATGAATTAAAATATACGATTACAATTAATTTTACTTGTGTTTTTTACTTTTTAAATACAGCTCCTGGAGAAATAAAAATCACATATGTGGTTCACATATTTTCATTGCTCGGATCTGCTCCAATGGCTGCATGGTAAACCATGACTTTTGCTTGAACCAGAGATTAAGCAGATGTTTCACATTGTCAAGAAGCTTGCAGTTTGAGTAGGTAGGATGTAAGAATCAAATATTTCTTTCTAAAAGCATATTGTAATCAAATGTTATGAAAGAGAATGGAGACTTTCTAGTGTGTTCTGTGTCGGGGGAACACTTAACCTGGTCCTTAGATTAATAGTGAGGGTATTATTAATAGTGAGGTATGAGAAAAAGGGAAAACATGGGTACATTTAGAAAAAGTCTAGTGGTCTAGTTTGGGGAATATGGTAACAGCAAGGAAGTAGAAGTGATTGCATAATTAAGCAAAGACCAATTCTAACAGGCCTTGAATACCAGACCAAGGAGTTGTGACTTTATGTTGTTCGTTCTAGGGAGCCATTGATAAGTTTCAAGGGAAGATGCCATAAAATGACCTGGTTTTAGGAATGTTAGCCTTCCAGCTGTATGGAGTGGAGCTGGGGTTGGAGTGGAGATGAGGTCAGAGCAGAGAAATTGTAGTGGGGAAGAGTTAAGAGGCTTGTGACAATAATTCAGGGGAGAGGGGTGCCTGGGTGGCTCAGTCGGTTAAGTGACTGCCTTCGGCTTGGCTCATGATCTCAGAGTTCAGGTCCTGCAAGGAGCTCCCTGTTCAGTGAGTAGTCTGCTGTTCTCTCTGCCCCTCTCCCTGCTCGTGCACTCTCTCTCTCTCTCTTAAGTAAGTAAGTAAGTAAGTAAGTAAATAAATAAATAAATAAATAAAATAATTCCTGGTAGAGGCGATGAGCACCTGAACTTGATTGTTGGCTGTAAGAATTAGGAAAGCATGGGTTTAATTTGGACAATACTACTGAAGTAGAATTACTAGATCAAGCAGTAGGTTGGTGCAAATCCTAGTGAATGAGTCAAGTATGATTCAGTAAATGCAAACATTTTAAAGGGTTCCCCAATTTTAAGGACTGACAAAGCAGGTCAGATGGATTGGGGCTCCTGGGGCTCTAGACATAATGTGATTTAAATGGCTAACCTTAGGGTCCATGCTGGTCCAAAGACAAGTGAAGTCCAGTGAGAAGGAAGAAGAGGGGGAAGAAGAAAGGAAATGCTTCAATCTTTGGGACCTGGGGAAGCCACTTCCCTCATTGGCTTTAATTCTCTGATCTGAAAAGGGGAGATTGAACCAGATGATCCTTAAGTGTCCTTCAAAGACCAATATTCATTCTAAGATCTATGTTGATATTAGAGGATGTCAATAGGGTAAGTAAGTTTACCTTAGTTATCAGCCCTACTTTGTTTTCGAGATCTGTTTCTATTAGCTGCATTCCCCCCTTGAGCCTATGATCAACTCTCTCCAAAGTTTTCTATCATGACAAATTTATAGATGCTAAATCTGATGAAAAAGAGGGGAAACAAGAGAGAAATTGTGAAAGACTTAAAGATCATATAAATAT
This sequence comes from Martes martes, assembly GCF_963455335.1. Classification (NCBI taxonomy): domain Eukaryota; kingdom Metazoa; phylum Chordata; class Mammalia; order Carnivora; family Mustelidae; genus Martes; species Martes martes. The sequence continues at coordinate 79,338,885 of NC_137897.1, forward strand.
TTAGTTGCCAATGACTGATACAGAGGGAAAAATATACAACTTAACTGTAAGGAGTTACCAAACCAAAAGTGATTAGCATCAGCTTAAAGCTTTCAGGACTTTCCTTCTTATTGAATCTAAACAGAATAATGCAATGATATATTATCATGTAAATGATAATAATGCTCAATTTAAATTACTTTCAGCAAGTGTCACTTTTCAGGTCTTATCAGACATCATGCTGCTCTTTCATCTGCACTTTGCATGTACAAAGCAAATTAATGTGGATAGAAACAGTTGTAATTTAGGATAATTTACCAGTGTATCTTTCACTGCATACAATTGCTTTGACTTAAATGGTGTTAATTGCATATATAATGTGGTCTATGGTTTTCTACATAGATAGCTCTGCTGAAAAAAAAGAAGATGATCCCAACAGCAGATGCCACTCTATCAGACTCCTTCAGAAGTTGAGGAGAGAAGGTACAGGCCAAGAAGGTGGAGAAGCAGAAGCAAATATGATTTCAGCAGGGAGTGATCCACAAAATGCCTCTTTCTCTGGGAATTTCACAGTTCTCAACAGAGAACCAGTCCTTATCAAAATCGTCAAATGGGCAGCCAGAGCAAAGGGAGGAAGCCTACAGCAGTATTTATCCAATGGAGTCTAGGAACCACATGTGTCAGGATCAGGGGCTGGGGGAAACTTTTTTTTTTAAAGATTTTTATTTATTTATTTGACAGACAGAGATCACAAGCAGGCAGAGAGGCAGGCAGAGAGAGAGAGAGAAGGAAGCAGGCTCCCCGCTGAGCAGAGTTCCCGATGTGGGGCTCCATCCCAGGACCCTGAGATCATGACCTGAGCCGAAGGCAGAGGCTTTAACCCACTGAGCCACCCAGGGTCCCCGGGGGAAACTTTTTTAAAACATGGATTCTCTGACTCCCAGACTCCATTCCAAATCTACTGAATTAGAATTTTTGGAGGTGGGGTCTAAGAATATGAACTTTAATAAGCTCCCAGGTGACTTGCATGTATACCAGAGTTTGAGAACCACTCTCACTACAGCAGAAATCCTTGAGTTGCATATTGTGTCATGTGTCATGCTTCGCACAGTGATGCTTAGTGAATTATTGCAGAATAAGCAATACTATTAAGTGATTGTCCTCTACATTACTTGCCCAAAGCCAAGTTTTTGTTTCCTCCTTTGTTAGTTCTTCAATATTCTTGAACAAAATCAGAATGATAGACTGAGAAGACTGTGCATAGACAGAGAACATTACCTCCTTTACAGAGAAAACTGAGACAACAGGTTCAACTCCCTCAACTTCCTTCTTGTCTTTTTCTCATTTTTTTCTTTAGATTTTTTAAAATTTATTTTTACAAAATATTTCATTTATTTATTTGAAAGAGAAAGAGTGAGTGGAGGGAGGGACAGAGGGAAAGAATCTTTAAGCAGACACCACACTGAGCATGGAGCCCAACATGGGGCTCAACCCCACAACCCATGAGATCATGACCTGAGCCTAAACCAAGAGTCAGACGCTCAACTGACTGAACTACTCAGGCACCCCTAGATTTTATTTTTAAGTAATCTCTACATCCAACATAGTGCTCTAACTCACAACCCTGAGATCAAGAGTCACATGCTCTACTGACTGAGCCAGTTAGGTGCTCCACCTTGTTCCCATTCTTTTTTATTTTAAGATTTTATTCATTTCAGAAAGAGAGGGCACGAGCAGGGTGGGAGGGGAAGAGGGAGAAGCAGATTCTCCGCTGAGCAGGGAGTCTGATGCGGGACTCTATTTCAGGACCCTGGGATCATGACCTGAGCTGAAGGCAGATGCTTAATCCAGTGAGTCACCCAGGCACTCCCTTGTTCCTATTCTTAAGTGGAAGACATTCAGTTTATTACCATTGCAATAGTAACTGCAGATTTTTCATAGCTGCTCTTTCATAGATTAAGGAAATTTCTCTCTAGTCCTAGATTGCCAAGAGTTTTTTTTTTTTAATTCAGAAATGGAAGTTGAGTTTTGTCAAATGCTTTTTCTGCATCTACTGAAATGATCAAATGGTTTTGCTTTTTTAATGTTAAGAGAATAATTACACAGATTTTTGAATGCTTAAGCATTGTGTTTTAGAAACTCATGAAAGATTCCAAACGTTGGCATGAAATATTCTCAACCAGAGAAAATGGCTTTGCTGTGGACCTAACTTATTTTGCTGAGATCATCTCAAAAGTTAAAGATTTATTCATTTGTTTTGTTGTTGATGGTGATTGTTTTTTTTAATGAGTAACATTCCTTGTAATTTTTAAATATTTATCTATTTATTTGAGAGAGAGAGAGAGAATGCACAAGCAGGAGGAAGTGTAGAGGGAGAGGGGAAGAATCCCAAGCAGATTGAATGTACTTGGGGCTCAATCCTACAACCCCCGAGATCATGACCTGAGCCCAAATCAAGAGTCTGAAGTTTAACCAACTGAGCCACCTAGGCGCCACCCCCCGCCTCTTCTATTAACAGACTGAAAAGGTAACATGATTTGGAGCAGTAAAAAAAAAAATTCTTTGGGGAATTATTTATTATATATCTTATAATGTGTGCCTATTATATTTCTATTCTGTAATTCTATTTAAAAAGTGATACCGTCATACCCATTTTGTGTTAGGCAGCTTTATTTGTCTGTGCTGCAGGAGGCAGGTGATCTTAGGACCAAAAGAAATGATCTCTTTGTAAATTAATCCATTACTAGACTCCAAGTACCATCTCTGTTTACTGAGTATATAAGGAGATAACATTGCAATTTATTTATTTGCTTTATCTTGTGCTTGTAGGTGACATCCAACTCTTAGCCAAAGAGGTGATAAAGTGATAGACATACCAGATTGCCTGCTCTTAGAAAGTTTACTTTAATTATGTAGTGTCCTGCTATACAGTAGTTGATGTCTGTCTGTCCACTTTATTTAATGGCTCCTCACTTTCATGCTTTGTGGGGCCTTAATTTTAGGCTAAGAAGTAAAAGTAGCTGTAAAAATAGCTTCAGAGTAGTTCCTCCCACTGAAAAAAAGACTCCCTTTGAGAACTTATTTTTTAAATTAATCTGGCTTACTTCTCTTATTATTCTCCATCCCTCTCCTCAACTCTCCTGTTTATTCAATGCATGTGCCAAGGGGAGGATATTTGGCAATGAATTGCGATAAATACCCAGAATTTCTGACTATGAAAATCATATTCAAATTCTTTAACTATTTCTATTTTCCTTGATTGGTGGAAACATCCCAGAACACTTAGTAGTAAGGAGCAAAGGAGGGAAAGTGACACTTTTTCCTCAGCTGGGATGATTTTTTTTTTTTTTTTTTGGTGGGGTAGGAGTGCTAAGCCACAAGGGTGAATAGGTAGAAGGAAGACATAATTAAATACTAGTAGTATTATAAAAAGATAGATTATTACTGTATACTTAGGGGCACCTGGCTGGCTCAGTTGGTAGAGCATGAGACTCTCTCTCTTTTTTTTTTAAAAGATTCTATTTATTTATTTGACACAGAAAGGAGATCACAAGTAGGCAGAGAGGCAGGCAGAGAGAGAGGGGGAAACAGGCTCCCCGCTGAGCAGAGAGCCCGATGCGGAGCTCGATCCCAGGACCCTGAGATCATGACCTGAGCTGAAGGCAGAGGTTTTAACCCACTGAGCCACCAGGAACCCTGAGCATGTGACTCTTAATCTCAGGGTTGTGAGTTTGAGACCCAGGTTGGGTGTAGAGATTACTTAAAAAATAAAATCTTTTAATTAATCTGTATCTTCAGATGGCTTAAATTTTTCTATTATAGAATTAGTTTTATTCTTCACGAACTTCTTAAAAGGAAATGCTAGCAATGCAGTAATAAGTGTGCGGCGAGATCACTTGAAAAGTACCTAGAGAACTGTCAGAAAATATGCTAAGGGTAGAGGGTATGTACCTGCTTTATTTTTGGAGGCAGGCAGGAGGTGGGAAGCAAAGGAAGATATTGCCATCTGTAATTAGTATAATATCACCTGTTTTTTCTTCCTTCCTTTATCAGTCAAGTTTTGCTGAGTAACAATCCAAGCACAAAATCTCAGTGGGGTGCATTAATAAGTATTTATATTTTATATATCAGTTAGGGTCTGATCTAGGCAGCTGATTTGGGACACTATGCTTCAAGCTAGAGGTCTGACTGGGGTTGGCTCATTGCTGCTGGTTGGTCCTTATCTGCTCCAAGTGTGTTCATTCTGGGAGTCTGGCTGCCCAGGGCAGGCTGTTCTGGCTGTGCTAGAGGCACAAGAAGTAAGTGGACAAAGGTTCTGTATAGATACTTCTCCAAAGACAATATACAAATCATCAATAAAGACATAAAAAGTTGGGTGCCTGGGTGGCTCAGTTGTTAAGTGTCTGCTTTCTGCTGCAGTAATGATCCCAGGGTCCTGGGATCAAGGCCCATATCAGGCTCCCTGCTCAGCGGGAAGCCTGCTTCTCCCCCTCCCACTCCCTCTGCTTGTGTTCCCTCTCTGGCTGTCTCTTTCTCTGTGTCAAATAAATAACTAAAATCTAAAAAAAAAAAGAGACATAAAAAGTTGCTCATCAATAGTAATCAGGGAAATGCAAATTAAAATCACGGTGAGATGCTACCTCACACACACTAGAATGGCCAAAATCAACAAGTTAAATAAAAACAAGTATGGGTCCAATGTGTCATTCAATGCTCTTGTTTCTTTATTGATTTTCTGCTTGGGTGATCTATTACTGAGCATGGTGTTTTAAGATCCCCTACAATTAATGTATTCATAGCAATATGACTCTTTATCTTGATTAACAGATGTCTTATGTAGTTGGCTGCTCCCATACGGGGGGCATAAATATTTACAATTGTTAGATCTTCTTGGTGGATAGACCCTTTAAGAATGATGTAGTGTCCTTCTTTATCTCTGACTACAGTCTTTAGTTTGAAATCTAATTTATCTGATACGAGAATCACTACCCCAGCTTTCTTTTGAGGCCCATTGGCATGAAAGATGTTTCTCCAACCCTTCGCTTTCAGTTCGGATGTATCCTTCAGTTCAAAATGGGTCTCTTGTAGACCACATATGGACGGGTCCTGTCATTTTATCCAATCTGCAACCCTGTGCCATTTTATGGGAGCACTTAGGCCATTCACGTTGAGAGTGATTATTGAAAGATACGTTTTTGTTGACATCATGTTGCCTGTGAAGTCCTTGTATCTATAGATTGTCTCTGTAAATTTCTGTTCTATGACACTCTGAGATCAGGAACATGACAAGGATGGCCACTGTCACTATTTGTTATTCAACATAGTACTAGAAGTCCTAGCAACAGCAATCAAACAACAAAAATAAATAAAAGGTACTCAAATTGGCAATGAAGAAGCCAAACTCTCTCTCTTCGCAGATTACATGATACTTTACATGGAAAGCCCAAAAGACTCCACCCCCAAACTACTAGAACTCATATAGCAATTCAGTAATGTGACAGGATATAAAATCAATGTACAGAAATCAGTTGCTTTCTTATACACTAATAATGAAAATATAGAAAGGGAAATTAGAGAATCGATTCCATTTACTATAGCACCAAGAACCATAAGATACCTGGGAATAGACCTAACCAAAGAGGTAAAGGATCTGTACTTGAGGAACTACAGAACACTTATGAAAGAAATTCAAGAAGACACAAAAAGATGGAAGAGCATTCCATACTCATGAATCGGAAGAATAAACATAGTTAAAATGTCTATACTGCCTAGAGCTATCTATACCTTCAATGCCATCCTGATCAAAATTCCACTGGCATTTTTCAAAGAGCTGGAACAAACAATCCTAAAATTTGTTTGGAACCAGAAGAGACCCTGAATTGCTAAGGAAATGTTGAAAAAGAAAAACAAAACTGGGGGCATCAACGTTGCCTGATTTCAAGCTTTACTACAAAGCTGTGATCACCAAGACAGCATGGTACTGGCACAAAAACAGACACATAGACCAGTGGAACAGAGTAGAGAACCCAGATATATACCCTCAACTCTATGGTCAAGTAATCTTCGACAAAGCAGGAAAAAATATACAGTGGAAGAAAGACAGTCTCTTCAATAAATGGTGCTGAGAAAATTGGAGAGCTATGTGTAGAAGAACGAAACTTGACCATTCTCTTATACCATACACAAAGATAAACTCAAAATGGATAAAAGACCTAAATGTGAGGCAGGAATCTATCAAAATCCTAGAGGAGAACATGGGCAGTAACCTCTTTGACATCGGTCACAGCAACTTCTTTCAAGAAATGTTTCCAAAGGCAAAGGAAACAAAAGTGAAAATGAACTTTTGGGACTTCATCAAGATCAAAAGCTTCTGCACAGCAAAGGAAACAAAACAAAGAGGCAACCCATGGAATGGGAGAAGAAATTCGCAAATGACACTACAAAGGGCTGATATCCAAGATCTATAAATAACTCCTCAAACTCAACTCACACAAAACAGATAAGCACCTCAAAAAATGGGCTGAGACATGAACAGACACTTCTCAAAAAAGACATACAAATGGCTAACAGACACGTGAAAAAATGTTCATCATCACTAGCCATCAGGGAGTTTCAAATCCAAATCACATTGAGATACCACCTTACACCAGTTAGAATGGCCAAAATTAACAAGACAGTAAACAACATGTGTTGGAGAGGATGTGGAGAAAGGGGAACCCTCTTACACTCTTGGTGGGAAAGCAAGTTGGTGCAGCCACTTTGGAAAACAATGTGGAGATTCCTTAAGAAATTAAAAATAGAGCTACCCCATGACCCAGCAAATGCACAACTGGGTATCTACTGCAAAGATACAGATGCAGTGAAAAGAAGGGCATCTGTACCCCAATGTTCATAGCAGCAATGGCCACAGTTGCCAAACTGTGGAAAGAACCAAGATGCCCTTCAATGGACGAATGGATAAAGAAGATATGGTCCATATATACAATGGAGTATTATGTCTCCATCAAAAAGGATGAATACCCAACATTTGGGATGGGACTGGAAGAGATTATGCTGAGTGAAATAAGTCAAGCAGAGAGAGTCAATTATCATATGGGTTCACTTACTTGTGGAGCATAAGGAATAACACAGAGGACACTGGGAGATGGAGAGGAAAAGTGAATTGGGGGAAATCAGAGGGGGAGACAAACTACGAGAGACTATGGTCTCTGAGAAACAAACTGAGGGTTTGGGAGTGGAGGGGGGTGGAAATTTGGGTGAGCCTGGTGGTGGGTATTAAGGAGGGCACGTATTGCATGGAGCACTGAGTGTGGTGCATAAACAATGAATTCTGGAACACTGAAAAGAAATAAAAACCAAACCAAAAGAAAAAAAACAAGTATGGGTGAGGATATGAAACAATGGTGCTTTGCTGGTGAGAATGTAAAATGGTGCAGTCACTTTAGAAAACATTTTGGCATTTCCTCAAATGGTTAAACAGAATTTTTTTCACATTTATTTTTTTATTTCTTCTTTTTTTTGTAACTTTAAAAATTAACATATAATGTATTATTAGCCCCAAGGGTACAGGTCTGTGAATCGTCAGGCTTACACACTTCACAGCACTCACCATAGCACATACCCTCCCTAATGTCCATAACCCAACCACCCTCTCCCGTCCCCCCTCCTCCCAGCAACCCTCAGTTTGTTTTGTGAGATTAAGAGTCTCTTATGGGGTTAAACAGAATTATTACATGATCTGGCAATTCCATTACTGGATATATACCCAAGAGACTTGAAAACCTCTGTCTACAGAAAATCTTATACACAAATGTTCCTAGAAGCATTATTTATTATAGTTGTGGAAATGTGGAAACAACCCAAATGTCTGTCAACTGATGAATGGATAAATAAATATGGGCTATACACATAATGAAATATTACTTAAACATAAATGGGAATGAAGGACTAATTCACATTACAACATGGATGAAATGCTAAGTCTAAGAAGCCTGTTGCAAAGGACCACATATTGTATGATTCCATTTATTTGGCATGTCCAGAGTAGGCAAATCCATAGAGGCAGAAAGTATACTAACAGTGGCCAGGGTCTGGGGAAGATGGATAGGGAGAAGGGGGAATGAGTGCTAAAGGATACAGGGTTTCTTTCTGGAGTGTTGAAAATATTCTAAAATTGATTATAGGGATCATTGCACAACTATGTTTTGTCAAATACCATTAAATTAATTGAACTGTATACTTTACATGGGTGAATTATACATTATGTATAATTACATCTCAATAAAGAGTATATGCATACACACACAGAGAGAGAAGCATGCATTGCCTTTTAAATAGGCTCTGAACTGATAAACACTATCACTTCCATCTATATTCCACTGGCCAAAGAAAGTCATATGCCCAAGGTCAAGGGGTATAGAAGTACACTTGGCCTTTACTAGGAGGAACTGCAAAATCACATGGCAAAGGACACAGATGCAACATGGAGTAAAGAATTTGTGTCAATAATTTAATCTACTACACTTCCCTAACCTTTCCTCCTTTTTTTCTTATTCATATTTATTCATATTCCTGGGTTAATTCAAAGACTAGAATAACTGGCCATTACTGTTACCCTATTGCAATATTCAATACAGATACCTGAAAACAACACAGATAACTTTACATCTTTTCCCTTTCCTTTTAAAGACTACATAAAGATGTATGCTCCTGGGATGCCTGGGTGGCTCAGTGGTTTAAGCGTCTGCCTTCAGCTCAGGTCATGATCCCAGGGTCCTGGGATAGAGCTCTGCATTGGGCTTCCTGCTCAACGGGGAGCCTGATTCTCCCTCTGCCTGCTGCTCCCCCTGCTTTTGCTTGCTCTCTCTGACAAATAAATAAAATGAAAATCTTTAAAAAAAAAGATGCATGTGCCTTTAAATTTTTTTAGTTAGACATTATTTTCCCACACTTGGATTTGCTCTGCAACATCTGGCTGAAATGGGCTAAGAATCATGTTCTCAAGACATATCCTTAAAAAAAAAAAAGACATACCCTTCATTGCAATACCAGTTTTCAAGAAATAAAAAAACGTGGAAGCTACCTGCTATACAATACTTAGGACAACTTGACTGCAGTATTTCTCACTGTAATAATTCAACCGAGACTTTCAACTGATACTCCAAATAAAGAATGTAAATGCCCTTGCTTGACAGTAAGAGTGGATTTCAGAGCAACCCAAACTCTTTGGTTGCAGTAAGATTTTTGTGAAAATGGTATTATTTTGAAGTAAGTGTATGAGTCTTAAAAGATTTTCATGAGAGCTTCTTTTACTTTATAAAACACATACACTTTGCTTTTGTCATGGTAAGCAACTGTTCCAATATTAGATGAATACACCCTATACTTGTTAATCTGTATTTCTCCCTACAATATCATGAAGAGCCTCTTGTGATAACAGAGAAGAGATGCTTCAGAAATAAGTAAGAAAGGTCAATTCTGAATCTGGCAATATGGGTCAAGCTCTTGAAATGTGCATATCTTCCGATCCAGTAATTCTATTTCTAGAAATTATTCAACATAATACATACAACACAATGGATCTATGTCAAACTCTGGGAAACAAACTGAGGGTTTCAGAAGGGAGGGAGTAGAGGGGGTATCTGGGTGATGGGTATTAAGGATGGCACGTGTTGTGATGAGCAGTGGGGGTTATACACAAACAGTAGATCATTGAACACTACATCAAAAACTAATGATATACTATATGCTAGCTAACTGAACATAATAAAAAATTATAATGATCTAAATGTATTTTTATTGTCACCAAATGATTACATTCAGGATACATTAAGAAAAATTGATTACAAAACAGAACTTATAATATGATTTAATTTCATTAAAATTATGTATGTCTGTATGTATATACATATATTTAGATGAAGTGACTGGAATAGTATACACCAACATGTTCATAGTCATTATTTCTTGGTTGTAGGACAGTATTGTTATTTTAATTTTTATAGTCTACTTCTTGGTTATTTTCTAACTTTTGATGATAGGGTATAATTTTAAGTTATATAGAAATCAATATTGTAAGAAAATCATAAGTCATAATCATCTATGGTAGGAAAAGACACAAACAATTTTGGAAACTATTTGGTCGAACCCAGCATTATTTTAAAGTATCATGCACATAAAAAAAAAATTTGGCATTTAGGAAACCCTGTTTCCAGCTTGTAGTACTTAAAACAAGTTGATGGTACACATACAGATTTTATGAGGTATCTCTGAGTTCCTTTGCTTGATCTGGTGAAAATATATTTGCTATTATTTTTACAACTGTTTCATTATAGCATAAAGATTAGAGAGCAATTCATTCACAGTGTATTCCATTTGGGGGGAAATATAACATATAGGTAATTGATCCAATAAATAACCTAAAACCTTCTGAACACAGCCCTTCCATTTACTACCCATATACACACTCAAACCCCTCCCCCATATTTAAAGAGAACAAGGGATGCCTGGGTGACCCAGTAGATTGGGTGTCCAACTCTTGTTTTGGCATGGGTTGTGATCCCGGGGTCCTGGGATTAAGCCCTGTGTCAGGCTCCATGCTCAATAGGGAGTCTGTTGGCGGATTCTCTCCCTCTGCCCTTCCCCCTGCTCTCTCTCTCTCTCTCAATTAAATACATAAATCTTTAAAAAATTAGAGAGAGAAGCTAACTTTCCTATCAGGAACTCTTATATATTTATATTTAAATCAGCCCATACAATTGGAACTAAAAAGGGCAAGGCTTTTTTTTTCCTAATGAATATAATATTATTTTGGATAATATCACAATAGAAAAAATATTTTAAAACATGTTAATTAGTCTTTGAGGTGTGCTTTAATTTCTCTTTTTAAAGATTTTACTTATTTATTTGACAAAGAGAGAGACGGTGAGATAGGGAACATAAGCAGGGGAAGTGGGAGAGAGAGAAGCAGGCTTCCTGCTGAGGAGGGAGCCCAGTGTGGGGCTCCATCCAAGGATCCTGGGATCATGACCTGATCCAAAGGTAGACGCTTAATGACTGAGCCACCTACGTGCCCCTATGCTTTAATTTCAAAAGAAAAATATTTATTAAATTATTTCGACATTGATCTTAATACATTTTGGAAGGCAGCTATGCTCATCACTATACCACCAACACCCGCTTTAATACATTTTGACCTGAATTTGACTTGTGAAATTCAAGAAGACCTGAAAAATCCAAAATGGATTAATGATTATCACTAATGACATGTAACAAATTTTTGTTCATAGAGAAACTGTTTGTCAATGTAAGCAAGAAAATAAATACATTTGTTAATTCTTCCTATATAATCAGGATTTATCACAGTATCGGATTTAAGTACATATGCCTGTGTGTATATAAATCTGTATTTTTATATGTGTATAAATATCTACATTTAGATCTATCTGCCTATATGTTTCTGTAGATTTGTGTACATGCATACATATGTGTATGATTGTATGTAGATGTATGTTCACACATGTGTGTATATATACATATATATGTATATCATGTTTATGTGTATATGTTGTATACATATGCATATCATGCCAAGGTGGAGAATACTTTAAGACCGTTCAAAACCAACTTAAATGTCAATATACTCAGAAAGAATCCTATAAGTAATGGAAATATAAAGTTACTTCTGATTTTTGATTAGCAGGTTAAATAAAATAAAGAGCCCATTATAGAGTATACTTCTGAAGCATTGAAACTTTATAAACTTGCCTTGATCACCTTGCTAGACAAGAAAGTAGAATTAGCTTCTGTTTAACCTGAAGTGTGTTTATTCTTCATATCTCACATTAGAACTACTAACTCTATTAGATTTGGGGGCCCTAAATGTTTTTCTGTCTGCCTTTGGGCAGAACCAAGTCAACCATTTACAGATGGACTTGTTCTTTACAAACCAACAGGTGGATTTCATGTGTTATGGCTGCAACATAAACATGAATGACAATAACAACCTGACACCTAAATAGGTACATGTTGTCTGGATATCTGCCAGTACCAACAAGAAATTGCCAATAAGGAAAGCCATAAGTGACCTTTCAGAAACCTACAGCTAACGGGAATCTGGAGATATTGTACTGCGTGTTTATGGAGCTCCAGGTGAGACTATACTACCCTCCAGGTTAATTTCCTCTGCCAGCTTCTTACATTGAAGGTGGTTGGGCAGGGCCCTGGAGGAATGATCACCTTTTATACCAGCCGTTGACTCATTACAGGAGTCAACAACCGCTCCATTGTAGGAGTCATTATTGTCTCTCAAGAAAATAGAAAATTGTAGGGGTTTTTCAAATCTAGACCCCCAACACTTAGGTGAGCTTGATAGGTTTAGGCTCAAACTTGTAAATAGTCAAGTTCTGTGCTACAAGATGCCATCTTCGAAAGGAAGGTGAGCCAGTGGTTCTTGCATACTTGGCAGGTCTAAGAGCTGAGAGAACACACAGTCATGTCTCTGGTGGAGGAGCCCTCTAGGCCTTCTGCTGACCATATGTCAGCTTGTGGTTTCTTCTCAGGTGTGCTGGGGAGGGTACTCCTATCTTTGGTTCCTTTGGGAGCTAGTTTCCTCACTATCAACTCCCTTTCCTCCTCCAGAAGGACCATGTTGGCTCAGCTCAATTATTGGAATAGTCTGGCGTCAGTTCCCCCCCTTTTTTTTCAGCATTTGCTATACTCTGATATCACTGGACTCTTGCCCACTTCATGTTCCAAGAATCCTAGAGTTGAGAGAGGCCCCTCTGAGATCATCTAACTCCATCTTCCAGGCAGGGCAGATGTCCTTGTGAAAGTTCAGGCAAATTATTCTTTCTTTGTGACACAGGGTAAAATAAGACTCTCATTCTCTGTCCAGTCTCTTTGACCTCCTCTAGCCCCCAAATTACTGTCACTTGTACTGAACAGACTGTGTTCTGTCACTATATTTAATTATTTGGGAACCATCAACCCCACCTCCCTAAACCGGACCATTGCAAACAGTCACAAAAAGTATCTTTTCCCCCAAGGCTTCACCAGATCTAGACCTCTTTTGGGTAGTTTCTATTGCCTATTGCTAGCCATCCCTAGGCATTGTTACATTGCTATGAAAGCCCTGAGGCTGTGGCTTCCCGCCCTGACCAACACTGCTGCCAGAGTTTCCTAAACCTCTTCTACTCAGAAGCCTTCAGTAACTCTCTATTACCAACAGAATGAAGACAAAAAGTCTTAGCTAGGCATTCAAGGCCTCCTCAAAGTTGTGTTGTATGATAGTGTTATTTCTCAAATATTGTTCCCACCCCCAACTTTGCTCTCTTTTCCCAAACCTGCTTTGAACTGCCTTGAAATCCCATTTATCCTTCAAGGTGCACATAACTCTTCCTTCCGCTCTGAAGCCTCCCCCAGTCCCTCCATTCAAAGTAATCACATCTTCCTCAGTACCTTCAATAATATTCTTTGGCAACCCCGGTGGCACTTGCCTAATATCTTGCTGGTTACTGTCTGCTACTAGAGGCAAGGAGTAAGTCTGCATTTTGTCCGTAGCCTCCATAGTGTCCAGCATGGTGTCATGGAATGCTGGACCCTCCATTTCAGGCCTGACCAAGCTCTGCATGATTTGGCTTTTGCCTGATTCCCTAGCCATATCTCCAGCCACTTTCCTCCTTTCTAAAGGTGTACTGCCTTTGTTGATTCTTCAAAAGTGCCAAGTGCTTTCCTACCTTAGGACTTTTGCCCATGCTGTCCTCTGTACCTGAAATACTTTTCCACCCATTCTTCATCTGGTTAACTCCTACTCATCCTTCTTACCTCAGCTTAAAACATCACTTCTCAAGGAAGCCTGCCCTGACCTCCCAGAGAAAAAAACTGTACATTTATCACCCTGTCAGACTTCCTATAAGCTTGTAGTCATACAGGGATGTCTGGATGGCTCAGTCAATTAAGCATTTACCTTCGGCTCAGGTCCTGATCCTGGGGTCCTGGGATTGAGTCCTGCGTTATTGGGCTCCTTGTTCAGCAGGGAACCTGCTTCTCCCTCCACCTGCTGCTACCCCTGCTTTTGCTCTCTCTCTCTCTCTCTCTCTCTCTGAGATATAAATAAGTAAAATCTTTAAAAAAGCTTGTAGTCATAGAAAAAGGAGAATGATGGAGAGTGGAGGTCTCAGAACAGACCCACCCTTTCCCTCTATCCCATGAAGAGGAAATGCACACCAAATGCCCTGAACTTCCCAGCCTATTTCCTTGCCCCTTTGGGCATAATGTTTCTTAAGACTCTCCCAAGTTACCTGCTTGTCATTGAGAAGAGCAGCAAAATGTGTCAGAAAGAAGGGTCAGGTCAGGTGGAATCTAAAGCTTCATCTGTTATCACGCCTCTTGTCTTAGAACCTTGTGATGGTCACGGATTTGAGATCAGAACTATGTAATAAGAGTAAACAATAAAGTTAGAGAACCTCAGGTAGGAATGGAAGGTGGAGAACAAAGCGTATATGGAATCAGGACTTATAATGAGGCAGACCAGGGCAAAATGATGGCATTCTAATTTTGTTGATTTGGGAAGGGCTTTCCATCTATTTCTAGTGCTTCTGAGTTGTGAAAATTGCCTAAAATTAGCCTTTTAGGCAAAGGTTGCAAATTGGCAGTTGCAGACTGAATCTGGTTCTCAGACTTGTTTTAGTTGGCCACTGGAGTGTTGATTAAACATATTTGAATTAGTTGCCAACTTTTAAGGTTTGGAAGATTTCATACAAAATTTTTTTTATTTTTGGCTTCTCTTGAAAACTGGAAAATCTGGCGGCCCAGCCCCACATTTCCATCCAGCAACACTCAGCTGAAGCTGAGTATGGTCATCCCCTGTGAATGAGACATATTCTTTCTTGGTTCTTTATGGTCCTCATCTGGTTTGCTCCCCTCATTTATGTTATCTGCTTGGTTCTATAGGCATTTGAGTTTGCAACCCTTGATATTTTTTTAAACATTTATTGTCAAACACATACAAAAGTAGAGAGTCATAAGAGGAACCTCATGTACACATCACCCAGTTTCAACAACTGTCATTCATAGTCAACCTTATTACATCAATGCCCTTACCCATTACCCAACACTCCTACCCCCACACCCATGTATTATTTTGAAGGAAATCCAGACATATCATTTTATCACTAAATATTTCAATATGTATCCCTAAAAGACAGTCTTTTTTATAAACAAGACCACAGTATCATTGTCACAGCCAAAATATTAAATTCTTTATTATCATCAAATATCTACTCTGCTAACTTTTTAATTCTTCTCCACATCATTCACCTCATCTGATTTCCTCTATCTTTCTTTGGGGGAAAGAATAAGAATGGGAAGGGTTTGGGACTCCTGGGTGGTTCAGTCGGTTAAGCATCTGTCTTCGGCTCAGGTCACAATCCCAGGGTCCTGGGATGGAGTCCATATCAGGCTCCCTCAGTGGGGAGTCCATTTCTCCCTCTGCCTGCCTCTCCCCCGCCTTGTGCTCTCTTCTTCCCTCTCTCTCTGTCTGTAAATAAATAAATAAAATCTTGGGGTGCCTGGGTGCTCAGTGGGTTAAAGCCTCTGCCTTCGGCTCAGGTCAAGATCTCAGGGTCCTGGGATTGAGCCCTGCATCGGGCTCTCTGCTCAGCGGGGAGCCTGCTTCCTCCTCTCTCTCTGCCTGCTTCTCTGACTAATTGTGATCTCTGTCTGTCAAATAAGTAAATAAAATATTAATAAATAAATAAATAAATAAAATCTTCAAACAAAAAACAAAGAAACAGAAAAGAATGGGAAGGATTGGTCTGGGAAAGGGGGATGGGAATAGAAATATGAATATATGAATATGATATTCTGATCTCTAGAAAATAATAGATGGAATGATTCCTTATGTCTGCATAACACATTTATCTCTTTATATAGGGTTTTGCTGCCATAATTTTATGTGAAACAACATAGATACAGAAGGTTAAGTGGCTTGTTCAATTACAGAGATTATAAAAGAGCTGGGACAAGAACTCAGACCACCTGATTGCTAGTCCTTTCTGTTGTGCCACATAGGAAAGGTGACTTGACAGGTTATAATGTGGTGATAGGAGACAGTATGGAGAAACAGTAGTGAATATTTTCTGAGTCCTTACTCTGAAGCTAGGGGTTGTATTAGGAACATAAGCTATATTATTATTATTTACTCCTCTCATCAGTTCTATATTCTTCCAGTCTTACAGAGAAAGCTGCTAATGAAATAGACATCAGGTAATTTCCCAGGAACAAACACTTGGAACAAACAATTGGCAGAGCTAGAATTGGAAGCAAGAACACTAACATTGCAGTGCTTTACCACTGTATTCAAACTTGACAGGGCAAGGGCTTTGGAGTTGGACAAACTTGACTTTGAATGCTAGCTTTTATTCATTTTGGGACTATGGGCAACAACTTCCTCATCTTTTTTTTTTAAGATTTTATTTATTTGACAGAGAGAGAGACAGCAAGAGAGGGAGGGGGGTGGGAGAGGGAGTGGGACAGCAGGGAGAGTTAGAGAGGGAGAAGCAGGCTTCCCACTGAGTAGGGAGCACATGCGGGGCTCCATCCCAGGACCCTGGAGTCATGACCTGAGCGAAAGGGAAGGCAGATGGTTAATGACTGAGCCATCCAGGCGCCCCAACAACTTTATCGTTTACGTAAGGATATTAGTATCTAACTCTTAGTGTTAATGTGATGACCAAATAAGATATTCCATTTAAATTATTTAGTACATCACTTGGCACAGAGTAAAGGCTCAATAAATGAAAGCTACTAAGAGGGGGTGGTTTATAATAGTACCATCTCCACCAGTGTGCCCTAGCAAAAGGAAATTTTATTTCCTCTCTGACCAGCCACTTAGACTGGTTCTATTTTATGTAATCCCAGCAATATGTGGTTCATACATTGTGTTCTTGTACATTTTTATATGTGAAATATAATTAAAGTTTACTTTATACTTTGAAATGAAAGAACATTCTAGTATTAAAGATTTTAGGGACACCTGGGTGGCTCAGTTGGGTAACCATCTGCCTTTGGCTCAGGTCATGGTCCTGGGGTCCTGGGATTGAGTCCCACATTGGACTCCTTGTTCAGCCTGCTTCTCCCTCTCCCTGCTGCTCTCCCTGCTTGTGTTCTCTCTCTGACAAATAAATAAATAAAATCTTTTTTTTAAAATATTTTAATTGTCAGAGAGGCACAGTAGGTTTGATGTGGAAATTCCAAATTCTGCTGTGAGCTGGGTGGATTCTTGGCTTTTCATCCTAAGAGCTAACTTATCACATACTTGAAAACAAGTGCCTAGTGATGCCAGAGAATCTTTTCTGGACTTTAAAGGGGAGAATGTATGTTTGAGAAAGTCTTTGGATGGTGTGAAAATCTTAAAAACCTCATCGACCTGAGGTGAGGTTATAATGGGAGTGTGATTTCAAGCTCTGCTGTCCCCCTTCCCCCATTTCTGAATACCTACAGGTTCCCAAGTATTTTAGGTGTGAAGACAGAATTACCAAAGCGGGCATGCAGGACTAAACAAAGTGGTCCAGAGTGGGCCAAGCAGAAGCAATTGCTCTGGAAAGATGTCTCTTATGTTCTGGGAGCCAGAAAGAGCAGGGGCCAGGGCCAGGTCTGCTAACTTGTACTGGCCTCAAAGAAAGAAAGTTAAGGGCAAAGAGGAGACTCTCTCACAGAACTTTCATTTAGCTAATGTTTTAAATTCCTATGGCTGCTATGATGTATTCTCACAAACCGTGGCTCAGAACACATATTTATTATTTTACAGCTCTGTAGGTTAGAAGTCCAGTATATGTCTCACTAGGCTAAAATCAAGGTGACAGCAGGGCTGTGTTCCCCTGTGGAGGCTCTGTGGACTAGTATGTTTCCTTGTCGTTTCCAGCCTACATTCTTTGACTCATGACCCCTTTCCTCCATCTTCAAAGCCAACAATGGCTATTTAAGTCCTTTTCATATCTCATCACTCCGATCTTCTCTTCTGCTTTCTGCTTTTACCTTTAAGGACCCCTGTGCTTACATTGGGCCCATCCAGATAAATCAGATCATCTCCCTATTTTAAAGTCATCTGATTAACAACCTTAATCCTATCTTCTACCATGTAACATAGCATATCCGAAAATTCTGGGGAATAAGACATGGACATCCTTGGGTATGTATTACTCTGCTTACCACAGCTACTGAATGTTATAGAGAGAATTGGCCCTATTGTTAAAGACAAAATAGATTAGGGGCAACTGTGAGTTTTTGGCAATACTGAGAATATTTACGATTCGGGTGTTATTTGTAAAATGGCCCATTATGGATATATTCTTGAACAGGAAGACAATCTATTTGTGAATATGACAACTTGTTCCTAATGATTTTTGAAATTTAACACAATTTCAATTAAAAAGAAAAATATGCAAGAAATAAAAAAAGAATAGCCTGAAGACTAATAAGTAAAGATTAGTCTCATCACACATTAGAACAAGATACAAAGCAGTAATCTTTAAGACTGTGATGCTGGGGGTGCCTAGGTGGCTCAGTAGGTTAGGCATCTGCCTTCTGCTCAGGTCATGATCTCAGGGTCCTGGGACTGAGCCCTGCATCAGGCTCCCTGCTCAGCAGTGAATATACTTCTTCTTCTGTTTCTGTTCTCTCTCTCTCTCAAATAAAGAAATAAGATATTTTTTTAAAAAAAAAAGCTTTATTAAAAAAAAGACTGTGATTCTGGCTCAAAAGTGAAATATTTATATTTATATTTATCAATGGAACAGAGGAGAGAGGTTGGAAGTAGCTTTTAGCATACATAACATGGACAGATGTCAGATATGCACCCTAAAACAGTGATCAAAATATTTTATATTTAGTAAGCACTTTGAAACAACTGGATAGTGAAGGGAAAAATTAACTTAGGATTGTGTATCTCCTACTATGGGACACAAATGATCTCAACTGGGATTTTAACAGAGCTAAAATCACGTAAAATCAAATCTAAAGACTAGAATAGACTATTCTTCTTGAGCACAATTATTTGATAAAATATAATCCCAACTGTGGGGAAGAGGACAATTTGCAGAACAAAAAGCACATAGAATAAGTCAATGCTTGTACAATATGTAAAACTCTTTATGTGCCAAGTAAATAAGCATACAACAAAGTACCATTTTGTACCTATTTAATCAACCAAAAATTGTTTTGAGAGACAAAACTCCAATATTCGTGAGGCTCTGGCAAAATACATATGTTGGCAGTAGTGATCATAATAACAAGAGTAGCCAACATTTATTATGCCCGCCTTCCCCGTAACATTTCTGTGCAGAAGGAAATCTCCCATTTCATAACAGAGGCAACTGTGATTCAGGGAGGTGGGGTCTATCCTCACATAGCTAGTATAGGCAGAACCAGCCTAACAGCATTTTGCTGAAGTCCAAACCCTGTGTTCTCTTTTTTTAAGATTTTATTTATTTGACACACAGAGAGCGTGAGAGAGAGAGAGAGAGAGAGAGAGAGGAAGCAGGCTCTCAGCTGAGCAGGGAGCCCAATGTGGGGCTCAATTCCAGGACCCTGGGATTGTGACCTGAGCCAAAGGCAGATGTTTAACTGACTGAGCCACCCAGGCACCCCCAAACCCTGTGTTCTTAAACAAAACTCTATGCACACTGTTTTCCATGCCAATATGTAGCCAGAGCAATGAAAAAATTCTTACCCTCTTACTTTCGTATTCCAGGCCCAGAAATTTAGCTTGAGAAAAACGTTTCAAAGAGAAAAGCTGTATCTCTACCTCTATCGCTGCACACAAAGATGCTTAGCATTTCAACAAATGGCTATTGATTGCTCATTATGTCTTAGAAAAAAACTGCTAACAAGTTACAAAATATGAACCCAAACATTAAAACCATCAATGTGAAGAATATGATAAAATGTGGAAAAATATTTAGGAAATATTGTTAAAAAATAGAGCACACTATTGACTATCTTCTACGTAGAAACAAACAACTGGTTATAGGATGAAATTAAGAGGTAAATTAGGAGATTATGAGATTTGGGATGGGAACTCGGGGAAATACAGAGTAGGAGGAATGTTTTCAGCTGGGAACCCTACCGTTCGACTTTTGTGAAACCAGGCTGTACATTTTTCTATTGATTGCCTATTAACAGCCAACTTTGCAAAAGTGGTTAGTCTAGGCGCCCCAAGATTGGTGGGTAAACGCTTTAATCTCCGAGAGAACACTCCCTTTCCCCGCCCTCCCAATGGTCTCCCAGTGGCTACTCTTACCTGGTTTCCTGGGAGCCGCCTGTGCTGTTCAAATGGGAAGTTAGGGGAGGCCAGGGCTCAAGGTTAAACAGGTACCAGCGGTCAGTGGCGTTGCGCTTGCGGAGGGTGGTTCCTGCGAAAGCTCAGCTCAGCTCAACCCGAAGGAAGGAATCATTTTCATTTACACGTCACTACACTGATCCGTTTTACGCCGGCGTTAAATCGCAGGTCATGGACTACTGGGGCATCCACCTTCCATTCACTACTCTTCGCAAGCAGAGATCCTCTAGTGGCTGCCGCAGGTTCTGACACCTGAGCCGCAGCTGGGTTCTAGGGAGATGGAAGTGGGACTGGGGGAGGAAGGGTTGGAATGTGGGGGGGGGGGGGCGGTTTATAGTCTGTGTCCATTTGAATTTGTAAGCCCTTTCCAATTATGACACTAATTGTTTAAGAGATTGCAAGACTAAAAAAGTTTTTAATCACTAATTTTTTTTAAGATTTTATTTATTTATTTGACAGACAGATCACAAGTAGGCAGAGAGGCAGGCAGAGAGAGAGAAGGGAGGAAGCAGGCTCCCTGCTGAGCAGAGAGCCGGATGCGGGGCTCAATCCCAGGACCCTGGGATCATGACCTGAGCAGAAGGCAGAGGCTTTAACCCACTGAGCCACCCAGGCGCCCACTAATTTTTTTTTTAAAGATGTATTTATTTTAGAGAGCGCGCGCACGCCCACGCGGGAGCACGAGCTGGGGAAGGGGCAGAAGGAGGGAGAGAGAAGCAGACTGACTGTTGAGCAGGGACCCCAATATGAGCTCCATCTGAGGACCCCCGGGATCATGACCTGAGCCAAAGGCAGACGGTTAAGGACTGAGCCACCCAGGCACCCATCACTAATTTGTTTTTGAAAGTATTTTAAAAGATTAATTTCTTCCTGAATACTTCTTAGCACAGACTTGAGTCCTGACACCTTCCCGGGGAGCTGGCTTTGTCAGTCTAACACCTGGCTCACCAAGCTTTCTTCTCTGGTGATGAACTGTTCTTGCTTTTTATGGGAGAGGAGTTTGTCCAATTATTAGGCCACTAGATTTACCAAATATTTCCAGAACTCCTGGGCTAGCCAATTGGAATTCCACATGGGAAAAATTCTACCATAAGTGGATAACTCTTTCTCATTTGACCTCACGGGGCTAGTGGGGACAGTCTAATGTCCAAAAGAAGCACTGAATGAGATGGATTGATGTGACCAATCAGGATATTTTCTTTTTTTTTTTTAAGATTTTATTTATTTATTTGTCAGAGAGAGAGCACAAGCAGGGGGAGCACCAGGCAGAGCAGGCAGAGGGAGAAGCAGGCTCCCCACTGAGCAGGGAGCTGAACTCGATCCCGGCACCCTGGGATCATGACCAAAGGCAGACACTTAACCGACTGAGTCACACGGGCATCCCCAGGATATTTTCAATCTAAAGATCTCATGTGCACGTGCATGAGAGAGAAAAGAGCCAATAATGCAGAGCCCAGGGCATGACTTGGATAAAGCATCTGAGTGCTCTATTGCACACCCGGCCCCTAGGAGAAAAGGTTACTTAGGTTTCTGATCTATTCTGAGGTAATTTTTGCAGCTTGTTTAGGGTAAGGGTCCACTCTCATTCTTTTGCATGTGGATTTACAGCTTTCCCAGCACCATTTGTTGAAGGGATTGCCCTTTCCATATTGACTGGTCTTGGCACCCCTGTTGAAAACAATTTGATTATACAATATATGTGATGTATGAACTATTTTTATAACTACTGCCAGATAAACTACACTAATAAACTAAAAAAAAAAACACTAAAATAAGCACAATTTAAAAACATAGATTCTCAGGAGGAGTTGGCCACATTCATGTTCTGATCTTGCCTTGCTTTTTAAAGTATGACACTTCCAGATTCCAGTGATATCCTGTGTTCATAGACAGTTTATCATTCATCCAGAGAAAAGGAATGCTTAAAAGAGAAAAAAAAAAGGGAACCCATTTGAATGGTGCAAGTAGAACAAATTTAAAAAGACAGATCAATACCTAACAAATTTGATTTTTATGCAGAAATATTGCATGATGTTACATTAAAGTAAATCCTTAAAACATCAGAATGTCTAAGAAATGGGGTTATTCTTCTTAATGGAACCTGTTGATGAGTTGAAATTTAACAAGAAACCCATGTTTTTCTGTATTTCTGTTTAACAAAATGTGAAAACATTCATTAGTCTGTTTTCTTCTCAAATTTAAAAGAGGAATTCAATGAATTCAATGTTCAATTCAGTGATTATGTATACATCAAAATGACGAAGACTTTTTGGTTTGAAGTCTATCATAGTCACTTTTCAGCTGTGTCATTTTGGGCAGGTTTTTTAACTTTACTTTTTAAATTAAAAAAAGACTTTTAAAATTTAAATTCCAGTTAGTTAGCATATGGTGTAATATTAGTTTCAGTTGTACAATATAGAGATTTAAAGGGGGCCCCCAGCTGGCTCATTCGGATGAATGTGCAACTCTTGATCTGGAATTGTGGTTTTGAGCCTATGAGCCTATTGGGTGTAGAGATTACTTAAATAAAAACAACAATATAGTGATTCAGCAAGTGCTTATCCCAACAAGTGCCCTCCTTAATCCCCATCACCTATTTTACCCATCCCCCTACCCACCTCCCCTCTGGTAACCAGCAGTTTGTTCTCTGTAGTTCAGAGTCTGTTTCTTAGTTTTAGGCAGGTTGTTTAATCTTTTTGTGTCTTAGTTTCCTCTTCTGTAGAATAGCAATAATTGCAATCCAGGCATATTGCTCAGCATAGTATTTGGCACATTGTAAAGACCCCCCCTCCCCGAAAATTTTACCTGTTACCATTATCACCTTTTATTATTGTTGAATATAAAGCACTAGTCTGGGTGCAATGAGGGATCAAGAAAATAGAGGAGACCCAGTGGGAAGCTTCAGGAACTACCGTGCAGGTAAAGACATCAAGAATTGCATCTACAAATGGCTGAGCTTTAGTGGGATGCCATAAGTTATGCAGGTTCTTGTCAAATGAGTGATCCATGCCTCAAGCCCATAGGGATTTCGGGAGGGGAGGTAACAGCAGTGTAAGCAGGATTGAGAAAGGGAGGAACGATGAAAGGTGGAGGAAAAGGCAAGAGAGAAGTGGTCAAGCACCGAATGACTCAGCTAGAAGAGGAAGGGGTGAGGGGCGCATGGGTGGCTCAGTCGGTTAAGTGTCTGCCTTTGGCTCACATCATGATCTCAGTGTCCTGGGAATCAGCTCCCTGCTCAGTGCGAGGTCTGCTTTTCTCTGTCCCTCTGCCTCACCCCACCACCCCATGCTCTCTCTCTCTTTCAAATAAATAAAATCTTTAAAAAATAGAAGAGGAAGGGGTGCAAGGGCATGGCAAAAGCAAAAGTGTAGGGTCAGAAGTGAGCACGACAGGTTCTGGGTTTCTACTGTGAGGTTGTAGTGACTCAGGGTCATCATTTCAGAGATCAAAATTCCTTGGTAGGATGTTAGTAGACAATTACACTGAATGTGTGCAGATCTGTAGTACTTTCTCTGAATAGTCATACAAAGCATGACACTATGAAAACAACAGGAAAAAAAAAACCCAAAATTCAAAAAAAGATTTTCAAAAGGAGAAAGAGGGGGAAAAAGACTTTCCTGGCAGTTGCCTTTATTCCTGCAATAAATATACAATCCTGATAAACTGAAATTCCCTATGGATGTGGTTTTGTTTAACTGAGATATTAGTGTATAATATTATAAAACTTATCAGTTATGTGGGAGGACAAGCTACACTTGTGCAGAGGTCCCTGAAATGCTGTGGGGAAGCTATTAATGGAGTTATTAAAAATACCATTTGAATTTTGGCTGTGGATTGAAGCTTTCTCAGGGTTTCCTGGGGGAGGAGATGATAAGGAGGAGTAGGGTGAGGTGAAGGAGCCTTGATTTCTGGCCTTGGCTTTGCTTGTTACTCTTTGACAGTGACCTCATGACTTGTAAAGATGACTTCATCTTTTCATCCCACATACTTGCTAGAATCACAGCTTGTAACCAGCCTCCTTACTTTCTGTTTGGAATGAATGGATTGACCACTCTCTAACACAGTGTTAAGCAGAGTTACAAAGCTATAGAATGTGTTCACCGAGGGATGACCAGACTTGACCATGGGATGCCTGAAATCTAGGCCTCTGTGTTAAATTAACAGAAGAACCAGTTTAGCACCCTGCAGTATCTTTCTGACTCCCTGTTGGAGTTGAGGTTTTGAAACAGTAGGTGGGCCCATGGCATTCACTGGACATCTTTGGAAGTTCCCTCCGGTTAATATGAAGAAATAGAATCCTGGGTGTTTTTTCAGG
The DNA here is from genome assembly GCF_963455335.1 of Martes martes. Taxonomy (NCBI): domain Eukaryota; kingdom Metazoa; phylum Chordata; class Mammalia; order Carnivora; family Mustelidae; genus Martes; species Martes martes. Next base: position 79,363,517 of record NC_137897.1, read on the forward strand.
TGCTGGGGCTTGGGACCTGGGTCGGGGTGGTCACATAGTAGGACACCCTCTCCGTCCTGCCCTTTCCCTCTTTCCTCTTGAATATTTCAATCCTGGGGAGACCCTTTAAGGTGATCAGTTGAGTTAAAGGAAAGTAGAGATGAGAGGAAAATACACAGAGCAGCCCCACTGCTTTACCTTGTGATGGGGACTATGGAAGGAGATATTAGGGACTGATTTGCATATCAACCCGAGTTCTGTTTTTCCTTTCTTCTTTTTTGTAAAGCCCAGCTGGCCAGGGCCACCACCTTAGGCCCCACTGGCTACCTCCCAGAGACACTGCCCAGTTGCCAGTGTCCACTCACTACCCAGCTTCCTACCCTGTAGTGACATTTCGGGGCCCCAGCCATGAACACGGGTTTCTTTCTCCCCCCCAAGTCCCCACAGCTTCCTATTCCACTCCTGACTTTAAAACTTCTTTTGCTTCATCTTTTTGTCTCCCTTGTTCAAGGGGAACTGGTCAGAGACTATTCATTGGCCCCTACCCTGTCTCTTGTTTTCTCCCCAAGCCAAGATTCTTGGGCCAAGAATAGAGAAATTGTGTTCCAAGTCTGTAGTTCTCAGAGGCCCTAGTTTTGTTGGAGCCTGTGCATCAGAAGGATCCAGGTGTATCAATTATGTTGCCCCTACCTGTATGCCACCTCTTCAGTCACTTGTGTCCCCTTGTTTGTGAAGCACAACAGAGTGTGCTTTCAGAAGGTGCCTTTTGTCTTCTTAGGGTCTAAAAATATTTGCATGTAAATGTTGGGAATCCAGACAGTCTCCTTAAGATCTAACACTTTGCATGGGGAGGCATACAGACCACCGGGGGCATTTGCAAAGTAGATTTATACCATTGCACCTTGTGTCCCCGGCCTCATAGCATTGTGGTGACATCTGAGAAGGAGAGAGTGTGACATTGATCAAGGGAGAGCATAAATAACCACATTTCAAAATGAATACTAATTGCGTAATGACAGTTTCCAAACTATTAGCCTACTTTACAAAGAAAGTTAATTCATCACAAGCCCAGAGCTGGCTGTTTCTTACGTGTGGTGCTGCCAGTTGGCAGGCACCGCTTTGCAAGAGGATTGGGGGAAATGAGGGTTATTGTTGTGGAAGCTCACTCGGCCTTTTGTGAGGAGGGTACAAACTGCATCACTCTCTCAAGCCCCTGCTGTTCAGCGTTCAAGAGTGGACACCAGGATCCTGCATGCCTTCAGGGGGAGTTGCTTACTTTTCCTAGAGGTAAAATGGCTTAGTGCCGAGACTTGGGGAGGAGACTTGAGTTTGTAGCCCCTTGGAGGAAAGTGTTCTGGGAAGATGGAGGTGAACAGCACGGAGGAGCTGAACCTCAGTTGGTGTGTGCCCACCCCGCAAGCTGGGAAATCCTGGGTCCCAGGGAGAGGGCATGGCCACAAGGAGCTTGGCCTTCTCTGGAATGAACTGGGCATGCTACCTCGGGCAGGCAATGCCACGGCTCCTGAAGGCCCGTGTTCCCTCATCTGTAAAATGGGGAGAGTGGGCTGGGTTACCATGAAAGCCCCCTCCAGTTCAGGGAGTATACCAGTGTCTGTCTCTTCCTTTAAGCTGAGTGTCCTCCAGAAGAAAGACAATTTGCTTGAAAAAGTGACGTGACATGATGGGACTGGTTCCCCATGTCATGGCCATCTTTTTACTCTAGGGATTGTAAATGAGTTTTTCTCCCTTGCCAAACTGATGGGATCTTGTGTGAAAATACTCTGGAGGAAAATGAAAAAGTGCCTCTGAAGAAGAGTAGCAGCTATCTGAGGCCAGGGTTCATTCTCCTTGGGACATCCTATTGCTTTAAAAGTGGGAGGAAGCATGAGAAAAGCCCCCAAGAAGAATCATCTAGATCAGCATTCTTGGAAAGAAGGGTGTGGGGTGAGGATTATGTTATGATATCATTTGCCCTCCACTCAAGGTTTGAGAACCCCAGTTTATGTACCACTTTGTACTGACTCCCCCACCTCCACCAATAGGAGGCCCTGGGATTCAAATTAGAGGAAGTTGAATTTACCCATCAGGAGATTCGGGGAATAACTCTATTATTGTACACCATTATTTTACTTTCAGATTTTCACCAATTCATAGAGTCACACTGGCACTGAATGGCTGGGTGGGAAAACAGTATATCCATATGTGTTCAGAGCATGCCCAATTTTAGGTATAAACATCCCATGAACAGAATTTGGGCAAAAGTCTGATTTCTTTTGAAAACAATTCAGGTCAAACTCTATTCCTTTATTTTTTTACACATTTACAGTAATTCTTCTCTTTTTTAAAAAGTCCGTTTTCATACCTATTTCAAGGGAGAATCCTTGTATGCTCAGCTGAAGAACTTTTTTTAGTCCCTTCCTTGCCTTTTTTTTTTTTCTCATAAGTACTTGTCTCAATGATGGCTGAGATTTTGATTTCTCAGGCACTTCCAGCTTAGACGGTTCTGACTAGATTTGTTTGAAACAAGATCCAGGTCACATAAATCTAGTTTTAATCAAAAAGTCTTTATTCCCCCCAAATACTTCATATCTTGTTTTATTTGACTATGAAAGTTACTATTGTGAAAGCTCCCTGTCATATGTTCTTCAATAAGAAACAACTTTAGAAAGAGCACATCCAAAATTATTACTGTAAAGTGCCAAACCTCCTGTACTTCTCCTGAAATTGTGATTTTTACAGTTCAGCCCAAACCTCCATCTATGAAGACTCTATCTCAGATAAACGTATTGGCTGATAGCTAGTTTCTAGAGATTTTATCAAAATAATGTCCTTATATTAGAACAAATTCATTCCTGATCTATGCCTTAGGGATATTTGAAATGCACCTTAAGAGGAATGTTCTTTGTGGGATTATTTTAAAAAACCTCTCCCTTTTAAAACCGAGATTGGGGGAACCTATTATCTGCAGAAATGTTTTTCATATTTCCTCTGCTCACATCCCGCCCCCCTTCTGGCACCTCAAAGTAGATATAATTTTTAAAATAGTACATACAACTCTTGAAGACCCCATCTACTTAAGGGAAAGGATGTTTCGTTTTGTGCTTTTGGTTTTTTTCAGGCAGCCTGAGGGAAAACATGTTCTATGTTTGTGCCAGACTGAATTTGAGAGTTAGCGGCAGAATTTGTGTCCTGGGTCCTCACTGTTTGACTTTGAGTCTTAGCGTGGCAGGGCTAGATGGGGTCCTGGAACTTTGATTTATTTGTACAGACCCTGTTTTTCCAAGAGGACTTAAAGCACTCAGGGACCTGATGTTTAACGAGAAGGAAAATGGTCAACGATGCGAGAGAATGGTTGTTTCAAAACTAGCCAGTAAGGATGGTAATCGGCATGCTGATGCATTTCTGGATGTTCCTCCCTCCCAATTACCTCCTCACTGCAGAAGCCCCACATTAGATACAACTGTTTTGCTGATGTTTGGCATCCATATGTGTGATGGATTGGAAGAGAGGTCTGAAAAGTATTGGACAACACAGCAAAAAATCATAGGCTTTCCCAAGATAATAAAGCCTCCCTTCAAACTAGGAACATATAACCTCTGTGAAACTCATCTTTGGGGTTTCCCCCTCCCCAACCCACTTTCTGTGAGAGGAAATTCTTGTGTCCCTGTGACACCCTTATCTTAAGTCACTGTAGTTATTTCATAGCATGATTGTGGTCAGAAAATGACCGTACATTGATCAAAAGCAGAAATCTTACTGAAAAGTGATGTTTTGAGAAGAGTGGGCCTGGTCTCATCCTCTCCCTCCCATTTTAGGTTTTGTTTTCATCCCTTGGCAGCTTTGCATGCAGGCAGCATGAAAAAGCAAAGGTGTGCCTCTTTTCAGTGAGTGCTAATTCTAGAACATTGTCCAGGGGACTATTTCTTGGATGTTGAAGGGGACAAAATATACCTAAAAGTGGGACTGTCTATCTCTAAGCTGTGGGGAAACTACAGTAATAGGCTTTCTTGGTCTGGGGGCGGGGATGAGAAAACAGAGAAGAGCCCCTTTCTGAACTTCTTGCAGCCCCTTCTTGTGTCTGAGCCAGAATGATTCCTATTTCCCTATCACTTCCACAAAATGGAGAGCAGTGAACAGAATTCAGAATTTGGCTGTCACATTCACTTAACGGCCCTGTGAGTAACCTCTTACGAAGTTTGTCTCACAGTCCGTGGTTGTTGAGCTTCTTGGCATGAATGGAACATGGCCCTGCCTGGAAACACTGCCCTCTCGTCAGAGACTCACCCCTTCCCAACTTGCACAGGGATGTGCTCCAAATGGGGCAGGGTGGGGATGAGCATTGTTGAGGACGGGGCATGTGGAAGATTGTGTGATCCTATAAACCAGCATGGGCACTTGGAAAACGGTGGTGTGCATGGCCTCTTGATGGTGACTCGGGACTCAGGGGTATTATGTTATGAAAGGTGGCCTCTTTGACATTCTGTTGGAATGCCATTCCCTTAGTAATTCGCATGTATACCCCATTTATCACATTAGGCACTAAAAACCAGTAGGTTATTTATTTTCAACTTTATTGAAAATACAACATGCCCTATCAAGAACAAAAGGCACTGATTTTGTTCAGTTATTCAATTCATTTAACAGCTATTTGAAGAATTACTTGATGTGCTATGCACAATTTATATCTGGCAGAAAAAAATACTTTGGAAAAATTGTCATAAAGACCACACTTCAGAAAATGGGCCCTGCGAAATGACCATTGATGACAGGGGCCCATGCCATGCCTACAGGGGCCATAGCAAAGGGAGGCAAAAGTGGTGGAGGTGGCATTGGCAGCATGGGTGGCCCAGGGGGCAGAGGTGGCCCGGGGGGCAGAGGTGGCCCGGGGAGCACAGGTGGCGGTGGAGGCCCAGGAGGCATGAGTCCCCGAGGCACCATAGGAACACATCTCCACCCTGGTTCCAGAACAGGGATAGCATAGGGCCCGTCAAAGATCACCCCCACAGGAGGGCCCAAAGCAATGGGGGCCAGATTTCTCAACAGGGCCCTCTGGTGTCTTCTCCACTTGGCTCTTCTGTTCTGAAACCAGACCTTCAATCAGAGGGAAAAAAGGGGATTGGTTTAGTACTTGAACAGTCAATGTCACAATAGAAAACACACAACATGCAATGCTGCCATTGAACTTTTAAATGGGGGGGGGCGTGGCTGAGTTATGTCCTTATTAGTAAAATAACTTGGGAAAGCAAACCACATACCTCCCTTCAGCTAATCCTTAGTGAGTCATGGCTAGTCCAGACTTGGGCACATTGATTTGTCTCTCTTCCTGTTTTTAATATTCTTTAATGTTTATCCCTCCCAGGTTTTGGATGTTAAGTCTAAGTGATAAAGTGCACTGTCTCCCTGACGTTAATGTCTATGCCTGGCAACAGGGTAAAGAGACAATGGCTCATCAGCTGTCCAGCTCCTCCTATTCCCTCCTCACCGGGGGAAGTGTCACGCTGGCTATGGGGGAGGCTGAGCATGGTATAAAGGTGGGCCTGACATAAAGTCATGCTGATGGGAACCACCCCCTTTTCGAAAAACTCCTCTTCAGTCTGAAGTTACTAATCCATAGGAGCACATTGCAGTTTTAGACAGAAAAGTTTCCTTCAGTGATGTTTAAGGGATCATTCTTCTAAGCCTTGTGAGAATTAAACAAAAAAGTATGTCAAAGGAGGCCTGATTATGGGGTTCCAGGGACTGCTGGGATGTGAGTTGCTGAAGCCCCTCACACTGCCTTGCTATTTTAGCCTTTAGTGTTAAGGTAAGATTAATCTAACCAAATCCAAATTCAATAAACTGAAAATTTTTTCCCCAGTAAGAGACTGGGTACCCCATTGTCGTGACTATCAATTTTGCATGCTCCCATCTACCTTACCCTCCAAACCTCCCTGGGCTCAGGAAAAGGTCTGCTCATTCAGCTCTAGCTACAGTTCTAGGATCCTGGACAGAAGCTGCGGTGACCCACAGGGGCGGGGCACCTCAGGTCCTGCCAGCTCCACTCCTTAACTAGGGGGGCTCCAATCCCATCACTTATTCTTAAGGCCAGAAGGTCCAATTATGCATTTAAGGAAGATGTTCAACAACAATGGGAGTAGGTAGGGCTCACAAAAGAGGCTCCTCCCTGAGTGTTTGCCAACTATTAACAAACAAACAGATGAAAAAGTTGTCAGTTACTTTACAGTCCTCTTGGCATACTAGTTAATCAGGTTTACATTGTATTTAATCATTTTGGAAGTTCCCAAACTGCAGTATTTTAATTGAGACAAAGGGCCTTTTCTCTCTCTGGGCAGCTACCTTTTCTCTCTCCCATCTTAGGATTTGGGGTCCTGCTGGATGAATATACTCTGAAAAAAACTCAGTGTAGTAGAACTTATTTTGGAGAGATTCTAATGTATCAGTGGTGAAATCTCCCTAAACCTAAATAAAGCCCACATCTGGCAAATTTTGCTACGAGCCAATATTAGGTCCATATTCACAATACTGGTTTCATAAAAGAGATCTACTGTATTTGCAAAAGGTTGGGGGGGGGAAGCATCTTTTACAAAGTTTCTTGGAGGAAATTCATGTTGCAAAGCTTGAAAATATGTAAGAGCATAGTCTTCTTCCCTACTTGGATTTTCTGGCTCATTTTCCCTTCAGAAATCCATTGAGAGTACTACATAAACCCAGGGAGGGGGAAAAGCAACTCAGTAAACCTCTTTATTTTCTCTGAGATTACTTTGCCTGCCTGAGAAAGTAGAGGACTTGTCTTATTTCTTTGATGAACCTATGATTTTCTATGACCTCAGATAGTCACCTATTTGATCCCATGACCAACAAATTAATAATCACTTCCTGAAAAGTGTTTTAAATGAACACAAGTGGGGCGCCTGGGTGGCTCAACTGGTTAAAAGCATCTGCCTTCGGCTCATGTCATGATCCCAGGGTCCTGGGATCAAGCCCCACATTGGACTCCCTGCTCCAGGGGAGCCTGCTTCTCCCTCTCCTTCTGCTTGCTGCTCCCCATGCTTGTGCGCTTTTTCTCTGTCAAATAAATAAATAAAATCTCTTAAAAAAATAACACAAGTTAGAATCTGGCCTGAAATGAGAGCACTCTCATAATCAGATTCCAGAAAACCCACCTTTTCAAAGTATTACTACCCAAAAAAAGGGAAAAAAATTCTTAGTGTTAAAGATTCCTCATGACAATATTCATTTATACATTTGGTAGCTTCATAAAGTTGAATTTGTGTGACATCTGCAATGCATATATTTGAATGTATACAATACGTAACTAAACTTTCACCTCTTTCAGGTCCATGGAACTTTATTAAAATTGGTTCCCTTTTTTGGTTCCATTCTTCAAGACAATTTTTCTTTCCCCATTACTACCATAATCCTAATATTTTAGCAATGTTTCAGGCGGACATCAAAGTCTTCCAAAAAATTAAAAATTTAAGGCTGTCACTCTCTATGCTGCTTTACAAAACACTTAAAAAATAGCAGTAGGAAGTAGGATCAGGTACTTGGGACTTTAAAGCTACCCTCCCACCCCAGTTTCAGTTTACTAAACATATATTAGTTACTCATGCCAAGTGTTCTCCGTGTGAATTACTCCTTCACCCCACTGTCTGAATATTTACAAATTTTTCATTTAGCCAAGAGCTTACACCTGGTTTTAAATATTTCAAGTAATTTAGTACGGTTAAACCTTCTTTTAACCTAGCTCTTCAGTGCATTAATTTGTATGCTTCCCACGTGGGATTGAGCCCCAACATGATTCTACATAGAAATATTCCTTTAGGGAGGACTAACAACCTTCCTGAAAAATACCAGTGTTAAAAGGAGGGGAACTTTATTGGGGAAAACAGTGTGTTTGATTTTTTTCCATTAGGAAATCATATTTCCGCTGGCAGTGGGAAATTTCCCGAAGCTCCAGCTTACCTATCCCAATTTCCACCCCCAAGGCACCCAATGTTCAAAACTTATTTGTGAAACATGGAAACAAACCACATCAACTTCAGAATGTCCAGGACAAAATCTCAAGTATGTTTTAGAATGGCTGCCCTGTACCAAGCACTCTTTTAAGATTTACTGACCTGCACTCTGGCTTCAGTCAAATTCAGACGTCCAGCAATCTCTTCTCTGTGGGAGGAAAATTGCAAATGTTTAGTATTTGGAGTTGTGGATAAAATGAAATATATCATGTACATTATTTCTATGCCCCCTCCCAGTGCGGTTTTCTGTAATACAGCTTGAGGCTTGCTTTATGGAGTTTTCCCACGGACAACTTATCTCTTATTAAATAAGATAGAAAAAGGGAACATATATGAAAGTTCCTGGTATCTGTTGACCATGACTCAATCAATTTTTCTCTTTGTGGAACGGCAGAGAACAACCCTGGAAATCTTTTCTTGGGAGAAGATTTATTTATTTATTTATTTTCCTGTGAAAATTAAAAAAAAAACAAAAACAAAAACGCCAAAAGCCTTTAAAGTGGAGCTCTGAACCAGGCAGAGTACTTCCAGGGTTTATTGTAAAGGGAGAGGGGGAACTCTCAAGGAGGAACTCCAAACCGTTGCCCAAGCGCTCGAGGGAGATTTTTTTTTTGCTCTTTGGTGGGCAAAGCCTGAATACAACAGAACCAGAAAAAGTGCTGCTAAAACCTCACACAGATACGTCCTGATCCTCCTCGCCTCGCCTCGCCCCGCCCCGCCCCGCCCCGCCCCGCTCCGCTCCGCCCCGCCCCGCCCCGCTCCGCTCCGCCCCGCCCCGCTCCGCTCCGCCTTCTTGCTGGGCCAGAATAGGCCTGCCCCTCCGTACACTACTGCGATCCGCGATCCCACCACAAGGGTTCCTTGCCCGCTGGCTTTTTAAACTCTCGAAACTCTGCCGCCAGGAAATAGCGCTCCACGTGGCAGAGCCGAGACTAAGGTGAGGCGAACTCGCCTCGTGTGCAAAATTTTAAATGCGCGAAAAAACTGAGCAATCACGATGAATATTCTAATGCAATATTAAAAATACAAAAATTAACCCAAAAAACTCACGATGAACAAAAAACCAAAATTTTAAATAAAAGCGGGATCAACCTGCCCTCCCTTACTTGCTCCACCCTAGTTCCGCTACTGTCTCACTGCCCCAACCTCTGAGAGCAAGGACGGACCCTGGTGCCCTCCAACCCCCTAAGTGGCTTTTGGCTCAAGAGAGGAGGAAAGGGGTCCCGGGAGAAAGCCTAAGATTCTGAGGCCCCTGGAGAAGTGCGCGCATGAGGAACAAGCCACTTACCTCGCGAACACGTCGGGGTATTGGGTGCGATGGAAAATGCCCTCCAGCTCCCGCAGCTGAAGCTGGGTGAACGCGGTGCGGTAGCGGCGCTGCTTCCTCTCCGCGACCAGTGGCCCCTGCTGGACCGGGGGGGCCGGCTCCTCCTGCTGTTGCGGGGGCTCCAAGCCGCCGCCAAAGCCTCCCTCCTGGTTTTCCTCATTCGGGGAGCTCCGCTCTCCCGCGCCAACGCAGTTTGCCGCCACCGCTTCGCGCTCAGGTTCGGACCGTGTATCCTCCCCTCCTCCCATTAGAACCAACGAAGTCAAGGTTGGCTTCGCATCTGGGAAAGGAAAAAAGCAAAAAAGAGGCCGGAGCGTTGGAGCCCACGCTGCGTGGGCTGAGGAGGCAAGGGATTGAGATGGAAGATAGAGGGCGATAGCCGCGCCGCGGCCCGTCCACCCGACCCTCCCAGGGAAGTTCCTCTCCTGCAGTTTGCCAAAGCACCTGTCCCCGTCTAGGCACTGACCATACTGTTCCTCCTCCACCTCGACCCCCAGGCTGCGGTAGCCGGCGTCGTAGGGGCTGCAACCGAAATCACGCTGCATGTCCGTAGTGCTGTCGATGAAGCCTAGCGCATCCACAAACTCTTCGCTAGGGTCGGTGGCGAGAGCTGGGACTAATTGCCCGGTGGGTGCTCTTCTGAAGCCGGGACCTGATCTGGCGCTGAAACTGAGACTTGTGCGCCTTATATAGGGGGTACGTTCAAAGTGTACGCGCTCGCGTAGGTTAGACGCCCTCTATTAGCGTTCGCATTACCTCGGGTTGGTGTTGGTGGGACCTGACGGGGGCGCACTGGCGGTGCGGGCGCGTAAGTAAAATAGGGCGAGTGTTTGCAAGAATGGGCATACTTGTGTGGGAAACTGAGACTCCAAATCGCAGTTTAACTGACTTCTCCCAACTAGGACGAAATATCTGATTGGAGGATGGGGCTGTACTGGATCGGGAAAGTACTTTTGGAGGGTGGGGAGGGGCAAGACTTCACTCTAGATCCAGGAGTTCGTGGAGGAATGTTTGTAACATATTCCTCCGCGCAACGTTCGATGTTCCCCAGACCGCAAAGGAAGCGGTGTCGCTTGCTTCCTCAGGGGGAAAAGATGGAGAGATACGGCTGCAGAAAGTGTGAAGCCCTCAGCGACCCACGTACGCTAAAGCGAAGTTAGTCTACCCTGCGTGGGGCTCTGAGCGCTGCTCTCCCCTCCTAGAACTTGGTGACTAATGGATAGGATTATTTAGTTCTGTACTATTCGTACCCAAAGTTCGAGTATCGGGCTAGTGATTAAGACGAAAGAATTAGCTTGGAGCCTGTTTGCACTGGGTGTTTGCGATCAGATCCCCGGTGTATTCCGGGAGAGGTGGTTTGTAGTCAGGTTTACTGAGCAGTCCGGATGGTCACATGCGCGCTGCGAGAAACCCAACCTGCCTCATGAGAAAGCTCCAAGGACTTCAGATTTTTAGTAATGAACCCACGTCGGAGTGCAAGTGTAAAAACCTGCCAAGTGCTTAGTGCATCCAAGAATGCTGTGCTGCATGGGCTGCTTCCTTCAGTTCCAGGCACGTGCAAAGTTTGCCGGTCTTCTTACTGCAGCCTTGCTCTGCAAGGCGCCGACAGCGCGCCTTATTCCAGGGCCAGTATTGCAGCAGGCGCCTAAAGCGCGCCTTATTCCCAGGACAGTGTTGCAAACCTGGGAAGAGTTCCCGCCTTTCCCACTACTTCTCCCCATCCCTTTTCTACAGTTATCTTCCTGAGCTGGTTTTCTCCACGAATGTGCCAAATAAAAAAGGACTGGGCCACGATAGAAGGCTCTATGGTTCTTTCTCCAAGAAGTGTTTGCAGGGACTCCAGGACATGTTAATGTCCTTTATATTTAAGAATAACTGCTAATAGTGGGCCCTCTGCTTGGCACTGTACACAATTTATCCTACTTTTTACTTTTACAACCACCATTATTATCATCCCCATTTTTTTTTTTTTTAACAGAAAACTGAGCCCTCAGGAAGCCAGGTACCATTCCCATCCATGGTCATACCAGCAAGTTTGACTAGAAAGTCCGTGCACTTTTCACCTTATTACTTATTACTTTATTTTAAAAGGGTACATAATGGGGAGGTTCCAGGCAGGAGTGGAGGGGGAAGGTATTTTGGGGAAGAAGATTATTGGGCAGAGTCTTAAGAAATCCTGAGTGCCGGGGGTCTCCTCCTCCTCCTGCTCTGCTTCAGGCCTCTTTCTATTTGCTGAGTCTCCTGAAGCCAGAAGTCTGGGATTCAGGAGTGCCGGGTTTTCCAGCCTGTGTCTTCACTTTTTCTCAAAACTGACGGGAACAGGGTGCTACATGCATTGGCCGCTGAGCTAGTTACTTGCAGACACAGGAGGGAGAGCTGAGGAGACCCACCCTGCACTGGGGCCACATTAGGACTTTTCTGGACCCTAGGTGTTTTTGTCTTCTTGGGCCTCTTCCTCCATACATATGTGTGTGTGCGCACACACACACACACACACACACAATGTAAATATATAAATATATATTGTAATATATAATATAAATGTATTTTATAGTATATAAAGGTATATAAAATATATTTCACATATATTTATATATATTTCACAACTTTGTTGGTATAAAGATAAATGTAATGTCCCTTAGGTTATATTAATTTTTTCTTTTGATTTAAAAAGGAATTAAAACATTTTCCTGGGCTCCTAAAAGTATGGTGGATGGTGGGTACTGTGACTGCTGTGACTAATGGAGAAATCCCCCTGCCTCATGTTCCCAGAGGTGGCAGGTGGGAAACCGGCTAAAGGTGGTTAGCTGCACAGTTCATTTTCAAAAAGAGGTCAAGGGATGGCAACTCCATAGCCCCTGTCTGACTTTAATCAAGATATTTCTTCCGCAGTCTGGCTCTTGCTGAGTTCTGCTGGCCTCACTGTCTTTGGGCCAGATACCTGGTGAATAATTTTGGCTTGGGATGAGTTATTACACAAGAGTTCTATACAGGTTATAATCATGGGTGTGTAGTAGCTTACTTAGTATATCGGTAATAGCTTAGGTGTGTTCTCTTGCATCTTACATTTCCACGGTTTACTCCAGCATTTTCTAAACCTGTTTCATGTGCCTGTCGCTCATTTTGCCAGACCTGGATACCGGCCATGGTAGTATTTAATTAACATGTTTACTTAAATTGATTAACTTTTTGAAAACCTTAAATACCTAATTGGACCTTGTGCTAGGCAAAAATAGCTATGACTTCAAGGGTTTTATATACCAGATCTATGGGAGGTAGAATGTGACAGTAGTTGAGAGCAGGAACCCTGGAACCAGAATACTGGTGTCTGAATCCTAGGTTTGATTGTTACTTGTTAGCTAGATAACCTAGTGAGTTGCTTATTCTTGTGCCTTTGTTTTTCTCATCTGCAAAATGGGAATAACTAATAATACCTACTTCATGGGGTTGTTGTGAGGATTAATGGAAATGATAACAGTAGCTAACACTTAGCTAATTCTGGCTATGTGGCAAGCACTGTTCAAAGTGCTTTCTATATATTAACACATTTAATTCTCATAGCAACCCTATGGAGGTAGATACTGCTGTTATCTTTGTTTTATGCATAATGTTATTGAATCACAGGTTAAGTAACTTGTCTTAAGGTACCTAGCTGGGAAGGTTTTAGAACTTGGATTTGATGTGTAAACCTGGCGATTCACAGACCTGTACCCCTGGGGATAAAAATACATTATATATTTATTAAAATAAAAAAAATAAAAAAAAAGAACTTGGATTTGAAATTTCTTAAAATGATGTTTCATAGAACATATCTATCAATAATGGTACTGTTATGATTTAAAAAAAATAAATATGCTATTCAGTCATTTCTAGTATATTCAGTGCTGTGCAACTATCACCACTGTCTAATTCCAGAACATTTTCATCACTCTGTAAAGAAAGTCAGTACCCATTAGCAGTCATTTCCCAGTCCTTACCTCCGTGCAGCCCTGATAAACACTAATGTTTATCTATGTCTATGGATTTTCCTTTCTGGGTATTTCATACAAATGGAGTCATGCAATATGTGACCATTTGTGTCTGGCTTCTTTCACTTAGCATTGTGTTTTTGAGGGTCATGCATTTGTAGCATGTCAGTACCTCATTCCTTTTTATGGCTGAATAATATTCTGTTCTACAGATAGACTACATTTTGTTTATTCATCAGTTGATGGACATTTGAGTTCTTTCCACCTTCTAGTAATTATGTATAGTGCTGCCACTATTGCTATGAACATTTGTGTTCAAGTTTTGTTTGAATATGAGTTTCCAGGGTTTTTTTTTTATATATATGTAAGACTGGAGTTACTAGGTCATATCGTAATTCTATGTGTAACTTTTTGAGGAGCCATCAAAGTGTTTTCTATAGCAGTTGCACCATTGTACATTCCTACCAGTAGTGTAGGAGGGTTCCAATTTATCCACATCCTAGCCAACACTTGGTATGTTCTGCTTTTTTTTTTTTTAATTATAGCCATCCTTGTAAGTATGAAGTGGCATCATTGTGATTTTGGTTTGCATTTTTCTAATGACTACTGATATTGAGCACGTTTTAATTTGCTTATTAGCTATTTATATATTTTCTTTGGAGAAATAAATGTCTGCTCATCTTATGCCCATTTATTAACTGTCTTTTTATTGTAGAGTTGTAAGAGTCTATATATTCTGAATACTAGACTCCTTATGGTGTGGTCCTTTCAGTTTTCTTTTCAGTTTCTTGATAGCTTTCCTCGGTTTTGCAATCACAAGCCTGTCCTCATGTGGCTTTAGAGTTCGAATGAACACTGTAAGCACAGTCTAAATCATTCCTAGTAGAAATGTGGCAAAAGCAAACTGAATTTTTTTCTGGAGGAGTCTACCCTTCACTGAGGCTTTAACAAGATTCTCACAGACAAAACTCAAACACACACACTTTTTTTTTTAAAAAGCTACCACCAGCACAAATAAACCAAAGATGTAGATCTCCAAAGACTTATTATCATGTGTAAACTATTTAAAAACATGTTTATCATGTTTAAATAAATGAGAGGATATAAAAACAAGGGAGAAATAACCACATATAAAAAAGAAGCAAATAGAATTTCTAGAACAGGAACTAAAAGTAACATATTTTTTTCTTTTTTATAGGGGCAAAATACACACAATGTAAAATTTCCCATCTTAACCGTTTTGAAGTGTACAGTTCTGTGGCATTTAGTACATTCACAGTGCTGTGCAGTCATCACTACTATCTAGTTCCAGAACATTGTCATCACTCCGAAAGGGAACCAGTACCCATTAGGTGCTCACTCCCCAGTCCCACTTCCCCCAGCCTTGGCAACCATCAATCTATTGTCTGTCTGTATAGATTTGCCTATTTGAACATTTCATATAAAGGGAATAATACAATATGTGGCCTTTCGTGTCTGGCTTCTTTCACTCTGCATAATGTTGCCTAAATTCATCCATGTGGTGGCATGAATTAGGTCTTCATTCTTCTTACTTGGAGGCATCATATACTAGCCTCCAGAAGATAAGCGTCAGGATAATCTGGAGCTGGTGTCCCATACAGAGGCTCAGGGTGCCTTGGTTGTGGCTCTGGCACTACCACACCAAGGTGACATACTTATCTGCCTTCCCCTTGCTGAAGGGTGGTTGGCTGATGCAAGTTTAGACTCCCAAGAGGAGTCTGTCCTCCAGGCAGTAATCCCTTTGTGAAAGAGCTAATGATCCCTAAATAAAGACTAGAGGTCTTTATTCCAGTCTGTAAACCAAATAGTTTTTAAGGACCTTTGCAGTCAAGACAGCTGTAATATTATGGAAGTTTCATGCTCATAGATTATGTTTCTGCTGCAGGTGAGTTCACCTGTCCCAGGTGTGGCTAGACGTGAGGGCAGGATGGATGGGCTTTCTGTTTGGTAAGGCCTGCAGGAGCCCTTTCATAGCACTGTGTGGTTTCTAATTCTTACTTCTCCCCACGAGGGGACTCTGTAGTTAGGAATTTAAAATGTTTTCTGTTTCTGACCAAAAGGCCTACAGACTGAGCACCCCTGATAATCTACCCCAGAAAAACTTGATAGGAAGAATGGGATAGCTTTGATGAAGTAATGCCTGTTTTTATTAAATATAATTTCTCTGGAGTACAAAAAGATTTAATAAATGTTTTTTTAAGAAAGAACTTTGGCTTTTTTAAAAAAAATAGACATTGCTTCTTTGAGATGTAAGGGTCATGTGGAGGCTTTTTGTACCTACCTTTGGGGGAACCACAGTTTTCTGTAATTTCTTCAGACTACTGAGACTGTGTCTATACTCACAAAGTGAGAGGAAAACTCCCTGAGGCTATTTGCATATATAGTCCTAGCCCTTAGAGAGGACAGGAGGGAAGGAAAGACAGCCTGGAGATATCTGTTACTGTGGGTGATTTTATGTGGCAGTAAAAGTGATTGAGTTTTGGCATTTCTTATCCTGTCTTGGAACATCCAGGCCCTTCAGTTTTCTTTCATGAAACTGAATCATTTACACACAAAACCCCGGTCCAGACTCTGGGCTTCTTTGATGTAACTAAGAGTCAAGAATAAAAATTCCATGATTTTTCTTTAAATTCTAATTTCTTTGGCCATTGTGACCAGAACGCTTGTAGAAATGACTGTGGCTACAAGCATTGATGGACGATTCAGTCACTGCTGCCAAGGATTTCTTTACCTAGGCCATCCCAGGCTCAAGCCTCTTAAAAGGTCTGCTCCCAACAGCTGCATTCTCAGTAGGAATCCTTCGGAGGGAATCCTTTCATGACCTTGATCCTTGCTGTGATCTGGGAGAGTAATTTGCATTCAGTCTACCTTATGGTGAAAGAAAAATACGGTGTGCAAATTACCATGGCTTTTTAGCTATTTCCATTTCTAGCTCAGTTCTCATCTCTGGCACGACATCGTTCCATTCCATGCAGTCCACCAGTGCTCTTGTCTTACGAGGTCTCACAGCACTTGCTGTCTGAACTCTTCATTTGATTCTTATCACATACCTCCTGAGTGTGAGTTACCTCTAAATATATGCAGACATGAATGCATAAATGTGTGGGTATGTATGTATAGCGATATATGTTTCGATTTCTACATTAGATTGTAAATTCCTTACACGTCACACTTCTTAGTGTTCCCCAAAGCAGTGCTGAGGATATAGCAGGCAGTAACCAGTAATCAGTAAGGATTGGTTGGCAAATGTGGAGAATATGATTTGGGTGGCTAGGCCAAGGCCAAGGCTGCAAACTTTTCTAGCTGAGCTTATCCAGAGTTGCCTCTGTCCTCTCATTTTCCTCCCAGCTCAGCTGGCGTTCCTGAGACAAACTGAGGTGGCAAAGTACTTCCTAGGAGGGGTCTGGGATTTACTCGATGGTTTTAGTTGTAGTTTGGGAAACTAGTTAGCATTACATTCTCTTCTCTGTCTGAGGAAACGTTTGGAACTCCTGTCGTCTTTGAGAAGGTTCTTCTGTCCTGTCCCTTTATCCTTCTTCACTGTTATTCTCCTTTTCCTCCTTACTGTGTGTGTGTAGTCTATCATTGTCTATCATTCAAAAATTATAGTGACAAATTTCATTTTTTAAAGATTTTATTTATTTATTTTTTGAGAAAGAGAGCAAGCATGAGTGGGGGGTGAGGGGGAAGTGTATGAGGGGAATGAGGTGGAATGAGGGGCAGAAGCAGGTTCCCTGCTCCCAGCGGGGAGCCCTATGCGGGGTTCAGTCCCAGGAACCCGGATTATGACCTGAGCCCAAGGCAGACGCTTAACGACTGAGCCACGCAGGCGCCCCAAATTTTATTTTTTCTATACTTTTTTTAACCAGTCCTATTTTCCGTTTAACTATCTGATATTCTATCTTAGTTGTCTAACATTATATCACAAGTATTTCTTATACCTTAAAAAATTTTAAAGCTTTAAATAATAATTGCATAATAGTTTGTTATTCAGGGGCACCTGAGTGGCTCAGTCAGTTAAGTGTCTGCCTTCAGCTCAGGTTGTGATCCTGAGGTCCTGGGATTGAGTTCCGCATTGGGCTCCCTGCCCTGCGGGGAGCCTGTTTCTCCCTCTACCTCTGCCTCTCTCTCTCTGTCTCTCATGAATAAATAAATAACTCCTTTGAAAAAGTCTGTTATTCATTCATCTGTTTTCTTGCTCATTCTATCAGTATTTATTGCCAGCCATGCACACTATTGTATTTCAGTGGTAAGCAAAGTGCCTGACACTTATTGGATGCTCAATAAATATTTGTTAAATCAATGAATGAATGAATAGGTTTCAGCACTATTCTAGATTGTAACAACTTTTTTTTTTTTTGCTTTTTAAGGTTTTATTTGAATTCTAGTTAGTTAATATATAGTGTTCTATTAGTTTTGGGTATACAATATAGTGATTCAGCAGTTCTCTACATTACTTAGTGCTCATAATGATAAGTGTAATCATAAACTCCATCACCATTCACCTATTTCACCCACCTACCTCCCCTGTGGTAACCCTCTGTTTGTTCTCTATAGTTAAGAGTCTTTTCCTTGGTCTGCCCCAATCTCTCTCTCTCTCTCTCTCTCTTTCTTCCCCTTTGCTCATTTGTGTTGTAACAACTTTCTTTACCATTTTCTCTCTTGTGGAACATCTAAGATTTTCCTTCCTCCCCACTTTCTCTAACCAGTACATCTTTGTGCATGAATTATTTGTGGGTAGAATTTCAATGGGTAGAGTTCAGGGATGGGGGAGAGAGCTAGGCAGATAGCCCAACATGAAGATGACACAGAAAGAATGTATTCATGGGCCAACCAATAGTTCAGTTTGGCTGGAGATGATCTAGGGGGTACTGAGAGCCAGGGCTGAAAAGTGAGAATCATTCTTCCCATGTGTATAGTAGTTCCTAATTTAAAGAATGTTTTTTGTGAACTTAGCTTACATAATCTTTACAGAATTATCATTTCCACTTTATAAGTGAGAAAACTGGGAGTTAGTTGCCTAAGTTTGCACAGCTAGTAAGTGGTAGAGATAGAATTGTGTTTTGAAATATAGGTTTAGTGGGACGCCTGAGTGGTTCAGTAGGTTAAGCGTCTGCCTTCAGCTCAGGTCATGATCGAGGGTCCTGGGATGGAGCCCTGCATCTGGCTCCTGGCTCAGTGGGGAGCTTGCTTCTCTCTCTGTCTGCAGCTCCCCTTGCTTGTGCTCTCTGTCTTTCTCTCTCTCACAAATAAATAAAATCTTAAAAAAAGAGAAACATATGTTTAGGAGTTGGGGCTTTAAGAGCAATGAGGAATCATTGGACGGTATTATTATTATTGTTATTATTAGGAGTAATGTAGTTGTAGTGGTCTTAATTAGTCTGACTTTTTGTTCTGAAGTAGTTTGACTCACAAGAATTTGCAAAAATGCTAGCACAGAGAATTTCTGTGTACCTTTCATCCAGCTTTTCCCAATGATAATAACTTCTGCAACTATAGTACTTTGTCAAAAAAAATGATATTGGTATAATGCTATTAACACAGGGTTTGTCACCGTTGGCACTATTATCATTTTTTTTCACTATTACCATTTTGAACTGAAAAATTCTTTATTGTGGGGGCCTGTCCTGTGCATTGTAGGGTGTTTAGCAGCATCTCTGATCTCTACCACTGGATGGCAATAGCAACCCCTCTCCCTGCCTCAGTTTTCACAACCAAAAATATCTCCAGACATGCCAAAGGTCCCCCGAGGGGGGGGGGGGACACCCTTGCCTATAGTTGAGAACCACTGCATTAACTCAAGTACAGAACTAAATTGGATTCTCTGTGTGTGTGTGTGTGTGTGTGTGTGTGCGCGTGCTTGTATAGATCCACATAACCATCGTGACAATCACAATACAGAACTGTTCCATCAACCCCAAAGAAACTCCCTGGTATTATGCTTTCACTGTGCCCTAACCCTTTGCACCCACTGATTTATTATCCACCTCTGTAATTTTTTCACTTTGAGAAGGTTACGTGAATAGAATCATATGTATATAACATTTGACACCGGCTTTTTATCTTCACTCAGCATAATTCTCTTGAGATCTATTTCAGGTTTTCGCTGATATCAATAGTTTGTTCCCTTTTATGCCTTAGCAGTGCTGCTTAATTGTTCACGTTATGAACATTTGGGTTGTTTCTGGTTTTTTGTTTTTATGAATAAAGCTGCTGTGAACATGTATGTGTAAGCTTTTGTGTAAATGTCAGTTTCATTTCTTTGCTATAAATCCCCAACTATGTGATTTCTGGGTCTTATGGTAGTATATGTTTAGTTTTCAAATAAACTGCCAAACAATTCTTTTCAGGGTGGTTTTACAGTTTTACATTAATAGAATTTCTTTGCATTTTCACCAACATTTGATATTGTCATTTTTTTCCCTTAGCCATTCTAATAGGTGTGCAGTGATATCTCATTAAGAAAATTTGCATTTGTATAATGGCTGATGATAGTGAACATCTTTTCCTGTGCTTACTTACCATATGTATATGTATCCTCTTTGCTGCATATCTGTTCATGTCTTTTGCCCATATTGTAAATGGACTGCTTGTTTTTACTGTTCAGTTTTGAGAGCTCTTTATTCTAGATTCTTTGTCAGTTATTTGGTTTGCAAATATTTTCTCCTAGTCTGTAGTTTGTCTTTTAATCCTCTTAGTTGGGTCTTTGGAAGGGCAAATGTTGTTTTAAAACTTTATTGTATTTTGGGGTACCTGAGTGGCTCAGTGGGTTAAGCCTCTGCCTTCAGCTTGGGTCGTGATCTCAGGGTCCTGGGATCAAGTCCCACATCGGGCTCTCTGCTCAGCAGGGAGCCTGCCTCCCCCCCTCTCTCTGCCTGCCTCTCTGCCTACTTGTGATTTCTGTCTGTTAAATAAATAAATAAAAATTGAAAAAAAAACTTTATTGTATTTTTTCCAGTTTTCTTGAGATATAATTGATATTCAGCCCTGTATGTGTTTAAGGTGTACTGCATAACGACTTGCATACATATATTGCATAATTATTACCACAATATTAGCATCTATCTCCTCATATAGTAACAAAAATATTTTTCCCTGGAGAACTTTTAGGATCTACTTTCTTAGCCACTTTTGAAAATGTCAGATAGCAATGTTAAAAATAGTCATCACGTGTACCTTACATCTCCAATACTTACATATCTTATAGTTGGAAGTTTGTACCTTTTGACCACCTTCATCCAATTTAAAGCTTTTAATTTTGATGAGGCCTAATTCATCAATGTTTCCCTGTGTGGATCATGTCATACATAAGAACTCTGGTTAGCTCTAGATCCTGAAGACCTTCTCCTATTTTTGTCTAAAAGTTTTATAGTTTTATGGAACACATTTAAGTCAGTGATCCATTTTGAGTAAATTTTAAATATATTTTAAAAGATTTTATAGTTTTATGGAACACATTTAAGCCAGTGATCCATTTTGAGTAAATTTTAAAAATATTTTTTAAAGATTTTATATATTTATTTGAGAGAGAGAGTATGAGAGAGAGAGAGAGAGAGAGAGAGAGAGAGTGAGAGGGCAAGCAAGCTTGTGTGTGAGGGCAGGGCAGAAGGAGAGTGAGAAGGAGACTCCCTGATGAGCAAGGAGCCAATGAGGGGGTCTATCCCAGGACCCTGGGATCAGGACCTGCGCTGAAGGCAGATGCTTAACCTACTGAGCCATCCAAGTGCCCCTTGAGTTAATTTTTACATGAAGTGTGATGTTTAAGTCAAAGTTCATCATTTTGCCTATGAATATCTAGTTGTTCCAGCACCATTTGAATTCTTTTGTACCTTTGTCAAAAATCACTTAGGCATATTTGTGTGGGTCTATTTCTGGATTCTTTAATCTGTTTCTCCCCACTTTATTTTTCTTTTGCAAATTTGTTTAATGTGTCACAGTTTCTTTGCCTTTCCATATAAATTTTTTGAATAATCTCATCTATATTTACAAAACTTCTTGTGTGGATCTTGATAGGAATTGTATTAAACCACTATATCAATATGGGGAGAGTTGGCATCTGTACTGTGTTGAATCTTCCAATTTATGAATAGTATATGTCTCTCATTAGGGAGTTTGAAGTAGGGTTGTAATATGATTTGGTAAACATTTTCTGAAAATCACTCTGGCTTAGATATGGAGAAAGAATTCTTGAAGGTGGAACCTGTACAGGCAGAGAGATCAGTTAGGAGGCTGTCGGAGTCAGTTAGGTGAGAGACGATGATGGCTTGGAGCAGGGGATGGAGGTGGAAAGAAGAAACTAGCTTTGGGACTACTTTTGAAGTGGAAGTAATAGAATTTATTGATGCACTGAATGTAGAGCTTGAGAAAGAGGGAATGTCAGGGATAATAATGGGGTTTCTGGCTTCAGCCAAAAGATACCGCTTATTAAGAGGAATAAGGGAAAGACCAAATTTCAGAGAAAGAGGATGAATTCAGTTGTGGATGTTGTGAGTTTGGGGTGTTGGTGGGTCTTCCAGATGTTTATTATATCTAAAAGGTAGCTGAATATAGAATCAGAAGCTAAGGGTAAATTAGTACTCTAGATACTGATACTTGTATTCAAACTTGCCCTTTTCATAAATTGAATTAAAACTGGTTAACCTTGCCACTCAAGGGTAGAAGCTTAAGTTCCAGAGCCCCCACAGTTTTTAGAGGTTACTGTCCCTATCCCTTAGGTCATAAGTGGGGGTGCAAGAGGAAGTGGATTTGTAACCTGATTTCTTGAGGGCTGCTCAGTAATTATATGATGGCTGATGCAGATAAGCATGAAGAAGGCATACAGAGGACGGACTCAAAATGTACATACACCCCTTTTAAAATCTATCACTGAAGTAATTACATTGCTTGTGCTTAATGGATAGATAGAGCAGTTTTTATTTCTGGTGAGAAGAACAAGAAATTCATGAACCAGAGTTCTGTTTACATTTTTGGTGATGGTGGCGTTTTGGGGAAGTTAGGGTGGAAATGACAACCGTAACTCATTTTAGCTCTGCTCTTATTTACCGGAAAGGGAAAGATGGAAGAGTTATATTCCTATTCCAGTGAGTTGGGGACAGGCTTCCACTAAGGAGGAGCCAGAGCCATGAGCTGAGCTCTATGGGTGGTTTGTCACAGCCAGGATGAATTACAGGTCTGGGACTTACCTAAAATATGTTCTATGGTATATTCCAAGTGCACATTTGTTCAGTTGGAACCATTTTAGAATGTTGCCAACTCCGGGGCACTTCTCTAGTGGTGGAAGAGGACCTGTCTGGCATACTAGGATCAGATGGAAGCTTCACACATTTTGGCAGTGTTCCCTGGAGTAAGTTCATCATACCTGTCGACACTAATGGGAGGGGTGAGCCTCCATTTCGGGGCTGTAATTCCTCCTATTACTGTCTCCTTGTACCACTCCAAGTGTGTTAAATATGGTAGTAGTATTGGGAGGTTAGCAAGAAGCATCTCCTCTTCCCATCCCTGCCACTAAAGAAAGCATTTCAAATTAAGCTAACGAGGGAACTCGTTTATTTTAAGCCTTTGTGTTGTGCGATCCAGGGATCCCCTAGTGCTAATTCAGATACATTATCCGGTTAGCTTTGCAAGGTTGGAGATTTTGTTTTATTTTTAAAATGTTATGTATTTATTTGTCTCAGAAAGAGACAGAGACAGAGAGAGAGAGAGAGAGAGATAGCACATAAGCAAGGGGAACAGAAGTTGAGGGAGAGGGAAAAGCAGGCTCCCCGCTGAGCAAGGAGCCCAATAGGGGGCTCCATCCCAGGACCCTGAGATCATGACCTGAGCCAAAGGCAGATGCTTAACTGACTGAGCCACCCAGGCGCCCCAAGGTTGTAGATTTTATAGGAAGGATAAAATGGGGGGAAATAGAAAAGAAAAAAAAAAGGTTTGTTTCAATACTTGAGTGAAACCCATCACACTATCTCTGGACTGTGGGACACCCAACCCCAAAGCCCTGCTGAGGTTTCTATGGGACAGGGAGAATTTGGCTCTAGTCCCCCAGTAAGGGTGAGGCACCTTTCCCCCTCTTTCTGGCTTCAGAGTATGTGTGTAGTATTGTCCTTCATTACAGGCAGGATAGGCTGACTTCTAGGCAATGAAGGGTGCAGGAATAACAGTCTCTCCTAAGAGTCCCCCTTGCCTAACAGGCCTGCCCCAGTGACTGGGATTTCCATTGTTGCAGTACTTCTCTGGAAGTATGGGGTTCCCAAATATGAGTCACTTGAGGGCCTCTTTCACTGACTCTTGCCATTTTGAATACCGTCAATATCATTATTTCCTAAATGTTTTCCTTTAATTGATTTTAAACAGAGTCATCTTTTAACTGCAGCCTTATACTAACCCATAATTATCCATGGGGTCCTGAGTTTGATGTACTAGTTATATACTCTTGCCAAGGCAGGCCTTCAAAGCAGTAGCAGTGGGCTTGGCCTGAGGGTCCCAAAGTCAAGCTCCCTCTTTTTCCACAAACAGTGATGGATACAGGGGTTCCTGGAATATGTGTTCCTAGGCAAGGTCTGCTTTGGAGACTTTATCTCAGGCTCCACTCCAGAAGAGCTTATCTGGCAGGAGTTCATGCTTCTGCGACATATCTATCTGCAGTCACTCTGAGACAGAAGGTTATACCATCCGCATAAACATTTGTGACCTCAGTTATGTTGGCAGATGTCTCAACTGGCAACTTTCCACTCTTGTTGGGTTGCCACATGTCTGCTGGAGTGGGTATGCAAAACTCGCAAGTCACCTCCACAGGGGCTCTGCTTGGGCACATATAGGGTCCTCCTTGTTGGCTTTTTCCTGCATAAGGGTTTGATAGTGAATGGGAACCAGATCTGGTGGTGACACATACAACAATACAGCTACTCTTAAAGACCAGCCAAAGGACCAGTATCATAAGGTGAGAGTTCACTGAGGGCACTTTTCTCTTATGATATTTCAAGGGTTTCCCTCGGTCTTTGACACCTGCCCTTTGTCCTGTCCTCCTGAAGCTCCATTCATGAAAGCCTATTCATTCCCTAAACACTCACCTCTGTTATAGTCATGAGTGCTACGTTTATGTATTTGCAATGGATCCAGGGGACTTCTGGAGGCAATGCTTTTTTTTTTTTCAGCTCAGTGTTTCCTAAGGAGTAGTAAGAGATAATTTTGGGTGGTGCATTAAAAAAAAAAAAATCAACTGTCCAGTGACCAACTCATGTTTTTGTTTCTTCGTTGAGCACATTTCCTGGTCTCAATTTCTTCCCTGAATTATGGCTTTTGGTATTTCCCTATAGAAGGAAATAGAGTGGAGGGGGTGGGGGGATAGGGTACCTGCGTGATGGGTATTAAGGAGGGCACGTGTTGGGATGAGCACTGTTATACACAACAAATGAATCGTTGAACACGACATCCAAAACTAATGATGTAGCATTCGCTGACTAACAGAACATTATAAAATAATAATAATAAAAAAAGAAGAAACCAGTAGAATGCACTAGATATGGTTGGGGGCTCTGCATTAAGCAAACTGGATTTTGAATTCTGGCTCCACCACTTACTCTTGAAGAGGAAAGTTCCATTAATCTCTTTAAGCCCTAGGTTCTTTATCTGTGAAATGAGAATGATAATGGTCTCTATCTCATAGGGTTCTTTTGAAGATTAAATCATTAACAAAGCACTTAGTATAGTTCCTTGGCACATAGTCAGCACCCACATCATGTTATCTACAACAACAAAAACAATAATTTTTATTATTGGGATTTTTGCACCTCATTGAGTGCTCATTGCTGACACTGCTATCCACCTGCTGCTTTAGCTTCCTAACTTAGAAACCAAACACATTGTTTGTTGGAAGGACCCCTGCAGCTGTCCCTGTACTTCCAGCTTCCATCTATGTCAGACATTGAGTTGTGCTGGGCTTGATAACAGACAAGTTTCCTGTGCAGGGAGAAGGGGGCATTGGAAAAGGTTGACGCCAAGGCTGCACTTTGAAGAGGTGATCTGCTAGGCCACCCCAGCACTGACCAGGGCTTTGGGTCTCACTCTGCTGGACAGCCAAGCTTCTGTCCTAAGATTGGGCTCATGCTTCGTTTGTCCCAACTATAGAATCAATTACATGGTTAGAAGAAAAGGAACCTACAAGTGGGAGCATACCATGCATAATTATGAAAACACACAAATACATGGATACATACTGAGGGCTTATGGGACACCAGGTGCTGAGCTAGGACAAGGAGCTACAAAGACAAATACAGCCTGACTTTTGGCAAAGGAGACAGATGCGTGAGCAGACAAATGTAAAGGGGGTGCTAGGGACATGCGAGAAGTCTGTAGTGGCACAGCAGGGGATGGGCAGAGGGGAGGACTAGACAAATGTACTGGCAGAGGGGGAACGTAAAAAGGACAGGCTCCATAGAGGATGGTGACTCTTGAGCTCAGTCCTGAAAGACAAGCAGTGTCCTCCTGGCAGACAGGAAGGAGAGGGCAAGAAAAAGAACAGGTATCTACCAGCTTGGCTTAGCCATAAATGTGATAATTTACATTCAGTTCTGAGGCATATTGTAGGCGTTTTTGTTTGTTAACATCACACTATTAGGCATAAAAGAATATTCAAGCTCTGAATTGTAAGGGCATACCTGTTGTTTGAAGTTAATTGTCAGTTAATTGGAAGGCATGAGGTGTGTGAATATTTTAGTACAGAAGCAAGTATGTTCCTAAAGGTGGACTTCGGCGATATTTTAGCTCTTTGCCTTCCTGTATTTTTAGCAAAGTGATTTGAACTGGGACTTTAATAATAAGATGATGTTATAGAGCTGAGGGTGTGATAGGCTTTTGCCAGCTTCAGGTGGTGTGTTACTTCATAGCTCCTTTAAAAAACATCACAAACTCAGAAAAATGTATTTACTCATTCACTTATTCAACATACACAATATCAAAGAGGTACGAAGTAGAGGGACCCCAGTGACAGCAAGGTACAGGCTCCTTAATGAAAGAGGTCGCCTCCTGCTTTCCAGGAGTTGGCGGTCTAGAACATTTCGCCATATAGCTTCACCATTTGGGGTGAACAGAAGCATTGGTATGCCTCACGAGAGGGAGATCTCAACAGATCACGGTAGAGTGGGCAATGGAGTGGGATTTGGAGCAGAGACAGACCAGCCTGGGACACAGAATTTGATGGATAATTTCTGAAGCTTATTTACACAGGGACAACAGGTTAAAACAGACTTGCCTAAACTGAATGAACTTTTACAAAAGACATCTAAAATTCAGGTGTATGACTATTGAATGAATGGATAAGTCTACAAGTTTTTAAATTGGTGATTTCAGAGAAGTCTCAATAATCAGTATCTCTTAAAACAGATGGTAGACCCCAGATGAACATTATTCTAGGAAATGAATGTTCCCTTTGATAGACTTCATTTCATGACACCACCGATTTCTCCAGATGTCTTTACTGCCAGGATTGCTCTATCACACCCAGATTTCCTCTCTGCTTTAAAATAAAGGAGGTTTCTGCTTTTAGGAGGTAGAAGAAGGGCAACTTCAAAAAAGATCAGCAATCTTTGCTTTACAGTTGTATCACACAATTTTTTTTAGGCTGTGATAACCGTGGGGATTTGCCAAATTCCCTAGAGGTGACTGTTCTCCTTCACTTCAACTGCCTTTCTGCCTTGCAGCACCTTTCTAGAATCCAGTTTTCAGCCCCCAAACTCAGATGTTCCTCTCGATTCCCACAAAGCCCAGGCACGTTGTTTCCTTGCCTAGCTGGATGATAACCAGGCTCCCTTTTCACCACTCCAGGTTTGATTTTTGGTGAGTAATGAAGACTCCTGTGGTCCCCCCGCCCACGCCCACCATTCTCTTCCACTAGCTTTGAGACTTGAATTTCTAATCCAAGCCTAAGGCTCTAGTTTAAACCGTGGATTCCTGCCAGCATTCAAATCTCTCTCGAGAGGGGCCTCATTCTGCTATCATGATTGTCATCACCATTATCAGTTTCTTAGGAAGTGACATTCTGCTATCGTGATTACCATTATTATCAGTCTTACACTGAATGGGAATGAGTGCTTTGGGCAAAAATGTTGGAGTAAGGTGAAAGAGACCAAGAAGGCTGTGGATATCCAGAGAAGAGAAAGGGGTTAGGGGTGTAGAAAGCACTCTGACAGTAAGTCAAAAGTGAGCCGGTAATGGAGGCAGAAGATAACGAAGCTGAACTCTGAGGACAACACGGTTTTGCTAAGGTCAGAACTACCACGTCTTCTCTTTTCCGCCGTATCAGGAGTCTGCAAAGGGACCTGAAGACACCTGGGACTCACACCTCCCACACACTTCCCGCCTCCGTGCCTATAAATCCCTGAGTTAGAAAAAGTAATTTTAGCACGCCCTCAGGTGGCCAAATGAAATACTGCGGCAATGGCTTTCAATGGAAGCTGGCGGGGCGGACAAACATCTCGCTCGGAATAAGCACTGGTGCTTGGCAAGTTGGTAGGCACCAGGCGGGGCATCCTGTGGGGAGATGGCACTCTTCCCTTCAGGGTGCCAGTTCTCAAGCTTATTGGCGTAGCAGTCCAGGAATAATCTTGCCAGTTTTATTTTGGATTGCCTGCATCTCCTCCTCCTCACGTGCTGCGGGACGTGGGACTATTTTTGAAATTAAAGCGAACTTAAATTATTTCTTAGCTTTAAATATGATTATATGTTCCTTAAATTAACTGAAGCTACCCATAGAGGCACGGAAGATGATTTGTGTATGGATTTTCCGTCCAAATCAGACTGGAACAACAAGAATGAATGACCACGAATATTGTAAACATTTTTTATTTTGGAATAATTTCAGATTTATAGAGAAGTTGCAAAAATAGTACAAATAATTTCCATACGCTCGTCACCTAGTTTCTGTCAAAGTTAGCATTTTAGCACATTTTCTCTCTAATTATAAAAATGTATTTTTTTGGATCCAATTTGAGAATGTTACAGACATGATGCTCCTTTATCCTTAAATACTTCAGTGTGTATTTTCTAAAAACAAGAACATTTGATTATATAACCACAATGCAATGATCAAAACCAGGAAATTAACACTGATACAATACTGTTTTCTAATCTTTAGACTTGATTCACATTTGCAAATTGTCCCACTAACGTCCTGTATAGAAGATACGTGGGATCCAATCCAGTATCACTCATGGCATTGCATTTAGTTTGTCTATTTATTCTTCTGTAATCTGAAATAGTTCCTTAGTCTTTGTCTTTCACGACCTTGGCATTTTTAAAGTACAAGCCAATTATTTTATGGAATGTCCCTGAATTTGAATTTGTCTGATGTTTCTTCATGATGAGGTTCAGGTTATGCATTTGCAGCAGGAATATCATAGAAATGATGTTATATCCTTCTCAGTGCACATGATGTTCTTTTGTTTTTCCCACAGGTTTTGACACACTGGTGTCAGTGAAATTAATGTTGAAAACTACAGAAGGGCCATCTGTACCCCAATGTTTATAGCAGCAATGGCCACGGTCGCCAAACTGTGGAAAGAACCAAGATGCCCTTCAACGGACGAATGGATAAGGAAGATGTGGTCCATATACACTATGGAGTATTATGCCTCCATCAGAAAGGATGACTACCCAACTTTTGTAGCAACATGGACGGGACTGGAAGAGATTATGCTGAGTGAAATAAGTCAAGCAGACAGAGTCAATTATCATATGGTTTCACTTATTTGTGGAGCATAAGAAATAACATAGAGGACATGGGGAGATGGAGAGGAGAAGGGAGTTGAGGGAAATTGGAGGGAGAGATGAATCATGAGAGACAATGGACTCTGAAAAACAACCTGAGGGTTTTGAAGGGGCAGGGGGTTGGGAAGGTGTGTGAGCCTGGTGGTGGGTATTATGGAGGGCACATATTGCATGGAGCACTGGGTGTGGTGCAAAAACAATGAATACTGTTACGCTGAAAAGAAATTTAAAAAATAAATAAATAAAAAAATAAAAAGAAAACTACACATGCAGATAAGGTCAGTTTTCCTACAGGCTCATGGAAATTTCACTTATGGGGTGAGAAGAAAAGCGAGGAACCCGTAGAAACCATCCTCTCTCCTCTTATCACTCTAGGAATGTTTTATGGAAGGGCTGGGATTTCAGGAAGTTTAAGTTCAGACAAGATGGCATTTTTTTTTCCCCTGGGGGAATATTTTGATACACGAGGATTTTGATTATAGAATGCCCAGGTTTTTTGTTTGTTTGTTTGTTTTGTTTTGTTTTCATTTGAATCCTCTTTTGAGAATCAAAAGCCAGGGCTACAGGGTTTTAGTCTCAACTGTAGTTTAGCTGCTATGTCACCCTGAGGATCAGCCAAGTGATCCCTTTTTGGGTTGCCTAACCTGTGAAATGATAGTCACTCACATGCAATGGGAGTGTGTTGAAAGCTCTGGCTAGAGAAAGGGGTAGAGGACATGAGTTCATGAGCCAGATTCACGTGGCACCTAACTGAGCTCCTTGTTTCTCTGGATCTTTTGGCTTCCGCAATCAGACTTACATGTTTCCATATAGTTCTTGACTTTGGATAGAGGACGCACAAATACTGGAGAGGAAAAAAATCCCTCATTAATATTATAGTCATTTATAATGGAAATGTAGATTTGAAACCAATCCCTGAATATCAGCCACGGATAACCAAGCTTCAATCTTCCGCTGGGTAACTGGAGAAGTTCTATAGTACTAGATATTTACAGTCAAAAACGTGGAGAGAAGCCCTTTAAAGTAACAGCAACAGTCATTACTTTCTAGGCTCCAGTGTGTGGCTGCATGTGACAATTTTTTGTCTTTCTTGTTGAATTTTATTGGCTGTTTGGGATCCTGTAAGCTTGAATTCCATTGAAATTTATTTCTAAAGTATTTTCTGAGCTGTGACTGGTGCTATGGTACTACATTGACCATTACCTAAAGATGTGGAGTGCTTTTGGCCACTGACCTTTTAAATGTCATAACAGCTTGATTGAATATTTGATTTCTTATAAATGGGCTCTCTGGCACTATATTTATAATCTTGAACTTTTAATTTTCTGACATTGTGCAATGTTTAATCAGGTGCGACTGTCATGTTATAATGAGATGATGTAATTTTCCAGTCTTTGCATGAATGTTTTCATAGTTTAAATGGAAATTCTTATCATATCAATCTAGAAAGGAACTTTTTGCATCAAAGAACAGAATAAACCAATAGCAGACTAAAAGAGATTTTCGCTGGATGGACAGTGAATACTACCCTGATAAAAGACCTGGTTTATATATTTAGTAAATTTATTTGATAATAATAAACATTAATATGAAATAAGTTTATTTCTTTAATAAATTCATTGAGTACCCAATTTATTCCAAGCATTGTGCCATGGGTTCCAATGTAATGTGATAAGATACAAGTAAGACAGACTAGTGAATGAATATTTGTAACACAGGGTGTATAGCAATAGAGTAAACTGGGGTACTGTGATGCCTAATCTATTACGGGGAATGGGTGTCCAGGAAAGACTTTGTGGAGGAAGTGATGTTCAATCTATCCTATCCGTTATCTGGGTCTATCAATTCTACCTCCCTTCAAAACACATTCTAAGGGGCACCTGAGTGGCTCTGTTGGTTAAGCAGCTGCCTTTGGCTCAGGTCACAGTCCTGGGGTCCTGAGATAGAGCCCCGCCTTGAAGCCTGATGGGGAGGCTGCTTCTCCCTCTGCCCCTCTCTGCTGCTCATGCTCTCTCTCACTCTCTCACTCACGTGTGCTCTCTCTCAAATAAATAAATAAAATCTTAAAGCAAAACAAAACAAAACAACATATCCTAAAATCCAGCCCCTTCTCCCCATCTCTGCCATCTCACCCTTAGTACAAGTCATCAACACCTGCAGTAGCTACAAAGCTGGTTCCCACCAAACCACAAGCCCCAAGAGGATAAACATTTTAGTTTATTTTGTTTGCTGAGAAATCCCAAACAGTGCCTAACATGTAGTGGGTGAGCGATATATATTCTTGAGCAAATGAATGGTCTCTCAACTTACACTGTTGCCCCACTACAATTCAGGAGCCAATGTGGCATTTTAAAAAAGTATAGTTGTTTCATCCCCCATCACTTCTCATTTCGCCCACCTTACCCTCTTTCTATATACGCCAACAGTTCTGAAGTAGTTAGTTTTTCAGTCCTGGGAACATTCCCCTTTCTCATGTATCAGTTAGGTTAGACTCCTTTAATTTTTTATTTTTTAAAGATTTTATTTATTTATTTGACACAGGGTACAAGCAAGGGGGAGCAGCAAGAGCAGGAGAAGCAGGCTCCCTGCTGAGCAGGGAGCCCGATGTGGGGCTCGATCCCAGGACCTCGGGATGATGAGCTGAGCTGAGGGCAGATGCTTAACAGACTGGGACATCAAGGCACCCTGGTAAACTCCTTTTAATCTTAAAAGTACAGTGCAAATACTCTTGCCTCCACGGAGCTTGCAATTACATGAGGAAGATAGACATCAAACAACTAAGGAGAGTTAATAAAATGTTTTTTTTTTAAACCATTTTTTTAAAAGATTTTATTTATTTATTTGACAGAGAGAGAGAGAGAGAGAGAGATCACAAGTAGGAAGAGAGGCAGGCAGAGAGAGAGGAGGAAGCAGTCTCCCTGCTGAGCAGAGAGCCAGATGCAGGGCTTGATGCAGGGCTCGATCCCAGGACCCTGGGACCATGACCTGAGCCGAAGGCAGAGGCTTTAACCCGCTGAGCCACCCAGGCGTCCCAATAAAATGTTTTCAAAAGTGATGAGTGACATGAAATAATAACACAGGGTTAATTGAAAGAATAATTGCTGTGAAGTAAAGTAGACATGTGAGCTGACACCTCAATCATTTGAAGAAGCCAGAGAAGCAGAGATCTGGAGGAACATTCCAGGATAGAGGAAACAAAATGCAAAGAGTCTGAAGGGAGGAATAATTTGGCTTATTGAATAGAGTATGTGAGAATGAAACAAAGTAAGCAAGAAAGACAGTGGTTGGCATAGGCCAAATCTTGGAGGGTCTTTTAGTTATGGTAAAGAATTGGGATTTTATGGGGCGCCTGAGTGGCTCAGAGAGTTAAGCATCTGCCTTCGGCTCAGGTCATGATCTCAGGGTCCTGGGATCCTGCATGGGGTTCTCTGCTCAGCAGGGGGCCTGCTTTCCCCTCCCCCTCTGCTTGCCTCTCTGCCTACTTGTGATCTCTTTCTTTCAAATAAATAAATAAAATATTTTAAGAAAAAGAATTGGGATTTTATTCTAAATGGGATAGAAAGCTTGAAACAATTTTATTACACATAGAACCAAACCCCAATTCTTTACAGTGGCCTGCCAACCCTGCACAATCTTCTTCTCCATCAACTTTTCTTCCTCCCTGCTCTCTCTGTTCAGCCATCTGGTGTTATTTCCATTCTTTAAACATGTCAAGCTTGTCCCTGCCTCAGGACCTTGGCACTTGTTGTTTTCTGTCTGGAGTATATTTTCTCTGGATCTTCCCATGTCTGGCTACTTCTCATCATTCCAGGTTCAGCTTAAAAAGGGAAGCCTTCCCTGGCTGTGTTAGTTTCCTAGGGCTGCCATAACAGATTACCACAATTGGTTAAAAACAACGGAAGATTATTTTCATAGTACTGGGGCTCAAAGTACAAAATCTAAGTGTCAGCAGGGCAGTGCCCCTAAATGTTCTAGTGCAGAATCTTCCCTTTCCTTTTTCAGTTTCTGGTGGCTTCAGGTCTTCCTTGGTTTGTGGCAGCATCACCCCAATCTCTGCCTCCATCTTCACATGGCCTTTTTCTGGGTCTGTATGTCTGTATCTTCTCCTTTTCTGTTTCTTCTAAGGAAGCTCATTTTTGTGTTTAGAGCCCACCCTAAACCAGGATGATCTCATGTTGAGGTGTTTACCTAAATCATATTTGCAAAGGCTTATTCCAAATAAGGTCACATTCTGAGATTCTGGCTGGACATCTCTTTTTGGGGATCATCATTCCATCCACTACACTCACCTTTCAATTTAAGCCAACCATCTAGGCACTTCCTAGTAAATCACCTTGCTTGATTCATTATCTAAATGATCTTTTTAGTTTTCTTTCTTTTTTTTAAAAGATTTTATTTATTTACTTGACAGATAGAGATCACAAGTAAGCAGAGAGATAGGGGGAAGCAGGCTCCCTGCTGAGCAGAGAGCCCCTTTCGGGTCTCCATCCCAGCACCCTGAGATCATGATCTGAGCTGAAGGCAGAGGCTTAATCCACTGAGCCACCCAGGTATCCCCTTATTTAGTTTTCTTATTTATTTTCTTTCTCTCCTAGACAATGAACTCTATGAAGGCAGGCACCTTGTTTGTCTTGTCCACTGTTATATCTCCAGGACCAAGCACATGGCAGACTTTCAGGAAATATTTGTAGAAAGAATAAAGGAAGGAATGACAAATTGAAATCTAAGGAGTGAATGGTGTTGGTCACACAGAGAAGGATGGGAAACAGGGAAGTGTATAAGTGTATTTCCAAACAGAATGGGAAAAGGCTAATGGGTGATAGAGAGTATGACTGGGACATACGATTTCCTGGAGAGGGGGGTGAAGGACAACCAGAACCCAAAGAGCCTTATAAGTCATGTTGAATGGTATTTCTGAAGTCCACCAGACTGGGTGACTCCAAGGTCTCTGCCAGGTGGGACACCCCCCCCCCCACACACACACCCACACACATGGATCCTTACCTTTTCTATATGCCTATATGATCTGGCTCCTTAGCAGACTCTTTACCCGCTTGAGCTGGAAGCTAAGATGTTCTTTTTTGCCGGCCTCTGAAGGTGTTAGTCTCACTGGGCTTCTTGTCGTCCCCCTACAGAAGCTATTTTAAAACTTAGTGGTTTTGTCAAGGAAACCCCGTGACTTCTCCCATCATTTCAGCACATGATTTCATAACCATAAAAAATGGAAGTCAGCAGGAAAGAATTTACTACCTGGAGTTGTGAGACAATTTAGCTAGCTAAAGGACGTACAAAAAGTTCATGATTCTCAGGGCTTAGAGTTTGAAGAACGGAAGTGACAGAAATGAGGCTGGAGAGGTAGGTAGGGGCCAGATCATATAGGCACTTATAAAATATGTTCACCCTTCTTATCAAAAGTGTATAGGCCCTATGTAAATTTCGGCAGACGTGGTGCCTGTCCCCTGGCAGTTTTATCTGAGATTTGTCTCCTGGGAAGTTTTGCATTGTAAGATTTAGAATGCACTTGATGAATAGTACCTTTTTTTCCTGTTTTTATTTGACCTAACAATAGGTGAGAATCAATAGAGCAGTTTAATGAATATTTATTGTATACCTAGTAAGAACCAGGGATTTTTCTAATGTGCTACTTAAATCAGTGCACATTTACTTTGAATTCTTATGCTTGATCTATAATAAAATCATGAGTATTTTTCATTTTATTCTATAATATTGCTGAGTTTGTTTTTTAAATGATTTTATTTATCACAGAGAGAAAGAGAGACAGCACAAATAGGGGGAGCTGCAGGAGAGGGAGAAGCAGGCTCCCCGCTGAGCAGGGAACCTCCTCGCCCCCCACCACCCCTGCCCATGCAGGGCTTGATTGCCGCCCCTGATCACAACCTGAGCTGAAGGCAGATACTTAACAGACTGAGCCACACGGGTGCCCGAGTTTGTTTTGATATACAAAGAACTTTGTCCCCTCTCTTCTCCCTTTTTGAGTAAAATGAATACTTCAGGGAGATATGCATCTTGTGGCTTCTTGCATCCCATTTGCTTCCTCAAGTTCTAGAATATTCCTGTCCTTGTAAAATCAACTCTCTTACACAGATGAGCCACCTGGAATCCAGATATATCCTGAAACTGAGTCAGTGTCATATGTCTACCATGTGCTGAGCCAAGATTTGAACTCGGCTCTTGCAAGAATTTTTTCCAAAGTATCACAGTGATTCAGGTTTTGGAGACTTCTTTTAAAAAAAATATTTAGGGGCGCCTGGGTGGCTCAGTGGGTTAAAGCTTCTGCCTTCGGCTCAGGTCATGATCCCAGAGTCCTGGGATCGAACCCCGCATCGGGCTCTCTGCTCAGTGGGGAGACTGCTTCCCCCTCTCTCTGTCTCTCTGCCTGCTTGTGATCTCTCTCTCTCTCTCTGTCAAATAAATAAATAAAATATAAAAAAAAATTTAGGGGCGTCTGGGTGGCTCAGTTGTTAAGCATCTGCCTTCGGCTCAGGTCATGATCCCAGGATCCTGGGATCCAGCCCCACATCAGGCTCCATGCTCAGCGGGAAGCCTGCTTCTCCCTCTCCCACTCCCCATGCTTGTGTTCCCTCTCTTGCTGTGTCTCTCTCTGTCAAATAAATAAATTCTTTGAAAAAAATTAAAAAAATTATTTAAATTTAATTTAGTTAACATATAGTGTATTATTAGTTTCAGGGGTAGAAAGTAGTGATTCATGAGTTGCATACAACACCCAGTGCTCATTCCATTAAGTGCCCTCCTACCCACCTCGTATCTATCTCCCCTCCTGCAACCTTTAGTTGTTTGTTTCCTAGAGTTGAGTCTCTTATGCTTTACCTCCCTCTTTGTTTTTATCTTCTGAAATTTTTCCTTCCCTTCCCCTATGTTCATCTGTTTTGTTTCTTAAATTCCAATTATGAGTGAAATCATGTGGTATTTGTCTTTCTTTGACTGACTTATTTCACTTAGCATAACATCCTCTAGTTCCACCCATGTTGTTGCAAATGGCATGATTTCATTCCTTTTGATGGCTGAGTAATATTCCACTATCTCTTTACCTACCTACCACATCTTCTTTATCCATTCATCTGTCAATGGACATCTGGGCTCTTCCCGTATTTTGGCTATTGTTGACATTGCTGCTATAAACATTGGGGCATTTGTGCCCTTTCAAATCACTATGCTTGGATCCTTTGGATACATATCTAGTAGTGCAATTGCTGGGTCGTAGGCTAGTTCCATTTTTAGCTTTTTGGGGAACCTCCATCCTGTTTTCCAGAGTGGCTGCAGCAGTTTGCATTCAGGTTTTGGTGACTTCTATAGGAAGCAAAGGACACAACTTTAGACTTTCATGAGCTTACAGCATAATTGAAGATGTAAGGTATGATACATGAAAAAATAGCGACCAGTACAGGATTGTTTTTATGTGGTCTAGCTAATCAGTAATATTGGGCTGAAAGAACTGCTTTGTCACCATAAATACTTGTTTGGGGAAAACAGCCCCCAATTTTCACA
Source organism: Martes martes (assembly GCF_963455335.1). Classification (NCBI taxonomy): domain Eukaryota; kingdom Metazoa; phylum Chordata; class Mammalia; order Carnivora; family Mustelidae; genus Martes; species Martes martes. Next base: position 79,400,113 of record NC_137897.1, read on the forward strand.
AATCACTGTGAGAGGAAGGAAAAATATGACCAGTATCTTGTTGGGTAAAATATTTGGGGTCGACAAAGCATTCCCCCACTTCAGGAAATTGGTTTTAGTAAAGATTTTTTTTTTTAAAGTAGGCTCCACACCCACCATGGAGCCCAGTGTAGGGCTTGAACTCACAACCCTGAGATCAAAACCTGAGCTGAGATCAAGAGTCAGATGTTTAACTGACTGAGCCATCCAGGCACCCCAGGAAGTTGATTTTAAATGGTTCATATACTTGAGCCCTTTCTTTGGCCTATGGCAGTACTGTGTCACTGCTGTTTGGGATTAAATTTCTTACCCTTCCCTCCCCTCCCAGGGCCAAGTCATGCCTCAGCACTTTATGGTTTCCTAATAGATCTTTTGTGATCCAAAAGACACCAGGTTAAAGGAACCAAGAGCTCAATAGCTCTGTCTTGGTAGCCGCCAAGAGATGCCACTGAGCCAGGGGGAAGATGCCTTTACCTTGGTGCTTTTATTTGCATGCTGAGCCCAGCTGCCAGTTGGGGGAGGAGGGTGGAGGCTAGGGTAGGGATGGAAGGTGGTAGTGGTCGGGGTGGGGGTATGGTGGGGCTATTTGATGGCCTCTTCTGAGCAGTACAGAAAGGTGGTGGTAAGTGGCCCAGGCTCAGGGTTTGGAGGAGACAAGTGGGCATTTCCGGCCTCTCACAGCTATGGTCTTGTTTTTGTTAAGCCTGTGTGCCGCCCCCTTTCCACATGACCAGTATGCTTGAGAAGTCATTCAGCTTTGACTGGCAAGGGCTTGCCATTTCTGGATTTAAATAGATTTAAATAGAGTCTAACAGGGGCAGTTGCATTTCTTTACTTTGGAGAGCTATATTTTCCTTTCATGGGTTAAAAAAATTCACATGAAAAAGCCCTAACTTCATTATGCTTCAGTCACAGCAGGGAATTTATAGCAAGAGCCCAGCTGTTTGCAGCTCATGCCAGAGTTTTTGATCCTAACGTAATTGAGCTCACATTTTTGAATTGGGAAATAATATTCAGAGGAGCCGACTTCGGAGTTTTCAGGTTTCCAGGCCAAGCAACGGGTTCCTGAATCTATTTTGGGTTGTTTTTCCCTTGTACCTTTCCCTCTTCATCCTTAGAGCTCTTTGCTCCTTTCCTGGAACTAGGCTTATGGCTGTGCAAATCTCTTTCCTGTGCACATGCTGTTCTTACCATCTTTTTGATGGAAAAGGCATCCCCATGATTTTATACCTTAAATCTTGCCTTCACTACTTAAAACTCCTTTTTATTAATTGGGTTTTCATACATTCAAGCAATACCAAGTATAACTCTTGTTTCTTGGGCATGGGGACGGACATTTTAGGCTAAGGGCTTTATATGCTTTATTTCTTTTTATCCTTCCAACAACCCTCTGAGGAAAGCACTGTTATTGCTCCCATTCCATAGATGAGATCTCTGAGGCACAGAGAGGTGAACTAACTTCTCACACAGTGAGAAGAGTTAGACTTCGAGTCCAGGTCATTGGGATCCAGAGCCAGTAGCTTCAACCCTGTTGTTGCATTGAACTGACCACGTGAAACAGCCTGCCAAGTACTAGGTTCTATGGGGGATGATAGGGGGAAAAACACATAGGGTTTTTTTTTAAGATTTTTATTTATTTATTCGACAGAGATAGAGCCAGAGAGCACAAGCAGGGGGAGCAGCAGAGGCAGAGGGAGAAGCAGGCTCCCTGCTCAGCAGGGAGCCCGATGTGGGGGTCCATCTCAGGACCCCGGGATCATGACCTGAGACGAAGGCAGACGCTCAACCGACTGAGCCACTCAGGTGCCCCCAAAACACATAGTTTTTGTCTCCACAGAGCCTAAGTTGGAGCATAGGAAAGAGCTGGCACCTCACTTCTACCAGCTTTGTGGCGTTCTTGTTATAGTCAGATGAAATGGCAGGTAAAAGCACTTGGTTCAAGGTAGAGTGGTATATGGATGCTGGTTATTGGTATCATATCTGCAACATCCCGGTGCTGAGCCGGTTTCCTGCATGTATGGGAAGGCAGGTATATGGGAGAGTGGCGCAGTGCAAACTGGTAGCATCGCAGATTGTAGAATCTCTTGTTGAATGTGGAGCTTCTGTTGCATCCTGGTTAGCCTGGCATTTCACACTTTCAGTTTGGCTGGGAAGATACTAATGATCATAGCAAGCCCCTATATAGGTCTTCTTATGTAGCAGGCACTGTTCTAAGTACTTTACAAGTATGAACCCACTTGCTTTTATCTGAAGGATTGTGTGTTAACATCACAGTCCTAGATTCCCCGTTCTCGATCAGTAACTAAGTCCTGTTGATTCTTCTTTCTAAATATCTTTTAGTCTTGTCCCCTCTTGTCCAGCTGTGCTGCTTTAGCCACTGTTTTCATTCACGTTCACATCATCTCTCCCTTCTAGGATCATAGCAGCAGCCTTCCTGGGCTTTGCCGATACTGCTCTTAACGCCTCTCCCTTCCCAAGAGAAGAGAAGGCTTCTTTTCTTGTTGCTATTCTTGCTGGTTTGGTTCTTATTCTCTCTGTTACTCTGTTGTGCTTAATAGAGCCATTCCTCCTTTTTTAAACCACCAATCCAGTTTAATCTCTGAAATTTTGCCTTTTGCTGTTATTGATCATCTGGAAGGGTGTTATTAATGATTGGGAGGGAAGCATGTAGGTTGGAACGCTCAGTGTGCTGTGAATTATTTTCCCTGTAGCAGCACAGGAGGGTTTCCTGGGTTTCTTATGCCTCTTCAAAGTCCTTTCCTCCTCGAAGTGAGGCTCAGAGCTGCATTCAGCCCCGGAGGGTTTCAGGGAAGTTTTGGTTTCTGTGCATTTGTTTACCTATCCCTGCTGTTCTGCAAAGCGGAGATGGGGCATAAGGAAACGATGCCTGCTGTGGATGAGACTCAGCTTTGTCTCAAGAAGAGGCCAGTGAGTAATGAATCAGGCCCTGAACACTAAACTCAATGCTACTGTCAGCTTCCCCCAAATCACAGTCATTTCCAGGTAATGGCTCAGTGTAGGCATGGTTTCCCAAACCATCCCAATGGAGAGAGGGACAGGGGAAACCATCTCCAATACCCAGAATACAATTTTGCTGAGGAGATTTATTTTCACTTTGATTTGGAACATAAATACTGTAAATGTCCTCCACTCTGTTAACCTTTTTTTTTTTTTCCAGAGCTATAGTTAATGGGCTAACTTTTTGGCTTGGTACTTTATCAAGTTGATAGAACTGTTTAATGAAACCCACGGAGACTGGACAATTTAGTCTAACGGTCAGTTGCAACCCTTGATGTAAGTAATTTCCAGCAATACTGTATGCATCAAATGTCCAACCTGCCAGTGGTTATCAATATCCATTATGCTTTTGGTTGGCTTGAACCATTAATAACCTGTCAGATTAAGCAATTAGGCTGTCTCCACTTGCCAGAGGAAATTGTTTTCCCCTAACTGATGATATTGGTTTTGTGGTTGTGCAGATAAGTACTTGGTCAAAATGTTTGGTGCATTCCTAGCTGGAGAGTGAGCCTTTTTTGACGGATAAGGAGCAAGAGCCGAATTCAAGGGGCTGAGAGGAACCTGCAGACAATCTCTGGGAAAATGTCATTCAAAAGTAGCTTAATTATCACTGGTGCTCTTCGGTGAGGGATTTCATTTGATGAGTCACCCAGGTGGGACCACATGTCTCCACATAGCCCCAGCTAAGCCACAGAATTCAAATTTGATTGGAAATGTGAGCTATCCTGGGTTCTTTAGAAAGCACATCTGGGGCACTTTTGGGGCTTTGCCATTTTGTACACTTTCAAAAGCAAGATGAAGAAGAGAAAAGAGAGGAGAAAAGTTCAGTGGAAACCATTAACCTCCTCTATGCTGTTTGCTTCTGGTCTCTCCTATATTTTTTGGTTTTGTGATTTTCCATTTCCATTATCATGTAACAGTACAGGAATACATGTTACTTTCTACCTTTGTGTTTTTGCACATCCTAGTAACCTAACCTGCTGTGCCCTCTATCTCCCTTTAACCAGTTTTCATACAACCAACAGCTTGAAGACCTGGCTTGAAAATCCCTTCCAGGGAGACCTTCCTGAGGAACTTTACCCATTCTGATCACACATTTGCTCGAAGTCTTATTCTTGGATCATCATTTCACATTTATTGATACATTGCTTTTATGTTGTTTTAAAAAATTTTCATTTTGCATTTTTATTTTTCCTAATTGCAAAAGCAATATGAGTGCAGCTTGGAAAACAGAAAACACACTTAAGCACAAAGGAGAAAGCCAAAAAATCACCCACAGTCCTACCACCTGAAGATAACCATTTGCTGTATACCATTCATTCTTTCATTCATTCATTCAGCAAGGATTTAGTGAATAAGGATTTTTTTTTTGCTGTTGTAAGTTTTGGAGATATAGTAAACAACACGGTCATTGTCCTTGTCTCCATGGAGCTTGGAATCTAATGAGGATTTTTCCCATCATTACAAATTAAATATGCAGTTACAAAGAGGAAGACTGATCCTGGTCTAGACATCAAGGAAGGGTTTCCTGTGGAAGTAGCATTAGAGATGAAATCTGAAAGTTGATCAGGAAGTAGTTGACCAAGGAGGTTTGAGTGGTAGGGGAGTGGGGCAGTGAAGGGAAGTGTGAGATGGGAGATCTTTTCAAGTTGAGGTGATAGCACGTGGGAAAAGCAAAATATCAGTGACTAGAGGGACTACGGGATGTTGTAGGACAGGATTTGGCAAACTAGACTTGCCAGAACACTAAATGTTTTTGGAAACAAAGTTTTATGTGAAGATAATACACCCATTCACATACATATTATCTATGGTTGCTTTTGTGCTACAACCGTGGAGTTGAATAGTTCTGACAGATACTGTATAGCCCCTTGTAAAGTCTAAAATATTTGCCCTTTGTCCCTTTACAGAAAAAGTTTGCCAACTCCTGTTCTGGGATCTAAAAGAAGACTGGGGTGACAGGAAAGGAGGAATGTGGGGGATGATGTGGCTGAATCTAAGGCAAGGACCAGACAGAACTTACAGGTTAAGGGTTTTAAACTTTATTCTAAGAACAAGGGAAAGCACTCCCCATGGGGAGCCTGATGCGGGTCTCCATCCCAGGACCCTAGGATCATGACGCAAGCTGAAGGCAGCTGCTTAACCGACTGAGCCACCCAGGTGCCCCAGCACTGAACCATTTTAAGCTGGTGTTTGAAAAGGCCTGTCCTTCTAACACATATTGGTTTTTGACAGTTTGTAATTCAGCAGTTCATCTTGTGTATTTCCCCATTCTTCGGTTATACAATCTTTAATGGTGTGTCTATGGTTTTATCATATGGATGCTGAAATTATTTGTACATAGCAGTGAACATCCTGTGCATATTGTTTCTAATTTCTTAGAAATGGAATTGTTAGGTCAATGGGTATGTGCACTTTAAAAGCTTTTGTTTCTCCTGTATTTCCATTGCCCTTGAAGTGATTTTTATTATGACCAGCAAGATAGGAGAATACCTGGTTCCCCCACTCTAGTTAGACATTTCATATGTTTGCCAGTTTACACAAGAAAAACTATATCAGCATTGCTTTATTTATTTATTTATTTTTATTTCTTTTCAGTGTAACAGAATTCATTGTTTTTGCACCACACCCAGTGCTCCATGCAATACATGCCCTCCTTAATACCCACCACCTGGCTCCCCCAACCTTCCACCCCCCGCCCCTTCAAAACTCTCAGGTTGTTTTTCAGAGTCCATAGTCTCTCATGGTTCACCTCCCCTTCCAATTTCCCTCAACTCCCTTCTCCTTCCTATCTCCCTATGTCCTCCATGTTATTTGTTATGCTCCACAAATAAGTGAAACCATATGATAATTGACTCTGTCTGCTTGACTTATTTCACTCAGCATAATCTCTTCCAGTCCCGTCCATGTTGCTACAAAAGTTGGGTATTCATCCATTCTGATGGAGGCATAATACTCCATAGTGTATATGGACCACATCTTCCTTATCCATTCATCCGTTGAAGGGCATCTTGGTTCTTTCCACAGTTTGGCGATCATGGACATTGCTGCTATAAACATTGGGGTACAGATGGCCCTTCTTTTCACTACATCTGTATCTTTGGGGTAAATACCCAGTAGTGCAATTGCAGGGTCATAGAGAAGCTCTATTTTTAATTTCTTAAGGAATCTCCACACTGTTCTCCAAAGTGGCTGCACCAACTTGCATTCCCACCAACAGTGTAAGAGGGATCAGCATTGCTTTTTATGAGCGTTTCTGTCATTACTGGAGAGGGTAATATTCATTTCCCATAAATGTTACCTTTCTTTTTTTGTGAAATGCTTATTGATATAGTTTGCTTATTTTTCTATTAGGATATTTATCTTTTATTATTGTTTTTTTATGAACTCATTATATATTAGATATATTAACTCTTTGACATCCATATTGTAAATATTTTTTCAAGCTTGACTTTTGCCTTTCCATTTTATTTATGGCATTTTGAAGACAATTTATGAATATTTATTTAGTTAATAAGTCAATTTTTTCTTTCGGATTTTCTGCTCTTGAAGTTACGTTTGGAAAGACTTTCTCCATGCTGAGATTATGTAACAGGCATACATATTTTCTGCTAATTTTAAACCAGTTTTTCTTTATATTTTAATCTGTAATCCATTTGGTATTTATTTGGGTAGTGGCATGAGATAGAGATTTAAGAGATTTTTTAAAAAGATTTTATTTATTTATTTGATAGAGAGAGAAGGAACACAAGCAGGAGGAGTGGGAGAGGGAGAAGCAGGGACCTTGATGTGGGGCTTAATTCCAGGACCCTGGGATCATGACCTGAGCCAAAGGTAGATGCTTAACTTACTGAGCCACCCAGATGCCCCAGAAAAAAACGGTTTCTGGGTGAGATGCAGGCATTTGAGATATTCCAAAACCAAACAAGTTTACTTATTGTAGAACAGAATTGTCACATATGTTTTCTGAAAAAGTCACTCCCCTCAACTCTGCAGTTGATATCCCCAAACCACTTCCACCTCTAAACACCTACTACCCTAAAGCCTCAAGCCTCATTACATCAAGAAGGATTCTTAAAAATGACTTTTTTGTGTATGGGAGGTGTTTATGCAATCTTTTGCTCATTTATCTGTATGCATTATGAAGCATGCTTTTCCAAATAGAACTGCATTTGTGACTTTAAATGTTTTCCTTACTTTTATTTATTCTTTGTTTTGTAGAGGACTCATTGTTTCAATTATTTCACAAACATATATAATATTTACTATGTCATAGACACTGTTTTAAGTGTCTTAAAAATATTAACTCGTTTACTTCTCATAATAGCCCTATGTCTTCGTTTTGCATATGTGGGAACTGAGGAACGCTGAGGTTCAGTGACTTGTTTGAGATCACACAGGTAACAAGTCACCACCATATTCAATTTCCTTTATGGTGGTGGGAAGTATTATGGAGGAGGGAAAGATTATTTTAGGGAATAGAAAATTCCCTCTGTGGGGCAGAAACAAATACCATCACAGGAACAAACTGAATTCTGAAATCTTAGATGCCATTATTCCATCTTGAAACACGAATACATAAGCCTTTTCAGTTCTATTATATGTCTACTCTAATAGTCCTATCAATGTCTATGCATATATTGTGTGTGTGCTTTCATTGTAAGTCATCTAGAATCTCTTTATATGTAGGTAGCGTATAAATTAGATTGAAAGCCTGAAATGTGCTCAAAGCATTTCGACTGAAATAATCTTAAGAAAAGAGAAATTAATTTATAACCTTAAAAAGAATGAAATTAATTTGTACAAATGTTAGTGGGAGTTCTATAGCCATTAAAAGCTGGAAACAACTGAATAGTGAGAGGTGGATGGCTAATAGTGAGAGGTGGGTGGCTAAAGAAAACCATGCATGTCAGTGAGATGGAATACTCCATGGATATTAACAATAACAAATACGGAAACTATATTGATTTATAGATACTTGTATTTGAAGTAATATTAAATGCAAAAGTCAGAATAAAGATAATAAGCACACCCATAAATATGTGACAACATATGAATACATATGACACTAATGGGAATATAATTTGGATTGATTTTGTAGCTAAATGCAACACTGTTAGAGGTTTGGGGAAAAGGTGTTTAAAGTCATAATTGAAAAACACAGTTTTTTCAAGCAGAAAAGAGTTGCCCCCCCATTTCTGGATGGTATAGAAGGAGACTTCTCTGACATTCTCCTATGAGGGCTTGCCATTCTCTGTGTTCAGGAAGTGCATTGTGGGCTGCCATTTGGAAAAGATCCAGTTCAGTGTCTTGTCATCATCAGCTGGGCATGAGGAGGCCAGTTTAGTGGAAAGCTTGGCAAGAATGCTGAGAAGGAAGACCAGGGTAGCAGACGTGGCTCTGATGGAAGTTGTGCAGTTAGAAATGAAATCCAAACTGAAGCATGGTTTGGATTTGAAGAACTCCCATCCAGTTCTGGCAGGTGTGGGGAATATGGTCTGAGAGTGTCCTATTCATTCTACCACTTAAATGCAGGATAAATATAGCAAAACCTCAGATGTAGATCAGGTAAATCCAGGGGACACTCTTAGACTAGGGAGTGGCAGAATTAGGGCCAACTTACAGGAAGTGGTGCCAACAGCAAATGAGGCAGGTAACTGGAACCCACAAATTGGCTGAAAAGCAGGATAAGGTTTTCCTTACCACTGGGTACCAAAGCTCTGAGGAGAATGGAGCTGCTCCAAGTGTCCAATAGAAGTGAGCAGAAGGGGGCCAGAGAAATTCTTGTTCCCTCTTTCAGAGGTGTTTAGTGGTTGTGGTGGTTTTGATTATATGTGCTCCAATTCTTGGATATTCCTCCCCTTCAGGAGGTGGAGTCTGATTTCCTTCAGCTGAATGTGGCTGGTCTTAGTGTCTTGCTTCTAATGAACAGAAATGATGGAATATCACTTCCAAGATCAGTTTATGGAAAGATTGCAGTTTCCATCCTGCAGACTCTCCTAGACAACCTACTATGGGGGAATCCCGCTGTCATGTAATTGAACAGCCTTGTGGAGAGGCTCCTATGGGGAGGAACTGAAGCCTTCTTCCTAAAGCCACAAGTGTGAACTTTTCCAGCTCCCTCAGATGACTGTAGCCTTGCCCTACAGCTGCAATCTCCTCACAGCCCCTGAGCCAGAACCATCCAGCTAAGTTGCCCCAGGATTCTTGACCCTCAGAAACTTGCTATGTTATTGTTTAGGCTGCTAAGAGTTTGGACTATTTGTTATACAGCAGTAGATAATTAATAGGTAATTAATCAGCCTCATGCCTGATTATATGGTGGAAATGTCTGGCACCTCGTGCTAGTGGTAGGGAATAGCCAAGATAGAATGGGTCAGTACATTGGCAACTGAATACTTACTCTGAACATCTGGGATGGGGCTGAGATGGGGCAGCCACTGACAGTCCTGGATGGTAAGTGTTCAGTGAGATACTGGTCTGTGTATACTCATGAGAGGTGTCTATTTTTCTCCTCCGTGTAGGGAAGTGGTGCAGGAAGCATTTTAGCTGGTTGGTCCCAGTGTACCAGGGTCAGAAGACCCAGAGTATGCTGCATGACGCTTAGTACCAAGTGAAGAACTGTTGTTGGGGCTGGAGGGAACAGAGAGAGAGTGCCATTGAGGCAAAAAGGCAAGTTCAGAACAAACTGTTAAATGAGGGAGCCTAAGGAAGTTGAATCTGGCGAAAAGCAGAGCTAAAGGACCAGAAATACTAGCGTGAAGAGCAGAGTGACCCAGCAAGAGGAGGACTGCCCTGCATTCCTTCCACAGATGTGGGGGCAGCGGGCACACACAGTGGCATACACCAGGAGCAAGGCTCTTATAGTTGTGACTCAAGGTTGTATAGGTGAACTAGATCCACTTGGACCAGGCAAATTGGGAAATGGAACTTGACTCTTGTTTCAATTACTTGAGGGGAGTTGGGGGTGGTTGTTGAGTCTGAGTTGATAGTTCATTTCTATTTCACCCCTCTGCTTCAAACATTGTTCATTCACTGTACTTTGGAGGAGTGAGGATCTATAATAAGGGCTCCATTGGTTGCATTGTTTCCTCCAACATTGGAAATATGTCACATATCGCTAGGCTATCCTTAGCTCTGGTTTCTGTTGAGGCTCTGATGGTGCTTCCTGAGAAACTTACATCTGGATATGTTAAATATCTCTAGAGGGCCTCGCAGCTGGGCTAAAATATGTGTTCAAGTGTCTGCTAATTCTATTGACTGAATGCTGCGTGGTCCTCTCAGCAGAATGACATTTCACAGCTTTCAGCTGCGATAAATCATTGACCTCAAGAGCCTCAGGGTTCAGTACCTAATCCATCAGGCTAGCCAGGCATTTGAGGCACTTTAGGACTTCGAATAGAAATAGACCCAGAGACATGCTGTCCCCCAAAGCCATTTCATTCCAGAATGATTAAATGTCTGTGCCCCCAGAGGTTTTCTATGATAGTTTAGAAGATTGGCACAAATATACCCAAACAATTTTTTTTACCTGTGTGTTTAGGCAACAAAACCTTGGTGGAGATGAATTTGTGCCATTGCAGCTTTCTGGGGGTATCTCTGAGATGTAAACTCTTTGTCTTAGCTGAACTGTCATTTGGGCATTAAATCCCCACCACTCTCAGAAGAGGGGTTTGGAACTTTGAGGTCAAAAGCCGATATTTGAAAATAATGGTACTTTCTGTTTTAAGTGAATTTTCCAAAAAGGAGATGCAGAGCAAACTAGGAGAGATGAGCCACTTGGCACCTATAGCTCATCTGGCTTTTGGTTCCATTCCTAGCTAAGCTCCTCAGGGACATTCTCTACTATAAAGCAAACCCATATTCCTTCTGGCGCAGTTGAACAATGTAGCCAATCTCTGAAATGGAAATTATTTTGTAATTCGTCTCTAAGGTTAAAGTTCAATTAAATATACTCACTAAGTAGATTTGCAGAATCAGCTTACCAGCTTATGTGGTATGACAAACATGGGTACTTAATCACCAAGAAATTCATATTCCTCATCTCTATGGAGTTGTTGTTAGGATTGTATTTCTGAGCTCCCTTTACCTAGATGGTGCCATAAGACTAATACTTGCTGATGGAATGTGAGCAGAAGTGATTGGTGTCAGTTTTAGAGGAAGGTGTTAATTTAAAAATCTCTTTCCATTTCAGACAACCATACTAGCCTTGGCATTAAGTGTGTTTAAGATGGATGAGTCAAAACAAGTAAGGAGCCTGGGTCCCTATATTTCCATCTGAAAAGTCAACTGCTAACTGGAATCATCCACATTGGACTGCTAGATGAGCAAGAAGTACATTTCTATTGTTTTGAGCAAACAGGTTTATTTGTTATAGAAGCTAGCATTACCTTAATTAATATACATGGAGTTTAGAGATTCTTGGGTAAAACATGCTTTGTAAGGTTATGATTAGCTAAGTTGTATCATTGGCTAAACTGAATTTTTAAACTGAATGTAAGTAAGATATGTGCAACTCTGTCCTGAATATTTTACTGCTAGCTTCTCATCCTAGTTCATTCATTTATTCCACAAAAATGTATGGAAGAATTACAACATGACAGGAGCCTGCTATGTAGGCACTGGAGATATAATAGTGATCAAGACAGACACAGTCCCCTCCTCTTATAAACCTTAAAGTCTTCAGAGGAGAGATAATGAATTCTTGAATGAAGATAATGGAAGGAGGCCTGGAGAAGAGGGGATAGATTAGAACAACGATTCTCAAAGCTTGATCCTTGGACCATCAGCCTTCTAATCACCAGGAGAGCTTTTGAAAATGTAGACTTCAGATCCTGTCCCTATAAAATCTGAGTTAGTGGGACTAGAGTGGAGTCCAAGCAATTGCATTTTTAACAATCTCTCCCCAGGTGATTCCGGTACAGAATTCCTGTTGAAAGCAGGGGAGGGAAAGAGAGTATAGGTGGGGGGAAGGGAGGAAGAGGGAAGAAGTGAGAGAGAGAGACTGAGATTTAGAAGGTAAAGTTGACAGGCCTTTAATGACTGCTTGGAAGTGGTAGGTGAAAGAGAAGGAACACTAAAAGAGAAGGAGCACTCCCAGATTTCTAGCATGAATCACTGGGTTGGGGTGATGGTATGAGCTTGGGATAGGCAATATAAGAAGAGGGGCAGGTATTTTTGGGTTGGGGATATAAGTTCAGCTTTAGACTTGATGAGTTTGAAGCACCCATGTGCTGTCCAGGTGGAGATGCAGTATGTTTAGCAGGTATGGTAGGAGTAGAAAGTGAGATTGTTGGAAGGGTAGGAGACCAGCACATCTGAGCCTGGTAACTGTTAGGTATAGAATTGAGATGCAGTCCCTGCTTTCAAGGAGCTCACGGTCAAGTGATGATGTATAATAAGGCTGATCTTGAGGTGTACTGGGTGGCTTATCGTTATTCCAGCTCTTTATTACAGACACAATATTCTGGGTTGCTGAATACAGCGGAAGCAGTGGGGGTGAACTTAACAAAAAAACCCCTGGATCTTAATTTATTTATTTATTTTTAAAAGAGTTATTTATTTATTTCTTTATCTGAAAGAGAGAGAGAGAAAGATAGCAAGAGAGAGAGCACAAGCAGGGGGAGCAGCAGGCAGTGGGAGAGGGAGAAGCAGACTCCCTGGTGAGTAGGGAGTCCCATGCAGGGCTTGACCTGAGGATCATGACCTGAGCCGAAGGCAGACAGTTAACCAACTGAGCCACCCAGGTGCCTGACTGTGGCCCTTTAAACCCAGCCATGAATACAGCACTTTTCCTAGTCATTCATTGAGATCCAGGTCCTCCTTTTCCATCGTTGTCCCTGACACCCCATTCTCATATTACTGGTCCTCAAATTTTTAGCATTGCTCTTTTTTTTTTTAAATTATTCAGCTTCGTAGGTTATAGTGATCTTTCCTAGATTCTCTTGGCTTAAAAGGCACAGCTCACCTAATTCTCAACTGTGTTTGCACCTCAGAGTGTGGCATCTTTTAATGTTTTGGGTGACAGGCTCTACCAGCAAAGGTTTCTCTGAACGCCTGAAGGGGAGATAGAGGCATACAAAGGTCATGTATGTGAAAGCACTCCATACATGTAAGCTCTTATTCAGAATTGTTTCATAAGTAAATCAAGGTTCCAAATGATGCTTCAAAGGGACTTTTAAAAGGGACTTATAAGGTGGTCAGAATTCTATCCTTTCTATTCTTCATGCTTTTCTGTCATCTCTGTGAAAATTTTCCTGAAAAGCAAATAGCTTCTATCTTGTATAAGTGAATTCACAAAGCTATGGAGAAGTTTGATGAAAACCAATGGAGAAATCTACAAAGAGAACAATTCAGTGACTTCCTGTCCAAACCAAGTTCAAATTTGAAATTTTCCTCTGGCCTTACTTTCAGCTAAAATCACTTCATACCTAGAATATCAAAGTTTGGGTATAATTATTGGGGCAGATCCAAATTTGCTGTATCTATCACTTTAAACATTGACGCTTTCGGCTTGAAAGCACTCAGTCAGAGTGTGGGGTACTTTGTTTGGGGTCAACTTTGAACTCCAGTGAGTGATTTAGATAAAAGGACACTATTAAGGTCAGGGAGAAGGGGAACAACTTTTCGTGAACTTTTATTATGTGCTAGGTACTATATTACGGACTGTGTATTTGTGTTACTTTATTTAACTCACACAACAAGCTTGTTACCTCCAACATGTAGATGACAGCACCGAGGCTTAGAGAATTGAAGAAATATGCTCAAAGGCACAGTTTATTAGCAGCAAACTAGGTATTTGAGCCCTGGTCTCTTGACTTCAGAGCCAGTGTGCACTTTACAGGAGTTTAGTGGCTCTAAAACTCAGTCATTTGTGATTTGGGTACCGCCTCTACTATTGCACCTGATTTTTTCCCTTTTAATTATCTTTTTTCCCCCTCTATGTTAGCCTTCTTAAACAAAGATATCTTGAAAATCATGGTGTGTGTGAGTGTGTGTGTGTGTGTGTGTGTGTGTGTACATATATTATTCATCTGGGTGCCATCTCAGATCAATTCCTATACTACTTATGGAACACACAGCATTCTTTGGGAATATTGCATGTCCATTGGGGGAGGGGTAGAGTGGAGACAGGTAGGTGCTTGCATCACCCTGCATCTCCATCAGCCTTCCCCAAGCAACCTCAAATTAAAAACAAAATCAATACATACCAAGAAAATATCAACTTAGTATGTGTGTGAAGCTTTCAGGCTGATGGTAACAGAATTTTTAGGAGAGACAAAAATGAATACATACTATAATCCGGTGCTTCCCAAGTTTGTACTGTCATAGGAAATATTTGGAAGGCTCAGTGAGGTCGATGGGTGAGGTTGCTCCCAGTTCCAGGCTCCACCTAGCCTGTCATGAGAGTAGACGGGACTGATATCTCAGCAAAACCATAACAGTGTTGTGGTATCAGTCCCTACAACTCATAGGGTTGGGGAGTTCTGCCATAATCTATTATTGGAGTATTTAACTTTTGGGAAGGAAAACAATCCACACTGATATAACCCAGTTAAGTACTGTGCATGTGTTCTTGTGTGCATGTTTGTGCGTGTGTGTGTGTGAGCATGTGCGTATACATGCATGTTGGTAATTATGCTCTTGTTTCTGTTTCATTTCTGTGGATCCACCGCTGTCAGTTGACTACATCACTCAGCACTCAGGACCTTTAGGACATGTCTCAGTGTTCCTCCTTTCTTCTCATAGTCTTTATTATAGAAATTACAGAGTTGTCATGCTATTTCATTCAGTGTCTTCGGGTTATTATAATTAATAATTATATGCATATACAATTAATATAAAACATATCAATAATGAAAAGAAATTACTAGCAAAATGTGCTTAGGACTAGCATATATTGATACCAAGACGTTATTACTTAGGTAGTCTCTGCTTTTACCCTGTGTCCCTGTTAAAGCCCAAATGCTACCACCAGTGTATGTACACATTCATTCAGTTTATGTTTGTGCCTTTGTCATTGCTTTGGATCTCCGGAGATCAGTTTTAGCCTCAGAATTCAAGGTGTGTAGACATACACCTCACAACCTAAGCTGCTAGTTGACTTCTGTTTGGAATCTTTTTCCTATACTGAACATTAAGCACTATGACTTACAACCCTAACCCAACTTGCTCTATCCTGTAGACATCTGTGATCTGGACATGCCTAATGGGCACACTCTGACAGCTCAGGATACAACTGGCCATGGCTCAGTTAACTATTGCAGCAGCATCAGCCTGGCAAGGGCAAAAACTTGGGAGTAGATCAAAATACTCTTTCCATGGCCACTAGAAGGGTTTTGAGAGTAGGAGGCAAATACAGTCAGCAGAACCAGGTTCTGGTCCAGGCAAATGGTTGGTGGCAGGAATGAATGTATCTCAAACATACACTTTCAGTTCAGACCTCCCTTTTTCAAGTTACAAACTCAAGATTGTACTTGTGATATGCATTTACTCCAACCCATTTCCCTTCTAGTGTCTTCTCTATCAGTAGAACACCTCATGATCTATCCAGTTGCACCAAGAGACTACGGGGTGCTGATGGGGTCCTTCTTGGTCTCTTTCCTCTCCCACCCACATTAAACCCCTTACTAAGTCCTGTCAATTTTAACCTTCTAGATGATCTCTCAAATCTTTCCATCCTCACTGATGTCACTGTAGACCACACCAATATCTGTCACCTGGACAACTGCAGCAAGCTACCAACTGGTCCTTCTACCTCTACTCTTGACTCCCTTCAATCAATTTTCTTTATAGTATCCAGAGTAAATCAAAACATGTCATTACCATCTTTCTCTGCCCTTCATGTTAAGACACAGCAATAGCTTCCATTGCCCTTAGGATAAAGACGTTCATTCCTATGATCTGCAAGGGCCTGAATGGTCTGCTCTGGCCCCTGCCTGTATTTTTAGACATGTTTCATAGCACTTTTTGACCCACTCAAGGTTAGTACAAAGTTTCATGCCCAGCTTTCAGTAAATGAGACTGAAGCTCTGGCTTAATTACATTTTTAATGAAGAAGTCCATGAGATGCAACATAAGATGAGTTACAAGTCAACACAGAAACTTGTCATTTTAAGATGATTGATGGAGTTAATGGGGGAGGGGGAGTGGTGCTTATTCATGCTGGGTTGACTGTTTTGTTAAATTGTTTGTCATGAGAATAATGATTTCTAGAAGCCAAGCAACAATACCCCTTACAATCTGACATTCGGATTGGCTCTTACATTTTTTTTTCAAAGCATATGCACAATTAGTTTTGCTCTCACTACATACTGGTGAGGTGAATAGAACAGGGATTTTTATTCCTTGCTTACAGATAAAGCAATTGAAACCCAGAGTAGTAAGATGAATGTCACATAGCAAGTCAGGGGCCCATTTCAGTTGAAAATCACCGAGAAATAATAAGAGTAGTAACAGATATCACTAACAAAACCCTCACTATGGTAGATTCAGCTAAGTACATTTGTGTATTATCTTATTTAATCCTCACAACAAGTCTGTGAAGTAGGGAATATAACTATATTTATTTGAGAGGTTAGGAAACTGAAGCTAGGAATATCACTCAGGTGGTCAATGCTACTTGGACTTCAATGTATCTTGAATCCATCTGGTTTTCAAGTCACTTCCAGTCACCACTTTTGTTCTGCTAGGGCCCTATGGGACATAAAGCACAGAGGGGACACCACAGGCAAATGCATGTTCCTCACTAATTGCTGGGGTTTTGGTCCCCAATTTGGTCCCCAAATTCCTATACTCTATGACTCTAGGAAGGCTGGACTGAACCATTCTTGAGCCTTGAGAACTCTTCTATCGCTTGATTATGAGACTGGAGATAGAGTACTCTGGGTCTCTTTTCCCCTTTAACATCTACTTGGTCCTGTCTATTTAACCTTTGTTTCCTATCATTCCAGAATGGGGGGAGGGAAGAAAGAGAATGAGGGAGAGAGAGAGAATGAGGGAGGGAGGGAGAGAGAGAGAGAGAGAGAGATTCTTCTTCTTTTTTTTTTTAAATGACTGGCTGTTTTATTTTTTTTTTAATTTTATTTATTTATTTGACAGAGAGAGAGACAGAGAGCACAAGCAGGCAGAGAGGCAGACAGAGGCAGAGAGAGAAGCAGGCTCCCCACTAAGCAAGGAGCCCGATGCGGGGCTTGATCCCAGGAACCTGAGATCATGACCTGAGCCGAAGGCAGCGGCTTAACCCACTGAGCCACCCAGGCGCCCCGAGAGAGATTCTTCTAAAGATTAAAAGCAGAGAAAATGTAAGCCACTTATGCCTTTCTTCCTTTCTCTTGTACCCTACCCGCTGCCTCTTGGCCTTCCAAAGGCTTCCAGCAGGATTGTCTAGGCCCAGTCTTCCTATACCAATCACATGAAACTTAAAAGAAAAGGTAAATACTAATTCCCTTAACTCCTCTCACCAGACATCTTTGCATTTGAGAATTCTGCTAAAGTAGATTTTTGTGGTGCCGAGAACACCTTGATATGCTGAGGGATTCTTCTCCTTGGTAGGAGAAAAAGTGGCCCTGAGCGCCCCTAGAAGTGTTTGACTCACATTCAGCACTGGGCATGCCAGACAGCAGGTAGCAACACATCAGTTACTGAGCTGCAAATAAGAGTCAGAAACCTTGTGTGGGACTGACATCAGCAAAACAGGACTTCCTTTATACATGGTTGGGATATTAGATTCCAAGGATCAGAAATGGAGACTAAGATTAAAAACTGATTCTCCAGCTCAACTTAGAGCTAATGCCCAGGCTACTGATGTGGGAAGCACTTTAATTATGTCCTTCTTGCTCATAGTCAAGATTTGTCATCTAAATAGGAGTAGGACTGAGCCTGCAGGTATGCGGCAGAGAAGCCACGAAGCAGGTAGGGCCCCTAGCCCATATATGATGTCAGGATAAACTTTAGCTAGAACCTTTTCCATCTCTTCTAACTGGAAGTTGTCAGTTATCATCTCACATCATTGTGGATAGACCAGAGCTTTGCCACTTATCTGGAATCTCACATGGCATTGGTTCTCAAAGTGATTTAAGGACCTTCAGTATTGGCATCACTTGGGAACTGGTTGGAAATGCAAATTCTTCGGTGCCACCTGAGACCTAGTGAATCAGAGACTCTGGGGTATGGGCCCAGCAAACTGTGCTGTGTGACACATCTCTCAGAGGATTCTGAGGCACACCAAAGTTTGAGAACCATTGCTCTCTATTGCTCTGCTGCTCTAGGCCATGGGTTCACACTACCATCAGTTCATTTGTCCCAGAATCCTTATGTGCTATGAGCTTTGACTTTTAGTGACTGCATAGCTCTTGTTTCTTCTGGTCCCCTGTCTGGTGATCTTGGCTCTGCAGCTGTCCAGAGTGGTAGATAATACTTAGACTCTCTTGTCTCATACTAGTACAAGCAGTTTAGTGTGCAAATATGAGCTCAAATCATCTATGCCTACATAAAACCAAATCACAAGTATAACATAGTGCTTAAGGGCCCTGGCTATGGGGGCAGGCATATCTGAGTTAATATTTGGTCTCTAGCTCTTAACTAGCTATATATATTGGCCTCTATAAACCTCTCTTTCCTCATATAAACATGGATAATAACACAACATCAGAGGGTTGTTGTAATGACTAAGAGAGGTAATACACACAGAGTGCTCAGTACTTGGCATTTAACAAGTGTCCCTAATGGCAATATTTGTTGCTAGACTCCCCCTTCAGTTGTCATGGCATCGCATAGTCGTATTATAACTTTGGAGAGTTGGTTTTTCTCATTTGTTTTATCACTGAAAATATTTTGTCTTCCCCTTTGGGGGACAGGTGACATACATACCACTGAGGATCAGTGTGAGGGTTGAGACGCACGATAGCAAAGCGGTTAAAAGTGTGGGCTCTAGAACAAGACAGCTTGGATTTGCCTCTTGATTCTGTCACTTTTAGCTGTGTGATCCTCAACAAGTTATTAACACTCTGAGCCTCAGCTTTCCCGTTTGTAAAGTAGAGCTAATACTGGTACCTGTCTTAGCGTAGGGATTAAATGAATTAACATATGTAAAGTGCTAAGAATGGACCCCCACACATTTTATTTTAAAACTGCTGGGGCGCCTGGGTGGCTCAGTGGGTTAAGCCGCTGCCTTCAGCTCAGGTCATGATCTCAGGGTCCTGGGATCGAGTCCCGCATCGGGCTCTCTGCTCAGCAGGGAGCCTGCTTCCCTCTCTCTCTCTCTCTCTGCCTGCCTCTCTGCCTACTTGTGATCTCTCTCTGTCAAATAAATAAATAAAAAAAATCTTAAAACTGCTGAAAATTGAATGTACATAGTTTACAGAAGAAGGGAATGTCATGGGAGTGGGGAACATTTGTATAAACATGGCTGGAAACCTGGCCCCAATATGTAAGGGCTATCCTGAGTGAGTACCTGATCGAATCACATGTGTTTTGGCATTGTGTATGCCCAGTTTTCTGTTTGATGCCATCCAGGTGTACTTTGCTTTGACAATATGTACAGAAAAGCCAGCAAAGAAATGATGAACATCTGCCAGGAGACTCTCAGCATAATGCTAGGGACTGTGGAAATTACAAATGAAGAAGAAATGCTCCCTCCCCTTTGGAAGCCTACAGTCTGGCTGGACAGATGACATTAGCAGCATGGAACATTACAGAGAGTACAAGAGAGGATTAAGTGCTAAATGTTGTAGTGGAGATAACAAGTGCTGCAAGAATCCAGACAAGAGGGAGGGGAAAGGTTGGAGAGAGGAAAAGCTTCTCAGAAGTGTTGTTTTGAGGTGCTCTTTTAAGGATGGGGAAGATCTGGCTGGGTAGAGAGAAGGATAAATGAGAGGTGTTTATCACATTGCAGAATGACTCATTAAAGATTCTTTTAAGTAGTTGACACTGTTAGGACATTTCGTATCTACCTTAATTTGCAAAGTTCTGTTTATACACAAATGTTTTGATTCATACTGGACTGGGGGAGAAAGATCTGGGGTCTTGCTTCATTCTTCCACTAAGTAATTGTGTCCATTTGTTCAAATGTCCTTCTATTTCTTATGCCTCTGTATCCTTATCTATAAAGCAAGAGGGCTGAATACAATGACCTCTAAGATGCATTGCTACTCTGAATATAGCCATACTAATTGCTAATGTTTGTTGAGTGCTTACTCTGGACCAGGTATCATAAGCTCTGTATGCTTATTAATTCACTTGACACCCATTTGAGTGGATACTCTCATATCACCCCTTTTATGGATGACAAAACCAGCACAGGAAGGTTAAGTAATGTGTTCAAGGTTTGCTATGCAAGGGGGGCATGGACACATACCATTAGGACCACATGGTACAGATATAACATAGGGTTTCTGTGTGGGCAGTATTTACAAACAGAGAAGTGGCAGAGTGTATGTGGTCCCCTGAACTCTCATCATGCCACAGCACAGGCCAGGTATAGATCTTCTGTGCACACCATCGCTGAAGTTCCAGCAGCGGTGGGGTCTGCCTGGGGCAGCACATTAGATTTGGGACAGAGACCAGTCCAGATATGCGAGTGAACCCTGTCCCCAACTCACATTACATATTTATAGGCTACTTTAAGAGGAGCTAGGGAACACCTAGTTTTTTCCTCTATTGCTCTGCTGCTTTAGGCCATGGGTTCACACTATCATCAGTTCATTTGTCCCAGAATCCTTATGTGCTATGAGCTTTGACTTTTAGTGACTGCATAGCTCTTGTCTCTTGTGGTCCCCTGTCTGGTGACAAGAAATAAAGACTCTCCCAGCCTAGGCGCTACACCAGGGAACAGGCATATGGAACACCAGGATCTGCATACTGAGATGCTAGGAATAATCTTGCCTAGTAGGAATGGTTACATTAGCTCTCAGTCTTGTCTTGTCTCTCTGCACTCAGGTTCTATGCACTCGATCTAGGTCTTGGCCAGACCACCAGAGTGGGGAGGAAATGAGCTACCAGGGTCATCTGTATGTTTCCTGTCAAGGACATCCAACAGAATTGGAATCAAGCTCAAGTAGTATAGCTCCAGAACCCCTACTCTTAACCAATGAACTATACAGTGTCAGTTATCATACACCTGCTAAATACAGCGGTGGTTTTATAACATAAGGAAAGCAAGTTAACTTTCAACCAAGTAAAGCTTAAGTTTGAATTCTGGCTCTTCCACTTACCAGACGTGAGGTTTTGGGTATATTATTTAATCTGTCTGAGCCTCAGTTTCTCTGTCTGCATAATGAGAAAAAATAATCCCTATTTACAGGGTTTACTCTGAGCGTTAAGTGAGATAATTAGTGTAAAGTTCCTAGTACTGTGCCTGGCATATAGGAAGTGCTTAGGGTGGCTGCTGTTATCATCCGTGGTACCGTTCCTATTGCTGGCTTGCCTTCCAGAAACACTCAGTTCTGAGATAATCCACAAGATGTCCCCCTCTCAACAGAAAGTTCTGTAGCACTGGCATGTGTATAAATATATATATCAGAGAATCTGAGTTCTTGAAAAATGACTTTCACATCCATGCCTGCTTGTGCAAAAACATATCTTGAACCATGTGCTCAGGAGGAAATCGTAGTTGGCTTTGCAATAGATGCACATATGGCTCTTGAGGCAGTTCCAGGGCGAGTCGGTCACTTTCCAGGCTGTGTGTGGGCGATGACTACATCCCCACAGTATAGCCCAAGCATGATGCGATGGAAGGAGTTTGATAATCTGTAATTATGTTCCTTTCTCAAGTCCTGAGGAAAGTATAAGGCCCTTGAGGAGTGTGTGTGTGCATGTGTGTGTGTGCGTGTGCACGCATGCCATGTGCATAGTGGGTGCATAGAGAGGTTGGGGACATAGGCTTCCCCTCCAAAAATTTTGTACCAGACACAGAAACATCCTTTCACTTCCTGCAATTCTGTGGACTTTATTTTTGGTAGGTTCTTATGGTACAGGACAAAAGTTCAGAAAGGTACTCTGCTGTTTGTGTGGGACAGATAATACCAGACCTAGAATAATTACATGTATTCAGGATGATGAAACAATAAGAAATCTGTGTGGAGGCTGCCTTTGCAGCAGGAGCAATAGAGCTGTAGACTCATTTATTTTTTTTAACCACTTGAAAAATCGTTTCCTCCTGGTCAACACAGGAAGAAAGAAAACAGTACAGCTGTTTTTGAATTTTTCTTCCCTTCCATTCAGCTCATTTGCATACTGAGTATAAGGTCTACAGCCTGGCAAATATTTTTCCCATTAGTCTATTGTGCATGGGCTTGCTTCTCCTAAGGATAATTTCCTTTGTTGTTTCTGAATGAAGGACGACAGTGTCTCTGCTGCTGTTGCTGCATCACATTGCTTTGTTCCAGGAAGAGAAAATGGCCTTTATGTTGCAAACTTCACTATTCTGGGTATTTTAGGCAAAGCTTGTGCCCTTGTTTGGGGCAGAGCAGACTTGAATTGGAAATGCTGAAGGATCTTTCTGCCCCAGAGAAACTTAGAAATTGGGAGTCCCAAGAACAGTCTTTGGCACCCTCTGACCAATTCTCTCTTTCCAGGCACAGAGTGCCCTTATGCGGCCTCCACCCTGCCCCAGTTATTTTAGCTAGACTAGTCTTTTCTGGAAAACACTCCAAGATCCAGATTTTTCTCAGATTTCTTCCCTTTGCCCGAGTTTCTGTTCCTCAGTGTCTTTCCCTTTATTTCCCAAGGTCGTCCTTGGCTTCGTGCTTTTCAAACCATAGGAGTACGTGGCGATGTGGCAGTAGGTATGTGTGATCTCCTCCTGGATTGTCACTTTTTCTTGGTGGCAACTAATTTGAATATATTCTGGAGTAGAATGCAAAAATTCCCTCAAATCTTTAAGATAAGATAACTAGTGACCATCGAGTGCTTACTGTGTACTGAGCTCTGTTCTAAGTGCTTGGTACATATTAATTAGATTAATCTTCACAACAATCCTAGGAAGTAGGTTACTATATCTTATCCAGTTTTATGGATGCGAAAATTGAGGAATGGGAAGTTTAAATGACTTATTCAAGGTCAGGTAACTGAGCAAGTTGCATTCTGGCTGAGAGTCCCTACTCTTACTGTATTTTCTGTCATGGAGACTTTTCTGTGCCATTAGGGGTAAAATGCAGCTCTTCTGTTTACTGGATTTATAGTTTAACCTGGACCTTTGAGTGAGGTAATCTTCATTTAAAGGAATAATTCTGATATTGGGTTTGGGGGTGAGTGGCAGGTCAGTGGAGGAGATTGAGTGAGATAAAGTACCTTTTTACGTCCTCATATCAGGCCAGAAGTCAGTCATCTTTTCATAAGATCAAGGATATAAATGGGTGTAGCACTTATGAGTTTTAGTCCCCATCACTGAGGGCAATGTATAGACTGAATTGTGCCCACCCCCAATTCATATGTCAAAATCCTAATCCTCAAAACTTTGTATTTGGAGATAGAACCTGTGAGGAAGCAATTAAGGTAAATGAGGTCGTAATGGTGGGACCTGGTTTGATAGGATTAGTGTTCTTATAAGAAGAGACACTGGAGAGTGCTCTTGCACTCCCGTGCTTTCTTACCAGTGCTCTCTCAGTCTTGTGTTCTCTCTCTCTCTTTCCCTTTCTCTCCCTCCCTCCCTCCCTCCACCTCCCCTCCCTCCTCTCTGTACAGGTGAGCCCACAGCCCTGATGGAGATTAGTCTACAAGCCAAGAGAAGTCGCAGCCTGAGGGTTTTGAAGGGGCGGAGGTGGGAGGGTGGGGGAACCAGGTGGTGGGTATTAGGGAGGGCACAGATTGCATGGAGCACTGGGTATGGTGAAAAAACAATGAATACTGTTACGCTGAAAATAAATAAAAAATTTAATTAAAAAAAAATAAAACCTGTATTTCTGGCACCTTGATCTTGGAGTTTCCAGTCTCCAGAACTGTGAGAAATGAAGGTCTAGGATATTTGGTTTTAGCAGCCCTAGTAAACGAACATAGGCATGATATATCCTTTTCCTTTATTTTTATAAATTAAATGTAATTTTCAGGTGCCCAACATGTTGTATGGGCAGGAAATTAAATCCTGATGGTTTGGGGGGGCGGTTTCCTACACTCCTCCGTTTGATCACTGAAGAGTTCTGGCCTTTTGCTGTGCCAGAAAATCAGGTAAGTGCTGGGTCCTTATTTCTTAGTGGTTTTGGCTTACTGTTTGCTCCTTGGGCTCCCAGAGGTTGCTGTCAGCAGGTTTCTGTTGCCTGTCTTTGTCCAGGTGGACCCTGAGATACTGTTCACTGAGGTCTTCCCTTTTGACTGCTGCCATGTCTGGGGCACTCTGTCCACACTCAGTGCACTGGATTTGTCAGTTCTGACTTCTCCCAGTGTCTATGGGAGCGACTGCAATCTCTTTCAGGCTCACAGGGTTCCTTCCTTGCAACTCAAAGCCCTTCTCTCCATGCAATGATATAGCATAATCCTCTTTATTTATCCTTCAGAACTGGGGTCACAGAACTTTTTCTGTAAAGGTCCAGATATATTAGGTTTGTGGGTTGTATGGTCTAGGTTGCAATTACTTACCTGAGCTAGAAAGCACTCATACACAATATGTAAATGAATAGACATGCTGTGTTCCAATAAAACTTCATTTATGGACACAGAAATTTGCATTTAACATGATTTTCACATGTCACAGAATATTCTTTTGATTTTTCCCCCCTCAACCATTTTAAAAAAATCTAGAAATCATTCTTAGCTCACAGGCTGTGCAGCGGTTGGCAGTGGGCCAGATTTGGTTTGTGGGCTCTAGGTTGCTGATCTCTGGCTTAGTCTTTTGCTACTCAAAAGTGTGGGTACATGGACCAGCAGTGTGTGTCATCTGCAAGCTTGTTAGAAATGCAGAACCTCAGGTCTCACCACAGACTTACCCAATTGGAATTGGAATTTTAATAAGATCCCCAGGTGATGCACATTAAAGTTTGAGAAGTACCAATTTAGAAATCCAGTGCTGGCTTCTCTTTTTTGGACACTGGGGAGGGGAAAGCAGATGTTAACATTAGTTTTCAATTTTTTTCTTCTGAATACCATCCATTGCTATCTCAACAGTGACATTCCTACCTGATTTCCACTGTTGCCCTTTCCTGAATGTGGTAGCACTTAATAATGTGAGTTACAGCCAGCTTTCCATTAGTCATGTTAATCCACAAATCATTAGCACCTGATCTCGAATGAATCATTTGATGATTGTGGTAGATCTGCTTTCCAACTTCTGGTTTCCTTTTTTCAAAGTTACAATTCCCAGTTGCAGAATGGAACAACTGAGTATTAAGGAAGAGATGCCTTTGGGGCATTCTCAGAAGCGAGGTCGAAAATAGCCTGGAATTAAAAATTTTCTGTGACAAAACAATTCCCTCAGCATATGCAAATTCAGTAATACAACGCATGGACCATTACCATGGAAAATATCAACAGAACTGACAGAATTTTTTTTTTGAACTGAATGTGGCTTTAGATACCATATTAGTTTTTGTATTGTAAGCTTTTTCTTCTTTTAAAAAAGGATTTATTTATTTATGTTTTTAGAGAGCATGTGAGAGCACGTGTGAGCACATGCATTCAAGTTGGGGGAGGGGCAGAAGGAGAGAATCTCAAGCAGACTCCCTGCTGAGCGTGGAGCCCCATCCAGGGCTCGATCTCACAACGCATGGGATCATGACCTGAGCCAAAACCAGGAGTCAGATGCTTAACTGGCTGAGCCACCCAGGCGTCCCTGTAGGCTTTTTCTTAAATGTGTTTTTTCCTAGACTAATATTAAAATGACTTTGTATTCCATGGGCACACATCTGTGGATGTAGGAAGCTCAGAGGCATGGGCAGAGGGTGTGGAGGAAAGTTTCCTTGAGATTAAAATTGTCCTTTAGATAATCTGTGAGTTGATGTGCAACAGCCTTGTGAGTTGAGAGTGTATCTGTAATGAAGACATGCTGTAAGCTGCTTTGGGCTCTTTACAATCACACTCTTTCCCAGGTTTCCTTGGTGAGTTGTAGACCAACCCTCTTATCACTAATTATCAGTGATTACTGCTTGGGATTCTGAGGAACCCAGTTGCAGGAAAGCAGGAGACAGACTCCTTTTCTCTTTCTAAATCTTGTGATCATTGAAGTTTGATTTCCATTAATGCATGAACACACCACCCCAATGAAAATGCAACTCTACTATGTATGTTTTGATTAACTTGTCAGAGGCCAGGCAAGGAGAGCTTGAACAGTAGTGTTGCTCCTGTACTCTGTTATTTCTGCTTCCATTACTTGTCACACCTGTCAGTTTCAGGAACATTCATATCTATGAAGCCATTATTTTTAGTACTTTCATTATCTTGGGTGTCTAAGGACACAATTAATGTATCATGTTGGTCACATTGGTGGGTTGCAAAGATGGTAGGTAGACCTGTGAGGAATTTGGGCTTAGAGAGTGGGTTTCCAAAGTCCTTGGCATGTGGCATATTAAGTGGGTAAATTCCCTTCCTTGGATCTTAGTCTCTGGAGAGTCAGCCTCAGAAGCAAATCCCTAATGCTTGTTTTTGTCTTCAAAAATACTTTGAGACTTTCTTATTGTCTCCTGCTCCTCAGTCTTTTTAGTTTACATACCACCTAACTTGACTCTTACTTGATCTTCCTTACCAGGATCCCGTGTGCTAATCTCCTTTTCCTGATAGAGTGGAGTAACAACGCTAGCTAACAATTATTGAGTGTTTACTCTGTGCCAGATACTGTGCAAATAAGATCTCATTTAGTCCTTTCACAGCAGCCCTACAAGGTAGGAACTATTGTTATACCCAATTTACAGATGAGGAAACTGAAGGATAGGAAGTGACTTGTAACTACTGTGTTATACTGTACTCATAATAATAGCTCATGATTATAGAGTGCTTACCTTCTGGGCAAGCATGGTTCTAAGTTCTTCATATGTATTAACTCACTAATCCTCTTAACAACTCTGTAAAGTAGGTTTTGTTATTATTCGTGAATTTCAGAAGGAGAAACTGGGGCACAGAGGGTTTAATTAAGTTACTGAGTCACACCATTTAACAATCATAGACAGAAGTAGTCTTTGGATACAAAGTTGTTTGACTCTAGAGTCTATATTCTTTTTTTTCCTGGGGAAGAGCCATAATAGTGTCACCTGGTCTGGGCCCAATAAAAGAAAGGATGGACCCTCTTTTAGAACCCAAGGCCAGGAGTAACACACAGGAGCCCAGCTGACTCCAGAGTGTATATTCTTCACCACTTTCCTATACTGCCTTCCAGATTCCTGCTCAGGCAAAGGCAGAGGATGTCAAATGGTGAAGCATGTCCATATGGGGAGACAAGGAGGAAGGAGTGGGAGTCACTGTTCACTTTCTGGTGATTGTTACCGTGTGGAAAGGTAAGCACACTGTCATCCAAGCTACCAGTTTATAGACGAGAACCTCGTGATCTGGATCTTTACATAAACTTTCCTTATTTTAAATATGGCAACAAATGCCAGTTTTTTACAAAGCACCTTGCTAGCTTACAAAAAAATCTGTTGATAGGAAGCATTAAATTATAGATAAGGATGTTTAATTCATATACTTAAAAATATTTACTAAGTACTTATGAAAACTGTTAATTCTAGATACTGTTGTTCAATGTAAGCCTATGGAATCCCCATTTTCTGTGTTGATTCTCAGTGTTGTTAATAATAAATGGCCTCTTTCCCTGATTTCACTGGTAGCAAATCAGTTTAAATGATAGTTTGTGTATATTTTAGAGTTTAATTCCTCAGTGAAGTTATGACTATTGGAAGAAAAATGTGGACTTTAACTGTTTAATATGCCAAGGATGCATGTTATCCTTTTTTCCAAATGTGAATAAGTTGTATATTTATTTGTGTAAACTTTGCAAAGAACAGAACACACATATATGCTCACACACACATATATACACACACTCGTACACAACATGCCTGTGAGCCTCATCTGACCTATGGGCTGCGAGTTTGCAACGTTTGTCCTGGGGGACTTAGCTTCTTTTTTCCCCCTTGCTGCAGTTCCTAGCCCATTACCAGTTTTATAGCAGGCACAGACTGAACGCATATTGACTTCGTGTGCTCTTGTTCTGACCCAGACGTGTCTCAAACCTGATGCCCTCTCTCAGATCACCTCTGTCTGTTTTCGCTAAGACTTCTCTTGCTGTTTTGCAAAGCTGGCGTCCAATTCCTTCTCCTTCACAGAGCATTTCCAAATCAGTTAGAAGGGGCTTTCAACCTATCCTAAGCAGAAACTGTTTCCATATAACATTTCTCAAAAAAGCAAGTGAGAGAGGAAGAATGGGTTAGCCCACGGGTTTTCAATCCTGGATGTACATTAAAACTACCTAGAGATCTTTTAAAAATGCTGATTCTAGAGCTCCAGCCTCAGAAATTCCGGTTTAAATGGTCTGTGGTGGGACCGTGGGCATCAGTACTTTAAAAAAAAAAAAAAAAAAAAAAAGCTCCCCAGGCATTCTGATCTGCAGCCAGGGTTGAAAACTGGCCCAACTGGTGAATATGTGTTTGTCAGAAGGTCCCAAATATCCACTTTGGACCTTGATCAACTGCTTTCTTCTTTACTAAAATCAGACATTTGTAAGGTAAAGAGTCAGACTGGGGTAATTGATACCTTTATGCATTGTTTTCCTGTGAACCAGAATGTTGTTTCTGCTTCTTATGTAGTTACTGGGTAAATAGGCAAGAACATGGGCTAAAAGGTATGTATTGATGTTGAAGA
The DNA here is from genome assembly GCF_963455335.1 of Martes martes. NCBI lineage: Eukaryota > Metazoa > Chordata > Mammalia > Carnivora > Mustelidae > Martes > Martes martes. The sequence continues at coordinate 79,428,925 of NC_137897.1, forward strand.
GGGAGTGGCAGGTGGCTTTTGAAATGGCTCCGTGATTCCCTACCTTTTGGTATTCACATGCTGTGTAATTCTCCCCTTTTATGTGGGCTGGACCTAGTGACTTCTTTCTAACAAGTGTAATTCAGCAAGAGTGAAGAGATGTCCCTTTCATGATTAGGTTACAGAAGATTGTGACTTCTGTCTTGCTGGCTCTCTTCCACTCTAGCTCTCTACGCTTGCTTGTTCCCATGAAACAAGGTGTTATGTTGTTAACTGACCTAGGAAAGGTCTACCTGGCAAGAAAATGAGGACAGCTACTGGTCAACAGCCAGTGAGAAATGGAGGTCTTCTATCCAACAGCCCGTGAGATACTAAATCATGCCAGATGAGTGAACTTGGAAGCAGATATTTCCCTAGCTGAGTCTTGAGATAACTGCAGCCTTGACCCATATCTTGATGGCAGCCTTTGGAGAGATTTTTGAGCCAAAGGATCCATCTAAGTTATGTCTGTGTTTCTGATCCACAGAAACAGTGAAGTAATAAATGTGTGTTGTTTTAAGCCACTATGTTAGGTGGTAATTTGTTACATAGCAATAGGTAACACATAGAGGGGGTGATGCTGGGTTCTGCTTATGGTAGGAGATTAGAGAAGTGATTCCCCAACTATAGCATGCATTGAATTTCCTTGGGAAGCTTGATAAAATGCAGATTCCTGGACTCCACTTACAGAGGTTTTAGATTTGGTAGGTCTTAAGTGGGACTCAGGATTATGCCTCTTTATCACACATTCCAAACACTTCTGAGGCAGGTGTTCTTTGGGATTGCAATTCTACAACAGTCAGCTAGACTCAACCTTTGGAGAAGCAGGGAATGTTGGTGGACCAGTGATTGTTGTGTTGTGCAGGCTCAGTGGGGTGGGATTTATGGAAGGCTTTTGTATTAATCAGGTGACCTGCTGGAAGGCATACCAAACTTTGAACTGGAAGAAGTCATGGAGGTCAGAAGAGTAGCCTGGTGGCAGTGTGCTGGTTGGGTTGGAAGGGAGAGAGACTGGAGTCAGGGGCCAGGGTAGCAAGAGATGTTGAAAGCCTATACTAGAATGTTGGAATTGGAGACAGGAAGGAAAATTATGAGAGGCATTTTATTATTTTATTTTATTTAAAAAAAGATTTTATTTATTTAATTGACAGAGAGAGAGAGAGGAAGAGAGAGAGAGCACACACACATTCAGGGGGAGAGGCAGAGGGAGAGGGAGAAGTGGACTCCCTGTTCAGGGTCCTGGAATCATGACCTGAGCTGAAGGCAGATGCTTAACCAACTGAGCCACCCAGGCACCCCGCGAGAGACATTTTAATGGACATTTTAGAAGGATTTGATGACTGACTATATAGACAGGATCTGAATAAGAGAGAGAAAGATATTTCAAGCCTAGGTGATTGGAAAAGAGGTATTGCCATTGGCAGAGCTGAGAATTTGGGAGGGAAGCTGGTTTAGGGGGTATAGTTCTCCTAGAACAATTTCGTGCTCAGTTCCTTTCAGTTAATAAGCTCTGGTCTGGGAAGCTGAGTTGATTTGCAAGAGTACAAATGGAGACAAAGTTCTAATGGAGACCTGTCGTCCTCCGTGTGTGGTCCTGGATCAGGAGCATCAGTGTCATCTGGGAGCTTGTTAGATATGTTAATACTGCAAAGGTTTATACCCTGGCTGAACTTAGAGATCTATATGCCCAGAGGCCTTAAATAGACCATCCCAGAGGTTGGGAAGGAAGCATAAGTAGAGATATAGATGACCCTCCTCACTGATGGAAACAGTGTCGTCACCTGTTGCTGATGGGAGACTGACCTGGATGTAGTCCAGCTGTCCTCTGCTCTGAGCCCAGCCCTAAGCCGAGGCAGCATTTTGACTGCCTGTTGAACTTCAGGAACTCGAGACTCATCTGTTTGTTAGCCAAGTCACAGAGCTGCCCCAAGCTGATACAACCTGAATGGACAACATGGACGAAGGCCAGCTCTGCAAGGAGTGAAGTGTGATGTTGTGCTTCCTTCACTGCAAGAACCTCCTTAGGGAGGTGAGGCTGGAGATCATATGGAATGGATTCTTTTCTTATTCTCCTACTCTGCATGTTTCCCGCTTGATCCTGTTCTTACAAAGCTTGCGTAGTGAATGAAGGGTTGCTGAGAGTGAGAAAGCATCCATACCAGTATTCCTGACACACCTGTATTATGGTCAGAGGAAATCTGGTTGAAGTCACGCTGTAAGAGAAAACAAAGGCATAAAATGCTGCCATCAGACATTTCAGTGGATCTGAACTTGCTTTGTGCAAGTCATCTACACAATCCCGCTATGTGAGCCTCAAGGGAACTGCTGCCTCAGATGCTGTGGCTCTTCCATCACAGGAATTCTGATCGAGGAGCCCTCACACTGTCTCATGTGAGCCAAAATGTGGCCATCCCAGTCAAAGACTACGACTGAATGAAATATTCTGGACCTTAACCTACAGTGAATTGATCACGTTCCTCTAAGAGACTGTTAGAACTCATCTCATTGTGCCTTTCCTCCTGAGCCTCTCTGGCTATTGTTAAACCTCCATATTACCCTATTTATTATTCAATTAGACGTAAGCCACTTCCTCTACTTCTTCCCAAGGCTTTACTCTCCTCTAGAAAGGCCTGTCTGTGAAGGCCAAAGTTCTTATATCCTTAATTTTTTTTTTTTTTTGAATCAGGACATGTCCCCTGCCTCCTGCTATAAGTGGAACCTTCAATGCCTCTTAACCATATTGCCCAGGAGGTGAGGTTGGTGTTCTCAGTTCCCACCCCCAGATCCCTTTAGTATCATTTCACTCTCTCCCTCCTCCAAAAGCCCCACTCCTCTACCCTCCTCATTACTGTCTCCTACCAGCTTCCTGATTATTTCTCCTCCTTTCTTACAGATCTAGTTCATGGCTTACTCTCTTCCTTTCGTTTCCTCTCATCATTCTTGAGGGCATCAACATCTTTGTGTCAAGGATGGCAGAGCTTTATGTGCCCCAGAAAGCCCATGTTGTAAAAAAAATTCTGGGGGCACCTGGGTGGCTCAGTGGGTTAAGGCCTCTGCCTTTGGCTCAGGTCATGATTCCAGGGTCCTGGGATCAAGCCCCGCATCGGGCTCTCTGCTCAGCAGGGAGCCTGCTTCCTCCTCTTTCTCTGCCTGCCTCTCTGCCTACTTGTGATCTCTGTCTGTCAAATAAATAAATAAAATCTTTTAAAACAATTCTGAGTTATTGGAAATTTAGAGATGAGTTATCTGATAGCGGAGGACTTTGAGAGTAGGAGGAGAGGACAGGAGACCAGCTGTGGGGTGTACTGGATCCTCCGAACTTGGGTACAGGGCATGGAGGGAGGTGGGGGTCCCACAGTTGGTGGGATCTATGCCCTGAGTCCCCCCACCTCCTAGCAACTGGAGGAATGTAACAGAAATTCTCCTTTGGGGGTCGAGGGGAGTGGCTGAACCTCAAAGTTTTGTTGCTGTTTCCTCCCTGACTCTGGCCATTGTTCTTGGTGACTTCAACACTCATGTGAATGACCCATCTCTTATCATGGCTTTTTCATTTCCTTGATCCCTTTACTTCAATGATCTTTCCCTTTATGCACCTCAACTACCCACTGGCTTGGTCACACACTAGCCCTTTTCACCACCAGTAACTGCATTATTTAGTAAATCTTGACTTCCATTGATGCAGTTCTTTAACCTTACCAGCTTAGACCTCCAATCCATTGTTTCCCACTACATTTTCTGTCTCCATCAGCCCATCATCTTCTGTTTGGCTCCTACCCTAGCTTAGAACCAATCTACAGTATTGTTAACATCATTTCCTCCTTCCCTTTCTATCTTTCATACCCAGTGAGCTCTTATACCCTGATGCTTAAGTATCCCATTTTCTTCCCCCTCACCTCCTTTTCCTTGCACCTGGGACTTTCACAACTTGGCTGCCTCTCATCACTCATTGTGAACTTCAGATGGACACCCGACACTGTACATCACTTTTGTTATCTTTCTTTAGTGAGGATTTCTGGACTGTAATTCTCTGAGCTGACCTCTTCCTCCTCTGGCCTCAGATCTCCCTCCTCTATCCTTCTTTCCTTCTCACATGCTCACTGAAGACTTCACTCCATATTGCACTAAATAAACAGAACCCAGAAAATGGGAATATTTTCATCTTCTCATCACTTAATCTATCCTTCTAACTACAGCTGTAACTGTTGTTCCCCCCCTTTTATGATCAAGGATCTGTCCATTTTCCTGAGAGTAGGAGATGCTCCTCTCAGAGGCCAGTTCCCCCTCGATTCTATACAATCTTGTGTCCATTGGAACTTTGGTTCTTCAGTTATCCCCTCTCTTTCTTGCTTATCAAAATCTCCCTCTCTTCTGGGTCTTTTGCATAAAAAAATCAACCATGTCCTATGACCCCATTCAAAAACACAAAACAAAACAATATAATGTATTTTCCCTCTGACACCACATACTCCTCTAGCTAGCATCCCATTTCTTTATTTTTCTTTACAGCCAAATTCTTGAAAGCTTTAGCTATTAAGTCTCCCCTTACCCTTATCTTACCCCTCCTTGAACCCTCTGCAATCTTGCTTTAATTCCCAACTGACTATATTTTGCATCTATGGAGGTTTGAGAATCAAGCCTATAGGTAGCTCAGACTGTAGCTTCAGAATCTATTATGGTGAGAAAACATGAGGAAACTGAGGCTCAGAGAGATTAAGTGATTTGCCTAAGGTGACACAGCTAGTAAGTAGGTAAGTTGGTATTGAATCTGTATGTCTTTGTCAGGATTATCACATTGAACTGTAATTATTTGTTGCCACATCCCTTTCTTCACTGGATTATGATTCTGAGGACAAGAACAAAGCTTAGAACACATAGTAGGTGTTGGATAAATGCTTGTTGAGTGAATGAAGAAATGCTATTTTCTGAGCTCATTTGTTCTTTTTTTTTTTTTTTTTTTGTTCTCCATAGTGATGAATCACTGCTGGTCACCCCTTTCCCTTTATATAATCATAGAATCATGAAATTTTAGAGCTGCAAGGGACCTTGGAGATCAGAAAATTAAGATCCGTAGAGGTTAAGTAATATACCCAAGGTCACTTGGCTAGTTAGTTGCAATCTAGTGCTCTTCCCATGCCATCTTGAATAGATGTTAGTGCTCCCTCCCTCCATCCATGTTCTCTTTTCCAACCTAAATAATTCCAATGCCAGGCAGCATGTAGACAGCAGAAAGTCAGTAGAAGGACACGTTTTGAATGTGATGGGCAGACAGTGCAATGCTTTTTAGTGTTAATGAACACTTTCCTTCCTGGTTTAAGCAGGTGCCTGCTAGCTACTTCAGTTCTAGTTTAAAATACCATTTTCAGGCTCTCCTGTCTTACCTTATATTCCTCTTAGTGCTTTGGTTATTGTAATGGGTTTTTATTATCTCCTATTTATAAAATCAGATATACTTTATAATGTTTTGTTGTTGTTGTTGTTGTTTTTTAATAACTCAAATTCCCAAGTCTTGTTCCTTTTCCATCACTCTTTTTCCTTTATACCCTTTATGTTTGTGTGCTTGGAATTATGCAGTGCATTTTTAAATTCAATCTTGTTAATTGCTAATACAGTGCTAGAACAGTTAATTTTTCTATGGAAGAATAAGCTAACTAGAATCCTCAACTAACTGGACCCCACAGCCTGAAGTGAAAGTAGCACAGTTTCTGAAAACAGGCATAGTTGAGTTTAAATCTTGGCTTCACTACTTATTTTTTATTAATTAATTACTTAATTTTACTGTTGATCTCCCCCTTATTCTTTTTTAAAATTAAGGTATGACTGACCTAACATTATATTAATTTCAGGTGTATAACATGATGATTTAATATTTGTATATTGCAAAATGGTCACCATAGTAAGTACAGTTAGCATTTTACTATTTACTGTCTGGCTTGGGCAGATTGTTTAACCTTCCTGTACATGTTTCCTCATCTTTAAAATTAAATCAATAATAGTATGTCTATCTCATTGAGCAAAGATTAAATGAAATATACATAGTTCTAGGTTTAAAATTCTCATTCTGCCACATACTGGCCATAGAATGACCTCAGTAAATTTATTTAGCTTTTTTGAGCCTCAGTTTCCTTCTCTGTAAAATGGGAATTGTTATCAGCGTTTGCTGCATAGCATACCACCTCAAAATGTAGTGGTTTAAAACAATAACCATTTATTTGCTGATGATTATGTGGGTTGGTGGTTTGGACTGCACTCAACTGGGACTGTCTCTGCTTCCTGCTGTGTCAGCTGGGTTCACTCATCCATTTATGTCAGCTGGCCTAACTCCTATGTCTGGCATTTGGCTGGTTGTCAACAGGGCTAATGGAAGCAACTGAGCTATGTGGCATCTATCACCCACTTGGCTTGCCTGGGCTCATTCACCTGATGAATGAGGGTTACTAAGAGCATTAAGAGAGAGTAAGACCCATTACATAAGCACTTTTTGAGTCTCAGCTTGTTCATATTTGCTATTGTCCCATTGGTCAAAGTAAATCATATGACCAAGACGAGTATATGTGTGGGAAGGGACTACCCACAGGCATGGATGTAGGGAAGGTAATTATGCAGCCTTTTTTTTTTTTCCAGAAAATCTATCATGGACTTGCTATTACCTGTTTTCTAGGATTGTTCTGAGAATTAGAGATAACACATATCAAGAACTGAGTGAAGTGACTGGTAAAATAGGTGCTCAGCAAATGACAGCTGAAACATATTATATTGTACCTGACCTACAGTAGGTATTTAGTTAAGGAATGTTTTCTTTTCTGCCTACTCTCCTTCCTTCATTACTTTGCTAATAGAAGAAAATTGTAATTCAAAACAAACAAGGGACACAAAAACAATCAAACCCACATCAGTGATTTTTAATTTAAGTTTTAAAATATTTATTTATTTATTTATTTATTTATTTATATTAAGTTATGTTAGTCACCATACGATATTTCATTAGTTTTTGATTTAGTGTTCCATGATTCATTATTTGCGTGTAACACCCAGTGCTTATTGCTATACATGCCCTCCTTAATACCCATCACCAGGCTAACCCATCCCCCCACCCCCTCCCCTCTGAAACCTTCAGTTTGTTTCCTGGTGTCCATAGTCTCTCATGGTTTGTTTCCCTCTCTGATTCCCCTCCCCTTCAGTTTTTCCTTCCTTCTCCTAATGTCCTCCATGCTGTTCCGTATGTTCCACATATGAGTGAAACCATATAATAACTGTCTTTCTCTGCTTGACTTATTTCACTTAGTATAATCCCCTCCATTACTAACCATGTCAATGCAAATGGTGGGTATTCAACCTTTCTGATAGATGAGTAATATTCCATTATAATTTTTATAAATGAAATATCTACAAAACACCAAGTTAAAAAAAAATCTCCAAACCAAAACTAATAGGATGTTGGGAATGTGCATACTTTATTACTGTATTTTCTTTATCCCTAGCCCTAGGGTCTTGAAGCCATACAGGATACTGAGTTTTCAAAGAAAAATCCCATTATAGTGACCAAGGCAGTGAAGAAGACACAGACATTTAACAAAGAATTTCCATACCTGATAGTTCAACCAAAAAAAGTTTTGGGGTTAATCTGTTTTTCAGACAACTCCATTGAAATCCTTGAATCTTTAAGTTGGAAGGGATTTCAGAGGCCTTTGAATTTTAGATCCTCCATTTCTCTTTAGCAATGGTTCTCAAACTTTTTGATTTTAGGAACATTTTACACTATTAAGGACCTCAATGCAATTTTTCTTTCTGTATTTTTGTATCTGTCAATATTTACTATATGAAAAATTCAAACTAAGAAAAATTAAACAGAAGTACATACAGCATACATACCATTGGGGCGCCTGGGTGGTTCAGTAGGTTAAGTGTCTGCCTTTAGCTCAGGTCATGATGCCAGGGTCCTGGGATAGAGCTCCGCATCAGGCTCTCTGCTCAGTGGAGAGCCTGCTTCTCCCTCTCTCTCCACCTGCCACTCTGCCTACTTGTGAGTCTATCTCTCTGTCAAATAAATAAATAAATAAAATCTTTTAAAAAAAATAATATATAGCATACATTCCATTATCAACCAGAGAGCAAAGACTCATCAATATCATTATACCCTCTGGAAAACTCCACTGTACATTCTTAAGAGAAAGAGAGTGAAAGCAAACAGTATTAGTATTATATTAATGATTTTGACCTCACTAAACACCTGAAAGAGTTTTGGGGACTCCCAGGGGTCTGTGGACCACATTTTGCAAATTGCTACTCTTATAGTCTCCCTGTCAAATAGGAGTTGCTCAGCTGAAGTAGCTGGAGGCAGTATGGTATAGAAAACAGTCTATATTTTGGATACAAGAAATTAATTTTCTAATCTCTAAAATGGGGGGTGATAATAATTAAATATACCTCATATAGTTTTGAAGATTAAACAAAATGAGGTGATGTATCTAACCTATATTAGGGACCTTGTACAAAACTGGCATATGGGAGGCTCCCAATAAATAAATCTGAATAAATTCAGCCTTCCTATCACTGACATAAATACCTAATAGCTCACTGCCTCATGAGGTGGCTTATTTGGGCTTTGGTTTTTAGAAATTTCCTCCTCCTGCCTCTCTGTAATTTCTACCCTATAACTTTAGTGCTATTCCTCTATAGAGAATAAGGCAAAGTCCTCTGAGGTTTAGATAAAAGCAGTTGTGACACCTTTAGGTAGTTTTATAAGCTGTGTTGTGATTTCTAGATTATCCTGATCATTTTTCCCCCTGTGGATGCAGTTGCTCACTCAACAAATATTTATTGAGCACCAGTAGTAAAAAAAATCTGCTCTGTTCTCTTGACACTTACATTTTTAAGTGTAGGAGACAGATCTAAAGCAACTAAGCAAATGAATAATAACAGATGCTAGGTCCTACAATGGAAAACAAAGCAAGGTAGGGAACTGAGAGTGACGGAAGGGTGCAATTTTAAATAGGGTGACCACATAAATGCCTCTCTAAGGAAGAGACATTTGGGTGGAAACCTGAATGAAGTAAGGGGGAAAGCCAGGCTGAGGGAAAAGTCACTGTAAAATTTCAATTTTATTCTTATTGTGATTGGGGTCCACTGGAAGATTTTAGGTAAGAAAATGGAGTTACCATGAATTATGTTTCAAAAAAATAAGTCTTACCGCTTTGTAGAGAACAGACAAGGGGGCAAGGATAGAAGTAGAGGGAACAACTAAGCAGCTGTTGAAATAGTCCAGACAAGAGGTTATGATGCCTTGAAGGTGGTGAAAATTTAAACTGGGATAGAACACAGAGCCAGTAGGGTTTGTTGATGGATTGATGTGTTATATGAGAAAGAAGTAGGAATCAGGGATGATATCCTAGGATTTTGGCAAGAACAACTAGATGGGAGGTGATGCATTGACTAAAAAGGGGAAGACTGGCTGAGGAACAGGGTGGAAAGACAGGATCAATAATTCCATTTGAGATCTAAGTTAAATTTGAGCTGCCTATTAGATATCCATATGGAACTGGAGCTGAGGGGAGAGTCAGGGCTGGAGCTTGCTCTGACATTTGGAAGTGAGTGTTACTATGTAGTGAAGGGATAACATTCAAGAGTTGAGTCCTGGAGCACCCCAGTGGTTAGAGATTGGGAAGATGGGAAAGAACCAGCAGAGGAGACTGAGAAAAAAGTGGCTAGACATAAAATAAAACAAGAGACTGTGGTCACAAAAACCCAAATGTGTTCAAAAGGGAAGGAGTAATCAACCTAGCCAAATGTAGCTGAGAAGTTTAATAAGATGAGGAATAGGAGTTTGCTTTTGGATTTGGCAAGATGAAGGTAATTGGCAACCTTGATTTGAATGCTGTCATAGCATGAGATAAAAGCCTGTTTGAGGGCACGTATTGCATGGAGCACTGGGTATGGTACATAAACAATGAATCTTGGAACACTGGAAAAATAAAATAAAATAAAATAAATATATTTTTTTAAAGTTGCTTGGTGAAAAAAAAAAAAGCCTGTTTGAGTGAGTTGAGAAGAGAATGAGATTGAGGAAATGGAACACTATCGGTAACTACTTTGAAGAGTTTCGGTATAAAGAGGAGAAAAGAAGTTGTGAGGTAACTGGAGGTATATATATGGTCAAAAGAGTTTTTGTTTGTTTAAGAAGGGATATTTTGTAGGATGTTTATATGCTGATGGGAATGATCTCTCATCATATTGATGAAAAGAAAGATTGGTGTTGACTGCTAGAGCAAAATGCTAGAATGGCTTAGAGTGGAAGGGATCCTGTGCATAAGTAAGACTGGTCTTATGGGAGTGTGGAAAGTTCCTTCCTAGTAACAGGAAAGAAGACAGGATATATGGATAGTGAAGCGGGTGAGTTGATAGTAGAGAACTATCTCACCTTCAAACAATAAGTCTGATCATTTCTATTTTCTCTATGAAATCAGGGAAATAATCAGCTGAGAATTATGAAGGGGAGTTGTTTGCAGTTTCATTGTGGAAGAGAGGTGTGAAATAGTTTCTTGGAGAGGGCAGTGAACTGATTAGGAACATTTAGGGTTGTCAGGCATTTCAGAAGGTCCACAGAGATTTCTGGTCAAATGTATTTTGTTAATTAATTAATTATTTTTTAAAAAAGTTTTTACTTATTTGTTAGGGAGAGAAAGAGTGAGCGCACGCAGGGAGAACCAACAGGCAGAAGGAGAAGCAGGCTCTCCATTGAGCAAGGAGCCTGATGTGGACTCAATCCCAGGACCATAGGATCATGACCTGAGCCAAAGGCAGATGCTTAACTGACTGAGACACCCAGGCATCCCTGGTCAAACTGAATTTAAAGTGGGGTCATTCTGCTGCATATGTGGACTTAATCAGGGTTAAATGTAATGGAGTATAAGGACACTGCCCCCACTTGCAGATTTATATAAGGTCATAGGTATAATGATGGAACCTGAGATTTAGCTGGGTAGTGGGAAGTGAAGGCATTAAAGGACATTAAAGGACAGATGGACAGTGAGGGTAGTAGCATCCATGGATTGCGGGTGGAGGTTATGTTGAATAGAGGGGGCTTGAAGTTGAAATTACAGAGGTGGGATAGTTACTGGTAATAACATCTAGAGTATGATTAATGAGTGTATGGCTGGGCTGGGATGATATCAAACAAACAGTTATGAGAAGTGACTTCAAGGGATGGTAGAACTAAGGGATTGTCTATATCTTCAAGTGGATATTGAAATCACAGAAGTGGTGGGAGAAAAACACTGTGGCCAGGTGCTAACATTTCTGGATGAATGAATGAAGAGAAGTGACTGACAAGTTGGTAGAGGGCAGCCTTAAAGAGTGGGTGGCCACTGTCATAATCTGATGGTGTACATTTTAAGTGGGTTGGGATTTTTGAGGAAAGAGGGAGAAAAAATTGCCCTGTAAGTGGCAAAGAGGAGGAAGAGGATACTTCTTTACCTCCAGATCCAGCAAGTGATATAAAGGATGTGGGAAAGAAAATATCCACCATCTAAGAGGACTCTATGGAAGCAGAGATCTAAGGGAAGAGCCAAGTTGTTTTTTTTTTTTTTTTTTTTTTTAGGACAACAAACTGAATGAAATGTTGAGGATATAGAAGAATGTTCTGGTGATGGGGCTTTAAGTTCCAGAGAGCATGGCAAGAGGGCTTGGGAGTTCACTGATGAGCAGGATATGCAATCAGATTAGGGAATATATGAAATCTTAAGGGGTTAGAAATACAGGTAATGATGTATGCTGGAAGCTAGGACTTATGGAGGTGACTGGGATGAACAGGGATGTAGGACTTATCCAGATTAGTCCTGTTGGGCCATTAGGAAAAGGTAGAAGGGCAGTGCTAATTAGTGCTCTTAGAGGGCTGACCTCTTGGCCACTTTGTATTGGTGAAGCTGGAGGAGGGAGGCTACAGCAGAAGAACTTACACCATAGCAGTTGATACTCTCTTGCTTCCCCCCAAATTTTCTGTGGTTCTTTCCAACCCTGGGGTAAGGGGCTTATTAGGACTTTTCAACAATGATACTACCTTGGGGGAAATTAACTTATGTCTTCCAAATCTCTCTTAAATCCTACCAAAGCCACTACAAATAAATACATAGTATAAGTAAAAACATATAGTTCTTATGTAAATGGCAAATACAGGTTTAAGACAAATACCCTGCAAATTTCAATCATTAGAAAAATAGATGCACATCGTCATCTCCCATATATCCCATCACCTAGATTTAACAGTTGTTAACATTTTGCTCCATTAATTTTTTCTTTTACTGAAATGTCTTCAAGTAAATTAGAGACATTATGACTTCTCATTCTTAAATACTTCAGTATCGTAAACCCATTCTATATAGGAATTTTGAAGCTGTCACTGCCTTTCAAGATGTGGTGTCAAGAACTGGACAAGAGTGTTCCAGATGTGGACTGGTCAGTCAAGCAAACAGAAAGGATAACTAGACTCAGTTTTTGTTAATACAGATTACAATCTCCGAAATTAATCATTTTAGAGGTCATAGCACACTATTGATTCAGGTGCATTTGTGGTCAGTTCAAGTTCCCAAGTTCTTTGCACATGTATTGCTGCTGTCAAGTCAGGCTTCCCCCATCTTGTATTTATGTAATTGAATTTGTGTTGTTTTTAGCCTGAAAATATTTTGAATTGGAATTGTACCCTCCAGTGAGTTAGTTAATCCTTTCGTACTTTGATTCATCAGCAAAGTTGGTAAGCAAATTTTTTATATGTTCATGTAAATATATAGTAGCTGCTTTCTAAAATTGAAGCTTTCGCTATCTTAGAATTGTAGAGACTGCAATAAGATCATCTCAGGCATCAAGAGTGGAATTTTTGTAGGATAAATGATTTAAGAATGCCTGATTAATGATTGAAATCTATCATTTTTGACTATTCAGACCATCTGGCTTAACAGACTGATATCTGAGTACAATTTTCTAAGAAATTCTAAATCATTCCACAATAACTATTTAATATAAGCAAATCACCAAGGAGTTTCTTAGTAGAGTCTTGGAAACACCCACATTATTCATGACAGCTAAATCCAAGGCTGGATTGGTTTTCTGAGGACTCCATGCATTTGCTTGGGTGGCTTCTCAGATTTACACAGGGATCATTTTTTTAAAGTCACTTCATAAAATTTTATTTACCAGGTGTGACATTTTAAGAGATAAGAATTATTGCTTACAGGGGAGGAGTCAAGATGGCGGAGAAGTAGCAGGCTGAGACGACATCGGGTAGCAGGAGATCAGCTAGATAGCTTATCTAACCATTGTGAACACCTATAAATCCAACGGGAAATCGAAGAGAAGAAGAGCAACAATCCCAGAAACAGAAAATCGATCACTTTCTGAAAGGTAGGACCTGCGGAGAAGTGAATCCAAAGCGACGGGAAGATAGACCCCGGGGGGAGGGGCCGGCACCAGGCAAGCGGCGGAGCGACGGAGCAAAAAACCGGGACTTTTAAAAGTCGGCTCCACTGGGAGACATCGCTCCAGAGGCTAAACTGGGGGGAAACCCAGGCGGGGTCAGCATAACCCCAGGACCCACGGGGTCACAGAAGGACTGGGGGTGTCTGAGTGCCGCAGAGCTCGCAGGTATTAGAGCGGGGAAGCCGGCTATAGCGACAAAGCCGAGGAGTGAGCTCTAAGCCCGGGGTTACCTTGTGCCGGTCGCAGGCTGGGTGGGCTCGGAGCGCGGCCGCAGGCCGCGGAGACAAAAGCGACCCGGCGCTTTTCTCCAGCTCCAACAATTGACTGCTTTCCTCGAGGCGCGACCGCAAGCCAGGGAGGCGGGGCTATTGGGCGCTTTGCTCTGAGAGCGCACTGAGGAGCGGAACCCCAAGCTCTCGGCTCCTCCGGGCCGAGAGATTGGGAGGCCGCCATCTTCATTCCCGTCCTCCGGAACTCTACGGAAAGCGCTCGGGGAACAAAAGCTCCCGAAAGCGAACCCGAGCGGATTACTTAGCCCGGCCCCTGGCAAGGGCGGTGCAATTCCGCCTGCGGCAAAGACACTTGAGAATCACTACAACAGGCCCCTCCCCCAGAAGATCAACAAGAAACCATCCAAAACCAACTTCAGTCACCAAGAACAGCGGAATTCCACAGCAGGAGAAAGCAAATCCTACCTGGACAAAATGACAAGGCGGAAAAACTCACCTCAAAAAAAAGAACAAGAGGCCGTACCGAAGGCTGGAGACCTAATCAATACAGACATAGGTAGCATGACAGATCTAGAGTTCAGAATGACAATTCTCAAGGTTCTAGCCGGGCTCGAAAAAGGCATAGAAGATATTAGAGAAACCCTCTCCGGAGAGATAAAAGCCCTTTCTGGAGAAATAAAAGAACTAAAATCTAACCAAGTTGAAATCAAAAAAGCTATTCATGAGGTGCAATCAAAAATGGAAGCTCTCACTGCCAGGATAAATGAGGCAGAAGAAAGAATTAGTGACATAGAAGACCAAATGACAGAGAATAAAGAAGCTGAGCAAAAGAGAGACAAACAACTACTGGAACACGAGGAGAGGATTCGAGAGATAAGCGACACCATAAGACGACACAACATTAGAATAATTGGGATTCCAGAAGAAGAAGAAAGAGAGAGGGGAGCAGAAGGTATATTGGAGACAATTATTGGAGAGAATTTCCCTAATATGGCAAAGGGAACAAACATCAAAATCCAGGAGATGCTAAGAACGCCCCTCAAAATCAATAAAAATAGGTCCACACCTCGTCACCTGATAGTAAAATTTACAAGTCTTAGCGACAAAGAGAAAATCCTGAAAGCAGCCCGGGAAAAGAAGTCTGTAACATACAAGGGTAAAAACATTAGATTGGCAGCGGACCTATCCACAGAGACCTGGCAGGCCAGAAAGAACTGGCATGATATATTCAGAGCACTAAACGAGAAAAACATGCAGCCAAGAATACTATATCCGGCTAGGCTATCATTGAAAATAGAAGGAGAGATAAAGAGCTTCCAGGACAAACAAAAGCTGAAAGAATTTGCAAACACCAAACCAGCTCTACAGGAAATATTGAAAGGGGTCCACTAAGCAAAGAGAGACCCTAAAAGTAGTAGATCAGAAAGAAACAGAAACAATATACAGTAACAATCATCTTACAGGCAATACAATGGCACTCAATTCATATCTCTCAATAGTTACCCTGAATGTTAATGGGCTAAATGCCCCAATCAAAAGACACAGGGTATCAGAATGGATAAAAAAACAAAACCCATCCATATGCTGCCTACAAGAAACTCATTTTAGACCCGAAGACACCTCCAGATTTAAAGTGAGGGGGTGGAAAACAATGTACCATGCTAATGGACATCAGAAGAAAGCTGGGGTGGCAATCCTTATATCAGATCAATTAGATTTTAAGCCAAAGACTATAATAAGAGATGAGGAAGGACACTATATCATACTCAAAGGGTCTGTCCAACAAGAAGATCTAACAATCTTAAATATCTATGCCCCTAACATGGGAGCAGCCAACTATATAAACCAATTAATAACAAAATCAAAGAAATACATCGACAGTAATACAATAATAGCAGGGGACTTTAACACTCCCCTCACTGAAATGGACAGATCATCTAAGCAAAAGATCAACAAGGAAATAAAGGCCTTAAATGACACACTGGACCAAATGGACATCACAGATATATTCAGAACATTCCATCCCAAAGCAACAGAATATACATTCTTCTCTAGTGCACATGGAACATTCTCCAGAATAGACCACATCCTGGGTCATAAATCAGGTCTCAATCAGTACCAAAAGATCGAGATCATTCCCTGCATATTTTCAGACCACAATGCTCTGAAGCTCGAACTCAATCACAAGAGGAAATTTGGAAAGAACGCAAATACATGGAGACTAAACAGCATCCTTCTAAAAAATGAATGGGTCAACCAGGAAATTAAAGAAGAATTGAAAAAATTCATGGAAACAAATGATAATGAAAACACAACAGTTCAAAATCTGTGGGACACAACAAAGGCAGTCCTGAGAGGAAAATATATAGCAGTGCAAGCCTTTCTCAAGAAACAAGAAAGGTCTCAAATACACAACCTAACCCTACACCTAAAGGAGCTGGAGAGAGAACAACAAAGAAAGCCCAAACCCAGCAGGAGAAGAGAAATCATAAAGATCAGAGCAGAAATCAATGAAATAGAAACTAAAAAAACAATAGAACAAATCAACAAAACTAGGAGCTGGTTCTTTGAAAGAATTAATAAGATTGATAAGCCCCTGGCCAGACTTATCAAAAAGAAAAGAGAAAGGACGCAAATAAATAAAATCATGAATGAAAGAGGAGAGATCACAACCAACACCAAAGAAATACAAACAATTATAAGAACATACTACGAGCAACTCTATGGCAACAAATTTGACAACCTGGAAGAAATGGATACATTTCTAGAGATGTATAAACTACCACAACTGAACCAGGAAGAAATAGATAACCTGAACAGACCCATAACCAGTAAGGAGATTGAAACAGTCATCAAAAATCTCCAAACAAACAAAAGTCCAGGACCAGACGGCTTCCCAGGGGAATTCTACCAAATATTTAAAGAAGAATTAATTCCTATTCTCCTGAAACTGTTCCAAAAAATAGAAATGGAAGGAAAACTTCCAAACTCATTCTATGAGGCCAGCATCACCTTGATCCCAAAACCAGACAAGGATCCCACCAAAAAAGAGAATTACAGACCAATATCCTTGATGAACACAGATGCGAAAATTCTCACCAAAATACTGGCCAATAGGATCCAACAGTACATTAAAAGGATTATTCACCACGACCAAGTGGGATTTATTCCAGGGCTGCAAGGTTGGTTCAACATCCGCAAATCCATCAATGTGATACAATACATTAATAAAAGAAAGAGTAAGAACCATATGATACTCTCAATAGATGCTGAAAAAGCGTTTGACAAAGTGCAGCATCCCTTCCTGATTAAAACTCTTCAAAGTGTAGGGATAGAAGGCACATACCTCAACATTATCAAAGCCATCTATGAAAAACCCACCGCAAATATCATTCTCAATGGAGAAAAACTGAAAGCTTTTCCGCTAAGGTCAGGAACACGGCAGGGATGTCCGTTATCACCACTGCTGTTCAATATAGTCCTAGAAGTCCTAGCCTCAGCAATCAGACAACAAAAAGAAATTAAAGGCATCCAAATCGGCAAAGAAGAAGTCAAACTATCACTCTTTGCAGATGATATGATACTATATGTGGAAAACCCAAAAGGCTCCACTCCAAAACTGCTAGAACTTATACAGGAATTCAGTAAAGTGTCAGGATATAAAGTCAATGCACAGAAATCAGTCGCATTTCTTTACACTAACAACAAGACAGAAGAAAGAGAAATTGAGGAGTCAGTCCCATTTACCATCGTACCCAAAACCATAAGATACCTAGGAATAAATCTAACCAAAGAGGCAAAGAATCTATACTCAGAAAACTATAAAGTACTCATGAAAGAAATTGAGGAAGACACAAAGAAATGGAAAAATATTCCATGCTCATGGATTGGAAGAACAAATATTGTGAAAATGTCTATTTTACCTAAAGCAATCTACACATTTAATGCAATCCCTATCAAAATCCCATCTATTTTTTTTAAAGAAATAGAACAAATAATCCTAAAATTTATATGGAACCAGAAAAGACCTCGAATAGCCAAAGGAATATTGAAAAAGAAAGCCAAAGTCGGTGGTATCACAATTCCAGACTTCAAGCTCTATTACAAAGCTGTCATCATCAAGACAGTATGGTACTGGCACAAAAACAGACATATAAACCAATGGAACAGAATAGAGAGCCCAGAAATAGACCCTCAACTCTATGGTCAACTAATCTTCGACAAAGCAGGAAAGAATATCCAATGGAAAAAAGACAGCCTCTTCAACAAATGGTGCTGGGAAAATTGGACAGCCACATGCAGAAAAATGAAATTGGACTATTTCCTTACACCACACACGAAAATAGACTCAAAGTGGATGAAGGACCTCAATGTGCGAAAGGAATCTATCAAAATCCTTGAGGAGAATGCAGGCAGCAACCTCTTTGACCTCCACCGCAGCAACTTCTTCCTAGGAACATCGCCAAAGGCGACAGAAGCAAGGGCAAAAATGAACTATTGGGATTTCATCAAGATCAAAAGCTTTTGCACAGCAAAGGAAACAGTTAACAAAACCAAAAGACAACTGACAGAATGGGAGAAGATATTTGCAAACGACATATCAGATAAAGGGCTCGTATCCAGAATCTATAAAGAGCTTATCAAACTCAATACCCAAAGAACAAATAATCCAGTCAAGAAATGGGCAGAGGACATGAACAGACATTTCTGCAAGGAAGACATCCAGATGGCCAACAGACACATGAAAAAATGCTCCACATCACTCGGCATCAGGGAAATACAAATCAAAACCACAATGAGATACCACCTCACACCAGTCAGAATGGCTAAAATTAACAAGTCAAGAAATGACAGATGCTGGCGAGGATGCGGAGAGAGGGGAACCCTCCTACACTGTTGGTGGGAATGCAAGCTGGTGCAACCACTCTGGAAAACAGTGTGGAGGTTCCTCAAAAAACTGAAAATAGAGCTACCCTACGACCCAGCAATTGCACTCCTGGGTATATATCCTAAAGATACAAACGTGGTGCTCCGAAGGGGCACGTGCACCCGAATGTTTATAGCAGCAATGTCCACAATAGCCAAACTGTGGAAAGCGCCTAGATGTCCATCAACAGATGAATGGATAAAGAAGATGTGGTATATATACACAATGGAATACTATGCAGCCATCAAAAGACATGAAATCTTGCCATTTGCGACGACGTGGATGGAACTAGAGGGTATCATGCTTAGCGAAATAAGTCAATCGGAGAAATATAACTATCATATGATCTCTTTGATATGAAGAAGTGGAGATGCAAGGTGGGGGGGTTTGGGGGGAGGTAGGAAAAGAAAAAATGAAAAGATGGGATTGGGAGGGAGACAAACCATAAAAGACTCAATCTCAAGAAACAGACTGAGGGTTGCGGGGGGGAAGGGGGATGGGAGAGGGTGGTGGGGAAATGGACATTGGGGAGGGTATGTGCTATGATGAGTGCTGTGAAATGTGTAAACCAGACGATTCACAGACCTGTACCCCTGGGGATAAAAATACATTATATGTTTATTAAAATAAAAAAAAAATTAAAAAAAAAAAAAAAAAAAAATAAAAAAAAAAAAAAAAAAAAAAAAAAAAAAAAGAATTATTGCTTACATTGTGTAGATGAAGAAACAAAAATAATTGGAAAAAAATTGACAATATATATGACATGAGGCTGCTTTATATAAAAGCCAGATGTATTTGTTAATATTGCTTAAAAGGTTTTTCTTTAGATCCTTAGTAGCTTTAAAGAGTGTTATGGTTGAAAAAATTTTTTATTTACATATAATGTCCTATTTGTTTCAGAGGTACAGGTCTGTGAATCATCAGTCTTACACAATTCACAGCACTCACCATAGCACATACCCTCCCCAATGTCCATAACCCAGCCACCTTATCCCTCCCTGTCCCCAGCAACACTTAGTTTGTTTCCTGAAATCAAAAGTCTCCTATGGGCTGGTCCTGTCTTGTTTCATTTTTCCCTCAGGGATCATTTTTTCAACTTAGGCATGAGAATGAGCTGGATGGACATTTCCTGGTTCTGCTTCCTGCTTAGAAAATTAGACTTCACTGGGAGCATGTCTTCAACTGCTAGATAATTTTTGTAGATTTTCAAATTAAGTATATAATATGCCCAAGCAGAAGGCATAGTCTTGGTAGTACTCAGACGCAAAATAGCAGATCAGTATTGTAGAACTCCACATTCCTCAGTATGGTCTCCAATTCTTGGATATTTCAGAATGAGAGCTCTGTGATACTAGCTTTCATGAAGAGGCATGATACCAAAGTAATTAAGACCATAGGTACTGGACTTTGACCGTCTAGGTCCAAAGCCTGTCTCTACCACTTATTGACTGTGGAACTGGGGTACTTTATTTAATCTCAGTGGAGAATAATTTCCTTATCTGTTAATGATGAAGATCACATAAGCACCTATCTCATACAGCAGTTGTGAGGATTAAGTGTTCATTCAAGCAATGTGCCAAACATTTAATAAATGTTAGCTACTGTTATTTGTTGTGGATCTCATAGTTCTTATTGGGACCCAAGGCATTAGATAATATTTGGTCTCATATTCATGAAGTTCTTCATCTAAACTTAAATATGTCTAATCTGGGGATGGTCTAGGTTGCCATGTCATCTCCCATATTTACCTTTCATTTTATTTTCCACTTCCATGTCTCCGAAGGCCTAGTAAAAACTGTTTAAAGATGCATGAAGAAGATTATGCTGAGTGAAATAAGTCAAGCAGAGAGAGTCAATTATCATATGGTTTCACTTATTTGTGGAGCATAACAAATAACATGGAGGACAAGGGGAGATGGAGAGGAGAAGGGAGTTGAGGGAAATTGGAAGGGGAGGTGAACCATGAGAGACTATGGACTCGGAAAAACAACCTGAGGGTTTTGAAGGGGCGGGGGGGGGTGGGAGGTCGGAGGAACCAGGTGGTGGGTATCAGGGAGAGCACGGATTGCATGGAGCACTGGGTGTGGTGAAAAAACAATGAATACTGTTATGCTGAAAAGAAATAAAAAATTAAAAAAAAAAGATGCATGAAGAATGCTTACATATCTTCTACTTTGAACAAGTCAAGGTAATTATGGTCTCTTGGTTGCTTGTCATTAGTCTTTAGATTATAGCTCCTGTGATGGCTGACAACCACACCGACTTTCCAGGGGGAAGAAATATAGGAAACCTATTTTTCTTCATACATGAGTCTATAGATATACTGCTTTCAGCATTCCCAATATTCACCTTTTTCTAGTGTTTTCTCATGATTAGATTGAAGTTACACATTATTGGAAAGGCTAACAGTGGTATGCCCTTCTTGTGCAATCTCTCAGGGGGTACATGATGTTACTATATATTACAAGTAATGATAATCTGGATCACTTGGTTAAGGTGGTGTCTGTCAGGAGTCTCAACTATAAATTTACCATTTTTCTTTTTGAAATTACTAAATATTTTTGGGAAGATACTTGGAGCGTATGTAAATATCCTATTTCTGCTTAAGATTTGCCCCACTTGTACTAGCATCCATCAGGTGCTTTTGCCTGCAGCAATTATTCCTGTGATCTTCTAATGGTGATCTTCTATTTCCCTCATTCTTTGTACATTTATTAATTGGAAATTGGACTTCTTCTATAAGAAAGTGCTGTCTCTATACTCCCTATTTATATTCACTTATTTTGATACCAACAAAAACTAATAGGCATTTATTTTATTCTTTGGGTTATAATTCCATATTATGCTTAGTTTGTTGCTCAAATTATTCCAAATTTGGCCATTGGGATCTCTTTCAGATTGCCTCCTGTGTTTGACATGCCCTTTACATTTTTGTTTTTGTTTTGTTTTTGTTTGTTTTTGTTTTTTTTTAAGCACTTCCTTATTTTCATCACTACAAGATGCATTGGGTTTATCTTTTGTTTTCCCTATTCTGCCCTGGAATCAGCCAATCTTTTGTCTAATGGAGAGAGATATTTTAAAAACATGATCTGTGCTTTAAGTATGGTTGTTTGTTGAAATATCACTGTTTCTAGGCCCTCTCAGTGGATACAGCTAGGAGATATATATATATATATATATATATATATATATATATATACACACACACACACACATATATATATATACTTATATATGCACACATCTTTATTTCTGTATCTGTCTGGATTACATTAAGAAAAAAGTCATGAGTTCATATTGATACTATGGCTCCAACCTAGCATACAGGGTTCATTTTAGTCTCCTTCTTTTCCTTATTTGTACCTTTTTTCCCTGACACTGAAAAACCTGGTTCTGATTATCTACAATATACTTAATTTTTAAACTAGTATATTAAATTAGTTTCAGAATCCCTGAGCCATACCTCTATGAGAAACAAATTTGTGAACTAGAGTGCCATATTTATGTAACTTTTTTTTTGTCTTTAGCCTTATAATATCCAGTCAATACTCTGTTTTTCAAAGTTATTTAGGTCAACTATTTTCTCTCCTTCCCCATCATCATGTAACTTGATTGTAACTAGATTTATTTGTCACAGTCTTCAGTTCATCACAATTTCCCCCAACACTTGGGTTGAATTTTCTAAAATTTACATGTATCTATTCTGTGGGATTTTGACAAATGCTTATAGTAGGATATCCAGCAGTACCATATGGGACAGTTCCATCACTCTGAAAAGTTCCTCATGCTGCTCCAGCAAGATCAGACCTTCCCCTCACCCCTAACGTTTGGCAACCACTTATCTTTTTTCATCCATATGGTTTTCTCTTTTATGGAGTGTCATATACATGGAATCATATGATGTGTTTGATTTTGAATTTGAATTTGGCTCTTTAACTTAGCAAAATGCATTTAAGATTCATCCAAGTTGTATATATTGATTGTTCTTTTCTTTTTATTTGTTTTTTTTTTTTAATGAATACAGTGACTTTTATTTGTTTAATGATGTGCATACTTAATTCTAAATCATTCCAATGTTGAAAAACCCTTATTCATTCAAGGAAGATAATTCCTGTCAGTTCCTTTCATTTTGACCTGAGTAGTGGTCCATGGTAGGATGCACCATAGTTTGTTTAATCACTAACCCATTGAAAGGCATTTAGATTGTTTCTACTTTTTGACTATTATGAATAAGGCATAATAGCATTAAGCATTTATGTATAGGTTTTTGTGTGAGCATAAATTTTCATTGTTCTTGGGTAGGTACCTAGCAGTGGGATCAGTAATTCTAAAAAAAAATATTTATTCAAATATCCAGAAAACAAAAAGGAAAACATAAGTATTCAGTACCATATTTTGGTAACTACAACATTAATCCTATAGTGTAGTTTCGTAACTCTCAACTTCACATCTCCATGACCATTTACCCTCAGAATCTTCTGATTTTGGTCAAACTGGGTGTATTTGTATTCTCCCATAATTCCTGTTTTGTAATCCCCATAGTGATCCCACATGTTTTATTCTGGTTTATCATTACATAGACTAAGATAGACCCTTGATCACACCTTCCCTGAAACAAACATACTTCGATACAAAATGGGAAGTTTTGAAACCAGGTCCTGACATTTTTTACTAGTCCCTGAAAAACATTGACTTTGTAATGACCATTTCTTTTTTTTTTTTTTAAGATTTTATTTATTTGACAGAGAGAGGTCACAAGTAGGCAGAGAGGCAGGCAGAGAGAGAGGGGGGAAGCAGGCTCCCTGCCTAGCAGAGAGCCCGATGCAGGACTCGATCCCAGGACCCCAAGATCATGACCTGAGCCGAAGGCAGAGGCTTAACCCACTGAGCCACCCAGGCACCCCTGTAATGACCATTTCTTAAGGAGATTCCCTTTGTTTAGTCAGAATGAGCAATGACTTACCTGATATTAATTGACAGTCTTCTTAAAGAACCCCTGTCCTACTCTATCAAACCTATCAGCTTGCTACAGAACCTGGAATTGCTGTCATTAGCATCACTCTTCTGGGCCAATGTTCAGTCATTTTCTCTAGAAGGTTTCTGTTAAAAATGTTCATTTTTAATCTGTGAGGGCAGGTGTTTAGCACATTAGCTAGCTGTTGCCTCAGAGAGATCACAACTCTGATCTCTGAGGTTCTTCTCTACTGACACCTTTTTGTTAGTCAGCAAACACTCAGTTTTGTTTCACTAAACTGTGAGCTCTTAGACTGAGGGTAGAGTTCATCTCTGTATTCCTAGTGCCTGGCATGTAGTAGGTGGTCCATATATGACACTCCAGAAAAGAGAAAATGAGTAAATGCATGATGAGTACATGATGCTTGAGGATATAGGGTAAGGAATTTGTAGGGAAAAGTTCTTCATATTTGGCATAGTCAGGAAAAGGCAAACCTAGATGGGAGACCATAGTAGGGGTTTGGAGTACCGGAGAGCAGCAGGGTGGTATAGGTCTGTTGTGGGAACAGTGGACTATAAAGATGGGAACTAATTGAAGGCCAGCTTCAAAGTTAAAGCTTTTGGGAAGCTGTGGCTAAGGGAGTGGGCTCTGGGGACAGAATGGGCTAAAATGTCAGCCTTGCTACTTCTTAGAAGATTTTGGCTCTTACTTCAAGTAAGCTAGGTATCAATCTGGGATGTGGTGTTTGATTAAAAGAATAGCGTGATCTGACTTTTATTTTAACAGGATCACTCTGGTTACATTCTTGGGAGTAGAACGAGGTGGGAGGGCAAGGACATCCTTAGAGGCATCAGTAAAGAGGCTATAACATTAATGTAAGCTAGAGATGAGAGTTGCTTGGGTCAGTATGGATGCAGAGGAGGTTGTGAAAAGTAGTCAGATTCAGCATATATATGGAAGGTAGAGTTGTCAGCATTTTGTGATGAGTGATGCTAGATCTCTTTCCTCTGTGTCTAACAAAACAGGGCAAAGAAAAACAAAACACTTTATAGTGTCTACTAACTATAAAATGGAAATTGTTATTAATTGTTAAAGCAGAGCTAATTTCCCAGTAAAGCAAAACTTTCCTGATGTGAAGTTACCTTGGAGTCAGTGCGTTTCTACCAGCTGATATAAGGCCTTCTATAAGGAGCTTTAGCAGAGCAGTAATTACATTACCTCTATTCCAGCTGATTGAATCTGTAGCAAACAGAACAGTGTGTATAATTTTATCTCCCTTGAGAGCATTTCTGACTGTGGATTCTGTCATTCTTCATATGGGGAATAGAATTCTTTCAGGATGTACTGCTTGCAGGGGAAGCTTTTACCCAATGAGGTAAATGAGCTATGAAAACAATTTGATCAGATAAGGGTTCATGAACCCCACCCTATTCACCCATGTACACACACTCAGCTTCATGTATTTTAAGTGGAAGTCTCTCTGGTCCTGTTATGAGAAGACAGAGTCTTGGTTAGAATAACAATTGATATTCTAATCCCTGGATAAATTTTTCATTGTTGAACTTCTGCTGATTACCTAGATGATTTTATAGGATTGTGTAGCACCTGCTCTGAAAGCATATTAATGAGTAGCTTCTGATTTGTATGTTGATTTCTGTCACTTGGATTAGAATTAAACTCCTTAATTCATTAGCACCTCTCAGAGTAATGGCCCTTTTCCTGTTTACTCTGACATAAGTAGGCATACAAGCAGCAAGGGAAAAGTTATTAAGGGGATCTGAATTCCTCAGAAGACTTGTAGTTTCATGATTGAGCGTGTGATTGAAAAATGTAATAATCCACCTGCACTCCAGGGTTTGCAGCAGGAGCTGGGAGCGATCTCTAGGAGTCCTGTGTGTCTGGGGAGGTCACCAGGGACAGCTAACAGATACAAATGGCTTTGGGCAGTTTGGTTGAAATCCCTCCTTTGCAAGGATGACATTTGGCCTTTCTTTGAGGTGAGAGCTAGAGAAGTCCTTGTGATTTCTGTCAGTGTGCCTATCCACAGGGTAGTAGCTAAAGACCAAAGCTTGCATGCAAGAGAGTGCCTATAACTTAAACAGTTATATCCCAGTTTGTCTGAAAACTCAAGGGAAATTCCATTTTGATGGACCCCTCTTTGGACATAAGTAAAATTTTCAAAACCTAAGGGTTGAAGACTTAAGTAATAATTCTGGATCTTTATCTTTTGTTGTGCTTCAGTATACTTTGAAAGGCATGAGAAAGTAAGAAAGTTTTCTCTTCTGTCATTATTTAAATAGATTAGAGTTCTCAGAATGTTCATAGGCACATTACTAATTCCTGGAAAATCTATTTTTACAGAGTGCATTTTATGTCTGTCCATTCTGTAAAAATAGAATTTTACTAGGTGAGTGTATATATATTCAGAGCCAGTTTATGAACCTCATAAGAGAACCAGTCTCACAGTTTTGTAATCTCATGACATATACAAAGAGAACAGCGCAGCACAATCCAGAAGCAGGCAGTGAGAAACGAAAGGTCTCAATAATAAAAATACTTTCATTTATTCAAATCTTAACAAATATTTACTGAGCAATTATTAGAGGCTAAGAACTATTGTAGGAGATATAAATACAAATGTGACCAAGATAGATAAAATCCCTGCCCTCTTATGTTCTAGTATGTGTGCTGAGAGGGATGTGAAAAAGGCAATAAATAGTAAATAAAGCAACAAACAAGGTGATTTTCATAAAGAGACCAGTGCTATAAGGAAAATGGAGTTTTGGGACGCTTGGGTGGCTCAGTTGGTTAAGCGACTGCCTCTGGCTCAGGTCATGATCCCAGTGTCCTGGGATCAAGTCCCACATCGGGCTCTAGAAGCAGGGAGCCTGCTTCTCCCTCTGCCTCTGCATGCCACTCTGCCTGCCTGTGCTCTCTCTCTCTCTCTCTCTTTGACAAATAAATAAATAAAATCTTTTAAAAAAGGAAAATGGAGTTCTGGGATGGAGTGTCTCATGAACCTGTATGATGAAGCTCAGCCAGTATTAAAAAGTAATCAAGGAAGGTCTTTCTAAGAATGGGATGTTTGAGAGTTGAGATCTAAACAATGAGTGGACCATGTGTAGATCAGGGTAAAGTAACTTCCAGAAGGATTAACAAGGGCAAAGGCCCTAAAGGGGTTTCCACCTTGGCTTGTTTGGCAAGAATGGAGGAAAAGAAGACAGATGTTCTTGCAGTGGTATAGGACTGAAATGGTGGTGTCCTTGAACTAGCAAGAAAACAACAGAAATGGAGAGAAGTGAATGGATTCAGGGTATATTTTTGTTGTGGAATTGGGAAGACTAGCAGATGTGTTGCATATGGAAGGTAAGGGAAAGATAGCCATATAGAGTAACTCCTAGGTTTTTGGACTGAGCAGTTGGGTGGGTGGTGATATGCTATTAACTGAGGTGGAAAAGACTAGAAGGGAAATATGTTGTAGTGTGAGTGGAAATCAAGAGTCCTGTTTTGTACATGTTAAGTTTGAGACGCTGATTAGATACACAAAAGCAGTTGCCAAAAAAATCATCACTATAAAGCTCATGTTCATGCAGAAGTTCCTTACGTCCTCTGTCAGAGATATTTTTCTTATTTTAAAGTACATATTAAATGAATTTAGTTCTTCAATTTTTTAATGCACAACAGAGTAAAAATTGAGCTCTCTATCTCTCTTTTGCAATAGATCCCATATATCAAATTGTCTACTAAAACTGTCTACCCGACCTAACATGTTCAAAGCTAACTCTCTGATCTTCCTATTCATACTTGTTCTTTCTGTATTTTTTATCTTTATCAGTGATTCATTCCACGACCCAAGCTTATTCCTAGACTCTGCCCCTTCCTCACCCCAGCATTCAGTGAATTATTCAGTTGTGTCTCAGTGTCTCTCTGATCTCTCTCTTGCTCTCCATCTAAGCTGCTACTACTATCCAAGATCACATTACTTCTTGCCTGGGTTAGCATATAAGCGTATACTGCTATAACATCTTTTCAAATCACTCTTTAGTAGTTGCCTTCTGTATTTTGGATAACTCCTGCTTATCTTTCTGAGGTTAGCACAGAGATACCTTTTTCTAGGAAGACTTCACAGACATCTCCAACTTGTCTCCCACCCCATTTAGATTAATTAACCCCTATTATATGACCCTATAGTGCCACATAATTGTTATTATAGCATAATCACATGGTGTTATAATTGCCTCTTTTATTTGTCTCTTGAGTTGCTCTGTAAGCTTGTAGATGTCAGGAACTGTATCTCTCATCATCACATCTGCATTGCCCAACACAGTTTCTGACCTGTGATTGGCATTCAATAAATATTTTTGAACAAATGAATACTTGAGGCAAATTAGAAGGAAAGCCAGCTTAAAGGGAAACTGACAACAGTAAGTAATGATAGCTTATACTTGTGTAAATGAGGAAGGAAATAATGAAATAAGCCATAAAAATCTCAAAAAGTACCATAGTCTAGGGATATTTTAGCATTGGGACTATCAATATTACACTGAATTATGATTTTGTATTATAGATTATGTAACATAATCATTCCCATTAGTTTTAAAGACATTGGAGCATCTAGAAAAGACTATATTTAGTTGTCTCCATTGAAGAAAATGTGGGACTCCGTACTACCTAATATGACTTATGACTGATCAACATCAAACCAGGTTGGGGAAAAAATGAGTATAGACCAATAATTTTAACAAATCAGTTTTGGAACTTATGTGTTTCCCTCCAAATTGATTGGTAGGTTTAGATACAGAGAAAGAATATCAGAACCAAAGCTCAAGCCACATTTTTTTTTTTCACAAAGGTGCTATTGAGTTCACTTTCTGAGAGCATCCTAAAAATCTCATCTACTGGACAATTAAAAAAAAAACATTTCCCTAAATACAGATGTCTTCAAAATGCTCATGATATGTGTAAATAAAGTTGTCAGCGCTTTGAGGTAAAGTAAGATGGAATTGACTTGTGCCTAGACCCTCTGCTTAATTGCTCCATACCACTATATACTATACTCTTTGGCCTCATTTTTCTGTCTCTTATGTATTCCCTAAAACTCTTCTCTCCAAATGACTAGCCCAGTAAATTGCTAGAGTATACAGAATATAGGTAATAAAGATCTTAGCAACTATGAATCTATATTAAATAGTTGGCAACCTTATAAATATTTATTAAGGAGTGGTTGATGCCCATCACTGGGAGGCAGCCGAACCAGAATAAATTGGCTATAATCCACTTATTGCTTACATCTTCATAAGATGATATTTTGCAGGGGTGGGTGTTTGGAGTTGGGGTGGGTAAACAGAGTAGATTGGAGGAAGAGGGACTATTGAAAACCAATAAAATTAAGAACAAAGCCCATTCAGAAGTCTTTTCTGTACATGCAATACTAATCAAACTCTTAAAAATATAGATTAATTTTTCTTTCTGAAAATATAAATCTTTCATTAGGGTGAGAGAGAATTGTATGATTTCAGGATGGGTAACTGATAGGAGATTTCTATTGTCCAGTTTCAAGTTGGCCTGGACGAGTGACACGCTGTGTAGGAGTGGGAAGGGACTGAGAGAAAAACTCCTTCCAAGAGGAGACCAAGATTCATCCCCATATTTTTTTTTTAATATTTTATTTCTTTATTTGACAGACATAGATCACAAGTAGGCAGAGAGGCAGGCAGAGAGAGAGAGGGGAGGAAGCAGGCTCCCCGCTGAGCAGAGAGCCCGATGCGGGGCTCGATCCCAGGAGCCTGGGATCATGACCTGAGCCGAAGGCAGAGGCTTTAACCCACTGAGCCACCCAGGCACCCCATCCCCATCTTTTTAAGGTCAAGACTTTGTTAAAAAACAAAAATAAAAACACGAAAATACTTCATACACAACAAAAACATTATCCTACACTCTACAGTGCCTAGGACTAGAGGGGCTACACATAGGGAGTTGCCAGATAAGAGTTGTTGTTTGACATGAAATCTACAAGTCATGAAGAGAAACTAATATTTATTTAGTGTCTACTATGTGCTATGATTTTCAGATTTATTTTTCTCTTAATTTAATCATCACAATAATCCTATGAGGTAGGTACTATTATCCCATTTTCCAGATGAGAAAATTAAGGGCTTCATGAGGTGATATTAATTGCATAGCAAGTAAGTGATGGAATTGTCATTCAAACATGTATTTCTGGGACTCCAAAAACTACAGAGTTTTCACTAAAATATGTTGTTCTGTTCCCTGGCAAGCAACATATTTCTTTCTTTTCTCTACCTCTTCACCCATGTTTCTGGGTAGGGAAATAAATATGGCATGTTGGCTTTGCAAAATCCAAAGTGCAAATATGAGAACATCTGGTCATAATTCTGTAACCCCAGAAATACCTGGAGTGTTTGCACAAGTGATTTATAGCAGAACTGGTTTTAATGTGATTTGAGGACTGCGTAACATGAGTAGCTCAGAGATCTCTCTCATCAGTATGTCATGTTGGCCAAGGAAAGCCATATTAAAGGGTACTAGGTAGGAGTGAGAGAATAATCCTGCTGAGTCCTCAGTATTGTTCAGATACCTGTAAGATGCTCTACTGGAATGGGCTTTGAGGATAGAGTCATATTATGTAGTTTATACATTCATTTGTTTCAGCCAAGAATAGCATCCCTGATGGGTACTAATGGATATGCTAATTATAATCAAATGGGATTTTTTTAAAGGAAGAGAAATTAAAAATGCATTTAATGTTTTACATTGGAAAAATGACAATATTTCTTTCAACTGAGATAGAAACCAAAATATTTCAGTCGCTCCTGTGACACTAATGAATCACAGACATGGTGAGCTTGCCAAAGACACAGAAACAAAGTATATTCTTTCTTGTGCCTGAAGGATGTCAGGGTAGAAGTATATTTTTATTCAGACTTCAACTTTGAATAAATGAATGAGTGAGTGAGAGGTTCTTTTGTATCCCTCTGCTCCTCCTTGAATTCTGAAAATATTTTCTCAAAGACACAATGTTAGAAATGGTGTTATTTCTGTCAGTATGAAAAATCCACTAAGATCTATCTGTACACAAATTGTAATAACAACTGTTTATTGAGAACTTACTATGTTCAAAGAATTTTCTAATGTAATACTCACAAGAATCAGGTAATACTGGGTACTATTATTGATATTACTTTACAAATGAGAAAATAGACCTCAGAGAGCTTATATTTGTTGATCCAAGTCACACAGCTAGAGCCTGGTGATTTTAAATGAGTCCACAAATCACTCCTTTAACTATGACACTGCACTGTTTTTAAGGATTATGTGCATAGAGTATCCTTAAGTAACTAGTTCAAGATAAAGAACATGGGTAATAGTAGAGATAATGATTTAAACTCAATATTACTTGGGGAACTAAACATTTAACCCCAACTTTAAAATGCCTCATAAGTACATAACTAAAAGTAGTAAGTAACTGGCCCAGGGTTTGTTTGTATAGATAGACATAAGTATGTAAATTAGCTACTGTCATTGATTGTTACAGCGTGGAGGTGAAAGGGAAAGGCAGTCATCTTTCTATATAATTTCTACACTAAAAGTGCACAATTCTGCTAAAAAACCTTTAGTGCTTCTGTAATGCCTAGAGAATCAAGTTCTGATTCCTTATCTTGATGTTTAGGGTCTGCCACATGATGGCCAAAATAGAACTTGGCAGTTTGATCTTAGACTATTCACCTGTGTTCCAGACTGACTGTATTACTTGCTCTTGGAATATGCTGTGTACTTACTTGTGGTCTCTACTTTTGCTTAAATTGTCTGTCCTTCCTTCCTTCCTTTCTTCCTCTCTCTCTCTCTCTCTCTCTTTCTTTCTTTCTAACATATAATAAATTATTTGCTTCAAGGGTACAGGTCTGTGAGTCATCAGGCTTACACAATTCACAGCACTCACCATAGCACATACCCTCCCCAAAGTCTATCACCCAGCCACCCTATCCCTCCCTCCCCGCTGCAGCAATCCTCAGTTTGTTTCCTAAGATCAAGAGTCTTTTATGGTTTGTCTCCCTTTCTGGTCCCATCTTGTTTCATTTTTTCCCTCTCTACCCACCATGACCACACACCCTGTCTCTCAAATCAGAGAGATAATAGGATAATTTTCTTTTATCTGATTGACTTATTTTGTTTAGCATAATACCCTCTAGTTCCATCTACATCGTTACAAATGGCAAGATTTAATTTTTTTGATGGCTGCGTGGTATTCCATTGTAGATATATATATATATATCTACATTGTAGATATATACACCACATCTTCTTTATCCATTCATCTGTTGATGGACATCTAGGTTCTTTCTATAATTTTGCTCTTGTGGATGTTGCTGCTATAAACATTTGGGTGCATGTGCCCCTTCAGATCACTACATTTGTATCTTTAGGGTAAATACCCAGTAGTGTGATTGGTAGGTCATAGGGAAGCTCTGTTTTCAACTTTTTGAGGAACGTCCATGCTGTTTTCCAGAGTGGCTGCACCAGCTTGCATTCCCACCAACAGTGTAGGACGTTTCCCCTTTCCCCACATCCTCACCAACATCTGTCATTTCCTGAGTTGTTAATTTTAGCCATTGTAACTGGTGTGAGGTGGTATCTCACTGTGGTTTTGATTTGTATTTCCCTGATGCCCAGTGATGTTGAAC
Source organism: Martes martes (assembly GCF_963455335.1). Taxonomy (NCBI): domain Eukaryota; kingdom Metazoa; phylum Chordata; class Mammalia; order Carnivora; family Mustelidae; genus Martes; species Martes martes. The sequence continues at coordinate 79,461,220 of NC_137897.1, forward strand.
ACTTTTCCATTTGTCTGTTGGCCATTTGGATGTCTTTTTTGCAGAAATGTCCATTCATATCTTCTGCCCATTTCTTGGTTGGATTATTTGTTCTTTGGGTGTTGAGTTTGAGAAGTTATTTATAGATTTTGGATACTAGCCCTTTATCTGATATGCTGTTTGCAAATATCTTCTTCCATTCTTTCAGTTGTCTTTTGGTTTTGTTGACTGTTTCCTTTGCTGTGCAAAAGCTTTTGATCTTGATGAAGTCCCAATAGCTCATTTTTGTTCTTGCTTCCCTTGCCTTTGGCGATGTTTCTAGGAAGAAGTTGCTGTGGCTGAGGTCAAAGAGGTTGCTGCTTGTGTTCTTCTCAAGGATTTTGATGGATTCCTGTCTCACATTGAGGTCTTTCACCTATTTTGAGTCTTTTTTCATGTGTGGTGTGAGGAAATGGTCCAGTTTCATTTTTCTGCCTGTGGCTGTCTAATTTTCCCAACACCATTTTTTGAAGAGACTGTCTTTTTTTCGATTGGGCATTCTTTCCTGCTTTGTCAAAGATTAGTTGACATAGAATTGAGGGCCAATTTCGAGGCTCTCTATTCTGTTCCATTGATCTACGTGTCTGTTTTTGTGCCAGTACCATACTGTCTAATGATGACAGCTTTGTAATAGAGCTTGAAGTCTGGAATTGTGATGCCACCAACTCTGGCTTTCTTTTTCAATATTCCTCTGGCTATTCGAGGTCTTTTCTGGCTCCATATAAATTTAAGGATTATTTGTTCCATTTCTTTGAAAAAAAAAATGGATGGGATTTTGATAGGGATTGAATTAAATGTGTAGATTGCTTTAGGTAGCATAGACATTTTTACAATATTTGTTCTTCCAATCCATGAGCATGGAATATTTTTTCATTTCTTTGTGTCTTCCACAATTTCTTTTCTTTCTTTTTTTTATTTTTAAAAATTTTTTAAAAGATTTTATTTATTTATTTGAAAGACAGAGATCACAGGTAGGCAGAGAGGCAGGCAGAGAGAGAGGAAGGGAAGCAGACTCCCTGCTGAACAGAGAGCCCGATGCGGGGCTCCATCCCAGGACCCTGGGACAATGACCTGAGCCAAAGGCAGAGGCTTTAACCCATTTAGCCACCCAGCTGCCACTTCCTCAATTTCTTTCATGAGTACTTTATAGTTTTCTGAGTACAAATTTTTTGCCTCTTTGGTTAGGTTTATTCCTAGGTATCTTATGGTTTTGGGTGCAATTGTAATTGGGATCAACTCCTTAATTTCTCTTTCTTCTGCCTTGCTGTTGGTGCATAGAAATGCAAGTGATTTTTGTGTATTGATTTTATATCCTGACAGTTTACTGAATACTTGTGTGAGTTCTAGCAGTTTTGGAGTGGAGTCTTGTAGGTTTTCTACATATAGTATCATATCATCTGCAAAGAGTGAGAGTTTGACTTCTTTGCCAATTTGGATGTCTTTTATTTCTTTTTGTTGTCTGATTGCTGAGGCTAGGACTTCTAGTATCATGTTGAATAGCAGTGGTGATAGTGGACAGCCCTGTCATGTTCCTGACCTTAGGGGAAAAGCTCTCAGTTTTTCCCCATTGAGAATGATATTTGCTGTGGGTTTTTCATCGATCACTTTGATGATATTGAGGTATGTACCCTCTATCCCTACACTGTGAAGAGTTTTGATCAAGAAAGGGTGCTGTACTTTGTCAAATGCTTTTTCAGCATCTATTAAGAGTATCATATGGTTACTGTTCTTTCTTTTATTGATGTATTGTGTGACATTGATTGATTTGCGGGTGTTGAGCCAACCTTGCAGCCCAGGAATAAATCCCGCTTGGTCATGGTGAGTAATCCTTTTAATGTACTGTTGGAACCTATTGGCTAGTATTTTGGTGAGAATTTTTGCATCCATGTTCATCGAGGATATTGGTGTGTAATTCTCCTTTTTTATGGGATCTTTATCTGGTTTGGGGATCAAAATGCTGGCTTCATAAAATGAGTTTTGAAGTTTTCCTTCAATTTCTATTTTTTGGAACAGTTTCAGGAGAACATGTTTTAATTCTTCTTTAAAATGTTTGGTAGAATTCCCCTGGGAAGCTGTCTGGCCCTGGGCTCTTGTTTTTTTTGGGAGATTTTTGATGACCGCTTCAGTCTCCTTACTGGTTATGAGTCTGGTCAGGTTTTATATTTCTTCCTGGTTCAGTTTTGGTAGTTTATATGTCTCTAGGAATGCATCCAGTTCTTACAGATTGTCAGATTTGTTGGTGTATAGATGCTCATAATATGTTCTTATAATTGTTTGTATTTCTTTGGTGTTGGTTGTGAACTCTCCTCTTTTGTTCATGATTTTATTAATTTGGGTCCTTTCTCTTTTCTTTTTGATAAGTCTGGCCAGAGTTTTATCAGTTGTACTAATTGTTTCAAGAACCAACTTCTACTTCTGTTGATTTGTTCTACTGTTCTTTTGGTTTCTATTTCATTGATTTCTGCTCTGATCTTTATTTCTCTTCTGCTGGGTTTAGGTTTTCTTTGCTGTTCTTTCTCCATCTCCTTTAGGTGTAGGGTTAGGTTTTGTACTTAAGACCTTTCTTGTTTCTTGAGAAAAGCTTGTATTGCTATATACTTGCCTCTCAGGACCGCCATTGCTGTGTCTCAAAGATTTTGAACAGTTGTGTTTTTATTTTCATTTGTTTCCATGGATTTTTTAAATTCTTCTTTAATTTCCTGGTTGACCCATTCATTCTTTAGTAGGATGCTCTTTAGCCTCCATGTATTTAAGTTCTTTCCAACTTTCCTCTTGTGATTGAGTTCTAGATTCAGAGCATGGTGGTCTGAAAATATGCAGGGAATGATCCCAATCTTTTGGTACTGGTTGAGACCTGATTTGTGACCCAGGATGTGATCTATTCTGGAGAATGTTCCATGTGCACTAGAGAAGAATGTGTATTCTGTTGCTTTGGGAGAGAATGTTCTGAATATATCTGTGATGTCCATCTGGTCCAGTGTGTCATTTAAAGCCTTTATTTCCTTGTTGATCTTTTGCTTAGATGATCTGTCCATTTCAGTGAGAGGAGTGTTATAGTCCCCTACTATTATTGCATTATTGTCAATTTTTTTTATTTTGTTATTAATTGGTTTATATAATTGGTTGCTCCCACGTTAGGGGCATAGATATTTAAATTTGTTAGATCTTCTTATTGGACAGACACTTTAAGTATGATATAGTGTTCTTCCTCATCTCTTATTATAGTCTTTGGATTAAAATCTAATTTGTCTGATATAAGGATTGCCACCCCAGATTTCTTCTGATGTCCATTAGCATGGTACATTGTTTTCCACCCTCTCACTTTAAATCTGGAGGTGTCTTTGGGTCTAAAATGGGTCCCTTACAGACAGCATATTGATAGGTCTTTTTTTTTTTTTAATCCAGTCTGATATCCTGTGTCTTTTGATTGGGGTATTTAGCCAATTTACATGTAGGGTAACTATTGAAAGATATGAATTTATTGCCATTGTATTGTCTGTAAGGTGACTGTTACTGTGTATTTTCTCTGTTCCTTTCTGGTCTGTTACTTTTATGCTCTCTCTTTGCTTGGAGGACCCCTTTCAAAATTTCCTACAGGGTTGGTTGGTCTGGTGTTTGTAAATCCTGTTAGTTTTTGTTTGTCCTGGAAGCTTTTTATCTCTCCTTCTACTTTCAGTGACAACCTAGCTGGATATAATATTCTTGACTGCATATTTTTCTCGTTGAGTACTCTGAATATATCATGCCAGTCCTATCTGGCCTGCCAGGTCTCTGTGGATAGGTCTGCTGCCAATCTAATATTTCTACCATTGAATGAAACAGACCTCTTGTGCCAAGCTGCTTTCAGGATTTTCTCTTTGTCACTAGGACTTGTAAGTTTTACTACTAGATGACAGGGTGTTGACCTATTTTTATTGATTTTGAGGGGGGTTCTCTGTGCCTCCTGGATTTTGATGTTTGTTCCCTTTGCCATATTAGGGAAATTCTCTACTATAATTTGCTCCAATATATCTTCTGCCCCCTCTCTCTTTTTTCTTCTGGGAACCCACTTATTCTAATATTGTTCATCTTACAGTGTCACTTATCTCTCGAATTCTCCCTGCATGAACCAGTAATTGTTTGTTTCTCTCTTGGTCAGCTTCTTTATTCTCCATCATTTGGTCTTCTGCATCACTACTTCTCTCTTCTGCCTCATTTATCCTAGGAGTAAGAGCCTCCATTTGTTATTGCACCTCATTAATAGCTTTTTTGATTTCAACTTGTTTAGATTTTAGTTCTTTTATTTCTCCAGAAAGGGATTCTCTAGTATCTTTCATGCTTTTTTTTGAGCCCAGCTAGCACCTTGATAATTGTCATTCTGAACTCTAGTTCTGACATATTACTAATGTCTGTATTGATTGGGTCCCTAGCTGTTGGTACTGCCTCTTGTTCTTTTTTTTTTTTTTAAGATTTTATTTATTTATTTGACAGACAGATCACAAGTAGGCATAGAGGCATAGAGGCAGGCAGAGAGAGAAGGCAGGAAGCAGGCTCCCTGCTGAGCAGATAGCCGGATGTGGGGCTCGATCCCAGGACGCTGGGATCATGACCTGAGCCGAAGGCAGTGGCCTTAACCCACTGAGCCACCCAGGCGCCCCTTGTTCTTTTTTTTTTTTGTGGTGAGTTTTTCTGCCTTGTCATTTTATCCAGGTAAGAATAGATGAATGAGAGAACAAAATACTAAAAGAGTGGCAAAGACCCAAGAAAAATATACACTAACCAAATGAGAAGAGATCCAAAACTGGGGAGAGAAGAAAGGAGGAGAAATAAAAATTTAAAAATAAATATATAAATAAAAATAAATAAATATATTAGACTGGTGAATAGAACAGAGCCACACACTTAGTTTTGGCTGTATTCTGGTCTCTTAGAAGAAACTACCTCCCAAAATTTTAAAGAAAGAAAAACTTATATATATACAAAAATAATGGTAAACACAATGAAGGGATGGAATATGAATGTAAAGATGAAAATTAAAAAAGATTCTAAAAAAGGAATTGACAAGATAAGAAGTTGGTTGAAAAAAGAAAAAAAAATAGGAAAGAATGTGATCAGGCTGGAGACCAGAACAAAGCCATGAGCTAGATTTAGGGTATATTTTGATCTATTAGAAGAAATTCTGTCCCCAAATTTTAATGATAAAAAAACTATATGTATAAAAAAAATAAGGTGAAATACAATGAAGGGATAAAATATGAGTATAACAATGAAAATTTAAAAGGGTTTTTAAAAAAGGTATTGATAAGATAAAATAGTTAAAAATGTTAAAATAGGAAAGGAAATTTTTTAAAAAATAGAATAAGAAAAAAATAAAATTAAAAAAAATTAACTTTGAATGACTAAATGATCATGGGGAAAAAACCATGAATTCTGTGTTGCATTCCCCTAGTTCTGGAGTTCTGCAGTTCTCACTGATTGGAGAACATGGCCTTGGCTGGATGGTCTTGCTGATCTTCTTTGGGAGGGTCCTCTTGCGATTCTCAAATGTCTTTGCCTGTGGAGGAATTGCATCACCCTTGCCAGGAGACAGACTGAGTAATCTGCTTGGGTTCGCTCTTGGTTGCTTTTGTTCTCTGAACACTTTCCCTACAGCTTTGGAGGACAGTATAGCTTTGCAGGACAATGAAAATGGTGGTTTCCCAATCTCTGGCCCCGTAGAAGCCAAGAGCTCAGGGCCCCACTCCTCAATGCACCCTCAGAGAAAAGCAGTCAATCCCTCTTCTCTTCCTGGTTTCCAGCTGCAGTCTGAGCTCACCCAGCCTGTGACCTAGCATTTCTATCTCTGGTGCACAGCCCCATTTGGAGTCTCCAAATTCAGCAGATTCCTGCAGCATGCTCCCATGCCACTCCTCCCTGAGGAGGAAGGAGGGATCTCTCCATATCTGCCACTTGTGGGGTCACTGCTTAAAGAGAAGTGACCCAGCTGTGACTTGGATCATGGTTTAAGGTAATCTCAAGTAGAGAGCCCACTCCTTGGCTCCATCTCTGTAGCCTGCTTCCCCGTTCTGATACCTGGGAGCTCTGCCACACTCAAAATCCCCTGTTCTTTTTGTGACCTGCAGGTCCTGAGACCACACTGTCCCCATGAAGGCTCCACCCCAGCTTAACCTATGGAGCAATGTCCCTCAGTGAAGCAGACTTCTAAAAGTTCTGATTTTATGCTCTGCTGCTCTCTCACTTGCTGGGAGCAGGCCCCATCCTCCCATGGTCTATCTTCCCATTGCTTTGGATTCATTTCTCCACAGGTCCTACCTTTTAGAAAGTGGTTGATTTTCTGTTCCTAGAATTGCTGCTCTTCTCTTCTAACTTCTGTTGAGTTTGTAGGTGTTCAGAATGGTTTGATAACTATCTAGCTGAAGTCCTGGGACCTGATGATATTTCAGTTTTTTACTCCTCTGCCAACTTCTTTCCTCCTGCCCTGACTTTATCTCTCCTCTGATGAGGTCAAGAAAAGGTTGGATTGCTGTAGTTTACCTAGCTTTTGCCTTACTGTTTGGCGCAGAGTGACACCTTTCACAGGTTTCTACATTCAAATCAAAGGTTATTTAGAACTTATTTTAAAAGTTCACATGGAACACATAGCAAACATGACAAAATAGTGGGTTTTAGGGCAACTCGTAACAAATTTCAAAGGATTGAATCCCCCTAACACTTACCCCAACCTGCCAGTATGTTTTCCCTTCACAGATATATAGGAAGCTAGAAATCAATTAAATGAAAAGTACTTGGATAATCACCAACTACTTTGAAACTCAGCATGTACCTATAGGAAAAGGGAAGAAAAGAAAAGAAAAAAAAAGGAAAAAAAAGAAAGAAGGAAAGAAAGAAAGAGAGAGAGAAATAAAGAGTCCATGCACCAAGAAGAAAACACAATGAGTATTAAAGTAGGTTACCATTATCCTAAGTCCCCCTACCCATCAAATCACATGAGGTAGAGGAAGGAGTCCTCTTCTCTTAATTGCCAAACAGCCTCCTCTTATTTTGATCCAAAATGATAGGGACTGTCCCACTGTGATGATGGCATGCTTACACTTCAACTACCCTGGTTCAAAGCAAGAGTTTCAACAGAAACCCACAGGCAGACAGACAACCTCACCAATTCCTCCCTCAATCTCCAGGTTGTGCCACGTGTCACAGGAAGGCTGTTATTTCTTCAGCCCTGGTCACCCCACAACCCTTTGGCCAATGGCCATGGATCCTGTGCTGCCAGTTGCTTATTGGCTGCTGCTGGGGGAGGATGGGGAGCATAGCCACTCTCTTTGGAGGACCCCATCATCCATGCATAATTGCAGTTCAGGAAGAATTTTGTGTCAAAAGGGAAAGATGATAGACTACTGAGGCACAGAATCAGATAAATTTGAATGAAGTAGAGTGGGCCTATCAGAAGGTCGGTAGCTTGAGTAGGGCATGAGTCTAGATAGTTTGAGTTTTCTGCACAGTGTCTGGGTCCTCTTTTATGTATTTATTTGAATTCAAATGATGGGATATGTTAAAGAAGTGTGAATGGGCTAAGTGTGACTGCTATAGCTGCTATTGCATTTTAATTGTTACTATACCACATGTTTTGAAAAAAATCTCTGGATGATACTACTGTACACAGGTGGGAGAATGAGAATACATGAGGTAAATAAAATAATTATGCAAGTAGTTTTGACCACAAAGATCCCTAAAGAGATTGACCTAGGGGAATACCTAATAGAAATGACCATTTAGGAAAGTGACAAAATGCAGTATGGTTAAGAAAAATCATAACAAACTGCACTAAAGACATATATAAAGTTGAGCTTATAATGTGTTTTTTAACATTTCTTTCATATTAGGAATTTTTAAAAATTGGCTGAATGGCACAAATCCAAACACTAGAGTGGATTGCACTTTGGAGAGCTACAGGTCTCTTCCTGCCAAGTGAGGTGGCTTGGAAAAGAGCACTTGGCTTGCGGTGTGGTCAGGCACTCCTGGGGCAGCTTATTGGTGTCTGGTGTACCTGGTAACAGTATCGGTGGCCTCAGACATGGAAGGCTTGCCAACCTCCCTGGGCAGCAGCAGCAGGTGCTCAGCTATCTGGATCTCTCTGGAGGTGATGGTGGAATACTTCCTGTAGTGGTATCAGGTGTTCCCCTTGGACACAATGCCTTGTCCAAGAGATTCATAATCCTGTCTTTAGTTCTATCTTGTTAACTTTTTTCTTCCAGTTGCCATAATCACTATAATTATATTATGCCATCAATGTATCATTTACCTCTATTTGCCAATTCATTCTATTATCATTCCTTCTTACATCCCACATCATTTTCTATCTTCCTAAATTACATTTGTTACCATTTCCTTTCATATGGTGTCAGTTGGTATAAATACTCTGAGTTGTCATTTTTCTTAAATGTCTTTCCTTCTGAGTTAAAGTCTTAAGGTGATGGGAATTGAGATGGGAGTAGGGTATGGAGGACATTAGCTAGGTATTTAATCTTCTGAAATCCTGAATGCCGTCAATTAGGTACCTACTTCTTCTTGCATGATATTCCTACAGAGGCAATGGTGAACAACATTAACTCACGGGAGATATAGCTAGACAGGGTCCATATCACTTTGGGTGGCTTTGATGCTTACTGGGGTATATTGGCACAGACGCTTGGGAGTTTTGGTTAAGGAAAAGTCATGTGTATATTTACTGTGCTGATTAAAATAATTGGATGGGCATAGTGAATATTCTTTCCCTTTTAGGAACTCAGTGTTCTTTCCCATGTGGGGTAATCTCAGACTCTGGAGAAAAACGAGGCTGTGGGAATATCAGCTTCCCCATTCCTTGACAGCATCACTGATTATTTGGTGGTTCATGAACAAAACCAGTCTGGGGGACCTCTCCATTCCACTATGGGGGCTCTAGCCATAGTGTCAAGCAAACAAACAAGGAGAGCATAATTGAAAAGGCAACCTACTGAACGGGAGAAAATATTAGCAAATCATGTATCTGATAAAGGGTTACAATCCAAAATATATAATGAATTGCAAAAACTCAAAAGCGGAAAAAAAGAGAAATCAAACAACTTGATTAAAAACTGGGCAAAAGATCTGAATAGACATTTTTCCGCAGATGACCTACAGATGCCCAACAGTTATGTAAAAAGGTCTTCTGTATCACTAAGCAGGGAAAGACAAATCAAAACCACAAGGAGGGTGGTGCCTGGGTGGCTCAGTGGGTTAAGCCTCTGCCTTCGGCTCAGGTCATGATCTCAGGGTCCTAGGATTGAGCCCCACATCAGGCTCTCTGCTCAGTGGGGAGCCTGCTTCCCCCTCTCTCTCTGCCTGCCTCTGTGCCTACTTGTGATCTCTCTCTCTGTCAAATAGATAAATACAATCTTTAAAAAAAAACACACAAGGAGGTAAGACTTTACACCTGGCTATAATGAATGGCTGTAATCAAAAAGACAAGGAAAAATAAATGCTTGTGAGGATGGAGAGAAAAAGGAAGTCTCATGCACTGTTGTTAATGTAATGTATGGAACGTAAATTGGTACAACCACTTTGGAAAACAGCACGGAGGTTCCTCAAAAAATTGGAAGTACCACATGACGCAACAATTCCACTTTGGGGTATTTATCTGCAGAAAGCGGGTACGATGAGTGGGCACTACCATGTTCTTTGCAGCATTATTTACTATAGCCAAGAAATGGAAACATCCTAAGTATCCATTTCTGTTGGCAGGATATGGCCTGGTTTTACATGCTTTGAAGCCAGACCGACCTGGGTGCGAATCCCAGCTTTATTATTTACCAGTTGTGTGCCATCAGGGAAGTTCCCTGAGCCTGTGTTTCCTCATCTGTAAAAAGGGAATGATAGCAGTACCCACTTCATAGGGTTGTTGTGAGCATTAAATGAGATGACGGAAGTAAAATGCTTAGCACAAGGGACATAATGAGCACTCAGTAAATTGGGGGCTGCATCATTTCTTCCCACGTGGCCCAGGACGTCAGCCCATTCGCCAGCCCTGGCCTTCCTCTCCACAGTCTGCTTGATTTTCTTCAACCACGTACCTATGAAGTGGTTATAACTAGGGCTCTGTTGGCCGCTAAGCACCCTCACACGCGCCCTTCTTCAGTGAGGTTTTAGCCTTGGCAGAAAAGCTGTACGTGGCTTGCTTTTACGCTCCTCGCCACGCATGTTTTACTGACAACTGTGGTGGGTTGAGATCTCTGACATGTCTTTCAAGCGCCGTCCAAGGCTATCCTGCCAACTCCGGCGGGCCCGTAAGCAGTTGCAACCTCACGTTCTTCAGCACATGTTTTAGTGGAGAGCCCACGCTGCTACTCTTCTCCTTTCTAAGGCAGCAGTGTGTTGCAGCAAAACTAAAACATTCTGAAAGAGTTAATCAGCGTTTTCGTTAGCTCTGCTGCGTATGACGAATGATTCCCTGGCACTGCCCCTCCACCTCCACCCACCAAACATCACTGGAACCCAAGTACTGTTCTGACCACTGGGTTGTGAGCACTCCGGGAACGCCACTCAATGTGCGTCTCTCTGAGTCCAGGAAGGAAACCAATATCCCCTGTGGTTTTGTAGGAAAAAGGGTTTGAACAGAACTTTGGAGGTGAAGGGTGGGCTGTGGGTTAAAAGTGTTATATAATGTAGTACCTCCCCAAGAGTGCCTCTGCCGGCACACAAGCTGGTTTTAAGTGGTACACAATTTTTTTTTTTTTACAGTTACGCAGTTTACTTAGTGTGAATTTAAAATCCACAAATACCATGTCACCTGTGACATCGGAGATTTATGGCTTAGGAAAATGTTTTTTAAAATCTTGAAAATAAGTTCCTTAAAACAGCTATATTCAATAAACAATTGTGTAGGTGATATGCACATATAGCAAAAAAGCACGCAACTGTTAGAGGAAGGACTTTACAAGCCAGGAAAGTCGGCATAAGTTTAAGAGTCAGACAAACCTCATTCAAACCTGATCTACCACTTACTCTCTGTGTGACTTTAGGAAAGAAACCTAATCCCTCTGAGCCTCAGGGGGAAATGGAGGAGAATAATAGTACCAGCTTCACCGGATTGTTGTCAAGCTTACGCGAGGAGCTTTACAGTGTAGTGGTGTGAGGGCCCAAAACCTAGAGCCAGGTGGTCTAGTTTCCAATCCTAGCTCTACTGCTTACTAGCTCATTGACATTGAGCAACTTTCTTCATTTTTCTGTGCCTTAGTCTCCCCCATCTGGAGCATGGGACTGTTAGGAGGGTTAAACGAGTTACTGCATTTGAAGTGCTTAGAAATATTTCTAGTATATACTTAGCATTATGTGTTTCTTAGATTAAAAATACATGTATATAAAGCTCCTGACACCTGACACCTAGTAAGTCCTCGTGAAATGTTACCCATTAGTGGTGCTTTGTATTCCCAATGCCTGGAACAAACAAATCTACAGTTCGAGTTTGATTAAGAAGCAGCATTGAATTGCCCAGGACCCATGAGAATTGACAGAGCAGAGCACCTCTCTGCCATGAAAATCAAAACACAGGCCCCGTGGAAGCTGGGCCTTCTTAAAGGACTGCCAGGAGTGGGGTTGGAGAGAGGGGTCACGCTAGCTTCTTTTATCCTGTTAAAATAGGTGTGGGTCAGTGCAATTGAGAGAAAAGGACATTAAGTTTCAGAGAATTATGCAAGCAGCCTGATGCCACGCAGCCTATAAAGGACAGAGCTCAGTAGAATGCTTTCTTGATGGAGAACTTACATCCCAAGTGGAGGAATAGAGAACTGGTCCACTGGGGTGATGAAGGGTGTATGTTATGGAAATTCTTGCGGTAGAGGTATGGTGATGATGATGGTAATATAACAGCCATACCATTAGCTGAGATTCAGCCACTATTACTGAGTACCTCTAGACATTGTCATATCTCTCCCAATCCTAAAAACAAAACAAAACACACACACACACACACACACACACACACACACACACACACACCCCTCTACTGTGATCCATAACACTCTCTTCCTACTCACAGACCAGTATCCCCTTTCCTTGGAAGAGTACCCTATTTCTATCTCCATTCCTCATCTACCACTCACTCCTCAACCCACCGCCGTCTGGCTTTTCTTTCCCAACCCATCACTGCCTCTTCTGGGACTCTAGAACCTCTGCTCTCATCCATCTTCACATATTCATTCAGCAAATACTGAGTCCCTATCAGTACCATACATGGTTCTCACTCCTGATATACGGCAGCAAATGAGACAAGGTCTCTCTTCTCAGGAAGTTCCCATTCCTGGCGTGATTCAAAGATAGTAAGTAAGGAAAAAAGGAAACAGGTGGTGAACAATATAATTCCATGGAGAATGAAATAAGTAAATATAATATGTATGTATATTACATTAACATGTATGTAACAATTACAATTTTTCTATTATAATAATGTTCATTATATGTGTGTGTGTGTGTGTGTGTGTATATATATATATATATATATATATGCACACATACATGATGAGGGAGAGAGCAATATTTTAGATTAGGTGGTTAGGAAGACCTCAATGCGGAAGTAACAAGCAAGGGAAAATAAAACCCCCAAATGACTGTATTAAAACTGTTCTAATAAGAATTGAACATGAAGGGGCGCCTGGGTGGCTCAGTGGGTTAAAGCCTCTGCCTTTGGCTCAGGTCATGATCCCAGGTCCTGGGATCGAGCCCCACATCGGGCTCTCTGCTCAGCAGAAAGCCTGCTTCCCCCCCTCTCTCTCTGCCTGCCTCTCTGCCTGTCAAATAAATAAATAAATAAATCTTAAAAAAAATAAAGAATTGAACATGAAGATTGGTTAAACAGTTTGTAACATAATTTTTGTGTGAATTTTAAAATATGACAAGAATATAACATGCGAAAAAAATCCAAAAGCAAACAACTTTTGATATTAAGTGGAGCCTAATTCAAATACAGGACATTTGGGCAAAAATGAAAATTCTAGAGCATGCATGTAATGAGAGGGAGAAGGGAAGGAACAACCTTGTAGGTTGACCTCGATTTAACATCAGTAGACTGCCAATAAAAAGGGGTACTTCAGTCGAGCATACTCTTATTTCATAAACTCGCAGGATTTTGAAAAAGCAAAAATTGGATCTGCTGACTGAGTGCTCTCCAACGCACTTTAGTGCATGATGGAGAATATCACTAACAGCAGGGCACATGATGGTCATACCCTCAGAATAGATACTGTTATCAGGGTGAACCTATTTGAGCACCTTCTAAAGGTAGGTAGAGCAGAAAGCTCCAGGCAGCACACACATTGACATTTTTAATCTTAGGGCATCTTGGAGCCCTTCTTGTGAGAAGATGCAAAATCACTCACTCAGGGACTGTGACAACAACTCCTTTTTAAGAAAGAGGAATGAGCTGGAGAATGAAGTAGGGTGATCAGTGCAGGGCTTTCATTTCCACGAGGTTAAGACATAGATGTGAATGCTGATAAAACTGGGAGTCATGAAAAAGCTCAGATGAACTTGCAGCTTTCAGATCACTTCTGATTGGGGAAGGTAGGCCTAAACGACATCAGCAAACAAACCACACGATACGTATCTCCAGGCTACAGACTTTTTTGAAGTGCCTCCAGTGAAGGGGTTCCCGTCCATAAATTTAAGGAAATTTTAATATTGAAAAACAAATCTATAAGTTACTTAAATAAACCAACAGAAAATAGTGTCCTCAATGGCTGCTGGAGCTACAGAAAGGGCATGTTTGATATCTAATAAGTTCCCTGAAATGGCTTAGAAAACCAAAATTGTTATTCTGAGCACATGGATCTCAAACAAAATCTTAATACCATCTTTGCTGATGAAACGCTACTATCATTCTTATTAGAGCCAGAAAGTGGCCAGAAAGCTTCTTATCAACATTACGGTCGAAAAGTATTTGTGAATACTTGGAAATTAAATTTTAAAAAGATTTAAACACTACGAAAAGAGCCTATATAGGTTTAGTTGATCTGATTGCACTGCAAAAGAGTAAATATCTAGAACAGCTTTGTCTTGGAAAACATTACACTCTTAAAAATAAACAGGAACCGCCCCCCCCCAAAATAAATAAATAAACAGGAACCTTAGCGGGCTCTAAGCAAATGCAACCTGAAGTCAAGCATGGCTTTTTTTTTTTTTTTAATTTTTAAACTCACAGACACATTTGCAGTGTCTATTCCAGACATACAGTAGATACCAAGAATTTCATTGAGTGAATGAATGAGCCATATATTCAATCTTTAGGTAGTAAGAATGGTGGGGGTGGGGGGGACGAGATTAGGAAGATGACTAATTTAAATGAGAGGTGGTAAGAAGTAACCTAATAGAGTTTTCTTAAGCACCAGGAAAATTAATTCAATTGTATGGCTTTCCTCCCCATTTTCTTATGGGCCTTGGTGGAGAGAGCGGATCTCTGCTTTCAAGCGCCGATCTTGCACTTAACAAGGTTTGTGACTCTGTGCCCTCCGGACCTGAGTTTCTTCTGTGATAAACTAGGTATAATAGCATTGTTGTAAACGCCAGATAAAATAGTACCTGTAAAAGTCCTCTGTAAACTAAAAAATACTATATAGGGCTAGGGTGATATTATCACAAATATGACAGTGCTGCTTTCTCTGCTATTGCAATAAAAGACCTGATAAAGAAAACAAAACAAAACAAAACAAACAAACAAAAAATAAACAAAGGGGAACTGCCAAAGCTCTTATGTCAGTAATATCTGCCAATAGTTACTGCACAAAACATTAAGACAGAAGTTTTCATAAATTTATTGCAGAATCCACTTAAAAACTGTAGTAAGAACCCACAATATCGTGTTAACAGCCTAACTTTCAAATGCGTATGAAAAATATTTTTCTCTATAAAGGCATAGAGGAGATTGACCTTGCCTCAGATATTTAAAAATCTCTTTACTAACCCACCTAAGAGAGGTCAGATGGATTCTTATATCAGCTTCTGCACTTTATCTGTTGCCATATCACCCATAAGGAAACTCTGGAAAATTCCCCACATGCTCATGAGAGAATGAGAAAGAAAAGGGTAACATCACACTATAACAAAACTAACCCCCCACTGAGGCTGACCTGCAGAAATAACTAACAGAAATGAGTGTTTGGGAAAGCCAAGACATGCCGCATGGTTAAGGAGAGCCCACAGCGGTCCAAGGAATAAAGTGCACTCCAATACAGAGTAAAGTAGTGCTGATCCTGTTTTGTTCAAAGTAAAAATGCTGTAAATATCCACAGAATGCCGCAGCAAGAACAAAAACTATAGAGTTTGTCCCACTTTTTAAAGCTACAGGTCTTTCCCGCCAAGTAAGGTGGCTCTGAAAAGAGCCTTTGGTTTACGAGGTGGTCAGGTGGTCCGGAGGCAGCTCATTGGCGGAAGGTGTACCTGAGGATGGCTTTGGTGGCCTCGGACACGGCGTGCTTGCCAATCTCCCCGGGCAGCAGCAGGCGCACAGCTGTCTGGATCTCCCTGGAGGTGATGGTGGTGCGCTGGGTGGAGCGGGCCAGGCGAGAGGCCTCGTCGGCGATGCGCTCGAAGATGTCCTTGATGAACGAATCCAAGACGCTCACGGCCTTCTTCGAGAGGCTCAGGCCCTCCTGAACCTGCTTCAGAACCCTGGGGAAGTAGGTGGCGAAACTGTTGTAGGAGCGGCGGTGGCGGCGGCGGCGGCGGCATTGGCCCCTTGGCGAATTCTGCTCCGGGCCCTTCGGGTCAGCTTCTGTGGGCTCCTCCCCTGTGCCCAGGCTTTCCTCCCGCGAGGGCTCACAGCCAGGCTCCGCCATGTGGGGCTCGCCTTTCCCGCGCTTCACAAGGAAGGACGATGGCGGCTGTGGGGGGAGGAGGGGGGCGCTGGCCCGTTTAGAGTCGCGGCGCTTCCTGACGTCACGGGCAACCTCCATACCTGATTGGACCAAATGCAAGGCAGGAAAGCGGGGCTCTATGCCAGGCCGCGTCACCTGTGATTGCATACCCTTGAACGTGACATCACATCAGACAGTCAGAGAGGGAAATCCAGGGCCCTCTAAACTCCTTGGGACCTCGGTCAGAAAATCTTTCAAACAGTCCATTCCGTTGGGCGTTTTGTCTGCTCGTTTTCAACCTCAAAACAGTAACAGATCTTAGAAGAGTCATGTTTTTATTGGAATACTTTATATCCCACGTCATTACCTTATTTCAGATAAGCAGTAAGTGGCATTGGGTCAGGATGTGCTAGAAACCAGGATGCTCTGGAGACCCAGAGTCAACGTGTCTACCTGCATTCTGGAAAACGTTCCCTGGGTACTTGAAAACACTGTGTATTCTGCTGCTTTCAGATGGAATATTCTGAACGTATCTGCTAAACCCATCTGGTCCAGTGGGTCATTCAAAGCCATTGGCTCCTTGTTGATTTTCTGTTTAGACCACCTGTCCATTGATGTAACTCAGGCCTTAAGGTCCCCTGCTACTATTGTGTTATTATCGATTAGTTCCTTTGTGCTTGGTATTCACTGTTTTTATGTATTTGGGTGCTCCCACGTTGGGTGCGTAAATATTTATAACTCTTATAGCTTCTTATTGGAGTATCCTCTTTATTATTATAGAGTGTCCTTCTTTGTCTCTCGTCACAGTCCTTTTTTTTTTTTAATTGTGTTATGTTAGTCACCATCCAGCACACCATTGGATTTTGGTGTAGCGTTCCTGATCCATTACTGCCATGTAACTCCCGGTGCTCATCACAACACGTGGCCTCCTTAATACCCATCACTGAGTACCCCCATCCCCATCCCCTCCTCCCCTCTAAAACCCTCAGATTGTTTCCCGGAGTCCACAGTCTCTCATGGTTCGTGGCCCCCTCTGAATCCCCCCACCTTCAGTTTTCCCTCCCTTCCTCTAATGTCCTCCGTGCTATTCCTTATGTTCCACCTATGACTGAAACCGTTAAGGTCTAGTTTGTCCGATACAACTGTTGCTACTCTGGCTTTATTTTGACATCCACGTGCATGATAGGTGTTGCTCCATCCCCTCACTTTCCAAACGTTGGTGTCTTTAGGCCTAAAATAAGTCTCTTGTAGGCAGCATATAGATGGGTCTATTTTTTTTTTTGATCCCTTCTGTCACCCTATGTCTTTTGATTGGAGCATTTAGTGCATTCACATTCAAAGTAATTATCGATAGATATGTATTTATCACCATTTTATTACCTGTTCCGTGGTTGTTTCTGAAGATTTTCTCTGATCTTTTCTTGTCTTTCTCTCTTTCATGTTTTGCTGATTTTCTTTAATGACATATTTGGGTCCCGTGCTCTTTATTCTTTGCCTATTTGTTAGTGGTTTTTGATTTGTGGGTGCCATTAAGTTTGTGTATAACCTCTTCTGCACATAGCAGTCCGTATTAAGTTGATGGTCACTTAAGTTTGAACCCTTTCTCGGCTCCTCTCCTCCTCGTGTTTTGGGTACATGTTGTTACATTTTAGTTTTTATTTATTTTTATTTTCATTTTTCGTGGTGAGGGAGAGAGTGGGGAGGGGAAGAGGGAGGAGGAGCGAGAGAATCTGAAGTGGGTTCCACGCTGGCCATGGAGCCCAATGTGGGGCTGCATCCCACAACCCCAAATCATGACCTGAGCCGAGATCAAGAGTCAGACGCTCAACCAACTGAGCCACCCAGGCATCCCTACATTGTTACATTTTAAATCGTTGTATTTTGTGTATTCCTTGACTGACTTTTTACCAAAATATTCCATTTTTAGTGCTTTTGTGTTTTTTTTTTCCTTGATCCTTGTCACTTTGGGTCTCTCCTTTCCACACAGAGTCCCCTTTACTACTTCCTGCAGGGCGGGTTTAGTGGTCACAAACTCCTTTAGTTTTGGTTTGTCTGGGAAACTCTCTATCTCTCCTTCAATTCTGAATGGCAGCCTTGCTGGATAGAGTCTCCCTGGCAGCAGATTCTTGCCTTTCAGCTCCCTGCATGTATCATGCCACTGCCCTCCGGCTTGCAAAGTTTCTCTTGAAAAGTCTCCCGCTAGCCTTACGGGTTTTGGCTTTCCCCTGTAAATTACTGTCTTCTTTTGTCCTTCTACTTTTCAAATTTTCCTTTTCACCCTATTTCGCTTATTTAATTACAGTATGTCTTGGAGTGGGTCTGCCTCTGTTGATTTTTGTGGCAGTTCTCTGTGACACCTGGATCTGGATGTTTGTTTCCTTCCCCAGTTTAGGGAAGTTTTCAGCTATTATTTCTCCAAATAAGCTTTCTGCCTCCTTTTCTCCCTTCTTCTTCTTCTTCTTCTGGGACTCCTAAAATGTGAATATTATTACATTTGATGGACTCACTGAGGTCCCTAAGTTTATTCTCATTTTGTGTAATTCTTTTTTATCTCTATTGTTTGGCTTGATTCCTTTCCATTACTCTGTCTTCTAGGTCACCAATTCATTCCTCTGCTTCTTCCATCCTGCTGTTCATTCCATCAGACGTGTTTCTCATCTTGTTTACGGAGTCCTTTATCTCCGCTATGTTCCCCCTTATCTCTGTGTTAAGGGTCTCACTCTTGTCTTCCACTCTTTTCTTAAGTTCAGTGAGTATCGTCACCGATCATTGCTTTGAATTCTCTATCAGAGATGTTACTTGCATCTCTTCTGCTTAGATCTCTGGCCGTGGCCTGGTCCCGTTCTTTCATGTGGGATAAAGTTCTCTGTCTCCTCATTTTGTCTGCTTCTCTGTATCTGTTCCTGCATGTTACGGAAGTCAGCTACGTCTTCTGCTCTTGAAAGTAGTGACTTTGTGAAGAGGTAGTCCCAGGGTGCCCTGCAGTGCTGTGTCCCCTGTTGACCAGGACTTGGCACTTCAGGAGAGTATCCTATGTGTGTCGCTTACGCCCTGCTCTTGTGTCTGAGTCGGTTTCCTTTCAGGGCAGGCATCTGCACTGACTCTCTGCCTGTTGTGGGCTGTGCTTGTTCTCTGTGGTGTTACCAGGACCCAGGGAGGCCCGCACTGGGGACGAGGGGACGTGCCCACCAGGGAACTTGGGAGCAAAATTTGCATTGGGCCACTGGTCCTCTGCTGGATTCCCCCATGTGCTGTGGTGGTTGGGCCTGTGTGTGGGGTTGGCCAGGGGCATGAAGCTGGTTGTGGCTGGAGGCAATGGCTGGGTTCAGCTGAGCCCCACCCATAACAGCAGCTGTGCACCCAGTGGCTGGGTGGGGTATGCGCCACTATAACAAAATCTGCCCTGACCCCCCCCACCCGCCAGGGCTGAGGCCAGCAGGCTTGGAGTGGGCAAGTCCTCAGGAGAACTGGGGGGCATGCACACTGCTAGCGGGTTAGGTAGCAAGTGTCTGTGCAGTGCACAGACGGCCTTATGTTTATGCTGTGGGGCAGGGGAGGAAAATGGCACCTGCAGCTCCTTCCTGCTCAGAGAAGTCCCCCACCATGCTCCAAAATCAGTATGAACAGTTCTGTCTCCCATTTGCCCCTGGCATCATGTAAACTGCTGTTTTTATGTTGCTTCTCCACACGGGCTGCTCTCTCTTTAAGGGTGGCCACCCAGCTGTCACTCTCCCTCCTGGCTTGCTCAGTGCTGAGACAGCTGACTTGCAGAGCTCCAGGCTCCAAGTCCCACTGGTTTTACAAACTCATGGTATTCAGCCCCTCTAGTTCCCACAGCCGAACAGTATGGGTATTAGTCTCCTCCGTGTGAGCTCCCTGGTGTGAGGGCCCATTTCTCTGCCCTCCCCACATGTTCCTGCAGGCAGCCTCTCTCCACATTTCTGACCTTCCTAAGCTTTCAGATGCAGCTTCCTCCCTATATTTAGCTGTGGGGTTCGTTCTTCCAGTCGTTGGGTTGCTCTCTGGTTTATTTACTTGTGGATTGTAACTAATTGTAAACATGGGACAGGGTGAGCTCAGTCTCCTCCTACTCTGCCATCTTCCCAAGCTCCTCTGGATTCCCATTCTTAAAACGACTTTTTAAGTAAAATGATATATATGAAACCAATGTGCGTGAATAACTTTGAAAAACCACTGTAAGTCATGTGGACAGAAAGGGCATTGTGAACCAGCAGCAATTAGCATGATGGAAATTAATAGACTTTGTGAAACAGAATGTAATTTTTCTAAATGGTCCACAGGTCTTTCTCTGAAAAGTCATATGGCTCTGAAAAGAGCCTGTGGCTTCAAAAATTTAGTTCCCCATGTATATGGCAATTTCTAGGGACCACCCACAGGGATTTACTGGCCCTTCATTTTTTGGTAGCTTTCCTTGAGTATTTATGCAGCGAGCCCTCCATGCCTTTTCATATCCCTTTGGATTTATCTCTCTTCTGATGGACTCGAGAAAAGGTTGGATTGCTGCACATTTGCTAGCGTTTGTCTCACCGTTTGTCTCAGAGTGACACCTTTCACAGGTTTCTACATTCAGGTCAAAGGTTATTTAGAATTTATTTTAAATGTCCACATGGGATACATAGCAAACATGATGAAATAGTGGGTTTTAGTGCTACTCGTAACAAATTTCAAGCACCGAACCCCCCCCCCCAACACCCTCACCCCGCCAGTGTGTTCTCTCTTCACAGATATATAAGAAGCTAGAACTCAGTTAAATGCAAAGCTCTCAGATAATCACCAATTACCTTGAAATTCAGCATGTACCTATAGGAAAAGGAAACAAGGAAGAGAGAAATAAAGAAGGAAAGAAAGAAAGAAGAAGGCAGGCAGGAAAGAAGGAAGAAGAAAGAAAAGGAAAGAAAAGAAAAGAAAAGAAAAAGAAAAAAAGCAAACCCAAGCCTAGACCACGTACCAAGAAGAAAAAACACCATGGGTGTTAAAGGGCATTGCCATTATCTTAAGTGGTCCTACCCATCCAATCCCGTGACGTAGAGGAAGGAGTCCTCTTAGTGCTCTTTATTGCCAAACAGCCTCCTCTTATTTTGATGCAAAGCAATAGGGACATGTCCCACTGTGACATGGGCATGTTTACCCTTCAACCACCCTGGTTCAAAGCAAGAGCTTCAGCAGAAGCCCACAGGCAGACAGACACCACCACCACCTTCCCCCTCAATCTCCAGGCGGTGCCCCGTGTCACAGGAAGGCTGTTATTGGTTCAGCTCTGGTCACCCCACCACCCTTTGGGCCAACGGCCGTGGATCCTGTGCCGCCAGATGCTTATTGGCTGCTTCTAGCGGAGGCTGGGAGCACAGCTGCTCTCATTGGAGGACCCCGTCATCCATGCTTAATTGCAGCTCAGGAAGACTTTTGTGTCAAAAGGGAAAGAGGATAGAAGCAGGTTGAATTCGGATGAAGTAAAGTAGGCCTATCAGAAGGTCGGGAGCTTGAGTAGGGCATGAGTCTAGATTGAGTTTTCTGCACAGTGTTTGGGTCCTCTTTTATGTAAGTAACTGAATTAGGTTGAGGGACTGTGTTGAGCGAGTGTGAATGGGGTAAGTGTGAGTTCTGTATCCGCTACAGCCCTTCACTTGTTGCTATATCAACACACTCAAAAAATCTCGAGACGACACTACTCTAGGCGAGTGGGAGAAGGAGAACACAAAAGGCAAGAAAAATTACTGTGGACCCAGCTGTGACGGTCAAGAGTCCTGAAGAGGCTGACCTGAAGGAACGGGCCGTTTAGGAAAGTGACGAAATGCGATAGGGTCAAGGAAAATCATAACAGACCGCACCACACGCATATATTAAAGTGGACTCGCTCACGGTTAAAAGGGTTTTAAGAATGGGCAGAATGGCCCAGGCCGAAACGCCAGAGTAGGTGGCACTCTGGAGAGTTACAGGTCTTTCTGGGCCAAGTGAGGTGGCTCTGAAAAGAGCCTTTGGTTTGCGAGGTGGTCAGGCGGTCCAGAGGCAGCTCATTCACGTCTTTTGAACCTGATGACAGCCTTGGTGGCCTCAGACACGGCGTGCTTGCCAATCTCCCCGGGCAGCAGCAGGCGCACGGCTGTCTGGATCTCCCTAGAGGTGATGGTGGAGCGCTTGGTGGAGCGGGCCAGGCGAGACGCCTCGTCGACGATGCGCTCGAACATGTCCTTGACGAACGAATCCATGACGCTCACGGCCTTCTGTGAGAGGCTCAGGCCCTCGTGAACCTGCTTCAGAACCCTGGGGAAGTAGGTGGCAAAACTGTCAGGGGAGCGGCCACCGCGGCGGCCGCGGCGGCGCCCGCGGCGCCTTGGCGGCTCCTGCTTTGGACTCCTCGGGTCCGCTGCCGTGGGCTCCTCGGTGCCCAGGCTCTCCTCAGAAGAGGTCTCACAGCCAGGTTCAGCCATGTGGGGCTCGCCTTCCCGACAGCTCAGAAGGAAGGACACTGGCAGCGGTTTGCGGGGCGCATGCTCACTTATAGTCGCCGCGTTTCCTGACGTCACCCGCAAGCCCCATCTGATTGGACAAAATGCAATCCCAGGAAGCCGGTCACTGAGCCAGGCTCCTCAGATCTGATGGCCGGCCCTCGAGCTTGACATCGCTTCAGTCCGTGTGGGACGCAGATATTCCATGTGATGATGTAGTTTACCTCCAGAGGTGGGGTCACGATCCCAGGGTCATGAAATCCAGCACAACTGTCGGCTCTGCACTGAGTAAACTATAACTTTACTTGGAATGTTTGAACATTTTTTCTGGTGGCCATCACGAGAAATCTAGAGGGTGCCTGATTACCACATGGACTGAGGCAATGTCAATACGTCAAGCATCAGAAGTAAAGGTGTAGTTTACTTCATATTTCCAATGTGAAACTTTTTTTTTTTAAGAAAGGGAGTGAGAGAAATTAGGAAAGAAGGGAGAGTGGTGAAGAGGAGGGAGAGATTCCCAAGCATGCTCCAATCTCAGCACAGAGTCCAATATTGAGGGAATGTCAAGCTCAAGTGCCTGGAGACATAGCTGACATATGAAGACATAGCTGACTTCAGTTATATGCAGGAACAGATACAGAGAAGGAGAAAAAATGAGGAGACAGAGAACTTTATCCCATATGAAAGAACAGGACCAGGCCACGGCCAGAGATCTAAGCAAAAGAGATGTATGTATCATCTCTGATCGAGAATTTAAAGCAATGATTGTTGAGGATACTCACTGACCTTAAGAAAAGAGTGGAAGACATGAGTGAGACCCTTAACACAGAGATAAGGAGTAACATAGCATAGATAAAGGACTCCCTAAATGAGATGAGAAACACGTTTGATGGAAAGAACAGCAGGATGGAAGAAGCAGAGGAAGGAATTGTTTTCAGAGTGCTGTGGTCTGAAAATATGCAGGGAATGATCGCAATCTTTTGGTACTTATTGAGACCTGATTTGTGACCCAGGATGTGATCTATTCTGGAGAATGTTCCATGTGCACTAGAGAAAAATGAGTATTCTATTGCTTTGGGATGGAATGTTCTGAATATATCTGTGCTGTCCATCTGGTCCAGTGTGTCACTTAACGCCTTTATTTCCTTGTTGATCTTTTGCTTGGATGATCTGTCCTTTTCAGTGAGGGGGGTTGTTAAAGTCTCCTACTATTGTTGTATTATTGTCAATGGGTTTCTTTGATTTTGGTATTAACTGGTTT
Source organism: Martes martes (assembly GCF_963455335.1). NCBI lineage: Eukaryota > Metazoa > Chordata > Mammalia > Carnivora > Mustelidae > Martes > Martes martes. The sequence goes on from NC_137897.1 coordinate 79,484,805, forward strand.
GTATAATTGGCTACTCCCATGTTAGGGGCATAGGTATTTAAAATTGTTAGACCTTCTTGTTGGACAGACCTTTTAAGTATGATATAGTGTCCTTCCTCATCTCTTATTATAGTTTTTGGTTTAGAATCTAATTTGTCTGATATAAGTATTGCCACCCCACTTTTTTTTGATGTCCATTAGCATGTTAAATGGTTTTCCACTCCCTCACTTTAAATCTGGAGGTGTCTTTGGGTCTAAAATGGTCTCTTACAGACAGCATATCGATAGGTCTTTTTTTTTTTTTTTTATCCAGTCTGATACCCTGTGTCTTTTGATTGGGGTCTTTAGCCAATTTACATTCAGGTTATCTATTGAAAGATATGAATTTATTGCCATTGTATTGTCTGTAAGGTGACTGTTACTGTATATTTTCTCTGTTCCTTTCTGGTCTATTTCTTTTATGTTCTCTCTTTGCTTGGAGGACCCCTTTCAACATTTCCTACAGGTTTGGTTTGGTGTTTGTAAATTCTGTCAGTTTTTGTTTGTCCTGGAAGCTTTTTATCTCTCCTTCTACTTTCAGTGACAACCTAGCTGGATATAGTATTCTTGGCTACATATTTTTCTTGTTGAGTGCTTTGAATATATCAGGCCAGTCCTAGCTGGCCTACTAGGTCTATGTGGATAGGTCTTCTCCCAATCTAATATTTCTATCATTGTATGTTACAGACCTCTTGTCCTGAATTGCTTTCAGGATTTTCTCTTTGTCATTAAGACTTGTAAGTTTTACTATTAGATGACAGGGTGTTGACCTATTTTTACTGCTTTTGAGTGCAGTTCTCTGTGCCTCCTGGATTTTGATGCTTTTTCCCTTCACCAAACTACGGAAATTCTCTAATTTGCTCCAATATACTTTCTGGCCCCCCCTTTCTTCTTCTTTTGGGATCCCAATTATTCTAATATTGTTTTGCCTTTTGGTATCACTTATCTCTCAAATTCACCCCTTGTGGTCTTGTAGTTGTTTATCTCTCATTTTCTCAGCTTCTTTATTGTCCATCTTTTGGTCTTCTATATCACTAATTCTCTCTTCTGCCTCTTTTATCCTAGCAGTAATAGCCTCCATATTTGATTGCACCTCATTAACAGCTTTTTTAAAATTTCAACTTGGTTAGATTTTAGTTCCTTTATTTCTCCAGAAAGGGACTTTACTTCTCCTGAAAGAGATTCTCTAGTATCTTTCATGCTTTTTTTGAGCCCAGGTCGCACCTTGATAATCATCATTCTGAACTCTAGATCTGACATCTTACTAATTTCCATGTTGATTAGGTCCCTAGCCATCGGCAATGCCTCTTGTTCCTTTTTTTTGAGGTGAGTTTTTCCACCTTGTCATTTTATCCAGATAAGAATAGATGAATGAGAGAACAAAATCCTAAAAGGGTCGAAATGACCCCAGAAAAATATACATTAACCAAATTGGAAGAGACCTGAAACCACGATAGGTGGAAGAAAGGAAGAAAAAAATGTATATATATTAGCCTGGTGAATAGAACAGAGCCACACACTTGATTTTAGGTGTATTTTGGACTGATAGAAGAAACTGCTCCCAAAATTTTAAAGAAAGAAAAAAATATATATACAAAAATAAGGGTAAACATGATGAAGTGGTGGAGTATGACTGTAAAGATGAACATTAAAAAAGATTCTAAAAAAGAACTTGGTAAGATAAGTAATTGGTTGAAAGAAAGAAGAAAAATTGGAAAGAACGTGATCAGGCTGGAGACTAGAACAAAGACATGTGCTAGATTTAAAGTACATTTTGATCTGTTAGAAGAAACTCTATCTCAAAATTTTAAAGAAAGAAAAACCTATATGTATGCAAAAAATAAGGCAAAATACAAAGAAGGGATAGAATATCTATAATGGTCAAAATTAAAAAAGATTTTTTAATGTTTTTTTTTAATATATTTGACAGAGAGAAATCACAACTAGGCAGAGAGGCAGGCAGACAGAGAGGAGGAAGCAGGCTCCCTGCAGAGCAGAGAGCCTGATGTGGGGCTTGATCCCAGGACCCTGAGATCATGACCTGAGCTGAAGGCAGAGGCTTTAACCCACTGAGCCACCCAGGTGCCCCAAAAAAGATTTTTAAGAAGGTCTTGATAAGATAAAATAGTTAAATTTTGGAAAGAGGAAAAAATAAAAAAAATTGACTAAGAAAAAAATAAAATTAAAAAAATTTAACGTTGATAGTCTAAAGAAACATGGGGAAAAAACCCCACTAATTCTATGTGCTGTATTCCTGTAGCTCTGAAGTTTCACATTTCTCATTGATTGGTGGACTTGGTCTTGGCTGAATGTTCTTGTTGATCCTCTTGGAGAGGGGCCTGTTGCACTGATTCTCAAATGTCTTTGCCTGAGGCGGCATTGCACTGCCCTTGCCAGGGACCAGGCTAAGCAATTTGCTCAGGTTTGCTTTCGGGAGCTTTTGTTTCCTGAGCACTTTCCCTAGAGCTTTGGAGGACGGGCATGAAGATGGCGGCCTCCCAATCTCTGGCCCATAGGAGCTGAGAGCTCCAGGCCCTGCTCCTCAATATGCCCTCAGAGAAAAGCAGTCAAATCCTCCTGTCTCCCTGGTCTGTGGCCACACTCTGAGCTCACCCAGCCTATGACCGAGTGTTTCTGTCTCTGGTGCATGGTCCCGTTTGGAGTCTCCAAACCTGGCTGATTCTTGCCACATGTTCCTGTGCCACTCCTCCTGGAGGAAGAAGTGGGGGGGGTCTTCCTGGATCTGCCACTTGTGGGGTCCCTGCTCGAAGAGCAGTGGCCTGTGCCTTGTATCGTGATTTAAGGTAACCCTGACCTGAGTGCCCACTCCTTAGCTCTGTCTCTGTAGCCGGCTTCTCCGCTCCAATACCTGGGAGCTCTGCCACATTCAGACACCCCTGATCTTTTTGTGTACCCATGGGTCCTGAGGCCACACATCCCCACGAGGGCTCCACCCCCCACTTAGCCTCTGGAGTGATGTCCCTCAGTGGAGCAGACTTCTAAAAGTTCCAATTTTGTGCTCCACTGATCTACTGCTTGGCGGGAGCCCCCCCCGCCCCCGCAGTCTATCTTCCCATATGTCACCTTGGATTCACTTCTCTTCATGTCCTACCTTCCAGAAAGTGGTCGCTTTTCTGTTCCTAGAATTGCTCCTCTTCTTCTCTTTGATCTCCTATTGAGTTTGTAGGTGTTCAGAATGGTTTGATAAGTAGCTGAACTCCTGGGACCTCAGTCTACTACTCCTCTCCCATCTTGCTCCTCCTCCAAATTGTCTCCTTTTTCTGTTGACCTCTAGGGATGATTTGTCTTCTGCTCCTTCTATGCCTTGCTCCCCCAACAAATTTTACCTACCAAAATTATATTCATCCTTTTTTTAAAGATTTTACTTATTCATTTGACAGACAGAGATCACAAGTAGGCAGCGAGGCAGGCAGAGAGAGAGGAAGGGAAGCAGGCTCCCTACTGAGCAGAGAGACCCTGAGATCATGACCTGAGCTGAAGGCAGAGGCTTTAACCCACTGAGCCACCCAGGTGCCCCAATTATATTCATCCTTTAGTTCTCTTCTCGAATATCACTTTTTAAAAATAAATGTTTATTTTTATTTTATTGAGGTATTTAATTTTATTGACATTCAACATTATCTTAGTTTTAGGCATATAGACATATTGATTTGAAATTTGTACATGGTATGAAATGATCCTCACAATAAGTCTAGTTAACATCTCTCACCATACCTAGTTAGAGAACTTGTTTTCTTGTGATGAGAAACTTTCAAGATTTATTCTCTTAACAACTTTCAAATATACAGTACAGCATTATTAACTGTAGTCACCATGCTGTACATGACATTCCCAAGGACTTTATTTTTTTTAGAGTAGTTTTAGATTTACAACAAAATTGAGGGGAAGATACAGAGATTTCCCATTTACCTCTGTTCCCCACACATGCACAGCTTCCGGATTATCAACATTACTCATGAAAATGATATTTTTTTTGTTTTGCAAAGGACGAACCTACTTTGACAAATCATAATCACCCAAAGTCCACAGTTTCCTTAGGGTTCACTCTTGGTATTATACACACTGTGTGTTTAAAAATGTATAATGACATATATCCATTATTATAATATCATACAGAGTGTTTTCACTGCCCTAAAATCTTCCCTAACCCTGTCTACCACTGATCTTTTTATTGTCTCCATAATTTTGCCTTTCCCAGAATGTAGTATAGTTGGAATCATATAGTATGTAGCCTTTTCAGGTGGGCTTCTTTCACTTAGTAATACGTATTTAAGATTTCATCCATGTCTTTTCCTGGGTTGATAACTCATTTATGTTTAGTGCTAAATAATATTCCAATGTCTAGATATTCCAAAGTTTATTTATCCATTCACCTACTGAAGGACATCTGGGTTGCTTTCAAGTTCTGTTAAGTATGAATAAAACTGCAATAAACATCCACGTGAAGGTTTTTATGTAAACATTACATTTTCAACTCCTTTGGGTAAATGTCAAGGAATGCTACTGCTGGACCATATGAGTATATTTAGTTTTATAAGAAACCACCAATTGTCTTCCAAAGTGGCTGTACCATTTTACATTCCCCAAAACAATGAATTTGAGTTCCTTTTGTTCTACAACTTTGTCAGCATTTGGTGTTGTCAGTGTTCCAGATTTCGGACCTTCTAATAGGTGTGTAGTGACATCTCATTGATCTTTTTAAAGTTTTTTTATTTATTTGTCAGAGAGAAAGAGAGAGAGAGTGCACACTCAGGGGGAGCGCCAGGCAGAGGGAGAAACAGATTCCCCACTGACCAAGGAGCCCATTGCGGACTCCATTCCAGGACCCTGAGATCATGACCTGAGCTGAAGGCAGATGCTTAACTGACTGAACCACCCAGGCATTCCATGATATCTCAATGTTGTCTTAATTTACATTTCCCTGATCGGAGCATCTTTTCATATGCTTATTTGCCATCATCCTATCTTCTTTATGAGGTGACTTTTAATGTCTTTTTTTAATTAAAATTTTTTTAAAAAATTAAATTGGGTCATTTCTTTTTTTATTGCTATCTGAAAAGTCATCACCATACCCAAGGCCATCTATGTTTTCTTCTATATTATCTTCTAGGAGTTTTATAGTTCTGTGATCTATTTAGATGTTGATCTATTTGTTTTGTTTCCTCTTTTGAAATTTCATTTACCTGATTTATTTTTTTTCTAGAATTGCAGTGATGAAAGGTTTTTTTGTTTTTTTTTTTGTTTGTTTGTTTTGTTTTTGCAAATTGTCCCCTGAGTCCAGAAGACATCTCTCTTTGATAGTTTACTGAAAACATGGATTGTATTTTGCCCTGTGATAAAGGCTGCCAGGGTCCTTGTGGTTGGCCACTTTAGGAAGTGGTCCTTTATCCCTTCTCCTTTCCTCTGGTAGACAAGAGCTTAAGTACAGAGGAAGGAGTAGTTTGGAAACCCATTTACTGATTGTAGTATACACCAATCCAGAGCATTTCTTCCCAGGTATTGGTGGAAGATCATCATTAGGGAAGAGGCAGAACAGGATGGCAAAGGGTTTTTGCAGCATATTACTTCCTTAAACTTCTTTTTTTGTGTGTGAGCTACAATTGACCTAGAACATTGTGTGTGTGATTTGTTGATTTGGTACATTTATATATCGCAATATGATTACCACCATAGTGTTAGCTAGCACCTCTATCATATCACATAATTGTAATTATTTTTTATGGTGAGAACATTATTCAGCCTGGAGAAAAAAAGAAATCTTGACATTTGTGACAATATGGATGGACCTTGAGATGAAGTGAGTCAGAAAAAGACAAAGATACATACTGTATGATATCATTTATACATGGAATCTAAAAAAAGGTGAATTGTAAAACCAGCATAGAATGATGGTTGCCAGGGACTGGGGGTGGATGGAGGAATTGGGAAGATGTTTAAGGGTACAAACTTGCAACTAATAGATAAATTCTGGAGATCTAATATACAACATATTGATGACAGCCAGAAATACTTCATTACAAACTTCAAACTAAGAAATTAGATCTATGCCATTTGGAGTTAATTTTTGTGAGGGGTATTCAAGTATCACTTCTTCACATAGCCTTTTCAGAATACCTTCTATCATGAAATGGATAGGACTTCATCCTCCTTAGGACATACTGAACACTTGTTTTTTTTCTTCTGTTATGGTTGGGGTGACCAAATAATTTATTTTTCAAACTGGTGTGCTTTTCAGAGTGAAAGAGTATGCTACTTGCTCAGTTGGTTGAACGTCTGCCTTTGACTTCATCATGATCCCAGAGTCCCAGGACTGAGCCCCACATTGGGCTCCCTGCTCAGCAGAGAGTCTGCTTCTCCCTCTACCCCTCACCCCATTCATGTGCACTCTCTCTCTCTATCAAATAAATAAGACCTTCAAAAAATTACATTGGGGGCACCTGGGTGGCTCAGTGGGTTGAAGCCTCTGCCTTCAGGTCATGATCCCAGGGTCCTGGGATCGAGCCCCACAGAGGGCTCTCTGCTCAGCAGGTAGCCTGCTTCCCCCCACCACCCAGCCTGCCTCTCTGTCTCTCTGTCTGTCAAATAAATAAATAAAATCTAAAAAAAAAAAATACACCTGGACAGCAGATACTGGAATTGTCCTTATGGACACAGTAATGATAGTATATATTATCTTACCCATATTCTAGTCATTTCTGGACTTAACCCAAGGATTTTGTGAACTTCAAAGGATTTCCTGACTCCTTAGCATCATCTTATTTTCTGAAGCTCCCAGCATGACATTTTTGAATGTATGTAGAAGCCCTCTTATCTGAAGTGATTCTATCTACTTAGTTAATTGAAAAAGGTAAAGGAAAATATTAAGTGTTCATGATACCTACTTATCTTACACATTATATCTTTTCCCAGAACATGTATTTATTTGTTCACTTACTTTTTGATCTAGGGCCTATCAAGTCCTTTTCTTTGAGGGTAAGTATTGACTAGTGCTCCACAAACTCTTTTTTGCAGAAACGGCATTTATAAGGCATTAACTCTGATTTTCAGGACAGTTTCTTTAGAGTAGAGTGATATCATAAAGATACTTGCAAAGTAATAAGTAATAATTTTTCTTTAAGTTTTTTTCCAATTAGAAAAAACATATTGTAACATAAAATTTACCATCTTAGCCATTTTAAGTGTATAGTTCAGTGTTATTAAATACATTCTTAATATTGTGCAACCATCATCAGCATTCATCTCTGTAACTCTTTTCATCTTGCAAAATGAAATATTAAACAATAACTGTATATACTACCCTCTCCACATCCTCTGACAACCACAATTTTATTTTTTGACTATGATTTTGACTATTGTAAGTACCTTGTATAAGTGGAATCATATAATATTTGTCTTGTGACAGTCTTATTTCACTTAGCATAATATCCTCAAGGTTCATGTATGTTGTAACATGTGTCAGAATTTCTTTCCTTTTTAAGGCTCAATAATAGTCCATTGCATGTATAGACCACATTTTGCTTATCCATTCACCCACTGTTGGACTCATGGGTTGTTTCCACATTTTAACTATCATAAATTATGCTGCTGCTATGAACATGGGTGTGTAAATATCTCTTTGAGACTTTGCTTTCAATTCTTTTGAATATATATCCAAAAGTGAAGTTGCTAGACCATATTGTAATTCTATTTATAATTTTTCGAGCCATACTTGTTTTCCACAACAGCTGTTTTTACATTTACATTGACAATACATAAGGGCTCCAATTTCTTACATCCTCTCCAGCACTGTTATTTATTTAGTTTTTGATAGTAGTCTTCCTAATGGGTATGAAGTGGTAACTCATTATAGTTTTGATTTTCATTTCCTTGATGATTAATGACATTGAACATGTTTTCATGTGCTTATTGACCATTTAAATCTGTTCTTCGGAAAAACATATATTGAAGCCCTTTGCTCATTTTGGAACTAATTGTTTGGTTTTTTGTTGTTGAGTTTTAGGAGCTCTCTATATATTGTGAATATAGCCCCTTATCAAATATATGATTTGTACTTATTTTCTACCATTCTGTGGATTATTGCTTTTTTACTCCATTAATATTGTCTTTTGATGCACAAAATTTAAAAAATTTTCATGAAGTCCTATTTGTCTTTAGCCAATCTTTCCACATCTTTGAATGTAATTTTTCAGAGAAACAAATCTCTTTCATACTTGATAAAGTATGATACTTGGCAAATCAAACTACTTTGTAGTTTAACATTTTGTTAAACTACAAAATCAAATTACAAGTAGAAACAAGTTTTGTGAGACAGAAAAAAGTTTTGTAAACAAACCCAGTTGACTTTTGGTAAGCCTAGAGCACTATGAGGGGGAGCAGAAGCATATGAAGGAACCAGAGATTAGCCTACTAAAAACAATGGCTCAGTGAACCTCAGACATCAGTTAGTATGTTTTACAGAGAGCATGGAAAAATTTTGTTAATCTGGTGTGTTAGTTAAGTGGAGCTTTAATTGAGGACATTTATTGTATAAGGTTCTGGTAAATATTTGTTGGGTTTAATTTAACTGAATTTAATGGAGTCCTTAAGAAGCTTTTCTACCCTATATTTTTATTGGCAGTTTACCCACTGTGTCTGTGAAAGGAGAAATGCAGATAGGATGACCCCTTTTATTAAAATTAAAATTTCAACCCTTGTTCCTCTTGGCATGGCTTATCCTTCCTCAGCACTTATTTTTTTCTCCATAGTACTTTCCACCCTCTGATGTACTAAATATATTATTTATTTAGTCATTTATTTTCTGTCATCTTATGCTAGAATCAAAGGTCAATAAATATAAGAATTTTGGGCTCTTCTATTCAGTGATGTGTTCCTAAAGCCTAGAAAATGAGACATAGTCGGTGTTCAATAAATATTCATTGAATGAATAAATGCATGATAGAATGGTTTTATAGAATGTTAAAGCTTCAAGGAGCATTTGACATAATCTAGTTCAATCTTGTTATTTTATATAGATATAACATAACATAGAATTCTAGTAGGAGACACATAGGTAGATCTGGGTTCAAGTTAATCACTTGCTATGTAGTTTTGGGCAAATTAATTACCTTTCTGTGCCTCCATTTACTCATGTTTAAAATGGGGATAATAACAGAGACCCATCTTATAGGGCAAATTGCGAGGATTCAATGACATGATGCATGCAAAACACTTAGTATAGTGTTTTGTGTCTAACACATGGTTAATTTTGTCTCAGTCAAGGTTTAGTAATTGAGATCACATCAAGGATTGATAATAGAAGGAATTTAATGCAGGGAATTGGTAATAAAGGGAATGGATGAGCTGAAAAGCCAAACAGGGCATGGTAAGGTAATCCATTGACTAATAGTAACAGCAAGCTAGGACTTGGAGGGATAAATAGGAGGAGGTAGTATTACCAGAGCCCAGAGGCTTAATCATCTGAGTCTCTCTGTCAGGAATTGAATCTATAGGGAAGATTCAGCTGCTATAGGAGATGCCATCCCAGAAGAAGTATGGAGAGAAATGCGCCGGTTTTTCTCTTCTTAGTATGTAAGAGCCTCCCTCCAGTATCTCCCATTGGCTGAACCTAGCTGGAAAGCAGCTCATGTGGGAACCTGGAAAAGGCAACCTTCAGAAGTCACCCTCTTCCCGCCCTGGAAGGATACAGAGTAGAACCTGGAAAGGATGAAGAATGGTATGCTGTTTAATCAAGAAGAACTATTATTGCTATTATTGGCCTCACTAACACAATGCAGAGCTAACCGGCTAAAGGCAGTCTGTTACATAAGGGAAAATGTGATAAATGATGAATCAGAGCCAGATTCTGTCATGTTCAACACCATTTACATTAGTCATGATGTGACTGACTCACAAGGGATTGGCTGGGTATTTTAACTCTTTGAGGTCCAACAATACTTTGTTTCTGAGTTGGAATATCATGTGTTAGCAATGTGCGTAAGTTTTTTCCTACCCGTAAACTTAGGCCACTTCCTAGTATCACAACTAAATGTTACTTACAGTTCCATAAGTTCCAACCAAAATTAATGTAAACTGAAATGTTTAATTTTTTTGATGCTTAGTTTAAACAGCCCAATTGTGGACTAAATTTAAATTAAAAACTCAGCATGAATCAGATGGTTTATGTCTCTATGTGATGGCTTTTATATTAAATGGTTTACATGAATGCTGTTGTTTATCTTGGAAACAGGTTGTCATGCATATTAATGAGATCCAGGTGTTAACTTCATGCTGTTTTCTTTCCAACAAAGAAAATCTTTACATTAAGTTAAAGTGTTTTTATAAGTATTTGTTGTAATAATTATAAGACAATGTTTTATGCATCACAATGTTTACCAGGTTTATTTCCTAATTTCAGCCCACTTCATAATTCCTTAATTCCTCTCTTTTCCCCCTGCACTTGTGCTTTTGTATCTAAGGGCTTCCAGCCAAACATGAAAATAGGCTGAAGGTCCTGAGGAGATCAAGAAGGACAAACCTTCCTCCATCAGCTCTTCACATGGCAAGACTTCATGTTCATCTGTGTTCTGTCCAAGGTCATCTTATACTCATCTCTTGTGGTTTTCTCCTTCCCTATAAGGAAGGGAGATTGGCCAAAGTGATTGCAGGCTATAAGACCCCATATCTTTTATAATTTTCTAATATTTCCTTAGAATACTTTTTTGTACTCCTTTGATCATTTCTGTGACTTCTCTGTAGCCCTCCACCTTTTCTTAAAGTGCAGAAACCTGGGCTGATTGGATTTCTCTAAGAAGAACTGACCAGTGTTAAACATAGCAGGACAATAGCTTTGTGGATCTTGCTCATCTTAGAGAAAGTTCTCAGAGCAGTAGTAATCTACCTAATTTTCTGAGATCGCTATTGTGTGCTTGTATTCAAAGAAACCACCCTCTGAATGCATGGTGGGCATACACTCCACTCAGTTTCACAAAGTTTTTGAGCACCTACTGTAAGCTGGGCATTATGCTATGTTCTGGGAATATAAGCATATGTAAAACATCACCTTAGCTCTTGGAGAATGTATAGTCTCACAGGGGAGACACGTACATAGAGTTTTTAAATGCATAGTTTTGTTATTAAGGTATACACTGGGTAATTCTAAATCTCATTACAGACACCAAACCAGCCTTGGGTAGGGATCCTAGAGGATGCGATACCTGGAGTTAAATCTTGAAGGCGAAGTAGGAATTATTTGGCAGAAGAGGAGAAGAAACAGCACTCCTGGAAGAGAGAACAATGTGAACAAAGGTAAGAAGGTGTGAAGAAATGGTCTATTCAGCAGTACAGTATTAATTTTGGATTTATGAGTGAAGTGCAATTTGATTGAGAAAGTGATGGGGCTAGGTTGTGAAAGGCCTGCTGGTCATGCTATGGAGTATGGCCCTTCACCTTGAATTTATTCTTGGGACAGGGATGAGATGGATGGGGTGAGGAGGGATGGAAGGGTTTAAGAAAGAGTACATATTTTCTTTGAGGTTAGAAAGGAAGAGATGGTATGAATAACACCTTATCTTGAAATGGCATTTTTTCTCTAGATTTTTCCAAAGCTGACATATACACCCTGAGGCTTCTGTCTGTTTGTATGGGCATGTGAAGATTTTTTTTAATCAAGAAAATTAAAAAAAAAAAAGTAAGCCAGAGGACTCAATTTTTAAAGTACCATTTATTGTGTTTTTTTTTCCTGATTCACAGTAACACACGTTCGTTTTCAAAATGTGGAAAGTACAGAAAAGCACAAAGGAGAAAATTTAAATTACCAATAATCCTCATATTCAAAGAATGCATTTTTATTATTTTGGAGACTTTCTTTTCAATCTTTTCCACACAAACACACACACACACACACACACACACTTACTCACACATACATATATATACATTCACACCCACATACATATACATTTTGCAAAGTTGGGGTCATATGAAATGCATTGTTTTATAACCCACTTTTTTCCACTTAGCTTTATATAGTAACTAGTTATTAAGTATTCTTTTTTGAGAAAGAAGGCACATGCATGCATGCAAGGAGGGGTGCAGAAGGAGAAAGAGAGAGGAGAATCCGAAGCAGGCTCTATGCCCAATTTGTAGCCCACTGCGTGGCTCCATCTCAACCCTGTGGTTATCACCTGAACTGAAGTCAAGAGTTAGATGCTTAATGGACTGAGCCATTCAGGCACCCTAACTTATTAAGGATTCTTTTACAAAAACTTTGGTAGTTGCATAGTATTTCATTAATCTTATGGGCATATCTCTTACTCCTCATTTTTTGTTAGACATTAATTTTTTCACAATTATACATAATGCTGTGATAATCATGCCCGTACATAAATATTTATGTACCTTACTGATTATTTTCTTCCTCGGTGAGTTCTTAGAGGTAGTATTGCTAGAAAAATGGGACTGCAAATTTTTTGGAACTTTAATAGGTTTGCTAAATTGTCTTCTAGAAATGTGACTCCATTGTTACTTCCACTTATTACAAATGTTTGAAAAATGCTGCCCGTTTCTCCATATTTTTTGCAAATATTGTAGGTGTAACTGGTATCTCATTTGTTGTAATTTATTTGATCACTAGTGAATTTTACCAAGTTTTCCTATATATGTATGTCATTCTTATCTTTTTAATGAATTTCTTGTGTGTATTCTTTCTGTATTTTTATTGGCATGCCGCTTATTCATAATTGATTTTTAAAAGTGTTTATATGATAATTTTACTATATATCTGTCCCTTACGTTACATTTTCCCCAGTCATTTAAAATTTTTTTTATTCGTGGCATTTTTCTACACATTTTGATGTAGTCAAATATATAATATTTCATTATGGTTTCTTTTTTATTCTTAGAATAAAGAATTTCCCTATTTTATGTCCAAATAGTCACCCATCATTTTTTTTCTTTTTATTGAAAAATATTTAAGTTTCTACTCTGTATGGAATTTAGTTGATATATATTGTGAGAAAGGAGGTTGAATGTTTCTTTTCCAAATAGTGTGCTGGTTAGTCCAGTATTGTTTATTGAATAACTGATCTATTCCTCTCCCATACTAAAATGACATATACGTTGTATATAGAATACTCATTTAAATTCCTATCTCTTTCTGGACTTGTCATTCTCTTGCTCTGATCTGTCTATTCTGGTACCAGTGCTTTTGCAATTATTATAGTTTCTTTTTAAATATTTTATTTATTTATTTGAGAGAGAAAGCGAGTGAGCGAGCAAGCAGGGAGTAGGAGCAGAGGGAGAGGGACAAGCAGACTCCACACTGAGCATGGAGCCTGATACAGGGCTCAATCCCAGGACCCTGAAATCATTTACCTGAACCAAAATCAAGAGTCAGGTGCTTTATTTTTATCCCATATGACCTTTAGATGTATTTTGTTCATTTTCCAAGGTAAAATCCAATTGTGATTTTGACTGGAATTATGGCACATTTATAGATTAAAGAGAGAGGAATTGATATCTTTATATATTTGGACTTACCATCCAGGAACATCATGTGGCTCTCCATTATTTGAATTTTTAAAAAAATGTATGTCCTCAGAACTCAATTTTGAAAATGCCCTGTAGACTAGGATAGACAGCTTGCATTTAGAACCTGCATCTTCATGTTGAGGATTGGTGGCTCATTATGTGACCGGATGGGGCAGCTTGACAACTGCAAACACAAGGAAAGAAATAGCATGAGAAAATTGGTAAGGCCCTCTCAACATTTAGCCCCCAGTATTCTTCAGATGTTCACAGTTGCACATATTCTCCTAGGTCACTTTGGGCTTTTTATCCTGACAAAGGCACCCTGCTTGAATTTTATTACTGTTATGGAAGAACTAGATTCTCCCTTGTGAATAGCAATATGTCAAGACATTACTAATTAGAAGAGACTTTACAGCTAAAAAGACCCAGGGGAGGGCTGGGTTTCAAGCAGAGACCTAATTTTAAAGCACGAAAGGTAGCCAGAAAATTCTTAAGTGATAAGATTTTCTAACTTGGTTGTTAGATTCCCAGACACACCCACTCAGTGCCAGACACACACACACACACACACACACACACACACACACCACGCACAATTTGCTGTTTGAGTTGTTGAAGTAGGAACCTTTTCATTGTTTAGAAGAAAAAATATAACTTGCATTAGTGTATCACTTCATCTTGTTTGAAAATAGGAGACATTTATAAAAGTATCTTTATTCAGTTAGGGAAATATGAAGATTATTGGCTTGATAGTTTTGGACATAAGTTGAAAGTGAGAAAACCCAAATTCTGAAGTAAATAGGCAGCAGTATTGGAGGTAGTATTAATGGTTATTTCAAATAATAGAATTCCATTCCCATATTGATTTGGATATGTTTTGGGAGACATAATTAAGGTCATTAGAGGACTTTAATCAAGCCTCATCAGGCTATTACTATATGATTTGTGAGGTAGAGTTTATAATAGGTTTCCATTCTATACAATTAAGAATCAGGATTCTTGTTTGATCACTGTAATACCAGTGTATAGGTGTCAATAGGAGTAGGTCTGGTTAAGAGGGGACAGAGAGATAGGACTTCTGGAATGGTGGAGTAAGGACTTCCATAAATCTGGATGAACCTCAAAAACATTAAGCCAAGTGAAAGGAACCACTCATAAAAGATCACATATGTATGATTCCATTTGAATGACATATCCAGGATATGAAAACCTATGGAGACAGAAAATAGACTACTAGTTACTTCAGATTTGTTCTAATAATTACATGGTTGCCTAGGTTTAGGGCAGATCATGGAGGAGAATTGGGTGTGATTGCCTACATGTAGGGTTTCCTTTTTGAGGTGATGAAAATTTTCTAAACTTAGATTGTGGTTCCATAACTTGTATATATGGTAAAAACTACTGAATTGTACATGTTGGGTGAGTTTTATGGCATGTCAATTAAATGTCAATAAAGCTGTCTTTAAAAGAGGGTGCAAAATAAGAATTTAGCAGAGCAGGAGTGATTGAGCTGATACCATCTATTTTGGGCAAGTATCTAACTATTCTGGACCTTATTTTCCTCATCTGTGAAAATAAGAGCAATAATTTCAACATCAGAGAGTTGTTTTGGTAATTAAGTGAGGTAATTTTAAAGCATTTAACTTAGTAATTGACACATAGTAGTTTTATAGGCCATTAAGAAGGAGGTCAAATTCCAGGTGACCCATTGCTAAGGTAGAGAAAAAGTAGTTACAGTAGGATTAAGTGGGCAATCAGGATCAAGAGTCCAGGAAGTCAGAGTCAGCAGAAACAACATATATGCAGGGTTGGTGCCCACCAATCCCTGAAGTAAGTGTCCTTTGTTTTATTCTGTTTTTATACTGCTTATAGGTTGGATAACACAGAGAGGACTATCAAATAGTGATTTCAATTAGATGGAGATAAGGGTCTACAGGTTAATTTGCCCTTATGTGACAATTGAGGCAGAGATACTAGGGTTATCTTACACACAATGTCCTATTTTTTCTAGTTAATTTTCCCATCAGATGCAGCATCTGTCATGTATCTTCCCTACCCATTGTCATCAAATTAAGAAGCTTTGCATTTTTAGAAAATGGAGGGAAAATTATGATTTCTTGGCTGAGAGTTGGTTTGGGAACTTGTTTTCCCATGTATGCTGGTGGGGAAATCAATCCTTATCTATTAGTCATCTCTTTGGATCTCCCAGAAATGGAGTGTATTAGGCTCTCTTGCCCATTCTTGGAACCATTTGAACTACCTACTTGCTTCCTAATCACAGCTCCTTGCTTGGTCAGCTTCTGCTAGATGGTCTGTGGGAATTGGAGCACTGCTGAATGTTTGTCTTTGAGAACTTGTCTGAAGCCAACATAGCTCTTTCTCTTTTGCCAATTAGCTTAATGAGGTTTTTTAGGATGGCTCCACTGAGGTTTGGTAAAAGTGAGAAGGAATATCAAAACCAAATAAACTTAAGTCTTGGAAGAAAAAGCATAACTGGTGGATGGAGTGTTACCGTCAGAGACAGAAGTAGCTCAGAACCTTGGCCATGAAAGATCATAATACAGCTGGTGGGGAAATGGGAGGCTGGTGGAGTCCTGGAGCTTTGCAACTGGAGGCAAGAAGCCTGTTAGTCAGACAAGTTTTGTAAATCACTTTCACCTCACTCATGGTGATGCTTATAGGAAGTTCCTCCTATAGGCCACAAAAGTTACGCTAGGTGAAATTTATACTGCTGCTCTTCATCTTTGTTGGGATAAAATGAGTCAGGATTTTTTGGGCTCTTTAGGAGAAGTTATAGACATGTTAGCTATTTTCACAGGATTGCTAAAATCTGTCAGTATTCTTGACTGATTAGTAAGTACTATTCCTGAGATGTAGTGTGACAGTTTTCCAATTTTATATGGCAGTTTTGATGATGAAATATTGGCTGCCTCAAATGTCTTGGAGGCATTCCTCCAGTGAACTGTATCGAAGCAGGAAGTTCTTCAGAGTTCTGTGAAGGGAAATCAATCCTTGGGAAGATCAGGGAGGTGCTCTGCATGTTACTAAAGCAAATTTGGTTAAGACATAGCAATAGGGAGAAGAGAAAGACATTCTGGAAGCTGGTGTCAAATAACAGCCTACAGATTGAGTTTGTCTCAATGGAAGAACATGAGTATGACACTTTTACATGCTGCTGGGAATATTTCAAATGTGGTGACACACTTTGGTAATGGACTCCTTTAAAGAGTTGAATGCCTTGGTAGAGTTGAATACTCATTCTCCTCTCACTTCAGGGAGACTAGGTGGCTAAATGGAAGAAAAAAACAGTGCAAGGGCCCCTTAGTCCCTGACATAATTTCTCTGGTGACTTCCTATTGCCACTTGGTCTTAAGTATTCAGTGATTTATTCCTAACACTTGTTGAATGTTGAATGGGTCATTAGTCTCCTTTATTAAGGTTATTTAGAGAAATGGGATATCTCAGCAGAAAAAGTTGCAGTTGAATACCTTGTATATAGTAGATGATGGTTTTGGTATCTCAGAGGGAGAAAACTAAATAATAAAACTCTCTTAGCCCTTACACAACTCTATGAAGTATCATTATTAATTCCATTATACAGATGAAGAATCCATAGTTTAGATTGTGGAGCCTACATCTTTTTTTTTCTTTCTTCTTTATTTGAGAGAGAGAGAGAGAAAGAGAGAGAGTGAGCATGGGGTGAGGGGCAGAGTGAGAAGTAGACTCCCTGCTGAGCGGGGAGCCTGAGGCAGGGCTCCATCCAGGGACACCGGGATCATGACCTGAGTTGAAGGTGGATGCTTAACTGACTGAGCCACCCAGGAGCCCCTGTGGAGACTACATCTTTAATCATAAAACTGTATTGCTTCTTTTTTTTAAATTTATTTTCAGTGTTCCAGAATTTATTGTTTATGCACCACACCCAGTGCTCCATGCAATGTATTGTTTCTTTGTATGGGGAAGTGACTTTACCTGAAGCAAATAGGGCTTACTGAACACTTTGCTTAGATGAAATACAGTCTGCTTATATAAAGTTAGGGAAGGACTCATCTTTAGTTACCCATATTAACAAGGTGGGGTTTCTGAGTTGCATTTTCTGGTTAACTGAGAATGTTTATGGATATTCATTCCACTTCTCATTCACGTGGTGGTGGTTGCAAGATTACTAACAACAAATGAGGGCAAGACTTGATGCATAAGCAGTTTTCAAGCCTCACATTTGTTATTGTTGGATTGGCTAAAATAAGTCAAGTGGCTGAGCCCAGACTCAAAGGATGGAGAAAAAGTCTGGAGTGGCAAAGTTGCAAAGGGGGTATGCATACAGGGATTTGTGGACAAATTGGGAGCCATTATTAAAACAATCTACCACACATTGCATCCCATTGCATCTCTCACTTGGTTTTAAAGCTTGTTCTTTAGCCATATAGGATTGCTTTTTCTTCTCTGAAATGTCTTGCTGGTTCTTGTTTCTGTGCCTTTGCTTGTGCTGTTCTCTATACTTGAAATATACTCCACTACCCATTGTTCTCTCACCCTATCACCATTTGGTTGGTTAATATCTATTTACTCCTTAAAGGTCACCTCCTGCTTCCCCAGTCTCCCCTGTACTCTGTGCAGACTTCCATCATCACACTCTATTATATTCATCTGTTTGAATATATATTTGATACATATTCATCTCCTCTTACCAGGCTTTAATCCCCCTTGAGGGCAAATGCTGGATTTTATTTTGTGTACCTTGAACTTGGCAGTGTACTTGCTATATAACAGGAGCTTAATATATATATTCCTAGTAATAAAACAAATAAAGTGCTTCCTGATATTTTGGTAGCTGTGGTGCTGCCTGTTTTTCTGACCCTGCAAACTGAAATTTTTTGCTGCAGTTGTAACTAGTTGTTTGATTTCCTCAAGGTTCTATAAGACTTTCAAAACTTAGGGTTGATTTTCTATCGAGACTTTGCAAGGCCATTTTGAGATATGGGGAGAGATACCATAGGATGTTATCAAAACTACAATTGGGAAGCACTTGCCTAGATGGGTACTAGCCAAAGCTATTGCCCTTACTTGCTGAGAAGAATGGTTCATTTCTCATATTTGATGTGAAAATACAAAGTCTTATAGATACAAAGTGCTAAGCTAAGGAGAATGCCTTTCTCCATAGTCTTACCATATTGTGAATTATCAGATTTTTATTTTTACCAGTCTAGTAAATAAAAAGGCATATATAAGTTTTGTTTTGTAATTCTTTTATTATTAGTGAGTTTGCACATTTTCCCTATGTTATAAGAGCCGTTTGAATTTCCTTTTCAGTGTACTGTTGCATTCTTTGACCAGTTTTTTGTTGTTGTTGACCTTTTAACATAATGTACTAATCTTTGGAATTTGAGTCTGTTAAGAAGCCTTCCTCTGATATACAAAACGAGATGCAGAACCCCATTACATTCAGTGTAAAATACTAAGCATCACACTGTCAGGAGTAAAGCTGGGTTGATATGAGAAGAGCATGGGAGGAGGTTGTTCCCAAGTACATTATCAGCTAAAGGGGTGCCTTTTTTTAATGAATTTTTTTATTTTTTATAAACACATAATGTGTTATTAGCCCCAGGGGTACAGGTCTGTGAATCGCGAGGTTTACACACTTCACAGCACTCACCATAGCACATACCCTCCCCAATGTCCATAACCCCACCCCCACTCCCCCCTCCCCCCAGCAACCCTCAGTTTTGTGAGATTAAGTCTCTTATGGTTTGTCTCTAAAGGGGTGCCTTTTAAACAACTGTTGAAAAGGTTTTATTGCTGATATGATGAAAATGCATCAGAGGTGGGGCACCTGGGTGGCTCAGTGGGTTAAAGCCTCTGCCTTCGGCTCAGGTCATGGTCCCGGGGTCCTGGGATGGAGCCCCGCATAGGGCTCTCTGCTCAGCGGGGAGCCTGCTTCCTCCTCTCTCTCTCTGCCTGCCTCTCTGCCTACTTGTGATCTCTGTCTGTCAAATAAATAAATAAAATCTTTGAAAAAAAATACATCAGAGGAAACAGTGTGAGAAATAAGACACATAGGGATAGCAGCCAAGGATAGCATGTCTCCATTCTCCCCACGAGCTAATAGTCCAGGCCAACCTGACTTAACTCTGGCTTAGTCTCTGCCCCTTGTTGGAAACTGGCTATTACCTCTCTTCACTAACCATTGATGACTAGTTCTGTGTGGTTGGGTTTCTGTGAGTAGCTTTAGCTTCTGGTTAATACAGACAGAGCTCACTCTATGAACATTTAAATTTCTTTATATTTTTTAAATTTTAATAATATACTTTATTTAACTCAATATATCTAAAATATTATCACTTTAACATGTAATCAATATAAAAATAACAGTATAGTTTATATTGTTGTTTTCCATATTAGGTTTTAAAAATCCAGGGGTGTCTGTGTGGCTCAGTTGGTTAAGCAGCTGCCTTCAGCTCAGGTCATGATCCCAGCGTCCTGGGATTGAGCCCCAGGTCCATATGGGGTTCCCTGCTCAGTGGGGAGTTGACTTTGCCCTCTCCTTCTGCCCCTCCCTCCTCCTGCTTATGCGTGCATGTTCTTTTTTCTTTCTCAAATAAAAAAAAAGAAAAAATCCAATATGCATTTTATGCTTATAGCATATTTCAATTTAGATTAGCTGCATTTCAATGGCTCAATGGCCACCTGACCTGGCAGCTGCCATATTAGACAACACAGTTATATGCAATGGAGAACTATTGAAGCCTTTTTAAAAAATTAACTATACTTTTTAAACAGTTTACTTTGAAATAATTTTAGTTTTACAGAGAGTTCTCATATGTCCTTTATCCAGTTTCCCCTAATATTGATTTTTTTATTTTCTGTATTGTACAAGCTTTTGTCCCTTTTTCTTCCTTTTTGAGAGATTTCTTCTATTTTAAAATCTTCTCATGTATATTTTATTTCATATTTTTAATTTCTAAGAGCTTTGTCTTATTCTCTGGTTATTTCCATTTATGGTACACTGTTCTTGGTTCATGGATGTACTATCCTTGATCTCTTTGTGGTTATTAATCAGTTTTTACTACTCCCAGCATTGTTTCTATTGCTTATTTTTTTAAACCCTTTTTTTGTTAGTGCCTTTCCTAAAATGTTTGGTGATTCCTGGTTGTTCTCATGTTTAATGTAAAGCGTTAGTAAATACAAAAGCACATGAATGGACAACCATCTGTGGGTGGGACTTGACAACAAGTAAAAATCACACTGGATAATTATGTGAAGACACAACTTTTTAGGGGTGCCTGGGTGGCTCAGTGG
The DNA here is from genome assembly GCF_963455335.1 of Martes martes. NCBI lineage: Eukaryota > Metazoa > Chordata > Mammalia > Carnivora > Mustelidae > Martes > Martes martes. The sequence continues at coordinate 79,505,646 of NC_137897.1, forward strand.
GTTAAGCCTCTGCCTTCGGCTCAGGTCATGATCCCAGGGTCCTGGGATATAGCCCCGCATTGGGCTTTCTGCTCAGCAGGGAGCCTGCTTCCCCCTCTCTCTCTGCCTGCCTCTCTGCCTACTTGTGATCTCTCTGTCAAATAAATAAATAAAATCTTTAAAAAAAGACACAACTTTTTAATTAGGAGTCCCATATTAATACCTATAGATCTTTTCTCATGGGCTGCTCAACATCCCTGCAGAAGTATTCTTCAGTTTTCTGCCTGGGCCGTATAATCATGTCTGCTAGTATTGTGAGGGATACATGAGGGAAGAGAACTGAGGGTTTCACTATTCATCATGTGGACATTTATTTAATGTTTTTTATTTCAGTAAGATCTTTCCTGCTCATCTTCAGCTGTTCCTGGGATCCCCAAGTCCAGATCCTGTCTGGCTTAACCTTTTTGGAAATTGATCTGTGTGGAGTAGGAAGTAGTTGTCTATCACCTGCCCACTTCTGTATTCCTTCCTTCAGGGATATCTTGTATCTCTAATTTTTTAGCCTTCCCTGGATTTTTGAGACCAAGGTAGGCTTGTTACTTGATGACTACTATTACTACAGGCTTAGATTTCAAATTTATCTGACCTGCAAAGTCAGCTACTACTTAGTCATCAGCTTTCCATTTTTCTAAGATGTTTAATTGTCTGCTATTTTCTCCCCTCCCAATCTCTTTGCACATATGGGTTTATGTGTTTTTATTCACTTATTGTCATTTTAGTGAGGATTCAGGAGAAAGTGGAGATAAACAGTGTTCAGTAATCAATGCTTAGCCAGAAGTCTGAGCATTTGATTTTAAGAATTATTCTTGTATAAAAATGGTTCCATCAGCCTGGTGTGCTTTCTAACTGCCAGAGGCTCAAGAATGTCTCCTGTATGAGCTTTGGCATGTTTTGCTGTCCTGGCTGCTTAAAATTGCAAAGCTGTTCTGGACAACACTAATCTAACTGCCTCAAAGTGAATAACTGAATAATTTTACTTTCATGTAAGCCTGTGATTTTTCTCTAAAGGTACAAAAGGACAGAGCTATAGCATGCAAGAGGTAGTAGAGCACTAATCTTATAGATCATTGATCACAGAGTTTCCCAAATTGTGATCTATGGGGTATTTATTCATCAAAGTTCTCTGAAAGAAAAGATTTCTGTGGTCAAATAAATTAGGGAACTCTCTATAGCAGAGCCCCACTTTGAGACTTCACAGAATGTATGTCTTTAGTCTCAGAGAAGTCTGTAGAAACTTCCATTTCCAGCATGTGGCTGACTTTGCTGAGTTGGCACAAAAGGAGTGATTTTACAGAGGCCAAAAAGTAGTTGGAAACAGGAGAAACCTGAGAAGTAAGCTAGCCTTCAAACTAACTTTTTTCCCTCAGGGCTTTTCTTGAATTCTTGAGACCTTGAGCTTCTCCTTTAAAAAACTGCTTTTGAAGGGGGGGTGGCGGAGGTTGAGGGAACCAGGTGGTGGGTATTAGGGAGGGCACAGATTGCATGGAGCACTGGGTGTGGTGAAAAACAATGAATACTGTTACGCTGAAAATAAATAAAAAATTAAAAAAAAAACTGCTTTGGAAATGGGGAACAGGAGGTAAAGCCTAAAGCCAAGACAGATGGTTTTTACAGGAAATCCCTGAATAAAGCTGGGAGTCAAAAGACGTACCCCCAACATGATGGTGAATGATGACTAGCTTGTTCTATAAAATACTGTAAAATTGTCCCATAAAGAGAATACTAGGCTTAGATCTCAACAGATGTGAAAAAGTATCAAGCAAAAGCCCGTTGATTAAAAAAAAAAAAAGCTTTTGCAAACTAGAAATAATGGTATGCTTGTAACCTGATACAGGGAATCTCTAAGTCTTAACACCAAACACCATTTTTGATGGAAGAATATTGAATTTATCCCCTTTAAGAAAGAAAATGAGGAGGCTGACTCTCATTTCTTCTGTTCAGTATTATGTTTGAAGTTCTAGCTGTTGTACAAAAGACAAGGGAAAGAAATAAAAGATATAATTGGAAAGGAAGAAATAAACCATCATTTGTACATTTTCTGATTTTCTACTGCAAAGAGCTTCAAGTATCTGAGGATAAATTATTTGAAGCAATAAGAATATAACAACATTAACAGATTAAATACATAGAAATCAACTCCATTTCTTTTCATCAGGACCAATTATTAGAAATGTTAGAAAGCAAAATAAAAAACATTTGATAGGAACCACAAATAAAAAGCAATCAAGAATTTTTTAAGTCGCAAGCCCTTTATAGGAAACATAAAAATGAAGAGATAAACTATGGTTATGGAGACTCAATAGCAGCAATTAGTGAATTCTCTCCAAATTCATCTGTAGTCTTAGCACAGTTCCATTCAAATTCTCAACAGAGTTTTCCATGGAACTTGATAAGCTGCTTCTAAAACGTATGGAAAAACAAGAACTAGTAATAGCCATTACATTCCCAAAGAATAAGAGACCAGGAGTGGGGGTGAGGGTGGGGGACATTTCCCTCTAAAACATATTATAAAAATATAGTAATTAAGAATGCATTGAAAATGAGACTGATTATATTGAAGTACAGCCTAATATACCATAAAATGCCCCTATTTAAAATATATAGGGTAATGAATTTGAACAAATGTATATACCTGTGAAGTCACTACCTTTTTACAGTTGAAGGGCTTCACTCAACCCTCAGCCCTTGGCAACCACTGATCTACCTGTTGTTACTATAGATATTTTTGGAGTCACCATTTTTGAAACTCAGTTAAAGTTGAACTTCTGCATACCCTCTGATCTGGCAATTTGACTTCTAGGTATGTACACTAGAGAAACTCTTAGGCATGTGCACAGGAAGCAGGCACATGAGTTGGCATCACGGCTGCTTGCAGCACCCATCCTGGCTGTAAATTGCTCTTGCTGCTTGTGTATGCTGCTGTTCTTTGACTCACTTTTTCCTTTCCCCTTTTCCCCCTTTTCTTGTAATTTTGGTCTTGCTTGTTTCCCTATTGTTTACCTTGTTCTTCCCTCATTGCTTCTTAGATTTTATGTCACATTTTTTTCAAGTTTACTATGCAGTGAAACCTCCTTTTACTTTGCATTGACTATAATCATGGTATTGGAGTTTTCTCGGCTATTTTTGTCATCACCCACTCTCCAGTAGTTGTTTCTGCAATAGATACAGTTTGAAAAAAGGGAAAAACCCCAAATCTCTCAGATTTCATGGCTTTCTGGATGCTGTAGGTAGCAAAAGGCAGGCCTCAAGGCAAGTGGGGGTCTTGGGATAGCAATACCACATTTACCTAGTGGTCAGGCTTTTAGAAACCTGAGTGGCCTGGAATAGTTCTGACTGCAGGTAAGTGACCAATAATCACAACAGTGTGCAATTTATACTAAAAGAGAGGAATGGAATTAATTTTAAGTTGGATTTTGATTTATTGATTTAGAATTGTTTGAAATTAAGGATTACTTCTTCCTTGCTATGGGCTCTTACCTTTTTTTTTAAATTAATTAATTTTAATAAACATATAATGTATTTTTATTCCCGGGGGTACAGGTCCGTGAATCACCAGGTTTACACATTTCACAGCACTCATCATAGCACATACCCTCCCCAATGTCCATATCCCCACCACCCTCTCCCGTCCCCCCTCCCTCCAGCAACCCTCAGTCTGTTGGGCTCTTACCTTTTTGCATATAAACAGGTTCACATCTCTCCCATATATTTATATTTTATTAATTAATTTTAAATTAAAGTATAGTTGACACACACTATTATATTAACTTCAGATGTATGACACAATGATCAGACATTTATATACATTATGAAATCCTCACCATGATAGGTTAGAGTTACCATCTCTCCCATCTATAAAAAGTTACTTTTTGCCTGAGGTCCACTACTGTCTAATGCCTTATCATTCTCCTTTCCATATCTACATTTCCTAATATTTCTTTTTAATTCTTATCTTAAATTTTATTTTCATTCCAATGTAGTTAACAGTGGTACATTAGATTCAGGTGTGTAGTATAGTGATTCAGCAATTCCATATGCTGCTCAGTGCTCATCAAGATAAATGTACTCTTAATCCTCTTCACCTATTTCATCCATCCCCCATACACTTCCCCTCTGGTGACCATCAATTTGTTCTCTATAATTAAGAGTCTGTTTCTTGATTAGTCTATTTTTTTCCCCTTTGTTTACTGTTTTAGTAAATTCCACATATGAGGGAAATCATATGGTATTTTTTTTTCTCTGACTGGCTAATTTCATTTAGTGTTATACTCTCTAGATCCATCCATGCCATTGCAAATGGCTAGATTTCATTCTCCTTTATGGCTGAATACTATTCCATTGTGTATATATACACCACATCTTCTTTATCTATTCACCTATCAATGGGCACAGGCTACTTCTATAATTTGGCTATTGTAAATAATGCTGCTGTAAACTTTGGGGTGCATGTATCCTTTTGAATTAGTGTCTTTGTATTTTGGGGGTAAATACTGAATCATACAGTAGTTTTTTAAATTTTTAAATTTAAATTTAAATTTAAAACTTTGAGGAACCTCCATATTGTTTTCCACAGTGGCTGCACCAGTTTGCATTCTCACCAACAGTACATGAAGGTTCCTTTTTCTACACATCCTTTTTTCTTGTTTTGTTGATTTTAGCCATTCTGACAGGTGTGAGGTGATAGCTCATTGTAATTTTGATTTTGATTTCTTTGATGAGTGATGTTGAGCATCTTTTCATGTATCTATTGGCCGTCTGTATGTATTCTTTGGAGAAATGTCTGTTCATGTCTTCTGCCCCTTTTTAAGTGAGATTATTTGTTTTTTGGGTGTTGAGTTGTATTAAGTTCTTTATATATTTTGGATACTAACCCTTTATTGGATATATCATTTACAAATGTCTTCTCCCATTCCATAGATTGCATTTTAGTTTTTGTTTATTGTTTCTTTTGCTGTGCAGAAGCCTTTTATTTGGATGAAGACCCAATAGTTTATTTTTGCTTTTGTTCTGCTTGCCTCAGGAAGCATAAATAGAAAAATGTTACTATGGTTGATGCTGAGAAATTACCGCCTGTGCTCTGTTTGAGGATTTCTATGGTTTCAGGTCTTATATTTAGGTCTTTAATCCATTTTGAGTTTACTTTTGTGTATGGTGTAAGAAAGTGGTGCAGTTTCATTCTTTTTCGTGTAGCTACCCAGTTTTCCCACCACCGTGTGTTGAAGAGACTGTTTTCTTTGCATTAGATACTCTTTCCTGATTTGTGGACTATATACTTGTGGATTAAATTCTAGGTTTTCTATTCTGTTCTCTTAATCTATGTGCTTATTATTGTGCCAGTACCATACTGTTTTGATTACTAAAGTTTTGTAATATGACTTGAAGTCTGGAATTGTGGTACCTCCAGTTTTGCTTTTCTTTTTCAAAATTGTTTTGGTTATTCATGGTCTTTGTGGTTACATACAAATTTTAGGGTTGTTTGTTCTAGTTCTGTAAAAAATGCTGCTGGTATTTTGGTAGGGATTGCATTAAACGTGTAGATTACTTCAGGTAGTATAGACATTTAAACAATATTTGTTCTGATCCATGAACATGGAATGTCTTTCCATTTCTTTCTATCATCTTCAATGTCTTTCATCAGTGTTTTATAGTTTTCAGAGTACAGGTCTTTCACTTCTTTGGTTAGGTTTATTCCTAGGTATCTTATTACTTTTGGTACAATTGTAAATGCGATTGTTTTCTTAATTAATTTCTTTTTCTGCTGCCTCATTATTGTTGTATAGAAATAAGACAGATTTCTGTATATTGATTTTGTACCTGTAACTTTACTGAATTCATTTATCAGTTCTAGTAGTTTTTTGGTGGAGTCTTTTGCATTTTCTATATACAGTATATCATCTGTAGGTAGTGAAAATTTTACTTCTTCTTTACCCATTTGGATGCATTTTATTTCTTTTTATTGTCTGATTACTGTGGCTAGGATTTCCAGTACTATGTGGAATAAAATTGGTGAGAGTGGATATCCTTGTCTTGTTTCTGACCTTAGGAAAAAAGTTCTCAGGTTTTTCCTATTGATTATGATGTTACATAGCCACCTTTCTTAAAAGAATTCTCTACATTCTTTTGCTTCCTCTCCTCTCTTTCACCCGCTGAGCCTACTGCGATCTGTTTTCACTTCTATCACTTTATTACATTGGCACTTTACTAAGATTGCTGATGAACTCTGTGTTGCTAAATTAGATGGACAGTCTTCTGTGCTTATGTATCCTTGACCTCCCTTGCAGCATTTGTTTCTGTGGATCACTCCTTTCTGAAGAATTTGTCCCTCCTTGGCTTCTGTGAGCTATTCTTTCATGATTTCTCTCATCTGTCTAGCCACTCATTTCTTTAAGTCTCTCTCTTAATGTTGGTGTTTCTTTGAGTTCTCATACTTGATCCTATTCTGTTTTTATTCTTAGTGACTGATCTCATCCTCTCTCATGACCTCCAAATCTAATCTCTTCAGTTCTGGGGCTCTCACCTGAACTCCACAAGCATATCTTTAACCTCCCCATGTAGATAATCATTCAACCTGGTCAACCCTGAACAAAAGGTTTGCAGAATGAGACTGAACAGAGAGAGGGTCTTCAGTGCCTTGCCATTTAAACTTTGACATGATCAAGACCTACAGTACACTTCTGTTTTCTGGTTAGATGGATGCTAAGGTTCAGCTCCTTCAGAGCTGGCTGTGAATCCTGGTTCTCTTAGAATGAGACTTTGGTTAAGTCTCTTAACCTCTCTGACCCTCAGTTTCTGCATCCATGAAATGGGGATCATAATAATAATATCTTTCATATAAGATTGTGGTGAAGATTACATGATTAAAAGATTAAATTATGGAAAATCCTTTGCACTGGTTCTGACACTTGGTGAACACTCAGTGATATTGAAATTATTTTATATAATTGTTAATGCTATTTGGTTGCTGTGTTTTTTTTTAAGATTTTATTTATTCATTTGACAGACAGATCACAAGTAGGCAGAAAGGCAGGCAGAGAGAGAAGGGAGGAAGTAGGCTCCCTGCTGAGCAGAGAGCCCGATGTGGGGCTCGATCCCAGGACGCTGGGATCATGACCTGAGCCGAAGGCAGCGGCTTTAACCCACTGAGCCACCCAGGCGCCCCTGGTTGCTGTGTTTTTTTTTTTTTTAAGGTTGAGTAGATGTTGTACTACTTACAGGCTATTGTGAGCCTTACCTTTATCTTCTGTAAAATAGGAATTAATATATCACCCAAGTGATATATATTTTTCCATGGTGAACATGAAATGAAATAATGCAGGATTCTACAAACTTTTTTTGTAAAGGGTCAGGTGGTAAGCATCATCAGTTTTGTAGGCCATGTGGTTTTTGACATAACTATTCAAATTGCTATTGTGGCACTGAAGCAGCCTTAGATAATATGCAAATGAATGTGCATGGGTGTGTTATTTTTATGTTTCATGAAATATTACTCTTCTTTTGATTTTTTTTAATCGTTTGAAAATGTAAACATCATTCTTAGCCTGGGTAGTCATACAAAAACAGGTGGGAATCAAACTCGACTCAAGTGCTCTAGTTTATTGATCCCTGAAATGATGTGTGCAAATTGGAGATTCCAGCCAAGGAGTAGAAGTACTTGTATTCACTTGACTAAAGAACATTCTTCTCTATCTGGGAAGGTTTGTTCAGGCAAAGGGGACAGCTGGTCTTCTCTCATATGGATGTTAGCTCTGGCCATTGTCATTCCTTCTGTGTGGGAAGAGGGAAAGATTGTAATCAGTTTTTGGCTTCTTCAAAGCCTCTGCCTCTAAAATATGGGCCCCCACCAAAGTATCCTTAGATTGGACCAACCATATCAGTAGTTCTCCTTCTTGGGGAAGAGCAGAGAGTGGATATTCAATGACTTTCCTTTTAAAATCTGACCTAGTCAGAGAATGAATTTCAGTGTATTTCTCTCTCTCTTCTTGCCATAAATGTTTTTGGATAGATATTATTTTCCAGGCACTGTGGTTGGTACTAGAAATATAAGGAGAGTAAGACAGATAAGATTGCTGCCCGCACGGAGCTTACATTTTGGTAGGGAGTGACAAACGTTGATAATTATTGGTGTAATTATTTGGAGGAAAATGTATTGACACTAGTTTATTTAGATACTTCACCTTTCTTCTTTATGATTGCTTCTGATACCTGTACTTGCTTGCCTACCTGACATCTCCACTTGAATACGTCACTAGCTTCTCAAACTTAGGTTGCTTCACACAGAATTCTTGATTATCTCCATGCTACTTCCAGACCTGTACTTTGCTCAGGTCTTTCCCATCTTAGGCAATTGGAACACCATCTACTCAATTATTTAAGCCAGAAATGGGGTATCATTTTTATACCTTCCACTCTCTCACCTTCACATCTGGTCAACTACTAAGTTCTGTCTCATTTGTCTCTAAAATATGTCCAGAATTTGGACACTTCTTACAACTTCTGGCATTTTGACACCCTCCTCCAAGTTATCATCTCTAGGCTTGATTATTGCAACAGCCTACTGTTTGGTATCCCTCTTCCATTCTAGTCCTCCTGCTATCTACATGATAGGCATGAAATCAGTTCATATGCCTCTCCCTTAAGATCCTCTAATAGCAGGGCACCTGGATGGCTCAGTCAGTTAAGTGTCTGCCTTCGGCTCAGGTCATGACTTTCAGGTCCTGGGATTGAGTTCCATGTAGGGCACTCTGCTCAGCAGGGAGTCTGCTTCTCCCTCTCCCTCTGCCTGCTTCTCCCCCTGCTTGTGCTAGCACTCTGTCAAATAAACAAACAAATAAATAAATAAAATCTTTTTAAAAAATCCTCTAATAGCTTCCCATTACATCTAGAACAAACCCTAAACTTCTTATGATGGTCTACCTGATCCTGCATAATCTCACCCCTATCTACCTCTCTCATCTTATCTTGTACTAATTCTCTACCCTGATCCCCATTACTAACTGGAGAGTAAGTCACACTGGCCTCTTTCTTAGGCACATCAAGCTTCTTCCTGTAACTGGGCCACTGAATTGTTGTTCTGTCTTCTTGGAATGATGTCTCCCAGGTTGGCTCATGGCTGGCTCATTCTCATTATTGAGGTCTCAAGTTTAAAGGTAATCTCTTCTCAAAAGTCTTTACAATAGTGGAAGTAGCTACATGTACTCTCTCATATCTAGTCATTTTCACATTGTCATAATTTATTTTCTTCATAGTGGTCATCATTGCTTGATATTATATATTTATTTGTTTTCTGTTTTGCTTGCTATATTTGTACATTTGTTTTGCTATATGTTTGCTATATTATATATTTATTATTTTTCTTTCCCTATTAGATTGTAAGCTTCCTGAAATATTTTCTGTATTTAAGAGTCTTATTTTAATTTCAAGCTTTACTACAAAGCTGTGATCACCAAGACAGCATGGTACTGGCATAAAAACAGACACATAGACCAGTGGAACAGAGTAGAGAGCCCAGATATGTATCCTCAACTCTATGGTCAAATAATCTTCGACAAAGCAGGAAAAAATATCCAGTGGAAAAAAGACAGTCTCTTCAATAAATGGTGCTGGGAAAATTGGACAGCTATATGTAGAAGAATGAAACTCGACCATTCTCTTACACCGTACACAAAGATAAACTCAAAATGGATAAAAGACCTCAATGTGAGACAGGAATCCATAAGAATCCTAGAGGAGAACATAGGCAGTAACCTCTTCGATATCAGCCACAGCAACTTCTTTCAAGATATGTCTCCAAAGGCAAAGGAAACAAAAGCAAAAATGAACTTTTGGGACTTCATCAAGATCAAAAGCTTCTGCACAGCAAAGGAAACAGTCAACAAAACAAAGAGGCAACCCACAGAATGGAAGAAGATATTTGCAAATGACAGTATAGACAAAAGGTTGATATCCAGGATCTATAAAGAACTTCTCAAACTCAACACACACAAAACAGATAATCATATCAAAAAATGGGCAGAAGATATGAACAGACACTTCTCCAATGAAGACATACAAATGGCTATCAGACACATGAAAAAATGTTCATCATCCCTAGCCATCAGGGAGATTCAAGTTAAAACCACATTGAGGTACCACCTTACACCAGTTAGAATGGCCAAAATTAGCAAGACAGGAAATAACATATGTTGGAGAGGATGTGGAGAAAGGGAAACCCTCTTACACTGTTGGTGGGAACGCAAGTTGGTGCAACCACTTTGGAGAACAGTGTGGAGATTCCTTAAGAAATTAAAAATAGAGCTTCACTATGACCCTGCAATTGCACTACTGGGTATTTACCCCAAAGATACAGATGCAGTGAAAAGAAGGGCCATCTGTACCCCAATGTTTATAGCAGCAATGGCCACGGTCGCCAAACTGTGGAAAGAACCAAGATGCCCTTCAACAGACGAATGGATAAGGAAGATGTGGTCCATATACACTATGGAGTATTATGCCTCCAGCAGAAAGGATGAATACCCAACTTTTGTAGCAACATGGACAGGACTGGAAGAGATTATGCTGAGTGAAATAAGTCAAGCAGAGAGAGTCAAATATCATATGGTTTCACTTATTTGCAGAGCATAACAAATAACATGGACCACATGGGGAGATGGAGAGGAGAAGGGAGTTGAGGGAAATTGGAGGGGAAGATGAACCATGAGAGACTATGGACTCTGAAAAACAACCTGACGGTTTTGAAGGGGTGGGGGTGGGAGGTTGGGGGAGCCAGGTGGTGGGTATTATGGAGGGCACGCATTGCATGGAGCACTGGGTGTGGTGCAAAAACAATGAATTCTGTTATGCTGAAAATAAATTTTAAAAAAAGAGTCTTATTTTAGGCATGGTAAGGTTTAAGTACCTATGAAGCCTATAAGTATTGATGTCAAATAGGCAGTTGCATATATTTAGGTAAAATGCTTAAGCCAGTATGCCTGACAAATAGTACACATCCAATGCCTGTTAGCTATCATCAGCAACAGAAGCAGAAATACTGTCATCACTATCATCACCATTGTCATCCAAATCATTAATTGAAAAGATATTGAATCATCTTCCATCTTATCACATCAAACAACTAACTTGATTGAACTAAGTAGTTCTTTTAAATTTCTGAGCCAATTTTCGGAGAAAAAGTAACTGAAGAATTTAGGAGCCCTCCAGGATTTGTGTTGCAGAAATGAATGTCTTTTTTTAGGGTGGGGGGATGAGCCATTCCCCAGTCAGTTTTGGTGTCCCTCAAGAAAACTAATGCAGAGATAATTTGGGTGGCATTTAGAAACTTCTTCCCACAGTTATGTTGCTACTAGACAGATGGAATGATGTGTTTTGAGGCTGTGCTTGTGTTTCCTTAGGCAGTGCAACTTTTAAAGAATGTTTCTTTCACAGATCTTGTTATCAGTTACAAAATTACTGTCAGTTTCTGTCCTCTGCTTTCAATTACATATTATCTCAGCTTTGTGTTGCTGACACCTGTATTTATATAAAACACTAGATAAAATGTGAAATATATGGATGTATCAGCATATTTCAACACTTTAATGGAATCTAATAAATCTCAGTAAACTTGCCCCTTTTCATGATATTTATGCTTAATATAGTAATAAGTATGAAGTTGCATCTTTCCTCTATTATCTTTCTAGGAACAGTTGCCTCAGAACATCCTTGAAAACAAGAAGAAAAGAATCCATTGATCCATGCTGAAGCCCTACTCACCCATGTTTATCTCCTTTCCAGAAATGGATAGGTAGAACTCAGGGGCCAGGGTCTTTGTAAGCAGTAGTTATAGTGGAAGGTAATGGCATCTACTGACTTGGAAGGCACATGAAATTCCATATTTTAATTACAAATTCCAGTTTCTGACACAGATTTTGGTCTGTGAACTTGGAATGCTATTTAAGTTCTCTGGAACTCAGTTTGCTAATCTACAATGTGAGAAAAAAATCCTTACATCCTGGGCTTGGAAGAATAAGTGATATGGTGATATTTGGGAACTGAAGGTGTAGATGTTCTATGAGAAGTTTGTCTACTTTTCCTGCCTGCTCATTTCTGTGACTTCCTTTCAAATATTCCTTGACTTCTGTACCTGTCTCGTGGTTCTCCCAACAATGTTTTTTCCTTTCATTTAGGTAGGTGGCCAGTACAACACCTTGACCTTCTCACCAACTATACAGTTCCTCTCTACTCTACTTCAGCCAACCATAACCACACCTTGGACATTTCTGAACTTTGAATTATTTCATCTCTTTGATCTCAAAATCAGAGCTCCCCCTCTCCATAATGATCCTTTAACTCCCCTGCCCTTTTATTCACACTGAATCTGCTCCTGCCACCCATATCACAACCCTATATCATAACAACAGCACTAGATACTCAGCTCTTCCTAGTTCACATTATTCTTCTTGTTTGTCCTTATCTCCTGTCCACCAGAGATCCCACAGTCAGCCATGCCACTGATGGTTGCTTTGGTATCCTTGGACTCTACAATCTGACTTTGCCACATGCTCACTAGGCCTTTGACCCTACCTTGCATCAGTCTTGTTGTCTGTTTTTTTGGTGCTGGAATGCTGGTGTTGTACAAGAAAGGCACAAACATTTGTTGACTGGTGGCCTACAGAATAATGCTCTCTGTTATTGTACCTTTATACTTCATCTACTCTCTACCATCACTGCTCCATCAGCAATTATTATTATTATCTTTGTTGACATCCTATCATATTCACCATAATGGATGTTCCAGATGTTTTCTGTGTACAGATTCCTCATCCTACTCCCTTATACTCTTGGCAGATGATCTTGCTTGATATCTCCTGAGATGATAAAGGCCATTTCCTGATGAAATGACATGATGAAAGCAGATGATTCCTGCTTTCCATATATATTTTAATACTATCTTCATTTACTCAGAATTTCTCTGTATTTTCAGTTTTCTATAAGTTTCCCTTCCTGTCTCAGCCAAAGAAATGTTTCTCTTCTTTTTAAAGCTAGTCCCTCTGCCCGAGTTTTTTTTTTTTCTTTTAAATATTTTATTTGCCAGAGAGAAAGAGGTAGCTCAAGCAGGGAAGAGGCAGGCAAAGGGAGAAGCAGGCTCCTCACTGAGCAAGAAGCCCAATGTGGACATGATCCCAGGACGCTGGGATCATGACCTGAGCTGAAGGCAGGTGCTAAACCAACTGAACCACCCAGGTGTCCCTCCACCTGAATTTTAAATTTCCCTCTCCTTCCTAAGGTGGGGCTGTACTTCATCAATTTCTGCTCTTTCTCTAATATCATCAGTCTTTCTTTCTTCATCACCTTTTACTCATATCTTCTCGACGGTGAAGTAAATATTTCTCAATCATTCAGAGCTACTCTTACTCTTTGATTCTTTTTTTTTTTAAAGATTTTATTTATTTATCCAACAGAGAGAGATCACAGGTAGGTAGAGAGGCAGGCAGAGAGAGAGAGGGAAGCAGGCTCCCTGCTGAACAGAAAGTCCGATGCGGGACTCGATCCCAGGACCCTGAGACCATGACCCGAGCCAAAGGCAGCGGCCCACCCCACTGAGCCACCCAGGCGCCCTGATTCTTTTTTTTTTTTTTTTAAAGATTTATTTGTTTAATTGAGAGAGAGCACATGCACACACTAATTGGTGGAGGGGCAGAGAGAGAATCTTCAAGCAGACTCCCTGCTGAGCATGGAACCCAGTGAACCACAGGGTTCAATCTCATGACCCATGACATCATAATCTGAGCTAAAACCAAGAATTGGGTGCTTAACTGAATGAGCCATCCAGGTGCCCCTCTTGTTGCTTCTTTTTATTGCCAACTTCTGAAAATAGCAGTCATACTATCTGCCTGTTTTCTTACAATACACTCGCTTTGTCACTCTTTTTTTAAAAATTAAATCTAATATAGTTAAATATACAGTGTTATATTAGTTTCTAGTGTAATACAATGATTTACCAATTCTATATATTTCTCAGTATTCATTAAGGTGAGTATACTCTTAATTCCCTTCAGCCACTTCACCCATTCCCCCCACCAACCACCCCTCTGGTAACCATCTGCTTGTTGCCTATAGTTAAGGGTATGTTTCTTGGTTTGTCTCTTTTTTAGTTTGATCATTTGTGTTGTTTCTTAAATTCTGAAATATATAAAGACCTTATACAACTCAACACCAAAAAAATTCCCCAACTAATGTAATTAAAAAATGGGCAGAAGACACAAACAGATACTTCTTCAAAGAACACATACAGATGGCCAACAGACACATGAAAAGGTGATCACCATCACTGATCATCAGGGAAATGCAGATCAAAACCACAATGAGATACCATCTCACACCTGTCAGAATGGCTAAAATAAAAAATACTAGAAAACAATAAGTGTTGATGAGGATGTGGAGAAAAAGGAACCATTGTGCACTGTTGGTGGGAATGCAAACTGGTGCAGCCCCTGAGAAAAGCTGTGTGAAGGTTCCTCAAAACTTTTTCACTCTTTAATTGGAATTTTTCACTTAATGCTACTCACCAACCCAAACAGGACTTCTTTGATCATGCTATTTAGTAGTATCTCTTCATTATTTGTTCTCTTGCATGTTGTTTGTCTCCTTTAATAATAATTTATAATAATTAAAAAAATTATAATAATGATATTTGATATCCATTTGTTTGCCTGTTTATTTATCATCTATCCCACAAAGACAATAAATACATAGTTCTGCTTATAAATGTATTAGCCAAGACCTGGCATAGCATGTGGTCTATGGAGGCCCTCAGTAAATTTTTGTTGAATGAATTATGAATAAGTGAATATTTAACTAAAATGCTTCTTTTGTATGTTACCAGGTTTCCATTCAATGACTTTCTCTCAATTTTTATTTGGCTAGATTTTTCTGTAGCATTTGGTACTATTTAAAGTTTCCTCTTTGCTCTTCCTTGAAACAATCTCTTCCTTTATTTTTGTGGCATCACACTGGCCTGGTTTCTGTCTTACTTATTTTCTTTTTCTTTCTTTTATGCAAACATGAATTTATCCTTAACCACTATCTATGGTTATTTCCTGAGAAGTTTATGTTGATCATCATTATTGTTATCATGGTTGTAGTTGTTGTTTCTCCTCCTCTTCCTTCTTCTTTCTCTTCTCCATTGTGACTTAAGTAATCAGTCACCCAGTCATCTAGAATTTTTTTTCTTTCTTAGTACTTCTCATACTCCTTTCCTTCCAGTTCAGATCCTAATTACCATATTTTAGTGACTATTGGTAATTAAGAGTGTGTGACTGAGGGGCTATATTTAAAATTTTATTTAGTTTTAATTAATTTAATATTAAATAGTCTTCCGGGGGGAGGTAGAGATTGCTCCCTTTACATCTAGGGCACATGAGTTCATGCAAACCCATTCTTGGTCAGATACACAGGTGGGCTCAATACGATAGGAGACAATGGAATTTTAGTCAGGAAAGTAAGAAATTTTAGTGGGAAGTAGGCTGAGTGGTAAGAACAGGGATTGTGATATGTAGTCAGGGTTTAGACTGAGGTTATATGGAACAGAACATTTTACTCTAGAGAGGTAAACTGAATCAACAAAAGTTTGCAATAAAATGCACTTTTTGTGGGTTATTTGAGGGCTGGAGGGTTAGGTCAATGCTTTCAAATCTTAAAGGGTTTTGGACTAATTGAAGAACAGGGAAAATGGTATGCACCTGTCTTACATATTTTTATGAGCATTAAGTGAGATAATGCATCTAAAGTATTTAGAACACAGTGCCTGGCACATAGTATGTACTCAATAAATGGTAACTACCTCTACATAATATAGCAGTTAAGAGCATAGATTTTGGAATAAGTGGATCTCGGTTCTAATCTTACTGGCTATGTGACTTTGTCTAAGTCACTTTGATTTTATAAATCTCTGTTTCCTCAACTCTAAAATGGGAATAATATCCATCCTCTGAGAGCTTTCTTAGGCTATAAGCATTTTAAGCATATCACACAGTATCTTGCATGTTAATATACACTCAACCATGCTGTTATTATTGTATTTGTTATCTATATGTTATCTACTGGCTCAGGAAGTATTGCTACTCTTTTACAATAGATAGATGTTCCTTTGAAGCCTGGACAGCATCTCTTTCATCCAAGAAACCTCTGGAAGGAGTACCAAATTCAATGATGGCTGTTTGGTTTTTTTGTTTGTGTGTTTTTGTTTTTGTTGTGGAAAGGCTTAATTAACAAGGATGCGACTATAGTTGGCAAATTTTTTGTTCGTTTGTTTTGTTTCTTTTTAAATTTTTTAAGTTTTTTATCTTTTCAGTGTTCCAGAATTCATTGTTTATGCACCACACCCAGTGCTCCATGCAATTTTTGCACCATACCTTATCCAGTTCATAAGCTATTAAATAGGTTCCTTGGCCTTAGGGCCCAGGAGTCTATATAGACCTGTATTTTGTAGACCTAAAATTTGTAGACCACCATACTAATAATTTTGGCAATGAAGCAGGTGCCTAGAAAATGGTTAGAAAATGCCATGGATGACTGGAAATTACAGAAGCATTCAGGTGAATAATCAGTCTGGTTTGTAGAGGTTCTTGAAGACTGTTGCCATAGAGTTTCTTCTAGCCATCATGGTTTCAAGCTAGGATGTTGGTAAGAGGCACAATGTTCAGTGGTGGAGAGAAGCAAAATTATTTTATTTCAGTGGTGACCAAAGTAGTACGAAATAAATGGTTTCTGGAGTATTTAGATGACCTGCAGATAGTGTGCTGGAGACAAATGGGTTTTGACACAAGAATGTAGAATAAAAGTTTGGTTAATAGTCTGATTCAGACTGGAATTCCAAAGTTTAAAATAATTTGGTTAGAACACCTATAGAGGTGTAAATGGTTTGATACTCATTCTCTCATCCCAACTTTATTCCTTCCCTAGTAGTCTCCATCTTAGTAAAGGGTACAACCATCTACCTAATTGTTCAAGCCAGAAAACTCATCATCCTTGATTTATCTCTCTCACCCTTCAAAACCTTCCAATATTATCTATTTCCAGTTTGTGTCATAAATTCTATCACTTTTTCCACTTTGGCTGCCACTTCCCTAGTTCATCCCTCCATAATCTCTCATCTGGACCACTGTAATAACTTCCTAATTAGTCTCCCTGCTTCCACTCTTGCCTCCATTACAATTTATCCTCTGGAGTGATCTTTTAAAATGTAAACCACACTTTGTCTCTCTCTTAGTGGCTTTTAATCACATGTAGAATAAAATAAAAACTCTTTAAAATTTTGCAAAAAACAACTTTTTTTTTTAGTTTTTATAAGAAAAAAGGAAGAATGGAAGGAAGGAAGAAATGAGGGAGAATTTACTAATAAGTAAAATAACTCCTTACTTTTGCTAAAAGACCCTCCAAGATTTGGCCTGTACTGAACACTATACAACTAATTTATTTTGTTTTGTGTTTATTGACTGCTTTGAATAAACAAAATGTTCTCTTTTTTCTGGATCCTGTATTGTTCTTCCAGATATTTTCATGTATGTCTCCTTCAAATCATTTAAGTGTCAGCTCACATGCCACCTCTTCAGAGAGATCTATTCTAACTACTGTACAGCGAAGTACTCTATTTCTCATCATTATGTTTTATTTTCTTCATGTCACTCATCACTTTGAAACTATTTTGTTTACCTATTTAGTTGTTTGGTGTTTATCTCCCTCACATGATTGTAAGATCCATGAAGGTAGGAAGAAGTATTTGAACTAAATTTTTAGCATTAAAGGGAGTTTGCTTAATGGATATATGAGAAAGGGGGCTGTTCCAAGAACTGAAAACAGATGACTCAGAACTGCTGAAGGATATAGTACGAGGATGAGATGGGCAAGATTGAAAGTGGCGGGAGATATGGCAAGAGCCACTTAGACAGGGACCAGATTATGCAGGGTCTAGTATATTACCCAAAAGAGTTCGAATTTTGTGCTGTAGCTGATGAATCCTTATTGAAGGATCTTGAGCAGGGAAATAAAATGATCAGATCTGTGTTATAAAATTACTCTGGAAACAGTGGAGAATGGATTGGCAGTAGATGAAGCAAGAAGAGGTAGACCAGTCAGGAAGTCACTGGGAAAATGTGAGTAAGAAATGAAGACTGTAATAACTAAGGAGTGGGAGTGGGTAAGAGGATAGACAAGAAACGGCAGAGCTGAGTAGCATTCAGGATGCAGGAGCACAAGGACTTGGTGACCTTTAGTGAGGAAGTCCTGGAGGGGGCAAGGGGAAGGGGAAAGGGTAGGAAGAGGAACAGAAGGAGAGAAGGAGGAAGAGAGAAGAGGGAAGAGGGGAGAGGGAAGGGGTGGGAGGGGAAGGGAGAGAAGGGAAGTGGAGGGGAAAGACTAGGGTGACCCTTGGGTTTCTATATTGGACTGAGAGGATGATAGTACCACTAACCATTTTAGGAAATTGAGGAGCAGGAACAAGGTCAGAGGGCTGGAAATTTTATTTTCAGTTTTGGATATGTTGAATCAGCAGTGATAATAATAAGAAGCAAAAACAATTAGCATTTATTGAATGCTTACTGTGTCAGGCCCTGTGATGAACATGTTATGTTCAGTAGCTCAGTCAATTCTCACAGATAGATACTATTTTTATTACCATTTTACAGGTGAGAAAACTGAGACATTAAGGTCAAATTGCTTGCTCATAGTTGTAAAAGTCAGAGCTAGAATTTGAATCAGAGTCCACAATATAAACCAGTAGGCTAGATTGCCCTTCAGTGTGGAACATTATAAGTGATGGTGTCAAGCAAATATTTACATGTGTGAATATGAATTTTATAAGACATTGGGCTTGACATTTATATTTGGGAGTCATAAACATATAACATATAGTAGACACTTTGGATTCAATGAGATCTCCCTGAGAGAATTAGACAAGAGAGCCTTGGCTAGACTCTGAGGATCACCTATACTTAAATATGGGTAAAGTAAGGTAGCCAAGAAAGAAGACTGAAAAAGAGCAGCCAGAGAGGTAGGAGGAAAAGTAGGAGAGTGTGGCATCATAGAAGTCAAAGGAAGAGGAAACGTAAGGATGAAGGGAATTGTCAAGCATCACATGCTACTGAGGGTTAAGATAAGAACTGAGAAGGCTCCATGTATTTGAGAAACAAGGAGGACATTGGTGACCTCAGTGAGAATAATTTCATTGGATCAGTGAGAGTGAAATCCAGGTTATTGGTTGAAGAGAGAGCTGGTGGTGAGGAAGGAGAGATCTCAAGTACAGATTACTTGCTTTAGAAGCTTGATCATATAAGCAGAGGTGATGGACAGTGTGAAGAAAGGATAGACTATCAAGGGAGGTATGAATTTGTTTGTTTAGAATGAGCAAGAGTTTTAGATTTTTATTTGTGAAGGAGAATGAGCTAATCAAATGTTAAAAATAAGGAGAGATAAAGGCTCATCATTGGAGACAGATGATGGAATTAAGAGCCCAAGTGGAGGTTAGGCCTGAGCTAGGGGGAGGGCCTCTGTTGGACAGATAGGAAGGTAGGCATTGGTACAAATATAGTAAAGATTTGAGGGAGGGACCCAGGAAATGGGGGAGTTGATACCCAGTGGTTTCTGTTTTCTCTGGGCCAGGAAATAGACTGTCTGCCAAGAGAACCATATTGGGAGAGAATTGAGGGCACTTTGTGCTGCAAATCTTTAATTATCAGATAATTGAATTGAATCAGTTAATCAGGGATTAATGTTTACCTAGCTGCTGAGCAGGATGGTATCAGCAAATATGTAGTGTGTGTCCCATCTGGCCAGCATTGATCAAGAAATTTATCATTTCCTGATCTCTGAAGAAGACCATGGCCTCCAAGCTTGGAGAACAGTATTACTTATCTTCTCCAGTTGGGAAAAAAATGTCTTTACCTTATTTAATCAGAAACAAGTTTGAAATTCTTCAAAAGGAACATTTAATAGAAAATTGGTGGAAGGAGCTGAAGAATATAGGCATGAACAGCCTTCAAGAATATAGATTCTTGAGGCACCTGGGTAGCTCAGTCATTAAGTGTCTGCCTTCGGCTCAGGTCATGATCCGGGTGTACTGGGATCGAGCCCTAGCTGGGCTCCCTGCTCAGCGGGGAGCCTGCTTCTCCCACTCCAACTTCCCTGTGCTTGTGTTCCCTCTCTCACCCGATCTCTCTGTCATAAATAAATAAAATCTTTAAAAAAACCCAACAGATTATTGGAGCACCTGGGTTGCTCAGTTGATTAAGTGTCTTGATTTTGCAGGATCTTGGGAGTGATCCCCACATGGGGCTCCCTTCTCTCAGCAGGGAGTCTTTTTGTCCCTCTCCATCTCCCTCTGCTCATGCTCTCTCTCTCAAACAAATAAATACAATCTTAAAAAAATTATATAGATTCCTTATTTGAACTGCTCCTCACATGGTGTTAAAAAGCAACTTGATTAACCAAAATTTCAAGGAGCTAAGGTTCATTTTCCTCTCCTTGGCCCATTTTTATAGACTTTCAGTAACTTTCCCTTTACTATTGTTGGATCATATCAGCTAATCCCTTTTCTTGGAAGGTGAAATATATAATTTCCACCATCCTTTGTTGCCTTCATGTTCCTTGTTCCTCCACTGCAGAAGACCCACTTCCTTCCATCTGTAGCCTTATTGTAATGGTTAATTTTATGTGTCAACCTGACCGGCCATGGGGTTGCCTAAACTAAACATCATTTCTGTGTGTGTTTATAGGGTGTTTTAGATGAGATTAATATTTGAATTGGTGGATTCAGTAAAGCAGATTGCCCTCCCTAATGTGGGTGAACATTATCCAATATGTTTAGGGTCTGGATAGAAAAAATAAAGGTATAGGAAGGAGAAATTCATCCTCCCCCTTTTTTTCTGCCTCATGGCCCGAGCTGGGGCATTTCATTTCATCTGCCTTCTGACAGGATTTACACCATTGCCTTCACTGATTTTTATACCTGTAGTCTCCGACTGACTTGTACCACTGGCTTTCCTAGGCCTCCAACTTTCAGACAGCAAATTGTGGGATTTTGCAGCCTCCATAACTGTATGAGCCAATTCTACATAATAAACCCCCTTAAAAAAATCTATCTATCACCTGTCTATCTGTCTGTCATCTACCTATCTATCATCTACCTATTCATCTATCTCTGTCTAATCTCCCAGGGTTCTGTTATTCTGGAGAATCCTCACTAATACACTTATCCTTTAAGTCTCTGATAAATATTCACATTATCTCAGAAGCCTTTCTGACTAAGGTTAACCTGTGGTTATCTCTTAAACCTGTTCACCACCTTAAAACAGTGGTGTTCAATCCTCATGAATCATTGTAATTATCTGGATAGCTTTTAAAAATACTGTTGGCCTAGGTTCTGCCATGGAGAATCTGATTCAGTTAGTCTGGTGGGGCTTGGGTTTTGGCACAAACTTCTTCTAGTGGCCAGTCAGTGTTTAGAAGCTCTGTCTTAAAAGATCTTTGGGCAATAGAAAAATAAGTTGTATAAAGCTGCAAAGCAGCTAGAGTTATTCCTTTGCTCTTAGTCCTTCATGTGACTTTTGACAATCATACTGACATTGATCTTTGACTTCCTTTGGTGTTCTTCTGTCTGCTACTGTGCCTTTGTCCTGTCTGATAGGTCATCCAATACCTACCTGGTTTGATCTGCCTTGACTTTCAGGTACATGTCACCATGTCTCTCCTTGAACCAGGCTGTTTTCCTGCCTCTACGATTTTAGCTATGATTTTCCCAGCTTCCAGAATTGTCTTCACTTGGAATCTGATTCCATTTTTGGGCTTCTGATCCTGGCAGGTCTTGAGAATCCTCTCCTCTACCCTACTTCCTCCCAGCAGTTCAAATTTGGGACTTGACAACTCCATGGTTTTGAATTACCTCAGCATCCTAGAACATTCTCTAGATCGCTGGATCTTACCCTTGTTCATGTTGTGCATTAAAATAAGTCTCCAATGTTTAGTACAAATATATCTAATCATCTCATCTCTACCACAAGCTACTTGAAGGCAGAGCTCAGGCCTTTGTTGCCTGATTTTCCCTTCTAGCACCTAGAACAGACCTTGACACCTAGTAGTTACTCAGTAAGAGTGCTGGGTTTAATTTATATACTTAAAAACTTATGAAGTTGGGGAAAGTTTGGGTTCCAGAGATGGTAAAGGGCCTGGCTTGCTGTCCATCTTTTAGGACATCTTCATTGTCCTCACCTAATTCTAGGCCATGTTTAATTATCTGAGTGGGACTCACTGGTGTTTGATCTAATATTGTCTTGTCAAGTATCGATCAGATTGTTGCATCAGCATACAACTGTGCTGACATGAGGAAGAGAGAAAAAGATTCTTTTTAGGAGAAATAAAAAAAGCTCATGTTATTCATGCTATTCTACCTGGTAGCAGACTGTCGGAGAAGGTGACAAGCTGATGATGGAAAGCCTATCTTCTTTCTATGTCATCATCAAAGCCCCTACTGGTCTCCTGTTGTCCACAAACCCTCTGGCCAGAGTCTGCCCTGCTTGGTGGTATCCCAAGATGAGAAGCTAACTTTTCCCTTTTCATTTCCCTTCCCTTCAATAAGCTTACAATTTCTTGGCTAATGGTAGCTTAACTGCCATTCTTTTTGGAGTGATACATGTTTTCAAAGAAGCTGTTTCAAAGCAGCAAAATTAGAAATTCTCTCAGTAAACAAGCAAATGGAGGGAATCTATTTTTTTCCATAGAAGGAAGGAGAAGTGGCCTTTCCAGTGCCCTCAAACCACATTATGTTCAGTGCAGCTCTGCAGGCTATCAAATAACAAACAAGAAAAACTAAAAAATTTCAGCTAAAGGCCACTTGTCAACACTTAGATTATAAACTAGCTTTTCCAATCTAAGTCAAACCTCTTAATTTTACAGTGAAGAATCTGAGGCTCATAGAAGGAAAATAATTTTCCAAGTATTACCTGGAAGAAGGTCTAGACTCTAGGCCTCTGTTGTTCTAGCTAGATGAGAGTTATTTGTATTTGGTAGCTCTGATTCTCTACCAGTCTTTGTTAAAAGTTGATATGAGAACTTCAGTATTTTTCACAAATAGGAGAGGTACAAGAGAGTTTTTTTTCTTCATGTATGTGCAGATATTCCTATTGGAATCTAGACCAAAGTATCACAAGAATGGATGCATACTAATAACTGGTTTGGAGTAGAACAAGGAACTGAGGTGAATGGCTTGTGCCTGGCAGCTGGATTAATGAAGCACCCACAAAAAAAAAAGAATGGAGATGTGAGAAGCCTGAACTGAAAGTCACAGTTAGACTTCCTTTTTCAGAGTTTTCTAAGTAAGAGCTTTTGGCTTTGGCTTAATGAGGGAGCTTTGGAGGAAGACTCCCCTTTGAATTGGGCCAAGGCATCCTAGACAAAGCTACATAATGTATATGAGTATCCAAGAGGCCCATCTCCCAGTTACTGCCATCTCAAGCGGGCCAATAACCAGAGTTCTCATTTGATAGATTTCTGAAGTTTTGTCATATTGTGGGTTTTGAGCAAACTGAGTCTTCAAATACAATTTCAGTTTCTTGATGCAGTAGAACAGCAGCTAGAATCTGTTTCTATCACTTTGGAGGAGTGGAGTAACTTGGGAACCTTGATTCTTCCTCTCCCCTTTGGTTCAGGGAGAATGTGGTATAGGTGGGGAGACAGCATAAAGTTAGTCTTGGTTGTGATCTTTTTGGTTTTTGAACAGTGAAGTTTTTAGTGATAGATAAGGACATTGCAAGCCTTTAAACTTTTGGTGCTGATACTGCCTGGGAAAGGCATTTGCCCTAATACTGCCATTTTCCCTTCTTATGCCTTTCTTGCTCACTGTTGGTCTCACAGCCTCCTGTAAAAGATGTAAGGTTGACGATAACCTCTGAATACCCAGTATTTTGCAGTGAACACATGGAAGCACTTCTTTTGACCCCCACACCCCTACTTTACTAGTTGATAAGGTATATTAGGGCATTGCACTCACTGGGTCCATTTCAAATCAGCAAACCAACCAACCCTGAGGCTGAGCTTCAAATCTCCATCTCTTCCTGAAAGCAGAAAGCAGCTCACTGGTTGCTAGGAAGAGGAAGAAGCAGGATGGCCCTTCTCTGGCAGTCATGATCATATTCATTGACACATTGTCCTAGAACCTCTGGTGTAGGAATCCTTCGGGAGTGAATCAAAGGCTTCCTTGGCTGGATAAAGTAGCACACCACCTCTGGCAATTCAGCTGGTAAACAAAATGAAGTAAGGCTGGCTAAGGAAGCAAAAAGATGGGAACAATGTCATAGCAAAATCTGTCTTGCTGAACAGAGATTCTTATTTGCAGTATCACACTGGGCATGGAATGCTGTGAGTGCTGCCACCAGGAAAGAGCAGATGGGGGAGTGACATAACTCTCAGCAACCAGGACTAGATATAGATATATAGAGAGGAGACTAGAGGTTCTTTTTTGAAGTCAGCATGAAACAGAATTTATTCAGAAACAAACCCGAACTTCCTGAGATTTTGGAACAGATGAAGCAGAAAAGGTGCTAAGCAGTTGCCCTAAACTGTCAATAACAGTGAATCTAACATTCATGACTTTAAACTCAATATACAGGCTATAGACTTGAGGCTTAGTGTGAACCAGGGCTAATATTCAGTTGAGAGAATTTCCTGTTCTAGGCTCTTTCTTAAACTACCAAGACCTGAAATTGGTTTTGTGTATCCATAGAACTAGGCACTTTGTTTAAAGTATGTGTTTCAATCTTTCTATTGTTCTTTATGGTGAGTTGATTAACTGGATTGATTTGGTGCCAACTCAGCAGGAAGTGAGCAAGAGATAGTTGATTCACACCACAGCCCATCTATTAGTTTGATTTCTATTAAAAACTCTGAGAAAATTTAAAATCAATGATATTAGAGTAGACCCAGTAACCTATTAGACAATTTTTTAAAAACATTTTATTTATTTATTTGACAGAGAGAGAGAGAGATCACAAGTAGGCAGAGAGGCAGGCAGAGAGAGAGGGGGAAGCAGGCTCCCCGCCAGAGCAGAGAGCCTGATGCGGGGCTCGATCCCAGGACTCTGAGATCATGACCTGAGCCGAAGGCAGAGGCTTTAACCCACTGAGCCACCCAGGCGCCCCTATTAGACAATTTTTTAGAAGAGTTCCTGAGTAGCTTTTCTTAAATGAGTGAGGAGGGAATGCTTTCTGACTTGAATTCAGAATGTTTGACATCTTTAAATGAATAACAGCAATTACCTTGGCCAAACCTCTGTGTGATGTTCTCTGTTTAAGAGAGATACTTTATTACTGAGATTTGGGAGGAAAAAAAAAGAATATGCAGGAAATAGATTCTAGGAAGTGTCCAGCAACCTTTTTAACTCCAAGAGAGAATGTATATTTGACAGGAATTGCAGAGGAAAAAGAGAAAAAGAGAGAGAGAATCTTAAGCATGTTCTACACCCAGTGCAGAGCCTGACATGGTGCTCCATCTCACAACCCTAAGGTCATGACCTGAGCCGAAATCAAAAGTCAGACACTTAACTGACTGAGTTACGCAGGTGTCCCTAGACTTCCTCATTCTTAAAAGTCTATATGATCCTTTCTCTACAGTTTCACAGCTATCACCTTAGTTCAAGCCCCCATCACATCTCATTTGTATGATCACAATAATTTCCTAAATATTTTTATTCTTGGTTCACCCCTCCTCTTTGGAAGGTAGCATAGCATAATGATTAAAAGGATAGGCTGATAGGGATTAAGGAGTGCACTTGTCATGATGAGCATTGGGTGATGTATGGAATTGTTGAATCACTATATTGTATACCTGAAACTAATATAATACTGCATGTTAACTATACTGGAATTAAAATAAAATTTTAAAAAAGGATAGGCTGTGCCCTTAATACTCTTCTTTTAAATTTTATTTTATTTTTTCAGTGTTCCAAGATTCATGGTTTATGCACCACACCCAGTGCTCCATGCAATACGTGCCCTCCTTAACACCCACAACCAGGCTCTTATAGGAACATATTTTGAAGTTTGTGTCCTACCTCTGCCACTTACTAGCTAGGTGACCTTGGAAAAGTTAAATAATCCTCTTGAGCCCTCAATTCTTTTATAAAATGGGACTTCAAGCATGACAAAGCAGTTTCTTACCATAGCCCCACTAATGCCAACACAGTATTGTTTTATAAATAATGACATCAGGTGGCCTTGGAAAGGCTAAATAAACCTCTTGAGCCCTCAATTCTTTTATAAAATGGGACTTCAAGCATGGCAAAGCAGTTTCTTACCATAGCCCCACTAATGCCAACACAGTACTGTTTTATAAATAATGACGTTGGGACAAGAGTACAAATGAAGGCCCATGGACCTTATGTCTAAATATTTAATAATTATTAATAATGTTAACAAATAAAATTTACTCTAACCTTCACCTAGACAAATATACCTTCATAATGGCAGAACTGAAAAAAAAACTTTAAATGCTTTCATATGACTGAAAGTAAGAAAAATATCAAGATAACTGAATTTAGGGGTGTCTGGGTGGCTCAGTCAGTTAAGTGTCTGCCTTTGGCTCAGGTCATGATCCCAGGATTCCGGGATTGAGCCTCACATTGGGGTCCCTGCTCAGTGGGGAATCTCCTTCTCCCTCTCTGACT
Organism: Martes martes; assembly: GCF_963455335.1. Classification (NCBI taxonomy): domain Eukaryota; kingdom Metazoa; phylum Chordata; class Mammalia; order Carnivora; family Mustelidae; genus Martes; species Martes martes. Next base: position 79,532,368 of record NC_137897.1, read on the forward strand.
CCTTACTTTTCTTGCCTTTATGTCAGTAAAATCAATTATTATCTTGTTTAAATCAAGATTTCTATATTAGTTATTTAATGGATTCTATGGACAGTAATTAAATAATTAAATAAAATATTGTGTTTAAAGTACAAAATTTGAATACATGTTTATCAGAATGTTAAATAAAGTATATAGAAGTGAAAAAGCTAAAATTATTTTTCATGTTTTCAAAAAAATAATTTTTCTTAAGAAACATTCAAGATTAGCCATTAAAATTAAAGGCAAAATTATAACTAACTAGGACTAAATTTACATAAAATTATTTAACTATGACTAAAGATTTTAATTGAGTACTTGAAAAATTAATTAAATATTATAAATGTCTTTATAAAAATAAAACTATTATCAATTTTAATGTTCAATGTTCATTTAGTTGCCAGTATAAGAGTTGGTATCATGCTTGATGCATATTACATCGAGATCTACATGTATATGTTAAGAATAATAAATATTGTTTAATATTGCAAACTATTCCTCAGTGGCCATGTGCAATTGCCACATACATGTGCTAATTCATGAATATACCTCTGTAACTTTGAACTAGAATATAAAAGGAAATAAGAAATGGATGATTGGCATTATTTGGAAATAATATGTCCTTGTGTAAGGATGTACTGTAGTCATATGGGTGATTAATTTGACAATTTGTCTTTTCTCTTTCTAACATGTTTCTCCTGCCCAAATTATCCCCATATACTAAGACAGTGTTAATCTTCAAAGCTGGCAGAGTTGCAACCTCCAAAGCTCAAGGGCATTCAGTTTCGGTTGCCTTTTATGTTGAGACCATAGAGCAAGAGATGGAGAAATCATTGCCCGAACTACATTAGTCATGAGAGTGGATATTTAGGTTTATGGATTGAGCCATGACTGTGCTCAATCCTGGATCTGGAGTGGCAGAGGCAGCTATGTATTCTCTTCTTTAAGATTTTATTTACTTATTTGAGAGAGAGAAAGAGAGAGAGACAGAGAAAACAAGCAGGGAGGAAAGGCAGAGGGAGAGGGAGAAGCAGGCTCCCCGCTGAGCAGGGAGACTAATGTGGGTCTTGATCCCAGGGCTCTGGGATCATGGCCTGAGCCAAAGGAAGATGCTTAACTGACTGATTCCCCCAGGTGCCCCAGCAGCTGTGTATTCTTTAATAAATGCAGTGTGTGTGTGTGTGTGTGTGTGAGAGAGAGAGAGAGAGAGAGATATGCATAATCTTCTAGAGCATAGGGTCCAGGCCAGGTCCCTTCTTGCCCAGAAGTAATGGTGGAACTGACCAGAACATTTGCTATAGATAACATTGTTTTCCTTTTTATCTTCCTTACTAGACTGTGAACTTCTCAAAAGGTTTATTTATATTTTATTTCATGTCTTTATTTTGTCCTTTATACTACAGCCCAGAGTTCAGGTCATTATTATCTCTTACCTAAATTAGTCTTTTAATTGGTCTCCATGTTTGTCTTTTTCAAGCTATATTCCACACTCTGCCTTCTACAGGGACATTTCTAAGATGTACAGCCTCTGGGAGAAGAAAGTATTAGAGCTTTTATTTATATTTATTTTTATTCATTGCTTAATTTTTTATATTTGTGTATTCTATGATGTCCATAATATATATGGGAATGACTATATAATCAGTTCATATATATGAAACTCAGAGGCATATGCTCAAACTCTTTGCTGTCAGGAGAATGATATACCAAAAAGGCTAGAGACAATTGGTCTCTAGGATCATTGGAGACCCTGCATGATCAATTCCTGCTTCTTCTCTCAGCAAGGGCAGGAAGAAACCCTGAGGAGCATACAGTGCAGATGATGGAAGTAATTGAGATCCAGCTGGCAGAACACAACAGAACAGGGCTTGGCAGGTGATAATCCTGGCATGTCCTCTGTGCCAGGGCTTCAGTGCAAAGTAGTACAGATGTCTTGGCTGGTGGGTGGATCGTGGTGACAGGAATCCAGGCACAAATGCTAGAGTTTCAGGCAGGCTGTGGCAATTGGCCAGCATCAACGAAATCTGTAAGAAGGTAGAAAGACCCAACTTAGACTGGCCTGGGGCTTGGGACCAGGCCCACAGTCCTCAGAAAGGAGGGAACTGGCAAGAGTAAGGCAATTCTCTAGTCACTGAGGGACGGTAAACTATGAAGGTAACTTGGACTGGGACTTATACAAAGGGAAAAAGACAATAGCAAGAACTGAGAAAGGATTGTGGAGGCAAATGGGTCTCAAGAGCAAAATGGAAATCTAGTTTTCAGAGCTGAGCCCTGAGGTCAAGGCTGGCCCAGCAACAAGGGTGACCTGAGGAAAAGTCCTAGATAGGTATGCTGGGCAGGTATGGCTAATATTCCTCTAGCCTGTTCTCAGGGAGAATCCTAGAGTCCAAGACAGAGCTGAGTCTGCAGCTTGGAGTATGTGACCCCAGGAAGTAGCTCTAGTCATAGGAAAGAAGGAGTAGAGACTGAGGAAGAGACAGGACCTGACATTGTTTTCAGGTTACAATGCTAAGGCCTTTACAATCTGTCTCCATAGTGATGGTAACACTTAATATTTGGTGAACACTTCCTATGTGTTAGCCACTGCTCCAAGTATATATGTATTGACCTGCTGAATCCTCAAAACAATAAGAGCAAATTTGGAAATACCACAAATATATGGAGGTTAAAGAATATCCCACTAAAGAACAAATTGGTTAACCAGGAAGTTAAAGAAGAAATTTAAAAAATTACATGGAAGCAGCCCTTTGTCTGTAGTGTTTTTGTGAATATCTTCTCCCATTCTGTGGGTTGCCTGTTTGTTTTGTTGACTGTTTCCTTTGCTGTGTAGAAGCTTTTGATCTTGATGGAGTCCCAAAAATTCATTTTTGCTTTCGTTTCCTTTGCCTTTGGAGACATATTTTGAAAGAAGTGGCTGTGGACAATGTTGAAGAGGTTACTGTCTATGTTCTCCTCTAGGATTTTGATAGATTCCTGCCTCACATTGGGGTCTTTTATCCATTTTGAGTTTATCTTTGTGTATGGTGTAAGAGAATGGTCAAGTTTCATTCTTCTACACATAGCTGTCCAATTTTCCCAGCACCAAAAGACAGTACAAAGGGCTGATATCCAAGATTTATAAAGAACTCCTCAAACTCAACACACCAAAACCAGATAATCATGTCAAAAAATGGGCAGAAGACATGAACAGACACTTCTCCAAAGAAGACATACAAATGGCTAACAGACACATGAAAAAATGTTCATCATCACTAGCCATCAGGGAGTTTCAAATGAAGACCACATTGAGATACCACCTTACACCAGTTAGAATGGCCAAAATCAACCAGACAGTAAACAATAAGTGTTGGAGAAGATGTGGAGAAAGGGGAACCCTCTTACACTCTTGTTGGGAATGCAAATTGGTGCAGCCACTTTGGAAAACAGTATGGAGATTCTTTAAGAAATTAAAAATAGAGCTTCCCTGTGACCCTGCAATTTCACTACTGGGTATTTACCCCAAAGATACAGATGCAGTGAAAAGAAGGGCCATCTGTACCCCACTGTTCATAGCAGTAATGACTGCCATCACCAAACTGTGGAAAGAACCAAGATGCCCTTCAATGGATGAATGGATAAAGAAGATATGGCTCATATATACAATGGAATATTATTCAGTCATCAGAAAAAATGAATACCCAGCTTTTGTATCAACATGGATGGATCTGGAAGAGATTATGCTGAGTGAAATAAGTCAAGCAGAGAGAGTCAATTATCATATGGTTTCACTTGAAGAGCATAAGGAATAACACTGAGGACATTGAGAGATGGAGAGGAGAAGTGAGTGGGGGAAATCAGAGGGGGAGACAAACCATGTGAGACTGTGGACTCTGAGAAAAAAACTGAGCGTTTTGGAGGAGAGGGGGGTGGGGGCTGGGTGAACCTGGTGATGGGTATTTTGGAGGGCACATATTGCATGGAGCACTGGGTATGGTGCATAAACAATGAATTTTGGAACACTGAAAAAAATAAAATTAAATTAAAAAATACATGGAAGCAAATGAAAATGAAACACAATAAACGTTTCAGAAGCAGCAAAGGTAGTCCTAAGAGCTAAGTATACTGCAATATAGGCCACTTTTGGAAGAAAAGTCTCAAACACACAACCTAACCTTACATTTAAAGGAGCTAGAAGACAGAAGGAGTCAAGATGGCGGAGAAGTAGCAGGCTGAGATGACATGAGGTAGCAGGAGATCAGCTAGACAGCTTATCTAACCATTGTGAACACCTACAAATCCAACAGGAAATTGAAGAGAAGAAGAGCAACAATTCTAGAAACAAAATCGACCACTTTCTGAAAGGTAGGACCTACAGAGAAGTGAATCCAAAGCGACGGGAAGATAGACTGCATGGGGAGGGTCTGGCTCCTGGCAAGCGGCGGAGCAATGGAGCACAAAATCGGGACTTTTAAAAGTCTGCTCCATGGAGGGACATCACTCCAGAGGCTAAACCGGGGGGAAGCCCAGGCGGGGTCAGAGTAACCCCAGGTCCCGTGGGGTCACAGAAGGACCGGGGGTGTCTGAGTGCCGCAGAGCTCACAGGTATTAGAGCGGGGAAGCCGGCTACAGCAACAAAGCTGAGGAGTGAGCTCTCAGCCCGGGGTTACCTTGAGCCAGTCGCAGGCTGGGTGGGCTCGGAGCGCGGCTGGAGGCCACGGAGACGGAAGCGACCTGGCGCATTTCTCCAAGTGCCAGCAATTGACCGCTTTCCTACTGGTGCGACCGCAGGCCAGGGAGGTGGGGCGGTTGGGCGCTTTTCTTTGCGGGTGCACTGAGGAGCGGAACCCCAAGCTCTCGGCTCCTTCGGGACAAGAGATTGGGAGGCCGCCATCTTCATTCCCATCCTCCGGAACTCTACGGAAAGTGCTCAGGGAAAAAAAGCTCCCGAAAGCAAACCTGAGCGGATTACTTAGCCCGACCCCTGGCAAGGGCAGTGCAATTCCGCCTGCAGCAAAGACACTTGAGAATAACCACAACAGGCCCCTCCCCCAGAAGATCAACAAGAAACCCAGCCAAGACCAACTTCACTCACCAAGAACAGCAGAATTCTAGAGGAGGAGAAAGCAAATCTTATGTGGACAAAATGACAAGGCGAAAAAACTCACCACAAAAAAAAGAACAAGAGGCAGAACTAAAGGCTGGAGACCTAATCAATACGGACATTGGTAACATGACAGATCTAGAGTTCAGAATGACGATTCTCAAGGTTCTAGCCGGGCTTGAAAAAGGCATAGAAGATATTAGAGAAACCCTCTCCGGAGAGATAAAAGCCCTTTCTGGAGAAATAAAAGAACTAAAATCTAACCAAGTTCAAATAAAAAAAGCTATTAATGAGGTGCAATCAAAAATGGAAGCTCTTACTGCTAGGATAAATGAGGCAGAAGAAAGAATTAGTGACATAGAAGACCAAATGACAGAGAATAAAGAAGCTGAGCAAAAGAGAGACAAACAAATACTGGACCACGAGGAGAGAATTCGAGAGATAAGTGACACCATAAGACGACACAACATTAGAATAATTGGGATTCCAGAAGAAGAATGAAGAGAGAGGGGAGCAGAAGGTATATTGGAGACAATTATTGGAGAGAATTTCCCTAATATGGCAAAGGGAACAAACATCAAAATCCAGGAGATGCTAAGAATGCCCCTCAAAAATCAATAAAAAGCTGGTTCTTTGAAAGAATTAATAAGATTGACAAACCCCTGGCAAGACTTATCAAAAAGAAAAGAGAAAGGACGCAAATAAATAAAATCATGAATGAAAGAGGAGAGATCACAACCAACACCAAAGAAATACAAACAATTATAAGAACATACTACGAGCAACTCTATGCCAACAAATTTGACAATCTGGAAGAAATGGATACATTTCTAGAGACATATAAACTACCACAACTGAACCAGGAAGAAATAGATAACCTGAACAGACCCATAACCAGTAAGGAGATTGAAACAGTCATCAAAAATCTCCAAACAAACAAAAGTCCAGGACCAGACGGCTTCCCAGGGGAATTCTACCAAACATTTAAAGAAGAATTAATTCCTAGTTTCCTGAAACTGTTCCAAAAAACAGAAATGGAAGGAAAACTTCCAAACTCATTTTATGAGGCCAGCATCACCTTGATCCCAAAACCAGACAAGGATCCCACCAAAAAAGAGAATTACAGACCAATATCCTTGATGAACACAGATGCGAAAATTCTCACCAAAATACTGGCCAATAGGATCCAACAGTCCATTAAAAGGATTATTCACCACGACCAAGTGGGATTTATTCCAGGGCTGCAAGGTTGGTTCAACATCCGCAAATCCATCCATATGATACAATACATTAATAAAAGAAAGAATAAGAACCATATGATACTCTCAATAGATGCTGAGAAAGCATTTGACAAAGTGCAGCATCCCTTCCTGATTAAAACTCTTCAAAGTGTAGGGATAGAAAGCACATACCTCAATATTATCAAAGCCATCTATGAAAAACCCACCGCAAATATCATTCTCAATGGAGAAAAACTGAAAGCTTTTCCGCTAAGGTCAGGAACACGACAAGGATGTCCGTTATCACCACTGCTGTTCAACATTGTACTAGAAGTCCTAGCCTCAGCAATCAGACAACAAAAAGAAATTAAAGGCATCCAAATTGGCAAAGAAGAAGTCAAACTCTCACTCTTTGCAGATGATATGATACTGTATGTGGAAAACCCAAAAGGCTCCACTCCAAAACTGCTAGAACTTGTACAGGAATTCAGTAAAGTGTCAGGATATACAGTCAATGCACAGAAATCAGTCGCATTTCTTTACACTAACAACAAAACAGAAGAAAGAGAAATTGAGGAGTCAGTCCCATTTACAATCGCACCCAAAACCATAAGATACCTAGGAATAAATCTAACCAAAGAGGCAAAGAATCTGTACTCAGAAAACTATAAAGTACTCATGAAAGTAATTGAGGAAGACACAAAGAAATGGAAACATGTTCCATGCTCATGGATTGGAAGAACAAATATTGTGAAAATGTCTATTCTACCTAAAGCAATCTACACATTTAATGCAATCCCTATCAAAATCCCATCCATTTTTTTAAAGAAATAGAACAAATAATCCTAAAATTTATATGGAACCACAAAAGACCTCAAATAGCCAAAGGAATATTGAAGAAGAAAGCCAAAGTCGGTGGCATCACAATTCCAGACTTCAAGCTCTATTACAAAGCTGTCATCATCAAGACAGTATGGTACTGGCACAAAAACAGACATATAGATCAATGGAACAGAATAGAGAGCCCAGAAATAGACCCTCAACTCTATGGTCAACTAATCTTCGACAAAGCAGGAAAGAATGTCCAGTGGAAAAAAGACAGTCTCTTCAACAAATGGTGCTGGGAAAATTGGACAGCCACATGCAGAAAAATGAAATTGAACTATTTCCTTACACCACACACGAAAATAGACTCAAAATGAATGAAGGACCTCAATGTGAGAAAGGAATCCATCAAAATCCTTGAGCAGAATGCAGGCAGCAACCTCTTTGACCTCAACCGCAGTAACTTCTTCCTAGGAACATCGCCAAAGGCAACAGAAACAAGGGCAAAAATGAACTATTGGAATTTCATCAAGATAAAAAGCTTTTGCACAGCAAAGGAAACAGTTAACAAAACCAAAAGACAACTGACAGAATGGGAGAAGTTATTTGCAAACGACATATCAGATAAAGGGCTAGTATCCAAAATCTATAAAGAGCTTATCAAACTCAACACCCAAAGAACAAAGAATCCAATCACGAAATGGGCAGAGGACATGAACAGACATTTCTGCAAAGAAGACATCCAGATGGCCAACAGACACATGAAAAAGTGCTCCACATCACTCGTCATCAGGGAAATACAAACCAAAACCACAATGAGATACCACCTCACACCAGTCAGAATGGCTAAAATTAACAAGTCAAGAAATGACAGAGGCTGGTGAGGATGCGGAGAGAGGGGAACCCTCCTACACTGCTGGTGGGAATGCAAGCTGGTGCAACCACTCTGGAAAACAGTGGGAGGTTTCTCAAAAAACTGAAAATAGAGCTACCCTATGACCCAGCAATTGCACTACTGGGTATATATCCTAAAGATACAAACGTGGTGCTCCAAAGGGGCACGTGCACCCAAATGTTTATAGCAGCAATGTCCTCAATAGCCAAACTGTGGAAAGAACCTAGATGTCCATCAACAGATGAATGGATAAAGAAGTTGTGTTATATATACACAATGGAATACTATGCAGCCATCAAAAGAAATGAAATTTTGCCATTTGCGACGATGTGGATGGAACTAGAGGGTATTATGCTTAGCGAAATAAGTCAATCGGAGAAAGATAACTATCATATGATCTCTTTGATATGAGGAAGTGGAGATGCAATGTGGGGGGGTTGGGGGGAGGTAGGAAAAGAAAAATTGAAAAGATGGGATTGGGTGGGAGACAAACCATAAAAGACTCAATCTCAAAAAACAGACTGAGGGTTGCTGAGGGAGGGGGGATGGGAGAGGGTGATGGGGATATGGGCATTGGGGAGGGTATGTGCTATGAGGAGTGCTGTGAAATGTGTAAACCTAGCAATTCACAGACCTGTACTCCTGGGGATAAAAATACATTATATGTTTATTAAAATAAAAAAAAATTAAGGGAGCTAGAAAAGGAACATCGAATAAAGCCTGAAGTCAGCAGAAGGGAAATAATGAAGATTAAGGCAGAAATAAACAATATAGAAACTAAAAAAAAAACAACAACAAAACAACAAAAACAAAATAAAAAAACCCAGTAGAATAGATTAACTAAACTAAGAACTGGTTCCTCAAAAGAATTTACATAAAATCATAATGAAAGAGGAGAGATCACAACTAATACCACAGAAATACAAACAATTATAAGAGTACTATGAAAAACTATATGCCAACAAACTGGACAACATGGAAGAAATGGACAGATTCCTAGAAAGTTAAAAACTACCAAAACTGAAACAGGAAGAAATAGAAAATTTGAACAGACCCATAATCAGCAAAAGAATTGAATCAGTAGTAAAATAACTCAACAACAAACATAAGTCCAGGACCAGATGGCTTCCTAAGAGAATTCTACCAGACATTAAGGAAGAGTTAATACCTATTTTCCTAAAACTGTTTCAAAAAGTAGAAACAGAAGGAAAACTTCCAAACTCATTCCACAAAGCCAGTATTAACTTAATTCCAAAACCAAAGACCCCAGTAAAAGGAGAATTACAGGCCAATACCCCTTATGAACATGGATGCAAAAATTTTCAATAAAATACTAGCAAATTGAATTTAACAGTATATTAAAAGTATATTCATCATGTTCAAATGTAATTTATCCTGGGCTGCAGGGTTAGTTCAGCATTCCCAAATCAATCAATGTGATACACTACATTAATAAAAGAAAGGATAAGAATCATATGATCCTGCAACTAGATGCAGAAGATGGATTTGAAAGAATAAAACATCCTCTCTTGATAAAAACTCTCAACAAAGTAGGGACAGATGGAAGATACCTTAACATCATAAAGGCCACATATGAAAGACCTGCAGCTACCATCCTTAATGGAGAAAAACTGAGAGCATTTCCTCTATGGTCAAGAACAGGACAAGGATTTCCACTCTCACCATTACTATTTAACATAGTACTGGAAGTTTTAGACTCAGCAATCAGAAAACAAATAGAAATAAAATGCATCCATTGGCAAGGAAGAAGTCAGATTTTCACTATTTGTAGATGACATGATACTATATGTAGAAAACACAAAAGACTATCAAAAAACTGCTTGAACTAATACACGAATTCAGCAAAGTTGTAGGATATAAAACTGATGTACAGAAATCTGTTGCATTTCTGTACAATAATGAAGCAGCACGAAAAAAATCAGGGAATAGATCCCATTTGCAATTTCACCAAAAACAACAAAATACCTAGGAATAAACCCAATGAAAGAGGTAAAAATCTGTACTCTGAAAACTATAGATCACTTATGAAAGGAATTGAAGAGGACACAAAGAAATGGAAAAGCATTCCATGCTTATGGATTGAAGGAACAAGCATTGTTAAAATGTCTGTACTACTCAAAGGTATCTACTCATGGAATGCAATCCGTATCAAAATACTGCCAGCATTTTTCACAGAGCTAGAACAAACAATCCTAAAATTTGTATGGAACCAGAAAAGACCCTGAATTGCCAGGGGAATGTTGAAAAAGAAAACCAAAGCTGGGGGCATCACAGTGCCTGATTTCAAGCTATATTACAAAGCTGTGGCCATCAAGACAGCATGGTACTGGCACAAAAAGAGACACATAGATCAATGGAACAGAATAGAGAGTCCAGAAATGGACCTTCAACTCTGGTCAACTAATCTTCAACAAAGCAGGAAAGAATATCCAGAAAAAAGACAGTCTCTTCAATAAATGGTGCTGGGAAAATTGGACAGCCACATACAGAAGAATGAATTTGGACCATTTTCTTATACCATACAAAAACACAAAATCAAAATGGATGAAAGACCTCAATGTGAGACAGGAATCCATCAAAATCCTAGAGGAGAACACAGGCAGGAACCTCACTGACCTCGGAGAGACCAACTTCTTGCAAGACATGCCTCTAAAGGCAAGGGTAACAAAAGTTAAAATGAACTATTGGGACTTCATAAAGATATAAAGCTTCTGCATGGCAAAGGAAACAGTCAATAACTAAAAGGCAATCTATGGAATGGGAGTAGATATTTGCAAATGACATAACAGATAAAGGGCTGGTATCAGGATCTAAAAAGAACTTACCAAACTCAACACCCAAAAAGCAAAAAATCCAGTTAAGAAATGGGCAGAAGATATGAATAGACACTTTTTCAAAGAAGACATCCAGATGACTAACATATACATGAAAAGATGTTCAACATCACTTATCATCAGGGAAATACAAATCAAAACCACAATGAGATACTGCCTCATATCTGTCAGACTGGCTAAAAATTAATGACACAAGAAACAACAGGTGTTGGCGAGAATGAGGGGAAAGGGGAATGCTCTTGCACTGTTGGGAATGCAAACTGGTGCAGCCACTCTGCAGAACAGTTTGGAGGTTCCTCAGGAAGTTAAAAATAGGACTACCTTATGATTCAGCAATTTAACTGCTAGGTATTTACCCAACCTCTAGGTATTTATCAAAATGATAAAAAATACATATTTGAAGGGTTGTGTGCACGCTGATGTTTATAGCAGCATTATCAACAATAGGCAAACTATGGAGAGAGCTCTGATGTCAGTCAACTGATGAACAGATAATATACAATTATTACTGTATATATACAATTATCATTGTATATATATAATTATTGTATATATACAATGGAATATTACTCAGCCATCAAAAGAAACAAAATTCTGCCATTTATGATGATGTGGATGGACCTATAGTGTATTATGCTAAGTGAAATAAGTCAGTTAGAGAAAGACAAATACCATATGATTTCACTCATATGTAGAATTTAAGAAACAAAACAGATGAATGTATGTCAAGAGGGAAAAGAAAAAAAGGAGAGAGGGAAACAAGCCATAAAGTGACTCTTAAGGATAGAGAACAAACCATGGGTTGTTGAAGGGAAGGGGGTAGTATGGACTAGATGAGTGATGGGTATTAAAGAGGGCACTTGTTGGGGCGCCTGGGTGGCTCAGTGGGTTAAAGCCTCTGCCTTTGGCTCAGCTCATGATCCCAGGCTTCTGGGATCGAGGTCCACATTGGGCTTCTGTTCAGCAGGGAGCCTACTTCCCTTCTTCTCTCTCTGCCTGCCTCTCTGCCTACTTGTGATCTCTCTCTCTCTCTGTGTCAAATAAATAAATAAAATCTTTAAAAAAAATCTTTAAAGAGGGCACTTGTGATGAGCACTGGGTATTGTTTGTGTAGGTGATGAATTACTGAATTCTACTCCAGAAACCATTATTGCACCACATGTTAACTAACAAAATTTAAATAAAATAAAATAAAAAACCCAACATTAAGACCATTCTGTTATTGTCTCCATTCTCAAGGTGGGGTACATTCTCTGAGGTACAGAGATTTAGTAATGTGTCCAGGATTACTTACACAGGTGCTAAAATTCACACTTAGGCTGTTTAGTACCAAAACTCATGCTTTTAACAACTGCCCTGTGCTGTTCTCCATGCAGCATGCCAGGCCTTGTACCATCACAACTTTCTAAGCACACAATGCTACAGTCAAATTGGGCTTGTCACTGTCTCCTAGATATTTTATGCCTGTTTTCTTAAGGGTCTTCCCATTTTTCCCTTGCCCCAGTGATATAACTGGAATGTTCTTGCTGCTCTCAACCTATCCAAGTTAGGCTGATACTGCAGGTCCCAAATCAGATCTTCTTTTCCCTGACCCTTATTCACTAAGATGGCTGAGCTTATGACCTGAATTGTGGCTTTGCAGGATTAGCAGGTAATTGGAGGTTAAAGGGCAGAACTCTAGTCCCAAACCTGGTATCAGTAGCTGTGGAGCTATGGGATAATCTCTTCCTTTTTTTTCTAAATGGTATGTGTGTTCAAAAGAAGAAGACTACTTAAGAGCTTGTCCTGGGGGGGGGGGGCTCTGGTTCCATGCTAGGGAAAGAGTGTTCCCCCAAAGATTTGCCTTTGAATGACTGTCATGAGTTTTTTTTTTTTTTCAAAGTGTACTGGGGAGAGATTATATTTGGGTTTGGCTTCCTCTTTTGTTTTTGGACAACAGCATGATTCCACTTCCTCAGGAGTGTTGAGTGGTATGGTATCACTTGTGCTGGTTCCCAGCAATCTTTACAGAGCTTCTAATTAGGGACCGGTAGCAGAGAAAGAGTGCAGAGGAATGTTGCATGCTGTGACAATTGCTGGACAAAGAGCAAAGTAGTGAAGAATAGCTGTAATGAGTGAGATTTGGATAGAGGGAGGGGCAGGAGGCAGGTAAGGAGATATGACAGAAAGGATGGTGGTACTAGTCATGCCCATTCCTTTTGGAATAGGATTTTTCTATCTTCATAGTTCTTTAGGGACTTAATCACTTTTGCATGAGGGAGTCAAAAGTCACACTATCTTTATCTTATTTGTTTTTTTTAGGCACACATGTTCCATAAAGGCAGTACCAGCAGATCTTTCCTAGACAGGTTGTATTATTTGAGGGGTTCCTTGTCTCCCCCATAAACCTGTGTCTGATTGAGGGCAGTAATATATCTTTACTGTTGTTTTGGCCATTCCTCACACCTTGCCCAGGACACAGTGATTATTAAATATCTGTTGAATGAATACATGGATATTCTATGTCTGATAAACCAAGAGATTGTATTATGAAAGTTTATTCTAAGAAAGAAAGGACCATACAGATGTTATTGATTTTATTCAGTGGACATTATTGAGCTGGAATGTGCATAAGGTAGTGACACCAGTACAAAGGAGTCCTCAAGTTAAGATTGTATCTAGAACAGAAGTGTATTATATGGTTTTATAGGTGTTTATTCTAGTACAGCACAGTCAGAAGAAAGCAGGTGAGCCCTGGCCCTGTGTGTACTAGTAGTAAGTGTAGTGGGATCCACTATAGGAACATAAATATCCCTGCCAAAAATTTCCCATTTTCTGCCAAGGGATCAGGAACATACCAGATGTTCAAGAAATATATGTCAAATAGGGTGACAGAATGGTAAAAAAAAAAAAAAAAAAACAAACAAGACCCATCTATGGGCTGCCTACAAGATACTCACTTCAGACCTGAAGACACCAGCAGGTGGAAACTGAGGGGATGGATAATAATTTATCATGCAAATGGATCTCAAAAGAAAGGCAGAGTAGCAAAACTTGTATTGGACAAACTAGACTTTATTTTTTTTAATTTAATTTAATTTTTTCAGTGTTCCAAGATTCGTTGTTTATGCACCCAAACTAGGCTTTAAAGCAAAGACTCTATCAAGAGCTGAATTAGAGCACTATGTAATAATAAAGGGGACAATCTAACAAGAAGACAGAGCAATTTTAAATATGTATGCACCGAACATAGGAGAACCCCAATACAAATTTAAACACAAAACAATTAATATCAAACATAAAAGAACTCATTCAGAATAATACAATAGTAGTAGGGGACTTTAATATCCCACTTACATCAAAGGACAGATCATTTAAACAGAAAATCACAAAGAAATAATGGCTTTTAATGACACACTGGACCAGATGAATTTAACAGATATATTCAGAATATCCCATCCTAACACAGCAGAATATACATTCTTTTGAAGTGTATACAGAACATCACATATTAGGCCACAAAACAAGCCTCAACAAATTCAAGAAGATCAAAGTCATACCACGCATCTTTTCTGACCACAATGCTATGAAACTAGAAGTCAACCACAAGTCTTACCCCTCTGGTAACCATCAGTGTATATAATGGAATATTATTCAACCATAAAAAGGGATGAGATCCTGCCATGTGTGACAACATGGATGGACCTAGAAGGTATTATCCTAAGTAAAATTAGTCAGAGTAAGAAAGACAGATACCATATTATTTCACTCATATGTGGAATCTAAAAGTTACAGCATAAAGAATATGGTCAATAATACTGTAATATCATTGTGTGGTGACAGACTGTAATTACACTTGTGGTGAGCATAGCATAAATATATTCCTGATAACATATAATATTGGGGGTCTTTTCATGTATTTATTGACCATCTATATATCTACTTTGGTGAAATGTTCAAATCTTTTGTCCATTTTTTTGTTGGATTGTTTTCTTATTATTGAGTTTTCACAGTTCTTTATTCTAAATACAAGTTCTTTATCAGATGTGTCGATTTTCTATAGATGTATAATAAGTTACCATGAACTTAACAACTTTAAATAATACCCATTTATTAGCTGAGTTTTGCAGGTTTGAAGTTCGGCACAGTGTTGCTATGTTCTGTGCTCAGCATCTCACAAAGCTGAAATTAAAGTGGTGGTTGGTCTGAGTTCTTGTCTGGAGGCTCTGGGGGAAAATCCACATCCAAGATGATTCTTGTAGGCACAGAATTCAGTTACTTGTGGCTGTAGGATGGAGGTCTCCATTGTCTGTCATCCAAAAGTCACTCTTAGCTCGTAGAGGCTGCTCACATGTCTTGCTATGTGGTCCCCTCCATCTTCCAGCACGGTTTGTTGAAACAAACAAACAAACAAACAAACAAAAAACCAAAAAAACACAAACTATCCTATTTCCCCTGAATTGCCTTTGTAGGTAGTTAAAAATCATTTATCCAAATATATGTGAATCTATTTCCAAACTTTCTATTCTGCTTCATTGATCTATTCATTGATCTCTATTTCAATACCACCGTGTGTGTTTGTTCTTTTTAATACTTTATTTATTTAAGAGAGAGAGAGAGAGAGAAAGAGAGAGAGAGAGATCACAAGTAGGCAGAGAGGCAGGCAGAGAGAAAGGGGGAAGCAGGCTCCCTGCTGAGCAGAGAGCCAGATGCGGGGCTCGATCCCAGGACCCTGAGATCATGACCTGAACCGAAGGCAGAAGCTTAACCCCCTGAGCCACCCAGGTGCCCCATGTGTTTGGGTTTTGTAAGTCTTGAAATCAGATGCTGGAAGTCCTCCAACATTGTTTTTCTTTTTTCAAAGTTGTTTCGGCTATTCTAGATTGTACATATTTCCATATGAATTTCCATATGACTCAGCTTGTTCATATCTAAAAAAAGGCCTGCTGGAATTTTGATTGGGATTGTGTTAAATCCAGAGATCACATTGGGGAGAAATGACATCTGAACATTATGAACACAGTATATTTACACCTTAGGTTTTCTTGATTTCCTTCATCACTGTTTTTCAGTTTTCAGCATATATATCCTGTATATATTTTTGTCAGATATATCTATAAGTATTTCATTTTTGATGCTATTATCACTTATTTGTTGTAGTAGCTCTTATATAGATTATATAGGTTTGTATGCATAGACAACTATGTCATCCTCAAACAAAGAATGTTTTACTGATTTCTTTTCAGTTTTTTTTTTGGTCTTTTATGTATTTTTCTTACCTTATTGTACTGACTAGGTCTAGGACCTGCAGTATTATGTTGAAAAGAAATGATGAGAATGGAAATTTTTTCCTTGATTCTGACTTCAGGGAAAAATCATTCAGTTTTTCACCATTAACTATGATGTTAACAGTAGTTTTTTTTTTTTTTCATAGTTGTTCTTTATCAGGTTGAGGAAATTTTCCTTTGTTCTTAGCATCCTGAGAATTTTTTTTATATCAGGAGTAGATGTTACATTTTATCAAATGTTTTTTATGCCTCTGTTGAGATTATCATATATTTGTTTAAAAATTGTTAATATGGTGAATTACACTGATTGATTTTGAAGTATTACATCGATGTGGTATTCCTTGGATAAACCCCATTTGGTCATGATGTATCAACCTTTTTTTATATTGCTGAATTCTATTTGCTAAAATTTTGTTTAGAATTTTGGACCTATGTTAATGAGGGATATTGGTCTTTGGTTTGCTTCTTTTATTATCTTTGTCCAGTTTTGGTATCAGAATAATACTGGCCTCTAAGAATGAGGTGGGAAGTAGTCCTGCCTCTTCATTTTTTTTTTTTTTTTGCAAGAGTTTGGGCAGAATTGACATTATTTCTTCCAGTGATGCCATCTTGGAATGGAGGGTTTTTTGGTGGGAAAGTTTTTTATTGACAAATTCAACTTCTTTAATAGATATAGGACTACTCACATCAAGACCAGGACTAGGATAAGACAAGGGGGCACTTGACTTTCAGGGTTGTGTAAGTCCTAGAGAGGGATCAGCATAGAGCTTTCAAACCATCAGTACCTTCAGCGGGTGGGAAACAAGCGTCTTAGTTCTGAATAGTGGAGCTGAGAGGCACAGCATAGCGTCCACTACACTGTTTAGTACACTTTAATTCATTCCATAGCATTGACATGGACATTCTTAATTTCTTGTATCTATTAAAGAACCTTGGCATGTATTTTGCAAGAGTGATTTTAGGGTGAACCCAGCTATCAGCTGCAGTCAAGATTCTGTTCCCAAGTAGTCAAAGCTGGTATACAACAATCTCCCTCTCCCCTTCTTACTGTGATCCAAACATTAACAGGACTTAATTTATCATCAGGGCTTTGAGGTGATGGGACAGAGTATATGCAGGTTCATATTCATGGGGTTAGGACCAAGGTCCTGGCCCAGAGGTTTAGATATGGGTGGGAGAGGAGTCAAAAAGAGGGAAATAGAGGTCACCAGAAATAAACAGAACTGCTTTTGAGCCATTTTCCGGTTCCTGCCTTGCTGTGAGCTCTTGGATGTAGTGATTAGATAATGAACCATTTCCCCCCACTTCTTGCATAGAGGGTAGCAACTTTCATTTCCATCTCATGGTCCAAAGAGAAGCAGAAAAACTGTGTAAAACTGTGTTGTATAACATAGTGCTGAATTTGAATATGATAGAGAACATTTTGAGAGGACACCCTTCACCAGATTGTATCCACTGCTGCCTATGAGTAAATAGGGCATTCCCTACATAAAGACATCATTTTAATTTGAGCAAAAAGAAAACCATGTCAAAGTAGCCTTGTTTTAAGATAGATTTAGATGAGATATAGTAAATAATGAAAGTCTATATGATCCCAGTTCCCTCTTGCCATGCTCTGAACTGAGAGATGCTAAAATCACGCCTTTAAAATAACCCTCTTTTCCTTAGTTCTAATCCTAGCTGGATTCTTGGCCCCATAGCTGCATCACTTAGTTTCCACATATATGAAGGACCAGCCCTATCTCATGTACTCTTTCTAGTCAGGGAAAATCCATGGAGTCCTTGACCCATAGCACACAGCTCAGCATTGAGTCAGCCTTGTCTTCTTCCCGATAGATCCCTCCCATGCTTAAGTGCCTATCCTGGTGTGGCTGTGCTCTTGTCTTGTGCTAACCTGTCCTCCCAGGCATTAGATGCTTACATCTTGATTCCAGGCCTGATGATAGGATCCTTGTTAAGTTCTGCTTTACTTCTCCTACACAATGCCCTGCCTGCCACCCTCTCATTCCTCCATCACTGCTGGACTTCCCTGATGTCAA
Organism: Martes martes; assembly: GCF_963455335.1. NCBI lineage: Eukaryota > Metazoa > Chordata > Mammalia > Carnivora > Mustelidae > Martes > Martes martes. The sequence goes on from NC_137897.1 coordinate 79,550,567, forward strand.
TTGCCTATTGTCCAACTGTTCCTCTTTCAATTTCTTGGTGTTTTTTCCCTTCAGGACAGAAATTTTCCTGGTATCTACATCAGCATTGTATAGCAGGGTACTGATAGTAAATTGTTATGTGACCTGTGGCAAGTTACTGAACATTTCTGTACCTCATTTTTTATGTCTCAGCTTTAAATGGTAATAAAAGTACCTACGTGTTGTGAAAAGTGATAATCAGAATGTCTGGTGTGTACTTACCAAGTACTCAATAAACATTGGCTATTACACTGGGAACTACCTGGATCACCCATTATTCGGGTTTAGGTGGGTTTGTCTCAGCCACTCTTCCCAGCTATCTCACTTGATCCACCTGATTCTGTCATGGCTAATGGAAAAGCCACCCCTTTCTTTCTTGTTCCAGGGAATGGGGAGGAAGTGAAAAGAAAATGGTTTACCCTAGGCTTTGCTTAGTTGGGTTAACTGGCAAAGCTCTGATTCTGACCTGAGTGACTTTTCCCCTCAGGTTGGGGAGAGGAAAGCCTGCTTCTTCTGAAAATTGGAATGACTTCTCTAGAAGGAACACAAAAGGAACATCTCAATTCTTTTCCACTGGACATCTTTTCAATCTCAGTGATAAGACAGAGGGAGGGAGAAACCCATAAATTCTCTGCTGGGTGCATAATGGAGACCTCTGGGTACCAGGATAGATGAGATGAAAATACAAAACAAAATAAAATAACTGTTTTAGTGTCTTCAGTAAGTGCAAGATAAGCCAATGGAAAAGAACTTGCTCAGAGGCTATGCCCTGGATTCATTAACAGAAGGGTCTTGCCACGGAGCCAACTGGCCCAGAAACCTGCATAAGAGTCCAGCTTTTTAGATTCCTTCTGGAGTTCTCCAGGGCTCCAGATAAAGTGATATATGCCAGAGGCCCAGCCCACTGAGAGTCTTTTTTCATCTGTTGCCTTGAAGTCCTCTACGCCCAAATAGAGATGACCCAGCATGGAGGACTGCACTTTTGGGATGAGTCAAATTCTCCAAGTAACTTCTGCTTCAGGCTTGAAGCCAGAAAATTCTTACCATTAATTATTTCTTAGGGGATTTGGGAGATATTCATTTTAGCCTGATTAAGACAGTATATACATATTAATAGGGATTATTTAGTAATTAATTCATTGGTACCAACTGACACACTAGCAGAGAGTGGGGACCTGTGAGAGTTGTATTTTGGGTTGGACCTGAGATAGATAAGGTTTTATGTAGATAGTGGTACAGAGTGGGGAAAGGGTGGTAGGGAAAATCAGGCAGGGACAAATTTGAAAATGCGGGCTTAGAAAATGGAAACTCATTTTGGCTTCTGATGAGGACAACGTAACTAGGGAAGTTAAATCCACTGGGGAGAAAAAGAAAAAACAAAAACATGATACCTTCCAAGACAAACGGAAATGATTCTTGGATTATTCAGTTTTAAATGAGCTGTACATTGGCTGTGCCTTCTTTGGTCATGAGCCCAGGGAGTAGAGTCTATCAGTGGACAGAAATGCCCAGGGATCCTATAAGGGTAAGAAGTACTTGGGATTCCCTGTCTCTGTCTGTTCTTCAAACTCTGAACAGAACTGAGCTAGTTCCTCCTCCTATCCAGATCTTGCCTTATCTTCATGGTCCAGCTCAGCAATCTCCTCTTTGAGTTCTTCCCTGTTTGCCTGTCTCTAGTGCTCTTTCCTCCTGTGAATTCCACACTGGGTATAGATGGGTATTTAATTTTACAGAATCCTTTCATGTGTTTATATCCTATCTCTCTGCCTGGAAGAGAAGCCATAGAAGGCAGGGCCCATTGCTCATTTATGTTTCTAGCACCACAGCATCTGCCACAGAGTCTGCTCTCAGTTGATATTTGAAGCCCTGTCTAGGCAAACCTGCAATTTTACCTATGCCCCTGAAAATACTTGCAAGCCTTTCCTTTCTTCTAACATTTTTTAAATGATAAATTATAGGCATAACATATGACTACATTGTCATTGTAAAATTTCAAATGATATAGATGGTGTTAAATTCTCTTTGACCTTCACCACCCTTCTCATCCCAGTCCTCTTTTTGGAGATTATCACAGTTTACAGTTTGGTGGGTATCCTTATAAGCATTTTTCTCTGCATACATGTATACACATACATGTATTCATAGAGATATATAGATTTATGTGTGTGTTTTCCTACAAACAGGTGTTATACTGCATTATCCTGCAGCTTGCTTTTTAAATTTAATGACATATTTTGGGGATCTTACCAGGATTGTAAGGCAGATTTACTTCCTTCTTGTAAACTGCTGCATTGTATTTCCTATGATAGAATATTGATCCCTTATTTATGCACATGTAGTGTTTTTCTAATTTTTGGTTTTAATTATTACAAACAACAGTATAATGAAAAAAACCTTATACATATCTCCTTGAGCACACACCTGAATGTTTCTCTAGAGAGAATATAAAAAAATAGAATTGCTGGGTCATAGGGTTTGTGTTTAAAAATTTTTTAAAAATATTGGTAACACACATAATAAAATGGAATAAAAATATATTTTTTAAATAAAATCTTCTGGTGTATTGGGCTGTTATAGGCCTTTCTGACCCATGTGAAAGCAGCTGGGAGACTGTCCTCCCTAAGACCTACTGCTTACAGCATCAATGAGATTTTTTTTTTTTAATTCTTGTCAATAAGGAGATAGTAAAATATTTATACAAGTCATTTCCTTTGCTTTATAGCTTTTATTTGGAGACTCTTAAACAATGTTATTTTATTACCAGTGTATAGCCCTAGGTGAAATTCAGAGTGACATTTGGGGTTTTAAGGCAACACAACAGCTAGGCAGTAACAGGCAAGGTAGCCCTGCTAACTCAAGGAAACTTCTTCTGGGCTTTACTACCATGGTGGTCTGATTGCTCCACTCTGTGCTCCAGAAAGCCAACTGAGAAACATGTTTTAGTATTAATAGGCAATGAGTGAGTGAGTTTAGAGGCACATTTCTCTGCACTTGGAAAAAATAGTCCAAAGTCTAGCCTTGCTGTCAGTGGGATGGTAAGCCATCCTGGAATACAAAGGCTGGCCCAGAACACTGAACACTCAGCAGTAGTTTAAAAATAAATGCAGTTCAATTAAAATAATTACAAAATTGAATTTTGAGGCAATCTTTTTTATTTTTTTTTGGTTGACTTTTTTTTTTATTATGTTATGTTAGTCACCATACAGTACATCCTTAGTTTTTGATATGATGTTCCATGATTCACTGTTTGGGTGTAACACCCTGTGCTCCATGCAATCTGTGCCCTCCTTAATACCCACCACCAGGTTAACCCATCCCCCCACCTCTCTCCCCTCTAAACCCCTCAGTTTGTTTCTCAGAGTCCATAGTTTGAGGCAGTCTTTAGATACTAAGGAATTGTTAATTTTTGGTGTTTGGTGTGATAATGACATTGAGGATGTGTAATAAAAATATCTATATTATTGGGGCACCTGGGTGGCTCAGTGGGTTAAGCCTCTGCCTTCGGCTCAGGTCATGATCTCAGGGTCCTGGGATCACAGAGCCCCGCATCGGGCTCTCTGCTCAGCAGGGAGCCTGCTTCCTCCCCCCTCTCTCTCTGTGCTTGCCTCTCTGCCTACTTGTGACCTCTGTCTGTCAAGTAAATGAATAAAATCTTTAAAAAAAATCTGTATTATTTAGAAATGCATACTGAACTATGTAGAGGCTAAAGGACATGTTTGAGATATGTTTTTAAATACTGTGGAAATAAGGAAAAAGATTATTAAAGTGTTGGTTGCAGCATTTTGTTACATGGTGCTTTGGATAGATCTATTTGGTTCATTATATTCTTTCTACAATTTAGTAGACATGAAAATGTTCATAGTGTCTGTTTATAATGAAAGAATGATAAAGATCCCACATGGAGAAATGGCACATTTAAAGCAACCTACCAAAGGAAAATATGGATTCATCTTCTGACATAAATTTTTAGGCACTGTTGAATATTCTCTTCTTTGATGAGATTTAGTTCAGGTCTGGCAAAAAAAAAATGGGGGCTGGACTAGATGACCTTTGAAGATCTATCTACTCAAGTATTGTAGTTCCATGGTACTCTAGGAATAGGCATTTACATTCAAGCCTAAGGTAAGGAAATCTGAATTTCTCTTACTGCTATTACATTTAGGGCATTTCTTTTCTTCTTTTCTTTCATTGAATATATTTGACATCTAACATTGTGTAAAGAGTATTTTGAAAACCTGAAATGTCACTTCAGAAATCATTTGAGTAGCCAACTCCCCTTTTATTTGTTGATTGGATTAAAAAAATTTTAAGTAATCTCTACACTCAACCTGGGGCTTGAACTCACAACCCTGAGATCAAGAGTCACACTCTATCAACTAAGCCGGCCAGATGCCCAGGATTTAAAAAAAAAATTTTAATAGTCAAATAGTTATGAGTATATATAATATCTATATTTTATTTAGTTTAATTCACAAATAAAATTGTGTATATTTAAAGTATACAATGTAATGATTTGATATACATATAATTTGTGAAATATGATGAAAATTATGTTAATTAGCACATCTACACCTCACACAGTTACCATTTTTTGTGTGTGTAGTGAGACTGATGAAGATCTATTCTCTTATGAAATTTCAAGTGTGAGGTACAGAATCATTAATTATAGTCACTATGCCATACATTAGATCCCCCAGAACTTATTCATCTTATAACTGAAAGCTTGTTTCCTTTGACTAGTATTTCCCCATTTCTCCCACTCCTCTAGCCCCTGGCAACCACCACTCTACTATCTGTTTCTACAAGTTCAAATTTTTCAGACTCCACATTTAAGTTTGGTCATATTTGTCTTTCTCTATCTGGTTTATTTTAGTGAGCATAATGTCCTTGTTTTTGTTACATCCATGTTGTTGCAAATGACCAGATTCCCTTATTTTGTATGACTGAATAGTATTCTATTGGGGGATGTGTAATAAAAATGTCTATTTATACTATTTAGAGATGCATACTTAGTTATGCCAAGGCTAAAAAGGCATGCTCGAAATGTGTTTTAAAATAGTTTAGAAATAAAGAATAAAGGGATATCTATGTGATTATATTTCTGTCCCTATCATCACATTTTCCTTATCCATTCACCTGTCATTCATCCATCAACAGACACTTAGGTTTTTTCTATACCTTGGGTGTTATGAATAATGCTGCTGTGAACATGGAGGGGGGTGCATAGCTATCTCTTTGAGATCCTGATTTCTTTTCTTTTGTGTATATACACAGAACTAGGATTACTGGAACATATGGTGGTTTTATTTTTAATTTTTTGAGGAAACTCCATACTGTTTCTCATAGTGGCTATGCCATTTTACATTCCCAACAACAGTGTACAAGGATACACTCTCCACACCCTTGGCAACACTTGTTATCTTTTGTCTTTTTGATAAGTCATCCTAACAGGTGTGAGTTGATAGTTCGTTGTGGTTTTTACTTGTCTTTTATTGATGGTCAATGATTTTGAGCACCTTTTCATATACCTATTGGCTATTTTTATGTCTTCTTTAGAAAAATATTTAGGTTCTTTTCCCATTTTTAAAAAAATTGGATTATTTAGTTTTCTTTGCTGTTAAGTTGTGTAAATTCCTATATATATTGGATATTAGCCCCTTATCGGATAGATGGTTTGCAAATATTTTCTTCCATTCCACAGGTTGCCATTTCATTTTTTTAAAAAAGATCTTATTTATTTGACAGAGAGAGACACAGCGAGAGAGGGAACACAAGCAGAGGGAGTGGGAGAGGGAGAAGCAGGCTTCCTGCCAAGCTGGTCGCCCGATGCGGGGCTTGATCCCAGGACTCTGGGATCATGACCGGAGGTGAAGGCAGACGCGTAACGAATGAGCCACCCAGGTGCCCCCAGGTTGCCATTTCATTTTATTGATTGCTTCCTTTGCTGTATGGAAGTTTTAAAGTTTGATATAGACTCATGTTTATTTTGTTTTTGTTTCCTATGTTTTTGGTGTCATATTCAAAATATCATTGCCAAGACCATTGTCAAGGAGTTGTCCCCCTAAGTTTTCTTCTAAGAGTTTTGTATTTTCAGGTCTTATATTTAAGTCTTTAATCCATTTCAAATTAGTTTTTGGGAATGGTGTAAGATAGGTGTCAAGCTCATTCTTTTGCATGTGGTTGTCCAGTTTTCCCAGCACCATTTATTGGATAGACTACCCTTTCCTCACTGAATATTTTTGGCTCTCTTATCAAATATTAGTTGACCATTTATTCATGGGTTTATTTCTGGACTGTCTGTTCTGTTCCATTTGTCTATGTGTCTGTTTTTTTTTAAAGGTTTTTATTTATTTATTCAACAGATAGAGATCACAAGTAGGCAGAGAGACAGGCAAAGAGAAAGGGGGAAGCAGGCTCCCTGTTGTGCAGAGAGCCCGACGTGGGGCTCAATCCCAGGACCCCAAGATCATGACCTGAGCCAAAGACAGAGGATTAACCCACTGAGCCACCCAGGTGCCCCTATGTGTCTGTTTTTATGCCAGCACCATGTTGTTTTGATTACTAGAGGTTTGTAACATAGTTTGAAATCAGAACCTATGATGTCCCTAACTCTGTTCTTGTTTCTCAAGATTGCTTTGGCTATTCAGGGTCTTTTGTAGTTCCATACAAATTTTAGGATTGTTTGTTCTAGCTCTGTGAAAAATGACAATGGAATTTTGATGGGACTTTCATTGAATCTGTAGAATGCTGTGGATAATTTGGACTTTGTAACAATATTAATTCTTCTGATCCAGGAGCATAGGATATATTTCCATTTATTTGTGTCTTCCTCAATTTCTGTGTGTGCAGGTCAGAGAATGAAAGTAGAGCAAAATAAAGTGAGTGCTTAAGTCATCACCACCCAGCTTATGAAAATAAAAATTGCCAGTCATTCTGAAGTTACCTGTCTGTACATCCTCCTCCTTCCCACCTAGAGGTAACTGCTAGCTGAAATTTGGATAAATCATTTACTTGCTTTTCACTATTTTTATCACACATGTATTTATTTCTAAATATTGTGTCATTATGTTTTTTAAAACTTCATGTAAATTAAATCATAGTGTACCTTTTATTTTACTCAATATTGTATTTTTCCAGATTCATTCCTGTTGATATGAGTGGCTATAGTTAATTTTAACTACTGTATGATATGTGATTGTATAAATATATTAAGGTTTATTTATAGTGTTAATGGATGTATGGGTTATTGCCAGGTTTTTGGATATTGAAAGTATTGGTGCTATAGGCCTTCTTATGCATGTTTGCCATTTAATATGTGTAAGAGTTTCTCTAGGTATAGATCTAAAAACAGAATTTCTGGGCTGGTTACAAGTTATGTATATTTTGAACATGAATTCTTCTAGAATTCTTTCAGAGATGATTTGCATTTACTTTTGCCAGTAGCCTAGAGGATACTACATACCCTGGGACATTTGAAGTCTGATTTTTTGCTTTGGATTTTGGACACATAGTATGTATCTCAACCAGAGACTCACATGGAGGCCAACTTGTAGTTACAAATTCTCAGGGGAATGTTGGTTTTTTGTTTGTTTTTTTATGTTTTTTTTTTTTCTGACTGCTTTTGTTTACTGTCCAGATCCTTCAGGTAGCTATTTTTGTGTGTTTTGTCCAGAGTTTATCATTATTATCTGCAAGAGGGTACATTTCGTTAGCAGTATACTTCTCCATGCTGGTCAAGACACATTGCTGATTGAAAAAAACATTAAGGTACAAAATAGCACAAATGAAAGGTTTCTATAGCATAATAAGATCTGGAAGGATATACACCATTTTTTATTTGTAGAAAAGTGGCGTTATGAAGGATTTTACTATTTACTTTCTATACACTTGTATTATTGAATGTTTACACAGAACATGTATTACTTCTATGACCATAATAACAATAAAGATATTTTCATCTTGTAAAAAGAAAATATTGCTCCCAGAATAGGCCCTAATCTCAGTCATTATAATCACATCTTATATATAAGTAAATGTGTTATCTCTCGCAGAGGTATATGCATCCTAAGACATGTACCTTGTTGCAAAGTGATAGGTCTTATACAGAGAGAAAATAGTCTTTGTCATCTTAGGTCAGGGTAGACCTTTTGGCAGTGGGCCCTTCCTTGGCCTTCTGAATAACTCTCTGGGCCTGGGCCTGAATTGAGGTAGTTTATGGATTGAGACTTCTAAACCAAGTGATCTCTTTCCATGGAAGCTATCATAGCATTGCTTTGGTTCTGTTAAAACAGCAACTTAGATGTTAGTGTCAGCAGGAAGAGGATTCCTTTTTTTTTATTGTGTTATGTTAGTCACCATAAAATACATCGTTAATTTTTGATGCAGTGTTCCAAGATTCATTGTTTATGTACAACACCCAGTGCTCCATGCAATACACGCCCTCCTTAATACCCACCACCAGGCTTACCCATCCCCCTACTCTTCTCCCCTCTAAAACCCTCAGTTTGTTTCTCAGAGTTCATAGTCTCTCATGGTTAAGACAAATCCTTTTTCCATGTGCTCTCATTGAAATAATGTCCTGCTGGGCCTCAAGTTGGATCTAGAAAAATAAAATATGTGACATAGTTGTCTTCCGGAGGGCCTCTAAACTCTTTTTCAAACACCGTAGATGGGACCTGCTTCCAGAGCCCAGTGGCATGGTTTTTTCCACACTGTATTACCACATTCTGGTCTTTGTGGCAGCATGCTATATCCTACAATCTTCCAGAACTCTCTGTTGCTTAATTTTCTCAAGGTCCATGCTCCCAAGGTGACAGCAAGGTAATATGACACCAAGCTCCATGCAGATGTATTTATGGGTATCACTGGGTACCCATGTGTTGCTGGGTGATCTCTCTGATTTCAACATATCTTAACACAAAATAGTCTTAGTGGAAATAAGTGACTCTAATACTTGGGAATTCAGGTACAATGGCTGGCTTGTAGTGGGGGGAATATTCTGGATAAATGGACAGGGAGGCAGCATAGTCCAAACACAGTGATGAAGTTTTAGGATATGCAGTGTGAGACATGGAATTTGGAATGATCTGAGCCTCTCATTTAAACTTTCTAGGAGGCCAAAGTGATTCCTAATAACTCCCCTTGAATTCACTAATTGACTAGGACTTGTTATTTGTGGAAATCACATAGCTCTAGCCCTTTCCTCTCCATTGATGAGAAGATGGTTCTAGAACTGATGAGTCCTGCATGGTAAAAAATATCATTTTCAAAAAGTTTTTCCTGTGAAAAATAGCAGCTAGGTTGATTGCTCCATTGTGTCATTTGTCTCTATTAAGACTCTTGAAGCAGAAACTTGGAGAGTAAGCTCTGGTCAGATAGCATTTGCCTCTATTTGAGGCCAGAGCCTCATTTTTTACAAAAAACTGTACCACTGTTTTTTTTTTTAATTATGTTATGTTAGTCACCATATAGTACTTCATTGGTTTTGATGTAGTGTTCCATGATTCATTGTTTGTGTGTAACACCCAGTGCCCCTTGCAATCCATGCCCTCCTTAATACCCATCACTGGGCTAACCCATCCCTCCACCTGTCTCCCCTCTGAATCCCTCACTTTGTTTCCTGGAGTTCACAGTCTCTCATTGTTCATCTCCTCCTTTGATGTCCCCCCTCCATTTTTCCCTTCCTTCTCCCGATGTCCTCCATGCTATTCCTTATGTTCCACATATGAGTGAAACCATATGATAATTGTCTTCTCTGGTTGATTTATTTCACTTAGCATAATCCCTTCCAGTTCCATCCATGTCAATGCAAATTATAGGTATTCATTCTTTCTAATGGCTGAGTAATATTCCATTGTATATATGGACCACATCTTCTTTATCCATTCTTCTATTGAAGGGTATCTCGTCTCCTTCCATAGTTTGCCTATTGTGGACATTGCTGCTATGAACATTGGGGTGCATGTGCCCCTTCTTTTCATTACATCTGTATCTTTGGGGTAAAGATCCTTATTCTTATTAGAACCGATGGTTCAGAAGATGCTTCAAGTGTCCCCTTAACTGCCCTTCACCAGGAAAAAAGAAGGTCTTTTGTTCTTTCTCAATCACCAACATCGGCAAACCTCCTCTGTGCCTCATGGCTCCTGTCTCTCCTTTTGAATCCCTTCATTGTATCCTTAACACATCCCTATCACTACTTTCACCTCTTCTCAACATCTCTCTGTGTTCCACTGGATCCTTTCCTTGTTCTGAATCCTAGTTAAGGAAAGCATATACCGCCCCCCTCTTGCCAGCTTGGACAAGATAATCTCCAGGTACTCTTTGGAAACTTCGGATTTTATTCCTTCTTTTTCTTGCATCCTTCGTCTTTCTGATTCCATAAGTTACTTACCCTTGGTTAAAAGAAGGTTCAGGGATTACCTCATCCAAATAAAAGAGATGTCTTCCCTGAAAACACCTTCCCCTGATAGGCAGAACATAAGGAATAACTTTCCTCCTAAAGCTACTATTCTCTCTCTCCATCCTTCCCTTTGCCAGCAAATTCCCTAGAAGAGTGGCCTACATTTCTTGTCTCTATTGCTTTCCCACTCATTTTCCTCAACCCATGACAGGGTAGCTTGCACCTTCACTGCTCTGGTAGAACTGCTGTTTAAAAATCACCAACAGCCTCCTGCATGCTCAATCTTGTGGCCTATTTTTAAACCTTTAGTTTTTTAAAAATATTTTATTTGTTTATTTGAGAGAGAGAGAAAGAAGGAGCAAGAGAGGGAGAGAAAGAGCAGGGGGAGGGGCAAAGAGAGAAGGAGAAGCAGACTCTACTGAGCAGGGAGCCCAACAAGGGACTTGATCCCAGACTCCAGGATCATGACCTGAGCCTAAGGCATATGCTTAACCAGCTGAGCCACCCAGACACCCCTTAAACTTTCAGTTTTAAAAAAGGAAGATTTCCTAGGTACATTAATGTTCTCAGTCACTGGCCAAATACAAAAGGCCATGTCTCCGTTTCTGAGGAACAAATGAAAACTCATGGTAATGATGCTTGTTCCTGGAATGGCTGGTGGTGGAAGGGAGGAGCCACGGCCTTTCTTTTCTTGCTGTGATTAAAAATAAAATAGGCATCTATTCTTTCATTGATTTATTTGCTATATAATTTTGTGTATCTACCATGTGACAGGAAAGCAGCCTTCAACTCCCTGGGATGTGGTGAGGCATTTTTCTGCTCCTGTAAGGACCAAGAGGTAGGCAAATGCTCAAATTGTCTTAGTATCTAAGTTACCCATGATAGACTCTCTGTAGGTTTAGCAATCCATTGCCACACCTGCCTGCCACTCATCAAGAGCAATGCTCACTTACCTGAGGATGAATTTTAAAAGCCTCACCCTTAGATGCAAAATGATCCACTTCACATCATTTTTAAAATACCACTAGGAAGAGGTGGGAGGAGTGATCTGAGTATAATTTATTTGAAAACTCAGTTCTGGCAGAGGGAATTTAAGTTAATGTTAGTAACAGAGCCTCTTGAAAAGAGGTCAAGGGGGTAACATAGCTTTAAAAAATTCTGTTTCAAAATCCCGTCCATTTAGAAAGAGGAGGAGTGCAGTTTGTCTGAAGGAGGCAAGAGGGAGCCATGGCCTCAGGTCCTTGCTTTGAATTTTTGAGCTTATTAGCAAAGGGAATCAATATTCAGAAAGATTTCACCACAAGTTGCAAGAACTTGGGCTCTTCATTCAATGCGATTATTTCCTACCCTCTAGCTGTCCAAAGAGAAGCTCTTAAACATGCTCTTCAGGCCTGATCAAAACATTAGCCAAGCTTATGATGTTTGGACGTGCTAGGCAACACAGGAGTCATTAATCATGGGGTTACTGACAGGTGCTAAGTACAAGCATCTGTGTGTTAAAATTTTTCTTTTACCGATCAACACATAACAGGGCCCGAGGACTGGAAAAAATAAAGATAAAGCATATTTGGGGATGTGCAGCACATGCAGATTTGATCCAGATTCAGGAATCAGAAAATAAAATGCCAAGTGGGAATCTTGACATTACTAACTATGCTTGAAAAGTACTAAACATCTTAATTTTCTTAATGTTCTTGGATGTTTTAAAGATAATTGAAGTTAACTAAAATAAAAGGCCCCACTTTTCAAAATACACATGGTAGGCATATTCTGAGAATATGAAATTATACCTTTCTCTTTCTCAGGTAAGAATTTATTTGAAGAAAAACTCAATCAGTAGAAATACATTTATTTAATGCTCCTATTTTAGAAGGTACAAATTCCTTAGAAATTTTCTCAGTTACCAGGAAGAAAGTTCCTATATTATTCTACCAGTCTAATAGATCAGTGAGTTACTTAAGCCTACAGGAAATGCATTTGTTAGGGTATAATCTATGCTATTAAGTACTCAGGGGACTCACTATTAAGTTATAAATCAGTGTCACTGTTGATTCAGGGTAAAAAAAAAAAATGAGTCTTCACAGATTTTACTAACTGATCTCCAGGCATCTAGAGAAAATGAGAAAAACCTCAACCTTGGGGCTTAAATATATGCATGCAATATGTCTCCTTTAAAAAGGAAGAATAAAAGTCCCTTCAAGGCTGGCGTATTTTAACTCCAACTACATGAAATCAAGAGAAATCCGTTGTATAACAGTATTTGAGACATAAAATGGTTTGAACTGTGCTTAAGAAGTTCATAATGAAGAAAGGACAAAATCTTTTACAGAACCCAAGCTCAAAACCAAACGAGTACCAGAGTGGACTATTTGTAGCAAAAATTGTCAAAAATGCCAATTAGGACAATGTAATTATTTAATACTTAACTATGTAACTGAGATGAATAAAGAGAATCAAAGATAACACTAGATGTGTATTTGTATGGTCTTCATTGTTTTTTTTTATCTTCATGACATTAAAACAATAGATTCATAAAGAAAAATAATTAAGAAATATTGAGGGCTTATTGGGCATTAGGTACTCTCCTACATGTATTACCTCATTCAAGTCTCATGACAATTCTATAAGTAAGTACTATTATAATTCCCACTTTACATTGTTAGCCCCATTTTACAGAAGAGATAACTAAGGCTGATGAAAGACTTGTCCAGGATTACATGCAATTAACACGAAGTAGAACTGGGATTCAAACCTAGGCAGTATAATTCTGTATTTATAACCACTTCATAGGAATAGGGGCTTCTGTTCCACATACTCCACGGGAAGGAGCCTAATAGATCATTTATACCAAGTCCATCCCACTCTCTTGTATCCATATTGTGGGAGTAGTGACACTGAGATCCAGAGTGGAGAAATCAGTAGCCTAAGGACTGTGGCTGCTGCTGGAGTAAGAATTGCTAATTTTATCATATTCAAACACAAGAAGAGTATCTTCAGTCTTTATTTATTGCCAAAATAAATGAGTAAATAAATAAGCCAGCTCAATAAATAAGCCAGCTCAAGTACTCTGTATGTTAGGGTACTTCTGGGGCTCTGTGGTTACAGAGTTAAGAAGATGGAAGTCGCTTTGCCCTCAAGTCAGAGGGGCACAGCAAGTGTGAGACCTCTGAGGATGAGAGAATGCTTGCCTGCCTGATGTGTCTTTTGTCCCTGGACTGCACTAATTCTTCTTGGCTGAAAGGCCAGTCTGATTCTAAGTCTCAGCTGAAGCTGGCAGTTCAAGTTCAAATGGATTCTAAGAAGGCACTGCTCAATGCTCAGACTCCGAATTTGGTGGGTAAAAGGGAGCAGGAAGGAGGGGAAAGGCAATGTGCTTGTGGGACTAGGGAGAACAGGGAGGGAGGGCCTGAGATGCAGTCCAGCAAGGATCATCTCCTCTTGAGCTTCCTCTTTATTTCCCACTGTACCTCAGAGCCTCCACCTTCCCGCTCTGACTCCTTTTTCTTCCTTTGTGACAGGGAACTTTCAGAACCAGTTCACAAGGAGAGGGCAAAATAAGCTGCAATTGGAACAATTAGTCTTTGTTGACACCCCCACTCATCTTTGGGCATTTAGAGGAAAGAGAAAAAATGGTGAGCCCCGAGCTTAAAATCTTATGCAATCAGGCTGCTTTAAAAAAAAAAAAGGAAGCCATTATTTTTAGGTTTGTCATGTTTGTCTCACCATGAAAAAGCGAACCATCTAATTCAAACTGAGGCCAGAGAACGAGCCCAGTGCAGCTGTCAAAGAAGCTTGGAGAAAAGGAGAAAAAATAGTTTTCACGTGCTGTTCCTTCTGTCTGGAACGCTCCCCCCCCCCACCTTTTGAGATGGCAGCTCAATTGTCACTTCTTCAGGGAAGCATTCCCAGCTACATTCCACCACCCCCTTCAAGGTCACAGTCCCCTCTTGCCTGTTTTCAGAGAACCAGATAGTGCTCCTTGGTATCACCTGTCACGGTTGTGATTTTATTCTTACTAGTATTTTTTTTTTTGAATGAATGTCTATCTCTCACATTAGACTGGAAGTTTCACAAGGGCAGTGTGGGCATAATTCTTGGTACACATTAGAAGCTCAGCAGTGGTTTGCTGAATAAATGAATGATTTATTGGACAAGATCCAGTATATGGGAGTAGAATATTTTTTACCATTTCCTCTGTGAAGAGAGTCAGTGTATCATATGAACGCAACACTGGAGTCAGACTACTTGGGATCAAATCCCAGCTTTGCCTTTTACTATTTAACCTTGGTAAAATCACTTAAGGCCTCTGCCTCAGTTTCCTTGTCTGTAAAATGGGGAGAATAATTGCATCTTTTTCATAGTTCTGTTGCAAGGACTAAATGAGTTAATACATGTAAAGTACATACTTGGTATACTTACTACATTCCATAAATATGAACAATTATTTTATTAAAGCATCTGCTTCAGACCACACTAAGCAATTGTGTATAGCTTCCTTTTATACAAATTACACCTTCTGACACCAGTGGCAGAGATATTGCACTGCATTTTGATTCATATTCCTTGAGTCCATTCCTAACCCCCTCCCCACTCAGGCCACATTCACTGTTTCACTCCATTACTTGATTCAATGTCACTGAGGCAGGTAGTGAAGGGGTCCTTTGGTTTTTGCAGCTCCAGCCTTGTGAACATCACTAATGTTTCTGGAGAAGGAATAAATATGAGGGCAAAGCAGCTGCCTAGGCTTCCCAGGTTGCAAAGTAATGAAATGAAATAAGTGTCTTGTGTGTTTCACTTTGAAGCTACAGGAAAATTAGTGGCCCATCAACCACTAATTATTTGGCAGATTACTGATGAAGGGTTCTGGCTTCCATAAGACTGCCTCAGAGCCAGCTAGGTGCTTGCAGTTCAGTACAGTGGTCATTACATTAATCAATGAAGAGGAATTGAGTGAAGTAAGGGGTTTTCATTTCTTTGGAGCAGAGATTTTATGCATGAGGTTGCTAGGTTTTGAAACAAGTCATGATAAAGAGGATATCGTGCCTTCTAATCCTGCCACCCATAGACAATCATGGTGGGTATCCCATCCACGAGCATCATAGACCCTCACCTCCTTGACCCTTTGTGCACTGATGAAAAGGACTCTCATTTGTGTTTTTACGTTCCTGTTCTTGGATCCAGAGATTTTAGGATGAAGAATTGGTTTTCTGGTTCTAGGGAATATAACAACTTTGACTTTTGTATGAAGGGAATTCCATAGTTTTAAGGTCAGGTTCTAGAATGAAACAGCCTGGGTTTGAGTTCTAGAGCTCTTACTGATGAGTTCTGCGACATTGGCCAGGCTAACTAACCTCACTGTTCCAGTTTTTCCGTCGACAAAAAGATCTCAATCTTAAAGGTTGTGAAGATTACATGAGTATTATGTATAAAGCATTAGTACACAGTATCATATAGAATAAATAGTCAACAAATTATTATTATTAGGAGTAATATGTGCTTCCTCTTTTTTTGTGCTTCCTCTTTTTGATATCCTTTTGGAGAATTTATTAACTACGCAGCTGTCTCTGTGATAAAAACTTTACATACATTATCTTATTGAGTCCTCTCAATCACAGCTGCAGGATAATTACTCTTAACTCTGTTGTACAGGCCAGAAAACTGAGACTCAGAGATTAAATTACTTGTCTAATGACATGCAACCAGTAAGTAGTAGAATCTCTTCTCTTTACCACCACAGGGGGAGAAAGGGAGGAGGCTATAGAGAAAAGGGAGGGCTATCAAGGGTCCAGGCAACATACTGGCTCAGTCCTCAAGGCAGACTAAAAAGGGGAGTTCAACAACCCCAGACAATCAGTGTCCTTCAGCTGAGCAAAGACTGCAGCATGCCACTGGGCTTCTCTAACGTTTATCCTCATTGCTACCATAATTGCTCCCTTTGGAATGTACCTACTTCCTTACTCCCTGACTTGAGAACAAACCAAAGAAATCTTTAAGGCAGACAATAACCCAGTGATTAAAAGAGGGGCTGCTTGGACTCAGACTGCTGTGGTTCAAATCGAACACACCCCCTTTTTTTTCAAAACAGCACCATAATGTTTTATTTAAACCCTCAAACAATATAAGGAGAAGACCACTTCTGATGCCAAACTATGCAAGTTAATAATAAAGGAACAGAAAACAAATATTAACAACTAAAAGACAATTATTTAAAAGTCTTTCACATTTCACAGCAGTGCTTTGGCAGTACTGGCAAGTGTTTCTGGTTACCTGCTTCTAACAACAGGGGTCTGAAAGATCCCTCTGATCTTAGCAAAAGAACCACCATATTTTTTCCAAATCTGACCACTTTTTGAGTGATCTTCAACACTTACTCAAACCTCTAGGCCAATAGTTTTGAAAGTGTGGTCTGAGGATCCAAGAAGTTCTTGAGAAGAAAATGTTTGAAGACTGCTGCTCTAGACTTTAGTTCTGCAGATTAGTAATGATAATAGTATGTATCAACCTTTTAAAAATGATTAGAAGATTAAATGATATAAGGCATATAGAGTTCCTAGTCCAGTGCCTGGTATATAGTAGGTGCTTAGTAAACAGTTACAATTTTCATTGTCATCATTGATCTACTTTGCTCTGGATTTTCAGTCTACCTCTAAGCTCATTAACTGTAATGTGGACTACACATGTTTACTGACTAGGAAAAAACATATGCAATATCAATCCTTCATGTGGCCATCACAGTGCTGGGTAATGTGGACATACATATGTTTACTTACTAGGAAAAAACATATGCAATATTAATCCTTCATGTGGCCATCACAGTGCTGGGTAATGTGGACATACATATGTTTACTTACTAGGAAAAAATGTATGCAATATTAATCCTTCATGTGGCCATCACAGTGCTGGGTACAGTAGCAAAACACATTAAGAACTTTCAATCTATTTGCAGTGACAAAATTCATACCTAAAACGACATCCACCCAGGTAAGATGCAGTATGACTACCAAATCAGGTGGAGTACATGAATAAAACTGTGCAGGGTGAGACACTTCTCTAGGAGTTCAGGGGAGAGGAAGACCAAAGCCAGAGATGGAAATTTTGGCTGGGTGATACATGTCCCAGAAAGGTCCTAATCATCCTCAGTAAGAGTATGTATCTTCCCAGAAATCCTATAGGGTATGTGCCAGGCCCTTAACACCTACATTGGAAATCGAATGTTCCTTGGTATCTGGGAATACTCTGGTGTACTTTAACAAAACAAAAAGCAAATTCTTACTTCTTAAATTGTGTTATCAGAAAATGCAGGGATTTGGAGTCAGCAACCTGGTTTCAAATCCCAGTTCTGTTACTTCAGTAGTTGTGGGAGCTGGGGTATATCCAGTCACTGTATGAAGTCTTGTGATTCTGTTGTGGAAAATGGGGTTGGTACTAATTGGCTCCCAACATAAGGAAAGCAAACGAGATCATGTAGGCGATAGCACTTTGCAAACTATAAAACCCTAAATGAATGTGCAGTGGTGTCACCACATGGTCTTTTGCTTCTTTTGCCTATTACATCTCTATCCCCATGATGTTCTGAGACTGGTGGCATCTGCTCCAGAGAGGAAGCAGGCCTGGAATAGCCTGGGTATTTACGGAGGAGATTGGCAGAGTCTGAGTTGTGAAACTCAGTGGTCTGCTCCAGATCATCCTAAGTTCCTCACTCTCCTGAGCACTAAATTTACTCTCCCCATTTTCTTAAAAATAGCTTTGTAATTTTGCTTATTATGTTTCTCTTCACTTTATGTTGGGGGGAATTTCAGAATACTCCTGCGCAATGGGCTCTTCCTTACCTCAGAATGATCCTGTTGGCCTTATAGCTCACCTCTCATTGTCAGGCACACAGCAGGAGAGTAACTTGCTCAGAATTGATGGCCTTTTCTAAACCCATTAAAGAAACTCTAAAGAATAGCTCTGCTGTTCCCAGGCTTGAGAAGGTTTATTTTATGTGGATTGGGTGCCTCCAATAAGCTAGTCATTAGTGGAAGGGTAGCTGCAGCCTGCTCTCCTTTATGACCTAAAGACAACTAAACAAGTCAGTCTGAGACGTGCTTACCCATGCCTGCTTTGGAGCCTCCTCCTCTTACTGTGTAACCTCAGGCAGCTAACTTCATCTGTCTGATTAAGTTTCTGCATCTGCCTAAAAGAGATCATGAGTACTGATCCAAGAGGACTGAAGAAGGTCACACTTGTACATTGATCTCTATAGCCAGTATATAGTCAGCAATCAGCAAATATTAGGTACTATTACCATGATTATGCAGGGAGCTGGGAACCACACCCCTTACCCCTGAAGGCTTGTACTCAAAATGAGATAAAATACAGAAGCAAGAACAATCCAAATGTGGGTGGAAGGGTGAGGGAGGTTGCATTCAGTCCAATGATTATAATGGTTACCAATCACTCCTGGTGGATTCACGGAATTCTACTTCCTTTCTCCCCCTTCAACTCAAATTGTGGACCTTACCACAGAACAAGGCATTCTTTTAACTGCTTAGAAGCCACTTTTCTTTTTGTTTTTTTCCCCTAAGTAGAGTGAGGGAGAAGGGAAGAGGGAGAGGGAATAAACACCAGCTGGGATGAGAATGTGAAGAAAAGACAGGTTTCTTTTTTTTCTCATTAAAAAAAAAAAAAAAAGACTAGGGTAGCAGGGACAGGGAGAAAAACAGGTTCTTGTTGCAGAGGGGCTGTGGGGAAGAGCTGTGTATGCGGTTTCACCAAGGCTCTGCTTCTTCTTAATCATCTCCATGCAGGCAACGTTCTGGCCCTAGCCAATCATTTATTTACACCAAAAGGTGCAGACGCCAGAGGCAGGTGTCAAAACAATTAATAACACTCCCGGAAATGAATAGTATCTTCCTAATTCTGTCAGCCAGAGGGGAGTCTGCAGCTCAGGAAAGCTCCTTGTGAAACTGCGCTCCTGGCCAGAACAGTGGGGTGGGTCCTCTGAGAACCTTCCATCCTAATTGGCAACCACACTCCAAAGTCAGTTGAAAATAGGGGTAAAGATCTGTCTTTTTGAAGGACCTGCCTTTCGCCTTCCTTGCAGTGACTGGCACCCACATAAAGCTAAAGCTTTGCTTGTAAGTCTTTGAGCTTTCCTGCCCAGAGAAACAGAGAGGCAGATAGGCGACTTTAATGGTAGGAGTTGATGCTCTTTGAAGATAAATTAGAAATAAATGAATGAATTCTAGAGCTGAGGATTGAAAGTGTTTTTACTTTAAATTTAAATTGAAACTGAGACACAGGAGGCTAAGCACTTTGCTCAAGTAAGTAGCAGAGGCAGAATTTGAACCCAGGCAGTCTGGCTCCAGTGCCGATGCTCTTAACCATTACACACTGTTTTGTTCTCTTCTGTTCAGTTCAGAGAAAGGGTTTCATTCTCTTGACTCTGCAGTCAAGGTGGTTGCTATGGCATATGATTATCCTTTCTATAACTGTGAGTGTTGGTATTTATTTCTCACTTCAGTCAAGAATCTCTGGATGCTTTGGAAGCCTTCCCACCCATTCTGTGCACAACTGCACACACTCTTAAATAATTAAAATATTTTTCTTCTTTATTTAGTAAGCAGAAATTGTTGTTCTCTTTGGAGCTGGGGCACCTTATGTGTGCACTATAATCTGAATTACACCTAAAATCAGGGAAGAAGCACTCAGTTTTCAGTGAATGCTTTGCCATTCTAGCTTTGGAGAAATGGGAAGGTGTTTCCCAGTGATCTGACCTAGAAATTCTGCGCTTGAGCTCTCCAGACCTTATGCTTAGAGCAGACCTTATGCTCTTAGAAGCATAAGAGGTTAGGTAAATATCTGAATCTTGGAATTTGCAATCTCCTGGAGAATTCTTTTTTTTTTTTTTTTTTTTTTTGGTTGATGGCTTCCCCCAGTCCTGCCCAGTAGATGGCTGGATCTTGAGGAGTAGGGGTTTGAGATGATTATCAGATTGTACTCAATGTTTGTTGGTGGGTTGGTTGCTAGAATCTGCTATGGAACTTTTGGAACCTCAAGAGCAAAATAGATTGTGGTTCAGATTCCAGGGCCAGGTTCAACCTCTTTATAAGATTTAGGAGGTCAGAGTTTCCTAGAAAAAAAATCCACACTGGGAAGTCTCCAAAAAGTTCCTATCACCTGCAGGATGGAAGAATCATGGTCTATGGGGAAGGTAATAGGTACTTATTTCATGCTTTGGCTTTCCTTACAGATGGAAGCAGCAGCAGCAACATAACCTTGGACCAACTGAGCATTTAATTGAACTTCATCTGATGGAGTGACATTTTGTTTCACAGGCAAATTTGGTTGCTATTAACAAGGAGGTAGTTATCATGCTTAAATATACTCTGATTCCAGCAGAGTACCAGGGGAGCTTTTTAATACTTATGTGACAATAATTGATCTCTTACCACTGTCAAGTACTGCTAAAGACTTATCAGCTTGCTGTTTCAGCACCATATGTTGTAGCCAAGATGCGCTCCATGTGTCCTTCCTGTGCCTTGGGGAGAGAACATTTGCAGTGGATTAGAATAGAAAATGGTATGGGCTTTAGAAAAACTCCTTGTGCTTAGATTTTCCCCTCCATGACCGGTTATGTGAATTATGACTATAAAATAATGAGATTGCCTCCTCAAACCACTTGTGAAATGAAGCTCCAGTCTGTAATTTTTCCCCTTTATCATGTGCAGACCAAGAAAGAGGTGGCCCAATTAGAGGGGACTTCTTGTAGATTCACCTTGTATTGCATATAACTGACTTTAAATAGGCCATTCTGTGAAATCTGAAAACCTGCCCACAATTAAAATGCTAACATCTATACCATTTGGTTTTTCTTAATGAGCTGTGTGCTGATTTTGCTTGCTTAGTTCGGCAGTCACAGAGTTTAGCATACACATACCACAAATTTCCCAGGAACCTAAGGAGTGGGCTTTTTAAAAATTTTACTTAAGTCAGATTTTCATTAGGAATTTATTTATGGGCACGAGTGAACTACTCAGAGAAAGATTGTTTAACTATTTGAAGCTGTGAGGATCCCCTCGCATAAACTGCATCTGAGGATCACAGTGGCAGTCAAGGAGTCTGAAACATTAATGTAAGCATCCCACAGCCATATTCACAGGGAGATTGCTCCAGTAGCTTTTCCTTCCCATTGGGCTAAGGTTGCTAGGACTGTTGGATTGTTGTGACTGGAGGGATCATACTTCCAGTGGATGGGTTAAGTAAGGCAAACATGTTGTGTTACATGCCCATAGTAGTATTTATATATAAAAGGCATCCTGATATGGTGGGTCTTAGAGAACTGATATTCATAAGTCATTCATCAGATATACACTATCTATGAACTCAATCATATAATGAGCTTTTTCTATTTAAAAAATCTAAACACAGCAAACATTTTGGAAAAATTGGATATGCCAACCACACTAGAATGCTTGTTCCTGAAATCCGTTTTCTGTCTTTTGTGGGATGGTGAATCTTTTTTTCTGCTTGTTCATTTGTTTGCTTGCTTTTTTGGGGGGAAAGTGGGAGGATGTTATCCAAACTTTTTGAAAGAGACATGGAGAGCATGGATATTTAATCCTTCCCCAGAGCAACTGAAAATGGCCTTAGAGAAAGTTTTCCTATTAAAATCTTCAGGGAATTCCAGAAATGGGTTGAATGTGGTCATCAGGGGCCCTGGGCCAATGATGTCTATATATTTCTTAGAAAAATATCCAAATATTTGGAAAATCTAATCCTTAGCCCTAATGCCACAGTGCAAGTGAAGTATTTCCTAAAACTGCTCTGGATATTCTGTTTTCTGTCATCTTCCTTTTTTCTTGATCTGAAAGTTTTTTTTAAATATATAATTAAAGGAAATGAACCTTTAAACAGAAATTATTATCATGCTTTATTCTTTTTCCAAATGCTTTCACACCTATAATTTGACCTGGTCCTCATATAATTCTATAATTGTAATTCATCATTCCCTTTGTCCAGATGAGGAAATTTAGTGACATTTAGGCTGATGCCTAGGTTCAGACGTGTTTCTATTTCCTATTAGCAGATGTTAATAACTTGAATCTGGTGCAACCTTATTTTAATATTCCTTCCTTGTTGCCACTCATTTTCAACCCATCCCTGATGACTTTCTGTCTTTTACCTATGCAGTTGGGCTTACTGTGATAGTGATGTGCCTGTTCCTTTTGAGATTATAGAGTCTGTGAAGGTGGATCTCATAGAAAGGTGATGACCTAAACCAAGGGTTAGCAATAATTTTTTTTCTGTAAAAAGCCAGATAGTAAGTATTTTAGGCTTTACAGGCCATAGGGTCTCTGTGGCAATTAATCAGCTATACATTAGTAACTCAAAAACAGCCATAGATAATACATATATGAATGGGTGTGCTGTGTCCCAACAAAACTTTATTCATGGATACAAATTTAAATTTTTTATACTTTTATGTGTTCTTAAATATTTTTCTTCTTTTGATGTTTTTGGCAACCATTTAAAAAATGTAAAAAACATACTTGGTTTATAGGTTGTAGGAAAACAGATGGCCAGTTGGATTTGGCCTTATAAGGGCTATAGTTTGCCAACCCCTGCCCTAGACCGGCAGTTTTTAGCTCTGGCTGCACATCAGGGTCACCTGGGGAGCCTTTAAAACATACTGATGCTGAAAAAAAAGGAAATTTTGATGCTGGACTCTGTCTCTTCTGGTTCTGACTCAGTTGGTATGGGGTCATGCTTGGGCATCAGTCCTTTTTTAAAGCTCCTCAGGTGATTCTAATGTGTAGTTGTGGTTGAGAAGAGGTATTGGTCTAGAGCTATGTTTTCTAGCTCTAAGTTTAGCCCAGTTCTTCTGTAAATCATGGAACTGTAAATTCTTAAGGGTCTCAACAAAGTATTATATTGGTAGTGATCAACCTTTTTTCCTGCCTCCATACTCTTTTAGTGAGTAACTAGACTCTCTGAACACAGTGATTATCACCCAGCAGGAGTACTCGCCCACTAAGGAGGTATATCTAACTCCCGGTAGGGGAATCTATGGTTTGTAAACAACCCTCTAGAAATTCTGATATGCATTCCAAGTCGGCACAATCCTCAGTCTATATGAATGAAATTATGTTTTCATTCAATGTCAAATATAAATCACCCCTCTTTCATAGAGACAGTGCAGGGTTGGGTTCCCAGGAAACAGGAATAAAGTGATATAAATATGGGACTTTATATAGCTAAAAATCCCCACAACTAAAATCATCTTACTGCATACAAATACAGCTTCAAAGAAAGATTAACTGAATGCAACCAAAAGGAGTATTGAACCATAGCACCACCTTTTATATATAACAGATGGTCTTTAAAATACATTGAATCCCCAATTCTCAGCAATATGAATAATATGGTGTAGGTTAGGGATCATTCAAAGGATGAAAAACGAATAACTTGACTATCTTTGACTTTGTTTTTATAGGCAGCATATTTGCCTTCTAAATTATGAGACTGAAATGAATATTAATATAAATTTGTGGTTTTGACTGGTGGGAGAAACTGGGAATGTTTTTGGTACTAATGAAGACTTGATCTGAAAGAAAAAAATGGTTTTAAATGACCTATCAAACATATAATTAAAAATGGTCCATGTAAAAATGTGGTGAAGTACGAGGGGTATAAAATTGTTAATCTCCCCACTCAGGGTGATAGCCTTACCAGAGAATTCAGAGGAAAGGAAGACGCCATGTGTTTTAGTAAAATGATGCTCATTTGAGTATCAGAAGACCTGGCTTCTGGTCCTTTCTGTTACTGACTTTGGGTTCATCAGTTAAACTCTCTAGGCCTCATTTTTCTTTTCCATAATTTGACAAGATGGACTTGATGAATTCAAAGGTCCCTTTGGCCTGAATATTATATTAATTGTTAATAGCAGTGTACATAGCCATGAAGTTCTGCCTGGGCCCTTACTCTAGGGAAACCATCTATGCTATGTGGGTGAAACAAAGCTCTCTGATGAACTCTCACCCATTTGTGGAGCCAATTTAAACTTTAAGATGTCAGTTTTCATTGAAATGTCATCTCTAGATTGATTGCTTTGTATAAAAAACAGGCCTTTTGATGCATCTCTGCATTAGTCAGGATGGTAAGCTTTGGGAATGTTTTCTAATATGAGAGTACATTGGATCTCTTTCTTTGGAATTAATTTCAACAGAGCAATCTTATCAACTATTGTGGAAGACAGTACATGAAGATGACTGAGGTGTTTGCACCTCAATGCTATATGCTAGTGAAGGAATATCTGGGAGAACCATACTCTACCACCCTTCTTCACTTCCTTTGAACCTCCTGCTATTACTGGTATTATTTAAAAAACTGATTTGGTTCTGACTGGTATGTGCTGGGCAGTGTTAACTTAGAGAAGCCATGGGGCCTCTGGCTAAACAGAATTTCCTTCTTCACCCTCCACCTTGTCAGTCTGCTTTTTTGCCAAAAGGCCTCCTCTGTTGTGGTGGTGGGTTTCTTTAGCTAAAATGGGGAGAGATGGCTATGGCATTGCCCCGATATTTGGTAACATTCTCCATTAAGGGCTCTGTGGTTCTTTTTTTTTTTTTTTAAGGATTTTATTTATTTATTTGACAGAGATCACAAGCAGGCAGAGAGAGAGGAAGGGAAGCAGGCTCCCTGCAGAGCAGAGAGCCCGATGTAGGGCTCAATGCAGGGCTCGATGCAGGGCTCAATGCAGGGCTCGATGCAGAGCTCGATCCCAGGACCCTGGGATCATGACCTGAGCCGAAGGCAGAGGCTTTAACCCACTGAGCCATCCAGGTGCCCCAAGGGCTCTGTGGTTCTTACTTCAGGATAAATCTGAATCAGCTTGAACCAGGGATTTGTTTTGCTTTGCTTTAGTAAAAGTTTTTAATCTTCAAAAAAATCCAAGAAATTCTGTATATTGCAAGAAAAAAAAAGGCTAACAAGTAAGTCAGTAATATAGTGATCACTAGTTTAATGGCATGCAAAAGTAATAAGTATCCCTTTTTTTAAAAATGTAGCATATCTGTATCGTCCTTTTATTCTGCTCTTTGGACCAATTGTGTGAGCAGGCAAATGTACCTCCATTTTACAGATTAGATTAATGAGTCCAGTCACTTGCCAAAGGACAGTTATTGACTGAAATGAGACTCTAATCCTAGCCTTCAACTCTAAGCCTACTGCTTGATTAGAATGATTATAGTCCTGCTCCTCTAAACTGTTTCTGGTAGGGAACCACAACATACTGTGGTTGGGAGCAGGGGAGTGGGAGTGGCTTGCCTAGGTGCCCCTGGGTATACTGTAGAGAGTTCAAAAACAATAATAAAACTAATTCCAAGTCAGTCTGCACTTTATTATCATGGTTACTTGGAAACACTAAACAATATCTGTAATAAAAATAGTTCTCCCTTCTGGAGAAAACCATTTCTACCACTCCCTCCTGGGAGGCAAATCACCTCGGGCTGTCCATCCAGGGCCAGAGGAGCTGCTTAAAGCCAGAAGAGAAGACAGAAGCTGGTGAGCAGGTTGTAGACTGGAATGGCTCCTTACCAGGGCACTGAATCATTTAGCAAGTGTTTATTGAACACTGTTTCCTTACTCATCACTGGGTTAAGAGCTTGGAGGAAAGAGTCGTCAGGCATGATCTCTGCTTCAGGGAGCTCAGTTACCTTGAAGAGCTAAGACTTATATTGAGGCTACTAGAGCTCACACTTGAGACAACAAATAATTAAGAGGATAATAGGGTAGACTATACATTCTTCAAGAGCTTATTTACTCATTCACGAGTGGGATCTAGGTTTGGGTTTAGATTCTTTGTCCCTCGTTCACTAGCTTTATGATTTGGGACAAGTGATTTAGCTCTCTGTGTGGCATTTTCCTCACCTGTAAAAACTGAGGTGATAAACTGAGTATTATAATAGTATCGATAGGACTCCTTTAAGGATTAAATGAGATAGGAAGGTACTTAATAGAATTTTAGCTATTATTCATTCACCAAACATTTGGTGAGGATCTATTCTTTGCCATGTACTGTACTAGCTAGAGCTATGGCCAGCCCTCAATAAGCTTCTGACTCAATCATTGTCATCTATAGTTGCAAAGCAGTATAGTGTAATGGCTTAGAGCATAGGTTCTGACATTAGATTACCTAGGCTCAAATCCAATCTTTTTCATGTTCTGCCTATGTATTCTTAGGCAGGTTACATAATCTTCATGTGCTTCATTTCCCTCATCTGTATAATGGGGACCACACTAGTGCAGGTCTCATTTGGATTATTGTGAAAATTAAATGAATTAAAATATGCTGAGTACTTAGCACTGTATCTGGAACATAGTTAGCTCTTAATAAGTTTTAACAGTTACCATTATTACAGTGTGTTCTCTTATCAGCACTAATGGAAATAACATTAATTTGGAGATTGATAAAAGGTTACTAAATCAGTTACAGAAATGGTGAAACAAGAAATTATGTTGTCTTTTGACTGCATTCTGCTTATAGTAAAACCTTGATTATCCAGTATGAGGTAATATGCTGAGCTTATTTTTCTAGTTAATTAACCAAGGGTTGACTAGGATGCCCTATTTTTTTCAACCTTTGTGGTTGGAAATCTTTCTTAAATGTCAGTAGCCACTTTCTCACTTTAGTAAATAGAGCCTAGTGATTATCTCCATGTCTGTGATAGAGGCAAAGGGTCTAATGCCAAGATGATGGGCTGGATGTTATGTAGTCTAACTGTGACTCCAGTGAACATAGCTATCAGATACTAGTAGAATCACTGGGAGTTATAGTTTAGGCTTTGTCAAGGAGTGTTTTTCACAGTTTTAGTGACTTACAATGCAGGGAAAAGTTAATGGCTTTATAATTTTTCATATCCCTAAGGTAGGAACTCAGTTGAAGGTTGCTATGAGTGTTTCTAAAAGCAAGGGCCAGATAGCTGTATGTCACTTTCTCCATCTACCCTTATGGGTTGGGTGAGACATAAAATGACTTTTTGGCAAAGACTGAGAGGCTTTTTGGGCAGTAGCAAAGAGAACATTCTATAAGGGCAAAAGTTATTCACAAAAGGTTCAGGGTCCTTTTGCTCCCTATATCTCTCTGGCTATCCTTACCAGCCTACCACAATGCCTGAAAGTCCTACCATTAGATTCAATTCTGCCCAGTAGAAATTTCTGCAATAATGGAAATGTTCTATATCTGTACCGCCCAAAACAGTAGTCACTAATAACATGTGGCTATTGAGCACTTGCAAATTAAATTTTAATTTAATTTAATTTGAAATAGCCACAGGTAGCACTTGGTGGCTACCATATCAGATAGCATAGCTATAGATGCTTTAAGTAAAAGGCTTAACTAATCACTTTTTTTCCTAAAGACATTGAAGGTCCCCTTTAAAAAAAAAAATTATTTGCATATAGCTGACACACAATGTTACATTAGTTTCAGGTGTACAGCATAGTGATTCAGAAGCTCTATGTATTATGCTATGCTCACCACAAGCATAGCTACTGTCTGTCACCATACAACAATATTATAGTATCACTGACAATATTCCTTTTGCTGTGCCTTTTTTTCCTATGAGTTATTCATTCTATAACCGGAAGCCTGTATCTCTAACTCCCCTTCACCCATTTTGCCCATTTCCTCATCCTCTACCTTCTGGCAACCATCAGTTCTCTGTATTTATATGTCTGATTCTGCTTTTTGTTTGCTTGTTTACTCATATGGTATTTATCTTTCTCTGTCTGACTTATTTCACTTAGCATAAAACCCTCTGTGTTCATCCATTTTGTCACACATGGCAAGATCTCATCCTTTTTAGTGGCTGTGTGATTATTCCATTTTGTATATATACCACATCTTTTTATCTATTCATCTACCAGTGGATACTTGGGTTGCTTATCTTGGCTATTATAAATAATGCAGCAATAAACATAAGGGTGCATATATCTTTTCAAATTAGTGTTTTCATTATTTTTGGTAAATAGTAGTGGGGTTATTGAATCATATGGTATTTAGATTTTTAGTTTTTGGAAGAACATCCATAATGTTCTCCACAGTAGCTGCACCAATTTGCATGTCTACCAACAGTGCAAGAGTATTCCTTTTTCTCCACATCCTCATCAGCACTTGTTATTTCTTGTCTTTTTTATTTTAACCATTCTTACAGATGTAAAGTGATATCTCATTGTGGTTCTGATTTACATTTCCCTGGTGATTAGTGATGTTGAGTGTCTTTGCATGTGTCAGTTGGACATCTGTATGTCTTCTTTGGAAAAATGTCTATTGAGGTCCTTTGCTCATTTTTATTTTTTTAAAGATTTTATTTATTAATTTGAGACAGGTACACATACAGAGAGAGCATGAGCAGGGAGAGAGGCAGAGGGAGAAGAAGAAGAAGCAGACTCCCCGTTGACCTCGGAGCCTGACTTGGGGCTCAATCCTAGAATCTGGAGATTATAACCTGAGCTGAAGGCAGACACCCAACCATCTGAGCCACCCAGGCACCCCCTCTGCTCATTTTTAAATTGGATTGTTTGTTTTTTTGGTGTTGAGTTGTATAAGTTCTTTATATATTTTGGATAGTCATCCATTATTGGATAAGTCATTTGCACATACCTTCTCCCACTTGGTAGATTGCATTTTTGTTTTGTTGATGGTTTCCTTCACTGTGCAAAAGCTTTTTATTTTGATGTAGTCCTATTTATAAATATAAACTATATAAACAATATAAACTATAGTTCTATAGTTTATTTTTGCTTTTGTTTCTCTTGCGTTAGGAGACATATTTAGAAAAAAATGTTACTATGGCTGATGTCAAAGAAATTGCTGCCTGTGTTCTTGAAGGTTCCTGTTAAATTCCAGGTATGATACTTGAGAGAAGAATATTAACTTATTATCCTATGTTCATAGCTGATTGTTGCACACATTGGCTTGTTTGTTCTTATCACCTAAGAGTGCCCAAAATGAGATGGATGCAGATTATTTGAAAGTGAGGGTGGTAAGTGTTTTGAGAGAGAAATCAATCTTGGCTGGGAGAACTTACAAAAAATAGGTAAGAAGGCACAATTGAAAGGGCAAGTAGGGAGCCTCACATTAGGTGCTAAGAGATAACAAGGACAGACAAAATTTGTCTTAATTTATCTTATTGATTAGGGCTGGTGCAGAATTAAGGAGACAGAGTTTAAGAGGAGATGGTGGGCTTGGGAAGTGAGCTTGGAGTCATTACTACCTCATTAATGAAGACACTTTCTTTCTTCACCCTGGCCTGTATACATGGGGTTTGTCTGGGAGTGGCTAGCCCTACAGTAGAAATGCCAGGATTGTATCCCAGAAGACCAGCTTTAGTGAGTTATGGGCCAGAGGGCAGAAAGTAGGAGGGCAAGTCACAGGTCTGTAAAAGCTTCAACCCTGAGAGACTTTCATCAACCTGCCAATGGAGGTAAAATTCAACATCTTCTTTTCAGTGGATGATGTTCTTAATACTTAGATAAAATGCCAATCAGCAACCTATTGCTTTTCTCTGTGATCTTTCACGCTTCTGCCAGCCAGACTCCTCATAGATAAGTCAGACTTTTCAACACAGAGATGTGAGTGATTTTCTTAGTATTTGGAAGTGTGGTGCATTGGACATGCAGTAGCTACTCAGGGTGAAACAATGACTATTTGAAATGCACTTGAAGCTGGAAAAGCTTTTAAAGATAGTAGTTTTTGGTGGTTTAAATGTTTTCTGATCCAGTTTAAGTGTTTGGCATTAAAGAAGTTTTGCTTCATGATTTACCCTGGAAAAGATCAACAAACCCAGAGTGAAAGTTCATGGTGGTGAGTAATAATCACATTTCCCAAGGCAAGTGAGCACCAACAGGTTGTCGAGATCCAGCAGGTATCTGGAGTTAGTAAACTGCAGTGTCCCCTTTGTAAGAAATAAGTATTGAATGAAGGACAGGGAAGTGTTCATACTGTATGTGAAGGAGAGAGTGCCAGGGGTTAGGGCGCACATGAGGATGCTCAGTGCTGTCTGATGCTCACCTATTAGGGTTTAGGGTTCATCCTTAAAGTAGATCTTCTTAGTGATAGTTAAATAATAAAGGTGCTGGGAGAAAAGCTTACATAGGAAACCAGTTGTGGGTGTGGAGGGCTTTATTGTTCCAGATTGGAACATATGCACGGACATATATCTGACATAAGATAGAATATTTGAAATTAGAACCATTCTGGAAATTCTCAACATTATGATTGCTCTCTCATGCCAAAAAGAAAATTCAACTTAAAGAATCACTGGCGTGTTTTGTTGTGGAGGGTTAAGGATGGAGCTATCATCTCTCTGCTTCTTCCATGTCTTTCATTAAAATGAAGCACCATCAGCATGCAGTCTTTCTTCTAATACTTGCAAGGCATAAAGCAAAGTTACAAACACAGACATCTGGCCTGTAGCCTGCACACCTTTGTTCCCTCATTTGTCTGCTCCTAGTTTTCTTTCCACACTACCAGAGGTCTCATAGAAATACACATGGACATGCCAGACTGTATGTTCAAGCTCCATGCAGCACCCCTCCATCCCAAACAGCTGGCCCTGGGCCAGCCAGCAAACTAGGGGTATGTACAGCTATGCTGCTATTTGCTCCTGGGAGGACAGACCTGGAGAAGAGGTCTGCACAAGCCCCTGTGCCTTCATGCTGTTTGGGCAGAGAATTACAGGGACTGTTTACCTGGATTTTGGCCTAGAAGCTGTGACTCTAGACTCAAAGTGGGCATGTTCGCTTGGCCCACTCACTTTGTAGGGAGAGGTGCAACCAGAGGAGAGCTAAAGTAGGGTTCTCTAAAGTGCAGGCCTTAGGGAAGGGCATCTTGCCTAGGACTGACTGAAAGCAATATTGTTAACTTGATACCAGTATACACAATGAAAAAACGTGGACAGACCAACGGGTTACTACTCTTTTTTGGTCAGAGACTCCATCAACCAGTGATGGAGTGTTGTGAGTGTTGTGAAAATAACTTCAATGAGCTGAAAATGAATGGACATGAAGTGCTAGCTGAGGTAGTGACCGTCTACTCCTGCTGCTTAGTGTGCAGTCATTTCTGTGCAAACTGAGCACTGTGGGAATTGTCAGGACAAGACTCTAGAGCTGATGGCTATCCACTCAGAGAATTAGCAGGGAGTAGGCAGTTTAAATAAAGTGAGTCAGGGATAGTCCTCAATATTCTTAGGTTTCAGGGACTGATGCCCAAGAAAGTATGGCAATCACATCATAAAAGCTGAGGCCCACCGTGGGGCTTGCTTTATGTAGTTCACTTGAGCATTATTCCTAGGAAGAAATTGCTAGCATTATCAATGGAAGGGAATATCCTAGGGGTTGACATTTTGCCTTTGTCTTTAAGAGGTGGTGGGAGTGTACAGCCTTGGGTCTCTTTCTTGCTGTCCTGCTCATTGGTGAACTGTAGAGCTCAGAAACACTTCTGGTCAGGTGGTGGCCAGGAGATCTGTACCCCATCAATTCCTGTGCCTTCCTTCTATGTTATGCTTCCCCCAAGGAAGCCAGATAGCTCACCTGACTGAGGCGTGTTCCTAAAAAGGACCTGTGGGCCTGTCATTGGATTATATCAATAATTAGAAATGGCTACCATTGAGTTGTTTAAGTTTTTATTTTAATTGCAGTTAGTTAACATACAGTGTTATATTAGTTTTAGGTGTATAATACAGTGATTCAGCACTTCCATACAACACCTGGTGTTCATCAAGACAAGTCCACTCCTTAAACCCCATCACCTATTTAGCCCATCCACCCACCCACTTTCCCTCTGGTAACCATCAGTTTATTCTCTAGAGTTAAGAATCTGATTCTTATTTTCTCTATCTCTTTTTTGTTTTCCCTTTGCTCATATGTCTTGTTTCTTAAATTCCACATATGAGCAAAATCATATGGTATTTGTATTTCTCTGACCAACTTATTTACCTTAACATTTTACTCTGTAGCTACTCTCTAGCTCCATCCATGTCATTGTAAATGGCAAGATTTCATTCTATTTGATGGCCAAATAATATTCCATTGTGTGTGTGTCCAGTACCACATCTTCTTTACTACTCATCACCTGATGAGCACTTGGGCTGCTTCCATCTCTTGGCTATTGTAAATAATGCTTCCATAAAAATAGGGGTGAGTGTATCCCTTTGAAGTAGTGTTTTTGTATTCTTTGGGTAAATACCCAGTAGTGCAATTGCTGAATCGTAGGGAAGTTCTATTTTTAACTTTTAAAAAAATATTTTATTTGTTTATTTGACAGATAGAGATCACAGGTAGGCAGAGAGGCAGGCAGAGAGAGGAAGGGAAGCAGGCTCCGTGCTGAGCAGAGAGCCTGATGTGGGGCTTGATCCCAGGACCCTGGGATCACCACCACAGCTGAAGGCAGACACTTTAACCCACTGAGCCACCCAGGCGCCCCAATTTTTAAGTTTTTAAGGAAAGTTCATGCTGTTTTCCACAGTGAATGCATCAGTTTGCATGCCCATTCACAGTATAAGAGGATTCCTTTTTATCCACATCCTTGCCAACACTTGTTGTTTCTTGTGTTGTTGATTTTAGCCATTCTGAAAGGTGTGAGGTGGTATCTCACTGTGGTTTTGGTTTGCATTTCCCTGATGATGAGTGATGTTGAGCATCTTTCTATGTGTCTGTTGGCCATCTGGATGTCTTCTTTGGAGAAATGTCTGTTCTTGTCTTCTGCCCATTTTTAAATTGGATTTTTTGCTTTTTTGGGTGTTGAGTTCTGTAAGTTCTTTATAGATTTTGGATAATAGCTCTTTTCAGGTATGCCATTTGCAAATATCTTCTCTGATTCTGTAGGTTTTCTTTTAGTTTTATTGATCGTTTCCTTTGCTGTACAGAAACTTTTCATTTTGATTTGTCCTAATAGTTAATTTTTGCTTTTGTTTCTCTTGTCTCAGAAGATATATCTAGAAGAAGATTACTATGGTCAATGTCAGAATTTATTGCGTCTTCTCTCTTCTAGGTGTTTATGATTTCAGGTCTCACATTTAGGTCTTTAATTAATTTTGAGGTTATTTTCATTTATGGTGTGAGAAAGTGGCTAAGTTTTATTCTTCTGCATGTTGGTGTGCAGTTTTCCCAACACAACTAGTTGAAGAGACTGTCTTTTTCCCATTACATATTCATGCCTTCTTTGTCAAAGATTAGTTGAACATATAGTTGTGGATCCATTTCTGGGTTTTCTGTTGATGTATGTGTCTGTTTTTGTGCCAGTACCATACTGTTTTGATCACTACAGCTTTGTAATATAACTTGAAGTCTAGAATTGTGATGTCTCCAGCTTTGCTTTTCTTTTTCAACATTCCCCTGGCTATTCAGGGTCTTTTGTGTTTCCATACAAATTGTAGGATTGTCTATTCTATAGGATTGTCTGTTCTTGCTCTGTGAAAAATGATGTTGGTGTTTTGACAGGGATTGCATTAAAGTGTAGATTGCTTTTGGTAGTATAGACATTTTAACAATATTTGTTCTTCCAGTCCATGAACATTTTTCCATTTCTTTGTGTCCTCTCGAATTTCTCTCATCAGTGTTCTATAGTTTTCAGAGTACAGATCTTTTACCACTTTGGTTAGGTTTTTTCCTAGCTATCTTATAGTTTTGGTGCAACTGTAAATGCGATTGTTTTCTTAATATCTGTTTCTGCTGCTTCATCATTGTGTATAGAAATGCAACAGATTTCTGCGCACTGATTTCGTATCCTGCAAATTTACTGAATTTATTTATCATTTCTAGCAGTTCTTTGATGGAGTCTTTGGAATTTTCTATGTATAGTATTATGGCATCTGCAAATAGTGAAAATTTTACTTCTTCTTCACTGATCTGAATGTCTTTTATTTCTTTTTGTTGTTTGTTGTGGCCAGGACTAACAGTACTTACAGTACTATGTGAATAGAAGTGGTGAGAGTGGACATCCTTGTCTTACTCCTGATCTTACGGAAAAGCTCTCAGTTTTTCCCCATTAAGAATGATGACAGTTGTGTGTTTTTCATCTATGACCTTTATTATGTTGAGGCACGTTCCCTCTAAAACTACTTTAAGGGTTTTTATCATGAATGGATGTTGTACTTTGTCAAAGGCTCTTTCTTCATCTATTAAAAGTATCTTATGGTTCTTTTCCGTTCTCTTAGTGATGTGATGTATCATGTTGATTGATTTGCAAATATTAAACCACTTTTGTAACCCAGGAATAAATCCCGCTTGACTGTAGTGAATAATTATTTTAATGTATTGTTGGATTCTGTTTGCTAGTGTTTTGTTGAGAAATTTTGCATCTATGTCTCAGGGATATTGACCTCTAGTTCTCTTTTTTTTAGTGGTGTCTGGTTTTAGTATCAGGGTAATGTCAGCCTCCTAGAATGAATTTGGAAGTTTTCCTTCCTTTTCTATTTTTTGGAATAGTTTGAGAAGAATAGATTCTAACTCTCTTTAAATGTTTTGGGGAGGGGCACCAGGGTGGTTCAGTAGGTTAAGCCTCCAACTCTTGATTTCAGCTCAGGACATGATCTCAGGGTTGTGAGATTGAGCTATGCATCAGGATCCGTATATAGTGGGGACTCTGCTCCAGATTCTCTCTCACTCTCTTTCTGCTCCTCACCCCCACTCTGGCTCTCTCTCTCAAACAGTTAAATAAATCTTTAAAAAAATATGTGTGGTAGAATTTGGGAAGCCATCTGGTCCTGGACTTTTGTTTGTTGGGAGCTTTTTGATTACTGATCCAGTTTCTTTGCTGATTATTGGACTGTTCAAGTTTTCTCTTTCTACCTGTTCCAGTTTTGGTTGTTTATATGTTTCTAGGAATTTATCCATTCTCTAGGTTGTCCAATTTTTGGCATATAGTTTTTCACAATATTCTTTTATAATTGTATATATTTCCGTGGTGTTGGTTGTTATTTCTTCTCTCTCATTTGTGATCTTATTTATTTGGGTCCTTTCTCTTTCTTTCTTGATAAGTCTGGCTAGAGGTTTCATCAATTTATTGATTTTTTTCAAAGAACCAGCTCCTGGTTTCATTGATCTCTTCTATTATTTTCTTAATTTCTATATTGTTTATTTCTACTCTGATATTTGTTATTATGTTCCTTCTGCTGGTTTTCGGTTTATTGTTCTTTTTCTAGCTCTTTTACATGTAAGATTAGATTGTTTATTCAAGGTATTTCTTGCTTTTTGATGTAGGCCTGTATTGCTATAAAGTTCCCTCTTAGAACTGCTTTTAAAACATCCCAAAGGTTTCGAACCATTGTGTTTTCATTTTCATTTGTTTCCATATATTTTTTCATTAAAATATTTTGTGACTTATAAAACATAACGGGATTAAAAAAATTTGTTTCCATTTTTTTAATTTCTTCTTTTATTTTCTGGTTGGCTGATTCATTGTTTAGTAGCATGTTACTTAACTTCCATGTATTTGTGGTCTTTCCAGATTTTGTCTTATGGTTTATTTCTAGTTTTATAGTGCTGTAGTCAGAAAAGATGCATGGTATGACTGATCTTCTTGAATTTGTTAAGGCTCGTTTTGTGGGCTAATATGTGATCCATTCTGGAGAATGATGTGTACTTGAAAAGAATGTGTATTCTGCTCTTTTAGGATGAAATGTTCTGAATTTATCTGTTAAATCTATCTGTTCTAGTGTGTACCTCAAAAAGCCACTGTTCCCTTGTTGATTTTCTGCTTAAATGATCTGTCCATTGATGTAAGTGGCTCAGTCAATTAAGTGTCTGCCTTCAGCTCAGGTCATGATCCCAGGGTCCTGGGATTGAGTCCCTCATTGGGCTCCTTGCTCAGCTTGGAGCCTGCTACCTCTGCCTGCAGTTCTCAGAAATAAATATATAAAATCTTAAAAAGAAGCCTAGTTTGTCCAATATAATTATTGCTCCTCTACCTTTCTTCTGACAAGCATTTGCATACTAAATGTTTTTCCATCTCCTTACTTTCCATCTGCAGGTGTTTTTAGGTCTGAAATGAATCTCTTGTGGGCAGCATATAGATGAGTTTTCCTTTTTTATCCATTCTGTCACCTATGTCTTTTATTGGAACACATAGTCCATTTAGTCCTTTCAAAGTAATTGTTGGTAGATATGTACTTATTGTCATTTTATTTTTTGTTTTGGGATTGTTTCTAGAGATTTTCTTTGATCCTTTCTTGTCTTTCTCTCTCCTATATTTTGATTACTTTCTTTAGTAATATATTTGGATTTCTATCCCTTTATTCCTTGCATATTTAATTAGTGGTTTTTGATTTGTGGTTACCATTAAGTTTGTATATAACCTCTTTTGCATATACCAGTCCACATTAAAATGATGATCATTTAAGTTTGAATCCACTCTTTACTTCTCTCCTCCCCCCATTTTAGGTATATATATGGTGTTATATTTTATATCTTTTTATTTTGTGAGTTTCTTGATTGATTTTTTTACAGAAATATTCATTTTCACTTCTTTTGTGTTTTTTACCTTTATAACTGTCACTTTTGGTCTCTCTTTTCCACTATTGAGTAGTATTTATACTCCAGATTGTGTGTAATTAACATGCAACTTATTAAATTCTCACAGGAGCACTGTAAGAGTTTTTTTTTTTTTAATTTCAGTATAGTTGGCACACAATGTAACATTAGTTTCAGGCATACAACATAATGATTCAACAGCTTTCTACTTTATGTTATGATAAGCTCACCACAGGTGTCGCTACTGTCTGTCACTATAACATGCTACTACAGTATCATTGACTAATATTCCTTATGCTGTCTTTTTTATTTTCTTGACTTATTCATTCCATAACTTGAAGCCTGTATCTCCTACTTCCCCTCACTCATTTTACCCATCCTCCCTCTTTCTCCCCCTCTCTGGCAACCATCAATTTGTTCTCTGCATCTGTTGGGCTGATTCTGCTTTTTCTTTATTTATTGTTTTGTTTTTTAAATTCCACATAAAAGTGAAATCATATGGTATTTGTCTTTGTCTGAGTTAGCAGAATACCCTCTAGGTCCATCCATGTTGTCACAAATGGCAAGATCTCATCTTTTTTATGGCTGAGTAATATTCTTTTGTATGTGTGTCTGTCTGTCTATCTATTTATCTATCTATCTGTGCTGGCACTGTAAGAGTTTTATTGTTATGAACCCCATTTCACCAATGAACAAACTAAGGTGGAGAGAGGTTAAGAAACTTGCTCAAACTAACACAGCTTCAAGTGGCAAAAGGCTATTATACAAACTCAGATCTACTTGATTCCAAAGCCCATGTCCCTGAGTGTAACCCTAACCTCTTGGCTGTTCTCTCCTCCATTTGGGCCTGACATCTCTGCAAAGAATTAATTATGAACTCTTCTCTACTTTTTACTTAGGGCCAGATCATCCATAGACATTTGGTGAATTTTTACTGTGTGCATAGTCCTTTGCTGCTATGGGAGCATAAAGAGTAAAGAGGGTTGTTGAGAACGTGTTCAGCATAGCTGAATGAGTTGAATTAGTGTCAGCATCCTGGAAGAGAAGTCTTGAAGCGAGCTTATGAAGGACAAGAGAAACATAATTTAGCAGAGACAAGGAGATTTGGTGTCAGGGGCTTGGCACGATGTTTAGAACATTGCAGATTCTCTATACAAATTTTTTGGATGCAATGAGAGACTTGTTGGGTAACGGCCAACCACATCATTCTTTCCTCTCCCTGACAATAAGATGAATTAAACTAACATTCACCCTCTGTGCCTAATAAGGCACACTTTCTGTCTCTTATACCCTTTGTTCCTAGCAAATGGCCAGAGTACAAATAGCCAGGTCCTACCTTAATGGAAAGAAAGAGCACTGTTGGCAGAGGGCAGTGTAGAAGGAGGCTGGGTTTCAACCTCAGTTCTGTCACTTGATAGATCTCTGACCTTGGGAAATTCACTTAACACCTTTTGGCTTCAGTTTTCATGTATGTCAAGAGGAGATCATAGTGGTTTCTACCTCATGGGGTTGTTATTAGGGTCAAATGATATAATGCATGTAGCACTTGGCCTCGCATTTGTAGGTGCTCAAGAACTGTTGGCTATTACTGTTATTACTTTTGTTTAGAAATGATGACATCCAAGCAACATTCAAAAATCCTTACCTCAAAATCCTTACCAAAAGTAAGAATGCATTGAGGATACATACAGCCTAGTTCACCTACTTAAAATTTTTTAATTTTTAATTCAAGTATAGTTGACATATAATATTATATTAATTTCAGATGTACAACATAGCGATTCCACAATTGTATGCATTACCCAATGCTTACCATGGTAAATATAGTTACTGTTTGTCACCATAAAATTTTACTATAATATTATTGATTCTATTTCTTATGCTGCATTTTTTGTCCCCAAGACTTCTTTATTTTATAACTGGAAGTTTGTACCTCTTAATCCTCTTTGCCTATTTTGCCTATTCCCTATGAACCTCTCATAAACACAGAGAAAAAACTGGTGATTTTCAGTTCACTTATTTCTGAAGATAAACACATACACACACATACATGCACAATGTCTGATTTAATTTTAATAAAATGCTATGTAATTTGAAAGCTATGAGTTTTGTTGTAATATGCAATGTTACAATAGAGAGAGGGAAATGTGTGAGTTAAAATCTGAATACCAAGTAGACACAGGATGAATGCTTATTGTTACCTTAAAAAAAAAAGGATGCATTTTTTAAAACAATGAAAATAACATTTTGGAAAATAATAGGCTTTTAGTTGAAACCACAGTTTAATTTGAAAATGATTCTCCCAAATAAAAACCTCAGTAATATTGGAGGATAGATGTAGGATCCTAGATTCCATCTCAGTAAAGAAAGGATAGTCTAGGTCTACTACTATCTAAGCTGAGAAGAGTAATGAGCCAATTCATTCATTAGAGTCTTGATTATACTTCTGCAGTGAGTAGTAACCCTTTATCTGACCTCAACTCTCCTGACTTCACTGCTGTCATTAATATAGCCAGTGAACAAGAATGTTTTTTGAATTTCCACAGGAAGGAGTGATTGTTACACTTTGCAGCAGGGGCCAACCTTATTCAATAGATTCATGTGCAGAATCATCCACTGACAAAGCTAACAAACACTGATACCATACTTGGTGCGTGCCAGGCACTGTCCTAAGCAATTTACATGTATTACATGTTTAGTTTTCGTAACAAGCCATTAATTTTTTACAAGAGGAAACTGAGGCAATGAGAAATAAAATAACTTGCTCAAAGTCACAGCTAATAACGAGCTGGGATTCAAACCCAGGCATTCTGGTTTCAAAGTTGTTTCTCTTACTGTACTACACTATGTTGCCTCACCAAAATAGGCTAAAGAGGATTTTGCTGAATGTCTTTTTTTTAAAAGGGGGTGGGTGGGTGGTCGAGGGGTGGATAGAGGGGGAGGGGGAGAGAAATAATACCAAGCAGACTCCATGCCCAGGGCAGAGCCTAATGCAGGGCTTGATGTGGGGCTCAGTCTCACAACCTTGAGATCATGACCCTGAGATCATGACCTGAGCCAAAATCAGGAGTTGGACACTTATCTGACTGAGCAACGCAGGTGCACCTTGCTGCATGCCTTTTAAATCAGACTCAACTGCTGTCACAAATATTAGGATATTCTGGGTTTTCAGGAAATGTGGACTGTGTTTCTTAGTGTTCTCTCTGCCTTGGAGACTTACCTGCATTTTTAAAAAAGAGAGCCCTGGGGTGCTTCAGTTGGGTGTCTGTCTTCAGTTCAGGGTCCTGGGATTGAGCCCCACATCATGTTCCCTGTTTAGTGAGGAGTCTGCTTCTTCCTTTCTCTCTGCCCCTCACCCCTGCTTGTGCTGTCTATTTCTCTCTCAAGTAAATAAAAAAAATATTCAAAAAATTTAAAAATTAAAAAGAGAGCCCTATAATTTGGTGTTTACTTTCAGAGTGTAGAAGCCCAAGTAGTTTAGGAGTTGAAATTTTGAGGAAGAGAATAAATAGCACTATCTTCCCTACCCAAGTTCTGAAGCAGTTGAATTGTAAAGCAGAGTACAAAACATTGCCTTTATTTGGTTGACTTATTTCACTTAGTATAATACCCTCTAGTGTCCTCCACATTGTTGCAAATGGCAAGATTTCATTCTTTTTGATGGCTGAGTATGATTTCACTCAAATGTGGAATTTAAGAAACGAAACAGATGAAGATAAGAGAAGGGAAGGAAAAATAAAATAAGATGAAAACAGAGAGAGGTGCAAACCATAAGAGTCTCTTAGCTGTAGGAAAC
Organism: Martes martes; assembly: GCF_963455335.1. NCBI lineage: Eukaryota > Metazoa > Chordata > Mammalia > Carnivora > Mustelidae > Martes > Martes martes. Next base: position 79,591,291 of record NC_137897.1, read on the forward strand.
AAACTGAGGATTGCTGGAGGGGAGATGGTTTGGGGGCTGGGGTAGTTGGGTGTTATATGCAACTGATGAATCATTAAATTCTACCTTTAAAACTAATAATACAGTATATGTTAACTAAATTGAATTTAAGTAAAAAATTTACTTATTTATTTATATTTAATTTAATTTAGTTTAATTTTATTTTATATTTTTTCAGAGTTCCAAGATTCATTGTTTACATGCCACACCCAGTGCTCTATGCAATATGGGCCCTCCTTAATACCCACCACCAGGCTCACCCATCCCCCACTCTCCTCCCCTCTAAAACCTCAGTTTGTTTTTCAGAGTCCACAATCTCTCATGTTTCATCTCTCCCCTCCCCCACTGATTTCCCCCAATTCACCTTTCCTTTCCTTCTCCTAATGTCCTCCATGTTATTCCTTATGTTACACAAGTAAGTGAAACCATATGATAATTTACTTTCTCTGCTTGACTTAATTCACTCAGCATAATCTCAGTCCCGTCTATGTTGATACAAAAGTTGGGTATTCATCCTTTCTGATGGCTCAGTAATATTCTATTGTATATATGGAGAAATTAAAAAAAATATTGCCTTTATTCCTGATAAGATCTAGCTTGGGGGAAGTAACTAAAGTATGAGGGCCAAATAGGCTTGTGAAATGAAATCCAGGGTTGGACAGATTTACCTGTCCAGCTACAGTAGACACTGTAACACCAGAGTTGTAACCTGCAATGACAGAACCTTCAATGCTGAACTTGTCTGGTCCAAAATGTGTTCTCAGATAGTTGGCCAGTTTGGAAAGAGGAAGGAAGGAGAAGTAAGGTCATGCCTGTTTTATGTATTCTTCCTCATTTTTACCACCCAGTTAAGATCTCCTCTGGCAGGAAGCAGCAAGTGAAGAAGGAAGAGAGAGATCAAGCAATGCTTTTCTGGAAACTAAAAGTTGGGAAGAATGGTCTGCTCTAACACTGGGCCAAGTCCCATGATACAGCATTTTGGGGAGCCACCAGCCTCTGTAAAGTTCAGATTTCAAGGAAAGTGATAGCAGCTAGCGCTTTTGCCACTCCACCTAGGGTCATAGAACAAACTAACCACAAGTTCTACTGTTCTTGTTTTAATTTCTGTGTCCCAGAGGCCTCTTAATTCTATCACCTTTGGAAACAATTTGGCAGTTAAAACATTTGTGTTCCAATTTTAGCTCTGCTAATTCTGGGCTATGTGGCTTTGGACAATTTATTTTTTAAGCCTCAGTTTTCTCATCTGTAGAGCAGGTATAATAGCACATACCCCCATAGGGTTGGGTCAAGAATGTAATAAAGTACATGGCACCTGGGTGGCTCAGTTGATTAAGTGTTTGACTCTTTTTTTAAAAAAGATTTTATTTATTTATTTGACAGACAGATCACAAGTAGGCAGAGAGGCAGGCAGAGAGAGAAGGGAGGAAGCAGGCTCCCTGTTGAGCAGAGAGCCCGATGTGGGACTCAATCCCAGGATGCTGGGATCATGACCTGAGCCAAAGGCAGCAGCTTTAACCCACTGAGCCACCCAGGTGCCCCTAAGTGTTTGACTCTTGATCTTGTCTCAGGTCTTGATCTGAGGGCTGCAAGTTCAAGCCCCACATTGGGCTCCATGCTGGGTGTGGAACCTACTAAAATAAAAAAAAATGAATGCAGTGAAGCATGAAGTGTTTAAGATCATGCCTGCCCTGTAGTAAGTTCTTAGTTAATGGTTTCTATGATTGCTCATTGTTTTTCTGCTTCTCTGCCTCCTGGTAACCAGTTGAAAGCTACATCTCATTAAATATGAATTTAGATAACCAAAGTGGCTAGCCCAGTTCCTTTCCTTTCTCTTCTAGGGTATATTGGCCCTTTTCTTCCATGGATTACTCTTATCACCTGTACTGGACAATTTCATATGATTGCTTAATCAATCTTCTTGGTGGATAGACCCTTTAAGAATGATGTAGTGTCCTTCTTTATCTCTGACCACAGTCTTTAGTTTAAAATCTAATTTTTCTGATATGAGAATCACTACCCAAGCTTTCTTTTGAGGCCCATTGGCATGAAAGATGCTTCTCTATCCCTTCACTTTCAGTCTGGATGTATCCTTAGGTTCCATATGGGTTTCTCATAGACAGCGTGTGGACAGGTCTTGTCGTTTTATCCAATCTGCAACCCTGTGCCCTTTTATGAGAGAGGTTAGGCCGTTCACATTGAGAATGATTATTGAAAGATATGTTTTTATTGACATCATGTTGCCTGTGAAGTCCTTGTTTCTATAGACTGTAAATTTCTGTTGTATGTCACTCTTTTATAGAACCCCCTTTAATATTTCTTGTAGTGCCGGCTTGGTGGTCACATACTCTTTTCAACCTTGCCGGTCTTGGAAGCTCTTTATCTCTCCATCCATTTTGAATGTCAACCTGGCTGGATAAAGTATTCTTGGCTGCATGTTCTTCTCATTTATTGCCCTGAATACATCTTTCCAGCCTTTTCTGGCTTGCCAGGTTTCTTGGACAGTTTTGACGTTATTCTGATGGACCTTCCTCTGTACATAAGGAATCTTTTCCCCCTAGCTGCTCTCAAGAGCTCCTGTCTAAAATTATGATTCATCAGTTTCACAATCAGGTGTCTTGAGGTATTTCTAGATTCTATGATCTTGGGGGGTAACCTTTCTGCCTCTAGGACACAAACGCTGGTTCCATTCCCCAGATTGGGAAATTTTTCATGGAGAATTTGTTCAGCAGTATCTTCTAGTCTTCCTTCTTTCTCCTCCCCCTCAGGAATCCCAGTAATTCTGATGTTGGAACATTTCATGGTGTCATTTATTTCCCTAATTCTGTTTTCATGGCTTCTAAGCTGTTTGTTCCAGGCCTCCTCCTGATCTTTTTTCTCTATTAGTTTGTCCTCTAGATCAGTAATTCTGTCTTCTGCCTCAGTTACCCTAGCAGTTAGAGAATTTAGATTAGATTGGATCTCAGTGATAACATTTTTAACTTCTTCCTGGGTGGCTTTCACTTCTGCTCTAATAGATTCCATGTTATCATTAATGGTTTTCCCCAACCTAGCCATTGCCTGGATAATTGTTACCCTGAATTCCCTTTCCGACATATTGTTTATGTCCATCCAATAGCTCTGATGGAGAGGGCACAGTCTCTGAATTTTTCCTCTGATGGGCATTCCTCCTCCTAGTCATTTTAGTGATAGGTGGTTGAGGGAATGTGTAGCTGAATATATAAACCGCAATCCTGGAAAGGTGCACCCTGGAACACTTCCAAGCAATCAGAAGTCACCACCAAAAAGAAAGAAAAAAGAAAAAAAGAAATAGAGAAAGAGAGAGAGAGAAAAAAAGAGAGAAGGCCCAGCCAGAATGGGCCCCAAAGGTAAGATTTATGAGGTATACAAACAAAAACGAACAATGAAAAAGAGGGACAAAAGTGGATGACAAGAAAAAAAAAGAACTCAGCCAAAATGAACTCCAAGTATAAAATGTATATAATACCAGAACAAAAACAAATACCCAGAAACACTGACAGAAGAAGCAGATGAGAGGGTGGTTATAAATCATCAATGTGGGTGAGGAAGGTTATTTTGATTCTTCCTAGATGTATCTTGATATCTTTGTTAAAGGATTCAACTTTCCAGAGATAAAGGGAGATTAAAACTGGTTTATATATAGGGGTAGTATTGATTAGGGAAAGAGGATTACCTTGAAGCTTATATCTATGTGTATATTAAAAAAAATAGAAAAGCAAAAGAAAAACAGGTATATGTATGAAAAAAGTTCAAGTTAAAAGATTATTATGGAATTTGTTGTATTGAACCTCTCATTCTAATGGTAAATAAGTCAAAAAATTTAAAAGGAACGAGAATAGTATGAACAAATTAAAAAAAAAAGTTGTATCCATGAAATATATAGGTTTTAGGGCAATACTGGGAGCTTAATATCTTGTTTTTCCCTGATATTAGGGTTTTACAGTTTTATGGGGACCCTGTGGTGGTTGCCCTCTCTTTCTTTTGGCTGGCTTTCCGGCGGAGGGGCCTGCCTCATTGTTTTTCAGTCAGTCTTGCTTGGGTTGAGTCCTCCTGCTCCCTATCAAGGGGCTGGGCTCTGTGGAAACCAATTTTTCAGGCTTTTGTTCTCTGGAGGTTTTTGTTCTTTGGCGGCTTTTTGAGGTTTAATGGAAAGCAAACTGTACCCAGACCCATATCTCAGAGAGAAGCCTCAGTCTGCTCCCCTCTGGGTGGTCCAGAACACATATACTCCCCCTCTGCAAACTCCACTGAGCCGTGCAACCTCCCACAGGCACTGCACATCCCTCGTCTCAGGGGTCCCCCGAAGTGCCCACTTGTCTCTGTACCCTGATGCCACTAAAACCGTGAGTGATATTGGTCCAGGAAACCTGCTTCTGGTGGTTGTCTTTGCCAGGACCGCTGTCTGGGGTCTAGCTGGCCTGAGAGATCCCAACTAGAGATAGCATGCTGAGGTTTTCAAGCTCTGGCTGGGAGTGTTCAGACTCTCTGCTGGTCCTAGAGACCACCAGCTAGCTTCCACAAGGAGCTCTTTCAGGGGAGGGTGGGGAGCACAGTTTAGGCCCTGATCTCACAGTGCAGAGTGCAAAAGGCTGTGGTTCTAGAGGGTGCCGGCTGGCATACACACCAGACTCTCTCACGCACACCAGTGGGAAGTGTGCCTAGCCCAGCACTGGTGCAAGCAGCAGAAAGCCAGGGGCTCAGAGAACATGGTCTGGAGGCTTTGCTGCACTCTGTCTGGCATGGGTGGTCACCAGCGGTGGCCATCCTGGGTTCGTGGGCTTATGCCCATGCTTGTGACCAACAGATTCCACCAGTTTCCCCTTAAGATCTTTTGCTCTTTTTGAGTGCTTTTAACCAGACTCCAAGTTAATGCTCGTCCCCAATCACAGGGCACTGTCATATTGGGGTATTACTTTCCAATGGGTCACTCCTGGTGGTTCCCTCCTCCTTCTGTTTATCCTCCGATATCAGTCCGATCATTCCCAGTATGTTTTACCTTTTCACTGGAGTCTTCTGCCCCCATAGAGATCCAGAAGTGCAGAATCCTACATCTCAGGCTGATTTCATGGGTGTTCAGAGTGTTCTGGTAGGTAATCAGCTCACCTTAGGGGACCGGTTGAAACAGGGTCTCCTACTTCTCTGCCATCTTGCCCCAGCCTCTCATATTTCTTTAAAATAATATGATATATACAACATGGTGACTAGAGTTAACAATATTGTATTATATACTCAAAAGTTGCTAAAAGAATGGTTCTTAAATTTTTAAATTCTTAAGTATTCCTACCACTGAAAAAAAGGTGAGGTGATGGAGGTATTAACCACCTTATTGTGTATCAAATTACCACATTGTATACCTTAAAATCCCACAATGTTACATATTAATTATACCTCAATAAAGCTAGAAAAATAAAAGAAAAGTAATATGAGGTATATAAGTGCCCATAGCATATATAGTGTCTGGCACATAGTAAGAGTTCAAAGTATTTTCTTCCTTCCATTCTTCTTCTCCTTTCTCTTTTTCTTTCTGCTCTCTCTCCTTCATATCTACTGAAGTTCCTAGTGCAGTGCTGAAGTCCCAAGAAATGTCAAATAAATAGCTGTGATCTAAAATTCGGTGTATTTTATGTGAGGTGAGGACTGACCAGAACCCTTTATTCTCTCAAAACTGGTGGTTTCTGATTGTGAAATGCTTCCTGTTTAGTCTGTCCAACATGATTCCTTTCTGCACTTGTCGACTAGGGAGAGAACCAAGCAGCAACCAAATTAGAGCTATGTGTTGGGCTAAATTGGACCCTAATAATGTGTCTGGCATCCTATTTTGGTTTCCTGTATATATCCTTGTGTGACTGCTGTACTGTAAATTACCCAAAGGTAAGAACTGTGTTGTGTATAGTGCTATATCCCAAGTACCCAGCACAGTCCCATATCCACATTAATTGTTCAGTAAATCTTTAGAATGACCAATTAAAGAAGTCCTGCAGTATTAGAAACTCAGCTGGCTTCTTAGTAGAAGTTGGCATACTGATCCTAAAATTCACATGGAATTGAGAAGGACCCCAAATATTGAATAAAATCTTGAAAAAGGCAAAGGAAACAAAAGCAAAAATGAACTTTTGGGACTTCATCAAGATCAAAAGCTTCTGCACAGCAAAGGAAACCATCAACAGAACAAAGAGGCAACCCACGGAATGGGAGAAGATATTTGCAGATGACAGTACAGACAAAAGCTTGATATCCAGGATCTATAAAGAACTCCTCAAACTCAACACACACAAAACAGATAATTATGTCAAAAAATGGGCAGAAGACATGAACTGACACTTCTCCAAAGAAGACATACAAATGGTAATGGACACATGAAAAAATGTTCATTATCATTAGCCATCAGGGAGATTCAAATGAAAACCACACTGAGATACCACCTTACACCAGTTAGAACAGCCAAAATTAACAAGACAGTAAACAACATGTGTTGGAGAGGATGTGGAGAAAGGGCAACCCTCTTATTACACTGTTGGTGGGAATGCAAGTTGGTGCAGCCACTTTGGAAACCAGTGTGGGGATTCCTTAAGGAATTAAAAAATAGAGATTCTTTATGGCCCTGCAATTTCACTACTGGGTATTTACCCCAAAGATACAGATGTAGTGAAAAGAAGGGCCATTTGTACCCCAGTGTTCATAGCAGCAATGGCCACAGTTGCCAAACTGTGGAAAGAACCAAGATGCCCTTCAATGGACGAATGGATAAAGAAGATATGGTCTATATGTACAATGGAGTATTATGCTTCCATCAGAAAGGATGAATACCCAACTTTTGTATCAACATGGACGGGACTGGAAGAGATTATGCTGAGTGAAATAAGTCAAGCAGAGAGAGTCAAGTGTCATATGGTTTCACTTACTTGTGGAGCATAAGGAATAACATGGAGGACATAGGGAGATGGAGTGGAGAAGTGAGTTGGGGGAAATTGGAGGGGCAGAAAAACCATGAGAGACTGTGGACTCTGAGAAACAAACTGAGTGTTTTTTTCGGGGGGGGGTTGGTTGAGCCTTGTGATGGGTATTTTGGAGGGCACATATTGCACGGAGCACCTGGGTGTGGTGCATAAACAATGAATTCTGGGAACACTGAAAAGAAATAAAATAAAATGGAAAAAAATTAAAAAATGAGAAAGAGAACAAATAAAGGCTTCCCACTTCCTTATTTCAAAATTTACCAACAACCTATAGTAATCAAAATGACATGTTACTAGCTTAAGGAGAGATCAGTAGAGTAAAATTCAGAATCCACAGCTAAACCCGTATATCTATGGTCAATTCATTTTCAACAAGGGTGCTAAAACCATTCAAGGAAAGAAAGTGTATTATCTCCAGCATATGGAGCTGAGACAACTGGTATCCGTATGCAATGGAAAAGTTGGACTCTTACCTCTACCATATATAAAAATTAACTCAAAATGGGTCAAAGACATGTATGTGATTGCTAAAACTACAAAATTCTTAGAAGAAACCATAGGGATAATTATTCATGACCTTGAACTTGGCAATAGATTATTTGATGTGACACTAAAAATGAATGACAAAAAAAAACGGATAAATCAGAATTCTTCAAAATTTTAAAGTTTTGTGAATTGAAGGACACTCTCAAGATTGTGAAAATACATCCAACAGAATGGGAGATGTTTGTAAACCATATATCTGATAAAGGACTTTAATCTAGAACATATAAAGAATATCTACAACTCAATAATAAAAGACAAATAGGTTGGGGTGCCTGGGTGGCACAATTGGTTAAGCACCCAACCCCTGGTTTCAGCTAAGGCTGTGATCTCAGGGTCATGAGATGGTGCCCTGCATTGGGCACTGCGTTCAGTGTGGAGTCTGCTTAAGGCTCTCTCTCCTTCTTCCTCTTCCTCACCCCCATGCACTCTTTCTAAAATAAATAAATAAATAAATAAATATTTTTTAAAAAAGACAAGTAGGCTGGGCGCCTGGGTGGCTCAGTGGGTTGGGCCGCTGCCTTTGGCTTGGGTCATGATCTCAGGGTCCTGGGATCGAGTCCCACGTCGGGCTCTCTGCTCGGTGGGGAGCCTGCTTCCCTCTCTCTCTCTCTGCCTGCCTCTCTGCTACTTGTGATCTCTCTCTGTCAAATAAATAAATAAAATCTTAAAAAAAAAAGACAAGTAGGTCAAAATGGGCAAAACATCAGAAAGATATTCTTCCAAGGAAAAGAAACAAATGGTCAATAAGTGCATGAAAAGATCCCAAAGATTATTAACCATAAAAGGCATGTTATTTAAAACCAAAATGAGAAGCCATTTCATACCTACTAGAACAGCTATAACCAAAAAGGGAGATAGTTACAAGTGTTGGTAAGGATGTAATGAAATTGGAACCCTCACACATTATTGGTGGGAATGTAAATTGGTATAGCCACTTTGGAAAACATTCTGGAAGTTCTTCAAAGAGTTAAACATTTGACCCAGCAATTCCACTTCCTTTTAAGAGAGCTGAAAACCTATGTCTATGTGAAAACTTGTACACAAATATTAATATCAACATTATTCATAATAGTCATAGGGTGGAAACAATATGAATGTCCATCAACTGATACATTGGGGCTAATGGATAGGGGCACCTGGATGGCTCAGCTGGTTAAGCATCTGATTCCTTATCTCAGCTCAGGTCTTGAACTCAAGGTTGTGAGTTCAAGCCCCACACTGGGTTCCACATTAGGCATGGAACCTACTAAAAAAAATTATTGGCGGCACCTGGGTGGCTCAGTCAGTTAAGTGTCTGACTCTTGATTTCAGCTCAGGTCATGATATCAAGGTCATGAGACTGAGCCCTGTTTGGGGTTCTGCACTGGGTGTGGAGCCTGCTTAAGATTCTCTCCCTCTACCTCTGCCCCCACAGCTGCCTGCTATACGCTTTCTCTCTGTCTCTTTCTTTCGCTCAAAAAATCCCCCTGATACATGGATAAACAAAATGTGGTATATTTATATAATGGAATATTATTTGGCTATAAAAATGGCTGAAGTGCATGCTACAATATGAATGAAACTTGAAAACATTATGGTAAGTAAAAGAAGCCAGACATGAGAGGCCACATATTTTATGATTCCATTTATATGAAATATTAAAAATAAGTAAGTCTATAGGGACAGAAAATAGATTTGCATTTTCCTAGGAGCTTGTAGGGAGTGTGGGGGTGATAACTGAAACATACAGGTTTTCTCTCTCTTTTTTTTTTTAAATTGTATGTATTTATTTGACAGAGATAGGGCACAAGCAGGTGGAGCAGCAGGCAGAGGACAGGGAGAAGAGGGCTCCCTAGCAAGCAGAGGGCCTGACATGGGGCTCGATCCCAGGACCCTGGGATCATGACCTGAGCTGAAGGCAGATGCTTAACAGACTTAGCCATACAGGTGCCCCCCTCCTTTTTAAACTTGTATCATTTTATTTAATTTTCAGAAATTCCAGATAAAAAGGTATTATTACTATTCACATCCTATAGTTAAGGAATTAAAATACTGGAAGTTAAGTAACCTGTCCAAGGTGACACAGATAATATGAGTTAGGACTGAGATTGGTTGATTCAGGTCAGTCTTTTTTGGTTGATGGAAATATTCCAAAATGGATTGTGGTGTTGGTTGTACAATTCCACTAATATACTAAAAGCCATTGAATTATACACTTTAAATGATTATGTTATGTAAATTATATCTCAATAAATCTGTTAGCAAACCAACAAACAAAATCTATGCTTAACTATGCTTAATAAATGATGTTATATTTATTCTTTCAATGAAAAAATCAGAAGCTCTTGGGTGCGGCCCCTGCTTCAGTAATTTTTAAAAGCTCTCCAGGTAACTAATGAATCGTTGAACACTACATCAAAAACTAATGATGTATTATATGTTGGCTAATTGAACATAATACAAAAAGAAGCTTCCCAGGTAATTCAAATATGCAGGTGTGACTGAGAAACTCCTCACTAAAGGAATGAATGACTGCATTTTATGTAAACTCTGATTAAGTGAATCAATGAATGGATGTGTGATGGAGGTCAGCCTTGCTTCTGTTGTCTGTGAAGCACAGGCAGCCATAGAGTGGAAAGTATATCAAAAGGTATCAATTTTATCTGAAGGCCTAACTCTTTCTCAGGCCCCAGAAAGATGTGTAGGGTATGACCTTGTCAGCCCTTGTAGGATACACTTACCTGCACCCAGACTTCTAGGGCTGCCCCAGAAAGACAGTGCATATATCTGGGGATTAGAGCTCCTTTCAGAGAAAGAGCTCTGTCAACACAAAGCACAATATTATTGCATTTTTGTAAAGCTTTATGGATTTCCACATACCATCTGCCTGTTATTTTTATAAGTTCCTGCCTGAAGTAGGTTTGCATTTATGCTGACAGAATTTGAAGGCAAAATTGCAATATTGTTCCTCAGAATTATTACTGTATTGTGTTCCTAGTGGTTATTTTTTTATTATGAGTTTTATTTTTCTCCCAGGGAAGCTTCCATGAGTGAATCTAATGCATATAAATGAGGGCACTTAGATGCCATCCTTAGAGAGCACAAGGTGGTTAGACTGTCAAAGTTAATGAGCTAATGTATTGCTAATCAGCCTTACAACATAATTTAATAGAGATAATTGAAATATTGGATAGAACCAAATATGTTGCATTTTGAATCATTTCTATTTTTCATTCATTTTCATTAAACAGAAGTTAAAAGTATATGCTTGCTATCTTACTCTTGTGTTAGCTAGGCTAGAAAAGCAATCCTGTTGGAACAGGTACATGCAGCTTTTCACCCAAGATCTCCAAGCCCACTTCATCTCTATTGATCAGTTAAAATTCTCAGTTTGTAGTGCACAATTAAAAAAAATTGTAGAACTGTTAAGCCTTGTACAATCACTGTAGAGCCATGAAACCTGGGAGCTTTTCTGATCTTGGGTTTTGGGTGACCCTTTTGGAAGGGACTGAAAGATATTTACAGCACCCCATACCCCAGGCAGAGACCTTACAGCTATGACTGCTCTCCTCCAAACACCAGGCAGGATCCTCAGTGCTCTGTATGGCACCTGATGTGATCTGAAATTCTCTTTTCTCCAGGTCACTCCTTGCTTTTTTTTGTTAGGTGGTTTTATTAGCTGACATCCTCTACCCTGTTCTTGTGAACATTTGCTCTGTTAGGCCTTCATTTCTAACAGCCCTGATCTTAGGGTTCCTGTTCATTTGTGTCAGTATATCATCTTGTAATATTTATGATACGATTTGCATCTGGTCAGTTTAAAGCTGAGGACTGCAAGTTACAGTGGCCTTACTTATTTTACTAAAATTTTCATGTACACACACACACACACACATACACACACTTTCCTTTCTATTCAAACCTCTTAACCCTGTAGGGAAGTATCCTAAATTCATAGACGCAACATAGAAAACATATAGGTAATCAAAATCTTCAAAATCCTGCCCAAAGTGCTATGTTATTGATAAATATTAACTCAAAGATAGTGTCCAATATTTTGGACAATGCAACCACCAAAATGATAAAGGAAGAACATTAAGGACAGTGGTGGAATATATAGACATGTAGATGTTCAGCAAATATTTTGTAATATATTTGCTCATCTCATACAAAGCTCTGACTTAGTAATTCCACACAAAACAAAAAAGAAACAAAAGCAACAGTCTTCTCTCAATAGCATATTTTATTTGGAGGTTCAGAGAAAAATGTAAGACTTACCCTAAAGGATAACTGAGCACTTTTCCTAATCAACAAAAAGGTTTAATTTTGGACAGTAGTTTTGACACTTGAGCATGCATCAGAATTGCCAAGATTTCCAAACCCCACCTTCAGAGTTTCTGATTCACCAGGTCTAGGGGGGTGCCCAGGAACTTGCATCTCTAACACCTTCCCAGGTGATGCTGATGCTGCTGGTGACAGAGTAAAATGGACTGAGGAGTTTTACAAGACTTAGGATTTTTAGTGCTTAAAACTGAGGCAAACCAGAGTGTACTAACACAAATCTCAGGCAAACCACGATGGTTGGTCATTTTAATGGTCCTTGACCAGACCTTGAGAACCATTAGTCTTGGAGGTGGGATGGTAACCAGCAGGATAACCTACATGTTCAGACAATACCAACATATACTGTTTCACCTCTAGATAGCCAAGCTCAGTGATCAAACCAATTCAGAAAACAAACAGGTACTTGAAAATTCAGTGTAAGTCCTTTGGTGTGCTCTCCCAACTCAATTTCAAGCCCTCTGCCCTCCTCCATCTCTCCCCCACTCAGGTTGCTCGACTGGAAGGGAACTCCACTTGAGCTCTTTCTTTTCTCCAGGTGTTACCTGCTTTGAAGCAAGGACTATAGAACCACTGTGGAAGGCACTGTGTGGAAAGAGCAGGCTCCTGGGTCAGACAGATCTGCATTTGAATCTACCACTTCTTAGCCATGCAGTGTTCCTTAAGTCAGTCAACCGTCCTGAGCTTCAGTATCATGTAGAAAATGAGGAGCATAATGCCTTCCTTATAGGAATTGTTATGAGACCCATTGTGAGAATGAAAGTGAAGGTATAAATTAAGTCATATGTATAGTATCTGACATATAGTAGGAACAAAATAAGTGGAAACTGTAATCATAAAAATCCCAAGGTCTGAGGACCATTATTAGATAGTTAAAGATCATAGCAAAAATACTAACATGGAAAAAAAAATATACTAAAATGGAAAGTTGGGGCACCTGGGTGGCTCAGTGGGTTAAAGCCTCTGCCTTCAGCTCAGGTCATGATCCCGGAGTCCTGGGATCGAGCCCAGCATCAGGCTCTCTGCTCAGCAGGGAGCCTGCTTCCCTTCCTCTCTCTCTGGCTGCCTCTCTGCCTACCTGTGATGTCTGTCTGTCAAATAAATAAATAAAATCTTAAAAAAAATAAAATGGAAAGTTTGCCCCTCCTCAAAGACTTGTAGTCACTGACATGAGGTTGTTGTGTGGCCTGAAGTGAAAACACAGAAGAGATGTCAAAGAAGTCAGTTATATTACAGAAAGAAAATTCAAAGAGAAATAACTCTTCTGTCTACGTGGAAAGTAAGTAGTGTTAATGAGTTCAGAATCATTTTAAATAATTTCAGTTAAGAGATTTTCTCCGTTTACCAACCCAGCCAACGTCAGTCATATTTTTAAGTAGGTGGTTTGTTTCCTCACCCTCACAGGTATCTAACATGTTCAGGCTCCCCTCTAATTTTGAGTGGGACAACATTCAGTTTTCTCTCTGCATACCATTTAGGTAGTCCTGCATGTCACTTATCTGATTTTCACACATTGTGTGTCTTTCCCCCAACCAAAATCTTTGCTCTTATGTGTAATAGATAAAAAGACCAATAACCTCAGTATTTGTGTTGAAGAATGGATAGGTTTATCAGAATGAGTTTGAGGACATATTTTTACTTATAATTTTCTTTACCAACAGAATAAGAATCTGCTTACAACATGAGGTTGTGCTACACCTTTTTTTCTATGTGTTTGAATTCGCACATTGAAACTGAGGAGGTTTGGACTGGAAGATTTTGTATCCACAGCTCAGCAACTCATTCTCATCAAAACATGTTGGATTTTGTGCATGGGCAATCTGAGCTGCTCTGCCTTTTTAATAGATGGGTTTCTGCCTCATTTTCACGTGTGATTCATGTGCTATCACGAAAGGATTAATCATAGTTAAGAGTTCTATGATGTTTTCTGTGTACCAGGTATTACTGTTACTTTTCCTTCTCGGTCTCTATCTCTCTCTTTTACTCTCTTTCTGTCATATCAGATTGCTTGGAACTCACTCCCAGAGTTTTCATAAGGATCTTTTTAGGGTCTCTTCTTCCAAAGGCAGATGGCAACACTAGCGTACATACCTCTCTGCCCAAGAGTAACTGCTTGTGGGATACGTGGATCGATCTTTCACACTCATACTGGGTGCTATCCATATACATACAAGACAGACTGTGCAGTGGGGACCCAGGAGTAGGAAGAGAAAGGAGATAGTGGATTGACTTTCCCTGTGCTGCCAAAATTTTATGAACTCTAAGGAGTCCAGAAAATTTTCAAACCTAGGCTTCTGTGTTTTTATAAAGGTATATATATCAAGGTAGGGGAATAAAACATATTTTATTTAGCAGTTTGTTAAACTTACTTGGACATATGGTATATGGAGCTCTATTTGTATACTCGTCTCAGTTCCCCACACATGATAGGGAGTCCAGACTTGCTTAAGGGTGTGGGTACATAGGTGCAATCAGAAGGTCTGAAAAGGCTACCAGTGAGGTGGGGGTGGAGGAAGAAGGGAAAGGGGCTTGGACTAACTCATCACTGCTCCCCCAAAGATATGTCTGGAAAGTTCCAGTGAAATAAATGGTTTAGCACATAGTTTCTTGAACAAGACTCTCTGAATTTTAATCCTGGCTCTATAACTTGTTGGCTGTATAGCCTTGAGTAATTCCCTTAACTCCTGTGTTTCTCTGTTTTGTCTTCTGTAAAATGAGGATGAAATTAATCTATCCTATATGGTACTAAAATACTTAAAACAATGCCTGGTGTACAGTATGTGCCACACAATTGTTAACTTTTAAAATTATTTCTACATTCAGCTAGTTGGATGTGATGTGAAAATATCTTGAAGGAATTCTCAGCAGGGTATCCTTAGTCATCTGATACTTTTTTTATTTTCCAGGACAATATGAGCACCATAGATGATGATCAAAATGGAAAGAGGTATTCCTGAAATGGGCTTCTCTATAGGGTGGAAGGAGGGGAATTGGGCTAGTATTTGTCTCTCACTCATATTTGGCCTCAGAGGGTGGAAGGGAGACCTGGGTGATGATCATCTGGGGTGAGTGTGTGCAGTAGGAGTCCCCCAGAGGGTAGCTGTAGCTACTTGGAAGGCTGGGTAGTCACCTGCCCTATTATAGGCTGAAGACTATGAAGTGGACAGCATGGCCCTGTATTCCTGTCATTTTTTTCTACTGACTAAGGTGTCTTGGGAAGTAGCTTGATAGAGGCAGTGGTAGTAGCCACATTCAAATAATGTATATTCAAATAATGTGCCACTTAGACCACAGAGTAGTTTCTAAGGTCCAGAGCCCATAGGTAGTAGTGACTTTAGCCAGAGCAAACTTCTGGGTGGGAATAGTTCCTCCTAGGCACTTTTGGGACCTGAAATTGCAGAATCTTTGCTCAGATAGCTGCATTAGTGAGGGATGACTGTGAAGGATTTATGGACACTTGTGAGCACCCCTGAGGATTCTAGAAATATTTTGTAAGAGGTTGAATTTCCTGTATTCAAACATGCTCAGAGCTATTGTGATTTTGGTAATAGTGTTACTGTGACCACATTTGTATTCTCTGGTTGGCAAGGTCCAAGTCATTTGGATTCCAGAAGGATTTTAAACAGTTGAAAGACATGGTTAGATTTGAGACTTCAGACACCCTGATATTAGTATAGAAATGGGATAGGAACTTTACAGAAGTAGCAATTAAGAAGAAGTTACAATGGGGTGCCTGGGTGGCTCAGTGGGTTAAAGCCTCTGCTTTTGGCTCAGGTCATGATCCCAGGGTCCTGGGATCGAGCCCTGCATCGGGCTCTCTGCTCAGCGGGGAGCCTGCTTCCCTTCCTCTCTCTCTGCCTGCCTCTCTGCCTGCTTGTGATCTCTGTCTGTCAAATAAATAAATAAAATCTTTAAAAAAAAAAGAAGAAGTTACAATAGTGTTCTAGTGCTAAATGAAGGACCTAAGTTGGTGAAAGAAGGGGTGGGATGGAGGGGGAAAATTTAAAAGAATACTTCAGAAACACTGAATAGGATATCATGTTTATTTAGATATGGAAGATAGTAAAAAAGGAGAGGTCAGAGGTAACTCTTCAGGGAAGGGAGAGTTTTGTGAGAGGTCAACCAAGTCATTCTCATGATGAAATCAAGTAAGAGAATAATTAAGAAATGTCTACTGAATGGGAAAATTAGGAGGTCATTGGGCCTTTGGTGTTTTGTCTCCAGTGGTTCATCCACTCCTGATTCATATTCTTCCTTTATGGGCTACTATTTGAGTCTGCCTTCTTGCTCTGACCTTTCCTGAAAACCAAATCTTCCCAACTAGAATTTTTAGGCTCTGGGTCTCATTTCCTTGGGACGTCCCCAGGTGAAACAAAAGTTGCTTGCTGGATTCAGACTAATGTTACAGGGTTTCTTTTCCTTTAATGCCCAGAGTTCTTGGTCACACCACTTTGAAGAATGAAGAGGTAGACCAGATGAAGAGTGGTGGACAGCAAAGTAAGGTTTATTGAGCGATAGTGAAGTTTATTGAGTGATAGATAGTACAAAGCTCCCAAAGAGGGAGGGGACCCAGGAGGGTTGCCACTGGTTCTTTTTTTTTTCCTTAAGATTTTATTTATTTATGAGAGAGAGAGAGAGAGAGAGAGAGAGCGCGCACTAACAGGAGGGGCAGAGAGAGACACAGAGAGAGAATCTCAAACAGATTCCACACTGAACATGGAGCCCCATGTGAGGTTTGATCCCAGGACCCTGAGATCATGTCTAAGCCAAAATCAAGAATTGGACACTTAACCAACTATGCCATCCAGGCGCCCCACCACTAGAGTTTCTACATCTAGGGGGTTTTATGGGCTTATTGGCAGGCTGTTTTAATCTGATTAACCCTCCATGAGTCTGTTATCCAATCAGATTTTTGCCATCTACCTATTACATAGAAAGGGTGGAAGCTCCTTTCAGGGTGGTGTAAAATCCTTTTAAGGGTGGTTTCCTCTTAGAGCAGGGGCCCCTATGTCCCTGCCTGCCTTTCTTCCAACTTTTATTTGTCATTAGTAAGATCATACATATATCTCCCAGGAATTTGGGCATTTTAAAAGGTGATGTTAAGGGTAATTATTCAACCTGAAGGAATTAATCCTGGTGGTGGAAGTTTCCTGTTACATGGCATAGGGAGAAGTGGCTTGTAAAGAGGATATTCAACTCTTTTATGAAAGAAAAAAAAAGAAAAACAAAAACTCTGAAATCATCGTAGATTTGCTTCAAATCATAGTAAGGAAGAGATGAGGTCATTTTCTATTGCTTCATTCCAGACTACTGCTGCCTCACTTTCCCTAGTTTTCTTGCCCTGATAGAACCCCTGGTACTGAGCTTTCCCTATCCATCAGACCCTAAGTACTAGCCCTTGGTGCGACTGATAATGGTTTTTCTTTGGACTCTAGACCTTATGTGCTTCACTGTATTACTTTTCTCATCTTCTGTGCAATAACTCCCATGATCAGCCTCCAGGCCCTTCTCAGGCCTGCTCTGCCTTCCTGCCAGGAAACTACTCTGATCTGAGGATGAATTCCAAAATGTGATAATCATTTACAAAAACAAATGAGATTAAGATGGAATAAGTGGCAGTAGAAATATGTTTACTTTTGTCTGAGGCCCTTGTTTTGGGTGACAGAAGGTGCATATAATGCTAAGTAAGCTGTCAGATTGTGGGCAGGAACATTAGCTTTGGGGATATCCTATAGTCAGAGGAAAGATAATTGGGAATTGGGAAAGTAGCTAAGGGATAAGGAAAGAATATGTGGCAGCAGACAATATACTTTTATGTGGATGTGGGCATAGGAAATCTGGCTTTAAAAATGCAAAGTCTGAGACTTCTAATCATAATAACAAGAGAAAACTTAGCTAGGAGGGATGCTGTTTCATTTATTATAACAGGAGGAAAGGAAGATAATAATAACAACACCTCAAACAGAAAATAGTTAAATAGGGCTTACTATAGAAACATAGTAAAATAGGGCTTAATATAGAAAACAGTTAAATAGGGCTTACTCCAAGAACTTTACACATATTAACTTATAAAATTTTATAACTCTATTAATTAGGGATGTCTGGATGTCTTGGTTAAGCAACCGGCTCTTGGTTTTGGCTCATGTCATGATATTGGGGTCCTGGGATTGAGCCCTGCCTTGGGCTCTGCACTCAGTGGTGAGTTGCTTGAGGATTCTCTCTCTCTCTCCCTGTCCCCCTTTCCCAGTGTGCTCTCTCTTTCTCAAATAAATAAATCTTTTTTTTTAAAGGTTTTATTTATTTGACAGAGAACACAAGCAAGCAGAGAGGCAGGCAGAGAGAGAGAGAGAGGAAGGGAAGCAGGCTCCCTGCTGAGCAGAGAGCCCGGTGTGGGGCTCGATCCCAGGACCCTGGGATCATGACCTGAGCCAAAGGCAGAGGCTTTAACCCACTGAGCCACCCAGGTGCCCCTCAAATAAATAAATCTTTAAAGAGACAACCCTTGGCTATTTATAAAAACAATTGGCTATTGTTACTGTCTATATATTATTTTGAAAGACTGAAAAAGGCTATGTGATTTGATAAAATTCACACAGCTAGTGAGTAGTAGAGCTGGCTCTTAAGTGTAAAAGGATAATATTACTCTGAAGTGTAAAAGGATAACAGGTGTTGGGTAGACCTTTATGTTTATAATCAAGAAGAGGAAAGCATTTACGTCTAATGGCTTCAATTTTCTCTGTAATTTGCTGAGAGAGAGAGGGAGGAGGATGGAATCAAGGAATGGAGGTTTCAGAAGAATGGAGAAAATTTGAAGTAGTCTGTGGATGGGAAATGGAATTGACCAAAGACATATTAGGTTTGCAGGTGATGTTGGGAACATGTATGAGGATGGTGGTCATGAACACACTGTGGTTCTTGTCTTCCATGTATATGTCCTTGTCTAGCAGTTATTGATCATTCTGATACAGACTTGCTGAAAATGGACAATAGTGTTTATCAAAGGTTAAGTTTTTGCCAGATGCATGCAATGAAATGCAGAGAGCAAGAGACTTTAGGGTATTGATAAGAAATATTGAAAAGATATGACTGAGGGATCTAAATTGGATAAAAAGCAAGGTAAAGAAAAACTAGCTGATGGATTGAGAGAAGTGAAGAAGTCAGCAAATTGGATGTTTTAATGAAGTTGAAGAATAGTTGTAGTAGGAAGTACTTGAACATGCAAAGTGGAAAGAGAAGAGGTTATGGACAGATAAAAGAATTTTGGAGTTACTGATATGGAAGGTGAAGTAGATTCAGGGATATTAGGGATGGGTAGCTAAGCTGGAGTTAAGGGGCAATTCGGAAGTCAAACAACTAGGAAACCAGGGATTTGGAAGAGCCATCTATATGGACATTGATGTCACTAAAAATGACAACAACAAGGTTGGGGAAGATGATGCCGAAGTCTGATAAACGAAGGAATTGCTGACAGCTATAGAAAGAAGAGAGGGAGATTGGTATAATTAGATCATGTAAGCCAAAAGAGAGGTTTACAAGAGTAAAAGAGCACTAGAAAAAACAATGGGGGAGCAAGGGTGACACCTGCTAAACTTCTGGCTCTGAGGAACTTAGGGTATGGGAAAATAATCAGCTATCACTTCAGAGTGCTGCAGGGGGAAGCAGTGTCCACATTCCATGATTTACCTCAGTTTCCTATATACCTAAGGTTTCTCCTTCTTGTTCTTCCCTCCCCTGATTATTTTCATATATTGACTAGGGTGTGTGTGTGTGTGTGTGTGTGTCTGTGTGTGTGTGTACTAAGCAAGACTAATTAAGACAATTACTGATCATGTTTTAGAAAAATTCTAGTTCAGATGATAGACTCACCCAGTTAAGAAAGGGGTTTTTTAGATGCTGTCTAACAGCCCTTTGGAACTCAAGTTAGAGCAGGATTAGATTAAGAACGTTTTCAAAAATAATCTTTAAAAGGTCTGGCGGCCCCACAGCTCTCCTCTGTCAGCCTGGAGACGTCAAAGAGCAATGCTGAGAGCTCCTTGAGTGGCTAGGAACAGAAGTGGGTCTTCTGTGTGCATTTCACACAAAGCAGTGCCTTAAGGGGCCAGTGAGATGCTGCCTTCAGTGCAATTGCTTCAAATAAGTTGTTGAGTTAAATGCCTGAGAGTATTTCCTGGGTTGGTGGTAGGAAGTGAAATCCTCTTATCTTTGGAAAGGCCATCATTATTCCTTTCCAGGGTGTTATGGATCAGAGGGAGGAAAGGAGGGAGGGAGAGACAGAGAAAGGGAGAAGGGAGAGAAAGAGAGAGAGAGAAAGAGAATAAGAGTGAGCTAACTTACGTGTCATTCAAACAACAGCCCTGCTCTATTTAGTGTCTTTTACATTGAGCAAGCACCAGGTCTTGGATTGTGGCTAGATCTCATCTTCAATCAAGTCTTCCTTTGGGCTTTCCTGGTTTAATTAGCTCTGGTCTGTGTAGTGACAATCTTACCTAGGAAATCAAGGGCACTGTCACTGTGCTAAACCCAGGTGTAGCAGGGAGCCAGGGCACTGGCAGGCTCTTAGATCTTTTATTTATTCTCTGGACCCTTCTCTCTAAGGATTTTTGGGTTGAATTCAGAAGCTGGACATTTTTACACATTTATGATTTATTTTTTTTTATTTAAGATTTATTTTTAAGATTTATTTATTTATTTAAATTAATTAATTGATTGATTAATTTAAGATTTATTTATTTGAAAGAGAGAGAAAGAGTGAGTGAGCATGAATGGGGGGGCAGAGGGAGAGGGAAAATCTCAAGCAGATTCCCCACTGAGCATGGAGCCTGACATGGGGCTTGATCTCACAACCTGACATGGTTTTCAGATTCCCCACTGACATGGAGCCTGACATGGGGCTTGATCTCACAACCCTGAGTCAAAATCAACAGCTGAATAATAAACCAACAGAACCACCCAGGTGCCCTTACACAGTCATTTTGAAACAGATGGCATCAAGAGAGCCCTGTCAAACTATGGAAACACTATTTATTTTTAATTATCAATAATTTTCACAAGACATCCTTGATGGACCCCTGAGCCAGGCTAACCCATACCCCATGCTGAGAGCCTTGTATAATTTACTACTTAGCTGTATGGAATAATGGTTAAACCAGGCTAACCTAGACTGTTTTAGTCTAAGTCCTGTATCTATCACTTACTAACCATGTGACCTCAGGAAGGATACATCGTCTTTCTAGGTTTCAGTTCTCTCTTTAAGATGTAATGATGGGGGTGCCTGGGTGGCTCAGTGGGTTAAGCCTCTGCCTTCAGCTCAGGTCCTGATCTCAGCGTCCTGGGATCGAGCCCCGCATCAGGCTCTCTGCTCGGTGAGGAGCCTGCTTCCCTCTCTCTCTGCCTGCCTCTCTGCCTACTTGTGATCTCTCTGTCAAATAAATAAATAAAATCTTAAAAAAAAAGATGTAATGATGATAATAGTCCTATGGGTATATAGTAGTTAACATAGTACCTTAGTAAGTGATTAGTCAATATCAGCTCTTACTGTTATTATTTTATTCTAAATTTAAAATTTTATTAGTATATGTTAATTTAATAATCAATATAGACAAAAGATTTTGTAAAAGTCTGTTAGAACTGGGCTAGCCTCCAGTACTGTTTTAAAAATTACTATAAAGACATTTTAGTCATATTAAGTATATGTACATTTATTAAGAGTTCTGCAGAAACTGTTCAGTCTGTAAATGAAAATAAAGGATCATGTTGTGTTTTTTCCCATAACACTTTCTAATAGATATCTGATCAGATAAAGCTTGTATAATTAGGAAGATTATAAATATCAGAGGTACCCATCTTCTAGATATTTTAATGGAAACTATAAATTTTATTATCAAGCAGTTAAAAATATCATTAAAAGTAAATTGTAACTCTGAAGGAACACTAGAAGAATTTGAGAAACAGACCTTTCAGAAAGCAAGTGAATTCCCACTCTGCTCAGAATGATCACTGGCCCATTTTGAGATGAACACGTCTGATAATTATGAGATTTGGTTAAATGTGGAACAACTGCAAGATATGCCTGACCCCCCACCCAATCCCTGACCCCTCCCTCCATCTTCACGTCATCTGTGATCCTATATTGCACACTGAGTTGAGAGTCAGAACAGATAAGCAACAAAAGTATAAGATCAGTCTTTAACCTCCTTTCTTTCTCATTTTCTACTCCTTTTTCCCTAAATGCCTACTTAAGGTCTTCATCCCTCTTGCTTTCCCTGGCTCTCCCTAGTAGTGTCACCTCCATGTTTCCTTCCCTAAAAGCCTGCTTTTGTCCTTTATTCCCCTACCCATAACCAGACAGTTCTGTCCTCTATTCTGCCCTCTGGCTGATATGATATAGTAATACATAATGTGTTGGTAGCTGATGATTTTCAAATTTTATTTCTTATTTTCAAATTAAATGATCACATTTTATTTTTATTTTTTTAAGATTTTATTTATTTATTTGGTGGAGGGATAGGGACAACAAGAGAGAGAACACAAGTAGAGGGAGTGGGAGAGGGAGAAGCAGGCTTCTCTCCTAGCAGGGAGCCCAATGAGGGGCTCAATCCCAGGACCCTGGGATCATGACCTGAGCTGAAGGCAGATGCTTAATGACTAAGCCACCCAGGCACCCCAGATGATCACATTTTAGAAGTTCAGGGATGTAAGAAGTAGATGAGGTCCCATGAAAGCATAAAATGGGTGACCCTAGGCTGATCTGAGGGTACACAGAAGGTCTGCCTGGGGAAGGGACATTTTGAACAGTAATCTGAAGGATGTAGGAAGCATTTGGGTGAAGAGGGGTAAGGGTGAAGGGCATACCAGGCAGAGAGACTATTCAAAGACTCAGAGGTGGGAAGAAGCTTGACATGTAAGAGGAACTCAAAGAAAAAAATGAGTTTGATGGATGGCTAGTCAGTCTCTTGGTGATAAAAGCAAACCTGAGAACTTTGCAGTATGGAATTAGTGGCCTACATTCTCACTTTGGTATTTTCATTTCAAACGGAGCTTTTGGGGGAAAAAAGATATATAGTTAGAAAACTTGTTGCTTTATTAAACTGGGAACCACTATTGTTAAATTGACTTTCAGTTACATGTCAAATGTCATCTGCCCAAACCTCTCTAAATCCTTGATAATGACAGAATGAATATGTTTTATGCCACACAAAGTGCTCTCTTTCTGTCTCTCTCATTGTATCTCTCTCTCTTTCTCTCTCTCTCTCTCTCTTTCTCTCTCTCTCTCTCATACACACCCACAAGATGGTAGTGATGATGATGAGGTTGGATGTTGATTGAAAAAGTAATGAGAAGCTTTTCCTGGGAATTTCCCTCTTGAATTCAATTGGAATTTCTGCTGAGGACTACTGTGATCACAATTCCAGCATTGTTTGCCACTGAAATGGTTGTTGGAATGTTTAACAATTAAGTTATTAATCTAATAAAGAATTGGGGACTTAAGTTGTTTTAAAGCAAAGCATCTTCTAACATTTTACATTAACTAAATGAAAAGAGTATATCTAGTGAAATTTCACATATAAGTTAAGATCAAAGACATTTGAAAAATGTGAACTGACAATTTATTCAGAAGGTTTTATATAAGAATCTATTCTAGGAAGCAGTTCTTTCTATCCATGGGTCTTGTCCCCATGCTTTAATAAACCACCATTTTGCATCAAAGATGTCTCAAGAATTCTTTCTTGGTTATCAGCTCCAGACTGCATCCCACCGACCCTCTCTTATATTCTAAAACTTCATCATTCAGGACCTGAACATGGGACTTTGAGTCTTTATATCTGGATGCCAAGTTTCAGTGCAAAATTGGTTGGATCCACTGTTTGCTTATTACTTGACTTACCTTTTGAATTTGCCAGAGCACAACTTGAAGTAACCTCCCTAATAAAGGAGTGCAAAAGAGCCATCTCTCACCAAAATGACTAGGACAAGGAATGTCCAACAGAGGAAAAATTCAGAGACTGTGCTCTCTCTCTAGAGCTTTTAGATATGGACATAATCAGTATGTCGGAAAGGGAATTCAGGGTAACAATTATCCAGGCAATGGCTAGGTTAGGGAAAACCATTAATGACAACATGGAATCTATTAGGCAGAAGTGAAAGCCACCCAGGAAGAAGTTAAAAATGTTATCAATGAGATCCAATCTAATCTAAATTCTCTAACTGCTAGGGTAACTGAGGCAGAAGGCAGAATTACTGATCTAGAGGACAAACTAATAGAGAAAAAGGATCAGAAGGAGGCCTGGAACAAACATCTTAGAAGCCATGAAAACAGAATTAGGGAAATAAATGACACCATGAAACGTTCCAACATCAGAATTACTGGGATCCCTGAGGGGGAGGAGAAAGAAAGAAGACTAGAAAATATTGTTGAACAAATTCTCCATGAAAATTGTCCCAATCTGGGGAATGGAACCAGCGTTTGTGTCCTAGAGGCAGAAAGGTTACCCCCCAAGATCATAGAATCTAGAAATACCTCAAGACACCTGATTGTGAAACTGATGAATCATAATTTTAGACAGGAGCTCTTGAGAGCAGCTAGGGGGAAAAGATTCCTTATGTACAGAGGAAGGTCCATCAGAATAATGTCAAAACTGTCCAGGAAACCTGGCAAGCCAGAAAGGACTGGAAAGATGTATT
Source organism: Martes martes (assembly GCF_963455335.1). Classification (NCBI taxonomy): domain Eukaryota; kingdom Metazoa; phylum Chordata; class Mammalia; order Carnivora; family Mustelidae; genus Martes; species Martes martes. The sequence goes on from NC_137897.1 coordinate 79,615,830, forward strand.
CAGGGCAATAAATGAGAAGAACATGCAGCCAAGAATACTTTATCCAGCCAGGTTGACATTCAAAATGGATGGAGAGATAAAGAGCTTCCAAGACCGGAAAGATTTAAAAGAGTATGTGACCACCAAGCCGGCACTACAAGAAATATTAAGGAGGGTTCTATAAAAGAGTGACATACAACAGAAATTTACAGTCTATAGAAACAAGGACTTCACAGGCAACATGATGTCAATAAAAACATATCTTTCAATAATCATTCTCAATGTGAACGGCCTAACCTCTCTCATAAAATGGCACAGGGTTGCAGATTGGATAAAACGACCCATCCATATGTTGTCTACAAGAGACCCATTTGGAACCTAAGGATACATCCAGACTGAAAGTGAAGGGATAGAGAAGCATCTTTCATGCCAATGGGCCTCAAAAGAAAGCTTGGGTAGCAATTCTCTTTTCAGAAAAATTAGATTTTAAACTAAAGACTTTGGTCAGAGATAAAGAAGGACACTACATCATTCTTAAAGGGTCTATCCACCAAGAAGATCTAACAATTGTAAATATTTATGCCCCCAATACTGGAGCAGCCAACTACATAAGTCAACTGTTAATCAAGATAAAGAGTCATATTGATATGAATACATTAATGTTAGGGGACCTTAACATGCCACTCTCAGTAATAGATCATCCAAGCAGAAAATCAATAAAGAAACAAGAGCTTTGAATGACACATTGGACCATATGGACCTCATAGATATATATAGAACATTCCATCCCTAAACAAAAGAATACTCATTCTTTTCAAGTGCACATAGAACCTTCTCCAGAATAGACCACATACTGGGTCACAAATCAGGGCTCAACTGATACCAAAAGATTGAGATTATTCCCTGCATATTCTCAGACAACAATGCTTTGAAACTAGAACTCAACCACAAGAAAAAGTTTGGGAAGAATTCAAACACCTGGAAGCTAAAGACCACCTTGCTTAAGAATGCTTGGATCAACCAGGAAATCAAAGAACTTAAACAATTCATGGAAACCAATGAGAATGAAGACACTTAGGTCTTCATTCTTATGAGATATGGCAAAGGCGGTCCGAAGGGGGAAATACATAGCCATCCAAGCCTCCCTCAAAAAAAAAACTGAAAAATCCAGAATACACCAACTGTCTTTACATCTTAAAGAACTGGAGAATTGGGGAGCCTGGGTGGCTCAGTGCGTTAAGCCTTTGCCTTCAGCTCAGGTCATGATCTCTGGGTCCTGGGATTGAGCCCCACCTCGGGCTCTCTGCTCAGCAGGGAGCCTGCTTCCTCCTCTCCCTCTGCCTGCTTGTCTGCCTACTTGTGATCTCTGTCAAATAAATAAATAAAGAACTGGAGAATCAACAACAAATTAAGCCAACCCCACACACAGGAAGGGAAATAATCACAATTGGAGCAGAGATCAATGAGATAGAAACTAGAGATACACTAGAATGCATCAATGAAACAGGAAGCTTGTTTTTTGAAAGAATCAATAATATCAATAAACCTTTGGCTAAACTAATCCAAAAGAAAAGAGAGAGGACCCAAATTAATAAAATTATGAATGAAAAGGGAGAAATCATGACTAAAACCAAGGAAATAGTAACAATCATCAGAAATTATTATCAACAGTTACATGCCAATAAGTTAAGCAGCCTAGACAAAATGGATGCATTCCTGGATACCTATAAACTTCCAAAACTGAATCAGAAAGATATTGACAACCTGAATAGACCAATATCTAGCAACGAGATTGAAGCAGTGATCAAAGACCTCCCAAAAAACAAGAGCCAAGGACCTGACAGATTCCCTGGGGAATTCTACCAAACTTTCAAGAAGATATAATACCTATTCTCCTGAAGCTGTTTCAAAAAATTGAAGGAGAAGGAAAACTTCCAGACTCTTTTTATGAAGCCAGCATTACCCTGATCCCCAAACCAGACAAAGACCCCACCAAAAAGGAAAATTTCAGACCAATAATCCCCGAGGAATATGGATGCCGTGAGTCTCAACAAGATCCCAGCTAATAGGATCCAACAGCACATTAAAAAGAATATCCACCATGACCAGATGGGATTCATCCCTGGGTTTTAAGGATGTTCAACATTCAAAAATCAATCAATGTGATAGAACAAATCAATAAGAGAAGAGAGAAGAATCACATGGTCCTCTCGATTGATGCAGAAAAAGCATTTGACAAGATACAGCATCTGTTCCTGATTAAAACGCTTCAAAGTATAGGGATAGAGGGAACATTCCTCAACTTCATAAAGTCTATCTATGAAAAATGCACAGCGAATATCATCCTCAATGGGAAAAAGCTCACAGCCTTCCCTTTGAGATCAGGAACAGGACAAGGATGTCCATTCTCACCACTCTTGTTCAACATAGTATGAGAAGTCCTAGCAACAGCAATCAGACAACAAAAAGAAATAAAAGGTATTCAAATTGGCAATGAAGAAGTCAAACTCTCTCTCTTTGCAGATCCCATGATACTTTATATGGAAAAACCAAAAGACTCCAACCCCCAAACTACTAGAACTCATACAGCAATTCAGTAATGTGGCAGGATACAAAATCAATGTACAGAAATAAGTTGCTTTCTTATACATTAACAATGAAAATACAGAAAGGGAAATTATAGAATCAGTTCCATTTACCATTTACCACCACCAAGAACCATAAGATAAATAGGAATAAACCTAACCAAAGAGGTAAAGGATCTGTACTCAAGGAACTACAGAACACTCATGAAAGAAATTGAAGAAGACACAAAAAGATGGAAGAACATTCCATGCTCACGGATCAGAAGAATAAACATTGTTAAAATGTCTATACTGCCTAGAGCTATCCATACCTTCAATGCCATTCCGATCAAAATTCCACTGGCATTTTTCAAAGAGCTGGAGCAAACAATCCTAAAATTTGTATGGAACCAGAAGAGTCCCAGAATTGCTTGAAAAAGAAAAACAATACTGGGGGCATCACATTGCCTGGTTTCAAGCTTTACTGCAAAGCTATGATCACCAAGACAGCATGGTAGTGGCATAAAAACAGACACATAGACCAGTGGAACAGAGTAGAGAGCCCAGATATGGACCCTCAACTCTGCAGTCAAATAATTCTCGACAAAGCAGGAAAAAATATATAGTGGAAAAAAGACAGTCTCTCCAACAAATGATGCTGGGAAAATTGGACAGGTATGTGTAGGAGAATGAAACTAGACCATTCTCTTATGCCATACACAAAGGTAAACTAGAAATGGATAAGAGACCTCAATGTGAAGCAAGAATCCATCAGAATCCTAGAGGAGAACATGTGCAGTAACGTCTTGGACATCAGCCATAGCAACTTCTTTCAAGATATGTCTCCAAAGGCAAAGGAAACAAAAGAGAAAATGAACTTTTGGGACTTCATCAAGATCAAAAGCTTCTGCACAGCAAAGGAAACCTCAACTAAACAAAGAGGCAACCCACGGAATGGGAGAAGATATTTGCAAATGACACTACAGACAACAGGCTGATATCTAAGATCTATAAAGAACTCCTCAAACTGAACACACACAAAACAGATAATCATGTCAAAAAATGGGCAGAAGACATGAACTGACACTTCTCCAAAGAAGACATACAAATGGTAATGGACACATGAAAAAATGTTCATCATCATTAGCCATCAGGGAGATTCAAATGAAAACCACACTGAGATACCACCTTACACAAGTTAGAACAGCCAAAATTAACAAGACAGTAAACAACGTGTGTTGGAGAGGATGTGGAGAAAGGGCAACTGTCTTACACTGTTGGTGGGAATGCAAGTTGGTGCAGCCACTTTGGAAACCAGTGTGGGGATTCCTTAAGGAATTAAAAAATAGAGATTCTTTATGGCCCTGCAATTTCACTACTGGATATTTACCCCAAAGATACAGATGTAGTGAAAAGAAGGGCCATTTGTACCCCAGTGTTCATAGCAGCAATGGTCACGGTCACCAAACTGTAGAAAGAACCAAGATGCCCTTCAATGGATGAATGGATAAAGAAGATATGGTCTATATGTACAATGGAGTATTATGCCTCCATCAGAAAGGATGAATACCCAACTTTTGTATTAATGTGGACAGGACTGGAAGAGATTATGCTGAGTGAAATAAGTCAAGCAGAGAGAGTCAAGTATCATACGGTCTCACTTACTTGTGGAGCATAAGGAATGACACGAGGACATGGGGAGATGGAGAGGAGAAGTGAGTTAGGGGAAATTGGAGGGGTGATGAACCATGAGAGACTGTGGACTCTGAGAAACAAACTGAGAGTTTTGGAAAGGAGGGGGTGGGAGGTTGGATGAGCCTGGTGGTGGGTATTTTGGAGGGCACATATTGCATGGAGCACTGGGTGTGGTGCATAAACAATGAATTCTGGAACACCGAAAAGAAATTTTAAAAATATAAATAAAAATTTGAAAAAAAGAATCTGTTCTAGTTTGCTTGGGCAAGAATGGGAAATTGACAAATATCTTGTTCCTTTGCTTCTCTATCAATGTATTAGGATACTGAGAACTTTAATAAAAATAAAATGAAATTATAAGCTTTATTCAGGTCTTTATTTTTAAGCAGTTGATTTCACTTATATAGCATTTTATTTCACTTTCCAGAAACAGGCTCTAACCTTTAAACTCTCCTTGCTGGAGGCTAAGATGATGTCTTGTCCTATGCCAATGTCATTATATACAGATACAACGGAGACTTATCCAGTCAGTTTAGGACTAAAATAATTTCTTAAAGTAAAAATACTGTAATATTTCTATTGTTGAGCTGGTGAAACTTTAAGAGCTTGACTTACTGGAGTTGTTCAGAATGATTTTGAAGCTGTTTCCCCACCTTGGATAATGTAGGTTTTATATATTCCCAATTAAGAGCCTTTATGATATGTAAGCTCTATTCTTTTCCTGGTTCCCCCCTCCTTTCCACATATTAAAAGACAAAACTATGAAAAATTTCATTCTATAGTGCTATATCTGATTTTAGTTCACATGGAGTTCTACTTTCTCTGAATCTCCAGGTTAAGCCTATTCTGAGTATAGTGTTCATTTTTTTCCCCATTCACCTTGCCTCTCCACACAAACTCTGCTCTCTATTCCACCCTTTAACCAGTATTTGAAACCTAAGTAATTTTCAGCAGTAATACCCTGCCTAGTGTCTTACATCAGCAGGAACTTTATACTACTGATTTCTTAATTATTATGCATAGATTACATATGTCCTCTGCCTTCAGGAAGCTTATGTTCATTGATAGACAATATTATGGTCGAACAGACCTATTGAAAATGACTCCTTGGAATTTTTCAATGTGAACTCCTTCCAGTGATACCAGTCTTTGTATAGTTATAGTGTAGTTTTCATGTGAGCTCTGGAGTCAGACAAGTCTCTGTTCAAATCCAGATCAGCAAGTTCCCAGCTGTGTGATTTAGGGAAAGTTATCTAATTTCTCTGAGATTCAGTTTCCTCTTTTGGAAAGAATGATGATAGTACCTATCTAATGGGTCATTGTGTGTACAAAATTAGATAATAAAGGTAAAGTGGGACAGTGTCTGGCACAAAATAAACAATCCATAAATATAAGATACTATTATTGCTGATGGTACTTATCAAATTCTTGATCATACCGGCCCCTGGCCAGGGGATTGAGAAATAGGAGATCTGCCCATGTTTAAAAGCTAAATATTCTGTCCCTCCCCACACTACTCTTTAGCTCAGATGAGTTCAGAGGAAAATGGCATATTGCCTTATAGCAATCATTATTCTATGATTTTAGAATAGGTAAGGAATAGCAAGGATCATCTCTGGAAACTGTCCAGTGTTCCAGTAGACCAGCAGCTAGGCCAAAATGCTTGATTTGGGACTTAAAATGTTTTATTTCCAAAGTGACAAGAAATGGGAGTCATATACTTACTGAGTGCCAAAAATTAAAAATCAAAGAAGCTAAGACTCATTTTTTAAAGTACAAATAGTGAGAGTAGAAGAGAAACAGGAGATGAAAGCAAAGGCTCAGATGCAGAGCCGAATTTGTTTGGAGCAGGGGAGTGGAGAGCATGAGCAAGAATAGAGGGAAGATAAGGGAGCAGAGTTGAACATTGGCTTATTTTATGAGTTCATGGCCACATAGTACATGAGTCAGTGACCTGGTCTAAATGTAAACAGTTGGTTGCACAGCATATACCCAATTTTGTCACAACTCTGCCCCTGCAAAGATACCTGGTCTTTTGCATAGTCCAGACAAACATTCCATTTCAAAAAGGTACAAGGGGATGTTTGAAAGGCAGATGTATCTTTTGTCAATGCCATCAAAACTTTCATAGGTTAAGGATGTCCTTCAACTCCCTTGTTTCTATTAGTGTCCTGTTTTAGATCTATAATTTCCAAATTATTTATATAAATTCTTTCTTGAGGGGAGCAAATTCTTTATGTTCATTAGTCATGGTGCAATGTACTTCTTCCTTTTGTTTCTTCTCTTCATCCCCTTTTGAATGTGATTGGCTGGTTTTTGTTTTGAAAAATCCTCTTTATGTAGTGAATTTTACTTGGCAGCCACCTATTCCATTGGTCAATCCATAATAAACTTGGCAATGCATTTTGAGCTTCTATTATGTGCCCAACACAGTGTTAGACACTGTAGAAGAAATAATAGAAGGAAAAACATCACCTCATTCTACAAAAAGCCTAAGATTTAGTTGGAGATTACTTGGAGATGGAAAAATATTACAGAAATATTATAAATCTAATAAAATCAAGAGCAGAGGTTTGCCTGGCTGGCTCAGTTGGTGGAGCATATGGCTCTTAATCTTAGGGTCATGAGTCTGAGTTCCACATTGGGTACAGACATTGCTTAAATAAATAATCTTTTAAAAAAAAATCAAGAGTAGGGGTGCCTGGGTGGCTCAGTGGGTTAAAGCCTCTGCCTTCGGCTCGGGTTATGGTCTCAGGGTCCTGGGATCGAGCCCCACGTCGGGCTCTCTGTTCAGGGGGAGCCTGCTTCCCCCTCCCTCTCTCTGCCTGCCTCTCTGCCTACTTGTGATCTCTCTCTGTCAAATAAATAAATAAATAAAATCTTTAAAAAAAAATCAAGAGCAGAGACTGCAAGTCTTCCAGGTCAGTGATTTCATACATTAGTATGCTTTGGAATCACCTCTGATCAGTTAAACACACAAATTCCTGATCTTCAGGGAGTCTGATGTTGCAGGGTGTGGATGGTGCCCAGGAATTTGCATTTTATCAAGATTTCTAGGTTATTCTCCTGTCAGAGATCTGTAAACCATACTTTGGGAAGTAGTGAGTTAAAAATGTCTGTGAAAATGGGGATATACATAAGGGCTTGGGTGACCAGGGAAGGCTTGATTGGAATTGGGAAGGGTGAGCTGAATTTGGAGAAGAGGAGTTCGGAGGAGATTTAGAAAAGGACTACCAGAGGTAGGGATGAGAATGGGATATGTTGCAAAGACTGGATATTCACCAAATTGGTTTTCTTTTCTTTCTAGACACCTGAAATATATTTCCTAGCCTCCACACTAAGAAATGTGACCATTTAACTGAGTTCTGGCTGATGGAATGTGGGTAGAAGTTGTAACGTACTTTTAGTACTGGGTTGTAAAATTCTCCCATGTGATCTCCCACAGTTTCTTTTCTCCCTTCTACTGGTTTGATGTTGATGCCCTGAATCAATGGAATCAATGTATTAAAGCTGGCAGAGCCTCCACCAGTGTGCGTGCACAGATAACTGTGATTATCCCTTACTCATGAGGAACATCCATTTTAGCTTTGCTTAAGTAAGACTTCTATTGTGTTAAGCTACTGAGATTTCAGGGTTTATCTGTTAAAGCTTCTAGTATAAAGTTAACATTGAAGGGGACCAGGCTGACCAAGGCAGAGAATTTCTGGGGATAGTCATCATTGTCTTTCTTAGTTTTTTTTTCAGGCTCACCATTACCCAGAATTAATGCTGGACACTAGACCTATATATAGTCTTTCAGGCCAATTGTCTCATGAATCATGATATTTTCAAGATGCTTTGTGAATATTTCTATGTGACCTTTAATGATCAGGGATCTTAGCTGGACATGCCTTTACTCCTAATCCCTTTACCAAGAAGGAAAAGATCTGAAAACAAAACATTTTACTGCAGTAGAGAGTTAAGTTTCTTTGGACCCATTAAAGTCTTCTTGGATAAGGGAAATGCAGGTGAAAGCACATTAGCATGCATTGGGAAGGACCTAATTTATCTCCCACCTACATCCTGCCTTTTCCCCTGATCCACACATGCCTAAGGGATCCTGGAAGTAGGTTCGTTGGCTGCAATTAAATGTAAGTGCCTCCTCAAGCACTTGGTAAAAAACAGCTTTGGCATAATGATGCTCCTGCTCCTACTCTATAGAAGGGAAGTGGAAAGATATTAGCAACTGAGTTAGAAACTTGTGGAGGTCTTGCCATTTGAATTCCCATAATTAATTAGTTGGTTGCTTGATTGTTTCTGGTTATGGGTGTCTTATGTATATTTTTATTGTAGAATTTGTCACTTTTATATTTGTTAATCATTTTTTGGTAGAAAACAGTGACCTTTCCGTGGGACAGGTAACATCTAGCCCTGTGTAATTCAGAGTTCATCTTGTCTGGTAACTTCTCACTCTGCCCTCTTCTTTTCAGGGATGGATGCACCAGAACCCTGCTGACTGCTAACATGCAGCAGACTTGTGATCTGGACCAATTCTGCAATTGAATGCTGTTGAAGGTATGATCTGGAGGTCACTGTCCTATCCCAAGGATTTTTCCTGACCAGAAAGATCTCTCCCTGTATGGTTGGCTTTCTAGTATTTTATTTCTTCCATTTTTTTATTATTAAGTTTAATTAGACAACAAAAAGTACATCATTAGTTTTTGATGTAGTGTTCAATGATTCACTAGTTGCATATAACACCTAGTGCTCATCAGATCACATGCCCTCCTTAATGCCCATCACCCAGTTACCCTTTCCCCCCAATGCCTCCCTTTTGCAACCCTCATTTTGGTTCCTGGAGTCCAGAGTCTCTCATGTTTTTCATTATTGAAGTAACTATTTGGGGCCACAATATTATCTCCAGAAATTTTCCAGCTAAGATGCAATACAAGACACAATGATAAGAGCTGGAGTAACTCATTAACTACTAACAAAAGAGAGCTTATTAGCATTGCATGGAAAATGGGCATTGATAGAATGGTATTAAGAGTGGAAAAAGCTAAGCAAATGGAGTACAGTCTGCTTCAGTGGAATGACCTGGAGGATGGGAAAGGATTCCTAGAAATTTCTGGGGCCAAGTGAGATCCCTGATAGCTTGGGGAAAGGGTACCTTGGACCGTACCTCAGGGAGCTTATGAAAGGGTGTATTCTCAAGATAATCAGAAATGGTAGGAAGCCACAAAAATTACAGTAAGAAATGGAATTTGGATTGGGACATAAAAGGATAGAGAATGGAGAAGGAATGAGAAGCTTGAAATGGAAAGCAAGAGCAAAGATTTGAAAACTGAGATGTCAACAGATCCCTGGGGAGAAGCACTAGAGGGAATAACAGAATAATAGACCAAGCCACATCCCTGAGAGAATAAAGGCATATTTGCTGCTCCTCTCCATCAAACCTGGCAGTTCTTACCCTCACAGTTCTCTTTCGACCCATATATGAAACAAATATTTAATGTTACTTGTTGGTTATCTTAATGAGCTTGCTGAAGCCATTCTGCAACCAGCTGGACTGCCACTAAAGCTCATACCATTAGCCTCATAGAGCAGGACATGGAAGTGCCTAGATAAGCAATTTAGAGACATCCAGTGCATCCTTTCAGTGAATATCTGAGACTACAGGTACTATCACAGGTAGTCAGAGATAAACGTACATTCTTGACTAATTACTATCAGTCACCATGGAATTTCTGCTGACATTTCTCTTCTCTCTAGAATTCCTTTGCTAACTGATGGTTACCATTGTTAGGGAGTACTGGCAACTCACAATAAATTTTGCTGCACCTGGCCAATAAACTGGGATTGTGTTTCCTTTTCAGTTCTCAAGGCTAATTATTAGTATTATTGTTGTTGTTGAGATATATATATACACACACACACATATATATATAAATTTTTAAAGATTTTATTTATTTTTTTGAGAGAGAGGGAGGGAGAGAGAGAGAGCACAGAGAGAGAGTGAGAAGGAGACTCCTTACTGAGCAGAGGAGTCCGACATGGGGCTCAATCCCAGGAGCTTGAGATCATGACCTGAGCAGAAGACAGCCACTTAACCAACTGAGCCACTCAGGTGCCCTGAGATATATATAATTTTTAATAAAAAAGTATAAAATATTATTACAAGAAGAGGATGCCAATATAATGCTGCTCATTGATCCACAATAGCCATTACCTGTAGATAATATTCTTAATAACCCTATTTCCCCAGGTTAGAGATAAGCAGAGATGTACCCAAAAGGTTCATGTGTTTTCTAGACACTGAAGCCAGCTTAAGTACACAGGAACTCCGAAGACCTGTCTTTTGTCTTTACCTCAAGATCTACTTTTTTCTCCTGTTATAGTCTTTGAGTACTTTATTGACTCTTTGCCTTTGGCTTCACTCAAGCAATGAAATCTTGCACCTGGTTTAACACAAGAAATATACCTGCAGTTCATCCTCTGTATTTTTTGCCTGGGTAAAAAACGTTCCTGCCTGTCAGGGGAATATAAGCAATATGTTCCTGTGTGAATACTTATTACTTGCCTGTCAGAAAAAGGTCACAGAAATTTCCCTTTGGGGAGAATGCCATGAAGATTTTTTTCCTCCTGCCTAGTAAATTTCTTGCAGATGTACCTCTCTGGGTACTACAGTTGCAATTCCCTTTGGAAGTTCATCTGGCATAAATGTACCATGGAGGCAATTTCCCATCATGGTAAAATACTGCAAATATTTTTCTCCTGAAATGAATATAGAATGTTTTCCTACTGTGGAAGTTTCCCTGAAGTAGTGTGATATATTGGTATTTGATTTGGAGAGTTCTGATCTTTCAGTTTACCGTGTGCCATCTATGAAATATTGGGCTTGTGGGATAGGATCAACATTCTTACTGGACTCTAAGCCTGTAATAGAAAGATTTGACTGGAGTTGTTGCTTTGGGCAATAGGATTTGACCTGTGACGAATCTAAAATGGAGTAGTCTTACCTTGCCTATGAGTACCAACATTCTCAGATCTCAGGCAGACATTGCAAGCAAGCAAATGTATGGGTGTCCAGGACACATGGGGAGATTTTCCAGCTGATAGCCAGGTTGGCACCTGCCCACCATTGCTTGTAAGAGCAATGCTATGAACTGCTGTCCTAGGGACTATCAGCTAAGAGACCTTCCTCAGTTTAGCATTCAGTCACTGCTAGAGGTATTGCTAGGTCACCAACATTGCCTCTTTGTTGTGCTTTGCTATGTTGCACATGGCTGACATCATTGTAAGCTACCAGCCCTTTCATATAGATTTATTGATATGGATAGAACAACCAATAGAGTGTTAACCAGCAAACAAAGACTTACAACTACAGCTACACCCTAGTGAGTTAAGCTAACCTAATCAAAAACCAAAAATAATCTCTTTAATATAGACTCTACCCTGACAGAATTGAATCAACAGTGGAAATATTAGGGCCTTAGACACCTGCAATAACAATAATAATAATAGCTAGTATTTATTGAGTTCTTACTGTGTGCCAGGTATTGGTATCAGCAAACAAATTTGATAGAATTTGTATCCAAAATAATCAAATTCATAAAAGCAAAGAATAAAATGATAGTTCCAGTGGCTGGGGGAAGAGGGAAGAAGGAGTTGCCAATCAACAGACATAAAAATTCAGTTATTTAAAGTGAATAGGTTCTAGAGATCTCCTGTGCAACATTGTGTCAATAGATAACAGTACTGTACTGTATACCTTAAAAATCTGTTAATAGAGTAGTCTCACATTAAGCGTTCTTACCACAATAAAATAGAATTTTAACAAGACATATATATATTTATGACCTTGTACAGCCATCACCTCGATCAAGAAAATAAGCATGTCTGTCAGCCAAAAAAAGTTTCCTCCTTTCTCTCAAACACAGCCTTGACCCCAGGCAAACACAGATCTGTGTTCTGTCACTATAGACTACTTTAAATTTTATATAGTTTTATATAAATGGAATAATATAGTATACACCTTTTTTCTGGCTTATTTCACTCAGCATATATATTTTGAGATTCATCCATGCTCCTGCATTTTTATTACTGAATAGTATTCCACTCTAGGGATATACCACAGCTTGTGTATTTAACTATAAGTCTTTTTTTTTCTTTTTAAAGATTTTATTTATTTATTTGACAGACAGAGATCACAAGTAGGCAGAGAGGCCGGCAGAGAGAGAGGAGGTAGCAGGCTCCCTGCAGAGCAGAGAGGCCGATGTGGGGCTCGATCCCAGGACCCTGGGACCACAACCCGAGCTGAAGGCAGAGGCTTTAACCCACTGAGCCACCCAGGTGCCCCAAATATAAGTCTTTGTATATACAAAGGCTTTCATTTCTTTTGAGAGAATATCTAGGAATGGAATTGGCTGAATCATGTGGTAGATGTATGTTTAACTTGTTAAGAAACCACTGAAATTATGGTTTATCCATAAAATAGAACCACTCAGCAATTAAAGAATATCAATAAAAATAGTATTTATTGAGTTCTTACTATATTCTAGGCATTAGTACAGTAATCACTCTTTAAATGTCATTTTGCTTTCCACACTTTCAGTTATCTGCAGTCCAGAAGCAGATGATCCTCCTTCTCACATATTGTCAGAGGTTGGTAGTAGCCTAATGCTACATCACAATGCTTACATAATTTCACCTTATTTCATCTCATCGTGTAGGCATTTTATCATTCACATCATCATCATCATCATCATCATCAGAAAAAGGATGAGTACAGCACAATAAGATTTTGAGAGTGACAACATTTACATAACTTTTATTAAGGTATATTGCTATAATTGTTCCACTTTATTATTATTGTTGTTAATCTCTTTTTGTGCCTAATTTAGAAATTAAAGTTTATCATAGGTATGTACATATAATGGAAAAAACAGTATATAGAGAGTTTAGTACTCTCCAAGGCATCCACTGGGGGTCTTGGAATGTATCCCCTGCAGATAAATGAGGACTACTTGTATAAGCAAGTAGGAATTATGTATGTAATTCTCACCACAATGCAGTGAAGTGATATTATTATTTCCCTTAGTTTATAAAGAGAAAACTGAAGCACAGAGAGGTAAATTCACTTGTTCAGGATCACACAGCTAATAAACCACCTATGATTTATGATTTCCACATATCAGGAGTCTGGCTCCAGCATCAAGGCTCTTCACCCCACCATGTACTGCCTCTTTGCTGTTGTCAGAGAGGAAAATAAAAATAGTTTTTTACACTAGGATTTTGGACTCATATTTCATTTTGCCTATATGGAAACATGCCTGGGTTTAGAAGTTCTTCAACTGGTTTAAAAGCAAGAATACATAGGTTCTGCCATTGACTTATTGTGTGACCTTAGTAGTTCACTTGACTTTCCAAAACACGATTTCCAGGGGCGGCTGGGTGGCTCAGTGAGTTAAGCCTCTGCCTTCGGCTCAGGTCATGATCTCAGAGTCCTGGGATCGAGCCCCACATCAGGCTCTCTGCTAGGCAAGGAGCCTGCTTCCTCCTCTCTGTCTCTGCCTGCCTCTCCGCATACTTGTGGTCTCTATCTGTCAAATAAATAAATAAAATCTTTAAAAAAAACCACCATTTCCACACCTAAAACTGTGACTAATAATACTTGCCACACAGACCTAAGTTGTGAGAAGCTGTGAAGTAAACGTTCTTTAAAAGTGGATCATCATTTAAAATCTGCTTTTGTTGAATTTCTCTGAAGTTTGGTGAATCCCAAATATTAGGCATCAGGGGAGATTAAACAGCACAGGCTCCCAGTTACAAGGCAGTGAAGATTAATACAAGTTCAAGCTAGGGAAAGGTGGAAGGAAAGCTGACCTCCAATACAACCAAGAAGACCTAACAAACTAGAAAGCAGACTGGCAGATCAGGGTCAGAGGAACAAAGAGGGATAGGTAGGTTTGAGAGTAAGCTGCCTCTTGTTGATCTGAATGGTTTGCCTTTTCCTGACAGAATAGCATTATTTGAAGGGAGAAGGAATAGAGGTGGAAATCAGGGTGCATAGTGCATGAGGCTGTGAAAGTGTGCAAAACTCACCATACAGAGAACTACACTTAGAGGAGCTCCCATTCCAAGACCAAACACTCAGATGAATCACTCTTTCATGCCAGAATTTTCCTACTGAGAAAAATAGTCATAGCATTTGGCCCCTGTGGGAAAGGAATAGAGTTATCCAGGGCTTCAGAAGAGCATCATGGAAGTAGAGGAATGAACTGCATTAAAAGCATTTTGTCTGACAGAAAATCACATTACATCCAAGCAGTGTTCTTCAAAGATCCATTAAGGGTGAAAAAAATGCTCTTTGACTCACTGGGGCATTTGGTATCCTCTATATTCATAACAGTTTTAGTATAGTAACAAAACAACAACAATGATAATAATGTTTGCCATTCATTTCATGCTTATAATATGACAGGAAATGCTAGATTCTTTATACATATAGCTTCTCACTCTCACAATGACCTTATGAGGTAAGAACCATTATTATCACCATTTTCTAGATGAGAAAACTGACCTTCAGAGATTAGTGACTTGCTCCTTGTCATGTAGCTAATCACAAACCTTCTTAGAGGCTATCCATCTTCTTGGAGGCTTTCCATCCTCACGGTCATTACCACTAAGTATCTGAATTTATTTTTGTTTGCATGTCTGTTTCCTTGTTTGTTGTCCTTCTCCCATACCAGCATGGAAATGACATGAGGGTAGAGATTTTGTTAAATTCATCAACATATACCTTGCATTTAGAGCAGTCTGAGATGGACAGTAGGTGCTCCTTGTTCATATTTGTTAGATGAATGAAAATGTTGACAGAGGTGGAACTTAATCCTGTATGTAAATACTTCCAAAGCCTTGGATCTTTTGACTACTCCATATTGCTGCTTTCTTTCCATACTTATTTTTTCTATTTAACTACACCAAAATTTGAAAATTGTGGCTCTTTGTTTTTCACCTGTGCTCACTCTGCCCTCAGCAGTGACAGTAAAAGCAAATAATCAGGTGAGGCTTTTTAAAAAAATGTAACCCCAAAACCAAAACAAACCCTTGTTTCGTATAAGAAAAATTCCTCCAAGAAAAAAAGAAAGAAAGAGGGATATAATAAAAAGGTAAAGAATCAACAATATAATCTGCAGCATCGGAGGATCAAACTCTGGGGGTTTTATCTGTGGTTATTTGTGTGGGGGTGGGGAAGGGATTTATTTTCCCTCTTAACAGCAGGTGGCAGCACTTTTCTTAGGCTGAGGATAAGCTAAGGGGAATTTGGCAAACCTGGTCCAGATGCTGATAGAGATTTTTAAAAGCCAAAGTTCACGAGCTCACCTTTCCTGAAGAATGGCTAACTTCTAATTGAAATAGAGATTGAAAAACACCATCTGTTGAACATAATGTCAGTGCAGGAGATTTTCTAACAATTGCATCCCTCAACTCTGGTAACCGTTTTCAGTCTGATAAGACTTAAACAATTCTATCTTAATCATATGCAGCAGAAATGTGATATACTAGGCATTCCTGGTTTGAAAGCACTTTGAGAAAATGGATCATGTACCCATTCCTTTTCCTATCCCCAGTACCCAGCACAGGACTTGTGATATAATAGGTTTTAAATTAAAGTTTGTTCTTTGGATATTTGGTTGTATTTTTCCAAAGCTTGCACAGTAATGGGAGCCATGTTGGACTTTATACCTTCTGGTCACATAATTCTGATTCAGTGCTATTTGCAGAACATAGCTAAAGAAAATGTCTGAATGTACAATTCTGTGCATAAATTTGTGCAAATGTAAAGCTTTATTTGGTCAATTTTTTTTCTTATTTGTTGATCTCTGAGAGCCTTGAGGGACACATTGCTATGCTTACATTCTTGTCATCAAGATCAGCTGAGATTAAATTATCCAGGACTCTGGTGTTGCAATACAGAGATACAGTTCCTGTCCTTCAGGAGCTGGGATCCAAAACAAGGCCTTGCAATCATGAGGAATAGTACATTTTATCAGATTCCAAGTGCTCAGTAAATAAGGATGAACAGGAAAAACTCAGGTAAAAGTGTGAATTTCAGCCAAGGTGTTCTGCTACAGGCTGAAAGCAGTCTGGTTTTTTTGAAACAATAAGGATAATGGGATATTTTCACTTTTACTCGAATGCTTGTTGTAGAAACATAGCCATCCTGTGCAAGGGGGTGCTGAGTGTTCACTTCTCTTAAATTATCTTCAATGTATAAATTATCCCCAAAGAGACTAAACTCCTAGTGGTTTATTTTTTAAAGGAATTCTTTGCTGAATCAGTTATTTTTTTCATAATAATAAGTGCAAGAACATACCATAAATAGCTTCATAAAGTGATTGTGATTTTAGTTTTTGTAGTTAAATTTAGCCTAAGCTGACCAAATAGAAGTGAAAGGCTCCAAGATCAAAACCATGGTTTGATGAAAAGCAATTGTTTGATTATTTGAATAAACTACTTACAGAAGAATCATGGTTCTGAATGCAATGGAACTATATTTTCAAGATAACAGTCATTCCCATTTTTTTCTTTAAACAAATTTCTATATGTAGTATAGAAATTTGCAAATGGAAGATAGAAAGTAAGGGTAAAGCCATTTAGTGACTAAAAATATAGAGTGGATTAAACAGCATCAAAATGATAGTAAAACTAAACAAGCTTCATGAACTTTAAGTGAATCATTTTCTTTGAAGGAAGAAAAAACCCTAATGATTTTCACTGATATTTGCAAGTAGCATTTGGGAGTGATTAATGCTTAATGCATTTGCTATTGTAAGGAATTTACTTTATGCTCCTTCCCAACACATTTTCTCACCATTCTTACCCCAGGATCTTATCCAAGATGCATTGATTTCTCTATCAGTGATTTCTTCTGAATAGCTAACTCACTCTTCAATCCTACAAGATTAACTACATCTGCAATGGCTATGGCCAATTTCTGAGGTTTATGGTCCATTTCATAAAGTCTTGTAAATCAGTCCTTACTTCCTTTTAATTATGTCTCCCTGTAGAATGGATGTGCCAGATTGCTTCAAATTTATATGTGAGGCCAAGAACCAGACAACCTTATCATGGGATAATTGTTTTAAATCCTATTAAGTTCTTTCCATATTAAAATGGCTAAGGTTAGGAATAGCAAGTCTGACAATCAACTGTGTTCCCTTTCATTCAAGGTCTGGCACAAGACTAATTCTAAGAAGCTTCTCTGACCAAGTACCTCTCCAAACATATCCACAACCCTCTCCACACCCATAGGCACACATCTCCCCCACCCCACCATATCCCTTAATATTATTCTTTTGTTGTACTTCTTGATATTTAAGTAGAGTTTTAAAGATTTTATTTATTTATTTGACAGACAGATCACAAATAGGCAGAGAGGCAGGCAGAGAGAGAAGGGAGGAAGCAGGCTCCCTGCTGAGCAGAGAGCCCGATGTGGGGCTCGATCCCAGGACGCTGGGATCATGACCTGAGCCGAAGGCAGCGGCTTTAACCCACTGAGCCACCCAGGCGCCCCTTAAGTAGAGTTTTAACTTCAACAATATATTTTATATTCTTACATTCTGCATCATTATAGCACGGTAGATAATAGCTTGAGCTCTGGAGTCAGACTGTCAGGGTTTGGTGCCAGCACTACCACATAATAGTAGTGTGATTTGGAGCAATTTGCTTAATCTGTTCATGTCTCAGTTTCTTAATCTGCAAAATGGAGATGATATTTTCCTCATAGGATTATAAGAATTAAAAACTTTAAAATGTGTACAACATTTAGCACATACTTGGCTCATATTATTATGCCCAATGTCCATCACCCAGCCACCATATCCTTATCCCCCCAGAAACACCTCAGTTTGTTTCATGAGATTAAGAGTCTCTTATGGTTTGTCTCCCTCCCGATCCCATCTTGTTTCATTTTTTCCTTCCCTACCCCCCACGACCCCCCACCCTGCCTCTCAAATTTCTCATATCAGAGAGATCTTATGATAATTGTCTTTCTCTGATTTATTTCGCTCAGTGTAATACCCTCTAGTTCCATCCACGTCGTTGCAAATGGCAAGATTTCATTTCTTTTGATGGCTACATAGTATTCCATTATATATATATATATATATATATATATATATATATATATACCACATCTTCTGAATTATTTTTTAAGGCTGTTTGAAGGCAAGAAGTATGTTTTCAATATTCACATACCCCCCCATTATAGTTAATTTATGCATCAACTTGATTGGATTAGAGGATATCTAGATAGATATTTAAACATTATTTCTGTATGTGTCTGTGAAAATGTTTCTGGATAAAATTAACATTTGACTTGGTGGCTCATTAAAATAGATGGCCCTACCCAATGTGGGTGGGCAACATGCACTGAGGGCCTAAACAGAATAAAAGTGGAGAAGAAGGAGGAATTCATCCGTTTTCTGCCTCATTGCTTGATCTGGAACGTTTCATGTTCTCCTGCCCTTGCACTGGACTTCAACCTTTGGCTCCCCTGGTTCTCAGACCTCCAGATTTGGATTGAATTACACCACTAGCTTCCCTAGGTCTCCAGCTTGCAGAAGGCCGATCATGAGACTCCCCAGCCTCCAAAACTGTGTGAGCCAATTCTTCAAGATAAAACTCCTTTTATATTGAATTGGTTTTGTTTCTCTGGAGGGCTCTGACTAATTCACTCCCTCTGTGCCTATAGTGCTATGCATATAGGAGCTCTTACAGTATTTTCTGAAATAATTAACAAATAATTAGATCATTTTAATAATTCTAGATGTATGTATGTTATGACCTCAATATAACTGATATACTCAGAAAAATATTGATAATCAAGAAAAAAATTCATGCAGGTGTCTATATCAGAGGAAGCAGTGGATGATTAGGAATTGGCCAGACCTCATCTGGATTCAGATCTGGGCATGAAGAAGGTTTTGCGAAGTCTTCCTTGAAAGGGCTAATTTCAGAATTCAGAGATGCTTGAAAAACTGTGTCCTGAGAAACAGTGATGGGAGCTGGAGGAAAAAAATCTTTGAGCAAGAGAGATATACTAGTTGTCCTCTGATGCAAGGGAAGGATTAGCTTTAATCTATTTTGCCCTGGTGTACAGAGCTAAGTCCACTAGATGAAAATTACAGGATGGAATATTTGAGCTCAATATAAAGAAATACTTTCTAGCTACCTGGGTTGCCCAACATTGGAATGAGTAGCCTTGCAATGTTGTTAGGCTAGATTCACAGGCAGCCACTTCCTCTTCATATTGGCTAGATGGCAAGATGTCACTTCTGTGGTGGGAGCTTTGTACACAGGCAAGGTCAACTGCAGAGCCACATGGGAAGAGTTAAGGAGAATGTCTAATCCTCCTTTCACTTCATGTTAATGGAAGATAGAGGGAGGGCAAGTTGTCAATGCCATAATACTTGTCCAGGTAACATGCTGTGAGGACCCATAGAAAGGAGAGTATGATATATTTTCTGGGTGTGGGTCATTCAATATTTTGTGAATCTGAAAATCACTTAGGACAGAAATAACTAAATTTAGATTTCACAAATGAATACCCCCCCCCCCCACACACACACCAAATGGATAGACTGACATAGAGCTACCAACATTTTATCTTGCCAAGTAAGGACATTAAAAAAAAAAACTTGGGGTGCCTGGGTGGCTCAGTGGGTTAAAGCCTCTGCCTTCGGCTCAGGTCGTGATCCCAGGGTCCTGGAATCGAGCCCCACGTTGGGCTCTCTGCTCCGCAGGGAGCCTGCTTCCCCCTCTCTCTCTGCCGGCCTCTCTGCCTACTTGTGATTTCTGTCTGTGAAATAAATAAATAAAATCTTAAAAAAAAACCTCACTTACCATCTGCTTATATTATCATTTTATGAAAGAATTAGTATCTAAAAAGAAGTAAAATTTAACATAATCTTACAATAAAAATATTGAATGATTTTAGCATTATGAAAAACATACATTGTCCATGTTTTTCTCATTTCACCATCATGGAGTGACATGAGTTCACAAATAAGCTCTTGGGAATCACTGTTCTGGCTTTAGTGGTATTCTGTGATTGTTTCAAATAAAAGTTCTGTATACCTCTCTTCCAGACTTCTTCTAATAGGATTGCTGTTTTAAGCATAAATTCCTAAGGGTAACGTTTTATCCCATAGATCCACAGAACTCAAAGTGTAAGAAATAATCTCCAGGAATAGATAGGTCTTAACCTAATTTAGTCTTTGCTGAGGTTTGACATCATCCATAGGGATTCCATGAACACTTATCATTTAGTCAGTAAGTCTGTGCTGGGGTGTCTTCCAACTATTCTAAAGACCCAGAGAATAATATGGTGTTATATTCCTATTTCAAATGCCAAATGACTAGGAATTATAGATACTGTTAGGAAAATAATCTATGAAGAATTGGGACTTTAGGTATTTAATGTCTTGTAAAAGCCCTTTGAACATGCCTGCCATAATACGTGAGGTAAAATTCCATTTTTCTGTAATGGATAATGTATTGAGGAAGCTCCTGGGGAAAAATATTCTAAGTAACTACTCTGACAAGAGAAGGACTCATCATTTTTAGCACTTAATTCCATTTCAGAAACATTTATACACAATTTCTACCAAGTTGGAATTTGTCTACATGTGAAATCACTTTTTTGAATCATATTATCTGCTAATGGAATAATAGAGCATTTTCTGGAGAGAAAAAAAGGCTAATCTTTGGCTGCATAGCATAGGCGGTAGGTTAACGTTTAGATCAATGGTTTCCATACTGTATTATTTTGCTTTTAAATGAGCAGGTTCTTATTTAAAATTCACATTATTCAGAAGTTCTTAGGATGCTTTCAAAATCTTAGTTTTGAATATAAGGAATATATGGTTTTTTGCCCTTGAAAAATCCCATGTCTAGTAAGATTCCAAATGGGTATTTTCCCACAGGTTAACCTGCATGTTCTGAGTTGCTAAGATGTGAATATGTCTGGAACATTACAAAGCTGGACAAAGCCTTGCTGAGATCATAGCCTGGGGGTACTTGAGAACATCCTCAGACAAACCAACCCAACTCAGACTAATGGACAAATTCCTTTCATGGCCTATAGCTTGAGAATGCTCCAGGAAGAGGCTCCTTCATATATCACTTCTCTCCTTCTCTACCACTACTGCTACCATCACCTTATTCTAGGCTCCCACTTGGACTGTTGCAAAGGACATTTAACTGATCTCTTAACTTCCGTTCTTGTCCACACACCATCCCCATAGCCCTTATAGTTATTTTAAAACTTAAATAAGATCTTATCACTCTCTTGCATAAAATTCTTCTTAAATTGCTTCTCATGGCACACAGAATAAAATGCAAACTCCTAACTATTGCCTGCAAGGCCTTGTATGATCTGGCCCCTGTCTACTTCTGTATTAGTGCATTTTTTGCAATTATTGAATAAATATTTATGAGTCCCTACCGTGTTCAAAGTGAACAAAACAGATTAAAATCCCTGCCCATACATTTTGGTTTCTCAGCCACACAATAAACAAGACAAAAAGGTAAAACGGATAGTAGGTTAGATAGAGTAGAGTGAGTACTATGGAGAAAAATGAGGCAGGGAAGAGGAATAGGGACAGGCAATTTGAATCAATAAGAGTCTTGGCATGAAAGAGATGGAATACTCAGATTGGTTACTTTGAGGAGAGTTTCCTAAAGGGACTATTTCCAAAGCTGTGGGCAAAATAGAGGTAAATAATAAAGGATAATATACAGTAGGATTCTGTTATTATCCCTCACTTTTGGTCAAAATGATGGAGAAGTCACCAGAATAAGGAGAGACAGAGGACTGTATGGACAAGTCTTCTGACAAACACTGTGATCTCAGATAAAGGGAATAAGCTATCCCTAGATGATTTTGTAAGGAGGGAACTGGGTAAACAAATATCCAAATTCTCCTCTTTCAGATCTTCTGGTCTTCCACTGGCCAGACATAATAGGAAGCCTGAATAGTAAGGGAGCCCACTGATGTCAGTCCTGAAAAGAGGAGCAGAGAACAGCATGAAATGTGGAGAGTCTAGAGGACAAATAGAACATATAGAGGACAAGGTTGCAATTTTAAATAGGTTGGTCAGGGAAGACCTCAATAAAAATTGGGAAAATGTATGTGCATGACAATACACATATTTTAAAAACATATTTCTTAAAGATTCATAGTATCACATTAAAATTCTTGGCTGTGGGGGCACCTGAGTGGCTCAGTGGATTAAAGCCTCTGCCTTCAGCTCAGGTCATGATCCCAGGGTCCTGGGATTGAGCCTCACATCAGGCTCTCTGCTCCGCAGGGAGCCTGCTTCCTCCTCTCTCTCTGCACTCCTCTCTGCCTACTTGTGATCTTTGTCTGTCAAATAAATAAATAAAATCTTTAAAAAAAAATTCTTGGCTGTGGAGATAGGGGATGGGAATGCAGATAAAAGGAAATAAGTAACTAAGTACACAAATAAGTAAAACTAGTGACCAATTATGGTAATGTACCACGAACTAAGGAATATGATTAACTCAACTATCTACCTCAAAGTAAAACACCACACACACACACACACACACACACACACACACACACTCACACACACGGAGCAAAATGGCAAAATGTTCCCAGGACCGGGGCTGAGGTATGTATAGCATCCTTGGAAATTCTAATGCTACTTTCTCATACCATATCTACTTTTGAATGCTCAGTACTATTTTAGAACAATGTTCTGCTTCTTTACCACTAGTAGCCACTTCAGAAGTCTGTAAATTTGTCAGACTAATGGTAGCTTACTGAAATCTTCTTACCCAGCAGAATCCAAAGTAATAGAATGTGGTATTTGCCTTTCATACTGCAGGATTTTTCTGTTTCCTTAGACTATCTCCCAGTGCATCTGTTTATATTCAAGCTGAGGTCTTTCTGCCAGAAGTTGGTACTTGTCTCAGTCACAAATTCTCAATTATGTGCTCAGCTAGAGTTGACTATACAAGAATTGGTTTCTGCCTTCACAAGCCCATTAAACCTTTCGCATAGGGCTAAGTAAAATGCCTCAGTTTTTCAGGTTCTTTTCACTGCTCTTGTCTTACCTTTATCCTTATTTTCTTCCTGTAGTCCTCCTGGGGTCAGTGTACTGGCTTGAATTTTTATTTTTCCACCTTGCTCAACCCCTGATATATATGACCTCTCAGTGCTAATTGACCTGCTGCTTCTGACTTTTTGAACAATGCGTACCTTCTATTGCCTTTGAGCCTGACTCCATCTTGTTTGGCTGGTTCTGACTTGAAGCTTTGTTTTAGCCTTTTGTTTCTGGTTCCCTACCCTTACTCCCATTCTGGAATGCTCCCATCAGCCCCTGTCTTGGGCACTGGGTCCCAAGTCCTTCCCCAGGACTGCCTCATTCTTGCGCCAATTCCCTTTCTTCTGTCTCAGACTTACCTCGGCTCTCCTAATCCTGGATCCCACATTTGTACCCACGACTCAATGCCATATATAATCATCAGAGCTGACAATCTCATAGGCCTCTCCCCACTTGCCCTGCCTGGCCACCACCAAAAACAACCAAGGACAGAAGTTTGTATTTTGAAGAAGTTTAAGCACCATTTTGTGAGCTGTTGGGAAGAGGACATGGGATGTAACCTCTTAGCCTAGATGGACAATATTGCTACTTACTAAATGGAAAATAATAACAATAATTACTAAGAAGGAATTTTTTAATGAGTGCTTAGAGCCCCAGGGGCCAAAAGTCCTTGCTGTCACATGGGAATCAGAGACAGCAGAGGATTTAGCTGTGAAAGAAGGTTTTAAAAGGTCATGTCACACTTACAGTTCCCATTCTGATCATGGTCAAGGAGAAAGAGAGCTACATTGATTTTCATAATGAAAAATGCATTTTTTCTATTGTGGGGGCAGTAATGGGGACAGGGCAATGATTAAAAGGAAAATCAATTAGTTAAGAATCTTAGAGAGTTAATAGAATATGTCAGTTGAAGTCCTCTAGACAGCATGTTTTTTCTTCTTGATGTGTTAGATTTACACAGTCCCAGAACTCACATTAGCATTAATGAGGATTTCACATGTAAATTTCCAACAAATCCAAAGGACTGCTAATTCTTTACACCTGGATGGTACTCTAAGAAATCCTTTCTCCCCCTTAGTTTTTCATAATGCAACAGATAACAAAAAGCACAAATCTGGAAATTGTCCATCCAAATGACATAAGTCACAACAAAGACAAGGTGTTTGTGAGAAGTTCCTTGCTTCTAAGACAGAAGAGGCATTGACACCAGCCTTGTTATTATTAGCTGCTATTCAGAGAAATGGTGTTATGTAAATTTAAGGCACAGCCTTGTCATTTCCCACTATTATCACTATATGTCGTTGAACTTTTGTTAAATTATGTTGATTATTGGTCTGTTGTTTCTGCAGGAAATGATTGCAGTTATCTGCCTCTAGGGATAAAACAGAAAGATATTGGCTACTATCTTATTTTCTAGTCCACATGGAGAGAGAATGATTTATTTTAATATTCTAAAAAAAACCCACCCAAAAAGCTTTCTTACTACCTTGGGAATGAGTAGGGAAAAATATCAACTAAAGGTGAAAATTGGAAGGAGGCAGATGTCACGTCAATATAATGAAGAATTTTTTAAAGTATTAGATCTGCTTCTAAAAATAGATAAGGCTCCTTTGGTAGGGAGTTAGTTTTCTGTCAGTGGAACTACTCAGATATGTTAGGGAAATTGTGCAAAGGATTTTTGTATCAACTATTTTGGATAATTCACTCAACTCTGAGAGTTCTTTTAAAAACAATATTTCAATTCAATATTTCAATATTTGGAGGAAAGAAATAAAAGTTTTAGTATTAAGAGGTGATTATGAAATGTTCAAGAACCTCAGAACCATAATACATTTCTCCCTTTTTATTGTTTTTTAAAGATTTTATTTATTTATTTGACAGAGAGAGAGATCACAAGTAGGCAGAGAGGCAGGCAGAGAGAGAGGGGGAAGCAGGCTCCCTGCTGAGCAGAGAGCCCGACGTGGGGCTCGATCCCAGGACCCTGAGACCATGACCCGAGCCGAAGGCAGAGGCTTTAACCCACTGAGCCACCCAGACGCCCCTCTCCCTTTTAAAAAACATCTTTTTATTTTGAAATGATTACAGATCCTATAAATTGTTAAAATAATACAGAGAAGTCTCATTTGTCCTTCACCCAGTTTCCCTCAATGGTTACATCCTCCATAACTGTAGAATAATATCAACCAGAATATCTACATGGTACTTTTATTAAAAAATTGTACTTCCCTTAAATAATCTGAGGTTCCCAGAAATTTTTTTTCATTTTTTTTCTGTACATATGATTAAATCATATTTCATGAATGGGAACTGTGTTAGGACTCAGTGTATATAGAAGAGATGGTAGAAGAAACATACCCGTAATGTAAAATGCTCTACATATCCCCACTTATGTCT
Source organism: Martes martes (assembly GCF_963455335.1). Classification (NCBI taxonomy): domain Eukaryota; kingdom Metazoa; phylum Chordata; class Mammalia; order Carnivora; family Mustelidae; genus Martes; species Martes martes. The sequence goes on from NC_137897.1 coordinate 79,641,580, forward strand.
TTTTATTTCAGCCTCATAACTATCAGGTATAATGAAATTCAATGACTTGGTCATTATCACAAAGCTAGTAATACATGAGGTTGCAGAGCAAGAATTCAAACTCAGGTCTGGCTGAATAAACATCTCAGATTTTGTGGAGGCACTTCTGTAATCTGCTAATTTGTGAATGGCATGATGGTTAACAGGCTTCTTCAGACAGCTCTTGGGTGTTAAGTTATAAGTGGGAAATCATCCTCTCTGCCAAATTGATTATAAATAGTAATAAAAGTTTAAATCCAGGATCCCAATAAGGCATTAAAAATTGTCCTTTGTTTACTGAAAATATAAGGATGCCCAGGTGCAGAAGGGACTTTACTAATACAGTGGCAGCTTATGTTGGGTTATGCCTATTATAGAAATACATTAATAGTCTTTTTTAAATTTTTATTTTGAGATAGCTATAGATTCATATGCATTTGTAAGATCAAATATAGTGAGATCACGTGTATCTTTTACCCAGTTTTCCCCAAAGATATCTTGTAAAACTATAGTGTAATAGTGTATTCTAAAACACACACACACACACTCTCACACACACACATATTATATGTAGTACTATAATATAATATATAGTACAACCAGGAAATTCACACCGACATATCAATTTTACTCAGATTTCATTTGTTTTATATACACTCTTTTGTGTGTGTTTCCATGTATTTAGTTCTATGCAATTTTATCACATATGTAGATTCATGTGACCACCACCAAAATCAAGTTATAGAACAGTTTCAGCACTACAGGGATCTCTTGTGGTATCCATTTATAATCACAGCCATCTCTTCTGCTCCCCCTTCCTAACTCCTGGCAACCACTGCTCTGTTCTCCATCTCCATAATTTTGTCATTTTAACAATGTTATATAAATTGAATCACACAATATATAACCTTTTGAAATTGGCTTTTTTACTCAGTGCAATTCCCTGGAGATTCATCCAAGTTGTTTTGTTTATCAGTAGTTTGTTCCCCCTACCACCTTGTTTGCTTTATTTGCTGTTGTTGTTGTTGAGTAGCATTCCATGATCTGCATTATCAGTTAGTTTAACCATTCATCTATTTAAGGACATCTGGGTTGTTTCCAATTTTTGACTATTATAATTAAAGCTACTATAAATATTCAAGTACAGGCTTATATGTGAACATAAGTCTTCATTTCTCTTGGATAAATGGCAAGGAGAACAAATTCTTGGTCATATGTTACTTGCATGTTTAATTTTTAAAGACTCTGTTACACTCTTTTTTTTCTTAATTATATTTTTTATTATTAATCCGTGGATGATTAGACATCAGTGAAGGATTTAGCTATTGGTGTGAAAGGTTGATCAATCTGGCATTTTTTTTGTTTGGTTTGTTTTTTTTTTAATTAATTTTTTATTTCTTTAATTTCTTTTCAGTGTACCAGAATTCATTGTTTATGTACCATACCCTGTGCTCCATGCAATACTGCCCTTCATAATACCCACCACCAGGCTCACCCAACCTCCCAAAACCCTCAGATTGCTTTACAGAGTCCAGAGTCTCTCATGGTTCATCTCCCCCTCCAATTTCCCCCCACTCTCTTCTCCTCTTCATCTCCCCATGCCCTCCATGTTATTTATTATACTCCACGAATAAGTGCAACCATATGATAATTGACTCTCTCTGCATGACTTATTTCACTCAGCATAATCTCTTCCAGTCCCGTCCATGTTGATACAAAAATTGCGTATTCATCCTTTCTGATGGAGGCATAATACTCCATAGAGTCAATGGACCACATCTTCCTTATCCATTTGTCTTTTGAAGGGCATCTTGGTTATTTTTATAGTTTGGCAACCATGGTCATTGCTGCTATGAACATTGCCATACAGATGGCCCTTCTTTTCACTACATTTGTATCTTTGGGGTAAATACCCAGTAGTGCAATTGCAGGGTCATAGGGAAGCTCTATTTTTAATTTCTTAAGGAATCTCCACACAGTTCTCCAAAGTGGCTGCACCAACTTGCATTCCCACCAACAGTGTAAGAGGGTTGCCCTTTCTCCACATCCTCTCCAACACACATTGTTTACTGTCTTGTTAATTTTGGCCATTCTAACTGGTGTAAGGTGATATCTCAATGTGGTTTTCATTTGAATCTCCCTGATGGCTAGTGATGATGAACATTTTTTCATGTGTCTGATAGCCATTTGTATATCTTCATTGGAGAAGTGTCTGTTCATGTCTTCTGCCCATTTTTTGACATGATTATCTGTTTTGTGTGTGTTCAGTTTGAGGAGTTCTTTATGGATCTTGAATATCAGCCTTTTGTCTGTACTGTCATTTGTGAATATCTTCTCCCATTCCGTGGGTTGCCTCTTTGTTTTGTTGATGGTTTCCTTTGCTGTGCAGAAGCTTTTGATCTTGATGAATTCCCCAAAATTCATTTTTGTTTTTGTTTCCTTTGCTTTGGAGACGTATCTTGAAAGAAGTTGCTGTGGCTGATATCAAAGAGGTTACTGCCTATGTTCTCCTCTATGATTCTGATGGATTCCTGCCTCACGTTGAGGTCTTTTATCCATTCCAAGTTTATCTTTGTGTATGGTTTAAGAGAATGGTGTAGTTTCATTCTTCTACATTTAGCTGTCCAATTTTCCCAGCACCATTTATTGAAGAGACTGTCTTTTTCCCACAGTATATTTTTTCCTGCTTTGTCAAAGATTATTTGACCATAGAGTTGAGGATACATATCTGGGCTCTCTACTCTGTTCCACTGGTCTATGTGTCTGTTTTTATGCCAGTACCATGCTGTCTTGGTGATCACAGGTTTGTAGTAAAGCTTGGAATCAGGCAACGTGATGCCCCCAGTTTTGTTTTTCTTTTTCAACATTTCCTTAGCAATTCAGGGTCTCTTCTGGTTCCATACAAATTTTAGGATTGTTTATTCCAGCTCTTTGAAAAATGCCAGTGGAATTTTGATTGGGATGGCATTGAAAGTATAGATTGCTCTAAGCAGTATAGACATTTTAACAATGTTTATTCTCCTGATCCATGAGCATGGAATGGTCTTCCATCTTTTCGTGTCTTCTTCAGTTTCTTTCATGAGTGTTCTGTAGTTCCTTGAGTACAGATCCTTTACCTCTTTGGTTAGGTTTATTCCCATTTATCTTATGGTCCTTGGGGCTATAGTAAACGGAATCAATTCTCTAGTTTCCCTTTCTATATTTTCATTGTTAGTGTATAAGAAAGCAACTGATTTCTGTACATTGATTTTGTATCCTGCCACATTACTGAATTGCTGTATGAGTTCTAGTCGTTTGGGGGTAGAGTCTTTTGGGTTTTCCATATAAGGTATCATGTCATCTGCAAAGAGAGAGAGTTTGACTTCTTCATTGCCAATTTGAATACCTTTTATTTCTTTTTGTTGTCTGATTGCTGTTGCTAGGACTTCTCATACTATGTTGAACAAGAGTGGTGAGAGTGGGCATCCTTGTCGTGTTCCTGATCTCAACAGGAAGGCTGTGAGCTTTTTCCCATTGAGGATGATATTTGCTGTGGGTTTTTCATAGATAGAGTTTATGAAGTTGAGGAATGTTCCCTCTATCCCTATACTTTGAAACATTTTAATCAGGAACAGATGCTGTATCTTGTCAAGTGCATCTTCTGCATCAATTGAGAGGACCATGTGATTCTTCTCTCTTCTCTTATTGATTTGTTCTATCACATTGATTGATTTTTGAATGTTGAACATCCTTAAAACCCAGGGATGAATCCCATATGGTCATGGTGGATATTCTTTTTAATGTGCTGTTGGATCCTATTAGCTAGGATCTTGTTGAGACTCATGGCATCCATATTCCTCGGGGATATTGGTCTGAAATTTTCCTTTTTTGGTGGGGTCTTTGCCTGGTTTGGGGATCAGGGTAATGCTGGCTTCATAAAAAGAGTCTGGAAGTTTTCCTTCTCCTTCAATTTTTGGAAACAGCTTCAGGAGAATGAGTGTTATTTCTTCTTTGAATGTTTGGTAGAATTCCCCAGGGAATCTGTCAGGTCCTGGGCTCTTGTTTTTTGTGAGGTTTTTAATCACTGCTTCATCTTGTTACTAGATATCAGTATTCAGGTTGTCAATTTATTCCTGGTTCAATTTTGGAAGTCTATAGTTTTCCAGGAGTGCATCCATTTCATCTAGGTTGCTTAACTTATTGGCATGTAACCATTGGTAATAATTTCTGATGATTGTTTCTATTTGCTTGGTGTTAGTTGTGATCTCTTCCTTTTCATTCATAGTTTTATTAATTTGGACCTTCTCTCTTTTCTTTTGGATTAGTTTGGCCAATGGTTTATTGATCTTAGTGATTCTTTCAAAAACCAGCTTCTAGTTTCATTGATGCATTCTACTGTATCTCTAGTTTCTATCTAATTGATTTCTGCTCTAATCTTGATTATTTCCCTTCTTGGGTATGGAGTTGGCTTAATTTGTTGTTGACTCTCCAGTTCTTTAAGGTGTAGAGACAGCTGGTGTATTCTGGATTTTTCAATTTTTTTGAGGGAGGCTTGAATGGCTATGTATTTGCCCTTTAGGACCGCCTTTGCCATATCCCATAGGTTTTGGACCAATGTGCCTTCATTCTCATTGGTTTCCATGAATTGTTTAAGTTCTTCTTTGATTTCCTGATTGATCCAAACATTCTTAAGCAGGGTGGTCTTTAGCTTCCAGGTGTTTGAATTCCTCCCTAACGTTTCCTTGTGTTTGAGATCCAGTTTCAAAGCATTGTGATCTGAGAATATGCAGGGAATAATCTCAATCTTTTGGTATCAGTTGAGCCCTGATTTGTGACCCAGTATGTGGTCTATTCTCGAGAAGGTTCCATGTGCACTCGAGAAGAATGAGCACTCTGTTGTTTAAGGATGGAATGTTGTGTACACATCTATGAGGTCCATCTGGTCCAATGTGTCATTCAATGCTCTTGTGTCTTTATTGATTTTTTGCTTGGATGATCTGACTATTACTGAGAGTGGCATGTTAAGATTTCCTACTATTAATGTATTCATATCAATATGACTTTTTATCTTGATAAGCAGTTTTCTTATGTAATTGGCTGCTCCCATATTGGGGGCATACATATTTACAATTGTTAGATCTTCTTGGTGGATAGTCCCTTTAAGAATGATGTAGTGTCCTTCTTTATCTCTGACTACAGTGTTTAGTTCAAAATCTAATTTTTCTGATATGAGAATCACGACCCCAGCCTTCTTTTGAGGCCCGTTGACATGAAAGATATTTCTCCATCCTTTCACTTTCAGTCTGGATGTATCCTTAAGTTCCAAATGGGTCTCTTGTAGACAACATATGGATGGGTCCTGTCATTTTATCCAATCTGCAATCCTGTGTCATTTTAAGGCTGCGTTTAGGCCATTCACATTGAGAGTGATTATTGAGAGATACGTTTTTATTGACATCGTGTTACCTGTGAAGTCTTTGTTCCTATAGATTGTCTCCACATATTTCTGTTCAATGATATTCTTGTTTTTTTCCTCTTTCATAGAACCCCGCTTAATATTTTTTGTAGTGTCAGCTTGGTGGTCACATATTCTTTTAAACCTTGTTGGTCTAGGAAGCTCTTTATCTCTCCATCCATTTTGAATGTCAGTCTTGCTGGATAAAGTATTCTTGGCTGCATGTTCTTCTCATTTAGTGCCCTGAATATGTCTTGCCAGCCCTTTCTGGCTTGCCAGGTTTCTGTGACAGGTGTGACGTTCTTTTGATGGGCTTTCCTCTGTACATAAGGGATTTCTTCCCCCTGGCTGCTTTCAAGAGCTCCTGTCCAAAATTATGATTCAACATTTTCACAATCAGGTGCCTCGACATCTTTCTAGATTCTATGATCTTGAGGGGAGACCTTTCTGCCTCTAGTACATGAAAACTGGTTCCATTTGCCAGATTGGGAAAAATTTCATGGAGAATTTGTTCAACTATATCTTCTAGTCTTCATTCTTTCTCGTCCCCCTCAGGGATCCCAATAATTCTGACGTTGGAACATTTCATGGTGTCATTTATTGCCCTAATTCTGTTTTCATGGCTTCTAAACTGTTTGTTCCAGGCTTCCTCTTGATTACCTTTTTCTCTATCTGTTTGTCCTCTAGATCAGTAATTCTGTCTTCTGCCTCAGTTACCCTAGCTGTTAGAGAATTTAGATTAGATTGGAATTCATTGCGAGCATTGTTAACATCATCTCTGGGAGCTTTCACTTCTGCCCTAATCAATTCCATTTTATCATCAAAGGCTTTCTCCAACCTAGCTATTGCTTGGATAATTGTTAGCCTGAATTCCCTATCCAACATACTGTCTGTGTCCATATCCAATAGCTCTGATGGAGAGGGCCCAGTCTCTGAATTTTTCTTCTGTTGGGCATTCCTCCTCCTAGTCATTTTGGTGAGAGATGGCTAAAGAGATGTGTAGCTGAATGTATCAACCATGGTGCAGGCAAGGTGCTCCCTGGAATGCTTCTGAGCAATCGAGAGTCCCCACCAAAAAGAAAGAAAAAAGAAAAAAAGAGAGAGAGACAGGAAAAAAAAAGAAAAGAGAAGGCCCAGCCCGAATGGGCCCCAAATGTAAGATTTATGATGTGTACAAAGAAAAACAGACAAACAAAAAGACAGACAAAATTTGAAACAAGAGAAAAAAATTAATTAAAAAAAGAAGCCCATCAAAATGAACCCCAAGTATAAGATTTATATATTACCAGAACAAAAACAAACACACAGAAACACTGACAGACGAAAAAGATGGGACGGTGGTTATAAATTCTCAGTGTGGGCGAGGAAGGTTATTTTGATTCTTCCTGGATGTATCTTGATATCTTTGTTAAAGGACTCAACTTTCCCGAGATAAAGGGGGATTAAAACTGGTTTACCTATAGGGGTAGCATTGACTGGGGAAAGGGGATTAACTTGAAACTTATCTCTACATGAATATTACAAAAAATAAAATAAAATAAAATAAAAAATAGAAAAGCAAAAGAAAAACACAGGTATAAATATCAAAAAAGTTCAGGTTAAAAGGTTATTATGGAATTTGATGTACCAAACATCTCATTTTGATAGTAAATAGGTTAAAAAGTTATATAAAAACTGAAAAGAACCAGAATAGTGGGAATGAATTAAAAATAAAAATTGTGGAGGAGGGGCGCCTGGGTGGCTCAATGGGTTAAGGCCTCTGCCTTCGGCTCAGGTCATGATCCCAGGGTCCTGGGATCGAGCCCCACATCGGGCTCTCTGCTCAACAGGGAGCCTGCTTCCCTTCCTCTCTCTGCCTGCCTCTCTGTCTACTTGTGATCTCTGTCTGTCAAATAAATAAATAAAATCTTAAAAAAAAATTGTGGGGGAAGGAGTCAAGATGGCGGAGAAGTGGCTGGCTGAGATGACATCAGGTAGCAGGAGATCAGCTAGGTAGCTTATCAAACCATTCTGGACACCTAAAAATCCAACAGGAGATCGAAGAGAAGAAGAGCAACAATTCTAGAAACAGAAAATTAACCATTTTCTGAAAGGTAGGACCAGCGGAGAAGTGAATCCAAAGCAACGGGATTATCAACTGTGGGGGGAGGGGCCAGCTCCTGGCAAGCGGTGGAGCAATGGAGCACAAACTCAGGACTTTTTTTAAAAGTCTGCTCCACTGAGGGACATCACTCCAGAGGCTAAACTGGGCTGAAGCCCACGTGGGGACAGCATGGCCCCAGGTCCACGGGGTCACAGAAGGATTGGGGGTGTCAGAGTGTCGCAGAGCTCTCAAGTATTAGAGCGGGGAAGCTGGCTACAGAGACAGAGTCGAGGAGTGAGCTCTCAACTGGGGGTCACCTTGAACCATAATCCATGGCACAGACCATCACTGTATGAGTGGGGTCCCCACAAGATCCAGGAACACCCCCCTGGAAGAGCTCAGGGATCTGCGGAGTTCAGAGACTCCAGGCGGAGCTGTGTGCCAGAGACAGAGATGCTTGGTCACGGGCTGGGTGAGCTTGGAGCGCAGCCAGAGGCCAGGGAGACGGGAGTGATTGAGCGCTTTTCTCTGAGGGTGCACTGAGGTGTGGGGCCCTGAGCTCTTGGCTCCTCTGGCCCAGAATTTGGGAGGCCGCCATTTTCATTCCCGTCCTCTGGAACTCTATGGAAAGCGTTCAGGGAACAAAAGCTCCCGAAACCGAAACTGAGCAGATTACTTAGCCTGGCCCCTGGTAAGGGCGGTGCAATTCTGCCTCAGCAAAGACACTTGAGAATCACTACAACAGGTCCCTCCCCCAGAAGACCAACAAGAAATCGAGCCAAGACCAAGTTCACTTACCAAGGAGAACAGCAGAATTCCAGAGGAGGAGAAAGAAAAGCATGGAATTCATGGCTTTCTCCCCATGATTCCTTAGTCTTGGAAAGTTAATTTTTATTTTATTTTTTCTTTGCCTATTTTTTTAACTTTTACCCTTTCCTCTTTTAACGTTTTTTAACTAGTTTATCTTAAAAATACCTTTCATAAAAAATAACAATCTTTTTTGAAACTTCATTATTATACTCATATTTTGTCCTTCATTGTATCTAACTTTATTTTTTGAATACACATAGGATTTTTTCTTCTAAAAAATATGGGGTACAACTTCTAATAGATCAAAATACACCCTAAATCCAGCATCAGGCTTGTTCTAGTCTCCAGCCTGAGCAAATTCTCTCCACTTTCTTTTTCTTTATTCTCCCAAACAACTTACAATATCAACTCTTTTATTAGAAATTAAAAAAAAATTTTTTTCATCCTCATACTCATATTCCATCCCTTCATTGTGTTTACCCTTACATATATTTTTCATTCTTTAAAATTTTGGGAGGTAGTTTCTTCTAAGAGACCAAATACTCCCAAAATTAAGTGGGTTACCCTGTTCTAGTCACTAATCTAATATATATATATGTAATATATATAATATATATAATATTTATATAAATATATTATATTATATATATAATTTCATATAATATAAATAATATAATAAATATAAATATGAAATATATATAATACATAAATATATAATATATTAATATATATTATATATCATGTATAATATGTATTATATTATATATTATATATTATATATTACATATTATAATATAATATATTATATATTATAATATAAATATAATGTGTTTATATATTTATATTATATATATTTATATAAATATATATGTATATACATTTATATATTTATAATATATTTATATATTTATAATATATAAATTTATAAATTTATAAATTTATTTATTTATAATATATAAATTTATATATATTAAATATTATATATAATATATATTATATATTATGAATATTTATATATTATAAATATATATTATACATATAAATAATATAAAATATAAATATATAAAGACATTATATTTATATATATTATATATATAAAATATAAATATATAAATATATAAAATATAAATAGAACTATAAAATATAAAAAAAGACATATATGCATGTCTTTTTTATATTTTATAGTTCTATTTATAATTTATATTTTATAAAATATATATTTTATAATATATTATATATTTATATTTATATTTATATATAATATATATTATATATATTTTATTTATATTTATATTTTACATTTTATAAAATATGTAAATATTGATATATAAATATATAAATATAAATATATATATATAAAATATTTTATATTTTATAAAATATATATTTTATAATATATTATATATTTATATTTATATATAAAATATATATTGTATATATTTTATTTATATTTATATTTTATATTTTATAAAATATATATATTTTATAAAATATAAATATATAAACATATATATGAAATATATATTTATATATATTTTATATTTTATATCTTTTCTTATATTTTGTCTTTATTTGTTTTTAAAAATTTTTTTTCTTCTGAACTTCTTTTTACCCGCTCTCTCCCCCCCATGATTTGGGGTCTCTTCTGATTTGGTTAAAGCACATTTTCCTGGGATCTTTGCCACCCTTTTAGTATTTTATTTGTTCCATCATATGTTCTTATATGGACAAAATGACAAGGCAGAAAAACTCACCACAAAAAAAAGAACAAGAGGCAGTACTGAAGGCTAGGGACCTAAGCAATATGGACATTGGTAATATGTCAGATCTAGAGTTCAGAATGGTGATTCTCAAGGTTCCAGCCAGGCTTGAAAAAGGCATGGAAGACATTAGAGAAACCCTGTCCAGAGAAATAAAAGGCCTTTCTGGAGAAATAAAAGAACTAAAATCTAACCAAGTTGAAATCAAAAAAAGCCATTAATGAAGTTGAATAAAAAATGGAGGCTCTTACTGCTAGGATAAATGAAGCAGAAGAGAGAATTAGTGATATAGAAGACCAAATGACAGAGAATAAAGAAGCTGAGCAAAAGAGAGACAAACAACTACTGGACCACGAGGGGAGAATTTGAGAGATAAGTGATACCATAAGACGAAACAACATTAGAATAATTGGGATTCCAGAAGAAGAAGAAAGAGAGAGGGGAGCAGAAGGTATAATGGAGAGAATTATTGTAGAGAATTTTCCTAATATGGCAAAGGGAACAAGCATCAAAGTCCAGGAGGTGCAGAGAACCCCCCTCAAAATCAATATGAATAGGTCCACACCCTGTCATCTAATAGTAAAATTTACAAGTTTTAGCGACAAAGAGAAAATCCTGAAAGCAGCTCGGGACAAGAAGTCTGTAACATACAATGGTAAAAATATTAGATTGGCAGCAGACTTATCCACAGAGACCTGGCAGGCCAGAAAGAACTGGTGTGATATATTCAGAGCACTAAAGGAGAAAAACATGCAGTCAAGAATACTATATCCAGCTAGGCTATCATTGAAAATAGAAGGAGAGATAAAAAGATTCCAGGACAAACAAAAACTGAAAGAATTTGCAAACACCAAACCAGTTCTACAGGAAATATTGAAAGGGGTCCTCTAAGCAAAGAGAGACCCTAAAAGTAGTAGACCAGAAAGGAACGGAGACAATATATAGTAACAATCACCTTACAGGCCATACAATTGCACTAAATTCATATCTCTCAATAGTTATGCTGAATGTAAATGGGCTAAATGCCCTAATCTAAAGACACAGGGTATCAGAATGGATAAAAAAACAAAACCCATCAATATGCTGCCTTCAAGAAACTCATTTTAGACCCAAAGACACCTCCAGATTTAAGTGAGGGGGTGGAAGACAATTTACCATGCTAATGGACAGAAAACGAAGGCTGGGGTGGCAATCCTTATATCAGGTAAATTATTTTTTAAGCCAAAGACTATAATAAGAGATGAGGAAGGACACTATATCATACTCAAAGGGTCTGTCCAACAAGAAGTTCCAAAAATTTTCAATATCTATGCTCCAATATGGGAGTAGCCAACAATATAAACCAATTAATAACAACATCAAAGAAACACATTGACAATAGTACTCTAATAGTAGGGGACTTTAACACTCCCCTCACTGAAATGAGCAGATCATCCAAGCAAAAGATCAACAAGGAAATAAAGGCCTTACAGGACACACCGCACCAGATGGACATCACAGATATATTCTGACCATTCCATCCCAAAGCAACAGAATACACATTCTTCTCTAGTGTACATGGAACATTCTCCAGAATAGATCACATCCTGGGTCACAAATCAGGTCTCAACTGGTATCAAAAGATTGGGATCATTCCCTGCATATTTTCAGACCACAATGCTCTGAATCTAGAACTCAATCACAAGAGGAAAGTTGGAAAGAACCCAAATACATGGAGACTAAACAGCATCCTTCTAAAGAATGAATGGGTCAACCAGGAAATTAAAGAAGAATTGGAAAAATTCATGGGAACAAATGATAATGAAAACACAACAGTTCAAAATCTGTGGGACACAGCAAAGGCAGTCCTGAGAGGAAAATATATAGTGACACAAGCCTATCTCAAGAAACAAGAAAGGTCTCAAATATGCAGCCTAACCCTACACCTAAAGGAGCTGGAGAAAGAACAACAAAGAAAGCCTAAACCCAGCAGGAGAAGAGAAATCATAAAGATCAGAGCAGAAATCAATGAAATAGAAACTAAAAAAACAATAGAACAAATCAACAAAACTAGGAGCTGGTTCTTTGAAAGGATTAATAAGATTGAGAAACCCTGGCCAGACTTACCAAAAAGAAAAGAGAAAGGACCCAAACCAATAAAATCATGAATGAAAGAGGAGAGATCACAACCAACACCAAAGAAATACAAACAATTATAAGAACATATTATGAGCAACTCTAAGCCAGCCAATTTGACAATCTGGAAGAAATGGATGCATTCCTAGGGACACATAAACCTACTCAACTGAACCAGGAAGAAATAGAAAACCTGAACAGATGCATAACCAGTAAGGAGATTGAAGCGGTCATCAAAAATCTCCCAACAAACAAGGACCCAGGGCCAGACAGCTTCTCAGGGGAATTCTGCCAAACAATTAAAGAAGAATTAATTCCTATTCTCCTGAAACTGTTCCAAAAAATAGAAATGGAAGGAAAACTTCCAAACTTGTTTTATGAGGCCAGCATCACCTTGATCCAAAAACCAGACAAGGATCCCATCAAAAAAGAGAATTACAGACCATTAAAGATATTTGCAAGCGATGTATCAGATAAAGGGCTAGTAATCAAAACCTATAAAGAACTTCTCAAACTCAACACCCAAAGAACAAGTAATCCAATCAAGAAATGGGCACAGGACATGAACAGACATTTCTGCAAAGAAGACATCCAGGTGGCCAACAGACACATGAAAAAGTGCTCCACATCACTCTTGGCATCAGGGAAATACAAATCAAAACCACAGTGAGATACCACCTCACACCAGTGAGAATGGCTAAAATTAACATGTCAGGAAATGACAGATGCTGGCGAGGATGCGGAGAAAGGGGAACCCTCCTACACTGTTGGTGGGAATGCAAGCTGGTGCAACCACTCTGGAAAACAGCATGGAGGTTCCTCAAAAAGTTGAAAATAGAGCTACCTTATGACCCAGCAATTGCACTACTGGGTATTTACCCTAAAGATACAAACGTAGTGATCTGAAGGGGCACGTGCACCCGAATGTTTATAGCAGCAATGTCCACAATAGCCAAACTGTGGGAAGAGCCTAGATGTCCATCAACAGATGAATGGATAAAGAAGAAGTGGTATATATGTACAATGGAATACTATGCAGCCACCAAAAGAAATGAAATCTTGTCATTTGCGATGATGTGGATGGAACTAGAGGGTATTATGTTTAGTGAAATAAGTCAATCAGAGAAAGTCAACTATCATATGATCTCTCTGATATGAGGAAGTGGAGATGCAATGGGGGGGTTGGGAGGTAGGAAAAGAATAAATGAAACAAGATGGGATCATGAGGGAGACAAACCATAAGAGACTCTTAATGTCACAAAACAAACTGAGGGGGGCTGGGGGGAGGGGGGTAGGGCGAGGGGGTTGGATTATGGACATTGGGGAAGGTATGTGCTGTGGTGAGTGCTGTTAAGTGTGTAAACCTGGCGATTCACAGACCTGTACCCCTGGAGCTAATAATACATTATATGTTTATAAAAAAATAAAAAATAAAAAATAAAAGTTGTATCTATGAAGTAGTGATGATTTTCGTCTTGTGGGGTTTTTTCTGTTGTTGTTCTGTCTGGCTTTCTGGGGGAGGGGCCTGCCAAGTGGTTTTCAGAGAGTCTTGCTAGAGTTGAGTCCTCGTGCCCCCATCAAGGGGCTGGGCTCTGAGGAAACCGGGTTTTCAGGTTTTTGTTCTCTGGAGGCTTTGTTTGTTTGTTTGTTAGTTTTTTTTTTTTCTCCCCTTGGCGGCTCTTGGTGGTTCTTTGGAGGTTTATAGGAAAGCAAACTACACCCAGACCTCCATCTCAGAGAGAAGCCTCAGTCTGTTCCCCTCTGGGTGCTACAGAGCACATAAATTCCCCCTCTGCCACTGGCAGAGCCTGTCCCCAGTCACGGTCTCTGGGGTCACAGGAACTCTTGCTTGTACCCCAAACCAGAAGAAATACTAACCGCAGCTGTCTGGGCAGGTCTGGACCACCAGAGAGGTCCCAAGCAGAGATAGTGCACTGAGATTTTCACGCTGGCCTGGGCTGAGAGTGCTCAGACTCTCAGGGTCCTAGAGAGCGCCAGCTGGCTGGCGCCTGCAAGGACCTCCTTCAGGGGAGGGTGTGGGGCGCGACTAAGACCCTGGTCACACAGCACTGGTGCAGAGCAAAAGGCTGTGGTTCTGTTGGTTGGCGTCCACAGCTGGCTCCCTCACCCTCATGGGCACCACCACCCAGACACTCTCAGGCACCCTGGCGGCTCAGGGACCAAAACCTGGCTTCTTTGCTGCTCTCTCTGATTCCCTGCCAGCGTTGGCTGTCCTGGGTCCGTGGGCTTAAGTCCCTGTCCCTAATCTCCCAATTCCACCAATTTCTCTTTAAGATCTTTTGCTCTTTTTGAGTGCTTTCAACCAGACTCCAAATTAATGCTGGTCCCCAATCAAAGGGCACTCTTGTATTGGGGTATTACTTTCCAATGGGTCGCTTCTGGTGGCTCCCTCCCCCTTTTGTTTATCTTCCAATATCAGTCCAATGTTCCCACTCCGCTTTACTGTCCACTGGTGTCTTCTGCCCCTGTAGAGATCCAGAAGTACTGTAGAGACCCTAAGTACTCAATGTGCATCATCTCATTTAATCCTCAAAAAAAAAACAAAAACTCCTTCCATTTTAACATAGGGGGAAATTGAGGCCCAGAGAGATTAAGTAATGTTTTCAAAGTCACACAGTTGGGAAGTTGAAGAGCTGGATGTCAATCCAGGCCAATCAGATGCTAAAGCCTGTATGTACTCTTTTTTTTTTTTTAAGATTTTATTTTATTTATTTGTCAGAGAGAGAGAGAGCGCGCACACAAGCAGAGGAAGTGGCAGGCAGAGGAAGAAACAGGCTCCCCACTGAAAAGAGAGCACAGTGTAGACTTGATCCCAGGACCCCGGGATCTTGACCTGAGCTGAAGGCAGACACTTATCCAACTGAGCTGCCCAGGCATCCCTGTATGTACTCTTAAACATGACACTCTCCTACTTCATTGAAAAAGGGCTCCAAGTAAAACAGATGGTAGATTTTTCAATTTGTCATACAGCAAATAAATAATATAGCATACTTCTTAGAAAGTATTCGACATTTACGCTTAAAATCTCTACTCTGATGACTCAGAGAAAAGCTGGAGAAGCAGTTTCTAAGTTGGTAGGAACATGATGATTCTGCTTTGGTTGAGTTAGAATTTATACTCCTGGTAGTTTGGCTGTGGTAGAGTGGGAATTACAGTAGACATGTAACACCTGAACTCATCTTCTGGATTTCTTACTGACTAGATGTGTGATCTTGAGCAAGTGACAACTTCACTGAGACTCAAATATGTCCTCATCTATAAAGTGGGGCTACAAACCCCTTTCTCACAGGGATTTTTTGAAGATTAGATGAGCCAGTGGATGTGAATACCCTTTAAAAGCTCTAAAACACTATATAATTGTAAGGGTGATTGTTATTACCTGAAATGATTATAGCAGCATTGCAGATGTAATGTACAGGACAACTTAGATGTGTAGTGAAAATTAGCTTGTACGATTGTGCCTATATCTAATCTGGCATTTCTCTTGAGCCCATCCACCCACATAAGAAGAGTGGGTACCAAAACCATAAATATCTAATTTGGTTTAAAACTTAGTCTGATTTAATTTAATTAAATTTAAACCATGGGTTGACAAACTTTTCTCTAGAGGAGTAGATAATGAATATTTTAGGCTTAGTGAGTTTATAGTCTGTGTTGTAAGTACTCAGCTCTGAGAATGAAGGCAACTAGAAACAGTATGAACATGAATAGGAATGGCTAAGTTCCAATAAAACTTTATTTATAAAAACAGATGGTATATTTGACCCATGAATCCATTACTGTTTGCCAACTTCCAATTTAAATAATTTCTTTAGATAGTGTTCAGTTTCCCATAGAAAAATGCTGTGTCAATTAACCTTTCCCTACTTTTTTCATAAGATGGTGTCTGAGTATAGGAGGAGAGGGCTTGTAGAATCTTTTGGTGTTGTTAAAAAGAAAACCATAGGCCCAAGGTGGAGTCATTTGTCCCCAAGACAGCAACCTAAGACTTAATTGCAGTTTCAGCCTCTCCAGGAATAGGAGTTTATGGCAGCCCATCTGGAATTTTCTGGCCAGCACCAGAGGTAATTATAACAGGGGCCATCTCCATCCCCCAAAGCAAGATGAAGTAATCTACCTAGTAAGATCCCTCCCTCTTCCACCCTTAGGGAAGATATCCTTTCCTGAAACAACCTTTTCTTTTCCTTTGCTAATAACTTCTTGACCCAGCCTCTTTCCTATAAAAACCTTTCCATTTGGTGCAACTCCTCTGAACATCTTTCTACTTGCTCAGTGGATGCTGCCCCATTTACTAATCACTTAATAAAACCAATTAGATCTTCAGATTTACTTAGTTGAATTTTGTTTTTTTTTAACAGTGTAGGTAGAAGATGGGAGTTCTTAGATTCAGGTGCCTTTGTTCTCTGGTTCTGGTAGCTGACTGATATCCCTTGTTTTTTGTTTACTTCATCTCCACTGGTGTTTACAGCTGAAGGTTACAGTTTCACATATTATAATATGGCTCCGTTTCCTTGGTTTGGTCAGAGCCTGGAAATGTGCCCTGTTTGTCTTTGCTTTCTCTCAGCCTCTATTGTTTATAGCCTCTGAGTGTCTGCCAGGTCCTCCATCTAGCCCACTGGCAAGTCTCTGGAGTGGACTCATTTCTTTGCCATGACAGACCCAATGGCTCTTATCACAGTGTCCATTCTTCCTGGAAACTGAAGGCAGTTGGGGAAAACTAAACTTCAGTGGTCTCTCTGCCTGACCAAAGAGACTTTGATGTATCTATAGGGAAGTATGTGAAGTAACCACTCATAGTTTCAGCTGGGGAGTAGTGTCACCCTTACTTATCTTACTGTGCTTCTTTCTGTAGACTTCCTCTTTTTCTTGTCTTTCTCTCACCCATATTCCTTTCTTAATTCCCCAGGACTGGAAAGGCAGAGATGTTCTTTTACCTCCAATAGATTGTATCCTTCTCCTAACATAGAGTTGGCCTAGCCATCACAAGGAAATGGATTATTTTTCTAGGGCATTTTATGATCCAGATCCTTAAAATTTAACCCTTGATTTGCTAAAGGAAGAGCTAAAGGAATTTGGAATATATACATATATATTATGTATATTGTAGATATATTTGGAATATCTATCTTCTAGCAAGAAATAGAAAAGTGACATGTAGGTAGTAGTGAAAGTCTTATCAATTACACTATTGTTATTGTCATAAGACAAAAGCCTGGATTATTTTGCATGTTAGAAATAAATATTGCCCTTCTTTTTTCATTGTCATAAATGTTACTGTCTCTATCATCCATTCATACCCTCTCACCAAATGATTGCCTCAGGCAGACTAAGGTGTAAGTTAAGTACTCAAGAAGGCAAAAGGGAAAAACACAATAATAGTTTTCAAACCATCTCTTCTTTTAAACGTTTTTTTCCTCTCTCAGAATAATTAATCTGATGGAATGGCAGTAAAATATAGTGATCAAAAGCACAGGCTTTGTAGTCATACATATTGGTTTTAAGTCTCAATTTCATTACTAGAAGTTAAACAACTCAACATCTTAGATTTCCATATTGTAAAATGCAGGTAACAGTCATTAGTGAAGGTGAAATAGGATGGAACAGGTAAAGTGCTTTGCAACAGTAAGTAATCAATAAATAGCAATGGTTTATTTTATTGTTGGCAACAACAGTACACCTATTGAACAAATGAGCTAGATTCTATATCTGGGTTACTATCTCAGTATCTGGTCTCAGTGTGTCAACTGAAATTCATTTCTTCTAGGAGAAATGCAGGAGAAATTGTGCAAGTACCAATTTGCATGTAAGACTTGAGGTAGTTGGGGAAAAAAAGAAAAAGGAATTGTATCATTTTTTTTCTTATTTCAAAAACTCATACTATCTTCCAGGAGGGTAGAAAGGGCAAACTGGAAATAGCAAAGAAAGGAAGAGGAGGACTACAGAGTGGCTTTCCCTTGGAATCGATCCAGAACACAGTTACATACTTCTCCCATAACATCTTCCCTGCATCCTGGTACCACAGCAATTAGAGAAGACCACTGTGATTTTTGCTCAAAATCAAAGGAAACTGGAGGCTCTTGACCACATGAAGTCCAGGCAAGATAGTTGCACAGGGCTCTTCCATGGAAATACATGAGGGGGGGGCATATAAATGAAGGGAATGTTTGATGTTGGTTTCCAAAGAACTCTTTGCCCAGAGAGAGATTTGAAATATGTCAGGAAAGCAGAAAATAATATTGATTTGATCTGTTGCATTACATGTGTATCTTGAAAGGTAAAAGAATAATTGGCTGTAAAAGATTGAGCTGTGTTGAAAGTTTGTTACTTATGTACTGCTTTGCTTCTGTCTTTGATACTGAGAATTATTTCACAATAGGCAAAAAATAGCATTTTTTTCTTGCACCCAACACTCTTATCTTCATTAAAATTGTCTCTGAATCTTGTGAAGTGAGGCTCATCTCTCGTATTCCCTGCAGTAGGGGAAAAAAGTAAGAGCTGGAAGAAATAGAAGGTGAAATGTCAAGTACTTAAGGTATTCCTGTCTAACCTTGGGCAGAGGCCAGCTACTGAACACAGAAGGTAATAAGACAAAGTCTAGAATGTGTTTTTATAATGCGATGGCTTATAAGCCATGCTGACAGTGGGCTGTACTCTCACAGCTCTATTTATTTATAGCTCCCCCCCCCACCCAAATGCTACAGAACAAGTATTCTGACAAGTTGGAATGCTAATAGATTATGCAAAAACAAATCAATAAAAACCCTTTTCAAAATGCCTATCTTTCTCCAATAATTAGGAAATAGGAGAGTGGGTGTTCTTTTTCATATCTAAAGAAATGTGGGGATCAGGAGGTTTGGTAGGGATGAAACAAATGCCTTTTGACCTGATCTGTAGAATAGGAAGGATTTAGTTAGATTTAGAGACTCCAGATAATATTTCATGTTTATACAATTCTATTCTGGTCAGTGTTTTTGTGCCCTCTAATTCCTGTGGTTGAATAGTCTTTGAGACCGGCTCTCTGTATCATAGAATGTTGCATGTTCTAGCCAACAACAGAGCAACTGTTCCCTGGCTCTTTAAACATGGCCAGGGCCATTGGTTTATCTTTCCTCAATGATTTTTCTTTTTTTTTTTTTTTTTTTTTAAGATTTTATTTATTTATTTGACAGTCAGAAATCACAAGTAGGCAGAGAAGCAGGCAGAGAGAGAGAGAGGAGGAAGCAGGCTCCCTGCTGAGCAGAGAGCCCGACATGGGGCTCGATCCCAAGACCCTGGGATCATGACCTGAGCCGAAGGCAGAGGCTTTAACCCGCTGAGCCACCCAGGCGCCCCCTCAATGATTTTTCTGTTTAGAAAAGCTATTTACTGTATAGACAGATGGGACCATACTAGATACATAAGGGTGTCTAATAATTAGGGACAGCTGCTTCAGGTAAATGCAGTCTGCAGATGGCAAAGGAACACCAGATTATGCTAATTTTCCCAAAATAACTTTTTTCAAAGGTTTATAACAGAGCAGAATCTTCTGTTGTGTTCTGGAAACAATGATAATGCAAAGAGTAATGAGAGTAATAGGCCTGGGTAGTGTTTTTCTTTGCTTTGCCCCCCAACCTGTGATTGCAGTCTTGGATGATTCTGAAGGATAGTCCAGAAGACAAAGCACACCTAAGTGGAGGAGGAAATCTGCTTATTTATTCTGGTTTCTGTTAACCAGCACTGTGTTTTATGAACTTCCAGCACAAAAACATAGCATAACACCCAAAATGAGACCAATCTGGTGGACCATGAAGTGTATTTTCAGTCATCTCTTACTGTAACTTTAGCCGGACACAACTGAGGGGTCTCAAGAAGGTCTTGAGGCCTGAGTTCTAATTTCAGCCCAGTCACTTAACATATTGTGTGGCCAGAGGCAAAGCAGTCTCTAGGTTTCTATTTATTCATCTTTCAGATGGAGCAAGGTGAGTTCACAGAGGTACATTGAGGATGCAGTTAGTTAATACAAATGATTGAAGAAAATAAGTAAACCTTTAAACATAAAAACAGTGTATAACTCAGTTATTTTTTAGTGGCTCATTCAGTCCTAGAGATGGTTTCCTTACTAAACAAATCCCTGTTTTTTCCCAAAAATCCTAAATGTCATTTAAAAGAACAGGTTTTACTCTGGTCACTCCATTTGTTTGCTTGTTCTGAGTATGTTGCATGCTCTATGTGAAGTGAAACTTGCCTCCAGGTTTTCTTATAAGCATTGTTCTGGTCTCTTTCTGATATGTTCTGCCTTTTTACTGTTAGAGCAATGTATCTCAAATTATGGTCCTTATACCACCTTCACCAGAATCACTTCTTAAAAGGCAAGTTCTATGCCAGGGCCACAAGATCCACATTAAGAAGGTCTGATGAGGACTTATGCAATCCAAATTTTCACTAAAGTTCACTAAATTCACTAAAGTTTGAGATTTACAACATTAAGCTTGCCTAGGGCAGAGGTAAACTGGTAAACACATCATTTTTCCCCTTTATTTGTCCTAGTCCAATCAGTGTCCAGCAAACATGGACAGGTAATTTGTACATGTTATTACATACTTTTACCCCTCGTTTCTCATGAGTGTGGGTTACCATTCTGCACAAACTTGCATAGTTGTAGTAAAGGGGTAGGGTATGGGGCTCGTTTGGTTAAGCATCCAACTCTTGATTTCGGCTCAGGTCATGATCAAGACCCATGTTGGGCTCCATGTTGGGCTCCATGTTGGGTGTGGAGCCTGCTTAGGATTCTCTTCCCCTCTTCCTCTGCCCCTCCCCCCAGCATATGCAATCTCTCTCTATAAATGAATGAATGAATAAATAAATAAATAAATAAATGGAATAAAATTGTATGATTCTTTTCCTCAGTTTGGCACATGCAAATTGGAGTCTTATTTTTTCTCTCTTGCTGTATTCCTTAGGAGCCATTTTGACCTATGGAGTCAGAGTCAGAGTCAGGCAGGCTTGCATCAGCAAGATTTCAAGACTCTTTATCACAGTTCCCAAAGCAGTGTTCCTCAAAGTGTAGACCCTGAAGTGGCAGTGTAAGTATTACCTGGGAATTTGTTAGAAATGCAAACTCACAGTATCCTCTTCTCCACTAGACCTCTGAATCAAACTGGAGTGTGCTTAGCAATCTATATTTTGACAAGTGCTATAGGGGATTCTGATGCAGGCTGAAGTTTGAAAGCCACTGCCCTTAAAGCATTTTCTACCCCAAACTGCATTATCTCTAAACCTTGAAGCAGCTGGAAAGGTAAAGGAGAAATTGATTTGAGCAGGAAAATATGGGCATGGCAATGAAATGAATTACTTAAATGAAAGGGTCTTGTTTAGGGTATTTGTGCTTAAGGAGATCAGATCTTTAAACAGCAACTCTCCTGAAAGTGTCTAGAAATACTGTACATAAACATAATTATAACACTTAACCATACATGTATGTATGCATGTTTATGTGTGTATATGTATGTAAATATTCATATATGTATATAATTACACATTTACATAATTAAATTGACTAAATTAAAATAATCTGAATCATAAGAGACTCTTAATCTCAGGAAACAAACTGAGGGTTGCTGGGGGGGTGGGGGAGAGTTAGGGTGGCTGGGTTATGGACATTGGGGAGGGTATGTGCTATGGAGAATGTTGTGAGTGCTGTGAAGACACTGTGTGTAAGATTTGTGTAAGACTGATGATTCACAGACCTGTATCCCTGAAGCAAATAATACATTATATGTTAATAAAATTTTAAAAAAGATTCACAAAAATAAAATAAATTAAATTAAAATAAAAGAACAGAATATACAAATATACCAATTACCAGCAATGAAATTGAATCAGTAATCAAAAAACTCCTTTCCAAAAAAGTCCAGGACCAGATAGCTTTTTCTAGATATGTCTCCGGAGGCAAGGGAAAAAACAAAAACAAAAACTCCATGCGGCTACATCAAAATATAAAAGCTTCTGCATAGTGAAGGAAACAATCAACAGAATCTAAAGTCAACCTACTGAATGGGAGAAGAAATGTGCAAATGACATATCTGATAAAGGGTTAGTATCCCAAATATATAAGGAACTGTTAGAATTCAACAGCAAAACCAAAATAATCCAAATTTAAAAATTGGCAGAAGATATGGACATTTCTCCAAAGAAGACATCCAGATAACTAGCAGACACATGAAAAGATGCTATCATCACTCATCATCAGGGAAATACAAATTAAACTAAATGAGCTATGACCCCACACCTGTTAGAATGGCTAAAATAAACAACACAAGAAATAACAGGTGTTGGCAAGGATGTGGAGAAAGGGGAACGCTTTTGCTCTGTTGGTGGGAATGAAAACTGGTACAGTCGTTGTGGAAAACACTATGGAGACTCCTCAAAAAGTTAAAAGTAGAAGTACCCTACAATTCAGCAGTTGCCCTACTAGGTATTTTTTTAATTAAATTAAATTAAATTTTTTTTCAGTGTTCCAAAGTTCATTGTTTATGCACCACACCCAGTGCTCCATGCAATATGTGCCCTCCTTAATACCCACCACCGGGTTCACCCACCCCCCCCATCACTCCCCTCCAAAACCCTCAGTTTGTTTTTCAGAGTCCACAGTCTCTCATGGTTTGTCTCCCCCTCCGATTTCCTCAACTCACTTCTCTCCATCTCCCAATGTCCTCCGTGTTATTCCTAATGCTCCACAAGTAAGAGAAACCATATGATAATTGACTCTCTGCATGACTTACTTCACTCAGCATAATCTCTTCCACTCCTATCCATGTAAATACAAAAGTTAGGTATTCATCCTTTCTGACAGAGGCATAATACTCCATTGTACATGTGGAAGGTATCTTCTTTATCCATTTATCCGTTGAAGGGCATCTTGGTTCTTTCCACAGCTTGGCGACTGTGGCCATTGCTGCTATAAACATTGGGGTACAGATGGTCCTTCTT
Source organism: Martes martes (assembly GCF_963455335.1). Taxonomy (NCBI): domain Eukaryota; kingdom Metazoa; phylum Chordata; class Mammalia; order Carnivora; family Mustelidae; genus Martes; species Martes martes. Next base: position 79,664,789 of record NC_137897.1, read on the forward strand.
TTCACTACATCTGTATCTTTGGGGTAAATACCCAATAGTGCAATTGCAGGGTCATAGGGTAGCTATATATTTAATTTCTTAAGGAATCTTCACACTGTTTTCCAAAGTGGCTGCACCAACCTGCATTCCCAACAAGAATGTAAGAGGGTTCCCCTTTCTCCACATCCTCTCCAACACTTGTTTACTGTCTTGTTGATTTTGGCCATTCTAACTGGTGTAAGGTGGTATCTCAATATGTGTGGGTTTTTTAAAAAAGATTTTATTTATTTATTTGACAGAGATCACAAGTAGGCAGAGAGGCAGACAGAGAGAGAGGGGGAAGGAGATTCCCCGCTGAGCAGAGAGCCCAATGCGGAGCTCGATCCCAGGACCCTGGGATCATGACCTGAGTCAAAGGCAGAGGCTTTAACCCACTGAGCCACCCAGGCGCCCCTCTCAATGTGGTTTTGATTTGAATCTCCCTGATGGCTAATGATGATGAACATTTTTTCATGTGTCTGTTACCATTTGTATGTCTTCTTTGGAGAAGTGTCAGTTCATGTCTTCTGCCCATTTTTTGACATGATTATCTGTTTTGTGTGTGTTCAGTTTGAGGAGTTCTTTATAGATATTGGATATCAGCCCTTTGTCTGTAGTGTCATTTGTGAATATCTTCTCCCATTCCGTAGGTTGCCTTTTTGTTTTGTTGATGCTCTGCTGTGCAGAAGCTTTTGATCTTGATGAAGTCCCAAAAGTTCATTTTTGCTTTTGTTTCCTTTGCCTTTGGAGACGTATCTTGAAAGAAGTTGCTGTGGCTGATATGGAAGAGGTTACTGCCTATGTTCTCCTCTATGATTCTGATGGATTCCTGCCTCACATTGAGGTCTTTTATCCATTCCGAGTGTATCTTTGTGTATGGTTTAAGAGAATGGTGGAGTTTCATTCTTCTACATTTAGCTGTCCAATTTTCCCAGCACCATTTATTGAAGAGACTGTCTTTTTCCCACAGTATATTTTTTCCTGCTTTGTCAAAGATTATTTGACCATAGAGTTGAGGATACATATCTGGGCTCTCTACTCTGTTCCACTGGTCTATGTGTCTGTTTTTATGCCAGTACCATGCTGTCTTGGTGATCACAGCTTTGTAGTAAAGCTTGAAATCAGGCAACGTGATGCCCCCAGTTTTGTTTTTCTTTTTCAACATTTCCTTAGCAATTCAGGGTCTCTTCTGGTTCCATACAAATTTTAGGATTGTTTATTCCAGCTCTTTGAAAAATGCCAGTGGAATTTTGATTGGGATGGCATTGAAAGTATAGATTGCTCTAAGCAGTATAGACATTTTAACAATGTTTATTCTCCTGATCCATGAGCATGGAAAGGTCTTCCATTTTTTTGTGCCTTCTTCAATTTCTTTCATGAGTGTTCTGTAGTTCTTCGAGCACAGATCCTTTACCTCTTTGGTTAGGTTTATTCCTATTTATCTTATGGTCCTTGGGGCTATAGTAAACGGAATCAATTCTCTAGTTTCCCTTTCTATATTTTCATTGTTAGTGTATAAGAAAGCAACTGATTTCTGTACATTGATTTTGTATCCTGCCACATTACTGAATTGTGTATGAGTTCTAGTCGTTTGGGGGTAGAGTCTTTTGGGTTTTCCATATAAGGTATCATGTCATCTGCAAAGAGAGAGAGTTTGACTTCTTCATTGCCAATTTGAATACCTTTTATTTCTTTTTGTTGTCTGATTGCTGTTGCTAGGACTTCTCATACTATGTTGAACAAGAGTGGTGAGAGTGGGCATCCTTGTCGTGTTCCTGATCTCAACGGGAAGGCTGTGAGCTTTTTCCCATTGAGGATGATATTTGCTGTGGGTTTTTCATAGATAGAGTTTATGAAGTTGAGGAATGTTCCCTCTATCCCTATACTTTTAAGTGTTTTAATCAGGAATGGATGCTGTATCTTGTCAAATGCTTTTTCTGCATCAATTGAGAGGACCATGTGGTTCTTCTCTCTTCCCTTATTGATTTGTTCTATCACATTGATTGATTTTTGAATGTTGAACCACCCTTGCATCCCATGGATAAATCCCACCTGGTCTTGGTGGATAATCTTTTTAATGTGCTGCTGGATCCTATTAGCTAGGATCTTGTTGAGACTCTGGCATTCATAATCCCCGGGGATATTCGTCTGAAATTATCCTTTTTGGTGGGATCTTTGCCTGGTTTGGGGATCAGGGTAATACTTTCTTCAGAAAAAGAGTCTGGAAGTTTTCCTTCTGTTTCTAGTTTTTGAAACAGCTTCAGGAGAATAGGTATTATATCTTCTTTGAAAGTTTGGTGGAATTCTTCAGGGATTCCATCAGGTCTTTGGCTCTTGTTTTTTGGGAGGTCTTTGATCACTGCTTCAATCTCGTTGCTAGATATTAGTCTATTCAGGTTGTCAGTGTCTTCCTGATTCAGTTTTGGAAGTTTATAGGTTTCCAGGAATGCATCCATTTCATCTAGGTTGCTTAAATTATTGGCCTATAACTGTTGATAATAATTTCTGATGATTGTTTCTATTTCCTCAGTGTTAGTTGTGATCTCTCCCTTTTCATTCATAATTTTATTAATTTGGGTCCTCTCTCTTTTCTTTTGGATTAGTTTGGCCAAAGGTTTATCAATATTATTGATTCTTTCAAAAATCCAGCTTCCTGTTTTGTTGATGCATTCTACTGTATCTCTAGTTTCTGTCTCATTGATCTCTGCTTTAATCTTGATTATTTCCCTTCCTGTGTGTGGGGTTGGCTTAATTTGTTGTTCATTCTCCAGTTCTTTAGGTGTAAAGAGAGCTGGTGTATTCTGGATTTTTCAATTTTTTTTGAGGGAAGCTTGAATGGCTATGTATTTCCCCTTTAGGACCGCCTTTGCCATATCCCATAGGTTTTGGACCAATGTGTCTTCATTCTCATTAGTTTCCATGAATTGTTTAAGTTCTTTGATTTCCTGGTTGATCCAAGCATTCTTAAGCAAGGTGGTCTTTAGCTTCCAGGTGTTTGAATTCCTCCCAAACTTTTTCTTGTGGTTGAGTTCCAGTTTCAAAGCATTGCGGTCTGAGAATATGCAGAGAATAATCTCAGTCTTTTAGTATCAGTTGAGCCCTGATTTATGACCCATTATGTGTTCTATTCTGGAGAAAGTTCTATGTGAGCTCGAAAAGAATGTGTATTTTGTTGTTTAGGGGTGGAATGTTCTGTATATATCTGTGAGGTCCATCTAGTCCAATGTGTCATTCAAAGCTCTCGTTTCTTTATTGATTTTCTGCTTGGATGATCTGTCTATTACTGTGAGTGGCATGTTAAGATCCCCTAACATTAATGTATTCATATCAATATGACTCTTTATCTTGATTAACAGTTGTCTTATGTAGTTGGCTGCTCCAGTACTGGGAGCATAAATATTTACAATTGTTAAATCTTCTTGGTGGATAGACCCTTTAAGAATGATGTAGTGTCCTTCTTTATCTCTGACTACAGTCCTTATTTTAAAATCTAATTTTTCTGATAGGAGAATCACTACCCAAGCTTTCTTTTGAGGCCCATTGGCATGAAAGATGCTTCTCCACCCCTTCACTTTCAGTCTGGATGTATCCTTAGGTTCCAAATAGGTCTCTTGTAGACAACATATGGACGGGTCATTTTATCCAATCTGCAACCCTGTGCCCTTTTATGGGAGCGATTAGGCCATTCACGTTGAGAATGATTATTGGAAGTTATGTTTTTACTGACATCATGTTGCCTGTGAAGTCCTTGTTTCTATAGGCTGTCTCTGTAAATTTGTGTTGTATGTCACTCTTGGGTTCTTTTTTCTTTTATAGAACCCTCCTTAATATTTCTTGTCGTGTCGGCTTGGTCACATACTCTTTTAAACCCTGCCAGTTTTGGAAGCTCTTTATCTCTCCATCCATTTTGAATGTCAACCTTGCTGGATTAAATATTCTTGGCTGTATGTTCTTCTCATTTAGTGCCCTGAGTATGTATTGCCAGCCCTTTCTGGCTTTCCAGGTTTCTGTGGACAGGTCTGATGTTATTCTGATGGACCTTCCTCTGTATGTAAGGAATCTCTTTGCCTTAGCTGCTCTAAAAAGCTCTTGTCTAAAATTATGATTCATCAGTCTCACAATGAAGTGCCTTGAGGTCTGTCTAGATTCTATGATCTTGGGGGGTGTTATTTCTACCTGTAGAATACCAACACTGGTTCCATTCCCCAGATTTGGAAAATTTTCATGGAGAATTTGTTCAACTATATCTTCTAGTCTTCTTTCTTTCTTCTCCCCCTCAGGGATCCCAGTAATTCTGATGTTGGAATGTTTCATGGCATCATTTATTTCCCTAATTCTATTTTCCTGGCTTCTAAGCTGTTTCTTCTCTGCCTCCTCCTGATCCCTTTTCTCTGTCAGTTTGTACTCTAGATCACTAATTCTATCTTCTGCCTCAGTTACCCTAGCTTAGAGTATTTAGATTGGATTGGATCTCATTGATAGCATTTTTAACCTCTTCCTGGGCTTCTCTCACTTCTGCCCTTAGAGATTCTATGTTGTCACTAATGGTTTTCTTCAACCTAGCCATTGCCTGGATAATTGTTACCCTGAATTCCCTTTCTGACATATTGTTTATATCTATATCCAATAGTTCTGATAGAAAGGGCACAGTTTCTGCATTTTTCCTCTGTTGGGTTCTCCTCCTCCTAGTCATTTTGGTGAGAGGTGGTTGAGTGGATGTGTAGCTGAATATATCAACCGCAATCCAGGCAAGGTGCACCCTGGAATGCTTCCGAGCAATTGGATGTCACCACCAAAAAAAAAAAAAAAAAAAAAAATGAAGAGAGAAAACCCAGCCCAAATGGGCCCCAAAGGTAAGATGTATAAGGTAAATAAACAAAAACGGACAAACAAAAAGATCAATAAAAGTAAACAACAACAACAACAAAAAAGAATCCAGCCAGAAATGAACCCTAAGGATAGTACTTATATAATACCAGAACAAAAACAAATACACAGAATCACTGACAGAAGAAAAAGATGGGAGGGTGGTTATAAATCCTCAATGTGGGCGAGGAAGGTTATTTTGATTCTTCCTGGGTGTATCTTGATATGTTTGTTAAAGGACTCAACTTTTCAGAGATCAAGGGAAATTAAATCTTGTTTATATATAGGGGTAGTATTGATTAGGGAAAGAGGATTACCTTAAGCTTTTATCTATATATATATTAAAAAATAGTAAAGAACAGGAAAAACACAGGTATATATATGAAAAAAGTTCAAGTTAATAGGTTATTATGGAATATGTTGTATTAAACCTCTAGTTGTAATGGTAAAAAAATTAAACAGAACGAGAACAGTGAGAACAAATTAAAAATAAAAGTTGTATCTATGAAATATACAGGTTTTAGGGCAATACTAGGAGCTTAATGTATTGTTTTCCCCTGATATTGGGGATTTACAGTTTTATGGGGACCCTGTGGTGCTTGTCCTCTCTTTCTTTTGGCTGGCTTTCTGGAGGAGCGGCCTGCCTCTTTGTTTTTCAGTCAGTCTTGCTTGGGTTGAGTCCTCCTGCTCCCTATCAAGGGGCTGGGCTCTGTGGAAACCGGTTTTTCAGGCTTTTGTTCTCTGGGGATTTTTGTTCTTTGGTAGCTTTTTGTGGCTTTTTGGAAGTTTAGTGGAAAACAAACTGCACCCAGACCTCTGTCTCAGAGAGAAGCCTCAGTCTGCTCCTCTCTGGGTGGTCCAGAACACACAGACTCCCCCTCTGCAAACTCCACTGAGCCATGCAACCTCCCACAGGCAGGGCATTTCCCTAGCCACTGTCTCAGAGGCCGCCCAAAGCGCCTGCTTGCCTCCCTTCTCCCCCCCACCACCCCCCGGCCATGCCACTAAAATCGCTAGTGATATTGGTCCAGGAAGCCTGTTTCGGGTGGCTGTCTTTGCTGGGACTGCTCTCTGGGGTCCAAACCTCAGGTTGCCACTGGAGGATCAGGACCAGAGATTGCACTGAGTTCCTTTAGGTCCCGGCTGGGAGAGTCCAGATCCCTGGCCAGTCCTAGAGACTGCCAGCTAGTGCCCACACGGAGTTTTCTCAGGTTTGGTTGAGGAATGGGTCAGACCCTGGTTGTGCAGTGCACTGAAGTTTTTGAGAGTGCAGGCTTGTGCAGTCACCAGACTCCCTCATGCAGGGGTGGGAGTGTGCCCAGCCCAGCCATGGTATAAGCCACACAACCCTGGGGGCTCCGCCACACTCTCTCTGGCAGGGGTGGTGACCGGCAGTGGCCATCCTGGGACTGTGGGCTTAGGCCAGTTCCCATGACCACCCAATTCCTCCAGTTGCCCTTTAAGATCTTTTGCTCTTATTGAGTGCTTTTAACCACACTCCAAGTTAATGCTCGTCCCCAATCACAGGGCACTTTCATGTTGGGGTATTATTTTCCAATGGGTCACTTCTGGCGGCTCCCTCCCCCTTCTGTTTATCCTCCAATATCAGTCTGAGCATTTCCACTCCAGTTTACCTCTCTACTCGTGTCTTCTTCCCCCATAGAGATCCAGAAATGTATAATCCTACATCTCAGGCTGATTTCATGGGTATTCAGAGTGTTCTGGTAGATAATTAGCTCACTTAAGGAGACCGGTTGAAACAGTGTCTTATTTCTTGCCCATCTTGCCCCTCCCCCTGCCCTACTAGGTATTTACCCAAGAATACACAATACTAATTCAAAGGATACCTACACCCCTATTCAAGGATACCTACACTACCTATTCAAGGATACCTACACCCCTATGTTTATAGTAGCATTATCTACAATAGCCAAACTGTGGAAATAGCCCAAGTGTCCATCAATTGCTGAATGGATAAAGAAGATGTAGTATATGTGAACAATGGAATATTACGCAGTTGTAAAAAGAAATCTTGCCATTTGTAATGACATGGATTAAGCTAGAGAGCATAAGGCTAAGAAAAATAAGTGAGAGAAAGACAAATACCATATGATCTCACTCATATGTGGAATTTAACAAACAAAACAAGAAATGGAAAAGACAGAGGAAGAGACAAACCAAGAAACAGACTCCTAACTGTAGAGAACAAACTGATGTTTACCAGAGGAGAGGTGTGTGTGTGGGCATGGGTTAAATAAATGATGGGGATTAAGGAATGCACTTATGATGAGCACTGAGTAATATACAGAATTGTTGAATCACTATATTGTATATCTTTACTAATATTAATTATATGTCAGCTACACTGAAATTAAAATTTAAAAACTCAAAGAAAAAGAAAAACAAAACAAAAAGAAAATAACAGAGAAAGAGTAGAGACTTTTTAAAAAAATATTTTATTTATTTATTTGAGAGAAAAATAGCGTGAGAGAGAGCATGAGGGGGGAGAAGGTCAGAGGGAGAAGCAGACTTCCTGTGGAGCTGAGAGCCCAGTGCAGGACTCGATCCCGGGACTCTGGGATTATCCTGAGCCAAAGGCAGTGGCTTAACTAACTGCGTCACCCAGGCACCCCTAGAGACCTTTGAGCAGTAATAAAAATCTTAGCAAGAGCAATTGATAAAAAAAATAAATGAACAAATTTGAAATATATTGAATATATTGAATAAATTGAAATATATACTAATCAGCAGGCCCACATGATATGCATTCTGGGGTCTTGAGGGAATTCACTAATGATTTCCCTAAGCCACTAACAACTGGAAAACCGGAGAAAGCCCACTTGGGTATGCACCACGTTTTGCCTTGTCAGCGTTCTGCATAATGGAGGTATTCTGGCAGGTGTATTCAATAGGCCCTGTCTGCTCTCCATCCCCATCCAACCAAGGAAAGAATAGATTCAATTTCTAGGTATAGATGATATCAGACTTAACAGAATATAACTTTTTAAAAATTTTATAAATGGATCCTCCTCAGCCCTGCATGCTGTAATTCAAGCTCCTGGTGTGTTACACATGACAAATGTTGCTCCCAATGTCTACACAGGGAAGCTGGGCCTATGTGGCCTTCAGTTGCTTGTTCTGTGATTTACCAGTTTAAAGTCGAGCAGTAGGAATGGAGAGAGAAAGCAAGGAGCTTTTACACAGAAATGGAGTTTGAGATCAAGGCATATTATATCCTGATGTTGTTTTCTCCTCTTGCATGGTTCTGAGAACAAAACATGGAGAGGCTGAAGTGGCTGAAGAGCTATTTGGCCAGAGATGTAAGCTCTTCAGGAACGAATGAAAGTCTCTGATTCTTGCTGCTTCTGCAGACCAAAGGGTTGGGCTGGGTTGATCTCTTGGCCAGATCTAAGGCTTAGGAATCCAAAATACAAGTAAGGACCATTCCTTATACAAAGCAGCTAGTGCCCCACAATACAGTGATGGGTCACACTCCTGACCCTAGCCATATGCTGTATCTTTACTGACATCCAGTCACTTGAGAAGTTTCTGGGAGCAAGGGTAGATGCTTCTATGCAATCCCATCCTGGGGAAAAAGAACTCCAAATGCATTTTCTTCATGGACAGCACAGATGTTTTGTGGTGATGAATGATTCTAGGTAATGTTGGATAGGGATTTTGTGTTAATGTTCTTTTCCTGGATACATTTACATATTCTTAACTAGCTTTTCTCATTTTTAATAAAATCTAGGCCTTTCTCTCAGCTCATTCTGATGTGCTGTTTCAACCTCTTATATAACTTCATGGTCCTGTACCAAAAAAAAAAGTGGAAACAAAGCCACGTGTACTTAAATTGTCATCTGTCAGAGGTAGTAGGGCATTAATGGAATGATTACTGATCTAGGGGATGCTTATTATCCTAGGACTATAATTATCTAGCTTGATTATTGTGGGGTCATCCTTTTCCCATTACTTCCCTCAGTTTCCTTGTGTGTAAAGTGTAGCATTGGATGACATGACCTTTGATATCTATTTCTATTTCTAAAATTCTGTGACTTTTGAATAGGAGATCCTTAATGTACGTGAATTCTATCACTTGTTGCATTGTCTCTTTAAGAATAACACTTCATGTCCATAGTGGATCAATTTGTCATTTTGCCAAGACATGAAACTGAATTTCACAGATGAGGCTGGAGTGTGGGAGAGTTGCTTAGCTAGTGAGCGCACCTAACCAACCACCAAGCACCTTCCTCTCAATAGGGTTCTATTTTTCTTTACTTATTAGGTAGTTTCATGAGGGAAGTTAGATACAATGGTGAATTTGGAAAAATGATCCTTGTTTACATGAAGGGCCTATTAGATAGTGTACATGAGACCGAATGTCACTGCATGTGAAGCCAATTTGATCTTACATTCTTTGTACCTCAATTTCCTCATCTGTTAAATATGGATGCATTGATCAGAGACTTATTTCTCATGCAAGGCTGATATGGAGAAGAAAGACAAGGAGACAATATACCAGTTCTTACCTACTTCATCCTCTAAATGACACATTACTTCTGCTCACCCACAAAGTCTACCCTAACTGCAAAGGAGACTGGGATATGTAACAGAGTAAATAGAGTATTTGGTGGGCATCAGTAATCTCTGTCACTAGTCCCTGAGAGGATGAAGGGATTACTCTTTTCCTCTCATCACATGCTGGGATATTAACAACAACAACTACTACTACTATTTATTTTGAACCAGATAATTTGCCAAGTGTTATACATACATTATCTCATTTAATCTTTACAACACTGTAAGGTAGCAGCTATTATAACTGTATTTTACAAATGAGAAACTGACACAGAGATTAAGAGATTAGCCCAAAATCACATGGCAATATGTATCTGAGCCCAGGTTGAGATAAGAATGTAGCAAATTTCTCCTTCCAGGAAACTAGCTGTTTATCCCATTGCTTTTATTTTTTTAAAGATTTTAAATTTATTTTTGTGTGAGAGAGAAAGAGAGCACAAGCACACAAGCAGGGGGAGGGCTATGGGAAGGGGCAGGGGGAGGGACAGAGGAAGAAGTGGACTCCCCACTGTGTAGGAAGCCTGATGCAGGACTCCATTCCAGGACCCTGGGATCATGACCTAAGCCCAAGGCAGATGCTTAACTGACTGAGCCACTGAGGTGTCCTGTCCCATTGCTTTTAGATACTGGTGCATTGTACCTACACCTGCTCCTGGATTAGGATTCTTAATAGGATTATATTGCCAGAAAGGGTGGTTTTGAAATTTTGTCAGGATGTTTTTAGTTGTCACATGTTGGAGAGTGCTACTGAGTAAGAAGAAGGGTCAGAGATGTTAGATTTTCTGCAATGAGGACATTCTCACATAATGAAAAATTGTCCTATTTATGACCCACAAGACTTTTGAATGTTGAGGTGTTCAAGACTTATTTAAAATTACACAATCTTAGAGGCTAAGTCTGTTTTGCTTATAAACACAGAGCGCATTTTGCATAATTACTAATATATGCTAAATTTTCTAAGAATGAAATGGTTTATTGAAAAAAGATTTTACTTTGTTAGAACTTTATTAATAATAATAGCTAAAATGTATCCAGCTTACTATGTGCAAGCATGGTTGTAAGCATGTTATATATATTAACTTTTTAAATCCTCACAATACCCTAAAAAGCACATACTATTATTATTCCCATTTTACAGATGAAGAAACTGAAGCACAGAGAAGTTAAATAATTTGCTCAAGTCAAGCCACACAGCCTTAGCAAGTTGCATTTAACATTTTGGAAAATTCTGTTATGATGGCAATGCTTCTCATGGTATTTACCTTCATTTTTAAAAACATTTCTGGTATTCATCACTTTTTTTCATTCATCCAAGTATCTGTCTGGTATTTTAGTCCTTGCCTGAAGAAATCCCTTTAATATTACTTGTGCTACAGGTTTGCTGGCAGTGAATTATCTCAGCTCTTGTCTGAAGATTTCTTTATTTCTTCTTAATTTCTGAAAGATATTTTCTCTGGGTATAGACATTGGAGCTGACATCTTTCTTTCACTATTTCAAATATATCACTCCATTATCTTCTGGTTTTCATAGTGCTTATAGTGTTTGAAACACCAATATAACATTCTCAAATCAATCTGAATATATAACAGTCACATTCACAGTAGACATCTTGCCCCTTCATATGTCTTTTAGTGTGTTTATATCAAAGCATTTACATATTAAGATATATATTATTTCATTATTAATTACTGTCCCTTTCTTTCTCCCTTACATTACAGTTAAGGCATCACAATTTTTTTCAAATTATTTTATAGGAGATTTATTTTACATATACATTTCATTATGGAATATTAAAGTGAACATTACAAATATTTGTTAGAAAAAAGGGATGTCTAATAAGTTGTTGCTGTCTTAGACAAAAAGGTATTAACTCAGGAAAACTGATTTTTAGTTTTCCCCCTCTCATTTGATCTGATCTGTTTCTTGGCTTTTATTAATCCTCATTAATAATGGCCACTTCTGATTTGTATTTCACTGTTAATGAGAGATGTTGAGCATCTTCTTCATTTGTCTTTGGCCATCTTAGTGTTTTCTTTGAAAAAATATCTATTCATGTCTTCTACCCATTTCTTCACTGGGTTATTTGTTTTGTAGATGTTGAGTTTTATAAGTTCTTTTTTATTTTAGAGAGAGAGAGAGAGAGAGAGAAGAGGGGGAGGGCAGAGAGAAGAAAGAGTCCCAAGCAGATTTCATGGCAAGTGTGGAGCCTGATGTGAGGCACAATACCACAACCTTGAGATCATGACCCTAGCTGAAACCAAGAGTCAGATGCTTAATCACCTGCACCACTCAGGCACCCCTTTAGTTTCTTTATGTATTTTAGATACTAGCCCTTTATCAGAAATGTCATTTGCAAATATTTTCTCCCATTCAGTAGATTGCCTTTTAGTTTTGTCCATTGTTTCCTTTGCTGTGAAGACATTTTTTATTTTGATGAGGTCCCAATAGTTTATTTTTGCTTTTGTTTCCCTTACCTCAAACTATAATCAGATATACCTCATACCAGTCACAATGGTTAAAACTAACACAGAAAACAACAGGGGTTGGCAATGATTCAGAGAAAGGGGAACATTCTTACAATGTTGGTGGGAATACAAACTGGTGCAACCACTCTGGAAAACAATTTGGAGGTTCCTCAAAAAGTTAAAAATAGAACTACTGTAAAACCAGCAATTGCACTATGAGGTATTTACCCAAAGGATACCAAAATATTAATTTGAAGGGATACAGACACTCTGATGTTTATAGCAGCATTATCAACAATAGCCAAATTATGGAAAGAGCCCAACTGTCCATTGACTGATGAATGGATAAAGAATATATGGTATTTATATAGAATGAAATATTACTCAGCCATGAAAAGAATGATTTTTGCTATTTGCAATGATGTGGAAAGGAGCTAGAGGGTATTATGCTAAGTGAAATAAGTCAGTTGGAGAAAGACAAATACTATACGATTTCACTCATATGTGGAATTTAAGAAACAAAACAAACAAAAATAGGGGGAAAGAGAGGCAAACCAAGAGACAGACTCTTAACTCTAGAGAACAAACTGATGGTTACCAGATGGTAGGTGGGTGAAATAGTTGATGGGTATTAAGGAGGGCACTTGTCGTGATGAGCACTGGGTGTTGTATGTTAAGTGTTGAATCACTAAATTCTACACCTGAAACTAATGTTACACAGTACAGTAATTAACTGGAATTTAAATAAAAACTTAGAAAACAAACAATGGCCACTTCTGGATTGGTATTATATTTTCCAAATTTTCTACAATGAATAAACATTACTTTTGTAATCAGGAACTTTAAAAAAGACTTAAAATAAGGAAAAACAAGGTAAAAACAAAGAATTTCCCCATGTTGTATTCATAAGGCTATATAGGTGACAAATATTTTGGATAATTTATTTTATATGTGGTATTACAAGACAATAATTATTTAATGTACCATATTCAATCCTCCCTCCAAACAAACATTTCTAAACATTTGTGAGTGGACAATTTATTTGAGTTTTAAATACTTACTTTGAGAACTTTAGGTATTATAGGGAGATATTTTAAGGTAGGTGATCTTTTGGAAGCTGTATAATTATCTATTGCTGTACAACAAATTTCCCCCAAATTTAGCAGCTTAAAACATTAACCACTTATTATCTCACAATATCCAAGGGTCAGAGTTCAAGAGTGGCTTAGCTGGGTTATTCTGGCTCTGGATACCTTGTTTTAGTCAAGCTGTTGTCATCCAGGACTGCAGTCACCTGAAATTTTGAGGCTAAAGGATATATTTATAAGCTCACTCCTACGGTTTTTAAAAGGAGTCTTCAGTGCTTTACTATGTGGGCCTTTCTATAAGACTACTCACAACATGGCAACAGAAGAGAGAGAGAGAGAGAGAGAGAGAGAGAGAGAGAGAGAGAGAAGTGTTCTGTAAAGTGGAAAAGAAGATGGATAACATATGATTTGGGAGTCAGGGAAGGGACAATTTGGTACCTATGGTGCTTCCTAAAAGGGACTCACCTTAGGAGGCAGTATGAGAGAAAAGGGGGAGGCAAGCAGTGGGTCCTGGAGGGTGCCAAATGGGAAGAGAGTTGTGAGTAGGGAAAGGTTAGGTGACAGCCAAAGACAACCCAATTCATTTTACAATTTTGCTGAGGACTTGGTGAGTGTGTGCTGTGTGTTTTCATTGAAAAGGAAAGCCCTTTAGTCTTTCTTGCTGTAGAATGTATTGCGGAAGTGACTCATTTAGACAATGATACTAGGAAAAAAAATTTTCCCTTCAATCTCAAAGCATTCATGTTTCACACAGCTAAATGCTGGGCACGTTTTACATGTGCTTTCCAAAGCTATTCCTTTCTTTAGTTGGTGGTGAGTACCAAGTGGGCATTTCTTTTTTTTTTTTTCAATTATTATTATTATTATTTTAAGATTTTATTTATTTATTTGACAGACAGAGATCACAAGTAGGCAGAGAGAGAGAGAGGAAGAAGCAGGCTCCCTGCTGAGCAGAGATCCCAATGTGGGGCTCGATCCCAGGACTCTGGGATCATGACCCAAGCCGAAGGCAGAGGCTTTAACCCACTGAGCCACCCAGCCGCCCCTCAATAAATATTATTTTTATTGTTGTTATTCTCAGGATAAATCTTAAGGAAAAGTTTTTTTGTTTTTTGTTTTAAAAAATTTTTTTTCAATAAACATATAATGTATTTTTATCCCCAGGGGTACAGGTCTGTGAATCGCCAGGTTTACACACTTCACAGCACTCACCATAGCACATACCCTCCCCAATGTCCATAACCCCACCCCCTTCTTCCGACCCCCCTCCCCCCAGCAACCCTCAGTTTGTTTGGTGAGATTAAGAGTCACTTATGGTTTGTCTCCCTCCCAATCCCATCTTGTTTCATTTATTCTTTTCCTACCCCCCAAACCCCCCATGTTGCATCTCCACTTCCTCATATCAGGGAGATCATATGATAGTTGTCTTTCTCTGATTGACTTATTTCACTAAGCATAATACCCTCTAGTTCCATTCCCAAGTGAGCATTTCTTAAAATACCCAGCCATCTTATCTTCAATAGGAGCATTTGGTATACCCCCCCCCACACACACACAAACACAGCATTTTCACTGGGATCAGAGGGTGTGGTGGGATGAAAATTATTCCTTAATAAGAAGGAGGAATTTCATATAATTCTTGCAGATCTGTGTGGTTTCCTTTAGACTGTTTAGTGCAACCTTGGCTTTCAGGGTCTGATGCATCAGGTGTTAAGTAAATCAGCATCTCCATTCAAGCACAGTAAAGCAGCCCTTGTGAGCTATGAGCACAAATCCCATGGCTACTCAGGCTCTAGGGTCAGACACTAAAAATGATGTTAAAAAAGTCCATGCTGAATGTAGAATTTTCATGTAGATCTAAATTTGCCTTTTACTTTCCCATCTACTCTGTGCTACTGCTTTAAAGTGATTTCTGAGAGGAGGCCGGTCTTGAAAAACAATACCAATTGCATAAACAAACCCCAAATCCCTCATTAAACTATGAGTATTGTAATAGAGTTCATTATTTTTTACCTTCCAATTGTTGACTTTTTAAATTAGAGAACATGCTCAAAGTTGAACTGCACCCAGTACTTTCTGCAGAACTTCAAGCCAATTTTGCTATATTAAAATTTTACTTTGTGCCAGAAGGCTTGGGAAAACCAAAGTGGCTTTGAAGGAATTTTTAGTCCTTCTATTGTGTGTTCTTTTTCAGATTCACGTAAGAAATATTCACATCTATGTGACAAGATTTGTTTGCTGTATTAATGGCTAAAAAGTTATCAGAACTCAAAACTACCTCTCCTTAATCTAGAGACCTCAGACTCTATTCAAAGAATAGTGACAAATGAGTGTGAGGTGTTTTTAGCCAGTAACACAGGTGATTCTGATACACTCTAAGTTTGAGCATCCCTGATATGTCAGATGTTTTCAAAATCTTGGAAAAGTCACTTCAGTGAATTTAATTTATAGAATAATGAAAATAGTGAACATAGATGGAATGGATAGAATTTATTAAGTGGAAAAGATATATATTTAAACCTTAAAACATCTGTGAAAAAATATTTTATCTGCATATTAAATGAATCACAGGACTGCAAAGTGGTTTTTAAGCTCAGATTCCTGGTTCCAGCAGGTAAATTCTTAAATTATCAAAGGGCAGTTGACAATGATGATAATAATAATAATAACAATATTAACACCAACAGTAAATGACAGCAATAGATAATACATGAACTTGATTTTCATGGGACTTACAGCAAAGCAAAGAATGCAGATGTTAAGTGAATCGTATGTAGGATGAGAGTTATAAAAGAAAGTATGGGATGCTATGGGAAGTCCGGCATGGGCTCCTAATCTCATTCAAGGGGTATTGGGAAAGACCTGCCTGAGGAAGTCTTCTCTAACATGAACCTGAAAAACAAAGAGAGGATAACCAAAGGGAATGGGAGAAGAGTGTTGTAGGCAGAGGAAATGGCATGTTCAAAGGTACACAATAGAAGTGAAAAATATAGTGTGGTTAGAGTAGAACAAGGCAAAAAGTAGATAGAAAAAGTTCTGCTAGTATGTTCCCTGAGAATCTTTTCAAATCATTGTATATACCTCTCCTTGGAATACTCTTCCACCGGAACATAGCTGCCTCCTTTTCACCATTCAGAACCCACCTCCAATATCACCTCCACATCAAGGCCTTTCTTGACCACCTTGACAATGTCTTTTTATCACTTTTCACTCTATCATGTTCTTCACTATATTCATCAGTAGGAACTATCTTTTTATGTTTCCTTGTTTATTACTTCTCTTCCTTCACTGAAACATAAGCCCACTAAGGGTAGAGACCTTGTCTGTGTCATTCACCACTGCATCTCCACGGCCTAGAATAGCACTTGGTAGAGAAAAAGTATAATTGATATTTGGTAATTGATATTCAATTAATGATTGGCCACTTCTACTCATATTGGCCAAGTGCAGATGCTCAAACCAATGTCCCATGGCTTTGCATAGCTCCTCAAAGCTTCAGATATGACCAAGGAACAAATGTAAAGAGAAAAACTACCACCTAGAATGGAGTGATTTTATGATTATAATGACCAACAGACACGAAAAAGTGCTCAACATTAGTTGGCATCAGGGAAATACAAATCAAAACCACAGTGAGATATCACCTCACACCAGTCAGAATGGCTCAAATTAATGAATTAGGAAATGACATGTGTTGGCAAGAATGTGGGGAAAGGGGAACCCCCCTGCACTGTTGGTGGGTATGCGGAGAAAGGGGAACCCTCTTACAGTGTTGGTGGGAATGCAAGCTGGTTCATCTACTCTGGAAAACAGTATGGAGATTCCTCAAAAAGTTAAAAATATTGTGATTCCTACAACCCAGCAATTGCACTACTGGGTATTTACCCTAAAGATACAAACGTAGTAATCTGAAGGGGCATGTGCACCCCAGTGTTTATAGCAGCAATGTCTACAATAGTCAAACTATGGAAAGAACCTAGATGTCCATCAACAGATGAATGGATAAAGAAGTGGTATATATCAACAATGGAATACTATGCAGTCATCAAAAAGCAAAATCTTGTCATTTGCAATGATGTGGCTGGAACTAGAGGGTATTTGCTAAGTGAAGTAAGTCAATCAGAGAAAGACAATTACTATATGATCTCACTGATATAAGGAATTTGAGAAACAAAACAGGATTATAGGGGAAGGAAGGGGAAAATGAAACAAGGTAAAACCAGAGATGGAGACAAACCATTAGAGACTCTTAACCTCAGAAAACAAACTGAGGGCTGCTGGAAGCGGGGGGTGGGAGGGATGGGGAGGCTGTGTGATGGACATTCTTGGGGTATGTGCTATGGTGAGATTAAAAAAAAGATTTACTGAGTAAAAAAAAAAGAATTGCCTATATAGTTTTCAATACATAAAATTATATAGCAAAGTAGAGACACATGACACATTTGAAAACACCAGTTAGAACAGTATTTTTTAAAGATTTTATTTATTTGATAGAGAAAGAGAGGGCATGAGAGAGAGCACAAGTGGGGTGAGGGGTAGAGGGAGAAATAGACTCCCTGCTGAGCAGGGAGCCCAATGTTGGGCTCGAACCAAGGACCTCGGGATCATAACCTGAGCCAAAGGCAGATGCTTAACTGACTGAGCCACCCAGGTGCCCCTAGAACAGTATTTTTATGACCACAGTAAATTATGTAAATTGTCCTTTGTATGTAAGATTTAGATTCATCATGGCCCTTCATCAATGATACTGGTGAATTCTCATTCTTACTCATTGCTTAAGCTATTATCCTTGGTCTAGATCCAATCTCCTTATCTTCTTAGACAGTGTGCCAAATATTGCAAATAAAACTCCTTAATTATATCCAGTGACATTTCACCTACTATATCCCCATATTTTTTCAGAGGTTAATTCATAGGGAGATTGTTATAATTTGTTATAAGTTGCTCTACACAGAAGCGTGTTGGTTGCTACACAGAATCTGAAACTCTTCTAAGTGTTGATGTCAGCAAGGATTTACTAAGAGTCTACCATGTATCCCACTTAGTTCCAGACGCTAGGGGCAGAAAGAGGAGTTCCCCCTTTCAGACTGCAGTGGGTTAATGAGCCACAAGTAGAGTAAAACAACCTTTTGTAAGCTTGATCTATACTCTGTATTCTAGGCTTGGACAGTTCTAAAAGAGAGCCCTAAGGTTTCATATCTGCCAATTTTCTACATTTTAATGCTCTTTTCAGCTGGTCTCTTCCTTCCTACGGTCTGACACACCATCCTTCCTCCACTAGTGGCTTTTATTCTGGATAACTGATCACAGCTGGACATTTTCAGAAAGATCAGGAAAACAAGATTTGTTCAGTCACCTGCTCTCAGCTTTTCCTCCTCCTTTATCTGAGGGCCATCATGTTATTTGGTCCTTCTTTCTTACCTTGTGTGATCTGGGAATGTTTTCCTGTTAACTTTTATGTCTTACACTATTTCTTTTTACTCTGCCTTAGGGATTTAACCTGGTTTTCCCTTTTTTGTGGCTTTCCTTTTTCCCTTTCAGGTGACTATATTGCTCTGGATTTAGCCAACTTGGCATCTGGTTACCTTGTAAAACAAACCTGAAATTTGATACCAGAGTGAAATTACTTTGCTGTGAATCTTTTATGTCCCATTAAACTAATTTCTAAATAACTTCTCCTATATCCACTTAAGAGCTAGGTTAAGACATGAAAATATCCTTTTTGTTTTGCTTAGGAGCATTTTATTTAGAGCCAGTGTTTTAAGAGGGCAGAAATGAGGCAAGCTTACATAGTCCTGTCTTAGCACTGGTTGCCATAACACATACCATATACTGGGTGGCTTAAACAACAGACATTTATTTCTCACAGTCCTGGAGGCTGGAATTCCAAGATTAGGGTGCCAGCATGGTCAGATTCTGGTGAGAGCATTCTTACTGGCTTGCAAAAGATCACCTTCTCACTGTTTCCTTATGAGGTATAGTCATTAAGAATAAAGACTTCGGAGCCAAATTACCTTGCTTTGTCTCCCAGGTGGCAATTCCTAGATGCACATCTTTGGACAAATTATTCAATACCTTTGTGCCTCAGTTTCTTCACATGTAAAATGAATATAATGGCACTTACATCACAGGTTGTTGTGCATACTAAATGATTTAAACATATGAATTTCTTAGAACAATGTCTGGCATATAGTAGCTCAATAATTATTGTCATTATTGATATAACCACTGCAATTGTTAATGTGTTAATGTGGTCTCTGTTCTAACTTTGCATTGATTCTGGTCTGTTCTTGCCTCAGAAGGTACAAGTGTGAGGTTATCCATCTTCTCCCAAACCCAAAATATTAGGTGAGCCCCTGAGATAGAATTTGTCTCATCCTTCTCTTACAGGGGAACTTGTGTGAGCCTGGCTGGGGTTCTGGCCAAGTAAGCAAGGATCTTAAAGGAGTTTCAGAGTCTGGAATTGGACTCAGTGTAGAGGGTTAGTGATTAACTAGTGCTATGATCTGAATGTTTGTGTCCCCTGCCAAATTCATATGTTCAAATCTTAATGCCCAATGTAATGATATTAGGAGGCATGGCTTTTGGGAGGTGATTAGGTCATGAGGGCAGAGCCCTCACAAATGGAATTAGTGCTCTTATAAAAGAG
This sequence comes from Martes martes, assembly GCF_963455335.1. NCBI lineage: Eukaryota > Metazoa > Chordata > Mammalia > Carnivora > Mustelidae > Martes > Martes martes. The sequence continues at coordinate 79,684,454 of NC_137897.1, forward strand.
GCCTGAGAGAGCTAGCTCATCCCTTCCACCATATGAATACACAACAAGAAGTTTGTGACCCAGAAGAGAGCCCTCATTCAGCTATTCCAGCACTGTGATCTTGGGCTTCCAGTCTCCAGAACTATAAAAAAATTTATGTTGTTTATGAGCCACCCAGGCTGAGGTATTTTGTTATAGCAGCCCACATGGACTAAGACACCAAGGGAGGTCAGAAGTAGGAATAGCCAGAGATAAAAATCTTAAAGCATGGGAAATATGGTTCTATCTTCTTAGGGGCAAGTGGAAGCACACAAACAAAAAAGAAAGTCAAAAGGATTAGAAACTGGTTGACATTGGATAACAGCTAAGAGCAAGAACCAAAGATGGAACATGAAGCCAGAAGGGATTTCACAGTCATTTCTGAAAGTGGACTGAAGAGCTTAAGCTAGATTTTAAAAATATTATTATTATGTTCAGTTAGCTTTTGCACAGCAAAGGAAACAGTCAACAAAACCAAAAGACAGACAACAGAATGGGAGAAGATATTTGCAAATGACAAATCAGATAAATGGCTAGTATCCAAAATCTATAAGGAACTTATCAAACTCAACACCCAAAGAACAAATAATCCAATCAAGAAATGGGCAGAAGACATGAACAGACACTTCTGCAAAGAAGACATCCAGATGGCCAACAAACACATGAAAAAATGCTCAACATTAGTCAGCATCAGGGAAACACAAATCAAAACCACAATGAGATACCACCTCACACCAGTCAGAATGCCTAAAATTAACAAGTCAGGAAATGACAGATGCTGGCAAGGATGCGGAGAAAGGGGAACCATCCTACACTGTTGGTGGGAATGCAAGGTGGTGCAGCCGCTCTGGAAAACAGGATGGCGATTTCTCAAAAAGTGGAAAATAGCGCTACCCTACGACCCAGCAATCGCACTACTGGGTATTTACCCTAAAGATACAAATGTAGTGATCTGAAGGGGCACATGCACCCGAAAGTATAGCAGCAATGTCCACAATAGCCAAACTATGGAAAGAACCTAGATGTCCATCAACAGATGAATGGATAAAGAAGAAGTGGTATATATATACAATGGAATACTATGCAGCCACCAAAAGAAATGAAATCTTGCCATTTGCAATGATGTGGATGGAACTAGAGGGTATTATGCTGAGCAAAATAAGTCAAGCAAGGGCATCTGGCTGGCTCAGTGGGTTAAACTTCTGCCTTTGGCTCAAGTCATGATCTCAGGGTCCTGGTATTGAGACCCACATTGGGCTCTCTGCTCAGCAGGGAGCCTGCTTCCCCCCCCCCCCTGCCTGCTGCTCTGCCTACTTGTGATCTCTCTCCCTATCAAATAAATAAATAAAATCCTAAAAAAAAAAAAGAAATAAGCAGAGAAGGACAATTATCATATGATCTCTCTGATATGAGAGATGTGAGAGGCAGGGCGGGGTGGGCAGTTGGGACGTAGGGAAGGAAAAAAATGAAACAAGATGGGATCAGGAGGGATACAAACCATAAGAGACTCTTATTCTCACAAAACAAACTGAGAGTTGCTGGGAAGTGGGGGAGTAGGGAGAGGGTGGTTGGGTTATGGACATTGTGGAGGCTATGTGCTATGGTGAGTGCTGTGAAATGTGTGAGACTGATGAATCATAGACCAGTACCCCTGGGGAAATGATACATTATATGTTAATAAAAATAATTTTAAAAAATTTTAAAAATGCTTTGTAAAATAAAGCATTTATACAAATAGATGACAACTGCCAAAAGAAATTTAATATACTGACAACACTAATAAACTGCTTCTACCAAGGAAAGATCAGAGAGAAAGGCATGGGTTTTCAAAGAGGCTATTTTTTAAAATTTGAACTTCCCATGTTGCTTTTCCCAACAGTACATCTCTTTGACCACTGGTCCTCAGGAAGGCCTGTGATCAAGAAGTCAGTCAAATGATGATAACTGTTTACTGCAGCTGATAGTAGTTTCAAAGTACATTCTACATGCAAGTTGGTCAGTTACAGGGCATGGATCTCATCAGTAAATTCTGGTGTTACTGGAACTCACTACTAAGCAGAATTAAGTTGGCTGACTCACTTCTACAACTATCTTGGCCCTTACTTGATAATTTCTCCTTTGCTTTTATCCTGGGCCAAGTTTACAGCTGTTTCCCTCTCAGCTGCTGTTGACTCTGATGAAGCAAGCTCCATATTTGCTCCACTCCTTATTCAAGATCAAACCTGCTCTCTTTATAGCCATCCAAACTCCAGCCAAGTAAAGCTTCTTTAGTGCCTTACTCCCAGGAACCTTCTCTAATAGGCCCTATTCCTGTGCACTTATAACTCAATGGGCTGTTCTATTCTTGCCCTTGGGATTTCACACCAGTCCCAAAGGTAGTTTCCTGTAAATGTTTGTAATATCTGCTCACTCATTTTCTTATCCTTTCTCTCCTTCACAGTCTTACAGCTTTTATATAGCTTTCTGCCATTGACATTTTCTTCAGAGTGACACATGTTCAGGCAGAGGGTCACATCTGGAAAAATAATATGGGTAGTGTTTATGAGATCTGGCTATAAAGCTAAATCATTCAATAATTTGACAAAAACCTTTTTATAGAGAACTAACTATAACTCATTTTTATATTTATTTTTATGATGGTTTATTTAATAACTAGGTAATTTTTGTAGTTTTTATTTTGGATTAATTACAGATTCTGGTGTAGTTGGAAGAACGAATACATGGAAATCCCAAGTGCCCTTTACCCTGTTTCTCCCAGTGTTAATATCTTGAGAGATTATACTGCAATCTCACAGGCTATTGACATTGATTCTGTCAAGATAAAGAGCAATTTCATCACCACAAGGATCCTTCCTGTTGCCCTTTTATAGTCACACTCATCTCTCTATGGGGATGTGTGGACCTTTTATAGCCATACTGCTCCCTGTCTCTGACCCCTGGTAACCATGTATTTCTTCTCTATAATTTTGTTATTTCAAGAATGCTACATAAATTGAATCATAGAGTGTGTAACCTTTTGATTATTACACAGCAACATAGTTCATTGGAAATTTATCTTGGTTGATATGTGTATCAATAGCCTGTTCCTTTTTATTGCTGAGTAGTATTCTTGGGTAAAAGTTTACCACAGTTTGTTTAACCATTCATCCATTGAGGGACACTTTGGGTTGTTTCCACTTTTTGTTATTACAGATAAAGCCACGTTTTGAGCTGGATTATGTTCCCCCAAATTTCATGTGTAGAGGCCCCAAATCCCAGTACCTCAGAATATAACTGTATTTGGTGATAAGGTCTTTAATGAATTAATTAAGTAAAAATGAGGCTGTTAGTATACAGCTCTAATCCAATATGCCTGGTGTCCTTATAAGAGAAAGAAGAGACACCATATGCATGTGTGTATACAAAGATGAGGCTTGAACATGTGAAGAAATAGCAAGAGGCTAGCTGTCAGCAAGCCACAGGGAGAAGCCTCAGAGGAAACCAACCTTGTCAACACTTTGATCGCTGACTTCTAGCCTCCAGGACTGTGAGAAAATAAATTTCTGTTTTAAGTCATCTAGTCTGTGGTATTTTGTAATGGTGGCCTGAGAAAACTAATGCAGGATGCTGTGAACATTTGTGTACAGGTTTTTTTGTGAACATAACCTTCATTCTCTGGATAAATTTCCCAAGAGTGTTATTGCTGGGTCATATGATAGTTTCATGTTTAGTTTTATAAGAAGCTGCCAAACTGTTTTCTAAAGTAGTTTACTGTTTTACATGCCCACCAGTGATGTTATGGTATTAGAGATACTGTTTCCCAGCATGCTTACCAGGATTTGATATCATCACTATTTTTTATTTTTTGATAGGTGTGTAATGACATCTCATTGTAGTTTTAATTTTCATTTTGATGATGGCTAACGATATTATACATCATTTTTTATTTTTTAAAAAGATTTTATTTATGTATTTGACAGAGAGGGAGAGAGAGAGTGAAAGCATGAGCAGGGGGGAAGGGCAGAGGGAGATGGAGAAGCAGACTCCCGACTGAGCAGGGATCCTGACTTGGGGCTCTATCCCAGGACCCTGAGATCATGACCTGAGCTGAAGGCAGATGCTTAACAGACTGAGTCACCCAGGCACTCCTGATATTATACTCCTTTTTATGTGTATATTTGTCATCTTTTTATCTTCTCTGGTGAAATGTGTGCTCATGTTTTTTGCTTACATTCTAAATGGATGGTTTATTTTTTTTATTGCTAAGTTTTTTGAGCATTCTTTAAATATTCTAGACACCAGTCCTTTGTTATATATATATATATACACACACACACACACATATATATATGTCTCATCTATATGTCAAATATATATATATAAAATCTCAAATATATATATATAATCTCATATATGTGTGTGTGTATATATATATATATATAAAATCTTAAATATTTTCTCCAGTTCTCCAGCTCATTACAGTCATCCTTTTAATAGTTTAATAGTCTTTTACAGAGCAAAAGTGTTTAATTTTGAGTAGCTCCAGCTGAAATTGGATTGTACATTTTTTCTTGCATGAGTTTTAGTAGTTTGTGTCTTTCATCTATGCTATCGAATTTTTAGGTATTGAGTTGTTTATAGAATTTCCTTATCCTTTTCATGGATGCTACTTTATTAGTTGTTTTATGATTTTTGTTTTTCTGTTTATCTTTTCTTACATTTCAATAGGTTACTCAAACAATTTTTTGAAGAATCCATCTTGATTTATTTATATTTTTAAGTACATTGCTTTAGATAATTTTTTAAGGATTGCTTGTAGGCATTACAATATATATACATAACACATCACAGTTTACTAGTATTGACACATTCACTTTGAATGAAGTATAGAAAACTCACTGCTATTGAGGTTTCTTTATCTTCCTGCTTTTAAAATACAATTGTTGGGAGGAAGAGTCAAGATGGTGGAAGAGTAGAAGGCTGAGATGACATCAGGTGGCAGGAGATCAGCTAAATATTTTATCAAACCATTCCGAATACCTACAAATCCAACAGGAGATTGAAGAGAAGAAGAACAGCAATTCTAGAAACAGAAAATCGACCACTTTCTGAAAGGTAGGACCTGTGGAGAAGTGAATCCAAAGCTATGGGAAGATAGACTGTGGGGGTAGAGTGGGCTCCTGGCAAGTGGCAGAGCAATGGAGCACAAAATCAGAACTTTTAAAAGTCTGCTCCACTGAGAGACATTGCTCCAGAACATAAGCCAGGGTGAAGCCCACATGGGGACAGCGTGGTCTCAGGTCCCACAGGGTCACAGAAGGATCAGGGGTGTCTGAGTATCACAGAGCTCACAAGTATTAGAGCGGGGAAGCTGGCTACAAAGACAGAGCCGAGGAGTGAACTCTCAACTTGGGGTTACCTTAAACTGTGATCTGTGGCACAGTCAGACCACTGCTCTGTGAGCAGGGACCCCACAAGATCCAGGGAGACCACCCCGGAAGAGTGCAGGGATCTGCTGGGTTTGGAGACTCCAGGCAGGGCTGTGTGCCAGAGACAGAGATGCTTGGTCACAGACTGGGTGAGCTCGGAGTGTGCCTGGAGGCCAAGGAGATGGGAATGATTGAGCACTTTTCTCTGAGGGCACACTGAGGAGTGGGGCCCCAAGCTCTCAGCTCCTCCGGGCCAGAGATTGGGAGGCTGTCATTTTCATTCCCGTCCTCTGGAACTCTATGGAGAGCATTCAGGGACCAAAAGCTCCCGAAAGCAAAACCGAGTGGATTTTTAGCCCAGCCCCTGTAAAGGAGGTGCAATTCCGCCTTGGGCAAAGACACTTGAGAATCACTACAACAGGCCCCTCCCCCAGAAGACCAACAAGAAATCCAGCCATGACCAAGTTCACTTACCGAGGAGAACAGCAGAATTCCAGAGGAGGAGAAAACAAATCATGAAATTCATGGCTTTCACCCCATGATTCTTTAGTCTTGCAAAGTCAATAAATTTTTTTAAATTTTTTTTCTTATGCTAAATTTTTTTAAACTTTTACTCTTTCCTCTTTTAACGTATTCTTAACAATACCTTTCATAATAATATCTTTTTTGACCCTTCATTATTATAGTCATATTTTATCTTTCATTGAATCTAACTTTATTTTTTGTATACACATAGGGTTTTTTCTTCTAAAAAAATTTGGGATACAACTTCTTCTAATAGATAAAAATATACCCTAAATCTAGCACAGGACTTTGTTCTAGTTTCCAGCCTGAACAAATTATCTCCATATTATTTTTCTTTATTCTCCCAATCAACTTATCTTATCAGTTCCATTCTTAGAAAATTTTTTAAAAAATTTTCATCTTTATAGTCATAGTCCATCCCTTCACTGTGTTTAACCTTATTTTGTGTGTATATATATATATATATATATATACACACACACACACACATATATATAGATGTTATATATATATATATATATATATATATATATATATAACTTTTTCATTCTTTAAAGTTTTGGGAGGTAGTTTCTTCTAAGAGACCAAAATACTCCCAAAATTAAGTGGGTGACTCTGTTCTATTCACCAGTCTAATATATATTTTTTCTTTTTTATGTTTTTTCTTTATTTGTTTTCTTTAAAAAATTTTTTTTTCTCTGAACATATTTTTACCCCCTTTGTTCCCCCCACAATTTGGGGCCTCTTCTGATTTGGTTAAAGTACAATTTCCTGGGGTCTTTGCCACCCTTTTAGTATTTTATTTGCTCTTTCATATATTCTTATCTGGATAAAATGACAAGGCCAAAAAACTCACCACAAACAAACAAACAAACAAACAAAACAAGAGGCAGTACTGAAGGCTAGGGACCTAATCAATATGGACATTGGTAATACGTCAGATCTAAAGTTCAGAATGACAATTCTCAAGGTGCTAGCTGGACTCAAAAAAGGCATGGAAGATATTAGAGAAACCCTTTCCAGAGAAATAAAAGACCTTTCTGGAGAAATAAAACAACTAAAATTTAACCACATTGAAATTTTAAAAAAGCTATTAATGAGGTGCAATAAAAATTGGAGGCTCTTACTGCTAGGATAAATGAGGCAGAAGAGAGAATTAGTGATATAGAAGAACTAATGACAGAGAATAAAGAAGCTGAGCCAAAGAGAGACAAACAACTACTGGACCACGAGGGGAGAAATCGAGAGATAAGTGATACCATAAGATGAAACAACATTAGAATAATTGGGATTCCAGAAGAAGAAGAAAGAGAGGGGAGCAGAAGGTATAGTGGAGAGAATTATTGTAGAGAATTTCCCTAATACGGCAAAGGGAACAAGCATCAAAATCCAGGAGGTGCAGAGAACCCCCCTCAAAATCAATAAGAATAGGTCCACACCCCGTCATCTAATAGTGAAATTTACAAGTCTTAGCGACAAAGAGAAAATCCTGAAAGCAGCCCGGGACAAGAAGTCTGTAACATACAAGGGTAAAAACATTAGATTGGCAGCAGACTTATTCACAGAGACCTGGCAGACCAGAAAGAACTGGTATGATATATTCAGAGCACTAAAGGAGAAAAACATGCAGTCAAGAATACTATATCCAGCTAGGCTATCATTGAAAATAGAAGGAGAGATAAAAAGCTTCCCGGACAAACAAAAACTAAAAGAATTTGCAAACACCAAACCAGCTCTACAGGAAATATTGAAAGGGTCTTCTAAGCAAAGAGAGAACCTAAAAGTAGTAGAACAGAAAGGAACAGAGATAATATACAGTAATAGCCATCTTACAGGCAATACAATTGCACTAAATTCATATCTCTCAATAGTTACCCTGAATGTAAATGAGCTAAATGCCAAATCAAAAGACACAGGGTATCAAAATGGATTAAAAACAAAGCAAAACAAAACAAAACAAACAAACAAAAATCAGTATGCTGTCTACAGGAAACTCATTTTAGACCCGAAGACACCTCCAGATTTAAAGTGAGGGGGTGGAAAACAATGTACCATGCTAATGGACAGCAAAAGAAAGCTGGAGTGGCAATCCTTATATCAGATCAATTAGATTTTAAACCAAAGACTATAATAAGAGATGACGAAGGACACTGTATCATACTCAAAGGGTCTGTCCAACAAGAAGATCTAACAATTTTCAGTATCTATGCCCCAATATGGGAACAGCCAATGATATAAACCAATTAACAAAATCAAAGAAACACATTGACAATAATACAGTAATAATAGGGCACTTTAACACTCCCCTCACTGAAATGAGCAGATCATCCAAGCAAAAGATCAACAAGGAAATAAAGGCCTTAAAGGACACATTGCACCAGATGGACATCACAGATATGTTCAGAACATCCCATCCCAAAGCAACAGAATACACATTCTTCTCTAGTGCACATGGAACATTCTCCATAATAGATCACATCCTAGGTCAGAAAGCAGGTCTCAACTGTTATCAAGAGATTGGGATAATTCCCTGCATATTTTCAGACCACAATGCTCTGAAGCTAGAACTCAATCAAAAGAGGAAATTTGGGAAGAAACTAAATAGATGGAGACTAAAGAGAATCCTACTAAAGAATGAATGGCTCAACCAGGAAATTAAAGAAGAATTGAAAAAATTCATGGAAACAAATGATAATGAAAACACAATTGTTCAAAATCTGTGGGACACAGCAAAGCCAGTCCTGAGAGGAAAATATATAGCAATACAAGCCTTTCTCAAGAAACAAGAAAGGTCTCAAATACGCAACCTAACCCTACACCTAAAGGAGCTGGAGAAAGAACAACAAAGAAAGCCTAAACCCAGCAGGAGAAGAGAAATCATAAAGATCAGAGCAGAAATCAATGAAATAGAAACCAAATAAACCATAGAACAAATCAACGAAACTAGGAGCTGGTTCTTTGAAAGGATTAATAAGATTGACAAACCCCTGGCCAGACTTATCAAAAAGAAAAGAGAAAGAACCCAAACCAATAAAATCATGAATGAAAGAGGAGAGATCACAACCAATACCAAAGAAATACAAACAATTATAAGAACATATTATGAGCAACACTAAGCCAGCCAATTTGACAATCTGGAAGAAATGGATGCATTCCTAGGGACACATAAACCTACTCAACTGAACCAGGAAGAAATAGAAAACCTGAACAGATGCATGACCAGTAAGGAGATTGAAGCGGTCATCAAAAATCTCCCAACAAACAAGGACCCAGGGCCAGACAGCTTCTCAGGGGAATTCTGCCAAACAATTAAAGAAGAATTAATTCCTATTCTCCTGAAACTGTTCCAAAAAATAGAAATGGAAGGAAAAATTCCAAACTCGTTTTATGAGGCCAGCATCACCTTGATCCAAAACCAGACAAAGATCCCATCAAAAAAGAGAATTACAGAGGGAGGAGTCAAATGGCGGAGAAGTAGCAGGCTGAGTCGACATCGGGTAGCAGGAGAACAGCTAGATGGCTTATCTAACCATTGCAAACACCTACAAATCCAACGGGAAATCGAAGAGAAGAAGAGCAACAATTCTAGAAACTGAAAATTGATCACTTTCTGAAAGGTAGGACCTGCGGAGAAGTGAATCCAAAGCAACAGGAAGACAGACTGCAGGGGGAGGGGCCGGCTTCCGGCAAGCGGCGGAGCAACGGAGCACAAAATTGGGACTTTTAAAAGTCCGCTGCACGGAGGGACATCACTCCAGAGGCTAAACCAGGGGGAAGCCCACGTGGGGTCAGCGTAATCCCAGGTCCCGCAGGGTCACAGAATGACCGGGGGTGTCTGAGTGCCACAGAGCTTGCAGGTATTAGAGCGGGGAAGCCCGCTACAGCGACAAAGCCGAGGAGTGAGCTCTCAGCCCGGTGTTACTTTGAGCCGGTCACAGGCTGGGTGGGCTCGGAGCATGACCGGAGGCCAGGGAGACGGAAACGACTGGGCAATTTTCTCCAAGTGCCAGCAATTGACTGCTTTCCTCCAGGGGCGACCGGAGGCCAGGGAGGCAGGAGCAGTTGGGCACTTTTCTCTGAAGGCACACTGAGGAGCAGGACCCCAAGCTCTCGGCTCCTCCGGGCCGGAGATTGGGAGGCTGCCATCTTCATTCCCGTCCTCCGGAACTCTACGGAAAGCACTCAGGGAACAAAAGCTCCTGAAAGCAAACCCGAGCAGATTACTTAGCCCGGCCCCTGGCAAGGGCGGTGCAATTCCGCCTGTGGCAAAGACACTTGAGAATCAATACAGCAGGCCCCTCCCCCAGAAGATCAAGAAGAAACCCAGCCAAGACCAACTTCACTCACCAAGAACAGTGGAATTCCAGAGGAGGAGAAAGCAAATCTTATCTGGACAAAATGACAAGGCGGAAAAACTCACCACAAAAAAAAGAAAAAGAGGCTGTACCGAAGGCTGGGGACCTAATCAATACGGACATTGGTAATATGACAGATCTAGAGTTCAGAATGACGATTCTCAAGGTTCTAGCCAGGCTTGAAAAAGGCATAGAAGATATTAGAGAAACCCTCTCTGGAGAGATAAAAGCCGTTTCTGGAGAAATAAAAGAACTAAAATCTAACCAAGTTGAAATCAAAAAAGCTATTAATGAAGTGCAATCAAGAATGGAAGCTCTTACTGCTAGGATAAATGAGGAAGAAGGAAGAATTAGTGACATAGAAGACCAAATGACAGAGAATAAAGAAGCTGAGCAAAAGAGAGACAAACAAATACTGGACCACGAGGAGAGAATTCGAGAGATAAGCGATACCATAAGACGACACAACATTAGAATAATTGGGATTTCAGAAGAAGAAGAAAGAGAGAGGGGAGCAGAAGGTATATTGGAGACAATTATTGTAGAGAATTTCCCTAATATGGCAAAGGGAACAAACATCAAAATCCAGGAGATACTAAGAACGCCCCTCAAAATCAATAAGAATAGGTCCACACCTCGTCACCTGATAGTAAAATTTACAAGTCTTAGTGACAAAGAGAAAATCCTGAAAGCAGCCCGTGAAAAGAAGTCTGTAACATACAATGGTAAAAACATTAGATTGGCAGTGGACCTATCCACAGAGACCTGGCAGGCCAGAAAGAACTGGCATGATAGATTCAGAGCACTAAACGAGAAAAACATGCAGCCAAGAATGCTATATCCAGCTAGGCTATCATTGAAAATAGAAGGAGAGATAAAGAGTTTCCAGGACAAACAAAAGCTGAAAGAATTCGCAAACACCAAGCCAGCTCTACAGGAAATATTGAAAGGGGTCCTTTAAGCAAAGAGAGACCCTAAAAATAGTAGTCCAGAAAGAAACAGACAATATACAGTAACAGTCACCTTACAGGCAATACAATGGCAATAAATTCATATCTCTCAATAGTTACCCTGAATGTTAATGGGCTAAATGCCCCAATCAAAAGACACAGGGTATCAGAATGGATAAAAAAACAAAACCCATCAATATGCTGCTTACATGAAAGTCATTTTAGACCCGAAGACACCTCCAGATTTAAAGTGAGGGGGTGGAAAACAATGTACCATGCTAATGGACATCAGAAGAAAGCTGGGGTGGCAATCTTTATATCATATCAATTAGATTTTAAGCCAAAAACTATAATAAGAGATGACGAAGGACACTATATCATACTCAAAGGGTCTGTCCAAACAAGAAGATCTAACAATCTTAAATATCTATGCCCCTAACATGGGAGCAGCCAACTATATAAACCAATTAATAACAAAATCAAAGAAATACATTGACAGTAATACAATAATATCAGGAGACTTTAACACTCCCCTTGCTGAAATGGACAGATCATCCAAGCAAAAGATCAACAAGGAAATAAAGGCCTTAAATGACACACTGGACCAGATGGACATCACAGATATATTCAGAACATTCCATCCCAAAGCAACAGAATATACATTCTTCTCTAGTGCACATGGAACATTCTCCAGAATAGACCACATCCTGGGTCATAAATCAGGTCTCAATCAGTATCAAAAGATTGGGATCATTCCCTGCATATTTACAGACCACAATGCTCTGAAGCTAGAACTCAATCACAGGAGGAAATTTGGAAAGAATGCAAATACATGGAGACTAAACAGCATCCTTCTACAAAATGAATGGGTCAACCAGGAAATTAAAGAAGAATTGAAAAAATTCATGGAAACAAATGATAATGAAAACACAACGGTTCAAAATCTGTGGGACACAGCAAAGCCAGTCCTGAGAGGAAAATATATAGCGGTGCAAGCCTTTCTCAAGAAACAAGAAAGGTCTCAAATATGCAACCTAACCCTACACCTAAAGGAACCGGAGAAAGAACAAAAAAGAAAGCCTAAACCCAGCAGGAGAAGAGAAATCATAAAGATCAGAGCAGAAATTAATGAAATAGAAACTAAAAAAACAATAGAACAAATCAATGAAACTAGGAGCTGGTTCTTTGAAAGAATTAATAAGATTGACAAACCCCTGGCCAGACTTATCAAAAAGAAAAGAGAAAGGACGCAAATAAATAAAATCACAAATGAAAGAGGAGATATTACAACCAACACCAAAGAAATACAAACAAGTATAAGAACATACTATGAGCAACTCTACGCCAACAAATTCGACAATCTGGAAGAAATGGATACATTTCTAGAGACATATAAACTACCACAACTGAACCAGGAAGAAATAGAAAGCCTGAACAGACCCATAACCAGTAAGGAGATTGAAACAGTCATCAAAAATCTCCAAACAAACAAAAGTCCAGGACCAGACGGCTTCCCAGGCGAATTCTACCAAATATTTAAAGAAGAATTAATTCCTATTCTTCTGAAACTGTTCCAAAAAATAGAAATGGAAGGAAAACTTCCAAACTCATTTTATGAGGTCAGCATCACCTTGATCCCAAAACCAGACAAGGATCCCATCAAAAAGGAGAATTACAGACCAATATCCTTGATGAACACAGATGCGAAAATTCTCACCAAAATACTGGCCAATAGGATCCAACAGTCCATTAAAAGGATTATTCACCACCACCAAGTGGGATTTATTCCAGGGCTGTAAGGTTGGTTCAACATCCACAAATCCATCCATGTGATACAATACATTAATAAAAGAAAGAATAAGAACCATATGATACTCTCAATAGGTGCTGAAAAAGCATTTGACAAAGTGCAGCATCCCTTCCTGATTAAAACTCTTCAAAGTGTAGGGATAGAGGGCACATACCTCAATATTATCAAAGCCATCTATGAAAAACCCACCGCAAATATCATTCTCAATGGAGAAAAACTGAAAGCTTTTCCGCTAAGGTCAGGAACACGACAAGGATGTCCGTTATCACCACTGCTGTTCAACATGGTACTAGAAGTCCTAGCCTCAGCAATCAGACAACAAAAAGAAATTAAAGGCATCCAAATCAGCAAAGAAGAAGTCAAACTATCACTCTTTGCAGACGATATGATACTATATGTGGAAAACCCAAAAGGCTCCACTCCAAAACTGCTAGAACTTATACAGGAATTCAGTAAAGTGTCAGGATATAAAGTTAATGCACAGAATTCAGTTGCATTTCTTTACACTAACAACAAGACAGAAGAAAGAGAAATTGAGGAGTCAGTCCCATTTACAATCGCACCCAAAACCATAAGATACCTAGGAATAAATCTAACCAAAGAGGCAAAGAATCTATACTCAGAAAACTGTAGAATACTCACGAAAGACATTGAGGAAGACACAAAGAAATGGAAAAATGTTCCATGCTCATGGATTGGAAGAACAAATATTGTGAAAATGTCTATGCTACCTAAAGCAATCTACACATTTAATGCAATCCCTATCAAAATCCCATCCATTTTTTCAATGAAATGGAACAAATAATCCTAAAATTTATATGCAACCAGAACAGAACTCGAATAGCCAGAGGAATGTTGAAAAAGAAAGCCAAAGTTGGTGGCATCGCAATTCCAGACTTCAAGCTCTATTACAAAGCTGTTATCATCAAGACAGTATGGTACTGGCACAAAAATAGACACATAGATCAATGGAACAGAATAGAGAGTCCAGAAACAGACCCTCAACTCTATGGTCAACTAATCTTTGACAAAGCAGGAAAGAATGTCCAATGGAATAAAGACAGTCTCTTCAACAAATGGTGTTGGGAAAATAGGACAGCCACGTGCAGAAAAATGAAATTGGACCATTTCCTCACACCACACACGAAAATAGACTCAAAATGGATGAAGGATCCCAATGTGAGAAAGGAATCCATCAAAATCCTTGAGGAGAACACAGGCAACAACCTCTTTGACCTCAGCCGAAGCAACTTCTTCCTAGGAACATCACCAAAGGCAAGGGAAGCAAGGGCAAAAATGAGCTATTGGGACTTCATCAAGATCAAAAGCTTCTGCACAACAAAGGAAACAGTTAACAAAACCAAAAGACAACTGAAAGAATGGGAGAAGATATTTGCAAATGACATATCAGATAAAGGGCTAGTAATCAAAACCCATAAAGAAATTATCAAACTCAACACCCAAAGAACAAATAATCCAATCAAGAAATGGGCAGAGGACATGAACAGACAATTCTGCAAAGAAGACATCCAGATGGCCAACAGACACATGAAAAAGTGCTGCACATCACTTGGCATCAGGGAAATACACATCAAAACCACAATGAGATACCATTTCACACCAGTCAGAATGGCTACAATTAACAAGTCAGGAAATGACAGATGCTGGCGAGGATGCGGGGAAAGGGGAACCATCCTACACTGTTGGTGGGAATGCAAGCTGGTGCAATCACTCTGGAAAACAGCATGGAGGTTCCTCAAAGAGCTGAAAATAGAGCTACCTTACGACCCAGCAATTGCACTACTGGGTATTTACCCTAAAGATACAAGCGTAGTGATCCGAAGGGACACGTGCACCCAAATGTTTATAGCAGCAATGTCCACAGTAGCCAAACTATGGAAGGAACCTAGATGTCCATCAACAGATGAATGGATGAAGAAGTGATATATATGTACAATGGAATACTATGCAGCCATCAAAGGAAATGAAATCTTGCCATTTGCGATAATGTGGATGCAACTAGATGGTATTATGTTTAGCGAAATAAGTCAATCGGAGAAAGATAACTATCACACGATCTCCCTGATATGAGGAAGTGGAATTGCTACTTATCGGGATGGAGACAAACCATAAGAGACTCTTACTGTCACCAAACAAAATGAGGGCGGCCAGGGGAAAGGGGGTAGGGAGCGGGTGATGGGGTTATGGACTTTGGGGAGCATATGTGCTATGGTGAGTGCTGTGAAGTGTGTAAACCTGGCGATTCACAGACCTGTACCCCTGGGGCTAATAATACATTATATGTTTATAAAAAATTTTAAAAATTTTAAAGAAAATTATCTTTGGTAAATACCTGGGAGTGGAATTGCTAAGCCATAGGCTATGTAAATGTTCAACTTTTGGAGGTAATGTGAAACTGCTTTACAAAGTCATTTCAAAAATTTTCGTTCCTAGAGGCAATGTGTAAATCATATGGTGGCTTACATCGTCTCCAATATTAGATATTATTAGAATTTTTACATTTGCTAGTAAAGTGTCTTTAAACTGACATTTCATTGGTGTCTTGAATTGAATTTCCTCAATCATCATTGATGTTAAACTCACTTCAAATGTTTTTACCTTTATGTGTCTCCTCATGTATGAAATGTCTTGTGTCAGTTTTTTTTTTCCTGTTAGGTTTTTTGTGCATTTCTTATGGTTGTATAGAATTTCTTTATGTATTCTTGATTCTAACTCTTTCTTGGTTGTATGTACTCTAAGTAGTGTTTTCCAGTCTGTAGCTTATATTTTTCATTTTCTCTAAGTGATATTTTGATGAGTTTTATTATAGTCAAAATTAACATTTTTTAATGCCTTGTTAAAAATACTCCAATGGGTAAGATCTTTTCATGTATATTTTCTTTTTTAATGTATATTTTCTACAAAGAATTTTAAAGTTTATTTTTGACTCTAGAATCCTTAATCCATCTTAAGTTGTTTTCTAGATGTGGTGTGAGGCAGATGTCAATTTCATCTTTTCTATATGGTAGCTATTTTCCCATCTTCATTAAGTGAACAGCTTCTACTTTCTCTACTGAGCAAATGTGCCATCTCTGTGTTATATCAAAGTTTCATTCATGGGTGGTTCTGTTTTTTCTATCCCATTGTTCACTTTATCTATCTCTGCTTCAATGTTACACTGCTTTATTTATTACAGCTTTATAATAATTCCTAATATCTGGGAGGGCAAATGCCCTAAACCTGTTCTTCATCTTCAGTTATGTTCTGGCTTATTATAGACACTTTTGTCTTCAATATACATTTTACAACCATCAAATCACATGAAAACACTTAAAATATAAGTTGAAATTTCATTGAACTTATTTCTAGTTACATTTGGGGAAAACCAACATTAAAAAAAAATATTTATTTATTTATTTGAGAGACAGAGAGAGAGAGAGAGAGAGAGAGAATAAGTGGGGGGAGGGACAGAGGGAGATGGCAAGAATCTCAAGCAGATTCTCCAGTATGTAGAGCCAGACATGGGGCTTGATGCCACAACCCTGAGATCATGACCTGAGAGCTGGTCAAGAGTCAGACACTCAACTGACTGAGCCACCCAGTACCTCCAAAAACATCTTTAAGATATTAAATATTTCTATCAATAATAAAGCATATTTAATTTATTTAGATCTTTTAAAATATATAGTAATAACACTTTATAATTTTACCCATAGATGTCTTGTGCATTTTTTATTAGGTTTATTCCCAGGAACTTGGTATTTCTGATATTATTGTAAGTTATGTCTTCTCTTTAAGTATATTTTCAATGATCAGCTGTTAGTGGATAGAAATGCAAAATACTCTTGTATATTAACTTTATATGAAGCCATTTGGCTAAACTCTTATTTCTAATGACATGAAGGCATATTATTTGAATTTTCTGAAGAAATTATCACATCATCTACAAATAATCACAATTTTGTTTTTTTCCTTTCCAATCCTTGTATATATTGCCTTATTACACTAGATAGGACTTCAAGTATAATAATGAACAAAAGTGGCCATAATCGGTTTCCTTGTCCTGTTCCTCATTTTAATGAGACTGATTCCAGTGTGTGCTCATCTAAGGTAATGCTAACTTTAGGATTATTTTATAGATGCTTTTTATCAGATTAAGAAATCTATTCCTAACTTAGGAAGAGTTTTTTTTCATCATAAATGTGTTTGAAATTTGATTAAAAGACTTTTCATATCTACTGAAATGATAATGTGCCTTTCCATAAAAATATGTTAATATATGGGCACCTGGGTGACTCGGTTAAGTGACCAACTCTTGGTTTCAGCTTAGGTCTTGATCCCAGGATTGTGATCTTGGGTTGGTGAGATAGAGCCCTTCATTGGGCCTTGTGCTCAGTGGGGAGTCTGCTTGGGATTCTCTCTTTCCCTCTCCCTCTGTCCCTCCCTCCACTTGCTCTCCCTCTCTCTAAAATAAACAAAGAAATCTTTTAAAAAAATCTATTTCTATACTAAGGTGTATTTATGGATTTTCTAATTTTTTTAAAGATTTTACTTATTTATTTGACAGACAGAGACCACAAGTAGGCAGAGAGGCAGGCAGAGAGAGAGGAAGGGAAGCAGGCCTCCAGCTGAGCAGAGAGCCCGATGTGGGGCTTGATCCCAGGACCCTGGGATCATGGCCTGAGCCGAAGGCAGAGGCTTTAACCCACTGAACCACCAAGGCGCCCTGGAATTTTCTAATATTAAACCACCCTTAAATATCTGGGATAAATTCTATCTTCTTTATACACTTTTGTGTTTGATTTGCTAATATTTTGGTGGGAGTTTTGCATCTGTATTCATAAATTAATGCAATCCATAATCTTCATTTCTCATAATTTGTTTTTGTTCTATTGTCAAGGTATACTTGTCTTGCAGAATAGGTTGGGTAGTATTCCACCTTTTTCCATTTTCTGAAAGTGGTTGTATCAAATTTGAGCTATCCCTTTGTTGAAAGTTTGGTAGAACTTGTTTGCAAAATAGTCTTGATCTAGTGTTTCCTATGCAGGGAGACTTTAATTGCTATATCTTTAAAGTAGTTATAAGATGATTTAAGACTTTCAAATTTCTTTTTGAGTAAGTTCTGATAAGTTACATCTTTCTAAGGATTTGTCCATTTCTCCAAAGTTGTCAAAAGTGTTGGCCTTCAGTGTTGATGACATTGTTTTATTATCTTTCAAAATACTATCATTTGTAGTTATGCCCTCTCCTTTCATTCATGTATTTTGTGTCTTCTCTCTCCCCCCCCCTCCAGTTGGTCAATTCAAATAGAATTTTATTTTGTTCCTATTCTTCCAAAGAGATGATCCACTGGTTTTGTATATATATATTTTTAAATTTTCCTTAGTTCCCGTCTTATATTTATTATATCTTCCCTTGTATTTTCATTGGTATTAGTCTCTTGGGGGTTGTTTTTAAGGATTTTATTTATTTTATTTCATTTTATTTTTTATTATATTATGTTAGTCACCATACAGTACATCATTAGTTTTTGGTGCAGTGTTCTAAGACTCACTGTTTACATATAACACTCAGTGCTCCATGCAATATGTGCCCTCCTTAATACCCATCACTGGGCCAACCCATCCCCCCACTCCCCTTCCCTCTAAAACCCTCAGTTTGTTTCTTGGAGTCCACAGTCTCTCATGGTTCATTAATTTATTTTAGAGAGAGAAAAGAGAGAGAGAGGGGGAGAGAGAGAGAGAATGGAGGGACAGAGGGAAAGGGAGAAAATCTCAAGCAGACTCACTGCTGAATGTGGGGCCTGATGTGGGGCTTGACCCTGAGATCACGACCTGAGCCAAAACCAAGAGTCAGATGTTTAACTGACTGAGCCAACCAGGCACCTCCTCTTGGGTTTTTTAAAAAGGTTTCTTTTTTTTTAAATCTTAATTTTATTTTCTTTTTTTTTCAGTGTTCCAGGATTCATTGTTTATGCACCACACCCAGTGCTCCATGAAATATGTGCCCTCCATAATACCCATCACCAGGATCACCCATCCCTCCACCACCCTCCCCTCTAAAACCCTCAGTTTGTTTCTCAGAGTCCACAGTCTCTCGTGCTTCATCTCCCCCTCTGATTTCCCCCAATTCACTTTTCCTTTCCTTCTCCTAATGTCCTCCATGTTATTTCTTATGCTCCACAAATAAGTGAAAGCATATGATAATTGACTTTCTCTGCTTGACTTATTTCACTCAGCATAATCTCCTCTGGTCCCATCCATGTTGATATAAAAGTTGGGTATTCATCCTTTCTGATGGCTGCGTAATATTCCATTGTATATATGGACCATATCTTCTTTATCCATTCGTCTATTGAAGGGCATCTCAGCTCTTTCCAGTTTCTTAAGATAAACAATTATCTCTCTCTCTCTCTTTTTTTACTTACTCTTTATTATGGGTATTTAAGGCTATAAATCTCCCTCAAAATACTGCTTTTATTAAACCCTGGAAGTTTTGTTACATGATATTTTTAGTATATTCAATTTTAGATTTCCATCGAATTTTTGGTCATTAGGGCCCAAGTGACTGAGCAGCTTGCTTTACAGCCTGATCATGATGGAGAACCTTGTAATCTGAGTGCTCTGAACCTCACCCAAAGTTGACAGAGTTATTAGTTACTTGGTAAATGAGTCCAGTGAGCTCATTCAAATATGGTATAGTTTGCCACCAAATTACAAAGAAGGCCCCAAGTATTGTGCCTCTTTATTTAGTGGTAGGAGCTGTGAGATGTAGAAATTTGTTTTTCTCAAGACATTACCCCAGGATATCACTGGCCAGTGGACTCTAGAAACTATACTGAGGTAGCAGGCTCCTGATTTTCATGGATTTTATCTTCCTACTACCAAGGCACCTGAAGTTCCTGCTCACTATGTCCCTATCAACATGATGTCATCAGTAATAGTATACCAGAATGATGTCCTTTGGGATAATCAAGGTTCTAGTGTTCTAAATTATGACCCCAAAATTGATATATCCCCATAGTAAAATAGTTTCAATCTAAGAGCAGTAACTGTTAGATTAGGGAAATTTGTTTCTGGTCCTTCCTGCTGAACAGTACAGGGGTAAATAAGCATTTGCCAGATTGATAGCTGTATACCAGGTGCAGGACACTGTGTTGATTTGCTCCAGTCTCTTTAAGGGACTACATCTAGAATAGTAACTAACTGCAAATTGGAGTTTCTCACTTATTAAGCTGAAGATAATTCACTGTCAGTCTCTAAGACCCGAGACTTCAGCAAAGGCAAATAAACCACTTAAATGGGAAGTAATAGGAATCTCAATCCCTGCACACATCGTTGGTATCATTACTCTTTGTAATTATCCCAGGAATATAGCATTAACTCTTGATTTACTCTTTTGGTGGAGAGGGAAGTTCCATAGGTCTTAACTTGGCCCTTCTTTCTTAATATCCCTTGCTTTACAGGTTGGGGAGTCAATGTGGGGATTTGGCAATTGCCAAGTATTAATTCCAATTCATGTATTTGGGAACTGGAGAGATAGCTACATGATTAGTTCACAAGCCTACTGAACCCACTGTGAGATGGTTAGAATTCCATTTTATCATCTGATTCCTATATAAGCCCCTCCTTATAGGCACTAGTAGAACACAGTGATGTTTTAGATCCCCTGGGCTTAGCATAACTAAAACCAATGTCCAGTAATCCCTAAAAGTTTTAGGAATTTATCTTTCCCCAGTATACAGTTATCCTGGTAAATGACTACATTTTCCTTTTGGTAAACCTAGGAAGACAGATGTATAGTACATACTAATGGTGGTATTATAGGATCCTCCTTAAAGGGGCTTTTGTTCTGGGAATTGTCTCAGGTTTGGGAATTGGGGGACCATGTTATATGCATCCATTAGGAATTTAGTAGGTTGTTCATCTATTTTAGTTCAAGAGCTTCATGAATAGTTAAGTACTATCTTAAATCTTGTGCAGGTCAAGCAATTCTGAATAATATTCTTGTTCTGTTGCTTATTACAGTAAACATACTCAACTTGACTCTGGTGGTTAAGTGTTGCTGGTTACTATCTGCCTTTTTTTTTGATGCTATCATTCTCACTGAAATAAGGCAGTACATTTCAGCTGTAGAACTCCCACTTTCATCTCCAAACTACAGAGGACAGCCACTATAGTGGCTGTTTTAAATCATTTTTTGGGGGTAAAATGTTACACATGGTAAGAAAAGTGCATAAAACAAAAATGTACAACTTAATGAATTATGATAAAGTGAACATTTGTAGAACAATCATGAAAATTACAAGATAGAGGAATGCCTACACCCAGGAGTCCTCTGCATGCCACTTTGCAGTTAAAAAACTCTCCCTTTCCCCGAAGTATAACTATTATCCTACTGTTTATGGTAAACATTATATTACATTTATTTTTAATTTTACTACCTTAACATGCATTCCTAAACACATAACAGTATTTCACCTGTTTTTGAACCTTGCTTAAATGAAATGTACATTGGAAGCTTACTTTAAATGGGAGTATATATTATTTTATCTCATTTCTTCTGTTCATCATTATAGTTGTGAGATCTATCCAAGTTGTCACATGTAGCTATAGTTCATTTTGGTTGTTGTATAGTATTCATTCTATGAATGTACTACAATTTACACATTCTGTTGAAAAACAAATGGGTTATTTTCAAAATAATGTTCAAAAATGTTACAAAAATATTCAAGAATGAACATTCTTCTATATGTCACTTGATGCACATGTGCATGCTTTTCTGTTGGGCATACACACAAAAGCAGAATTGTCACCCTCCCTTCTATTTTCCCATTTCTTTACCTTTCCATGAATCTTTCCTGTTATTTTCTTCAAAATTATATTTTGGTTTACAAATTCTCTCTTCCTCTGCATCTAAGCTCTATTTAATTCAACCACTAATTCTAAATGTCAGTTATTGCATTTTTTACATCTAGAAATTCTATTTAAATTTTTTTTCACATTTTCCTGCCCCTGATCTGTTTCAATTTTCAATCACTTCCCTCATCTTTATAAACTGGCACACATAGTTATCTTAAAGTCTATATCTCAGAGTTGCAATATCTGGAGTCCCATGGGTCCTTTTCTATGCCCTGTTTTTCTTCGATTTCTTGTTCAAGTTGCCTGCTTTATCTTTCATGTATTCCATATACTACATTAAAACATTTGTTTTTAGAAATAATGTTAAGCTTGAAATAATATTATCTTCCAGAAATGCAGTATTTTCTGTTGCTTCTGCCAGGGACCTGCGAACACCAGCAATCTGGGATTTTTTAAATCCAATATTAGGATTGAGACTTTCTGGGTCACCAAAATGATTCAGAGCTGAGCTGCAGTCTGTGTGAAAGCTGTTTTACTTCCAATTCATCCTGAATCCTAGGGTGCAGTTCCAGCCCAAAGTGTCAGAGTTTTACCAGGGCTTCTATTCTTGATGGCCTTAATAAATCATGCACAGGTGTCTGAGCTAGCATACTGAAGCCAGAGATTATTTTAGTTGTACCTGTTTCTACAAATCCTATCAAAAAGTGTGTTTTTCCCTTGTCTAGTGTCCATAAATCTATTCCTACATATATTCAACAAGTTTATACTGACAAAAATTAATAGAATTTTGGAATACTTCAGCATGTGCTCCTTCTTTACTCAAATCAGACTTTGAAGGGGGTAGCACTATGGGATATTTCAGCAAGGCGGAAGCACCTTCATTAACTAATGAGAAGAAGCCTCTTATTATTTGGTTAAGGCTGGCAAAAGAAATTCAATGGACTTTGGTGGTTCAGAGTATTTATCTTGCTAGGAATTGTCTCAGTTTCTAGGTGTAATATTCAATAATTTTTCCAATTGGTATGTTGGAGACATTGACCAATTAGAACTGGCATTGAATTAATTAGTATAGATACTCATCACTTTCAAGTCTTCCATCAAATGTTACCCTCTTAATGAAGAATACTATAGACACATTTAAAATTTCATCTTGCTTTGGAATCAGAAAAGACCCGAATCACTAAGAAAATGTTGAAAAAGAAAAACAAAGCTGGGGGCATCACGTTGCCTGACTTCAAGCTTTACTACAAAGCTGTGATCACCAAGACAGCATGGTACTGGCACAAAAACAGACATGTAGACCAATGGAACAGAGTAGAGAGCCCAGATATGGATCCTCAACTCTATGGTCAAATAATCTTCTACAAAGCAGGAAAAAAACATACAGTGGAAAAAAGACAGTCTCTTCAATAAATGGTGCTGGGAAAATTGGACAGCTATGTATAGAAGAATGAAACTCAACCATTCTCTCACACCATACACAAAGATAAACTCGAAACGGATGAAAGACCTCAATGTGAGGCAGGAATCTATGAAAATCCTAGAGGAGAACATAGGCAGTAATGTCTTCGGCATCAACCACAGCAATTTCTTTCAAGACACATCTCCAAAGGCAAAGGAAACAAAAGTGAAAATGAACTTTTGGGACTTCATCAAGATCAAAAGCTTCTGCACAGCAAAGGAAACAGTCAACAAAACAAAGAGGCAACCCATGGAATGGGAGAAGATATTTGCAAATGAAACTACTGACAAAGGGCTGATATCCAAGATCTACAGAGAACTCCTCAAATTCAACACACACAAAACAGATAATCATGTCAAAAAATGGGCAGAAGACATGAACAGACACTTCTCCAAAGAAGACATACAAATGGCTAACAGACATGAAAAAATGTTCATCATCATTAGCCATCAGGGAGATTCAAATCAAAACCACATTGAGATACCACCTTACAACAGTTAGAATGACCAAAATTAACAAGACAGTAAACAACAAGTGTTGGAGAGGATGTGGAGAAAGGGCAACCCTCTTACACTGTTGGTGGGAATGCAAGTTGGTGCAGCCACTTTGGAAAACAGTGTGGAGATTCCTTAAGAATTCCTTAAGAATTCCTTAAGAATTCCTTAAGAAACTAAAAATAGAGCTTCCCTACGACCCTGCAATTGCACTACTGGATATTCATCCTAAAGATACAGACGTAGTGAAAAGAAGGGCCATCCATACCCCAATGTTCATAGCAGCAATGGCCATGGTTGCCAAACTGTGGAAAGAACCAAGATGCCCTTCAACGGATGAATGGATAAAGAAGATACTCCATATACTATGGAGTATTATGCCTCCATCAGAAAGGATGAATACCCAACTTTTGTATCGACATGGACAGGACTGGAAGAGATTATGCTGAGTGAAATAAGTCAAGCAGAGAAAGTCAATTATCATATGGTTTCACTTACTTGTGGAGCATAAGGAATAACATGGAGGACACTAGGAGAAGGAAAGGAATAGTGAATTGGGGTAAATTGGAGGGGGAGATGAAGCATGAGAGACTGTGGACTCTGAGAAACAAGTGAGGGTTGTGGAGGGGAGGGAGATGGAGGGATGGGTGATCCTGGTGATGGGTATTATGGAGGGGGCACGTGTTGCATGGAGCACTGGGTGTGGTGCATAAACAATGAATCTTGAAACACTGAAAAAAATAAAATTAAATTAAGATTTTAAAAAATTTTCATCTTGCTCCAGACCCTGGCATTCCCTATCCCTCTTATTTTACTTCAATAGTACTATCACTTTCTAGAAGACTATATCATTTACTTTAAACACACACACACACACACACATATATATATATATAAAATACACACATGTATATTATATATATATATATAATTTTCCATGTCCTTCTACTAGAATGTAAGGCATTCTGTAAAGGTAGGGGGTTTTACTTGTCATGTTTACTGTAATATTTACTCAATAAGTATTTGTTGAATGTTTGCATGGTGCCAAATATTGTATCAGCATTCATCTATAAGAAACAGAACCACTCTGGCTATTTTAAGCAACAAATGGTTTAATATAGGTAATCAGGTGCTTACAAAGTTCTTGGTTAGAGAAGTGAATTCTAGGCTAGTTTTCCCTAATCAATACTGTCAAATTGTCCCATCAGAGGTACTGCTAACTCTGCTACATTCAGAAAGGTGAGAATTAACAGTAGTGGGGAGGCCTGGCCTCGAACTTTAAAATCGACTTAGGACCATGTTGCCATATCTTGCAATCCAGAAATAAGGAATTTACTGCCATACTACAACTACCCCTCAATATTCATAAATCTAGTGATTGGAAGATGAAATGTTGCTGTAACAAGACCCAGTGTTTCTAGATCTTGCTTTTGATGATTAGCAATGGCCAAAGTAACAGGAAGATGTCCTTGTCTTGCTTAAATTTTCCTAATTTGCATCTAGAACCCTGGAATTTCTAGTGTTCAAGTATCAATTACAGGCCAAGGACACTAGGAGAAGATGAGAATGGATGCCCTGTGCCAATTTATGGTATCTACTACATCAAACAAAGCAGGGTGTGTGTATATTATATTTAACTATCTTTGCTCTTATTCAAACATCACTATTCTCTTACAAAAAAGGAGTAGAGCTTATTATTATGCAAAGCTAGTATAGTTAAAGAATGCCTTCCTTCCCTAAATTGCTTTAACACCTCTGGAAGATTCCTTATGCAATGATGTATTTCTTGTTCTCTCTATTGTGAAATTACAGTTGAAACCAACTGACAGCAATTGCACTTCCCCCACCTGTTTATGAAAGTGATTATTTGTTAGCAGAGGCATGTTAAGAGAGGGCAGTGGGAGCAATATGCTTGTGAGATTTTTATCACTAACATTGTTTAGAAATAATGGCACATGGTGATGATAAAAGTAAAGTATCTTTTAGTCAATTTTATTATTGTTTTAAAGTTCTCTACAAAAATATACCCCTTATTGTTTGCACCTGGGGCAGTTGCTCCACTGCCCCATCCTTGTTACATCAGTGTTAGTATTATCAAAGTTATTTTTATTTAAAGAGATTTTTATATTGCTTCCTAGTAAACACTACAAAACAGATTTAAAAACAAAATTGTGAAGTGTGAAGTTAGAGGATTGGTATTAAAAACATAGTTGTGGACGAGTGATTCTCCACTATGGCTGTACATTAGAAAATTCTGGGGAGCTTTTAAATAAATACTGATCCCTGGGTCCCACCACCATAAATTCTGATTAAATTTTTCTGGGTTAAGGCCTGAGCCTGGGTACTTTTTGAAAGCTTCCCCAGTGATTCTAATGTGCAATCAGTGTTAAGAAATATTTTTTCTTACTAGTAAAGCACTTGTGAGGTGTGGCTTAAGCTCTAAGTGTGGTTGTTTGTAGATGGGGTAAGGGGAGCATTCTGTTGCTGTGCATTAAGTGACTAAATCTTCCTAGAGAAAGTAGCCATGATGCAGGGTATAAGATAGAGCAGCAGGAGACATGGCAACATGGCAGCTTCAGTCCAGGTTTGGAATTAGATGGTGATAAGAAAGCAAACTTTATTGGAAGGGAAGGAACTAACTGGGGAAAAGAGATAGCAATTTTGGAGGGATTTGGAAATTCCTGATTTGTGGCAACATTCTTAGGTTATACATCTATCACATGATCAAAGCAATGAATTATCTTAACCCACTTATATTCCCAGGAGTGGAACCCATCTGGAGCTCTTTCTAAAGTCGAGTGGCAGGGCCAGACTTGTATCTAGGTCAGTGGTTATCAATTTTGGATGTACTTTAGAATTACTTGGGGAGCTGTAAAAAATATTGGTACCTATGCTCCAACTCTCACAGATTCAGATTTAATCAATCCAGAATGGGACCTGGGGAATTTATATTTCCCGTTTTGGTTTTTGTTTCATTTTGTGTCATTTAAAAAATCTCTTCAGGAGGTCCAGTGCAAGCATAGGTTTGAGAACAATTGACCTAGATGGATCACAAAGCTTTGCAAGGATGTCTGCCCCAAAGAGATTTTCTACACGTTTTTCACAATGTTGTCCTCCTTTTTGCAATGTGTTCTATGAGCATCAGACTTCCCTGACAATCCTACCCAGACTCCAGTAATCTTTCCCTCTGGTGCTAATTTAGTATTCTCTGAAGCATTTATCACCACTTGACATGAGTATATATGTCATAACCAGTGTACATCTCAATGTCTCCAGGGCTGCTACTCTGGTCTAAGTGACCATCATATTTCGGTTGGGTTCCTGCTTCTGCCTTTTCACTCTTTAGCCTATCTCAATACAGCCACTGAGTGACTTTCAAGATATATGTCAGATCATGTCACTGCTCTGCTTGAAAACCCGCCAATGGATTTTCTCTCACTCGAACTGAGAGCCAAATTCCTTACTATGACCTACAAGGTCCTACGTGATCCTTAACTCTCTGAGATTCTATTACAGTCTCCCTCACTAGCACTGTTCCAGTCACACTGGCCTCCTTGCTCTTCTCTGAATGTATCAGGCATACTCCCACCTGACGCACTTGCTGTCTTCTTTGCCTGTGCAACCTTTGCCCAAGGTCATATAGCTTATAAGTATACTGGTACTGTTAGATTTTGAATCCAAGTTTATCTGACTTCCAGGTTCATGTTATTGCTGTAGATGACCAAAAGATCTTCCCCCAGATATCTGTATAGCTATTTCCACTTTGAGTACCTTATTTAAAATTGCAACTCTCACTGTCTACCCCATACAACCTATTCCTTTGTCATTGCTTTATTGCTCTTCATATCATTTATTAAATTCTGTTATGTTTTAGGGGCACCTGGGTGGCTCAGTGGGTTAAGCCTCTGCCTTCAGCTCGGGTCATGATCCCAAGGTACTGGGATTGAGCCCTGCATTGGGCTCTTTGCTCAGTGGACAGCCTGCTTCTCCCTCTGTCTCTGCCTGCCTCTCTGCCTACTTATGATTTCTCTCTGTCAAGCAAATAAATAAAATCTTTTTTAAAAATCTGTTATGTTTTAAATGTTTAAAATCATGTTATGTTTTATTTATTATTTATTTATTTATTTATTTATTTTGTTCTGTTAGTCACCATACAGTACATCATTAGTTTTTGATGTAGTGTTCCATGATTCATTCTTTGCATATAACACCCAATGTTCCATGCAATCTGTGCCCTCCTTAATACTCATCAACAGGATCACCTATCTCCTCATCCTCCTCCCTTCTCAAACCCTCAGTTTGTTTCCCTGAGTCCATAGTCTCTCATGGTTTGTCTCCCACTCTGATTTCCCCCTCTTCAGTCAAGCAGAGAAAGTCAGTTATCATATGGTGTCACTTATTTGTGGAACATAAGGAATAGCATGGAGGACATTAGGAGCAGGAAGGGAAAAATGACATGTTATGTTTTAACTTTATATATACCTGTTTACTTTTTAGGGCCTATGTTTCCTCATTAGAATATAAACCCCATGAGGAAATAGAATTTTGTCTACTTTGCTCGGTGCTAATCCCTGGAACCTAGAAGAGTACCTGCCACATAGTAGATGATCCGCAAATATTTTGTTGTTTGAATAAAAAACCAAAGACATTGGGTTGTAACTTCACTATGCAAATATAGATGTTTTCTTTTCTCATTGGAGGGAGAGGAAATAACACTTAATGAGTATCTACCTGCCAATATGATAGGTACTTTCATATGATATATTATTTAATCCTCAAAATATATCTAATGATTATTACACCCATTTTACAGATGTGGAAATGAGGCACAGTGAGACTACTTTGCTCAAGGTCATATAGCTTATAAGTATACTGGTACTCTTAGATTTTGAATCCAAGTTTATCTGACTTCCAGGTTCATGTTATTGCTGTGAATGACCACCTGCCTCAAACTCATTCTTGGAAATGAGTTTACCAAATTAGTTCTTACTTTAATGATCTTGGGGGAGGGCAAGGAGAGGGCAGTTAAAGACAGAAAGGAGAAATAGAAGGCTGATTGGTTGATGAGCTTCAGTGGAACAGTTAGGGACAGCAAGCTCTGAAGGGTATAGACACTTGTGGGGAGGGGCCATAATTAGGAGTGTCACCAAAGAATCTTCTTCACAGTTGGACTGACCATTTGGCTTGGTATTAAGGCATTGACTTAAATCCCAGGAGCAATGTAGAGCTATCCCACAACCTCTAATAAGAGTTAAAGGTTCTAGAACCATTGAAAAGGCTTTATAGATAATATTCCTACACCTGCACTGGGTTTCATGTGCTGTAGATTACACTCTCCTTCTCCCCACATCCTAGTTGTGCTTAACCTAACAAGGGGGAAAAGCTTGTGGCAATGGCTGTAACAGTCCACCTTCTCCCACCTAGTCTTGGGACAGGGACGAGACCTTTAGGGGTCCTAAGCACTAAAATTATGCCTGCCCTCAAAAAACTATAAACCAGGAGAGCTGGGACCCTCTTAATCACTGAGTTGTCTAAACCTAGAACAGAGCCTGGTACCTAAATATTTATTTAATGGCAACACTGTATATTTATTATATTTGAATTAAAAAATAAATTTAAAAACTCCAAACTTTAAAATAATTGAAAGAAAGTTCCTAAAGTTCCAATTTTCTCCCATGTGACTAAATTGATACTTCCCCCTTTATTTATCAAATATCAACATCTTTCAGAATTTGTTCTTCTTGGTAAAGGAGCAAATGGGTATAGCTAATTTGTTGGTGCCTTAGATAGTGCTTTGTGTGACTTTGGGTAAATACAGAGCAAAGACCCAAGGGGCAAGAGCAAAGGGAAGGTCAAGTTTGAAGGGTGGGAGGAGAAAGGAAAAGGTTTCAAGTGTGGAGTGCTGCTGGAGAATAGAAGGACCAGCTGAAGTGACTACATGGGGACCCTCAGACAGCCAGAGGGTTAGCCTGAGCTTCTGTGGGGCTAGGTAGCAAAAGGAAGGAGGAGCAGGATTAAACTGACCATTTTTATTAAAGATTTGCCCACCTGGGTAGTGATGCAAGTAGGTGAGCCGTGTCATGGTGACTAGTACTGCAGACAGGGGTTAAATAGGGTCTTTGTCTGATCTCTGTTTCTGTGCCAACCCAGGACACCAGGGAGACAAAATTGTGACTTTGTAAAGGGCTGGATCCATAGCTTCCATTACACTACTGATTCCTGGCTCTCACCCTTGCCCGTCCTTTACACCTAACTAGGCGTGAAGCAAGAGTTTTGTGCTCACCAAGGCCCTTGGGGGATAGGAGCAATGTGAACAGGCAAATTGGAGTAAACAGGGAGGGAGAGGTAGACCTTAGTGCATTGTTATCAAATAAAGAATTAAATAAGGAAAACCCATAAAATCAATAAACCTCAAAAAACAAAACTTAAAATACTTAGATGTCTAAATTCTCTTTTAATCAAGTTAACATTTTTAAGAACTCATTCCTTTTTCTATCATGCAGTAAATGCTCAATTTAGCTGGAAGTATATTCTCATCTGATCTGTATTCTACAACATTGACATTTCTCTTTTCATTCACTCTTAAGCCTATTCTGAGTAAAGACTGCCAACTGTGTCATATTAGCAGTGGCTGTGAAATGGACTATTTTCCACTAGTGGTTAGGATGAGACCAGAATATGGAATATAAAGCTAGTTTTAGAAATTCAATTTGCAGTAGATATGTATGAATAATTTATGTGTCCTTACTTTATAACACAATAATTAAGGTACCATTGATTTATTATAAAAAGTTAAAGTATGTTTAATGATACCACTTTATCTGTGCATTTAAAATTAAAATATAAATCAAAGGTATCATTAAAAATAATTTCACCTTACTGTATATTTCAAAGTCCATGGGTTATTTTTTCCAACGCCTCTAATCTCTTAATTCAGCTAAAAAAAGAGATGACTCTAAGAAGTGACATGATAAATAATTTAAAGCATAAGACTTTTATGCCATAATTCTGACAAGAGAAGTGAAAGACGATCTAAAGTGGCAGAGGCTCTAAATTGCTGAAAATGTATTAGCATTCTTGTATGAAGTTTTGGCATATGAAAGAGAAAGTTCTGTTTATTGGCAATTTCTTTTTTTTAAAGATTTTATTTATTTATTTGATAGACAGAGATCACAAGTAGGCAGAGAGGCAGGCAGAGAGAGAGGAAGGGAAGCAGGCTCCCTGCTGAGCAGAGAGCCCAATGTGGGACTTGATCCCAGGACCACAGGATCATGACCTGAGCCGAAGGCAGAGGCTTTAACCCACTGAGCCACCCAGGCGCCCCTATTGGCAATTTCTTATTGAAAGATTTAGAAAGACTCAAAATCGATAATGGGTATGTTGATCTGGAGTGGATCCATACAATCATTTTTGTGTCTAGAGCTTGTGACCATGACAAAGAAAAGAGAAAAAAAAATTGAGTCCTGGTCATCACATAAGGAGATTGACTCAGAGGACTTGAAGATGGATGTCTGTATGATTCATGATGGAATAGCAATACTAGAAAGGAGAGAAAGAAAAATATCAAGATCCAGATCCATTTTTCTACGAAAGAATGTATTTTATGTTAGCTTAACATTTTCACTAAATGTGTCTGATTATTTTTAGCTTATTAACTGATACTATAATAGTAGCTAGTTGATATTTATCTTCAAGGCATTCTGAATGCTTTGCAGGCACTTTCTTATTGTTCTGTACCATATCCTTATCAGGTGACAATATTTGCCACCCCCACCTCCCAAGGCAGTTTAAGAGGAATCAAAACAAAGATACCAAATGAGGAACAGATGAATAGTAAAACCAGGATTTAAAACAGCAACAGCAGCAACAGAAAGATTTCTCAGATTTTCTGGTTCCTACCCTAGTATGCTCTGCATGGAGCTTTGCTTTATTGCTTCAATGT
The DNA here is from genome assembly GCF_963455335.1 of Martes martes. Taxonomy (NCBI): domain Eukaryota; kingdom Metazoa; phylum Chordata; class Mammalia; order Carnivora; family Mustelidae; genus Martes; species Martes martes. Next base: position 79,716,279 of record NC_137897.1, read on the forward strand.
GCATAATCTATAATGACCAGCATGCAGAGGCATCTGGCTGTCTCAGTTGGTTGAGCATCCAACTCTTAATTTTGGCTCTGGCCATGATCTCAGGGTGGTGGGATGGAATCTGGCATAGAATCTGCTTGAGCTTCTCTCTCTCTCTCTGCCTCTCCCTCTGCCACTCTCCCTGTGCTTCCTCTCTCTCTCTCTCTCCCAAATAAATAAATTAATTAATTAATAAAATATTTAAAATAACCAGTATGCAGTGAAAATCCAACAATATGGAATTTTATTTTTTGAAAGTTAGTGATGTTTTTGACAACTGTGAGTTTCCTTTGGTACCTTCATGGGAAGTAAATACAGCTACCCAGATCTCTAAGATACTGTCTTATATTCTAAGTAAGGATTCATACTGGGGTGGTGTATGGGGCTGGGTGTTGGGTGTAGTTCTTATTGGAGGCTTTCATTGACTCCTGGTATTTTTAAGTTGAGCTGCTTGTCCAAGGTGGACACTTTTAAAGAGTAGGGGTTCGTTATGAACTGTATGCTTGTGCCCCCCATTCATATGTTGAAATCTAAACCCCCAATATGATGGTATTAAGAGGTGGAGCCTTTGGAAGGTAATTAGATCATAAAAGTGTGGAGCCCTTATTAGTAAGATTAGAGCATTTGTGAGAAGAGACAACAGAGTTTGTTCGTTTTTTCTTTCTCTATCCATCATGTGAAGATAGGAGGAGGTCAGGAAGAAGACCATCACTTAGAATACCAGTCATGCTGGCAACCTGATCTCAGACTTCCAGCCTCCAGAACTGTGAGAAATACGTTTCTTGTTTAAACTAACTGGTCTAATCATCAAGCAGGATAAATTAACTGGTCTATGGTATTTTTTAAAATAAAGGTTTTTGTTTATTTATTTGACAAAGAGAGACACAGCAAGAGAGGGAACACAATCAAGGAGAGAGGGGGAGGGAGAAGCAGGCTTCCTGCCAAACAAGGAGCCTAATATGGGGCTCAATCCCAGGACCCTAGGATCATGACCCGAGCTGAAGGCAGACACTCAGTGACTGAGCCACCCAGTTACCCTGGTCTATGGTATTTTTATTACAAGCTGCCTGAAATCACTAAGACAGGTTTGTTTTTTTTTTTTTTTGGTCTTTTTGTTTTTTTAATTAATTAATTAATTAATTATTTTCTATCAGTTAATTCTATTTTATTATTTTGTAATATACACCTATAAGTTGCCAGCTTGACTTAATATTAACTGATAATGGTAAAATAAAGTTGCTTTTTTCATTTTTGAAATTTAAATTCAATTAATTAACATATATTGTATCAGGTAGAGGTCAGTGATTCATCAGCCTTATATAATACCCAGCCCTCACTATATCACATGCTCTTCTTAATGTCTATCACACAGTTACCCCATCCCACCACCTCCCTCCCCTCCAGCAATTCTCTGTTTGTTTGTTTCCTATGATTAAGAGTCTTTTATGGTTTATCTACCTCTCGAGTCTTGTCTTGTTTAATTTTTTCCTCTCTTCCCCTATGATGCTCTGTTTCATTTCTTAAATTCCACTTATCAGTGAGAGCATATGATAATTATCTTTCTCTGACTGACTTATTTCACTTATCATAATGCCTTCTAGTTCCATCCACGTTGTTGCAAATGGCAAATTTTCATTTTTGAGGGCTGAGTAATATTCCATTATATATATATGTAAATCATATCTTCTTTATCCATTCATCTCTTGGTGGACATCTGGGCCCTGTCCATAGTTTGGCTATTATGGACATTGCTGCAATAAACACTGGGGTGCACATGCCCCTTTGGGTCACTACATTTGTATCTTTGGGGTAAATACCTAGTACTGCAATTGCTGGTTTATAGGGTAGCTCTATTTTCAACTTCTTTAGGAACCTCCAAAGTGTTTTCCAGAGTGGCTGCATCAGGTTGCATTCCAACCAACAGTGTAAAAGGGTTCCCCTTTCTCTGCATCCTCACTAACATCTGTTGTTTCCTGACTTATTAATTTTAGGCATTCTGTCTGGTGTGAGGTGGTATCTCATTGAGGTTTTGATTTGTATTTCCCTGATGCCAAGTGATGTTGAACGTTCTTTCATGTGTCTGTTGGCCATTTTTATGTCTCATTTGGAGAAATGTCTGATCATGTCTTCTGCTCATTTCTTGATTGGACTTTTTTTGTTTTTTGGGTGTTGAGTTTGAGAAGTTCTTTATAGATTTTGGATACTAACCATTTATCTGATATGTCATTTGCAAATATCTTCTTCCATTCTGTCAGTTGTCTTTTGGTTTTGTTAACTGTTTCTTTTGCTGTGCAAAAGCTTTTGATCTTGATGAAGTCCCAGTGGTTCATTTTTGCCCGAGGAAGGGAAGAAGAAGAAAGAAGTTGCTGTGGCTGAGGTCAAAGAGGTTGCTGCCTGTGTTCTCCTCTAGGATTTTGACGGATTCCTGTCTCACATTGAGGTCTTTCATCCATTTTGCATCTATTTATGTGTGTGGTATAAGGAAATGATCCAGTTTCATTCTTCTGCATGTGGCTGTCCAATTTTCCCAACACCATTTGTTGAAGAGACTGTCTTTTTTCCATTGGACATTCTTTCCTGCTTTGTTGAAGATTAGTTGACCATAAAGTGGAGGGTCCATCTCTGGGTTCTCTGTTCTGTTCCACTGATCTGTGTTTCTGTTTTTGTGCCAGTACAAGCTGTCGTGATGATTACAACTTTGTAATAGAGCTCAAAGTCCAGAATTGTGATGCTACAAGCTTTGGTTTTATTTTTCAACATTTTTTGGCTATTTGGGATCTTTTCTGGTTCCATACAAATTTTAGGATTATTTGCTCCAGCTCTGTGAAAAAAGTTGATGTTATTTTGGTAGGGATTGCATTAAATGTGTAGATCACTCTCGGTAGCATAGACATTTTCACAATATTTTTTCTTCCAGTCCCTGAGTGTGGGACATTTCTCTGTTTCTTTGTTTCTTCCTCAGTTTTTTTCATGAGTGTTCTATAGTTTTCTTAGTATAGGTCCTTTGCCTCTTTGGTTACATTTATTCCTAGGTATCTTATGGTTTTGGGTGCAATTGTCAATGGGATCCACTCCTTAATTTCTCTTTCTTCTGTCTCATTGTTAGTGTATAGATATGCAACTGATTTCTGTGCATTGATTTTATATCCGGGCACTTTGCTGAATTCCTGTATGAGTTCTAGCAGTTTTGGGGTGGAGTCTTTTGGGTTTTCCACATAGAGTATCACGTCATATGCAAAGAGTGAGATTTTGACTTAAAACAAGGTTTTGAAATTTTATTAAAAGATCTTCATCTTTAAGTTTTGAGCAGATTACAAGGCTATAACATGCAGTAGTAGGGTTAATTCTGGTGTTTGTTCTTGTTCTACAACAATACTTTCTAGTAAAACATGATTCTTGTGTTAAAATATCAGCTATTGGGTATAGCTAAGGAAAATGACATTCTGGTTGATTCAGCACCCTAGTTAATAAAAAGTTATTTTGCATATGCCAGTTTTCAAATACTGAGACAGCAGTACCATATACTTGCAGTAAATTGATGCTGAAGATGGTTAAATTTTTCTCTGATCTAAAATATGCTATAGAATTTTATGATATTAGTGGGGCATCTTAATAAATAAAGGAGTTTTCCTAGTGCCACAAATGAGCTGAAGTGACAGTGGAGAGTTTCAGTTGCTAGAATGCTGTATAAGAATGTTTATCTAGAAACACCCAGCAATAATTAATTACCTTATGGAGCTCCCTTTAAGACTGACCTCAATTTCCCAGTGTTTAAAAGAACTCATGTCAAAATCAGAAAACTTTACCTACAGCACTGCTATTTGAATTACAACTCCAATTTAAAGCATCATTATAGAGACAGTATTGGCTTCTGATGTAGCAAAACCATTTCCCTAAGTGCCAGAGGTGCTTCTTTAAGCTTTAGATTGCTGCTTTTTTTGTTCTATGATAGGGATTTTCTTTTATTATAATGCAGAGGATTTTCTTCTTTTAGTGATAAAAGCCTGAATTCCAATCAATTCATTTAGAAGGCTGTTTTTAACTGACTTTACCCTTTCTGGCCAATGTGCTGATCCTTAGTGATATCAGACTTTCCTTTGACAAGGGGATTCTTGATTACAAAAATAAATAAATATTGACTTCCTTTCTTTGAGGACAACAGAGGTTTTTCAGTCTGAGGCTTATTTTTTCATGTTCCCTTCAGAAACCCAAGCTGATGGAAGAGTTGTTTGCTTCTCTGAAGAATAAACCAAAGGTAAAGGGATTTAGGTGAAATGTATGGAGAAATTTCCTGACAATATAGTAAAACATGGGAGCTAGTTTTATCAAAGAAAGCTGTTGTGTACTAGGTAGGGCTTTCCTCCCCACCAAGAAGTCAATCAGGTCTTGAGATGGGAGAGCGGAGAGCCAGTGCAATGGTGATCTCTGTCTGTACCCACCTTCTGATGCCTGACCCTGCTGCTTGTCCACTTTAGGCCTCGGTAGGGAGATGGGGATAAAGCAGGAAGGAGGATAAGTAGAGAGAAGGTGATACATACTACTTCCTTACGAGTCTGTATTTTGAAGTCTAATACCTATGAAGCTTTGTCTTTCTCACTGAGTTAAATACAAGCTTCTTAGCCTGACATTTGAGGTTGTCCAGAATTTGGCTGCAAACCATTGTTCTAGGTTTTTCTCTCACTCATCCTTTGTAGGGACACTGGGGCAAAAGCCACCAGATGGTCCCCTTTCATCATAAAATGCACCACAAATTCTGTTATCACTTGCTTATGCTTAGACTTTCTGGATCTCCTGTTATTTCACTGAACTTGAATACTACCACTTTCTGCCTCACTCAGTCCTAGACACACTGATCTCTTTCCTGCTCTTCTTTGCTGAGCATGATCCCTGTTCATGGCCTTTGCACTTCTTATTCCTTCTGCTTTGAACACTCTGTTTGATGGGCATGTGCCCTTATTTTATTTAGGACATTCCTCAAATATTAATTTTTCTGTGAGGCATTACTTGACCCCTCTATACTCTTCTGGTTCTTTCCATATCACTTACCCTGCTTTACCTTTTTCATAGCACCATTCTCTGCTGTATTATACCACTTGCTTATATACTATATTTCTTTTCTCTTCCCCAACACCACCAGGATTTAAGTTTCATTTTGGCAAAAATTTTTGTCTGTGTTGGTCACTGATATATACCCAGTACCCAGAAACAGTGTCTGGCATGTAGTGGGTTCTCATTAAACATTCACTGAACAAATGAATGAATTAATGTTATGCCTTCTGTCTGGAATCCCCCCTCTTCATATCTATTTATCCTTCAAACCACACTCAGATGCTACATCCTTAGTGAAGCCTTTCCTGATTCCTCTCAACATTATTTTTCCCTCCTCTGAATCCCTATAATTTCTCCTATTTGAAGTGATCTTACTGTATTTTCATCTGTGCCATGTGACCTATGAGTTTTTTTCTTCTTTCTGGTAAACATTTGCTTCCTAAGGGCAGAAATTGTGTTGCTATCCCTACTCTTTTCACAAAGGTCTTAACTTCAAAACTCATTTAACAGTTCCACTTCTGGGATGGCAGCATGAGGAGATCCACGAGGAGCTCTAGAGTATGTCCTAAGGGCATACAGCTGAGTATGGAGCCTGACACGTGGCTTGATCCCAGGTCCCTGAGATCATGACCTGAGCTGAAATCCAGTGTTTGCCACACCAACTGAGACACCTAGGCACTCTGTTTTTAATTCTGCTTATGTTGCTTTTTTTTCTTTGCAGAAATGTTTAATTTGTATGTAGTAAAATATATCAATCTCTTTCCTTATGGTTTATCTATTTTGAGTCTTGCTTAAAAAGGTGCTCCACACCTGAGGGAGTCCACCCCTTGAAATTCTGATTTAACAGATCTGGGATATGGTACCAAGAATCTTTAACAAGATGCTAAGCCAATATTTTTGGCCATCAGCCAATTCCAGAGATGGATGAAATAAGATTAAATATGTAGGGCATCTGGCATGTAGTAAACACTCAATAACTATTTGTTCTCTTGTCTCACCTTCCTATACTATACTTACTATACTATACTATACCTTACTATACTAACAGGCAACTTTGAAATTTGCCTTGGGCAAAAGGAATAAAGTTTGGCTTATTTTTGATTTTTTTTTTGCAAAGCTAATTATTTCCATTGTTAACTTCTTAAAGAATTTTGGATTCAATAAATAGTTATTAGCTCTTCTCACCATTAATCAGTAGATATATATTGAGTGCCCACAATATACCAAACTCTGTAAAGTTCTATTTTTTTAAAGATTTTATTTTATTTATTTGACAGAGAGAGAGAGAGAGACAGAGAGAGCACAAGCAGGGAAAGTGGCAGGCAGAGGCAGAGGGAGAAGCGGGCTCCTTGCTAGCTGTGGGTCTTGATCCCAGGACCCTGGGATCATGACCTGATCCAAAGGTCACCCAGGTGCCCCTGTAAATTTCTGTTCTTAATATTATTAGGAAGATGATTAAACTAACTCTACCCTAGTGGAACATGGTAATTGATTGTTTCTTTAGCAGTAGTGATTGATTTATATTAAACCATGCCCACACTTTCACTCATTTTTTCATGTAATCAAGGGCAGTTTTGCAAAAATGTCATCTGTAGGTAGGGATAGTAACCATAGTTTGATGTGTAGTCGATAGTCCTGAAATAGATTGGACCTAGTAGGCTTAAACACATATAACTCCAACCTTGTTATTTGGTGCTTGTTATGACAATGATGTTGCCTGATCTCATTATTAGCTCCTTGGGTGATTACATTCACTGCCCTTTTCCCTTTCCTGAGCTAAGCAGAATTGAAAGATTTTCTTGAAAATGCTTCTTGATTATTAATATGTATATGAAATCACCCAAGGATCTTGTTAAAGTGAAGATTCTGATTTGGTAGTGGGAGTGGGGCCCAAGATTCTGCATTCTAACAAGTTCCCAGGCAATGCTCCCAATGCTGCTGGTCCATGGATAACACTTTGAGGAACAAAGTCCTAGACCACCAAGTTTCACTGAGTTGTTTTTGAGAGGTCACTGGTTCCTTCCTCATTTTCTTGGCCTCTTGTTCCTGTTTGGATACTTTATTTTTACATTCCTCAAATTCTTTGAGATCTCTTCATTTAACCATAAACCAGACCAATAGAATTAGCCAAACAAGCTGCCCTCTTTGCTAGGTACCAAGAACCCTTTACCCACCCAAAGGAAATCCACTGATATGCCATGGTTCCTTAATTTTCTAATTATAGAAAGTCTTCTTAAGATCTCTGGTGAGGGATGATGTTACTGAAGAAGATAAGGTTGGCCAGCCTAGTTAGTCATTTATCACATTGGAAAACAAACCATTGTCATCAGCAGAGAGGGCAGGAAGAATGGTAGGTACACAGGAGAGTAGGTTTTGATGGGATGGGAGGAGCAGAACTTGGATACTAAAGGCACATGGGTGTGTTGGAGTGAAGCTGGGTCAAACTGGGTATAGAAAGATAGTGAAAGGAGGAATCAACAGGATAGGAAGATAGAGTTTTTGTTTTTGTTTTGTTATGTTTTGTTTTTAATGTGTTGTCTACATTGTGTTCACAGTTTGCCAAAGAATATTATGGATGGCCATCCTCAATGAACTCCCTTCACTCCGAATTCTGGCTTTTTTTTAATAGTATTTATTTATTTGACAGACAGAGATCACAAGTAGGTAGAGAGGCAGGCAGAGAGAAAGAAGGGGGGAAGCAGGCTCCCTTCTGAGCAGAGGGCCCAATACGGGACTCGATCCCAGGACCCTGAGATCATGACCTGAGCCTAAGGCAGAGGCTTTAACGCACTGAGCCACCCAGGCTCCCGACTTATGGCTTTTTAATGCCTTAATGTAAGTGAGAGACCTCATGGTTTGGCCAAAAGGCTTCACCATGAGAGCCCAGTGGCTCAGCTCAGGGTCCAAGGGCATGGTGCTTTGCTAAAGGTTAGACTGGAGGTACAAGGCACCCAACCAGAAAAGTAAGAATTGAGATGGTGTTCTTTTTACCCTGCGTTGCTGCTCTCACTAGCTGGTTTGAAGCATATGGCATTGAATATGAGTAACAGTAATGTAAGTCGGGCTGTCTGCTGGAAGTGGTGATGTGGACTGTGCAGGGCAAACACGCAGGCAAAGGAAAGTTTACATGAACTTCCCAGCAAAGAGGAAGATGGAATTGGCTGTTTAGTCCCTGCCAGAAGAATGGGCTTTTATCTGAAAATAAGAGCTGGTACAAAACAAGGAGAAACTCTAGGACATTTCTCCTGTTTCAAAAATGTAGTCTCCTCCCCTTTCCCTCCTCCCCTGCTGTGCATAAACAACAAAACCCTGGGAGGGAAACTTCGTGTTGATTTGTGCTGAAAGGACTTTTCCTTCCACACCTGGCATCTCTTGATTCCCCAACTTAACCTCAATTGCAGAAAGAATTTTTCAGGGTAGGGTTTTGCGGGATATGATGGGTGAGATGGTCCACAGGGAAAAAAGAATGCATAAACTTGGCTCTGAGAGGTGAGGGAGGGACCGCGACTTTAATTGTGCACAGGCTCTGGCTTTGAAAACCCAGTGGATGAGGGGCAGAAGCTAAGTGGCCAAGGAAGCGGCCCGGGAGGGCGCGGGTGTACGTGTGCGCCAGGCACAGAGTTCTCAGTTGCTCCCTCTCAGTCCCTGTCTCTATCTCTGGCTCATTTGGTCTCTGTAGCTAACGCAGAGCAATGGAGCAGCCTCAGGAGAACAGCTGGAGAAAGCTCAGGAAAAAAAAAAAAAAAGGAGCCCATCTCCGCCGCAAATGCTTGAGGACAGCGCTCAGCTGACCCGTTAAATGAGCAATCCTGTTAAGTGTGTTAATCAGCAAGGAGCCCGTGAGCCGAGCGGTACGCTCTGGGAGATACCTGGAATAAAAAACGGGACTCTTCCTCTGCTGCAATTCAGACCTTGTCGGTTTCTGAGCTGCATTCCTTCTTCCCTATTACTTTTAAAGAGAGGAGCTTCTGGGCTCTGTGACCTTGGAGAGCAGGTGGTCAGGATCATTGCTAGAGAGCCTCAGGCAGGCCACATGAACAATCACAGCCCAGGTCTTGTTTCCAAGCCCCTCCCGGGGTCCCAGAACCCTCCTGTTCACTGTATGATTGTCGGGGCTGGAGAACCCTGAGACCTGGGGATTTCTAACGTGGGAGGAGTGGGAAGGAGTTTTCTCTGGGACTGGGAAACTCATATTATGAATACAATTAGGGGGCCTGTGTTTTTAATACCATTAAGTTCTGGCCAGGGGGGAACCAAGTAGGTAAACTCCTGGTTGAGCTAGACACCTATTCAGTGGGTGGAACTAGGGACCAGGGGATGAAAAACTTTTAGTGGTTTTCTACGCCCGCACTCAGTTCAGCGCTCGCCCCAACCCTGTATGCCGGCCTACTCTGGTACGGACACTAGACGGCGCTGCCGGGACGCGCTTTCCTTCTCGCAGGAAAGGTAAGAGGGAAGTGCTTTTTTTTCCCTTCTTTTTTTTTTTTTTTTTTTAAACCAGGGATGGGGGACTCGATGTTGGCAGTCTTTCCCAGTCTCCCTCCCCTCCCCGCGCTCCCAAATCTAAAGGGGTGTGGAAGAGGAGGAGGAGCAGCAGCAGCCCTTTTCCGTGACGCGCCTGAACGGTTCTCTCTAATCCCCACCTCCTCCGCGGTGCAATCAGACAGCCCCGAGAACTGTTAGCGACCGAGACGCAGCTCTAGGTGATTTCCACTACCTTCCTACTCCCACTCTAGGCATTCTTTTGGAGGCAGCAAGAGCGGTGGCAGGATGTGAGGCGAGCCTGGAGCGTACTTTCCGGGCGCTGCTCCCTCTTCGGAGCTAGGGAGGACCGTGTAGGCTTTTGCTCACAGGCTGGAGAGGGTTCCTGGGAAAGCCTGAAGCCTCGAACAGGCGGGAGAGAGGCGAGCAGTCACAGTTCGCACCTGCAGCCTGCGCTGCAGTCTGGGTAGTAGGGCTATTGCCCTTAGGGCGTACGTGCTTTTTGAGGAGAGAGTCACAGGCTGAGGCACCTGCATCCCTCGGTGTACCATTTGGCCAAGACAAGGTGCAGCTGGAGCACTACTGCTCCGAAGCAAAGTCGCAAAGGAAGAGGCTGAGAGGCAGGCGACTTAGGAAGAGTCTGGTCACAGAGCCGAGGGGCGGCACCTGACGATCTAGCAAAGGGAAGAGTAATTTAGGAACATTTTTTAGCCTCCCTATCCAGCTCCCCCTAAAGTCTACAGAAACTCTGTTGAACTCTAGAAATCTTGCTTGGGTTAGGAGAAGTTTCCTAGCACCCTGCTTGGCTAGGACAGGGAGTGGAGAAAACAGGCAGTGCTGCTCTGTCCACTGCTCCGGAAGACACCCTTTCCTCCAAGCCGCCTCCAGCTCTGATCACCATTGGGGAGCCTCCCCTTTCGCCCAGCAAGCTCGAGCCCGCACTCCTTGGAACCCAGCTCTTCCTCTCGCCCTGGACCTATTGCCCCAGACATGGAACTGCATGCGTGAGCCCTGCCGGACGTCGCCTGCTGTTGTGGAAGACTCAGACAGGTAATGCCCGTTTGCATAACCGGACAGTTGGCTGGCGAGGAGAGAACGTGCTAGGCTCTCAGGCGACAGGAGGGAGTAGGCAGGTTGCAACCAACAGAGGCTCTACCTCTCCTTCAGCCCTGGTTCTTGCTCGTGGAAACATTTGCCAGTTTTTCTCTTCCTTCACCTCTCCCAGAAAGTTTAGGGGCTGGAACTCCCAAGGCCAGGGGCTCTTCGGCTACAAGGAGCGCGTGCTGCCTGCCAGGTGCAGGTAAGCTGGTGTGTTTCATTGCTGCGGGCAGGATCTTTGTGATCTTGGCAGCTGGTGCACAGACACTGTAGCTTGGAAAGCACTTTCCCACTGGGGTCTCATCTCTGATTCTGCCCACGTTTTCGGCCCACAGCCAGGAGAGCAACCCGCACAGGGATAGGGCCCAAGGCAACTCAAAGGTGAAGCAGTGAGGGGGTTCCCCAGCAATGAGCTCCAGGTCCTGGAGATTCCCAGCAAGCAGGGGACAAGAGAGAGCTCTGGTGATATGAGACCATCTCTGTCTGCCTGCCTGCCTGCCTTGAACACCCAAAGGTAGCCCAGCTCAGACTTTGGGATGCTCCAGGGATTCTCCACAGGAATCCCTACTCCCCCTTGAGCCAGTTTCTCAGGTTGAGTGATCCTCTCCCAACCATTGCTCAGGGGAGAGGACCCACCTATGCTGAGCAGTGCTTCATACTTTTTGAGAAGGAACCCCAGAGAAGGAGGAGAGGGTGAGGAGGGACAGCCACCCAGTGTGACCTGCCTTGTAGCTCTGGGCCCGAGATTGGAGCAATGAACTTGATTTGTTACTTACTATAAGACATCTAAGAAAAATGCTTTAGCAAAGAAACATGGCAAAGGAACTGTGTATTATAATAATTCCCCATTTTAGGGATTTCTCCTGGTTCCCACAGCCACTCCCTTCCCCATCTCTGGGACCCAGGGGCCCAGGAGGGAAACATTAGTAAACAGGTATTTAAGGTTTTCTCTGTGCCATCCAGCTATGACTGGGCTGAAGTGCTGGAAAAGAACCTTTCTGCTGAAAGCTACTTTGGACCCTGTCACTGGTGGGGTTTTTTTTAGGGGGGGTGTCTTCAGGAATAATTTACCCCCACCAGTACATTCAATCTCACCTTCTATAGACTTCCAAGAAGAAGTCCTTCTCTCGTTTCCTGGCCAGAGGAGCCAAGTTGTGGGTCACTGAATAGGTGGCACAGCTAGGCATCAGATCCCGAGTAAGGAAGGAGGGAGGAAGGAAAGGACATATCCCTGAGGTTTTGCAATTTCAGCAGGCATGTACTGCTCAGGAAGGCTACCTCCATTACAGCCCTCCAGGAGTTAAGTCAGGAGTTAAGTCAAGAAGGAGTTAAGTGTCCAGAACAGGTGTAGGAACTGGAGGCCACTTCTCCACTGACACACTCCTCAGGCTGTCCCTGAGGAGTTAGATGAAGTATGGTGCCTGTGCAATGTTGCCCTACTGGGCTCTTTCCAAATAGGGTAGTAGGCACTTAAGCTTCTGCAGGTCTTGCACCTCAGAACACGTTTTTTGTTTTGCTTTGTTTTGTTTTGTTTTGTTTTGTTTTCAGTGCTCCTTACTTACCCAGACAGAAATTAGGCAACTACCCTTGTATCTAGGAAGACTGAAAATCCCAGGTGTACTTCAGCCAGAGGCTTCAGGGGAAATTTCTACCTGAGCCCATTTCACCCTTTCTACCCCTCCTCCGTGGAGTAACCCTAACTATAGGGCCACTATTATTCGATCTTGCAGTGTCTGGATCCGATGGGGTAGCTCCAGCTCTGAGCTGCCGGCTCATTGGCTCATCGTGTGAGCTCTCCAGTTTGGGGCTGCTTTGGGCTAGACAGCCTGCAATTACAGGATATGGAAGCAGATGATTTAAATAGAAAGTATTTACATGTGGGTAAAAGGCTTTGGCACTAAAGGTTCCTGGTTCACCCACTCTAGGTCCAGCTGGCCAAAAGGAGGGGCAAGTGGCTACCAAAGCTTCCTCCTTGGGACAGCGGAGCCATGACTGCTTCTGCTTCTGCCTGATAGGTCAAGGGCAGGCCTTCAGAGCAGTACAGCTGGGGATTTAAGTGAGGCTTTGCAGTATGGTCTCTGCTGCCCTCACAGACATCTGGGTAGTCCTCCCTCAGGTTAAGCAATGGGCCATTTTCAGTTTTTGTGGGACTAGTGCTGCTATGACCTCTCTGTGCAGAGGCTAAAGGCACTGATAAGGTATAGGGGATATAGTGTTTCCCCTGGACTGTGGCTTTTACGGACAAAGTCCAGTCTGACTCTTGATTTACCCACTCATTTCCTGAGACATGGCTTTTTTTTTTTTTTTTTTAAAGATTTTATTTATTTATTTATTTGTCAGAGAGAGTGAGCACAGGCAGACAGAGAGACAGGCAGAGGCAGAGGGAGAAGCAGGCTCCCTGCCGAGCAAGGAGCCCGATGCGGGACTCGATCCCAGGACGCCGGGATCATGACCTGAGCCGAAGGCAGCCGCTTAACCAACTGAGCCACCCAGGCGTCCCGAGACATGGCTTTTTAATTGAGTAGAACTTTCTTGAGCATCAGTAATTGGTGATAGAGTCCAAAGAAGTATATGCTGCTTACCAGGGTGAATGGATGGTGTGGCTACTTGGAGAATAGCCCAAATTACCCACCTGGCACATGTTGCCACAGGTGCAAAGCCACTGAAGTTTTGTTTAGCCTTAGGAAGACATACACCAGAGTCCAGCCTTATAAAGGAGATGATGAATTTTGAAGTGATTCTTCCAGTTTTCTTTAGAATAATAAACTTCATGTTATCAATCATATTGGGTTGCATAGTTCACTGAAGTGGCTCAGAGCAAAACATTTGCCATTTGAGAAGGGCAAAGGTGGGGAAAGTAAAATGAATTAAAATATGGTTGAAATGATCAAATTCTTTGGTAAAACAGAATTGTGTGTTCACATCTGTCCCTTAAAGGAAATCATCACTGTGTGCGGTTTGATGGCCTGAGCTGATACTGTGACAGGTTGTTGCAGCACAATAAAAATTAAAGGAAAAAAATGCATTTTCTCCTTTGTACTTGGCTATTTCTGTAACTATGCAGTACCGATTGCAGCCAGGACTGTTAGAAGAATGTACACGTTGCCTTCTTTATTTGAAAATTACTGTAAGCTCCTTGTTGAAAAATACACCATAACCAAGTAGAAGAAATTAAAAAAAAAATCCCAGGTCCAGCTTTTCTTACCTTACTAAAGGTATAAAGTATAAGGTAGGAAAAATCACCAAACGTCAGGATATGGGCTAATGGGGCTTTTTAGGGCTGGTTTCTAGCTGTAGCCAATAGCCCACACCCTTTAACCCCTGAGGTTTATTTCTTGAGCCTACATCAGGAAGCCATGATCAGACCTAACTGGGTGGGGAAAGAGAAATAGATGTTAAATGTGCAATGTGTACTTTAATTATCCTGAGATAGGACTTGAGAATAAGATTCTTACTAAGTTTATACTTGGAATTGTCAGTGCCAAGGGATTTGCCAAAGTAAAACATGCCTGGTCAGTATAAGGCCTGATGCAGAAATGTACTTCATGGGTCCATTTGGCCAAAGCTATCATGAATTCAAACTCTGGGCTGGTTCACTTTGAACTGCCTTGCAATGAGATTGGAGGCACTGGAGTGAGTCCATTGTGGGTCAGTTTCTCTTGGGCGTCCCCAGCCACAGACATGGCTCCAAATCTTTGATCCAATAACCTAAATGTATATTCTCTGTGCCAAGGAGCCAGGTTTAAGCTTTCTTTTTGCTTTATTTTCCTCCTTTAATCTGACCTCTTCATGTAGCTGTACCTTCGCTTCACTCTTGAGTTCTCTAATGCTTTTTACCTGGCTTGCTTTATTCTTCTTTCCGGGTGGTGTTTTTTTTGGGGGGGGGGCACATAAAATGTATTCAGATGCTAATTTGGCACCCCCTTCCCTTCAATCTCATTCATCTGTGACTCCTGAATGCCTTATCCATTCCTGCTTCCTGCTCCTGTCTTTTATTAAATGCCCTGAGTTCTGTCTCTGGAATAGGATTTTTTCCTTTACATTCTTATTGCTACCACTCCCTGTCAAGTCCTCTAGATTCTTTTGTTCTTTCCTTTCCTTTTTTCCCCCTTTCCTTTCCTTCCTCCCCCTCTCCTTTCCTTCCTTCCTCTCCATTCTCGACCTGGTCTGCTATAAAAGCCTCTTCTTGTCGTTTTTATTCTGCTCCCCAATTCACTATATCCTACATATTAGGACTAATATTTCTGAAGTCCTCTTAGTTCTTAAGTGTATTGATACCTAGTGAGTGAATATTAGGTGGTGGGGATTGTTACTGAATCTGAAAGAATTTCTAATAATTAGAATTGCTTAATACATTAAATACCTTCTCACATGATGATCTAGTTGGGCCAGACCACTAATCATTATCCAACATAATATTTGTTATCCACACTTTCTACCTCTGCTTATGCCATTTTTTTTAACTTGGAATGTCTTTCTCCTCCTCCTCCCATCTCTACTTCTCTGCCTGTTGAGTATGAACCATATTCAAGAAGTAGTTTAAGGGGTGCCTGGGTGGCTCAGTGGGTTAAGCCTCTGCCTTCGGCTCAGGTCATGATCTTGGGGTCCTGGGATCAAGCCCCGCATCAGTCTCCCTGCTCAGCGGGGAGCCTCCTTCCCCCCTCTCTGTCTCTGCCTGCCTCTCTACCTACTTGTGATCTCTGTCTGTCAAATAAATAAATAAAATCTTTTAAAAAAAAGAAAAAGAAAAAAAAAGAAGTAGTTTAAATGACACCTCTTTCATGCAGCCCTCCCTAATTTCTCCTTCATGTTCCATAGCCAAAAGAATTTCTCCCTTCTTGGAACTCTCTTGACACTTTCTTGATTCTTTGTTTATGGTACTTACCTTATTCTGAAACCATTATTGCTATTTATTATCTCTTCTCCTCTACTAAAGTTTAAACTTTTTTTTTCAAATCTTTTTTTTAAGATTTTATTTATTTATTTGACAGAGAGAGAGACCACAAGTAGGTGGAGAGGCAGGCATAGAGAGAGGGGGAAGCAGGCTCCCTGCTGAGCAGAGAACCTGTTGCGGGGCTCGATCCCAGGACCCTGAGATCATGGCCTGAGCCGAAGGCAGAGGCTTTAACCCACTGAGCCACCCAGGCGCCCCAAGTTTAAACTTCTTGAAGGCTATGTTATCTGTCCCTTATTCTGCAAGAGTGTCATGCGTACAGGGGGCATCCATTATATTTAACTGAACTGCCATTGTGATCTCAGGGTTAGCCTTAACATTTAACTGAAAATCCCTATCTAAATGAGAGTTTCAGGTTAAGAAGGAAATTGTCAAACCTATTATCTGCCAATAATGCTATGAAATAGTATAATAAGGCAGTAATTTTTTAAATAGTCATGCTTTGGAAGTGCTCTGTCCAATAAACACGTGGTTGTATAAATTTAAATTGATCACAATTAAATGAAACTAAAAATTTGGTTCCTTGGTCGCAGTAGCCACATTTCAAGTGCTCGGTAGCCACATGTTGCTAATGATTACCATGCTGGAAAGTGCAGCTATAGAACATTTCCATTACTGTAGAAAGTTCTGTTGGGCCGTGACTTTATGCAACAATGGTTCTCTATGTTTATTTCCACCTAGAAACAAGTTTGCAAAGTCAACTGCTTCTATGGGTTTATGGAGAGTTATTCAGTTTCCTTCCCTCTTAGGATACAAATCACTTAATAACATTACAAGAATCACTTTGATTCACTTTGAGGGAGAAATGAGATATTTACACCACATGAAACACCAAAATTCTGATGAAATTTTGAAGGATAATTATAAGGACCTTGATCTTCCACATACAAATTGTACTAGAAATAACAGTAATTAGGGGTGCCTGGGTGACTCAGTTCGTTAAGTGTCAGACTCTTGATTTCAGCTCAGGTAACTTCTTGACTTAGGCTCAGGTCATGATCTCAGGGTCCTGGGACCTAGCCCGATGTGGTCTCTCTGCTCAGTGGGGAGTCTTCTTGTCTCCCTTTCCCTCTGCCCCTCCCCCTGCTCATATGTCTCGCATGTGCTCTCTCTCTCTGACTCAGTTACTAACTAAATAAATAAACTCTCTAAAAAAGAAGTAACACTAATTAAATACTGTAGTACTTGTGCAGAAGTAGACAGATCAATGTAACAGATCAAGTGTCTATTTCTTTTTTTTTTTAAATTAAATTTTTTATTTATTTTCAGCGTAACAGTATTCATGTTTTTTCACCACACCCAGTGCTCCATGCAATCTGTGCCCTCCCTAATACCTACCACCTGGTTCCCCTACCCTCCCACCCCGCCCCTTCAAAACCCTCAGGTTGTTTTTCAGAGTCCATAGTCTCTCATGGTTCACCTCCCCTTCCAATTTCCCTCAACTCCCTTCTCCTCTCCATCTACCCTTGTCCTCTATATTATTTGTTATGCTCCACCAATAAGTGAAACCATATGATACTTGACTTTCTCTGTTTGACTTATTTCACTCAGCATAATCTCTTCCAGTCCTGTCCATGTTGCTACAAAAGTTGGGTATTCGTCCTTTCTGATGGAGGCATAATACTCCATAGTGTATATGGACCACATCTTCCTTATCCATTCATCCGTTGAAGGGCATCTTGGTTCTTTCCACAGTTTGGCGACCGTGGCCATTGCTGCTATAAACATTGGGGTACAGATGGCCCTTCTTTTCACTACATCTGTATCTTTGGGGTAAATACCCAGCAGTGCAATTGCAGGGTCATAGGGAAGATCTATTTTTAATTTCCTGAGGAATCTCCACACTGTTCTCCAAAGTGGCTGCACCAGTTTGCATTCCCACCAACAGTGTAAGAGGGTTCCCCTTTCTCCACATCCTCTCCAACACACGTTGTTTCCTGTCTTGCTAATTTTGGCCATTCTAACTGGTGTAAGGTGGTATCTCAATGTGGTTTTGATTTGAATCTCCCTGATGGCTAGTGATGATGAACATTTTTTCATGTGTCTGGTAGCCATTTGTATGTCTTCATTGGAGAAGTGTCTGTTCATATCTTCTGCCCATTTTTTAATATGATTATCTGTTTTGTGTGTGTTGAGTTTGAGGAGTTCTTTATAGATCCTGGATATCAACCTTTTATCTGTACTGTCATTTGCAAATATCTCCCCCCATTTGGTGGGTTGCCTCTTTGTTTTGTTGAGGTTTCCTTTGCTGGGCAGAAGCTTTTGATCTTGATGAAGTCCCAAAAGTTCATCTTTGCCTTTGTTTCCTTCGCCTTTGGAGACATATCTTGAAAGAAGTTGCTGTGGCTGATATCAAAGAGGTTACTCCCTATGTTCTCCTCGAGGATTCTGATGGATTCCTGTCTCACGTTGAGGTCTTTTATCCATTTCGAGTTTATCTTTGTGTACGGTGTAAGAGAATGGTCAAGTTTCATTCTTCTACATATAGCTGTCCAGTTTTCCCAGCACCATTTATTGAAGAGACTGTCTTTTTTCCACTGGATAATTTTTCCTGTTTTGTCAAAGATTATTTGACCATAGAGTTGAGGGTCCATATCTGGCAAGGAAGAAGTCAAACTCTCTCTCTTTGCAGATGACATGATTCTTTATATGGAAAACCCAAAAGACTCCACCCCCAAACTACTAGAACTCATACAGCAATTCAGTAATGTATCAGGATACAAAGTCAATGTCCAGAAATCAGTGGCTTTCTTATACACTAACAATGAAAATACAGAAAGGCAAATTAGAGAATCGATTTCATTTGCTATAGCACCAAAAACCATAAGATACCTCGGAATAAACCTAACCAAAGAGGTTAAAGATCTGTACTCGAGGAACTACAGAACACTCCTAAAAGAAATTGAAGAAGACACAAAAAGATGGAAGACCATTCCATGCTCTTGGATGGGAAGAATAAACATCGTTAAAATGTCTATACTGCCCAGAGCAATCTATACTTTTAATGCCATTCCGATCAAAATTCCACCAGTATTTTCCAAAGAGCTGGAGCAAATAATCCTAAAATTTGTATGGAGTCAGAAGAGACCCCGAATTGCTAAGGAAATGTTGAAAAACAAAAATAAAACTGGTGGCATCACGTTACCTGATTTCTTTAAAAATAGGGGCCTATTTCCAAATATACTATGACTTTCAAGATAAAAAGCCATTTCAAACCTATGGACTGGGGGAAAAGATGGCTTTTTCAATAAATGTTATTAGGACAGGGCTAGTCATTTAAAGGGAAAATTAATAAACTGACATCTGTATTCACTATTTAGATCAAAGTTAATTCTATTTGGATTAAATACTTAAATGAAAAACTATAAAGATACTAGAAAATATTCTATATTTTAAAATATACATTTAGTATAATTTAACATATATTTATAATATTATAATTTTGAGGTTGAGGAGGATTTTCTAATCATTTTATGAAGACTAAAGATTTAAAGAAAAAGATTAATAAATTTTACCTTCAAAAAATCTGTATGGCAAAAAAAACAAACTAGGAAAAAAAATCTGTGTCCTATAACAAAGGGTAGATATTCTTAATATATAAATAACTCCTATACATCATTTAAAAAATAAATGTCCTAATAGAAAAATAGTGAAAAGTTATAAACAGAATAGTATTCTGGAATACCAATAGACAAAGTCACTTTGCAAGTAAACTAATAATTTTTATCTATCAAATTATAGAAGGTTTGAAAGATTAACAAAACATGGTGTTGGCAAGGCTGTAGGGAAATAGATGATTTAATCCACTATGTAAATTGGTACATTTCCAAAGGATTATTTGGCAATCTGTTTAAAAATATTACAATGTACATAGCTTCTATAATCTGGCAATTTCACTAAATTTTAGAATTTATCTTAAGAAGATAAATGAAAGTTCTAGAAGATATATACACAAGAATGTTCATTAACCTTTTGTTTATAGTTTAAAAAAGTGCTGAAAAAACCTAACTGGCTCTAATTGACTAGGTACATTGAGATGTGTCAGTTTAGCCAGTTACTACATATACATTAAAGATAATGTAAATATACGTTTATTGATATGAATATATATCATATATATAATTTAATGGAAAAAATAGGCTACAAAGGAGCATAATTCAATTTCTTTATACATCTATGTATTTCTGTATATGTGCACATAAGCTTATCAAATGTATAGAAAATTGTTCACAAAAATTTTAATTATAGATAGAAGGATTTGGGGTTTTCTTTTAAAAATGTGTTTTTAGTGGCGCCTGGGTGGCTCAGTGGGTTAAAGCCTCTGCCTTCAGGTCAGGTCATGATCCCAGGGTCCTGGGATTGAGCCCCGCCTCAGGCTCTCTGCTCAGCAGGGAGCCTGCTTCCTCCTCTCTCTCTGCCTGCCTCTCCGCCTACTTGTGATCTCTGCCTGTCAAATAAATAAAATCTTTAAAAAAAAAAGTGTTTTGAATTGTTTGTATTTTCAGTGAGAATGATAAAAGCATATATGATATGTGTAAAATGCTTATCTCTGTACACAGTACTCAAATATTCACTGAATTGTAGTAATTTTTATGCTTATATCATTTACAAGAGAAGCTGGTCAAATGCAAATTTCAGAAGGATTCAAGTGTTAAATGTAAAAAAAAGGAAAGTATATTATAACTGGAGTAAAATAAAAGTGACCTGGAAGGGCTTTCTAATAATAAAAATAAAGGAAGAAATAAGAAAAACCAATAGATCATTTAACTTAACATTGAAAATGTAGGGGCACCTGGGTGGCTCTGTCGTTAAGCATCTTTTTTTGGCTCAGGTCATGATTCCAGGGTCCTAGGATCGAGCCCCACAGGAAGCCTGCTTCTCCCTCTCCCACTCCCCCTGCTTGTGTTCCCTCTAGCTGTGTCTATCTCTGTCAAATAAATAAATAAAATCTTTAAAAAAGAAAAGAAAATATGTGTGTGTGTAAAATGTATAACAATAACATAAAGATAAATTAGGACGAATAATTGCAACATGTGATAGATTAAGGGCTGTTTACTGCAAAATAAAATTTTCCATCAGCTAACCACCTCCAAATAATAAAAGGTTATTTGAATTCTTATTTTTTATGTTATAAATACATACCTACATACAGTTATTACAGTATTTCAAATCTCAATTCTAATAACACCTACAGAATTTCTGGTGTTGTGGATTGGTTGGGAAAGGACCATACTTTCATGCAGGTTCAGAATATCCTAGCATAGATTTACCCTGGTCCCTAGTTCCCTATAGAACTATCTGTACAGGGAACAGTCCTGCCAGATCCAAAAATATAGCTGATTTTCCCCCTGCAACATTAGTTTTTTTACACTCAGAATCTTTGTCACCATTCTGGAGGAAAAAAAAAAATTGTATTAATAATCTGTGAACTTCCATTTAAGGGGATATTTATTTTTACTGTATCATCAAAATTTCATAAGAACATGAATATAAAAAAACAAAATTATATCACTGATTCTTTAAAGCGGTAGATTATGGATGAATCAGAAATGTTGTTTCTTCTGTTTTTCATAATTTCTTTTTTTAAAATTTCTTCTCATTGTTTATGCACCACACCCATGCTTCATGCAATACATGCCCTCCATAATACCCACCACCAGGCTCACCCAAACTCCCACCCCTCTCCCCTTCAAACCCTCAGTTTGTTTCTCATAATTTCTATTATATGGTCATATTCCTTTTTTTTCTTTTCAAATTCTTATTTATATTCTAGTTAATATGCAGGACAATATTGGTTTCAGGAGTAAAATTCAGTGATGCATCACATAGATACAACACCCAGTGCACATCATAACAAGGTCCCTCCTGTGGCACCTGGGTGGCTCAGTGGGTTAAGCCTCTGCCTTTGGCTCAGGTCATTATCTCAGGGTCCTGGGATTGAGCCCCACATCAGGCTCCCTGCTCAGAAGGGAGTCTGCTTCCCCCTTTCCCTCTGGCCATCTCCTGCTTGTTCTCTCTCTCTCTCTCTCAAATCAATAAGTAAAATATTAAAAAAAGACAAGTGCCCTCCTTAATAACCATCACCCATCTAGCCCATCCCCTTCCCCCTTTCCTTCCCTCCCTCCCTTCCTCCCATCCTCCCCTCCTCAGTTTGTTCCTGATCATTAAGAGTCTCTTATGGTTTGTTTCTCTCTCTCTTTCCTCCCCCCATACATTCAACTGTTTTGTTTATTTATTTTATTTTATTTATTTATTTGACAGACAGAGATCACAAGTAGGCAGAGAGGCAGGCAGAGAAAGGATAGCAGGCTCCCTGCTGAGCAGAAAGCCCGATGTGGGGCTCGATCCCAGGACCCTGGGATCATGACCTGAGCCGAAGGCAGAGGCTTTAACCCACTGAGCCACCCAGGTGCCCCACCCTGTGTCCTTTGATTGGAACATTTAGCCCACTTATCTTCAGAGTAACAGTTGAAAGATGTGAATTTAGTGACATTTTATTACTTGTAAAACCCCTGTTTCTGTATATTGTCTCTGTTTCTTTCTGGTGTATGTTACTCTTGATTCTTTTTTATTATTATTAATTTATTTGACACAGAGAGAGAGAGAGATCACAAGTAGGCAGAGAGGCAGGCAGAGAGAGAAAAGGTAGCAGGATTCCTGCTGAGCAGAGAGCCCGATGCGGGGCTCCATCCCAGAACCCTGAGATCATGACCTGAGCTGAAGGCAGTGGCTTAACCCACTGAGCCACCCAGGTGCCCCTCAACTGTTTTGTTTCTTAAATGCCACATATGAGTGAGATCATATTTTTGTTTATATGACTGACTGATTTTTGTTTAGCATACTACAACCTAGCTCCAACCATCTTGTTGCAAATGGCAAAATTTCAGTCATTTTGATGGCTGAATAATATTCCATTATATGTATACACACACACATGCACACATATACCACTTCTTTGTCCATTCATCAGTTGATGGACATTTGGGCTGTTTCCATAATTAGGCTATTGTTGATAATGCTGCTATAAACATTGGGGTGCATGTATGCCTTTGAACCTGTATTTTTATATCCTTTGGGTAAATACCTAATAGTGCAATTATTGGATCTTAGAGTAGTTCTATTTTTTTCATTCTGAGGAATCGCTACACTGTTTTCCAAAGTGGCTGCACTGGTTTGCATTCCCACCAATAGTGTAAGAATGGTCCTCTTTCTCAGCATCCTCACCAACACCACAACACCTGTTGTATCTATGTTGTTAATTTTAGTCATTCTGACAGGTGTGAGGTGGTATCTTGTTATGGTTTTGATTTGTATTTCCCTGATGATGAGTGATGTTGATAATCTTTTCCTGTGTCTGTTTGCCACCTGGATGTCCTCTTTGGAAAAATGTCTAGTCATGTCTTCTGCCCATTTATTGATTGGATTATTTGTTTTTTGGGGTGTTGAGTTTAATAAGTTTTTTATATATTTTGGATACTAACCCTTTATTAGATATGTCATTTGCAAATATCTTCTCCATTCCATAGGCTGCCTTTTAGTTTTGTTGATTATTTCCCTCACCACGCAGAAGATTGTTTATCTTGAGGAAGAATCAATAGTTCAATTTTTGCTTTTCTTTCTCTTGCCTCTGTTGCCATGTTTAGTAAGAAGTTTCTGAGGCTGAGACCAAAGGGGATGCTGCCTGTGTTCTTCTCTAGGATTTTTATGGTTTCCTGTGTCACATAAAGGTTTTTCATCCATTTTGAATTTATTTTTGTGTATGGTGTAAGAAAGTGCCCCAGTTTCATTCTTCTACATGTTGCTGTCCAGTTTTCCCAACACCATTTGTTAAAGATACTATCTTTTTCCCCTTGGATATTCTCCTGCTTTGTTGAAGATTAGTTAACTGTAGCATTGAAGGTTCATTTCTGAGTTCTCTATTCTGTTCCATTGGCCTATATGTCTGTTTTTGTGCCAGTACCATACTGTCTTGATGACTACAGCTTTGTAATAGAGCTTGAAGCCTGGAATCATGATGACTCCAGCTTTTCTTCTCTTTTTCAGGATTGCTTGGCTATTTAGGGTCTTTTGTGGTTCCATGCAAATTTTAGGATTATTGTTCTAGCTCTGTGATAGGAATTACATTAAATGCGTAGATTGCTTTGGGTATTACAGACATTTTAACAATGTTTGTTCTTCCAATCTATGAGCATGGAATCTTCCCATTTCTTTGTGTCCTCTTCAATTTCCTTCACAATGTTTTATAGTTTTTGGAGTACAGATTTGATTAGGTTTATTACTAGATATCTCACGGTTTTTGTGTCCTCTTTGTGTCCTCTTAAATTCCTTTCATAAGTGTTTTGTAGTTCTCAGAATACTGATTTGACTTTCATAAGTGTTTTGTAGTTCTCAGAATACTGATTTGGTTAGGTTTCTTACATTATCTTATGGTATTTGGTGTAATTGTAAATGGGATTGATTCCTTGAATTCTTTCTCTGCTGCTTCATTTTTGGTGTATAGAAATGCAACAAATTTCTGTGCATTGGTGTTATATCCTGCAACTTTGTTGAATTCATGTATCAGTTCCTTGCAAATGGATACCTCTTATTTCTTTTTGTTGTCTGATTGCTGAGGCTAAGACTTTCTGTACTATGTTAAATAGTAATGGTGAGAGCAGACATCCCTATCTTGTTCGTAACCATAGAGGAAAAGCTCTGTTTTTCCCCATGGAGAATGATTTTCACTGTGGGTCTTTCATATATGGTAAGGGGATGTTTGAAACTAACAAAGGACTCTTCTAGTTCTTGAATCAAACTCAGCATTAACAAGGCCACATCCTCAACTGAGGAAAGAAAGCCTGATCAGTGCCCACATTACCAGGGACAAAATATCTGCCTTCAGCTTTCTAGGATACAAAAAGTCTATTTCCTTGAAGTCTAATCCCAAGTTCTTTTCTAGTGCCATTTTTAATGGGTTGTTTAATGTTTTTTTTTCTCTTTTGACTTTTTAATACTTACTGGAAAAGACTAGTTTTTAAACTTTTTTGAACATTAATGTGATAAACATAAAATTAGGAAGACTAGTATATTGAATCCCATGTATCTATGACATAGCTTCAGCAATTATTTAATGGGTTGTTTGGATACTGAGTTTGAACCAGGGACTGTGACCAAAAATCTCATTTATATTAATTTGTATATAGCTATTGAAATGGTTGCTCTGGGATAAGAATTTAGCCCATCTACCTCCAGAACCTATGCATTTAAACATGACACAAAACTATGTATACATATATGTGCTAAAGTAATTTAGTTATTTTTTTTCCTGAATGCTGTTACGAGGTCATTTTTAGTTCCTTGTTGCAGATTTCAAATTTTCCACATTAGGATATGTTCCTTCTATATTCCCCATAAAATCCATAATATTAAAAATTGAATTAAAGCCTCAGATCGTACCATGGACATAACCTTTTCAACGCATATTTTTTTAAAGTGATCTGAGACATTAATAGTATGGCACATATTAATCAAAAGCCCAATTATTATTTGGTGGTGGTACTTGCAGCCTGTTGAAAGAAGTTAACTACATTTTTCAACTGAAAGAAGTAATGGGAACACCCCTGAACCTTTTGCTTCAGAACCTAAAATGTACAACTACTTCCAAGTTGAGCCTAGTGAGAAGTCTTGTGACCCTTTTGTGATATTTCTTCCCTTCTTTTTTTTTTTAAAGATTTTATTTATTTATTTGGCAGACAGAGATCACAAGTAGACAGAGAGGCAGGCAGAGGCGGGGGTGGGGGGGAAGCAGGCTCCCCGCTGAGCAGAGAGCCCGATGTGGGGCTCGATCCCAGGACCCCGAGATCATGACCTGAGCCGAAGGCAGAGGCTTAACCCACTGAGCCACCCAGGCGCCCCTATTTCTTCCCTTCTTATTCAGCCTAATCCTTATAGTGTGTTCCTCTTGCTAATGTCCCTATCTAATTCTAGATTCATCTTGTCACTAAACTGGTCCAGAAAACCTCTCATTCCTGGCTCAATTTAACCAGTGCTTTCTGTGCTGCAACTGTGACTGAATTAGAGAAAACCATACCTTTATCAGGACCAGTGCCACAACCAGTGCACAGTCTATAGCCTCATCTGGGTTCTTCAGAGCTGCTAGAAAGACTTTTTACATATCCCTATTCAGCTTTATCTACTATTGAATTTCCATGGTAGCTCTTCCAGATACTCACCACTCATCTCAAGCTATATTCCCCCATTCAAGCATATTCTCTCACCTTTTACTTCACTGTTAGACTTGACTTTCTAGCTCTATACTTGCATATGAGTGTGTGTACACCTCTCTCTTTTCTTTCATTCCCATACTCATCTAATTCTTAAGATTTTGTTCAAAGTAAATAATCCCACTGGATTCTCTATTTAGAGATTTCACATCCTTCATGATCCTCATAGGCAAATAGATTAATATTAGACAGTAAGAAGGAACCCCCCCCAACATTTTAACCAAAGAGGAAGAAGAATATAGATATACGTGGGCCAAAGTTTTCATGAAAGAAGTTGAGAGAGATTACTTTAAAAAAAAAAGATTTTATTTATTTGTGAGAGAGAAAGAGAGAGAGAGAGAGAGAGAGAGATCACAAAGAGGCAAAGAGGCAGGTGGAGAGGGAGCTGAGCAGAGAGCCCAGTGTAGGGCTTGATCCCAGGACCCTGAGATCATGACCTGAACAGAAGGCAGAGGCTTAACCCACTGAGCCACCCAGGCACCCCAACATTTAACTTTAACAAAAGTTAAAGAACTTTTGTTCTTTAATATCTTTAACTTTTTTTCTATCATCTGTCCTTCTTTTCCATTGAACCTTTCTGGGAAAATTCAGCCCCTGATCAACTTAACTGTCTATTGCTTCCACTCTTACACCTGAGCACAGTTGGAAAAAAATTCACGCAGCTGTGTAGATTGGTTTCACTTATAAATTCATGACCTCTCACCTCATTTGAACCCTCAATGTTACCTAGATATTCTGTGTTCACTAATGACATCTTTCCCTCAAGCTCCAAATTGGCTATTTCAAACTTTCTTTCCAACTACCTCCTCACTCACTCAGCAGATGACAATATTATGTTTCCTATAAAAACAGAAATCAAATGAAAGCTCCCTCAAGCAAAAATGAGACAATTATTAACACCAGGGAAAACAAAAACTTGTACAAGAAAGGAAATTAAATTATACTATTTAGTTAGAAATAAATATTCCTAATAGTATAAATCTATGGTATAGGTGAATTTGAAGAATTGAGGGAGGGTAACTGGTCATTCTCTTCCATAATAGGAACTCAATAGATAATATAGATAATATATAATATTGGCTAATTAAGAAGTAAAACTATGGGCATATTATTTGTAAACATGGAGATGAACAGGGGCACTTGGGTGGCTCAGTCAGTTAGGCATCCAACTCTTGATTTTGGCTCAGGTCTTGAATTTAGGGTCATGAAATCAAGCCTTGTGTGGGGGTCTGAGCTCAGCAAGGAGTCCACTTGAGATTTTTTTTCCCCCTCTGCCCCTCCCCTATGTGCTCGCTCTCTCTCTCTCTCTCTTTCTCTCTCAAAAAAATAATAATGAATAGGTAAATCTTTAAAAAAAAATACATGGAGATAAATAAGGGAGGAAACAGCTTAAAAAGTTCAAAGTTTTCATTAGGAGGAAGTACTCAGGAGGAGGGAGCAGAGGACTGCTATTTTATGTTAATAAGTCTTGTAGTATTATATAACTATTACTTTGAAAAAAACATTTTCAGAATGTTAAGGTGAACTCTTGTGTGGCACCTTGGAGGCAGTAGGCTGTTTTAGGATGAAGCTGAACATCTCTTTACCAGCTTCTGGCTGCCAGAAACTCATTGAAGTGGACAAAGAGAGCAAACTTCATACCTTTTATGAGAAGTATATAACCATAGAAGTTGCTGATGATGATCTGGGTGAAAGATGGAAGGGTTACATGGTCTGAATTGGTGGTAGCAATGACAAATAAGGCTTCTTCATGAGACAGGGTGTCTTGTCCCATGGCCATGTTCACCTGCTGCTAAGGGCCATTCCTGCTACAGATCAAGAAGGACTAGAGTAAGAAAGCAAAAATCTGTTTGTGGTTGCATTGTGGGTGGCAATCTCAGTGTTCTCAACTTGGTCATTGTGGAAAAGGGGGCAAAGGATATTCCTGGAAACACTGATACTACTGTGCCTCATCACCTGGAGCACAAAAGGCCTAGTAGAATCTACAAACTTTTCAGTTTCTCTAAAGATGATGTCCACCAGTATGTTGTGAGAAGGCCTCTAAACAA
Source organism: Martes martes (assembly GCF_963455335.1). Lineage (NCBI taxonomy): Eukaryota > Metazoa > Chordata > Mammalia > Carnivora > Mustelidae > Martes > Martes martes. The sequence goes on from NC_137897.1 coordinate 79,744,199, forward strand.
AGAAGGTAAGAGACCTATAACCAAAGTGCCCAATTCTGCATCTTATTACTCCACATGTCCTCTAAAACAAATGTCTGTACATTGCTCTGAAGAAACAGAATACTAATAAGGGAGAGACTGCAGAATATACTGAACTTCAGACTAAGAGAATGAAAGAGGCCAAAGAAAAATGTGAGGAACATATTGCCAAGAGATGGAGGCTGTCTTCTTTGAGAGCTTCTACCTCTAAGTCCAAGTCCAGTCAAAAATGACATTTTCCTAAGAGTAACATATAAATAATACCAGATATAAGAAAATATATAATTAAGTTGCAGAGAAATGAGGAGGGTATGATTCATGGTAATGGGTTTGAGTGAGTGTATCTTTTTGATAGGTATATCAACTTTCACTTAGAAAAATTTCCACTACCTTTTACTCATGGCTGAAGTTCACCTACTTTATGATTTCCCTCTGATAGAAAACTTGGCAGAAACTGTTTTCTAAAAAGAACTGGCTCCTTTAAATAGATCACAGTGGGTGTACAGAGCGGCTTCAGAACCTTGGATAGGAAATGTCACTACACAGCTTCTTTGGCCACCAAAAGCCCATGGTTGGAGACAGTTTTCCAGTTAGGCTCTTTTTCAACATTTGGGTCAGGAATGACAGAGACCTTCTTCCTGGGTCTGATATTTTCTTCTTGGGCCTTATATTTGTTACTTTATACTGTTAGCAAACACTTCCAAAATATCTGGTTCACACAGGACCAAACTTAAAAAAAAAAAAGATGGCTATTGAGCATTTAAGGTGTGTCACACTGACACTTATAGAGCAAGTCTGTGAGAGAAGTATATATTCACAGGGGAACTATGGGGATGTAATAAAGAGGGTGCTCAAGGTAATGAAAAGTGCTGTATTGGGATTCATAACCTCAGCTCCCTGTTACTCTATCTCTACCATACCCTGTGACCTTGAGCATGTAACTTCCCCATGCTTGTTCTAAATTTCCTCCTTTATAGAATGAGAAGGTTGGACTAAATAATTCTCCAACTATAGAATGCACTGGAATTACTTGGGATGCTTATTACAAAAGCAGCTTCCTGTGGAATCTCCCCCAAAAGTTACTGAATTAATCTCTGGAAGTTGGGGGGGGTCACTGAAATATATACTTTTAACACGTTCCTTTGGTGGTTCTGATACATGTGGGTCTTGAAGCACAATTGAATGAATGAATCCAGGGCTCCATGTTGTTTTCCAGCCCTAACATTTTATGACCTAGTATCCAGGTAGATACTAGGTGGATAAAGATGTGATTGAAAGAGGAAACAGGGGTTGAAGGACAGATTTCTCTCATTCATTAATTCACTGAATCAGGAAATATTTAAGTGTCTATTATGTACATATTGAACAGCTATTATCTGGTTTTTCTGTATCTGTTTTATTAATTTTTGGTGACGGGAAGGAATTGGGGAATAAATAACGGTGTCTTTTAATATCTGGACCAGTGCTTAGTGGTGTGCACATTTAGAAACTAATGTAAGAGTTATTCACAGTAACTAAAAAGTGAAAATGACCCAAATGTCCATTAACTGATGAATAGATAAACAAATTGTGGTATATACTTATAATGGAATATTATTCATCAATAAAAAAGAATGCAATACAGATACTTTCTACAAAATGGGTGGGATTTAAAAACAATTATACTAAGTGAAGGAACCTGGATACAGAATCCCATGTATTATATAATTCCATTTATATGAAGTGCTCAGAATTGGAAAATCAATAGAGATAATTATATTAGTGGTGGTCTAGAACTGAGCTTGGGGCATGAAGTTGGGTCAATGGGGAGTAACTTTTAATTGGTATGAAATTCTTTTTGGAGTGAAAAAAAATGTCTAAAATTGATTGTATTGATGATTGAACAAATGTGTGAATATACTAGAAACCATTGACTTGTACATTTTAAATGGGTGAATTTATGATATGTCACCTATATCTCAATTACATATATATTTTGTGTATAATATGAAGCTGGAAGATTATTTATTGCCTGTTCATCAAGTTGGAAGAAAGTATACCAACTCTTAATATGAATGGAAAATCAAACTCATGCTTGTTTTATCCGTCTCTTTTTTTATGCACACACATTTTAAATCACTTTTTGTTCCCCATTTCAGATATGTTTTAGGGGTCCATCCTGTGGGCTTTAGTTGGATACTTTGAAGCAATTTGTTAGTCAATATAGTATATAAATCTTTGTTGCATTTGCTTTAATTAAATTTAAACATTTTTGTCCACTAACAATCCACAGCAGCTGGTATGGTTGTTCTTGGCCTTGCCTGCTTTTATAGTGGTGTAAATAGTGGCAGTGTGCATGCCTTGAAAAGAGATATCAAAATAAATAGGATGCCCCTAATGTATTGTTTGGGTAGAAAAAAGTGTACTTTAGATCAAATAAAATATTCCAAGTCTATTCTTCAATTCTTTCTTCCCAGGGTACCGATCAACACCTCAAGAAGAGTTTGGGTATTTTTACATTCTATTCTTTATTCTGGAATATAAGTCTTAGTGTCATGGGAGATGACCATTGTTTCTCTGTTACAGTGTATCAACTCCTCAAGACTATGGCATCTCTTTTTCATCTTTGTGTTCCCAGCAATTAGTGTGTGGCACCTATTGAGTTCTTACTGGATGTTTGTATAATAAAAGAATGTTTTCTGCGATGTTTCTTTTGGGCATCTAGAGAGGTCCTAGCTAGTCTCCTTCATGCAAATAGGATTCTGGGGTTGCTTTGGATCCCAGTGTTGCTGAAGTGAATATGCGGATTCAGCTCCTTGCTATATAAACACAGGCATGCAGCACATGAATTTTCAAATGCTTAAATATTAATCTCATGCCAAAACCTATTAACTAATAGCTGGTCTATAAACCATGTGAAAAGATTAGAAGCATCTATGAAAGTGTCCTCTCCATCACAAACCATTGCAGAATATAGATTGAAATCTAATCTAATTTTGCTCAGTTTCAACTCTCCTATCATTTTTATTAGTCTCACAGTTAAAGCTATTCAGGGGGCCCACACAGCAGTGAAAAGATTGGCTTAGCCACTTATGTGCCCAGCATTTCTAAATGGCTTAGAGCCTTCTTAATAAAGATCATAATTTGAACCTTTTGCTCTTTTTGCTTCTGAAAATTTGAACAATTGGAAATTGGAAGTAAATTCATATGTCTTTGGGCTAATCAGAAATCGAAGCCCAGAAACCCACTTGCTGGGTTTTGGAGAGCACGTGCAAATTGTTGGTTATACTTGGAGATGCATAATTGAAAACACTTTTACATTTGTATAGCACTTTAAAACTTTTATAGCCCTTATATATCAAATATTTCATTTGAACCTCAGAACAGCCCTTCACAATAAACCAGAGCATGGTACTAAAATCATGGGGCTCAAAGGCATTTAAAAACAAGGAGTTTAACTGTCCAGCCCACTTGGCAGGTGTCAAAACTGAGACACATAAAAGGTCACTGGTTAGCTCAAGATGGTATTGTAGGTTTTCCTATGTGAGACATTCACTTTCTAAATGTCTATTGACACTTAGAGGTAGAAATTATCATTGAAATCACTGTAGTGCTCAAGGTTGGCAGGAAGGATTAGAACCTGGAAGTTCCTGCCTTGGGGTCCTACACACAGACTTCTCTCTCCCTCAGTACATTTTATACACATCAGTTTGACTTTTTCCTATCATTGACTTTACTATAATCCTCTAAATATATATACCTCCTGCAGCCTCCAAAGCAGTTAAACTCCCATCAGTGGACATAAAATTTCTTGGTCTGACAATCTTACTTTTATGTTGCCTTCAGTATTTCAGGTTACCTGAGGTACCATATTGATTAAGCTACATTCTGGAGAACTAAATATATGTAGAATATTATATGGCTCCCCTACTGAACACAAAACTGTAAATTAATGGATCTCTCTTGCTGACATCGTAAAGTATGCAGACCTGAAGTACAGCTGTAATATTCCTTGCAGGACCATGTATTTTACTTGTAATGTCTGTAAAATGAATGGTTGTTCAAATGTAGAAGCTATGACAAAACACGGGTGTTTATATAGAAGGTGACACAGTGGAAGAAGGATTTCAGTGAAGACATGTAAGGTGAGAGGCCAAAAGGGCTGGGGAAAGAAAACAATAAAGTGGACCAGTGGCAGGGCAACTTTCTAGTGTGGAGGTCACAGCAAAATTCAATCAGTACTTCAAACCTGAATATGGTTAGAGGTGATATAAATATGTTTTTCTTGTTTTTCCATTGGTGTTTCATGGTTTTCTGTGATATCATATATAACTGAAACCATGGCAGAAGAGTAGAGCTAGGTAGTTTGGGAGATTAATTAGAAATGCTGCACATCACAAGGCATTTATAAATAGGGAGGTAGAGAGAGATTCTATTACAAATAGTCCTGAAAGTAGTACAGAATGAACCCTAGTTTGGGATAAGTGGGCTAAAGTAGGTGTTGATGCCATATATTTTTTCCCTCTTGCTCTTTTGGCTTCTCCCTCCAAATCTCCTCAATAGATTTTTCTGCCTTTAAAATACTCCCCTTACGCCCACCCTGACCTAAGTTTCAAGAAACAAGTATCTCAGGTCAGTATTTTGAGGGATGTTTCTTAAATTAGTCTAAATTTCCAATGTATTCAGGTCCTCCCAGTTATTAAGTTATTGCTACTAAACTAAACTGCTGTTGGGACTGTGAAATTTCATCTCCTGCAGTTGCCAGCTGCAAGATCACCAAAAAACTTAAATGAACACCCACAAGAATTTTCTTTGGGCTGTAAAGTCAAGCGTCTTGGTTATCATGTAAGCATTAATTTTTAATGCTTTAATTTGACCCAAAGTATTTTGTTGTCTATGATGGGCTTCCCACTTCTTTTGCTTTGGAAAAATCTGGAGTCTAAGTCTAAGCATTTTTCATTTAATTCTAAAAGCAATTTTCTGTGTTTTTCTGTTAAGTAGGACTGAAAGCATTTGACTAAGAACCTTGTGTACCTCTTTTTTTTAGCTGCTGTTCTCTTCACTCATGATTTAATCCTTCTTAGGTTATTGAGAAGCAGCTCCCCAATTCTAAACACAGTGAAGGGAAGGGCAGCATCCTTTCAGGCTCTGTAAACCTTGCCATGTGAAACTATCAGAGCACTTTTAAAATGTCCCTGGGGCACATAGGTGGCATAGTTGGTTAAGTATCTGGCTCTTCGTTTTGGCTCAGGTCCTGATCTCAGGGATGTGAGATCAAGACCTGCCTTGGCCTCCATACTCAGTGTGGAGTCTGCTTAGATTCTCTCTCTGTCTCTCTCTGCTCTGCCCACTTCTTAAAAAATAAATCTTAAATACAATAAAATGTGGTGTCCCTGAAAGGACTTGAAATCTATCTCTAGGGCAGAAATACTCTGACAGGAATGCACCACTGCAGGATCATCACTTACTAGCTCTGTGATTCTAGGCAAGTCACTTAAGTTCTGTGAGCCTGCCTTAGTTATTGTCTATGCACATTGAGAAATAATGGTTCTTAATGTTGAAGAGTTGTTGTGGGGAATAAATGAGGTAGTGAATAGAAAGGATTTAGGACTGCAGCTGGTCTTCTAGCATCTCATTAGCAATCCTCTATTATGACCACCACAGATGCCCAGGTCTATCCCCAGAAGAGATTTTGACTCAGTAGGCCTGGAGCTGTGGCACAGGCATGTGAATTTTAACAAAGGTTCTTGCGGATTCCAATGGCTATCCATAAAGAACTGCTATAGTTAGTGATTCTCAGACTTTACTGTGTATTAAAATCACCCGGGGGTAGGAAACTTATTATAAAATGAAACTCTGAGCCCCATCTATAGAAATTGTGCTACTACTCTAGGTCTGATGGGAGGGCCCAGGAGTGTGCATTTTAATTAGAACTCTAGGTGATTTGAATGCAGGTGGTCTGCAAGAGCACCCTTTGGGAAGCATGGCTATAGAGGATTCGTATTAGCTCTGTTATGGACTGAATGCTTATGTTTCCTTCCCACCCAATTTGTAAGTTGAAACTCTAACACCCAGTCTGATGGTAATGGGAAGTGGGGACTTTGGGAGGTAATTAGGTTTAGATGATTTCTAAGAGTAGAGATAGGGGCCCCATGATGGGATTCATGCCCTTATGAGAAGGGGTAGAAAGACAAGAGCTCTAGTGAGTGCACATCCACTCTTTCTCTCACTCTCTTCACCATGTGAGGACACGGGGAGAAGGCCATTGTCCATAAGCCAAGAAGAGGATACTCTCATCAGAAACCTTATCTGCTGGCACCTTGATTTGGAACTTGTCAGCCTCTAGTACTCTGATAACTAAATTGTTTAAAATTGTTTAAACCACCTAGTCTATGGTAGCTTTTAGTGATAGCCCAAGCCAAATAAGACACATACCCCTTCTTCACTGCATTTGCCTATAGCCATAAACTTTTAAGATTGCCAAGCTATTATTTTTTAATTAATTTATTTATTTTAGAGGGAGAGAGAGAAGGGGGAGAGGCAGAGGGAGAGAGTCCCAAGCAGTTTCCCCGCTGAGCATAGAACACAACGCATGACTCCATCCAGCACACCGAGGTCATGACCTAAGTTGAAACCAAGAGTAGGTTAACTGACTAAGACACCCAGGCACCCCACCAATGTTCTATTGAAATGGCCCACACCACACAGGCAATGCTGCTGACTCACTTTCAGTGGAACAAAATGCACAAGCTATAAAGTATTTTTTGTCATAGGAATTAGCACAGAAATGCATCCTCTAACCAACAGCCTATAATTGTAAGCGGATGGCAAGGGGTGTAGTCTGTAGCCATAGAATGAAAAAAGCCAATTAACCATGTGGGAAGAGAATGTCTAACAGTAGAAATTATACCATTGACCATTGGTTCATTAGCATTGTTGTCCTTATCAATTGAGCTTCCCAGTCAAATAGCCAGGAGAAAACCATAGGAAAAAGGAAGTGGGAGTTTATACTAGCCATTCATTATATGGTGCTTAATGAGCCTGGTGACTTTTTTTTTTATTTTTTTTAAGTGACAAAATGTTTTATTTGATTCCTTTTAAGTACATTTTTATTCTATCATACCTGAAAAGAGAAAAATGAGGGCTTTGAGGAATTTTGAATCCTCATTTATCATTTGCCCATGCTGCATGACATCTGCTCTACTTATCGTAGAAATGGAACTTTCCATTCATAGTGATTTCTAGGTCTCTATAGCATTTTGAAAACCCACTAACTACAAGGATCCACATGGTTTAATACCTGCTCCCTACAAACACATACCCTACTTAGGCTTCTTGTCTTCGTTACTTCTTGACCACTGTTTCTTTTCAGGTCAGTGGAACCTCTGAACTTTCTGAGAAATGTGTAAAAGGCTACAGTTTGTGAAGTTATTTGTCCTCTACTTATAAATTCTTGTGGTTTAGGCCATATCCAGGATCAGCCCTTGTGTTAGTGCTAGGAATTGAAAATAAGGGAAAAGCATTCTTGAAAGTCCATCTTTTTGAAATGCAGCAGAAATCCTCAGTCTTATACTTACTTCTGGAACCTAGAAACCTAAATTAACTTAGATCCTCATAAGTTTTATTCACTCTCAGGGTTTTCAAGTGTTTCAGGGAAATTTGTTTGGAGGTTTAGAGAATTAACTGTTGCTTCTAAAATGTGATTTATTTTGAATAGTATACTAAACAAAGTTCAGTGAATTAGATTAGATTAATGATAGGCAGCTTCATGGAGACAAATATGTTATTTATTTCACCAGGTCTCTGTATTTCTTAAGTCCTTTGGAGTATTGGGTTCTAAATATTGTTCACTTGTAGCTTTCAGAAAGCAGTGAAACTTGCTCTCTCAGTGCTTGTATGTTTGCTTTGGGGCAATCATATTTCTTGAGCTATGCATTCAATTTTAGTCTTAAGAGGGGAGGGAAAATACTCTTTCTAAGACATGATTTCTATAAATAGAGATTAAAGGCATGTAATTTTTTTATATGGTGCAATATAGCTGTTCACAGTCTGCCTTTTGGAGGTACTGAGAAATCACTCCAAGGTTAGTTTTATATTTTTGTGCCATATGGACATAACCTCATCTCTTAATACCACTTGATTTTTTAAAAAAATATTTCAAGTTTTTATTTAAATTGTAGTTAATTAACATATAGTATAATATTGGTTTCAGGAATAGAATTTAATGATTGATCGCTTATGTATAACGCCCAGTGTTCATCATAACAACTGCCTTCCTTAATACCAATCACCCATTTAATCCATAACCTTACCACCTCCCCTTTAGTAATCCTCAGTTTGTTTCCTATAGTTAAGAGTCTCTTATGGTTTGCCTCCCTCACTTTTTTTTTCTTTCCCCTATGTTCATCTGCTTTGTTTCCTAAGTTCCACATATGAGTGAAATCATATGGTATTTGTCTGTCTCTGACTTATTTCACTTAGCGTAATATACTCTAGCTCCATCCACGTTGTTGTAAATGCCAAGATTTCATTCTTTTTATGGCTGAGTAATATCCCATGGTGTATATATATGTATACATGTACGTATATACACACACACATATACCACTTCTTTATCCATTTATCAGTCGATGGACATTTGGGCTCTTTCCATAATTTGGCTACTGTTGATAATATTGCTATAAGCATCAGGGTGCATGTGCCCCTTCAAATCAGTATTTTTGTATCCTTTGTGTAAATACCTATTAGTGCAATTGCTAAGTCATAGGGTAGCTCTATTTTTAACTTCTCGAGGAAACTCCATACTGTTTTCCAGAGTGGCAATACCACTCTGGAAATACTTTTGTACCCACCAAAAGTATAAGAGGGTTCCCCTTTCTCCCCATCCTCACCTGTCATTTCTTGTGTTGTTAATTTTAGCCATTTTGACAAATGTGAAGTAGTATCTCACTGTACTTTTGATTTATATTTCCCTGATGTGAGTGATGTTGAGCATCTTTTCATGTGTCTGTTGGCCATCTGTATGTCTTCTTTGGTTTTATGAAATCTTTTCTGCTTTGTGACATGGAAGGTTTCTTTTGGTAATAGTAAAAAATGTTTGTGTAAAAACTTAAAAGAGGGATAATATCTTCAGTAAAGGCAAACTATTAGCAATTACAATGAACCAAGGTACATCCTATAGCTTAAAAGACTTAAAAGTTTTAACAAGAGTGAAAAAGAAAAAGAAAAAGAAAAAGAACTTGACACACTTTGTGTTATGGAAGTGAACCACTTGTTTGTCCCAATAAGACCTTCTCCTTTGAGACCAGTTATCAGAGTCAGCCTTTATTCCTAGAGTGAAATAGTCACTGAAAATTTAAGAAGTTATCATTTGTTCACTAAGAATGAAAACAGGAGGCTTTATTTTAAATAAATTTTTAGCATCAACAATAAAAAGATAAGTAAATTTTAATTAATATACTAGTTACTGTCTTTACCATCCATATTAGCCTGAGTTGGGTCTTTATCCTTGACATACTTATCAGACTAATTTTTCATATTTTACCACAAGGCTTTTGATAGTGCTCATCTGAAAATCATCATTTCTTGAATGAATGAATCTTTTATTCTTGTCTAGATGGAACATTCTCAAAAAGATGATGGGAGCTCTAAATCATATCCCCTCTTCCTCCATCTAAATAGAATTAAAACTTGTACTGCAATGATCAGGAAAAGGACACTAGTATATGAGTTTCTTATGTTTTTTTTTTTAATATAACACTTATCAGGAGAGATAGACTATGATCTGAATCTCAACATGACCAAGTGTGTCAAAACAGTGCTGGGATGTGTGTCAGGAGACTTGAGTTCCAGGCTGGACTCTCTCACTGTGTCATTTCACACAGATTTTTTTGACCTCCATTTTCTGACTTGTTTTCAAAGAGTTGGATGGTATAAATGACTACTCGGTTCCTTCACAGTTAAAGCCCACGATTCTGTGCTTTAAATTCCTACATATGAGATTATTTTGTTCCCTCAATTTGTTCATGCCCCTTCCTTGCATCCCATTGAGTATTTTTAACATATATGTGATGGAACACATCGACATCTATTCTGGAAAAATAGTCCCAGACCAGGAAATTTTCCATAATACTACTGATTTCTAAGAATGTAGGACCTTTTTGCATCCTGTTACCAGGAAGGACATACATAAAAGGAAAATAGGTATTTTTACAGGCTACTAGACAAATGTCTGAAATTATTCTGTATACCTAGAAAGAATCTTACCTTCTTTCCTCTTTGCTCTATGAGTTGAGGCAGTCTGGTTGATCTGCTTCCATTCCTTTGACTTTACAAATGTTTAGGAAAACACAAAATGTATTATTATTGGGCTAACTTTAAATAGCAAAGAAGGAGAGGCTTAAATATCTGTATCTTCCCACCCTCTTCAACTTCTATCACCAAGAAAAAACTGAACACAAAAAGAACAAGCACTACAGTGAACATACAGAATATACCATGGCCTGTCAGATTATTTCCATATTTTTCCTGGCTGTAAGTCACAAGTCATTTTGATACAAATAGTACTTGTGAATAAACCATATAAAATACTCACCAAGCTACATGAAAACTGTCCATGGAAGTGACAACTTGCTGTCATGAATGATGAAAAATCCCTTGCATAAAAGGCAATTGTGTTGATTGTAGAAAATGAAATGAGCTTTCCTAGGTTTCTTCTTTATCTGAGGGTACTTTTTTAAACAGGAAAGCTCCGATACAGTGATGTTAGGCCATATATTTCATTTCAGCTTTCATTTACAGTTGTCATTGTTGCGGGGAAAAACATTTTAATCAGTTTCTGCATGAAGGTCAGATAAAACTATGAACAAAAGTAATTTCTTTATGATAATATCAAAACAGAAGCATTGCTACACTTAAATTATGAAGCATATTTCTCTTATCTGCAATACAATTGTGTGTATGACTTAATAGAATCTGAGAGTATCTTTTATTTATGCTATTGGTAAGTTCATGAAATTCTCTTCTCTTTGACGCCTGAGGTTCTGATATCGGCTAAGAATGAGATCAGATAATATTATATCATGGGTATAAGCTAAGTTATTTTTAAAGGCAGTATGGGAATTATTTCAGGTCTTTTGGGTTTTGTTTAATAAACTGAAGTTGTATTGACACTTTTTGTGCCTAAAAAGACATCATATGATTTTTAAAAAATGCCCCTGGTGTGTGTGAGTGTGTGTGTATTATTTGAGGTAACACAGTGGGGCAGAAGTATTCATATTAAAAATGAATTCAATTCAAAATGAATAAAAATTCATATTAAAAATGTTATGTGGTTTTTGAGTGTAAAAAGACACCCATTTAGTATATATGAACACAAGTTGCTTGAATACATCTTCCTGTTATCAACCTCCACCAACACAGGTCTTATCAGTTGCCTGCAAATGGAAATTTGAGACTGTCCACTCCCAGAGGATAGAAAATTGATTATAGCTGCAAGTGCAGAATACTGACCAAAAACCTTTAGGAACACAATGTAGAGCTAGGTGATATACATTGATAATTTAATGCATACACACACTCTTTCACATTCCCCAATACCCTTTCCAACATTTTAAGAAGTTCCACTAATTAGGCTGCAGAGTAAAGCACAAAAAGAGTTAAACATTGCTCAGGAAGTCACAGAAATTGTGTTACTTTCAAGAATTTAACCTGGGAGACTTTTCTCCACTTTATTCTTACACTGTAACCACAAGGTACTTGCCCAGACCCTTAAATTCTTCTCCATATCTTTGTGAAGCTATATATGCTTCAGAGGTAAGAAACATTGCCAGTTCCATTTTGGGAGTCTCCTTTTGAAGCACTGTAACTACTTATTTCACTAGTGGGACTGCTGGGGAAAAATAACATTTACTCTTTTATGAACATTTCTAGGATTATATAGAGAGAAAATAATATTTTAAATGTTTTTTAGCCACTGAAACATGATGTGACAATCAAGCAACTCCTGTCTCCCTGTGATATCTAAATGTGATTCAGACTCATCTCAATAATTCCAGGTGGGTTCTGTGAATCACATTGGTCAAAAGAAAAGATTAATAATGTGGACAAAACATTAGCTGCCTTTAATATCTAGTTGAAATCCCCAAGAAACAGAATTATTGTCTTTTAACATCTGTAGGGGTATTGACATTTATAATATTAAATTGTCAAGCCTCTGGGCCACTTTACTTTAAAGCTTCTTAATCTGCTTTGACCAAACAATTTAAAAAGGAATTGTTAGCATTCTGGCATCTGGTGGCATGTAGAAAGATTTTAAAGTATTTTCAACTTGCCTTTGAGGATAAAATAAAATGATTTAAAAAAACATATTGGGGATACTTTCATATCTTGGCTATTACAAATAATGCTTCAATAAATATAAGGGCACATATACCTTTTCAAATTAATGTTTTAGTTTTCTTTGTATAGATATCCAGTTGTGGAAATACTGGATCATATGACAATTCTATTTTTAATTTTTTGAGGTGTTTCCATACTGTTTTCTACAGTGGCTGCACCAATTTTCATTCCTACCAACAGGACATGAGGGTTCCTTTTTCCACACACATTGCCAACATTTGCCATTTCTTTTTATTTTAGCCATTCTGACAGATGTAAAGTAATATCTCATGTGGTTTTGATATGCATTTTCTGATGATGAGTGATGTTGGGCATCATTTTATGTGTCTGTTGGTCAACTCTATATCATCTTTGGAAAAATGTCTATTTGGGTCCTCTACCCATTTCTTTAATGTTTCAAGTTTTTATTTAAATTCTAGATAGTTGGATGGCTGGGTGATGGACTTTGGGGTGGGTATGTGCTAGTGTGAGTGCTGTGAATTGTATAAGACTGATGATTCACAGGCCTGTACCCCTGAAACAAATATACATTATATGTTAATTTAAAAAATGAAATCTAGTTAGTTAACATATAGTGTAGTATTAGTTTCAGGAGTAGGATTTAGTGATTCATCACTTACATATAATGCCAATGCTCATCACAAGTACCCTCCTTAATACCCATCACCCATTTAGCCCATGACCACACCTCCTATCTCCTCCAGCAGCCCTTAGCTTGTTCTCTATAGTTAAGTCTCTTTTATAGTTTGCCTCCCCCTCTTTTTCTTTCTCTTATGTTCATCTGTTCAGTTTCTTAAATTCCACATATGAGTGAAATCATATGGTATTTTTCTTTCTCTGACTGACTTATTTTGCTTAGCATTAAACAATTTAGCTCCATCTATGTTATCACAAATGGCAAGATCCCATCATTTTTTATGGCTGAGAAATATTCCTCTGTGTGCGTGTGTTTGTGTGTGTGTGTTTGCGCACGTGCGTGTGCACGTATGTGTACACTACTTCCTTTTTACCCATTTATCAGTAGATGGACATTTGGGTTCTTTCCATAATTTGGCTATTGTTGATAATGCAGCTATAAGCATCAAGGTACATATGCCCCTTCAAGTCAGGGTTTTTGTATCTTTTGGGTAAATACCTACAAGTGAAGTTGCTGGATCATAGGTAGTTCTATTTTTACCATTCAGAGGAAACTCCACACTGTTTTCCGGAGTGGCTTTACCAGTTTGCATTCCTACCAACAGTGTAAGAGTATTCCCCTTTCTCTGCTCCTCACCAAAACCAGTCATATCTTGCATTGTCAATTTTAGACATTCTGACAGATGTAAGGTGTATCTCATTGTAGTTTTGATTTATATTTCCCTGATGATGTGTGATATTGAGCATCTTCTCATGTGTTACAATTACTATGTCTTCTTTGGAAAAATGTCCATTCATGTCTTCTGCCCATTTCTTGACTGGATTTTTTTTTGTTTTGTTTTTTGGGGGGTATTAAGTTTGATAAGTTCTTCATAGATTTTAGATACTAACCGTTTATCAGATATGTCATTTGCAAATATATTCTCCCATTCTGAAGGTTTCCTTTTAGTTTTGTTGATTGTTTCCTTTGCTATGCAGAAGATTTTTATCTTGATGAAGTCCCAATAGTTCATTTTTTCATTTTTAAAAAAAAATTATTGAATTTTTATTTACAACTTACCACAATATATATATTTTTAAACTGCATTTCCCACAATAAAAATATTAGAAGAGGAGTAGTACTTCACACTTTTATAATTTTTTAAATATTTTTAATTAACATATAATGTATTATTTGTTTCAGGGGTACAGTTATGTGATTCATCAGTCTTGCACAAACCAGAGCACTCACCGTACCACATACCCTCCCCAAGGTCTATCACCCAGCTACCCCATCCCTCCCAATTCCCTTCACTCCAACAACCGTCAGTTTGATTCCTGAGATTGAGTACCTTATGGTTGGTCTCCCTCTCTGGTTTCATCTTGTTTCATTTTTCCTTCCCTTCCCCTATGATCCTCCATCTTGTTTCTCACATTCCTCATATCAGTGAGATCATATGATAATTGTCTTTCTCTGATTAACTTATTTCACTTAGCATAATACCCTCTAGTTCCATCTACATTGTTGCAAATGGAAAGATTTCGGGGTTTTTTGATGGCTGCCTAAAATTCCATTATGTATATATATATACTACTTCTTCTTTAACCATTCATCTGTTGATGAACATCTGGGTTCTTTCCATAGTTTGGCTATTGTGGACATTGCTGCTATAAACCTTCGGGTACGCATGCCCCTTTGGATCATTACATTTGTATCTCTAGGGTAAATACCCAGTAGTGCGATTGCTGGGTCATAGAGTAGTTCTATTTTCAAATTTTTGAGGAGCCTCCATACCATTTTCCAGAGTAGCTGCACCAGTTTGCATTCCCACCAAGAGTATAGGAGGGTTCCCCTTTCTCTGCATCCTCGCCAACATCTGTTTTTTCCTGACTTGTTAATTTTAGGCATTCTGACTGGTGTGAAGTGGTATCTCATTGTGGTTTTGATTTGTATTTCCTGATGATGTTGAGCACTTTTTCATGTGTCTGTTGGCCATTTGGATGTTTTCTTTTCATAAATGTCTATTCATGTCTTCTGCCCATTTCTTGGTTGGATTATTCATTCTTTGGGTGTTGAATTTGATAAGTTCTTTAAAGATTTTGGATATTAGCCCGTTATCTGATATGTCATTTGCAAATATCATCTCCCATTCTATCAGCTGTCTTTCGGTTTTGTTGCCTGTTTCCTTTGCTATGCAAAAGCTATTGTCTTGATGAAGTCCCAATAGTTCATTTTTGCCCTTGTTTCCCTTGCCTTTGGTGATGTTTCTAGGAAGAAGTTGCTGTGGCTGAGGTCAAAGAGGTTGCTGCCTCTTCTCAAGGATTTTGATGGATTCCTGTCTCACATTGAGGTCTTTCATCCCTTTTGGGTCTCTTTTTGTGTGTGTCATGTAAGGAAATTGTCTAGTTTTATTCTTCTACATGCGGTTTTCTAATTTTCCCAACACCATTTGTTGAAGAGACTATCTTTTCTCCACCGGACATTCTTTCCTGCTTTTTTGAAGACTAGTTGACCATAGAGTTCAGGGTCCATTTTGGGCTCTCTATACTTTTCCATTGATCTATGTGTCTGTTTTTGTGCCAGCACCATACTGTCTTGATGATTATGGCTTTGTAATAGCAAATCACAATGGAACTGTGATGCCGCTAACTTTGTTTTTCTTTTTCAACATTCCTCTGGCTATTCAGGGTCTTTTCTGCTTCCGTATAAATTTTAGGAGTATTTGTTCCATTTGTTTGAAAATAAATTGATGGTATTTTGATAGGGATTGCATTAAATGTATAGATTGTTTTAGGTAGCATAGACATTTTCACAATATTTGTTCTTCCAATCCATGAGCATGGAACATTTTTCCATTTCTTTGTGTCTTCCTCAATTTCTTTCATGAGTACTTCCTACTTCTCTGAGTACAGATTCTTTGCCTCTTTGGTTAGGTTTATTCCTAGATATCTTATGGTTTTGGGTGTAATTGTAAATGGGATTGACTCCTTAATTTCTCTTTCTTCTGTTTTCTTGTTGATGTATGGAAATACAACTGATTTCTATGCATTGATTTTATATCCTGACACTTTTCTGAATTCCTGTATAAGTTCTAGCAGTTTTGGAGTGGAGTCTTTTGGGTTTTCCACATAAAGTATTGTATCATCTGCAGAGTGATAGTTTGACTTCTTCTTTGCCGATTTGGATGCCTTTTATTTCTTTTTGTTGTCTGATTGCTTAGGCTAGGAATTTTAGTACCGAGTTGAATAGCTGTGGTGATAGTGGACAACACTGCTGTGTTCCTCACCTTAGGGGGAAAACTCTCAGTTTTTTCCTGAGAATGATATTTGCAGTGGGTTTCTCATAGATGGATTTTATGATATTGAGTCATGTATCCTCTATGACTACACTGTGAAGAGTTTTGATCAAGAAAGGATGCTGTACTTTGTTGAATGCTTTTTTAGCATCTATTGAGAGTATCATATGGTTCTTCTTCCTTCTTTTATTAATGTATTGTATCTCATTGATTGATGTGCGGATGTTGAACCAAACTTGCAGCCCTGGAATAAATCCCACTTGGTCGTAGTGAATAATCCTTTTAATGTACTGTTGGATCCTATTAGCTAGTATTTTGGTGAGAATTTTCACATCTGTGTTCATCAAGGATATTGGTCTATAATTCCCTTTTTTGATGGGATCTTTGTCTGGTTTTGGGATCAAGGTAATGCTGGCCTCATAAAATGAGTTTGGAACTTTTCCTTCCATTTTTACTTTTTGGAACAGTTTCAGGAGAATAAGAATTAATTCTTCTTTAGATGTTTGGTAGAATTCCCCCGGGAAGCCGTCTGGCCTTGGGCTCTTGTTTCTTGGGAGATTTTTGACGACTGCTTCAATTTCCTTACTGGTTATGGGTCTGTTCAGGCTTTCTATTTCTTTGTGGTTCAGTTTTAGTAGTTTATATGTCTCTAGGGATGCATCCATTTCTTCCAGATTGTCATATTTCTTGGTATGTAGTTGTTCATAATGTGTTCTTATGATTATTTTTATTTCTTCAGTGTTGGTTGTGATCTCTTCTCTTTCATTAATGATTTTATTAATTTAGGTCCTTTCTCTTTTCTTTTTGATAAGTCTGGCCGGGGGTTTATCAATCTTACTAATTCTTTCAAAGAACCAGCTCCTAGTTTCGTTGATTTGTTCTATGGTTTATTTGGTTTCTATTTCATTGTTTTCTGCTCTGATCTTTATTATTTCTCTTCTCCTGCTGGATTTAGGCTTTCTTTCTTGTTCTTTCCCCAGCTCCTTTAGGTGTAGGGTTAGGTTGTGTATTTCAGACCTTTCTTGTTTCTTAAGAAAGGCTTGTATCACTATATATTTTCCTCTCAGGACTGCCTTTGCTGTGTCCCACAGATTTTGAACTGTTGTGTTTTCATTATCATTTGTTCCCATGAGTTTTTTTTGAATTCTTTAATTTCCTGGTTGACCCATTCATTCTTTAGTAGGATGCTCTTTAGTCTCCATATATTTGGGTTCTTTCCAAATTTCCTCTTGTGATTGAGTTCTAGTTTCAAGGAATTGTGGCCTGAAAATATGCAGGGGATGACCCCAATATTTTGGTACTGGTTGAGACCTGATTTGTGACCCAGGATGTGATCTATTCTGGAGAATATTCCATGTGCACTAGAGAAGGACCTGTCTTCTGTTGCTTTGGGATGGAATGTTCTAAATACATCTGTGATGTCCATGTGATCCAGTGTGTCATTTAAAGCCTTTATTTCCTTGTTGATCTTTTGCTTAGGTGATCTGTCCATTTCAGTGAGGGGGGTGTTAAAGTCCCCTACTATTATTGTGTTATTGTTGATTTGTTTCTTTGATTTTGTTATTATTTGGCTTATATAATTGGCTACCCCCATGTTAGGGGCATAGATATCTAAAATTGTTAGATCTTCTTGTTGGACAGACCTTTTAAGTATGATATAGTGTTCTTCTTCATCTCTTATTATAGTTTCTTCCTTAGAATCTAATTTTTCTGATATAAGGAATGCCACCCCAGCTTTCTTTTGATGTCCATTAGCATGGTAAATTGTTTTATACCCCCTCACTTTAAATATGGAGATGTCTTTGGGTCTAAAATGAGTCTCTTGCAGATAACGTATTTGTGGGTCTTGGTTTTTTTTTTTTTTTTTTATTCATTCTTATACCCTGTGTCTTTTGACTGGGGCATTTAGCCCATTTAGATTCAGGGTAATCATTGAAAGATACAAATTTAGTGTCACTGTATTGCCTGTAACATGACCATTACTGTACATTGTCACTGTTCCTTTCTGGTCTGTTACTTTTAGGTTCTCTCTTTGCTTAGAGGACCCCTTTCAATATTTCCTGTAGGGCTGGTTTGGTGTTTGCAAATTCTTTTACTTTTTGTTTGTCCTGGATGCTTTTTTTAAAAAAAAAAATTTACTTTTTTATTTGAGAAAGAGAGAGAGCATGAGAGGGGAGACGTCAGAGGGAGAAACAGACTCCCCACCAACCAGGGAGCCGGGTGTGGGACTCAATCCTGGACCTCTAGGATCATGACCTGAGCCAAAGGCAGTTGCTCAACCAACTGAGCCACCCAGGCCCCCCTGTCCTGGAAGCTTTTTATTTCTCCTTCTATCTTCAATGACAGCCTAGCTGGAGATAGTATTCTTGACTGCATATTTTTCTCATTTAGTGCTCTGATTATATCATGCCAGTCCTTTCTGGCCTGCCAGGTCTCTGTGGATAGGTCTGCTGCCAATCTAATATTTCTACCATTATATGTTACAGACCTCTTGTCCCAAGCTGCTTTCAGGATTTTCTCTTTGTGTCTGAGACTTGTAAGTTTTACTATTATATTATGGTTATGGACCTATTTTTAATTGATTTTGAGGGGGTTCTCTGTGCCTCCTGGATTTTGATGCTTGTTCCTTTTGCCAAATTAGGAAAATTTTCTGTTATAATTTGCTCCTATATACCTTCTGCCCCCCTCTCTCTTTCTTCTTCTTCTGGGATCCTAATTATTCTAATATTGTTTCATCTTATGGTATCACTTATCTCTTGAATTCTCCCCTCCTGGTCCAATGTTTGTTTGTCTCTCTTTTGCTCAGCTTCTTTATTCTCCATCATTTGGTCTTCTATATCACTAATTCTCTCTTCTGCCTCATTTATCCTAGCAGTAAGAGTCTCCATTTTTTATTGCACCTCTTTAATTGCTTTTTGATTTTAACTTGGTTAGATTATTGTTCTTTTATTTCTCCAGAAAGGGATTTTATTACTCTAGAAAGGGATTCTCTAGTATCTTCCATGCTTCTTCTGAGCCCACCTAGCACCTTAATTATCGTCATTCTGAACTCTAGTTCTGACATCTTACTAATGTTTTTATTGATAAGTCCCTAGCCATTGTACTGCCTCTTCTTCCTTTTTTTTTTTTTGAGGTGGCTTTTTCTGCCTTGTCATTTTATCCAGATAAGAATAGATAAATGAGACAACAAAATACTAAGAGTATTTTATTTTATTTTTTTTATTTTATTTTAGTATATAAAATACTAATAGTAGCAGTGACCCTGTAAAAATACACAGTAACCAAATTGGAAGTGGCCCGAAACTGGGGGGAGAAGAAGGGAAGGGAAAAAAAATCATACACACACACACACACACACACATAAAACTGGTGAATAGAACAGAGCCACACAGTTGATTTTGGGTGTATTTTGGTCTGTTAGAAAAAACTGCCTCCCAAAATTTTTAAGAAAGAAAAACATACATATACAAAAATAAGGGTAAACACGATGAAGGGATGGACTATGAATGTGAATATGAAAATCAAAAAAAAATTCTAAAAAAGGAATTGATAAGAAGTTGGTTGAAAAAAAAAAAAAAAAGAGGAAAGAACATGATCAGGCTGGTGACTAGAACAAAACCCTGAGCTAGACTTAGGGTATATTTTGATCTGTTAGAAGAAACTATATCCCAAAATTTTAGAGAAAGAAAAACCTTAATGTATACAAAAATAAGATAAATACAATGAAAGGATAGAATATGATTATAGCAATGAAAATTTTTAAAAAATTATAAAAAGGTATTGATAAGATAAAATAGTTATAAAAGGTTAAAATAGGAAAGAGGAAATTTTTTTAAATAAAATAAGAAAAAAACAAAAAAAATTAACTTTGAAAGACTAAAGAATCAAGGGGATAAAGCCATGAATTCTATGTGTTACATTCCCCTAGTTCTGGAGTTCCACAATTCTCATTGATTGGCGAACTTGGTCTTGGCTGGATGTTCTTGCTAATGTTCTGGGGGAAGGGTCTGTTGCAGTGATTCTCGAATGTCTTTGCCTGAGGCGGAATTGCACTGCCCTTCTCAGGGGCTAAGCAATCTGCTCGGGTTTGCTCTCAGGAGCTTTTGTTCTCTAAATGCTTTCCTTCCATCTTTGGAGGATGGGAATGAAGATAGTGGCCTCTCAGTCTCCAGCCCAGAGGAGCTGAGAGCTCGGGTCCCCACTCCTCAGTGTGCCTTCAGAGAAAAGCAGTCTCCCAATGCGCTCTGTGTTCACCCAGCCTGTGACTGAGCATTTCTGTCTCTGGTGAACATCCCTGTTAGGAGTCTCCAAGTGCAGCCAATTCATGCAGTGCACCCCCATGCTGCTCCTCCTGGAGGAGGAAGGAAGAGGTCTCTCTGGATCTGCCACTTGTGGTGTCCCTCTTTGAAGAGAAGTGGCCTGCCTATGCCTCGGATCCTGGTTTAAGGTGACCTCGAGCTGAGAGCCCACTACTTGGCTCTATCTCTGTAGCTGGCTTACTGGCTCTGATACCTGGGGGGTCTGCCACCCTCAGGCACCCCTGGTTTTTTTGTATCCCCATGGGTCCTGAGACCACACTGTCCTCACGAGGGCTTCACCCCCCACTTAGCCTCTGGAGCGATGTCCCTCAGTGGAGCAGACTTTTAAAATTTCTGATTTTGTGCTCCATTGCTTTATGGCTTACTGGGAGCCAGGGCTTTCCCCAGCAGTCTATATTCCTGTTGCTTCAGATTCACTTCTCTGCAGGTCCTACCTTCTGGAAAGTGGTTGATTTTCCTTTCCTAGAATTGTTGCTATTCTTCTCTTCAATCTCCTATTGAGTTTGTAGGTGTTCAGAATGGATTGATAACTATCTAGTTGAACTCCTGGGACCTGATGTTATTTAAGTCTCCTACTGCTCCTCCATAAACCTATTTCTGGGTTTTCCATTCTCTTCTATTGTTCTGTGTCTTTTTTGTGTGTGTGCTGTACTGTTTTGACAACTACAGCTTTGTGGTGTATCTTGAAATCTGTTATTGTGCTATCTCCAGCTTTGTTCTTCTTTTTCAAGATTTCTCTATTTGGGGTCTTTTGTACTTCCCTACAAATTTTAGGATTGTTTGTTCTAGTTCTGTGAAAAATACTATTGGTACTTTGATAAGGATTGCATAAAATCTATAGATTGCTTTGTGTAGTATGGACATTTTAACAATATTTATTTCCCCAATCTATGAGCATACAAAATATCTCCATTTGTTTATATCATCTTCAATTTCTTTCATCAGTGTTTTATAGTATTCAAAGTACAGGTCTTTCATCTCCTTGGAAGTTTATCTCCTAGGTATCTTATTTTTTGATACAATTATAAATGGGATTTTCTTACTTTCTCTCTCTGCTACTTCATTATTCATGTATAGAAATACAACAGATTTCTTTGTATCAATTTTGTATCTTGTAACTTTACTGAATTCATTTATCTGTTCTAGTAGTTTTTTGATGGACTCTTTAGGGTTTTCTATATATGGTATCATGTCATCTGTAAATAGCAAAACTTTTGCTTCTTACTTACCAATTTGAATCCATTTTATTTCTTTTATTGTCTGATTGTTGTGGCTAGGACTTCCCGTACTATGTTGAATAAAAGTGGTGAGAATGGACATCCTTGTCTTGTTCCTGACCTTAGGAGAAAAGCTCTCAGGTTTTCACCATTGAGTATGATGTTAGCTGTGGATTTTTCATATATGGCCTTTATTATGTTGAGGAATATTCCCTCTAAACTTACTTTGTTGAGAGTTTTTATCATGAATATAAGTTGTAATTTGTCAAATGCTTTTTCTGCATATATTGAGTTGAACATATGGTTTTTATCCTTTCCCTTGTTGATGTGATGTAGCACACTGATAGATTAGCAAATATTCAATCACCTTTGTGTCCCTGGAATAAATCCCACTTGATCGCTGTGAATGATTTTTTTTTTTTGGTGCATTATTGGATTCAGTTTGCTAATATTTTGTTGAGGATTTTTGCATCTATATTCATCAGTGATATTGGCCTGTAGTTTTATTTTTTGTAATGTTGTCATCTGATTTCATTATCAGGGTAATGCTGGACTCAGAATGAATTTGGAAGCTTTCCTTCTTCTATTTTTTGGAATAGTTTAGGAAGGGTGGGTATTAACTTTTCTTTAAATGTTTGTTAAAATTCACCTGTGAAGTCTTCTGGTCCTAGACTTTGGTTTGTTGGGAGTTTTTTGACTAAAGCAGTCCAAGTGTCCTTTGATAGACGAGTGGATAAAGAGGATGTGGGGTGTGTGTGTGTGTGTGTGTGTGTAATGAAATATTCTTCAACCATAAAAAAGAATGAAATCTTGTCATTTGTAACAACATGGTTGTAGTTAGAGAGTATAATGCTAAACGAAATAAGCCAGTCAGAGAAAGACAAATACCATATGATTTCACTCATATGTGGAATTTAGGAAACAAATGAACAAAGAAAAAAGAGACAAACAAAAACTAGACGCTTAAATACAGAGAACAATTTGGTGATTGCCAGAGGAGAGGTGGGTTGGGGGGGTATGGATGAGTTAGATAAGGGGGAGTAAAAGTACAGTTACCTTGATGAGCACTGAGAAATATATAGAATTGTTCAATCACTATATTGTATGCCTGAAACTAATATAATCTTGTTTGTTAATTATACCTCAATAAAAAAGAAAAATAGAGAAAAAATGTTTTGGGGGAGAGTCCAGTACTAAGAAAAGAACTTCCACTTAGAAAACATGGATTTCATCAGTAAGCACTTGGGTAACCTTGCAAAAGTCCACTAGAAATTTGAAACTCAATGTCCTTTTCCATAAAATTGAGGAGCTAAGACTATATGAGTTATTGTGATAGCCTCTTAATTGGTATATCTGCTTCTGGATTCAGTCTTACCTTCTATCCAAAAATAACATACAAACCTGACTAATCCCTTCCAAAGTTTCTTAAAATTTCTACACCGTAGTTCTTTACTCTCTAGCTTTACCACGTACCCACCCCCATATTATGTTCCTGCTATACCAAATGATTTGAAATTTTCTGAATATGGCATGCCTTCTTACTCTTTTATGCATCTGAACATATGCTATTTCCCTTACATGGATGTCCCATCAGCCAAATCTTCCACCCCAGCATTTCCAATAAATTTCCATTAGTTTTCAAACCTAGCTCAGATGGGTGCTTCCTAATTAAACATTTTCTTTCTACCACTGTCCCCACTCCCTCCTCTGGGTTATATTTGTGCTTTCCCCCCATACTTCCATTATTGTACTTATTACAATTTTTTATTATGGATTTTCTTATCTCTCTCCTCTTTGGTGTTAAGAAATGATTCATGCTTGTCTTCTTGCTTGCATTTCTGTCACAAATACTTACAGAAGACTTACTTTTGTCAGGCACTGTTCTAGGCCTAGAGAGATACAGCAGTGAACAAAACAGTAATATTTATCTTTCTGGAGCTTCCATATCTTAGTCATGTATCCCTAGACCTAATACAGGTCTAGGGATACTAGCATTTAGTATGTGAGCAAGAAATAGTTGTCGGCTTGAAGTCAAGAAACTATTATGGCTAAATTTGAAACTTTCATAACATCCTCTCCCTTACTGCCCACACTGTGCATATCACATTTTACTTTACATGTTTTAATGTTTAATTCTAATAATTGTTTCTCATTTTCCTAGTTTTGTATACATCCATCTCCATCAGTAGTATCTACCAAACACCGTTGTCTCTCATACAGCTTCTAAAAGTGCTGTGATGTCTTGGTTGCCTTGTTTAGACCTAGCACACTGAAAGAAGTGCTCTTTCATTCATTCATTTAATCAATAAATATTTATTGAGCACTTGCTATTACTAGGCACCATAAAATACACTGAACATAAAATGTCAAATAAGACAGATGTATTTTTGTTTTCTAAAAGCTTATACTCTAGTGATAAAGATAAGCAGTAAACAAGTATATAAATATAATAACATATGATAATTGCTATGAAGAAAATGAACAGGGGGCTGTGATAGTGATTGGACAAGAGGCCAACTAAAGTAGAATTGTTCAGGAAGGCTTCTTTGAAGAGGTGACATCTAAGTTGAAACCTATAGGATGAAAAATAACTAACTATATAAAGTGTTGGGGTACTAAGCATTAGGGGAAGAAGGGACAGAATGTGCCAAGCTCCTCGGGTGGCAAAAAGCACCTGGAGAGAAGGGCAGTGTAGCTGGACTTTAGAGAGTGGGAAGAGAGGTAATTAAATCAAAGAAGTAGCAGAAGTCAAGATAATGCATGGTCTTGCATGCCATGCTAAGGCACTTAGAGTATATCCAGAGGAAACAAGGAGTCATTGAAAAATTTTGAGATGGAGGATGACATAATCAGATATACATTTTCAAAATCTCACTCTGGAAGCTGTGTAGGGAATGGAGTGCGTGTAAATGAGGTTGCATGGATAGCAGTTGAGAGCTGCTGGAGTGGTCCAGGAGAAAGATGGTAGTGACCTTAGCTAGTGTGATTCCAGGGAAGATGAAAAGAAGTGTCAAATTGGGGAATTTTGTAAATCACATTAGTTAGACTTACAGTTGGATTTAATGTGGGAATAGGAAGTAGGGAGTCAACAGTGATTCCAAGGTTCTGGGTGGCTGGAGATGTCATGGGTTGAGATAGGGATGACACAGGGTGCAGGAGACAAGTTGGATGGATGAGAAATGCATTTTAATGATGATGATGATGATCATGAGGGTGGTGGCGGCAGCAGTGGTGGTGGACTTATCATAGTTGGGGGAAAGATAAAACAGAAAATATGGCAACTGTCAGTGATCTTCTTATCTTGATAAATAAAGTCCAACATATTTCAAATATTTCAACCTTGCAAGTCATCTTGATGCTTGGCCTAAGAAAATATGTTTTTCTTATTGATTTTCCTTCCCTAAAGTGACAAAGATTGCATTTTCTCTAAATATTAAGAATTAGAATATCTATCTCACAGTCTGAAAAGCTGTGAGACTATTCAAGTCATAAAAATAGAGTACTTCTCAAGAGGTAACAGCTTACCATTTTTTATCAGATTGTGCAAGTAGAATACCATTCTCAAACTAGATAATATGACCCAGGTAATATATTCCTAAATTAGTATCTATCAAAAAAATGTCTAAGAACTCCATACATAAAAATCACCTGGGAATGCTGGTTCAGAATGAGGATCCTTGCCTAGCAAACTAATTAGAATCTCTGAGGGTGGGGGCTGGGAATCTCAGTTGTGTTATAGGTTGATATTTGAAAATGATTGCTCTAGAGGAGGTATTCTTAAACTTTTTGATGCTTTGGTAGCTTTTGGTAGTTGGGTGAAGACTATGGATCACTTCTCAGAAAAATTTTTATACATGCATTAAATAAAATACATAGGATCATAAAGGAAGTCTATTATATAGAAATTCAGTTATCAAAATATTTTTAAAAATTTATATAATAATTTTCATTCTTTTTATTAACACACTAATGAGATCTAGTAGCAAGTTTTATACTATCATAATTTGAAGTAGAGGATGAGTGTAAGTAATATTTTAAGATATCTGCTGCAATTGTAGTGTAATACAAAATCATCTGTGAATTCTATTAGTGACAAAGTTACAGGTTCAGCTAAGGGTACTATGGTTTATTGCCTAGATTCATAATGGGAAGGAATTATAAATTTCCAACAGAAGTGAGTGAAAATAATGGTACAACTTTTTTTCCACCCAAGTTAATACATACCAGACTTAGAATCCCTGGCTGGGAGGTTGTAACCAAGTAATATAGAGATTAATGAGGATGTAGTAAAGATAGGAGCTGGGCTTGAGATACTAGGCAGGAGAGCAAAATTGAGGGATCCAGGCAGGGGACCTCAGTATTTGGTATCATCATTGTAAATAATTAAAAGGGAAGTTGGGGACTAAAAAATTTATTCCTCCATTGTCAGGCTTTAATTGTTTGGTTTAGATGTTATGCCTCTGAGTGTACCTGAGTTGGCTTGTCTGCACACCCTTATTATCATCCCTTCCTCTTGCATCCAGGCTTTTTCAGAGGTTAGCTATTGAGAAGTTTAGATAGTCACTATTTTGTGGCTGTGAGGGAGGAGCAATTTCCAGGATGGAGAGAGACATTGTAGGGTGAGGGACTAGCATGTTTAGTAATGAGAGTCAGAAAACAGGCTAGTATTAAAAATAGTAAGAAGTTTAGAGTAGTTGAGGTCATCATAGATGGCCTTACAAGTGCATGTAGGAACTTGGATTTCATGATAGAATACACAGGGAGCCAGGGGAGAACTCTGTGATGAAGAGAGGCATGATAAAGTGTGTTTTTTGTGAAAATAAATCTGCAGGCAAAATGAAAAATGGATTGAAAAATGGCAGAAGCTTCTTCTGAAGCTTTGGTAAGAACCCAATGAGAAAAATATGGGTTCCTTGAAGTAAGGTAATAGTGATAGGACAGAGAAAAGGGAACAGATACGAGAGATGTTAATGACTAATTTGGACATGTGCTATGAAGAAGAGTTTGGGGTTACTTTGAAAGTTCTAGCTTTGGAGTTCTGGTGATTAGAAACACGTTTAACAGAGGCACCAATCATGAGAGGCAGAGCAAGTATTTGGGAAAAGATTTTTCATTCTGTTTTGGATAGCCTGAGTTTTTTTTTTTTTTTAAGATTTTATTTTTAAGTGATCTCTACACCCAGTGTGGGGCTCAAACTCACAACCCCGAGATCAAGAGTCACATGCTCTACCAACTGAGCCAACCAGGTGCCTCTGAATAGCCTGAGTTCTAACTGTCTTTTAAACATCAAATGAGAGTTGAATGGAGTTTGCATTTTTACTGTTAGTCATAGTAATCCTTCAGGTAAATGATGTGAAACATTCTTTTTGTCTAGAAATTGACAGATTGTCTTCACAGAAATTATTGAACAGTTAGGTTTCAGAAATATACAGGATTGGGTATTGTATTATAGTATAATATTAATATAATATTATATTGTTCTTTTAGCACACTTTTAATGAAATGTCAGTCAGTGGCTGTCCTTCAAGGAGTTATAGTTGTCTAGTTAGTTCTTCTGAATAAAAAAAAAAATACCTTAGAAGTTTGTGTTAATGGGTTGTGACAATGGGGAATATCAGTAGGCTTGTTTTCCTATATCAAGGGCTTAAACATGTTTTGTACTCTCCACTTGCCTTTCTACCATAACTGCTAAGAGACAGAAAATTATAGTTAGGGTGGGAGCAAGAAGCAGAAGTGGCACGTAGCCAGTTTTTACAGGAGCTCTGTGACTTTTTATTCCCAACTACTGCTATGGACACAAAGGGAACTGACTAGTTGCAGCCATCTCCATGATCATTGCCCTTTCAGGTTTTGGGGTCTAGGTTAAGGGGAGAATTTTACTGTGAAAGTGGGACATTGAAATGCAGGATCAACTTTTAACAGAATTGTGAGGGAAGTGATGTTTATCTTTGGTGTTCTTTTTTCTTCGCCTGACTATTCCAAACACATGTACCTGGTATCTTTGTGTTCGGTTCTGGTAGGGTCACAGACCCCACTTCTGGATCTTGCCTAGACTTTCAGTCTGTAGTAGACACTGTTCCTTTAACTTTTTTCATTCTGTGATAAAACTTTCTGTTCCTGTATTTAATAAACTATGTTCAGTGCATATTTATGATTACTCATAGTTTAAAATGTGCTATAACTTCCAAGTAAAATTGTACTTAAGAAGAGTCTTGGAACAATGTTTTAACCTAAGGAAGTTGCTCCAGTGGTAGGGTCTGTAGGTACCATGGTAGTTGTGGCCCATTGGTCTTTCCTAACAATTCTTAAAAAATATTGATAATGGGGCATCAGAATTATTAGGATCTCTGAGGGGGAGGAGAAAGAAAGAAGACTAGAAGATATAGTTGAACAAATTATCCATGAAAATATTCCCCATCTGGGGAATGGAACTAGGATTCATGTCCTAGAGGTAGAAAGAACACCCCCAGAATCAATGAATCTAGAATGACCTAGAGGCATTTGATTGTAAGACTTACAAATCATAATTTTAGACAACAGCTTTAGAGAGCAGCTAGGGGGAAGATATTCCTTACATACAGAGGAAGGTCCATCAGAATAACATCAGACCTGTCCACAGAAACCTGGCAAGCCAGAAAGGGGTGACAAGACATATTCAGGGCACTAAATGAGAAGAACATGCAGCCAAGAATAATTTATCCAGCAAGGTTGGCATTCAAAATGGATAGAGAGTTAAAGAGCTTCCAAGACTGGCAAGGTTTAAAAGAGTATGTGACCACCAAGCCAACACTATAAGAAATACTAAGGGGGCGTTCTATAAAGGAAGAAAGAACCCAAGAGTGTCACAGAACAGAAATTTACAGAGACAATCTATAGAAACAAGGACTTCACAGGCAACACAATGTCAATAAAAACATATATTTCAATAATCGCTCTCAATGTGAATGGCCTAAATGCTCCTATAAAATGCCACAGGGTTGCAGATTGGATAAAATGACAGGACCTGTACATATGGTGTCTACAAGAGACCCATTTGGAATGTAATACACATTCAAACTGAAAGTGAAGGGATAAAGAAACATCGTTCATGTCAATGGGCCACAAAGGAAAGCTGGGGTAGTGATTCTCATATCAGAAAAATTAGATTTTAAACTAAAGACTGTGGTCAGAGATAAAGAAGGACACTGCATCATTATTAAGGGGTCTCTCCACCAAGAAGATCTAACAATTGTAAATATTTATGCCCCAATACAGGAGCAGCCAACTACATAAGACAATGGTTAATCAAGATAAAGAGTCATATTGATATGAATACATTAATGTTAGGGGATCTTAACACACCATTCTCAGTAATAGACAGATCATCCAGGCAGAAAATCAATAAAGAAATGAGAGCATTGAATGACACATTGGACCAGATGGACCTCACAGATATATACAGAACATTCCACCCTAAAACAACAGAATACCCATTCTTTTTGAGTGCACATAGAACCTTCTCCAGAATAGACCACATACTTGATCACAAATCAGGGCTCAACTGATACCAAAGGATTGAGATTATTCTCTGCATATTCTCAGACCACAATGCTTTGAAACTGGAACTCAACCACAAGAAAAAGTTTGGAAGGAATTCAGACGCTTGGAAGCTAAAGACCACCCTGCTTAAGAATGTTTGGATCAACCAGGAAGTCAAAGAAGAACTTAAATAATTCATGGAAACCAATGAGAATGAAGACACTTTAGTCTTTGAAAGTTTGGTGGAATTCTCCAGGGAATCCGTCAGGTCCTGAGCTCTTGTTTATTTGGGAGGTTTTTGGTCACTGCTTCAATCTCATTACTAGATATTGGTCTATTCAGGTTGTCAGTTTCTTCCTGATTTAGTTTTGGAAGTTTATAGGTATCCAGATGCCTAGAGTCATCTATACTTTCAATGCCATCCTGATCAAAATTCCACTGGCATTTTTCAAAGAGCTGGAACAAACAATCCTAAAATTTGTATGGAATGAGAAGAGACCCCGAATTGCTAAGGAAATGTTGAAAAAGAAAAACAAAATTGGGGGCATCACATTGCCTGATTTCAAGCTTTACTACAAAGCTATGATTACCAAGACAGTATGGTACTGGCACAAAAACAGACACATAATCCAGTGAAACAGAGTAGAAAGCCCAGATATGGACCCTTAACTTTATGGTCAAATAATCTTTGACAAAGCAGGAAGAAATATATAGTGTAAAAAAGACAGTCTCTTCAACAAATGGTGCTGGGAAAATTGGACAGCTATATGTAGAAGAATGAAACTAGACCATTCTCTTACACCATACACAAAGATAAACTTGAAATGGATAAAAGACCTAAATGTGAGGCAGGAATCTATCAAAATCCTAGAGGACAACATAGGCAGTAATCTCCTCAACATCGGCCACAGCAACTTCTTTCAAGATATGTCTCCAAAGGCAAAGGAAGCAAAAGCGAAAATGAACTTTTGGGACTTTATCAAGATCAAAAGCTTCTGCCCAGCAAAGGAAACCTCAACAAAACAAAGAGGCAACCCACCAAATGGGGGGAGATATTCACAAATGACACTACAGACAAAGGGCTGATATCCAAGATCTGTAAAGAACTCCCAAACACACAAAACACAACACACACAAAACACACACAAAACAGATGATCACGTCAAAAAATGGGCAGAAGACATGAACAGACACTTCTCCAAAGAAGACATACAAATGGCTAACAGACATGAAAAAATGTTCATCATTATTAGCCATTAGGGAGATTCAAATCAAACCACATTGAGATATGACCTTACACCAGTTAGAATGGCCAAAATTAACAAGACAGTAAACAACAAGTGTTGGAGAGGATGTGGAAAAAGGGCAACCCTCTTACACTGTTGGTGGGAATGCAAGTTGGTGCAGCCACTTTGGAAAACAGTGTGGAGATTCCTTAAGAAATTAAAAATAGAGCTACCCTAGGACCCTGCAATTGCACTACTGGTCATTTACCCCAAAGATACATATATAGTGAAAAGAAGGGCCATCTGTATGGCAATGTTCATAGCAGCAATGGCCACAGTCGCCAAACTGTGGAAAGAGCCAAGATGCCCTTCAACAGATGAATGGATAAAGAAGATATGGTCCATATATACAATGGAATATTATGCCTCCATCAGAAAGGATGAATACCCAACTTTTGTATCAACATGGATGGGACTGGAGGAGATTAAGCTTAGTGAAATTAGTCAAGCAGAGAGGGTCAAGTATCATGCGGTTTCACTTACTTGTGGAGCATAAGGAATAACACGGAGGACTATGGGAGTTTGAGAGAAGTGAGTTGGGGGAAATCAGAGGGGGAGACAAACCATAAGAGACTGCGGACTCTGAGAAACAAGTGAGGGTTTTGGAGGGGAGGGGAGTGGGGGGTTGGGTGTTCCTGGTGTTGGGTATTATGGAGGGCACGTATTGCATGGAGCACTGGGTGTGGTACATAAACAATGAATCCTGGAACACTGAAAAAAATAAAATAACATAAAATTTTTAAAAATTATTGATAGCATACACATGTGAAAGACATTCAGAAATTATTGAAGAAAATGTATTTATTAAGGCTAAGAGAATAGTGAGTAGAAGGAGATTTATATGGCAGATTTCATTTGTAGATTTTGCAGAGGAGAGCTGATGAGTTATTTTTGAAGATTGTAATAGAAGTGGGTGAGGAGATATTGCATATTTTAATTGAAATGACTCTGAGGGCAGGGACCATGCCATAAGTTTGTGTTTTCTATTGGGCCTGGTAGAATAATTTATGCATAGTGTGTAGCAATAGTTTAAATGAATGTGCAAGTCCATGCAGGAGAATTATTGATTTTAAAAAAACCTTCTATATGTTTATTTCTACTTTGAAGAATTTCCTAAAACCAGATAGAGCTTTTAAAGAATTTCCACAGATTTAGTATATATGTAATCATTGAAAGAGGTTGGTTGAAATACCAATGAATTGGGCAAAAATAAAAGCCTGTTTATTTCTCAATAAACTTCAGATTGAAGTAAGTTCTATGACGCCTAACAAGTACTGCTGACAAGGGAGTCTTTAGATTATCTATTTATCTCTGTATGAGCATGTAAATTATTTTGTGTGTTTTGTTTGGCTTTTTAATTGTTGACAAGTCTCAGGTGTATGTTAATAGAAATGCTGTGATCAGAAGTCCATTAGAATGACATCTGGGAAAGAAAACTGATGTTAAGAAATCAGTAGTAATAGAGAGTATAAAAAATGCAAACAAAACCCTTTTGCTGAGATGCAGCACAAGATGGTTGGGAGCAAAGGGAGGAATGAGATGATAGAAATCCTCATTAAAATTAAAAGCAACAGAAAAGTAGAGAATAGTATAAAACACAATGCACCATAAGTCATTATCTACAGGGCGAACTAAAAGAAAAAAGTTAGTGTTGCCAGTTCATGCTTAATGTAGAAAACCATAATTTGTTTCCAGAGGTATTTTTGATACAAAAACCTAACAATGGAAAACTGCCATGAAGTATGGGCCTTGTTTTAATGAATATCTTGTATGTATAGCAACAGTACAGAATTAGAAGTTACAAAGCTCTCCAGAGTGTTAGTAAATCAAGTTATATGCTGTAAAAATAGAATGATGAAAACATGTTCACTGTACCTATTCAAAGGTAGAAGTAATACTAAAATTTATTATAGAATTTCAGTTAACTTAGGCTTTGGATGTGGTATGCAAACCATGGAGCAGTTATTTATATTACTATCCAAGAAAAATTATTAAACATTAGATGTGTGGGATGTCCAAGTATTACCAATAAGCATGTATTTATTATCAATAAGTGTATATTTATTGACCACTTGCTGTATGCATAATACTGTATTAAATAATATGCAGAAGAATAAAAATAAAGACAAACACTGAAGAATATTTAGATGTGTACTGGGCATTATCATGGAGAGGTGAAGGACAATTGACATTTTAAAGTGAAGGATCTCATGTGCTCGCTTCGGCAGCACATATACTAAAGTGAAGGATCTCATCAGACCTGCAAATCAGAGGAAACACTCAGGAGGAATTATATATTTAAGTAAGACTTAGAAGATGAGAAACTTTAGCCAGGTGAAGAAGTACTAGTATTCTGAAAATTAGTCAGGAGCATGTGTGGGGTCCTGTAGGTGAGAGAGAACATAACATATTCTAGGGGGCTTATGAAGATTAGTGTGGCTGAAACATAAGAAATAATGGGGAGTTTAGTTGGAGTTGAGACCGGAGAGTAGGGCAGGAGTCATATTGTGAGGGGCCTTATAGACCATAATTAAGGATTGTAGTCATTATTCTAAAGACAGCTGGGGATGGGGTAATTGGGTGATGGGCATTAAGGAGGGCACTTGTGTCTTGAACACTGGGTGTTATATGCAACTAGTGAACTGTTAAATTCTACTCCTGAAACTAATACACTATATGTTAACTAACTTAAACTTAAATAAAATTTAAAAATACAGTTGGAAGCTATGAAAGGTTTTAAGAACACAAAATGACATGCATTAAAAATGATGGGAAAAGAGATGATGAGGTCAACTTGGAAAGCAATAATAAGCAGCTTGCTATTTTTTGCTAGTCAATTTAGTGCCTGTGGTTGGCTATTGGGCTGTGTTTAATAGGCCTTGATATGGAATAATCTATTTGTATTCTGTGAAATATCTATATAAATAATCTATTTGTATTCTGTATTCTGCTCATCATTGTCACACAAGTATCTCAAGAGATTCTGACTGAGTTGACTTTATGGTTCATTTTAATATATCCAATTTTAATAAAGCAAATATATTAGGAGATGTTGTTAGTCATTTGGAGCAACCAAGGAGATTGATAATTTGTTTTCTTTCCAAAAATGGAAGAACTATAGGAATGAATGGAACAGAAGGAAAAGGAAGAGATATATGACCCATTGGTGAGATAGAATATGAACACTACTTAGGAGATTTGCCATATGTTGTCAATGGATGAGGTGTTATTCAAGATATTTGGAGTTGGTTACATTATTTTTCACTTGACTTATCACTGTAACTTCCTTAGGGACTCACTTAAATTAGTCATACGTTAGTTCTTCTATTGTAAGGATCCTCTGACCTAGAACCAAACATTATGCAGGTTCAACTAATGAAGTCATGTCATTTAGAGTATCTTGAGCTCTACAGAGAGGTGTATCATGCAAGAAGCCTTTTTTTGAAAAGATTTTATTTATTTATTTGACACAGAGAGAGAGAGATCACAAGCAGGCAAAGAGACAGGCAGGGGGTGGGGAAGCATGTTCCCTGCTGAGCAGAGACCCCGGTGCAAGGCTTGATCCCAGGACTGTGAGATCATGACCTGAGCTGAAGGCAGAGGCTTAACCCACTGAGTCACCCAGTGGCTAACCAAGAGGCTTAACCCACTTGCCACCAGCAAAACTGAAAGAAGTTTTGGTAACAATTGCTATGTTATGCTTATGTGCACTTCAGTTCCTTACAGAAGAAACACATTTTTTAAAAGATTGTATTTATTTATTTGTCAGAGAGAGAGAGAGGGAAAGCACAAGTGGGGGGAGGGAGAAGCAGGCTCCCCACTGAACAAGGAGCCCCATGCACGACTCAGTCTCAAAACCCTGGGATCATGACCCGAGCCCAAGGCAAATGCTTAACTGACTGAGCCACCCAGGTGCCCCACAAAAGAAACACGTTCTGAAGAAACTCTTTAATATGGACTTGGCAATGTAAGCAGGCTGCCTAGTAATATTTACACTTCTTTAATTGCAATATTGAATATGTGTCTTTGATGGGTCTCTTATGGCAAGTGCATTGACTTTCTTCTCTTTCCTGGTGTTCCTGTAATATTTTTATTGGACAGCAGAAGGTACTGTTAATATGTCCTGATGTCAGGTATGAACAGGAAGAAAGACGTTTGCTTCAGCTTTGACCCATACTTGAGGGCTGTCAGTCATATAGCAAACCCTGTCCACATTTCCTGTCCTTTTTCAAAACTGCAATAACCGATACCATTTTGCACACTTAGGATCACTAACACGTGGTTTTTGTATGTAGAGATGATACAAAGCCATCAGCAGTTAATGATGGCTCTGACTTTTTTCACTAGTACATGGGTTGCATTTGAGCTTTTCACTCACTGTACTTCCCTAAAGACCAATGTAATGCCTCAGAGACAGTGGTGAAGGTGAGGATTTTGGTCCATGGCTATGCTACAGAGAAAGTTTCAATGGCCTGCATGGGATCTAACTGTAATTATGACCTCAGTGTTATGCTCAAATTAGTTAAGTAAGGTTGGTTGGAGAACCAATGATCTCAAAGGGCAGACTCACCCCAAAAATGTGCCATGTCTACTTAGTCGATGGGCATAAATATAGCTGAAGAATATGCAGATATCTCCTGCTGAGATGAGAACATAAATTTTTTATGACTTGCTTTATGTATCTCTTAAGGAAATAAGATCCTGGAATTTTGTATTCCGTTTCCACCCATAGTCTCTGATTGTTTTCTTTAATGGTAGCCTTCTAAGTTAAAATTGATCATCAAATTGTTCATCACAACTTTCAGTTTGGTTGATACTTTGTAAGCTATTAGAAAATATTTTATTTTTGTAAGGTCCAGGAACTGCCTTTACACTGCAATGTTGTTTTCATTTAGGTATAGCCTACAATAATCTATTGATAGTAATTTACTTTAATATAGTAAGGGAAGTATGCTATAATCTATTAGGAGGACTATTTCATACTTTCCTAAATTAAAGGCAACAGCAGTAATGTGAGCTCTAGACATTTGTCAACATGGTCTGTCATCCAGGGCATTTGCCCCAGCTCCTTGGTAGAAGTCATCCCATTCGGAATATACATTGGTTCCAGGGAATGGTTTGCTTGTGGAGTAGTCCAAAATACACTTTTAGGCTTATAAAACAGAGTTCAGGTAGTAGTCTGCAGGAGACAGTTTGTTTTTGCTAATAAGGGTTGATTGTGTATTGTTGTGATGAGTACTGGGTGATATATGGAATTGTCAAATCACTATATTTTATACCTGAAACTAATATAACATTATATGTTAACTACACGGGAATTAAAATTTAAAAAATAGAAAAAAAAATTTGTATACATTCCTTCTCAATGCTGTGTTGAATGAAATAACATTGGTAAACTGAAATCAGCTATGGTGGGAGTATTTACACCACAAGAATAGGCAAAGTCTATCAACCAGAGCATCCCTTCCCCTTGGAGATGTGGTTGATAAACTTTTACCAGCACACTACCATTATTCCATCCATTGAAACATATTCCAGAGTAGTCTTGACATATTTCATTTCAGTCCTGGGATTGTGACTGCCCCAGAGTTCCCAGGGTATTTTTGGCAGTCTTGAGGAATATGCCAGTTCAAATCCATACTTTTGAAACTGAGTGAGAAACCACTAAGTCATTTGAAGGATGAAGGACTAGGATGGGGTTGAATTACCATTCAGTTTATTGAATTCAGAGCAATGTTGTCTAACAGACTAATTCCAGGTGCTAGCCATTTACTGTAAATAAGAAATGTGGAATCTTTTGTTGCTAGAACAATTTACCAAGCAAGTACCCTTCCTGTCCATTCATGGCAAAGGAATGAGAGGAACAAAAGAAGTCCTCAACTTGAGTATACTCTATAAGTGGTTCAGCTTCGTGCCAGGCACTGATATATTGCATGTGGGTCCATCCCATCCCTTCAGATTCTCTTGGCTTAATGATTGTCAAAACACTGTTTAGTCGGTATATTGAAGATGGCAATTTTCATAAGCTGTATTCTTTCTCTTTTTGACAAAAAAGAACTTCCTGTGTTTTTTCAGAAGAATGCGTCAGACACCTGGGTTTTAGTGCTTTCATTTTTAGAATGAACATTCATCCTACTTGGCAGTTAATATTTTTGACATTCAGAACATTTTAGAATAATCCTTGACTTTAAAACTTTTTTACTGATAAAATATAACACATATAATAGACAAAGGTATAATTTTATTACAAAGCATTTCAGAAACTAAATACATGAATGGAAAATAGGACAAAAGGTATAAACAAAGCTATTTACAAAAAGAAATAGAAGTAGTCAATAAATATGTGAGAAGATGCTCTATCTCACTCATAATTGAAAATATAAATGCAAATTAAAATAATATATCAATGTTGGCTGGGACTGTGAAGTTAACAAGCACTCTCATGTTATTTGTGGGAGTATAAATTGTTATTGGGCTTATTGTAGAAAATTTGGTAATGTCTTTCAAAATATAGAATCCATTTAGCTTTGGACCCAACCTTCTTTCTTAGAATTTCCCTTATAAAAATATATGCATATGTTTATAATACACATACACACATGTGCATACACTTACACATATACACACAAGGGTATTCATTAAAACATTGCTTTATTTATATTTATATAAAATGATGTCTGTAAGGATTCACATTGAGCAGTTAGCAGTAGATACTTACCTTTGTTGATTGTTGAAAGGTGCTATGAGAATAGAGGATAACACTCTTTACTATATGGTCTTTGGTTCCATTCAAATATATGATAATTAGCAGATAATTGCTTTTGTGTCTAAATTTTATTTCCAATATAATTTAAACACAGAAATGCTTTGAGAAACAAGATAGAGGAACGTAGGGGAAGGGAGACAGATAATGAAACAAGAGGAAACCAGAGAGGGAGACAAAACTTGAGAGACTCTTGTTCTCAGGAAACAAAGTGAGGGTTGCTGGAGGGGAGGAAGATGGGAGGGATGGGGTGGCAGGGTGATGGACATTGGGGAAGGTATGTGCTATGATGAGTGCTGTGAATTATGTAAAACTGATGAATCGCAGACCCGTACCCCTGAAACAAATAATATATGTTAATAAAAAACAAATTATATTGGAAATAGTTTTGTTTTTATACTGTTATACAAGCTTGTGCCTCTTTACCAACAACATACTTTGAATTTATCTCTACTTCACTCTTCCCAACTTCTGCACAACATTTCACCTTGTAGATGTACTGTCATTCATTCACCCATCTTTCTCATCCATCCATCCATCCATCCATCCATCCATCCACATATTCATCTGTTTGCCTACATACCCACTAAGTTATTTATTGCTTGCTTATCTAAACTGTTTCCTTCCCAAATTATAGATGCAATGCTTGTCCTTGGTTAAAACAAAACAATAAACAAGCAAACATAAAAATAAAAAAAAAAAAGAATGCAGCTGGAGAAGGGTACAAAAGGAAAAAAAAAACTACAGCTTAGTCTCATTCTCCAGAGGCAATGACTGTTAACAGTTTCCATTATAGTGGTTACTTTTATACCACTAAATAATATGCTTATTATTATAACAGTATTGATATTAACA
This sequence comes from Martes martes, assembly GCF_963455335.1. Taxonomy (NCBI): domain Eukaryota; kingdom Metazoa; phylum Chordata; class Mammalia; order Carnivora; family Mustelidae; genus Martes; species Martes martes. Next base: position 79,782,464 of record NC_137897.1, read on the forward strand.
TTGTTATATTATAAAATATAATAGTAATATGCTTATACCTTCATTGTCTCTTTTTTTCTACTCCCCTCCTCTTCTCATCTCCTTTTTTTGTCTTTGTGCAAGGCTTAGAAGAAATCCATATGAGAAAATCTGACACTGGCTTAGTTCATAATTTGGGACCTTTGACCAAGCCCAGAAGGTGTATAAGTAAAACACACACAATTAGAGGGTACCCAGCCTTGAAAAGGGCAGAACCAGAGAGGAAAGTAGATACAGTTACAGCAGGGAGAATTAATCAGGAAATGTAGACTCTTCCTTGTACAAGCCCCTTACCTAGAACCTGAGAGGGTTACGTTGCTGTTTGGTGTTTTAGCAGTGGCTGAAATTCTCACCCAGAATTCTTGGAACTCTAACGGCATGATAAAGTGGAAAGAACATGATTTTGGAGTCTAAAAGACTTGATTTTGAATTTCACCTCTACCACTTTTTAGCTATGTGATATTGGAGCAACTTGGTTAACCTCTTTGGGGCCCAGTGTACTTATCTGCAAGCAGTCAATAATATTTTATTCAGCACTACTCTTAGAAGAGTTAGATGATGATGATGATAGCAATTAATATTTATTGACTACTTACTATATACCAGGTGTGACTCTAAATGCTTTGTATTTATGGAGTGCCTTATGTAATAGTAGTACCTGGAAGAGCAAGGTATTGTTGATATCTCGTTTACAGATGAAAAATATATCAGATACAAACAGATTAAATAACTTGCCCAAAGTCTACAGCTGACAAATGATACAGGCAGGACTCATACTGAGGCAATCTGACTGCAGACTGTATAGTTATACTGTAACACAATTATAAAGTAAAGCACCTACTATGGTATATGACACACAGTAGTGCTCAGTATATTTTTATTTCATTCTTTCCTTTCCCTTCCTGGAGTGACAGATTTTGCTTTTTCAAACCAAAGGAGCCTGTGTGACAGTATACAGGGTCATACTCCTCTTTTTTTTTTTCCAGAGGAGCAAGATATTAAATTCTTTGCCTTAAATTTTGAATTACTATACAGATCAGTGTTATTAAGGCATTAATAATACCTTGGCTCAGAGTAAGCAGTTATACTTTCTAAAGATGTGAGCAATAGCAATCACTTCCTCCCTGAAGTGAGGGAGGAAACTCAAGTATGTAGGAAACTTGACAACATTTCCTAGATACTCGTGTCCTCCATAGTGTCCAGAGGAACTTGTGCAGATTGAGCCACAAAAATAGATGTATGCCTTCTGGAGTTCCCTAAAGCAGATAGACAAGTCAAGTTCAAGTAACTTGTTTCACATAAGAAATACATCTGTATTTTTGTGAGAAAATTATGGTTACTGGAGGAGAAGAAAACAGTAAGGCAAGGAAACAATGGTAGGTCTCAGTGAGACAATTTATTTGAAAGAAGTCAGAGGAGAGAGGATGTCCAAACCGATCTCCCTGAATTCATTCTTTTCCCACTTCATTTAGATGGGATCTAAAAACCAGGTAAAGTGAAACTGTGGTTTCTGGGAGATCAAGCAAGTACAAATGTACCACTTTTTGACTACCTCTTTATTTTTGGTAGTCTGTATTTCTACCATTTTTGTCTTTTCATCATTGTCTTAAAGTTCATCATGTTCAACATATTATCTTTGAAAAATGGTACCAGTTTTTTCAAATGCTATTCTACGAGCTCTGCTTCTGATTTTAATCCATTCTTAGCAGCTAGAGTGAGCTGTTCCAAAATGGTAAATCAGATCATGTTACTTCCTTACTTAAATCTTTTCTTCCCACTGCACCTAGGACAAGGTCCAAATTCCTTACCAAGACCTTTGATGCTCTGTAGGTTCTGACTCCTGTGTACTTCCATATACCTTCTCTGCTTCAATTACATTGATCTATCTTTAGTTTCTAAATCTTTTTTTTTAAAGATTTTATTTATTTGACAGACAGAGATCACAAGTAGGCAGAGAGGCAGGCAGAGAGAGAGGAGGAAGCAGGCTCCCTGCTGAGCAGAGAGCCCGATGCAGGGCTCGATCCCAGGACCCCGGGATCATGACCTGAGCCGTAGGCAGAGGCTTTAACCCACTGAGCCACCCAGACGCCCCTATCTTTAGTTTATAAATCAGACCTTTGTAACTCAGCCATTGCACATCTTATTTCCTCTAACTGGAACATTGTTCCTTTGCTTAGTTAAACCTTACCCATTCTTCAAAGTTCAGATCAAGCGTCACTTCTTCAGGAAAGACTTCTTTGACCACTCATACTAGATTGGGTCTTTAAGCACCATGCATGTCTCCTTCTCATGTTTACTATCTATAGTTATAATTAATTGTTTAAAATGTTTGTTTCTTTCGATAGAATGTTAGCTTCAAGGACAAGGAGCATGCCTGTCTTTCTTAAAATACTGTATCCTTAGTGCCTGCTAAGTACATATCATTAATATTCATTATTTCTCAAGTGAATTAAATTAAGGCATATTTAGGTTGTGGTTGTCTCTTGTGGGTGTGGGCATGTATATGAGCATATATGTATGTGTGCAGGTGGATTTTATGACCCTCTGGCATAATCCTGTTCTTGACCTTAAAGTTAGTAGTTCAAATGGTTTATTTCTGATTTACCAATGTCCAAACAGTTCTTTGGTACCCCCCAAGGAAATACAAAATATAAAGTTGAAAATATTTGGAGGATTAATAAATATCTTATGAAAAATAACTTTATATGGTTATATACTAGGTAGCAATATATGGCCAGAATCTAGCTCCTTTATTAAAGTTAGTTAAGGAATTATTAAATTAGTTAAGGAATTTATTAAAGTTAGTTAACTTTAGTTAAGGAATAGAGCAATTTGTTTGGGAGTATAGATCAGTGTGCTCAATAAAAATCCTGCCAACTTTTCTATCTGTAAAGTGTGTCTTTAGGCTGTAACTCAGTAAAAAAGAAAGTGCTCTTTTAATTGCAGATGAATTATCAGTTCCTGCCAGTTTGTTGCTCTAAAGGTAATGTAATTTGTTAAGCTCGGTTGGACTAGATTGTCTCTTGTTGAACCTTGTATTATTCCAGTTATGGTATTTTGTAACTATCTGTTGAGACATTTCCTTGCACACAGAACTGGGTTAGGTAGTGGAGAGCTGAATTTAATTTTATTGAGGAAAATACTGGTTTGAATTGGTCTTTTAAAACGTGAATCCATGTTTCCATTTTAATAGCAGATAATTGTAATGTCAGCAAAGACCACAAATACCAGTTTGCTTTTACTTACTTATCCCTAATCACTTCCCTGAATATAAAAATTTTGGTAGCTCAGCTTTAAGACTATCCATTCCGGTTATGAAAAAGGAATTTCCAAAATAACACCATGTGTCAATGAGGAAATATAGGGCTAACATGGTGGAGACTAAGATGACCTGATGCCACTTTAAGATATTTTATGGCACTTAAAACCTAACGCATCTGAAATGTGAGCCCGGTGATAGAGACTTAAATTAGAAGGATTCTGGGTTAAATGGGACTAACAATTGCCCAACTTGCTGGTATGTCTAAAATGACTCACTTTAAGAATAATGTATTTGGCACATAATCTAGAACTATGATTGTGATGTACAAACATATACCTAATAAGGGGGAAAATCCATCCATTCATTTTCTATGGTGATGTCAAATGACTGATTTTTAAATGATTTTATTGAGATGTAATTTATATACCATATATCTCATTGATTTGAAGTGTATAATTCAATAGTATTTGTATATTCAGAGTTGTGCAGCTATTACCATTATCTTATTGCCTGACAACTGTAAGCCTGCTTTCTGTGTCTATGAATTTGCCTATTCTGGGCATTTCATATAAATAGAATTATTCAATGTGTGGTTTCTCATGACTGGTTTTTTTCACGTAGCAGAAGGTTTCTAACATTCATCTATATCGTAGCATGTTATCATTACTTCATTCCTCTTCATTACCCATTAAGAGTCTGTTGTATAATACATTTTATTATTCCTCAGCTGATGGTCATTTGAGTTGTTTTTATTATTTGACTATTAAGAATAATGCTGCTATAAACATTCTTGTATATTTTCTGTGTGTGGACACACATTTTCTTTTTTGGGGGGGTGAATGTATATTGTCAACTCCTTTAAGTATATACTTAGAAATGAAATTGCTGGGTAATATGGTGATTCTCTGTTTAACCTTTTAAGAAACTGCCAAAATGTTTTCCAAAGCAGCTTTACCATTTTACATTACCACCAGCAATGTGTGAAGGCTTCAATTTTTCTACATTCTCAACAAAATTTTTATAATGTCTTTTATTATAGGCATCCTAGTGGGTATGAAGCAGTATCTCATCATGATTTTCATTTTTTTAAAGATTTTATTTATTTATTTGACAGACAAAGATCACAAGTAGGCAGAGAGGCAGGCAGAGAGAGAGGGGGAAGCAGGCTCCCTGTTGAGCAGAGAGCCTGATGTGGGGCTGGATCCCAGGACCCTGGGATCATGACCTGAGCTGAAGGCAGAGGCTTTAACCCACTGAGCCACCCAGGCGCCCCAGTGATTTTCATTTTTTAATAGCTACTGATGTTGAGTGTATTTTCATATGGTTATTTGCTATTTGTATATCCATTTGAGGAAATGTCTGTTCAAATACTTTACTGATTTTTTAATTGGGTTATTTGTATTTTTATCATTGTAAGAATTCTTTATATATCCTAGATACAATTCCCTTATCAGATATGTGATTTACAAGTATTTCTCTCTCATTCTGTGGGTTGTCTTTTTACTTTCTTGATGGTATTATTCGTTGTACAAAGTCTTTCATTTTCATGGAATTCAATTTATTTTTTGATGCTTGTACTTTTAATGTCATGTCTAAGATATTTTGTCTAAACCAAAGTCACAAAGGTTTACTCCTATATTTTATGCTAAGAATTATACTGTCTTAGCTCTTACATTTAGGCCTATGATCCATTTTGAGTTAATTTTCGTATGTGATGTGAGGTAGAGGTCTAAATTCTTTTGCATGTAGCTACCCAGTTGTTCCTGCACTATTTGTTGAAAAGACTATTTTCACTGAATTGTCTTGGTACCCTTGTTGAAAATCAATTGACAAAAAAATTATGTTCTGAACTCTCAATCCTGTCCATGGATCTGGGTTATCCTTATGCCAGTACCACACTATCTTTTTAAAAAGATTTTATTTATTTGTGTGTGTGTGTGTGTGTGTGTGTGTGAGAGAGAGAGAGAGAGAGAGAGAGAGGGAGAAAACAAGCAGGGGGAGGAGAAGAGGGGGAAGCAGACTCTCTGCTGAGCAGGAAGCCCAACTTGGGGCTCCATTCCAGAATTCTGAGGTCATGACCTGAGCTAAAGGTAGATCCTTAACCACTTGAGCCACCCAGGTAATCCCCACACTATCCTGATTATTTAGTTTTTAAAGTAAGTTTCAAAATTAGAAAGTTTAAGGCTTCCAGCTTTCTTACTTTTAAGGTTGTTTTTACTTTTCTGGATCTGCTGTATTTTCATATACATTTTAGAATCAACTCGTCAATTCCTGAAAAAAAAAAAGAAAAAAGAGGATCTGGGATCTTACTAGGGATTGCATTAAACATACACATCAGTTTGGGAAATATTTCCATCCTAACAATACTAAGTGTTCTGATCCATAAACATGGATTTTAGGTATCCTTTAATTTCTTTCAATAATGTTTGACAGTTTTCAAAATATGAGTTTTGTACTCTTTTTTGTTAAATTTATACCTAAGCATTTTCTTATTTTTGGTGCTATTTTAAATGTAATTGTTTTCTTAATTCCTATTTCAGTTTATTCATTCCTATGGTATAGAAATACCATGTAATTTTGTGTGTTGATCTTACAAACTTGTTGAACTAGTTTATTAGTTCTAGTGGGTTTTTTGTTTTGTTTCGTTTTCATGGAGCCTGATGTGGGGCTTGAATTCACGACCCTGAGATCAAGACTTGAGCTGAGGGGCGCCTGGGTGGCTCAGTGGGTTAGGGCCTCTGCCTTCGGCTCAGGTCATGATCCCAGGGTCCTGGGATCAAGCCCCTCATCGGGCTCTCTGCTCAGCGGCGAGCCTGCTTCCTCCTCTGTCTCTGCCTGCCTCTCTGCCCACTTGTGATCTCTATCAAATAAATAAATAAAATCTTTAAAAAAAAAAAAAGACTTGAGCTGAGATCAAGATTCAGATGCTTAACAGACTGAGCCACACAGATGCCCCAGTCCTAGTGGTTTTTAATTGATACCTTAGGATTTTTTATATACATGATAATGTCATCTGCAAATAGAGATATTTATAATGTTTCCCTCCAATCTGGGTATCTTTTATTAATTTCTTGCTTAATTGCCTGTTTATAACCTCCAGTACAATCTTGAATAAAAGTGGTAAGAACAGACATCCTTGTTCTTGATCTTAAGGGGACAGATTTCAGTATTTTATCATTAAGTGTAATGTTATCTATGGGTTTTTTCATGGATAGCCTTTATCACACCAAGGAATTTCCCCTTTATTCCTAATTTTCTAAATGTTTTATCATGAAAAGATGTTGGATTTTATAAAATGGTTTTTCTGCTTCTATTGAGATGATTATGTGATTAATTTATTTTATTGAGATGGTATATTACATCATTTTATTTGTAGATGTTAAACCAAGTTTGCATTTCTGGGATAAATCCTTCTTTGCCATGATGTATAATCTGTTTTATGTTACTCAATTCAGTTTGTTAGTGTTTTTTTTTTTTGAGATCTTTTTGGTCTGTATTCATAACAGATTCAGGTCTGTAATTTTCTTTTCATGTGATGTCTTTTCCTGATGTTGGTATCAGGGTATTATTAACCTAATAGAATGCATTAGGAAATATTCTCTCCTTTTATTTTTTTGAGAGAGTTTTTGAAGCATTGATATTAATTCTTCTTTTAATGTTTGATAGAATTCACCAATAAAGCTATCTGGGCCTGGGCTATTCTTTCTGGGACATTTTTTTAATATTAACTCAATCTCTTTACTTGTTATGGGTCTATTTAGATTTTAATATTTTCTTGGTCAGGGTTAGTAGTTTGTGTCTTTCTACAAATTTGGTCCTTTCATCTAAATTATCTAATTGGTTAGCATACAGTTTTTCATGGTATTCCCTTTTAATCGTTTTCCCCCTCTGTGGATGGTATTGATGTCCCCGAATTGGTTTGACTGATATATGTTTGTGTATACACACACACACACACACACACACACACGTATGTATGTATGTATATGTATACACGTATATGCACATATATGTGTATATATGTATTTAAATGTATTTAAAATGTCTATTTTTAGGGATGATAATAATGATGAATATAGTGCTAACTTCTACTCTGTAATTTCACTGCCCAAATGTAATATAAAGACTAAGTACCTTTCTTTCTAAGGTGTGTGTATGTTTGTCCGTGTGTATTTGTATGTGTGTGTGTATTAATAATAATGTATTTCTATAGTCAAGATTATGCTTTTTATTAATTTTGTAGCCTAAAATTTTCCTTTAATGCCCTGATGTCTAATGTCCTTCCCCCCAGCTTTACTGAGATATAATTGACATAAACATGTAAGTTTAAGGTGCACAATGTTGATTTTATACACATATATTTCAAAATGATTACTACCATAGCATTAGCTAATACCTCCACCCTGTCACATAATTACTTTTTCTTTTTTGTGGTGACATTTAATATCTACTCTTTTAGAAAGTTTCAACTATATAATATAGCATTATTAGCTATACTCATGATGCTGTATATTATATCCCCATAAGTTTTTAATCTTATAACTGGAAGTTTGTATATTTCACGCATAGCTCCCCATTTCCCCCATCCCCGGCTCCTGGTAACTACCACTCTATTGTTTCTTAGTTCAGCTATTTTAGATTCCACAGATAAATGATGTCACATAATACTAGTCTTTCTCTGACTTATTTCACTTAATATAATGCCCTCAAGTTTCATCCAAATTGTCTCAAATGACAGGATTTCCTTCTTTCTCATGGCTGAATAATATTCCGTTGTGTGTGAATATGTGTATGTATATTAGGTTGCTTCCATATCTTAGTGATGGTGAATATACTGCAATAAACATGCAACATCTCTTTGAGATACTGTTTTCATTTCCTTTTGTAGCCTGCTTTTTAAAAAAGGAAAGATTCATTTATTTGGGAGAGAGCAAGAGACAGAGAGAGTGTGCACACGTGCACAAGTAGGGCAGGGGGAGAGGGAGAGGAAGAGAGACTCTCAAGCAGACTCCCTGCAGGGCACAGAGCCCTTTTCATCTCACAACCCATGAGATCATGACCTGAGCTGAAATCACCAGATGGATGCTTCTGACTGAGACACCCAGGCACACCTGTAGCCTGTTTTCTTAAACTTCACATAATATAAGCATTTTGCCACATGGTTAAAATCATTTTAATGATACGCTTAATATACTATTGTATAGATGTAATTTAAACTCTCTTCTATTTTTGAGCTTGTGACTCCTTAAGTTTTGATATTATAAATCATACTATAATCTTTGTACATAAATTCTTTTATGCATGTCATTCTGTATTTACAGTTTTATATCTTGACTTCCCTTGTCAAGAGCATTTCCCATATCATTAAAATTTTTTAACACCTAATTTTAATAGCTATGTAACATTCTACCATATGTGTATAATATAATTTATTTAACAAAATTCCCATTATTGGATATTTAGATTATTTCCAACTTTGATAGTATAAATATGGCTATAATGAACATAGTGCATAAATCCTTAGTTACATTTTGTATTATTTTCTTAAGATATATTGGGTTAAAGGATTTGAACTTTTGTTTTGTCTGACATTTTGTATTAAGGCAGAATCCTGTTCCATGATAAAGACATATTATAATTGATCTAACCTTTACCATATTTTTAGATATCCTATATTTATGTTATTAGGGATAATGCTAGAATAACATCCTTGTACATGAGTCTTTGCATTATCTGAGATAGTAATTTTATAAAGGTTATTATACAAATATAATAGGTAATTTGCTCTCCAGAAAATGAATGATAATTTATATTTTCACTGCCAGTATATGAGAATATTTGTTCTACCTTAGTCTTTTTAATATTGAGGTAGGTTTTTATTTTAAAAATTGCTATTTTGATAGATGCTATCAGTGTTGGTCAGAAAAAGGGGATCACAAAATAGAATATTACATGGGAGAGAGGGGTAAATTTTTTGAAAGGATTTGAGAAAAAAATGGGACAATTCCAGTGTGTAGTTAGGCATTTTTGGGAAAGTTTTGGGACTTATTGAAAAGGCATGAGAAAACCAGTAATACAGAGACAAGACTTCCAGGTTAATAATTATGATAATAATCATTATTAAGAAAATAAGTACCATTAACTTACTGAATTAATCTCTGGGAGACTAATTTAAAATGCACATTACCAAGGATCAGTCTTTAGTTTTCACCATTGACTCCTTTTCAAGCACAATTATGTCTGGTGAACCAGTTGGTATGTGGGACCCTAAAGAGGTTAAGAAAGGAAGTTTTAAAAGGGAAAAAACTCAACAACTATTTCTGCAGGAAGAATAGGGTTACCTGATTGGAGGGTGTAGGCAGATTCCTGGGTTCATGTTTTATGGTGGCAGTGGACACAAATTGTAGGATGGCAGGATAAATTTCCTTCCATTCTGAAAATGATGAGAGAAGAGAGAAAGGGGGTCCTTATGCTTTTCTTTTGTCTGAGTGTAATTTCAAAATCTTATAGCTATTGGCCAATGAGGAGAAATTAAATCATAATGCATCACATCTATATAAAATGCAATCCCTGGGGCGCCTGGGTGTCTCAGTGGGTTAAAGCCTCTGCCTTCGGCTCAGGTCATGATCCCCGGGGCCTGGGATCGAGCCCAGCATCTCGCTCTCTGCTCAGCAGGGAGCCTGCTTCCCTTCCTCTCCCTCTGCCTGCCTCTCTGCCTACTTATGATCTCTGTCTTTCAAATAAATAAATAAAAATTAAAAAAAAATAAAACACAATCCCTGCTCTGTCCAAGACATGTGTGCACGTGCATGTGCACGTACACACATAGAGAGTTAGTCTGTCTGTACTTCTCTCCCCTTTGACCCTGACCACCTGGCAAACTTATTTTTCTTCTCCAAGTGTCACCCCCCATGCAAAACTTTCTTTGACTTGCCCAAGCAGAATTAATAACAACACCCCCAATAAAAATAGCTAACATGTACTGATGGCTGATTCTGTATCTGATAATGAGTTAGGTAATAGTTATTATATACAACGTAATATAAACAAGAACCTTATGAAGTAGGTATTATTATTACCACCATTTTCAGATGGGTAAATGGAGGGTCTGAGTGTATAGGCAACTAGGACAAGGCCATACAGCTAATAAGAAGTAAAACTGGGACGCAAAAGCCTACATTGTCCTACTTCACAGGAGTTAATAACCCAGATAAAATATGATATATACCCTTCCATTACTCAAAATGAAAAAACCTGTACAGCTCCCTTAATATGACAAAAATATATATTATTTTATAATTGTTCCTGGGCACAATGTTTTCATCATCCTTTTATAATTAAAAAGATAGGAAACAGGATATTGCAGAACTAGTTAGTGTCATTTATCTAAACACAGAAGCACAAATTAGATGCATTGTACTGTTAGAGGAAAGTTCATCAATATAGATATTCTTTCTGATAGCTTTATGTTGTTTTTATTACTTGGCATATAAAATTATATACAGTGTCCTTATACTGAATATTTCAAGGAATTTAACCCCATTTTCTGTCTGTCTATTTATCTATCAATAGTCAGTAGTTACTGCTGTTTCTGATAGACAAGATAGAATTTTTACAAATATGAATTACTTTGTCTCCAACTGACTTCTTGCTATAGTGAAGGTTATTTACCTCACTGAATCTCAGTTTCCCCATATTTTGCTCAAGGGTAATGAGGTTAAATTATTTCTTAAAATACTATAAAACCTCAATTAACGGTAGTATGGGGAAAAAAGGTATAAGGACAAATGGGATTACAAAAGTTAGTTGGTGTGATGGTCAACTGAGAAGGTGCCCTTTTAGCTGCTACCACTCAATTCTATAGTTAAGTGAAAAAATTTTTATGAGTCATAGAAACAAAAAAAAGCACAAAAGTATTAGATATAGTCAAATTTGTTAATTAAAAACAAAAATTAAAATGTGGATTCCAGAAACTTAAATTGGTGAATTTAACATCCAATGCTAGAAAAGCCCTAGAGTGAACTATTTAATTTTTGAAAATGTTCATGCTTCTTCAAATGCTCTACCCGACCCTCTTTTTAGATAGAATTGCCAGCTGTTTCACAGAGAATGTAGAAGCCACAAGATGGCAACTTCCCACCACAAGATGTACAAACTTACCTATACCTTCACTTATCATTTTTGCCTTCCTTCCATTCCTAATTGAAGATTAGAAAATCCTCCTGTGTATGGGAAATCTTTCCATCTGAGCTTCAGAAACTTTTTCTTATTCATATATTTCTTTAGGATTTTTGTTCTGTAAATTAACCATGTGTTTTCTTTTTCTTCAACTATTTCCTGTTGTCTGGCTCCTTTCCCTCAGCATTTAAAGCTTCTTCAAATCTCCCCTACTCACCAAAGGAAAAAAAAAAAAAAAACTATTCTGGTATTATTCCCCAAAGCCTATAACCCCAGTCTAATCATGAGAAAAATAACATTTTATTTTTTAAAATTCTCTGACCCCATGCTGTAAAGTTACCCTATCTCTCTCTTCCCTATCACAGCTAATCTCTGTGATAGTTGTCTCTGTTCTACTCCCTTACCTTCAATTTACTCTTCAGCTTATACAGTCTGGTTCTAGCCCTGATACTCCACTGATTTGGTTTTGGCAGTCTTTTCTTGGCTACATATAAAGGACATGTTTTAGTTTTTGACTCACTTGATTACCCAGTAGCATTTAACATGGTTATTCTTGAAATATGCTATTCTCTTGGCTTTTATCTTGGTTTTTCTTGTATTTCTCATGTTACTTTTCTCCTCAGTCACCTTTGTAGACTTCTCTGAGCCTGCTCATCTTTTAAATGTTGGTGTTTCTCAAGGATCTATCCTTAGCCACCTTTTTATTTTGCCTCTATCTTTTGGCAATTCTGTCCTGTGACATTAAATACCATCTCAATGTTTAAGACTACCACATATATATCCCCAAGTACCTTTTCTTCACTCCTATCAGTATCTCCAATTTCTCACTGAACATCCATGCTTAGATGTACTATAGACAACTTAATCTCTACATGATCTGACCCTTGCTCACCTCTCTAGTATCAACTTTCTTTTTTCCTCGTATCCAACACTCTGTGGTTCTGCTGCATTGAACTCATTTCAGTTCTGTGAATGTGCCATGCTCTCTCAGAACAATCTTTCCTTTCATGTTTTCGGTTTTAGCTTAGAAGTCACTTTCCCCAGAAAGCCTTCTCTTTCTCCTAAATGTGGATTTGATTTCTCCCCTCTTAGTTTTCAAAACACTCTGTGTCTCTCCTCTCATTACATTTAAAACAATTCATTGTTATTACCTGTTTATTTATCTCTTCTATTAGACTGTGATTACATAGAAGATAGATACCATACTTATTATGTTCCCATTTGTATCCCTGTTGTTGGCACACAGTAAATTCATCAAATGAGTAAAATAATGGAACTTAGAATCAAGTCAGGCTAAGCAAACCTGTTGTTTTCTTTTGGTGGAATTATTTATATGAAAGCCTGGTTTATCAAATGAGTAATCTCTCATTATAAGATATTCTAATATGGGCTAGTTAAATGGATTCTAGTACAGTTAAGTTAATTCATACCCAGTTAATCAAACAGATTAATGATCAGTGCCAACATGTAGAGAGGTCTATGGTGGCAGTCTATAGGTCTTTGTTGTATGCCTTTTTTTCTAAAGATTTTATTTATTTATTTGAGGGAGAGAGAGAGAGAGAGAGAGAGAGAGAGAGAGAGAGGAGAGAGAAGGAAAGAGAATCTGAAGCCCTACGGAGTCTGACAATGGGGCTCAACCTCACGACCAAGAGATGATGACCTGAGCCAAAACCAAGAGTTGGATGCCTAACCAGCTGAGCCACACAAGCACCCTCTCTTCTATGTCTTATTCAGAATTTTCTATTATTAACTTAATTGAAGGCAAAAAGAATAAGCTTATGAAATATTCAGTGACACAAAGCTAGATGAGAGAGTCAACAAAAATCAATAATAGGCTTATGATTTAAACTGGTTTTCATGAGACTAAAACTAATATATTGACATGTCATAAGGATTAATATAAAACCACAAGTTAGGGTAAAAATAATTTAATTCAGCATTTAAGAAGAATGGGTTGTATGCCTACTGTGTTCTAGTCACTGGTGCTGAGAATGCAAAAAAGAATATATCATAGTTCCTGTCCTTGGAAATGGTTACATTCTAGTGATCATATTGAATCTAGGTCATGACACATAATACTCTCATTACATTTTGTATTGTCTGTGTACAGAATATTGTGTGCTGTTCTGGGCATTAATTTTTATAATAATATACCAATAAGGTATATTTATCTCAATGTAAATTTTATTTTTTTAAATTTTTTTATTATGTTAATCACCATACAGTACATCATTAGTTCTTGATGTAGTGTTCCATGATTCACTGTTTGTGTATAACCCCCAGTGTTCCACGCAATACGTGCCCTCCTTGACACCCATCACTGGGCTAATCCATTTCCCCACCCCCTCCCCACTAAATCCCTCAGTTTGATTTCTGGAGTCCATAGTCTCTCATGGTTCATCTCCCCCTCTGATTTACCCCCCTCTTCATTTTTCCCTTCCTTCTCCTGATGTCTTCCATGCTATTCCTTATGTTCCACAAATAAGTGAAACCATATGATAATTGTCTTTCTCTGCTTGACTTATTTCACTTAGCATGATCAATGTAAATTTTAAATATTTCAATTGTATCAGTCAGGATAATTTAGGTTATGCTGTTGTAACAATTCCTAAATCATGGTGGCTTATAACAACAAAGTTTGATTTCTCATTTATGTAACATTGCATGGGAACTCTGCTCTAAAACTTTTCATTCTATGACCCAGACTGATGGAGCAATCACTGTTTTAAACATTACCATTCACTATGGCAGAGGGAAAGATAGCTGTAGAAGTCACATTGACAAATAAATGCTCTAGCCTTAAAGTAAAACACAAGTGTGAGCAATAACTTTTGCTTATAAGTAATTGGCCAGAATCAGTCACATGCTCTGTCAATCATAATGGGGCCAGGAAGTGCAGTACTATCTTATGCTTGAAGGCAAAGAGATATAGATATTTGGAGAACTGAATTAATGATTCCCATGGCTATAAAGAGTGAAATTTACCCTTCAACATTAGACTTTTCCTACTCCCCTCCTGAAAGTTACATTAACCTTTTTCTATAAATTCCCACACACACACACACACATATATATGTACATAGATTTTTCCATTATGTATGGGATCACATGTGTTTCCCATACATTTATAGATCTACTCATATCAATGCATAACTCTCTACTTCAGTCTGTTTAATAGCTGTAAAGTATTCCAGTATGCATATACCATTCTTTATTCCACCACTCTTCTGTGGAGGGGTGTTTGTTTTATTTCCAGTTTTTGACTATTATAACACATCCATCATTGACCATACTTGAACATGCATATATTTCTGTGCATATGTATTTGAATATATATAATACCAATTTCTAGAAAGGGAATTCCTGAGCACTTTAAATTTTGCCAAGTCCTGACAATTTGCCTTCCAAAGTGCTCTACTAATTTATAATCTCATAAACAGTGTATGAAAGTGTACATTACATTTTGAGAAAAATTTGACAAACATTTTTACTGAAGGAAGATAAAGTTGAATAATGAGGGGTTTAGAAACCTAATGACTGTAGACTCTTTGTTTGTCTAAACAGCTTGTAAAAGCTTATACCTACTACTTTTAGGTTTACTGACTGGAGCTACCCTGAAGAAGAGTAATCCCTCTTGCACATAACACTTCTGGTTACATTTTAATGGTCAGAATCCAATTACCTGTCCCTATGCAGTTGCAAGGAAGGCTGTGAAATGAAGACTCCCCTTTGGTGACTATATACTAAACCAAAAACTGCAGGCTATGTAATCACCACAGGAAATACATTTTTTTGATAGATAGCTTTTGCTATGCTCCTGGATCTCTATAGTTTCTTATAACCAATTTTCCCATCAATGTTTACTTCTCTTTTTACCCTCTGTCTCTTCTGCTCTCTCTCAAAATTTCCTCCATCATTATTTTTCTTTTCTCTTGTTTCCTCCTCTCTCTCAGTATGTCAACTTTTTGTGTCTCCATTTCTGTCTTTTTCTCTCTGCTGCTGTATGTTTTCTCTATCTCCCCATTTTTCCTCTGTGTGTGTATTTTTTTTTTCTCTTTCCATCTGTTTCCTATCCATCTGTCTCTCTATCTTTAGCTGTCTCTGTTTTCTTACTTCTGTATTTCTGGCTCTCTTGGTGTTAGTCCCCATGTCTCTCTCTACCTCCATTTCTAACTATTAGAGCTAAAAATAGAATGGGCTGCCACTTCATACAGTTGTTTTCATATGGTAGAAAGTACTTGAGGATAGTGTAGATATAGAGATAATATAAAAAGGAGTTCTTGATTGATTGGTGATTGGATTATATAACTATTGAGATCTTTTCCAAGTTTGAGTCAAATTGAGAACTTTCCCTTCTTACTAAGTAGAATATAATTTACCTTTTTGCATATTTGTCTTCTTATTGAAGGTCTAGTAGGACTTCAGGGCCATCTCTGTATGAATATCATGCTTCATTGTAGATGACTGCAGAATTAGAAGATATAGTAGTCCCCTCTTATCCACAGTTTTACTATGTATGGTTTTAGTTATCCTTAGTCAACTATGATCTGGAAGGAGATGATCCTTCTTCTGACCTATCATCAGAAGGTTGGTAGCAGCCTAATGCTGTGTCACAATCCATACATCTTTCATCTCACTTCACCTTGTCCCATAGGCATTTTACCATCTCACATCATACATCACAATAAGAAGGTACAGTACAATAAGAGAGAAAAGATAATAATATTCATGTAACATTTATTACAATATATTGTTATAATTGTTCTATTTTGTTATTAATTATAGTTGTTAATTTCTAATTGTGCCTAATTTATAAATTAAACTTTATCATAGGTATGTACGTATAGGAAAAAACATGGTCTATATTGGGTTTGGCACTATCTGTGGTTTTAGGCATCCACTCCATTCTTAGAACATATCCCCTGAGGCTAAGGTGGGACAATTGCATTAGAAATTGAAATGAATGTGTGTTGACTACAAAACTGTCTAAAAATTAATTATCTTTAGTACATCTGTGATATACGTGTGGGGTGTGTGTCTGTGCGTTTGTAATTTCCAATTTTTTGGGAGATTATATATATGACTGGGTAGTACAAATGATTGGAAAACACTAAGTACCAAATTGTCTGTGATGGCAAGAATGTATTAAGAAATGATATAATTGTATATTCTCTGCAATCTAGCTAATATATCTAGTTAGGTCTTTAATTATGTCAAAATATATTCATAAGTTAAACTTGTTTTGTTTTCTAGAATTAGAAGTATGCCATACAGATATTTTATAGAATTAACATGAAGCAGAAACCTGACATACATGGTACTTTAAGGGAGGAAAAGAGTAAAGTGGATAAGTTAATTTACAAACTAGACTTGAAAGCCATTTGAGCATAACATTATCATTACAATTATCAGTCAAAAGATTTAGTTTAATTACATTTTTAAAAACTTTCTTGAAACGATGGCCCTACTCATATCAGGATTTGGTACCCCAAGGAGAGGAATTTTAATGCCTTCATTAGCCACTGTGCCAGCATCTTCAGTCTTTAGAATTCCTTATGTGGCCTTTTGAGATTTTTATGTTCTAACCTTAGAAAATCAGTAAACACAAACTCCCAGGGGAATATGAACTTCAGGAGTAAAAACCCTTGCATATTTATATCCATGGTAGGGAGAAGAATTTTTTGGGAGGGAAAGTAATTTTGAAGTAATTGAATAGCAGCATAATTGTGATCATATAAAGTATTATACATGCTCCTATACATTTTCTTCAGACAGCAGTAAGTTGGTTGTAAAATCACCAAGAGGAAAAAGTTATAATGTAATAACCTGAATTTCAGTTTAAGGTTTCTAGGGGATAACCTGAGATGTTTCTAACACTTTTAGTATTTAAACAAATGTGTAAAACCGTATGTTGGGAGCCCAGTGATCACAGTTCTGAGACATTCCTTGATCAATGATGATATTTAAGGCCAATTGCTGTTGCAGATGAACACTGCTAGGAGATTGATTTCACTGGCCTTTCTTTTTGACTGTTTGAATTGGCAGTTTGGCAGATTTTCCCTTTCAATGGGAAATCTGAATCACCTACTGAACATGCTACAAAATACTTGTCTTACTCTATATTCCCTTAGCACTTAACATATACAGGTTATTCTTCACTGTCTGGCACTTGACTAAGCACTCTAGTATGCATGCATTGCCACAGTTAGGTTATAGCTCCTTGAAGACAAAGAGTGATGTTTTATAGTCTTAAACTAGGTTTATGACTGTCATAGCATCTATCGGCAAAAATAGTTTAGTGGTGGTTAAGAACTTGGGTTTTGTAGTCACTTAGATCTAAATTCAAATCTACTTGTCCTTAATTTACTATTGTAATAATCTTGGGTAAGTTATATGTATCAGTTTCCTGAAAAGTAAAATGGGGATAATAACACCCATAAGGTCATTGATAGAGGATAAAGTATCATATATGTAAGAGTTTAGTGTTGTGTTTGACACACACAAATGCGCAATACATTATAATGATTATTATGATAAAATACAGATTTTCCTTGACTTACACTGGATTTACATATTGATTAACCCAATGTAAGTTGAAAATATCATGTCAAAAATGCCGGTAATACACTTAACCTATCAAACATCATAGCTTAGCCTAGCCCACCTTAAACATGCTCAGAACACTTACATTAGCTTACAGTTGGGCAAAATCCTCTAAAACAAGGCCTATTTTATAATAAGGTATTGAAATATCTCATGTCCTTTATTGAATACTGTACTGGAAGTGAAAAACAAAATGATTATTTTTGATTATGCTTTGTATCTTTTCCTGGTGATTACTACTTGTGCTCTACTGTGCTTACCTTTTTCCGTGAGGAGATGGTGACCATGATAAACACTTTGGTCTGATTATATAAATTTTCAGCTATTTTCAAAGATCATCTCTTCCTTTCTCTTCAACAGATAAGACATTTAGCATTAGTGGTTAGGAATTTGGAGGGTACAGGGTAGGTTTTGCACATTTCCACTTCTTCCTCCTCTTTCCCCTGTGCCTTCTCCCTTGGTGTTGCTTTAGGAGACAAATGAGTAGGGAAGAGGGAAAGGGGAAAAATATGCTCGTGACTGCCTGTGTTTTCTCCTTGGTTGGTTATAATTGCTCTTCTAGCTGTCCATGGGCACTATATAAACAGTTCTTTTTTTTTAATTTTTTAATAAACATATAATGTGTTTTTATCCCCAGGGGTACAGGTCTGTGACTCGCCAGGTTTACACATTTCACAGCACTCATCATAGCACATACCCTCCCCAATGTCCATAACCCCACCACCCTCTCCCATCCCTACTCCCCCCCAGCAACCCTCAGTCTGTTTTTTGAGATTGAGTCTATTATGGTTTGTCTCCCTCCTGAACCCATCTTCTTTCATTTTTTCTTTTCCTACCCTCCAAACCCACCATGTTGCATCTCCACTTCCTCATATGAGGGAGATCATATGATAGTTGTCTTTCTCCAACTGACTCAGTTCGCTAAGCATAATACCCTCTAGTTCCATCCATGTCGTTGCAAATGGCAGGATTTCATTTCTTTTGATGGCTGCATAGTATTCCATTGTATATATATACCACTTCTTCTTTATCCATTCATCTGTTGATGGACATCTAGGTTCTTTCCACAGTTTGGCTATTGTGGACATTGCTGCCATAAACATTAGGGTGCATGTGCCCCTTCAGAGCACCACGTTTGTATCTTTAGGATGTATACCCAGTAGTGCAATTGCTGGGTCATAGGGTAGCTCTCTTTTCAGTTTTTTGAGGAACCTCCACACTGTTTTCCAGAGTGGCTACACCAGCTTGCATTCCCACCAGCAGTGTAGGAGGGTACCCCTTTCTCTGCATCCTTGCCAGCATCTGTCATTTCCTGACTTGTTAATTTTAGCCATTCTGACTGGTGTGAGGTGGTATCTCCTTGTGGTTTTGATTTGTATTTCCCTGATGCCGAGTGATGTGGAGCACTTTTTCGTGTGTCTGTTGGCCATCTGAATGTCTGCTTTGCAGAAATGTCTGTTCATGTCCTCTGCCCATTACTTGATTGGATTATTTGTTCTTTGGGTATTGAGTTTGATAAGTTCTTAATGGCTTTTGATTACTAGCCCTATATCTGATATGTCATTTGCAAATATCTTTTCCCATTCTGTCAGTTGTCTTTTGGTTTTGTTGACTGTTTCCTTTGCTGTGCAAAACTTTTGATCTTGATGAAGTCCCAATAGCTCATTTTTGCCCTTGCTTCCCTTGCCTTTGGCGATGTTCTCAGGAAGAAGTTGCTGCGGCTGAGGTCAAAGAGGTTGCTGCCTGTGTTCTCCTCAAGGATTTTGATGGATTCCTTTCTCACATTGAGGTCCTTCATCCATTTTGAGTCTATTTTCATGTGTGGTGTAAGGAAATGGTCCAGTTTCATTTTTCTGCATGTGGCTGTCCAATTTTCCCAACACCATTTGTTGAAGAGGCTGTCTTTTTTCCACTGGACATTCTTTCCTGCTTTGTCGAAGGTTAGTTGACCATAGCTTTGAGGGTCTATTTCTGGGCTCTCTATTCTGTTCTATTGATCTATGTGTCTGTTTTTGTGCCAGTACCATACTGTCTTGATGATGACAGCTTTGTAATAGAGCTTGAAGTCTGGAATTGTGATGCCACCAACTTTGGCTTTCTTTTTCAATATTCCTCTGGCTATTCAAGTTCTTTTCTCGTTCCATATAAATTTTAGGATTATTTGTTCCATTTCTTTGAAAAAAATGGATGGGATTTTGGTAGGGATTGCATTCAATGTGTAGATTGCTTTAGGTAGAATAGACATTTTCACAATATTTGTTCTTCCAATCCATGAGCATGGAACATTTTTCCATTTCTTTGTGTCTTCCTCAATTTCTTTCATGAGTATTCTATAGTTTTCTGAGTACAGATACTTTGCCTCTTTGGTTAGGTTTATTCCTAGGTATCTTATAGTTTTGGGTGCAATTGTAAATGGGATTGACTCCTTAATTTCTCTTTCTTCTGTCTTGTTGTTGGTGTAAAGAAATGGAACTGATTTCTGTGCATTGACTTTATATCCTGACACTTGACTGATTTCCTGTACAAGTTCTAGCAGTTTTGGAGTGGAGTCTTTTGGGTTTTCCACATATAGTATCATATCATCTGCAAAGAGTGATAGTTTGACTTCTTCTTTGCTGATTTGGATGCCTTTAATTTCTTTTTGTTGTCTGATTGCTGAGGCTAGGACTTCTAGTACTATGTTGAATAGCAGTGGTGATAATGGACATCCCTCCCTGTTCCTGACCTTAGCAGAAAAACTCTCAGTTTTTTCCATTGAGAATGATATTCACTGTGGGTTTTTTGTAGATGGCTTTGATAATATTGAGGTATGTGCCCTCTATCCCTACACTTTGAAGAGTTTTGATCAGGAAAGAATGCTATACTTTGTCAAATGCATCTTCAACATCTATTGAGAGTATCATATGGTCTTATTCTTTCTTTTATTAATGTATTGTATCACATGATTGATTTGCGGATGTTGAACCAACCTTGCAGCCCTGGAATAAATCCCACTTGGTCATGGTGAATAATCTTTTTAATGTACTGTTGGATCCTATTGGCTAATATTTTGGTGAGAATTTTCTCATCTGTGTTCATCAAGGATATTGGTCTGTAATTCTCTTTTTTGGTGGGATCCTTGTCTGGTTTTGAGATCAAGGTGATGCTGGCCTCATAAAATGAGTTTGGAAGTTTTCCTTCCATTTCTATTTTTTGGAACAGTTTCAGGAGAATAGGAATTAATTCTTCTTTAAATGTTTGGTAGAATTCCCCTGGGAAGCCATCTGGCCCTGGGCCCTTGTTTGTTTGGAGATTTTTGATGACTGTTTCAATCTCCTTACTGGTTATGGGTCTGTTCAGGTTATCTATTTCTTCCTGGTTCAGTTTTGGTAGTTTATATGTTTCTAGAAATGTATCCATTTCTTCCAGATTGTCAAATTTGTTGGCATAGAGTTGCTCATAGTATGTTCTTATAATTGTTTATATTTCTATGGTGTTGGTTGTGATCTCTCCTCTTTCATTCATGATTTTATTTATTTGGGTCCTTTCTCTTTTCTTTTTGATAAGTCTGGCCAGGGGTTTATCAATCTTATTAATTCTTTCGAAGAAACAGCTCCTAGTTTCGTTGGTTTGTTCTACTGTTCTTTTGGTTTCTATTTCATTGATTTCTGCTCTGATCTTTATTATTTCTCTTCCCCTGCTGGGTTTAGGCTTTCTTTTTTGTTCTTTCTCCAGCTCCTTTAGGTGTAGGGTTAGGTTGTGTACTTGAGACCTTTCTTGTTTCTTGAAAAAGACTTGTACCGCTATATATTTTCCTCTCAGGACTGCCTTTGTTGTGTCCCACGGATTTTGAACCGTTGTGTTTTCATTATCATTTGTTTCCATGAATTTTTTCAATTCTTCTTTAATTTCCTGGTTGACCCATTCATTTTTTAGAAGGATGCTTTTTAGTCTCCATGTATTTGCGTTCTTTCCAAATTTCCTCTTGTGATTGAGTTCTAGCTTCAGAGCATTGTGGTCTGAAAATATGCAGGGAATGATCCCAATCTTTTGGTACCAGCTGAGACCAGATTTATGACCCAGGATGTGGTCTATTCTGGAGAATGTTCCATGTGCACTAGAGAAGAATGTGTATTCTGTTGCTTTGGGATGGAATGTTCTGAATATATCTGTGATGTCCATCTGGTCCAGTGTGTCATTCAAGGCCTTTATTTCCTTGTTGATCTTTTGCTTGGATGATCTGCTCATTTCAGTGAGGGGAGTATTAAAGTCCCCTGCTATTATTGTATTATTGTCAATGTGTTTCTTTGATTTTGTTATTAATTGGTTTATATAGTTGGCTGCTCCCATGTTAGGGGCAAAGATATTTAAAATTGTTAGGTCTTCTTGTTGAACAGACCCTTTGAGTATGACATAGTGTCCTTCGTCATCTCTTATTATAGTCTTTGGCTTAAAATCTAATTGATCTGATATAAGGATTGCCACCCCAGCTTTCTTCTGATGTCCGTTAGTGTGCTACATTGTTTTCCACCCGCTCACTTTAAATCTGGGAGTGTCTTCGGGTCTAAAATGAGTTTCTTGTAGGCAGCATATTGATGGGTTTTGGGTTTTTTTTTAATCCAATCTGATACCCTGTGTTTTTTGATTGGGGCATTTATCCCGTTAACATTCAGGGTAACTATTGAGAGATATGAATTTAATGCCATTGTATTGCCTGTAAGGTGACTGTTACTGTATATTGTCTCTGTTCCTTTCTGATCTACTAATTTTAGAGTCTCTCTTTGCTTAGAGGACCCCTTTCAATATTTCCTGTAGAGCTGGTTTGGTGTTTGCAAATTCTTTCAGTTTTGTTTGTCCTGGAAGCTTTTTATCTCTCCTTCTATTTTCAATGATAGCCTAGCCGGATATAGTATTCTTGGCTGCATGTTTTTCTCATTTAGTGCTCTGAATATATCATGCCAGTTCTTTCTGGCCTGACAGGTCTCTGTGGATAAGTCTGCTGCCAATCTAATGTTTTTACCCTTGTATGTTACAGACTTCTTGTCCCGGGCTGCTTTCAGGATTTTCTCTTTGTCGCTAAGACTTGTAAATTTACTATCAGGTGACGGGGTGTGGAACTATTTTTATTGATTTTGAGGGGTGTTCTTTGCATCTCCTGGATTTTGAGGTTTGTTCCCTTTACCATAGGGAAATTCTCTACAATAATTCTCTCTAATATACCTTCTGCTCCCCTCTCTCTTTCTTCTTCTTCTGGAATCCCAATTATTCTAATGTTGTGTCATCTTATGGTGTCACTTATCTCTCGAATTCTCTCCTCGTGGTCCAGTATTTGTTTGTCTCTCTTTTGCTCAGCATCTTTATTCTCTGTCATTTGGTCTTCTATATCACTAATTCTTTCTTCTGCCTCATTTATCCGAGCAGTAAGAGCTTACATTTTTTATTGCACCTCATTAATAGCTTTTTTTATTTCAATTTGGTTAGATTTTAGTTCCTTTATTTCTCCAGAAAGGGCTTTTATCTCTCTGGAGGGGGTTTCTCTAATATCTTCTATGCCTTTTTCAAGCCCGGCTAGAACCTTGAGAATCGTCATTCTGAACTCTAGATTTGTCATAATAACAATGCCCGTATTGATTAGGTCCCTAGCCTTCAGTACTGCTTCTTGTTCTTTTTGTGGTGAGTTTTTCTGCCTTGTCATTTTTTTCAGATAAGAATATATAAAGGAGCAAATAAAATGTTAAAAGGGTGGCAAAGACCCTAGGGAAATGTGCTTTAACCAAATCAGAAGAGACCCCAAATCATGGGAGAGAGAAAGGGGATAAACAGGAAAAAAAAAGAAAAGAAAAGAAAAGAAATAAGGAAAAAATATTAAAAAAAGAAAATATATGTATATACAAAAAATATAGTTAGATACAATGGAGGATAAAATATGACTATAATAATGAAGGTTCAAAAAAATTATCATTATTATTTTTTTGGTAAGGTATTGTTAAGATAAACTAGTTAAAAAAAGTTAAAAGAGGAAAGGGTAAAAGTTAAAAAAAATTTAGCAGAAGGAAAGAGAAAAAAAATATTAATTGCAAGACTAAAGAATCATGGGGAGAAAGCCATGAATTCCTTGCTTTGCTTTCTCCTCCTCTGGAATTCCGCTGTTCTCCTTGGTAAGTGAGGTTGTTCTTGGCTGGGTTTCTTGTTGATCTTCTGGGGGAGGGGCCTGTTGTAGTGATTCTCAAGTGTCTTTGCCCAAGGTGGAATTGTCCTGCCCTTATCAGGAGCCGGGCTAAGTAATCCGCTCTGGTTCACTTTCGGGAGCTTTTGTTCCCTGAACACTTTCTGTAGAGTTCCAGAGGGTGGGAGTGATAATGGCAGCCTCCCGATCTCCGGCCCGGAGGAGAGGAGAGCTCGGGGTCCCGCTCCTCAGTGCACCCTCAGAGAAAAGCACCCAACTGCTCCCATCTCCCTGGCTCTGGTTGCGTTTGGAGAAATGCGTCCAGTCCCTCACGCTTGGAGAGAAGCACTAGGTCGCTTCTGTCTCCATGGCCTCCGGCCACGCTCCGAGCTCACCCAGCCTGCGACTGGTTCAAGGTAACCCCGAGCTGAGACCTCACTCCTCACCTTTGTCATTGTAGCTGGCTTTCCCGCTCTAATACTTGCGAGCTCTGCGGCTCTCAGACACCCCCGGTCCTTCTGTGACCCCGTGGAACCTGGGATTATGCTGACCCCACGTGGGCTTCACCCTGGTTTAGCCTCTGGAGCAATGTCCCTCAGTGGAGCAGACTTTGAAAAGTCCTGATTTTGTGCTCCGTTGCTCCACCGCTTGCCAGGAGCTGCCCCCCCCCCGCCTTCTATCTTTCCCTCGCTTTGGACTCACTTCTCTGCAGGTCCTACCTTTCAGAAAGTGGTCGATTTTCTGTTTCTAGAATTGTTGATCTTTTCTTCGATTTCCCATTGGATTTTTAGGTGTTTGCAATGTTTAGCTAAGCTATCTAGCTGATCTCCTGTTACCTGATGTTGTCTCGGCCTGCTACTTCTCCACCATCTTGACTCCTCCCCCTAAACAGATAGTTCTTATAACAAGTTTGATAGTGATATCATCCCCCCAGCATATCCTCTAAACATTGGAATTCCCTTGCAAAATTTGATTAATTTTTTTCTCGGAACTTCAGCTAGTGGCATCATACCAATTTTCCTCTCAGGTGTACTCAACTCGCCTCATGCTGCAAAGCCTCTAGCAAGAATCATCTGTTCACCTAATCTAACTTGGATCTTTGGTAATATGCCAAATCCACCTTCCATGCTTCTTGGGACCCAGAAGTTCAATATGTGTTGGTAAGGATTAATACTGACTACTTTTGTCATCTGAAATCTCCAATGCACCGTCTTTCCTTAAAGTTCTTTATCACTGTTCCAGTGATACAGGAGAAGTCTAGCATGTCAGCTGGGAAAGGAAAGCTTTCATTCATTATCAAAAGACAACATTCTCTTTCTCAGGCTTCTCTGTTTATTGATGGAATGGGGATAGGATTATAAGGAAATAGACAGCTGAAATGGGTGGCCACAGGTCTTAAATTCTGGAAGTTTTCTGAATTTAGGATATTAGGTAGATATCATTCTGAGGTCAATTCTGGGAATAGAGGATCTCACTTGACACTTAATATCATCCTGTTATCCTTACCTTCTGGGTAAGGTTCTACATATTTAGGTACAAACCAATTATTCAAGAAACATATCTTTATATAGAATTCTGGATCTTTAGAATGATATCCAAAGAGTGTTCTTGCATTTCCACTCAATTTTTTTCTACCCATTATTTTAAGAATCACTGTGCTTTCATCCTCATTGTCCCCTTTGCCATTTTTTATGTCTTGGGTTTATGATAAGCCCAATGTACCTCTGTGGTGCTTATATTCTGATTATTAGGGGATCCCAAATGCATCCTCATATAGGTAACCAATTTACTGAAAACTCTTAACTCAATGGGAATAAACAGTAAAAATGGTTTTGTTTTTCTCCCAAATGCTTACTGACGGTATTTTAGTCAACCCCTTTCCCTATTGTGGGGAGGGGGTCCTTAACAACATCTCAGTCCAGTTAAAAACTTTTCACAGTTATTTTTGGTTTTGGAACAGTTTCATTCCAATTGTCTAAAGTTCAATATTGTTAGGGGTGCCTGGGTGGCTCAGTTGGTTCAGTGTCTACCTTCTGCTCAGGCCATAATCCCAGGGTTCTGGGATAGTTCCACATTGAGTTCCTTGCTTGGTGGGGAGCCTGCTTCTCCCTCTGCCTTCCACTTCCCCTGCTTGTGCTATTTCTTTTTTTTTTCTCTCTCTCTGACAAATAAATAAAATCTTAAAAAATAAAGCTCAGTATTGTTAATTTTAAAACATCAGTGTCAAAGTTGAGTAAAAATTCTTCCTGTGACATAAACAAGCATAATAACCATCAGTACTGATCAGTCTTAGGAATAAAACAGCAAAGAAGTGACCTAGAGAATGACAGAGTAAGACTTTAGGTAGTTGGAAAAGGTGTTTTTGTGTGACAGAGGACAATAGGATGTTAAAGAACTGTGTGAAAAGTGGGGAGAAGTATCCTGGGAAAAAGATAAAATGTAAAGGTCATGAGGAGGAAATGACCTTGGCACATTCCAGGGATAGATAAAATGTTCATAGTGGCTGGAGCATAGCCAAAAAGGAATAAAGTGTGTTATGAGATCAAAGAGGCAGCCAGGGTTCCACCTTCAGGTCCTTGATGGTCTAGTGGAAAGAATTCAGATTTTACTCAATATTTAGTGGGAAGCCACTGAAAAGTTTTAAGCAGGGAACTTTAGCATGATTAAACTGTGCACTTTCATGTTTAATTCCATTTGCATAAAAAGAAAGCCAGAAGTCACCAGAATGTCATTGTTTCTATAAAGTGTCTTTGGGATATATGAAATTTTAGCTGCTATTTTGTTGAGGCCGAGATCTGTGATCCAACTTCATATTCTTTTTTTGACTTTTCAGCTGCCAAGGAAAGTGAATGATGAAGCCACCATTTCTTTTGGCCCTTGTGGTCTGTTCTGTAGTCAGCACAAATTTGAGGATGGTGTCAAAGAGAAATTCTGGTAAGTTGCTGGTAAACTCCAGTTGGTCAAAAATGTGTAGTTTTTGTGAGAATCCAGAGAGCATTTGTGCCCTTAACTATGAATATCTTTAAACAGAAGTTCTTGAATTCCAGCTATGTTGGAAAGTAGCCAAGATAAGAATGAGGTTTTAGCCTACAACTGAGAAAATGTTGGGGAACTAGTGGAATTTTGTTCAACTTCAATGACAGCATACTCTCAGTGGACAGTGAAATGTTAAGGGCCTACTTAGGGTTGGTTACATTTGCTAGTGACTATACACCTGGGAACAAACATTTGCAAATGAAAAGACAGGAAACCTTTAAAGATACATATCCTTTGCCTTTAATTAAGTGTGTAGCATTACTGTTTAAATTAAAGCTTTTGATAAATATTAGTGAGCTTTATTTTTTGGTACATTTTCACATTTGTACCAAATCTCTAAAAGGCAGAAGTTTAAAGCCTCCAAGTTCAGAAATATTAGCTAATTGCCTGAAGAGGAATTTCTTGAAAATAAATATCGATTTTTGGAACATGGTAGTCTGGCCGGTAGTCATGATCGTCCTGAAAGATTAGCTATAGCCAGTAGATATCCCAATCAAAGCTTAAACATTGTTTAATAACATTTGAATATATATGTCTTTCAGTTTTGATTATATATTCTGGCTATAATTACAAAGGATGCATGAGATTTTAAGAATTGATTTTCTGTCTACAATCATTCCAGTAAGACACTGAAGAATGTATTATCACATGGAAACAAAAGACCATGATGGGGCTTTCTGCTCACTTCTAATTCAGTTATTTCCTAGAATTAAATGTATACTCTACTTTCTCAGTAAGTATAAAACCCAGGCAATAAAGTGCATGCCTATTTTTCAATGCAATAAATGCTGGCTAGAGCTTAGAGTTTGGTTAATGTTTGTTTTCTGAGGCGAGAATACTTGCTAATTGAAATAGCTAAAGAATAGTCTTGTTCTTCAATTGATAGCATGGTAATAAGTCTTTCACAAAAATGAGTCACAGGTAGTAAAATGGAACAACACTGCTGAAGTCCAAAGGATTCTGGAATGGTAATGGTAGGGCAATATATTGGCTTTTTCTCCCTTTAAGACTTACATAGATGTTTAACACATTTTTGTATATTGTGACTCTCTTTCAGCTGTGTTTGTGTATAGCATTTTACCTATAGTATCACCAACTTGGCATATTTTATGTGGCTGCCTTTCCTTGCCTCACTTTTGAAGTCACATTTTTCATTTTCAGTCTTGGTTCAAATTGGTTATTGACGAAATAAAATGCTTAGAGATATTACTTTAACTTGGACCAGATCTCGTTTTCCTTACTTGGCTATGTCATAATGTCTATAGCAGAATCTGAAAGGAAAAAAAAAAAGAGGGATCGAGGTTTAGACATCTATATTATGGTAGTTTAATTCAAGTAAAATCCAAACTAAGAAACAAATCAAGCTGCTGTGTGTATATATATATTCTTTCTTCTTTCCTTGGTTTGTTTATTATTTATGAAGAGAGAGGATTTAAAAAATATATACAAAGAGGAAATTATCATTGATTCTCTGGAGTCCTTTAAAGATCAGCTTTTTAATGTTTTGCTTCTTTATTCTTATCAAGGGTAAGGCCATTCATGGCTTATGAGTGGTTCTTAGCTTTGTCTGCTTGGTGTAGCCAAGTGGTATCATGTTTTCAGTGAACTTTATTGAAGAAACATTACCTAAAAAGCTATTTCACTTAGAGTGAATACATTTGAATAGTTTCAGTCTCTTCTCCCCAATCTGTTTACCCTCAGCTACCTCCTAGGACAAAAGTAATTATAATACTGGAGCAAAACTTTTCCTGCAGATCTGGACAGTGGAGATGGTTTGAATACAGTTAGTCTTTTTTCTTATGCCTTCTTGCTTTTATTTATGGTGTATGTGGAGGAGGCAGGAAAGACTAATGTGTTGATGTTGTTGGTTTGTACATTCCTGTATGTGTGGAGCTTATTCCAAAATACAGAAACAAAAATCAAGCATGAGATAAATAAAAGACATACTAATTTGCCCATAGATGATGAGAATGGGGGTACTTTGGAGCAGTTCTTTTTCACTCTTCCTCTCTCTTGAGGTACTCTCATCATAACCCACTTTCCAGCCCCTACACTCATGTTAATATTACTTTATGTAAAAAAAAAAAAAAGAATTATTTGCACTCTCATTATGATGGTCCTATTTGAGTTCACCTTATCATTAAAGATTGCATTGGCAAATCTGTAGTGCAAAATTTTGTTTCATGCAATCTGTGAAGTTCTTTGGCCTTTACCAGGTAAAGAGACCTGTATTTAAGCTTGCATAGTTGTTCATCGTGGAATCACCAATGGAACTCCAAACTTTTTTTTTCCATTTTATTTTATTTAATTCCTTTTCAGTGTTTCAGCATTCATTGTTTATGCACCACACCCAGTGCTCCATGCAATATATCCCCTTCATAATACCCACCACCAGGATCATCCAACCCTGCACCCTCCTCCCCTCCAAAGCCATCAGTTTGTTTCTCAGAGCCAACAGTCTCTCATGGTTTGTCTCCCCCTCCAATTTCCCCCAACTCACTTCTCCTCTCATCTCCCCATGTCCTCCATGTTATTCTTTATTCTCCTCAAGTAAGTGAAACCATTTGATACTTGAGCCTCTCTGCCTGACTTATTTCACTCAGCATAATCTCCTCCAGTCCTGTCCATGTTAATACAAAAGTTCGGTATTCAGCCTTTCTGATGGAGGCACAATACTTCATTGTATACATGGACCATATCTTCTTTATCTATTCATCTGTTGGAGGGCATCTTGGTTCTTTCTACAGTTTGGCAACTGTGGACATTGCTGCTATGAACATTGGGGTACAGATGACCCTCCTTTTCACTACATCAGAATCTTTGGGGTAAATATCCAGTAGTACAATTGAAGGGTCGTAGGGAAGCTCTATTTTTAGTTTTTAAAGGAATCTCCACACTGTTTTCCAAAGTAGCTGCACCAACTTGCATTCCCACCAACAGTGTAAGAGAGTTCCCCTTTCTCTACATCCTCTCAACACATGTTGTTTACTGTCTTATTAATTTTGGCCATTCTAACTGGTGTAAGGTGTTATCTTAATGTGTTTTTTATTCGAATCTCCCTGATGGCTAATGATGATGAACACTTTTTCATGTGTCTGTTAGCCATTTGTATGTCTTCTTTGGAGAAGTGTCTGTTCATGTCTCCTGCCCATTTTTTTTGACGTGATTATCTGTTTTGTGTGTGTTGAGTTTGAGTAGTTCTTTGTGGATCTTGGATATCGGCCCTTTGTCTGTCCTGTCATTTGTGAATACCTTCTCCCATTCCGTGGGTTGCCTGTTTGTTTTGTCACTGTTTCTTTTGCTGTGCAGAAAATTTTGATCTTGTATGAAGTCCAAAAAGTTCATTTTCATTTTTGCTTCCTTTGCCTTCGGAGACATATCTTGAAAGAAGTTGCTGTGGCCGATGTTGAGGAGATTACCGCCTAAGTTCTCCTCCAGGATTTTGATAGATTCCTGCCTCACATTGAGGTCCTTTATCCATTTCAAGTTTATCTCTGTGTATGGTGTAAAAGAATCGTCAAGTTTCATTCTTCTACATGCAGCTGTCCAATTTTTCCAGCACCATTTATTGAAGAGACTGTCTTTTTTCCACTATATATTTTTTCCTGCTTTATTGAAGATTATTTGACCATAGTATTGAGGGTCCATATCTGGGCACTCTACTCTGTTCCATTGGTCTATATGTTTTTGTGCCTGTACCATGCTGTCTTAGTGATCACAGCTTGGTAGTAAATCTTGAAATCAGGCAATGTGATGCCCCAGTTTTGTTTTTCCTTTTCAACATTTCCTTAGCAATTCGGGGTTTCTTCTGGTTCCATACAAATTTTAGGATTGTTTGCTCCAGCTCTTTGGAAAAATGCCAGTGGAATTTTGATCGGGATGGCACTGAAAGTATAGATGGCTTTAGGCAGTATATACATTTTAACAATGTTTATTCTGATCCATGAGCATGGAATGCTCTTCCATTTTTTCATGTCTTCAATTTCTTTCATGAGTGTTCTGTAGCTCTTTGAGTACAGATCCTTTATCTCTTTGGTTAGGGTTATGCCCAGGTGTCTTATGGTTCTTGGTGCTATAGTAAATGGAATCAATTCTCTAATTTCCCTTTCTATATTTTCTGATTTCTGTACATTGATTTTGTATCCTGCCACATTACCGAATTGCTGTATGAGTTCTAGTAGTTTGGGGGTGGAGTCTTTTGTGTTTTCCATGTAAGGTATCTTGTCATCTGCAAAGAGAGAGAATTTGACTTCTTCATTGCCATTTGAAAATATTTTATTTCTTTTTGTTGTCTGATTGCTGTTGTTAGGACTTCTCATACTATGTTGAACAAGAGTGGTGAGAGTGGGCATCCTTGTCGTGTTCCTGATCTCAAAGGGAAGGCTGTCAGCTTTTCCCCATTAGGGTGATATTCGCTGTGTGTTTTTTTTTTTTTTTTTTTTTTTTTTTTTTTTTTTTTTTTTTTAAATTTATTTATTTGTTAGAGAGAGAGAGAGAGAGCAAGCACAGGCAGACAGAGTGGTAGGCACAGGCAGAGGGAGAAGCAGGCTCCCTGCCGAGCAAGGAGCCCGATGTGGGACTTGATCCCAGGACGCTGGGATCATGACCTGAGCTGAAGGCAGCTGCTTAACCAACTGAGCCACCCAGGCGTCCCTCGCTGTGTGTTTTTTAAAGATAGATTTTATGAATTTGAGGAATGTTCCCTCTATCCCTATACTTTGAAACATTTTAATCAGGAACGGATGGTTTATCTTGTCAAATGCTTTTTCTGCATCAATTGAGAGGACCATGTGGTTCTTCTCTCTTCTCTTATTGATTTGTTCCATCACATTGAATGATTTTTGAATGTTGAACCACCCTTGCATCCCCTGGATGAATCCCACGTGGTCATGGTGGATAATCTTTCTAATGTACTGTTGGATCCTATTAGCTAGGATCTTGTTGAGAATCTTAGCATCCATATTCATCAGGGATATTGGTCTGAAATTCTTGTTTTTGGTGGGGTCTTTGCCTGGTCTGGGGATCAGGGTAATGCTGGCTTCATAAAAAGAGTCTGGAAGTTTTCCTTCTGTTTCTATTTTTTTATCTGTTTCTATTTTTTGAAACAGCTTCAGGAGAATATGTATTATCTCTTCTTTGAATGTTTGGTAGAATTCCCCAGGGAATCTGTCAGGTCTTGAGCTCTTGTTTTTTGGGAGTTTTTGACCACTGCATCAATCTCATTACTAGATATTGGTCTATTCTATTGTCAGTTTCTTCCTGATTCAGTTTGGAAGTTTCTAGGTATCCAGGAATGCATCCATTTACTCTACATTGCTTAACATATTGGCCTATAACTGTTGATAATAATTTCTGATGATTGTTTCTATTTCCTTGTTGTTAGTCATGCTCTCTCCCTTTTCATTCATAATTTTATTAATTTGAGTCCTCTTTCATTTCTTTTGGATTAGTTTGGCCAATGGTTTATCAATGTTACTGATTCTTTCAGAAAAGCAACTTCTAGTTTGGTTGATGCATTCTACTGTATCTCTACTTTCTATCTCATTGATCTCCACTCTAATCTTGATTATTTCCCTTCTTATGTGTGGGGTTAGCTTAATCTGTTGTTGATTCTCCAGTTCTTTAAGGTATAAAGACAGCTGGTGTATTCTGGATTTTTCAATTTTTTTGAGGGAGGCTTGGATAGCTATGTATTTCCACCTTAGGACCAACCACCTTTCCTGTATCCCATAGGTTTTGGACTGATGTGTCTTCATTCTCATGGGTTTCCATGAATTATTTAAGTTCTTTGATTTCTTGGTTGATCCAAACATTCTTAAGCAAGATGGTCTTTAGCTTCCCAGTGTTAGAATTCCTTCCAAACTTTTTCTTGTGGTTGAGTTCTAGTTTCTAAGCAGTGTAGTCTGAGAATATGCAGAGAATAATCTCAATCTTTTGGTATCGGTTGAGCCATGATTTGTGACCAGTATGTGGTCTATTCTGGAGAAAGTTCTATGTGCACTCAAAAAGAATGAGTATTCTGTTGTTTTAGGATGGAATGTTCTGTATATATCTATGAGGTCCATCTGGTCCAATGTGTCATTCAAAGCTCTTGTTTCTTTATTGATTTTCTGCTTGGATGATCTGTCTATTACTGAGAGTGGTGTGTTAAGATCCCCTACTATTAATGTACTCATATCAATATGACTCTTTATCTTGATTAACAGTTGTCTTATGTAGTTGGCTGCTCCTGTATTGGGGCATAAATATTTACAATTGTTAGATCTTCTTGGTGGATAAATCCTTTAAGAATGATGTAATATCCTTCTTTATCTCTGACTACAGTCTTTAGTTTAAAATCTAATTTATCTGATATGAAAATTGCTACCCTGGCTTTCTTTTGAGGCCCATTGGCATGAAAGATACTTCTCCATCCCCTCACTTTCAGTCTGGATGTATTCTTAGGTTCCAAATGGGTCTCTTGTAGACAACATATGGATGGATCCTGTTGTTTTATCCAATCTGCAACCCTGTGCCATTTTATGGGAGCATTTAGGTCTTTCATGTTGAGAATGATTATTGAAAGATGTTTCTATTGACATCATGTTGCCTGTGAAGTTCTTGTTTCTATAGATTGTCTCTGTAAATTTCTGTTGTATGTCACTCTTGGGTTCTTTCTTCTTTTATACAGCACCCCTTAATATTTCCTTGTAGTGCTGGTTTGGTGGTCACATACTCTTTTAAACCTTGCTGGTCTTGGAAGCTCTTTATCTCTCCATCCATTTTAAATGTCAGCCTTGCTGGATAAAGTATTTTGGCTGCATGTCCTCCTCATTTAGTGCCCAGAATATGTCTTGCCAGCCCTTTCTAGCTTGCCAGGTTTTTGTGGACAGGTCTGACATTATTCTGATGGACCTTCCTGTGTACATAAGGAATCTCTTCCCCCTAGTTACTCTCAAGAACTTCTGCCTAAAATTATGATTCATCAGTTTCACAATCAGGCGTTTCAAGGTCTTTCTAGATTCTATGATCATAGGAAGTGATCTTTCTGCCTCTAGAACACGAACGCTTGTTCCATTCCCCAGATTGGGAAAATTTTCATTGAGAATTTGTTCAACTATATGTTCTATTCTTCTCTCTTTCTCCACTCCCTCAGGGATCCCAATAATTCAGACGTTGGAAGGTTTCATGGTGTCATTTATTTCCCTAATTCTGTTTTCATGGCTTCAAAGCTATTTGTACCATGCCTCCTCCTGATCCTTTTTCTCTCTCATTTTGTCCTCTAGATCAGTAATTCTGTCTTCTGCCTCAGTTACCCTAGCTGTTAGAGAATTTAGATTAGATTGGATCTCATTGATAGCATTTTTAACTTCTTTCTGGGAGACTTTCACTTCTGCCGCAATAGATTCCATGTTGTTATTAATTGTTTTCTCCAACGTAGTCATTGCCTGATAATTGTTACCCTGAATTCCCTTTCCAACATACTGATTATGTCCATATCCAATAGTTCTGATGGAGAGCACAGTCTTTGAATTTTTCCTCTGTTGGTTATTCCTCCTCCTGGTCATTTTGGTGAGAGGTGGTTTAGGGGATGTGTAGCTGAATATATCAACTGTGATCCAGGTAAGGTGCACCCTGGAATGCTTCTGAGCAATTGGAAGTTACCACCAAAAAGAAAGAAAAAAGAAAAAAGAGAGAGAGAGAGAAAGAGAGAGACAGAAAAAAAAAATAAGAAGACCCAGCCAGAATGGGCCCCAAAGGGAAGAATTATAAGGTATACAAACAAAAACGGACAAACGAAAAGACCAACAAAAGTAAATGACAAGAAAAAAAAAGAACCCAGTCAAAATGAAGTCCAAGTACAAGTTTTATATAATCCCAGAACAAAAACAAATACACAGAAACACTGACAGAAGAAAAAGATGGGAGGGTGGTTATAAATCCTCCATGTGGGTGAGGAAGGTTATTTTGATTCTTCCTGGGTGTATCTTGATATCTTTGTTAATGGACTCGACTTTCCAGAGATAAAGGGAGATTAAAGGTGGTTTATATATAGGGGTAGTATTGGTTAGGGGAAGAGGATTACCTTGAAGTTTATATCTATATGTATATTTTTTTTAAAAAGCAAAAAAAAAAAAAAAAAAAGCCAGGTATATGTATGAAAAAAGTTCAAGTTAAAAGGTTTTATGGAATTTGTTGTATTGAACCTCTCATTGTAATAATGGTAACTAGGTTAAAAAAATTAAAAAGAACAAGAATAGTGAGAACGAATTAAAAATAAAAGATGTATCTATGAAATATACAGGTTTTAGGGCAATCTGGGTAGCTTAATATCTTGTGTTCCCCTGATATTGGGGATTTACAGTTTTATGGGGACCCTGTGGTGGTTGTCCTCCTGGTTTTTAGGCTGGCTTTCTGGGGGAGGGGCCTGCTGCAATGTTTTTCAGTCAGTCTTGCTTGGGTTGAGTCCTCCTGCTCCCTATCAAGCGGCTGGGCTCTATTGAAACCGGTTTTTCAGGCTTTTGTTCTTTGGAGGTTTTTGTCCTTTGGCAGCTTTTTGGAGCTTTTAGTGGAAAGCAAACTGCGCTCAGACCTCCATCTCAGAGAAGAACCTCAGCCTGCTCTCCTCTGGGTGTTCTAGAACACACAGACTCCTACTCTGCAAAATCCGCTGAGCCTCCCACAGGCAGTGCACATCCCCACCCACAGTCTCAGTAGTTGCCCAAAGTGCTCCCGCTTGTCTCTGCACTTAGGTGGGACTAAAACGCGAGCGATATTGGTCCAGGGAGCCCCCCTCCAGTGGTTGCCTTTGCTGTGACTGTAGTAGACCAGAGATAGCTCGCTGAGATTTTCAAGCCCAGGCTGGGAGAGTTAGACCCTAGGCCAGTCCTAGAACCCACCGGCTAGCACCCACACAGGGCACTCTCAGGTGCGGGTGGGGAGCGCAATTCAGTCTCTGGTCATGCAGTGCACGTGCAGAGTGCAAAATGCTGTGGTTCTAGAGAGCACAAGCTGATGCACACATCAGACTCCCTCAAGTGCGGAGGGCGCCTGGCCCAGTGCTGGTGCAACCTGTGGAAATCCTCTGGTGGCTCAGAGACCTTGGCCTGGAGGCTTTGCCGCACTCTCTGGCATGGGTGGTCTCTGGCAGTGGCCATCCTAGGTCCGTGGGCTTAGGCCTCTGCCCCTAACTGGCAGATTCCTCCAGTTGCCCCTTAAGATCTTTTGCTTTTTGTGAGTGCTTTTAACCAGACTCCAAGTTAATGCTGGGCCCCAAATTAAGGCACTCTCATATTGGGGTAGTACTTTCCAATGGGTCGATTCTGTTGGCTCCCTCCCCCTTCTGTTTATACTCTGATTCCCACTCGCTTTACCTCTCGACTGGTGTCTTCTGTCCCCATAGAGATCCAGAAGTATACAATCCTACATCTCAGGCTGATTTCATGGGCGTTCAGAGTGTTCTGGTAGAAAATTAGCTCACTTTAGGGGACTGGTTGAAACAGGGTCTCTTACTTCTCTGCCATCTTGCCCCTGCCTCAGAACTCAGAATTATTTTCTTCCCCTACTTCCCTTCCCCCAAGTGAAAAATGAATGTGCTCTTCACTCATTAACATTTATAACTGTTTAGTGTGAGATATGAAGCCACTTGTAATGATTTTTGTGCAGTTTATTATAGGCAGTGATCTCTTTCGCTAAGATCTCTACAACTACTAATGCCAAAGGCTTCTTTTATGCACAAGACACAGGATCAAGGGATGGCATCTTCTTGTTCTGTACTTGTCAATCAAGGAAAAGAATAAAAGACTCAACTTTTTTTAAAGTTTAGTTTGGGCATATATTGAAATGAACCTCCTAGTTTCTGGTAATATACAATACAGTTTTTAAAGCTGCAGCATAGGTTATGTTTCTAGGTAATACCCATTCACACTGGGCAAGCCCAACTATCAACCCTGCATAGGGAAACAGCAAAAATGGCTCTGAGGTTTCATAAGAACATACTCAAATGCATAGCATCTAGTTTTAAGGACTAGTTTTAAGGCTGTTTGACCAAGTGTGAGCTTGTCATCATCACAGAATACTCATGAGATCCTTTAGCATTGGCATTCTCTAAATTTAAGGCTAGATAAGGTTATCTGAAGAGTCTACTCCATTAAAAATAGTTTTACTTTACTTAAAGGTGTCATTCTTTATGGCAGGGAATTGGCTAATATCTTGACAAAGGTTAATAGCAGAAATGCCCAGTAGAGGACACATGTATCTAAAACTAATTTTCAATAGGATGGGTGGGAGAAAAAGCTCTCCCTCAGGAAGAGAACACTCAAGGGCTTCTATATAGTTAATTCTTTTTACCTCAAAATTATGTCCCCAGAATATACACTCTTTTCATTTTGGGGGACATTAAACTGTCCCCTTTGCTTTTCTCTGACTTTTACTGCTATTGCTACAGAAAAATGTGAGCTGGGTTAGGCAGTTATTGGCATTAGGCTCCCCCCAGCCTGGATCTCCTTATCAGGGAAGAAAGGCATAGGGTGACCAGTTTGATGAGAAGGTATGTTTAATTCTGAATCCAAATTGGGTCATTTTGCAATTAGCACATTTGGAGGATGATTATAACAAAGCAACTTCTCAGCGATCTGGTGTTTGAAGGAAAATTGCAGAGCTACCAAAATATCTTAATCAACTAGGAAAATGCAGTCCCTAAGGGTAAGGAAGATGTGAAGGCCTGCTGTCACATATTGGGTACTTATACATTTTGGATTGACTTGAACATCCAATTTTACGTAATGAGAGAATGGCTTTACAAGAGGATTTGGCTTATAGGTTTATAGAGTTATGGAGTTTTCTGACTGTTGTGAGACAGTAGCAGTTTCTTTTCACTAAAAATTCTTTGGTTTTAGAATTTCTAGTCATATGACTGAGGAAGAAATAGAGGTTATATGAATTTACATTTCTAGCAAAAGCTAGAAAGAATATCTCAATTTCTAAATGTAAACAAAATAACTTTCCTTGTGAAATTGATTGCTGTATAATTAAAAATAAAATGAACGATCATGCTTTGAATTCTTAAAAAGGAGACAAAATGTTTTATTTTAAAATAGTGGTTAGAGGGGCACCTGGGTGGCTTAGTGGGTTAAACCTCTGCATTCAGCTCAGGTCATGATCTCAGGGTCCTGGGATCAGGCTATCTGCTCAGCAGGGAGCCTGCTTCCTCTCTCTCTCTCTCTCTCTCTCTCTGCCTGCCTCTCTGCCTGCTTGTGCTCTCTCTCTGTCAAATAAATAAACAAAATCTTTTAAAAAATAAATAAAAAATAAAATAGTGGTTAGAAATAATGTTGCTCTGAGGATATTCACATTGTGCCTTTAGCTGTGGAATATAAGAGCACTAGATTAGAAGTTAGAAGATCAATAGGGTGGGGGCGCCTGGGTGGCTCAGTGGGTTAAAGCCTCTGCCTTCAGCTCGGGTCATGATCTCAGGGGTCATGATCTCAGGGTCCTGGGATCAAGCCCCGCATCAGGCTCTCTGCTCAGCGGGGGGCCTGCTTCCTCCTCTCTCCCTCTCTGCCTACTTGTGATCTCTGTCAAATAAATAAATAAATAAATCTTTAAAAAAAAAAAAGAAGATCAATAGGGTGTTATTGAAGTCTCGTCTTTTAAATTTATTCTAATAAGCTCAGATCAAAGAGAAAACTACCTCCCCATGATCTCTTCTTTACCTGAAGTGGATAATCTGAGATTTGATACTTTTACCTCTTTAGTTAGGGTGACTTCCGTGGAGGAAATTGGATCTTGGAAGGAAGGGAAAGTGGTACAGGAAGGACTGGCTTAGTCATTGGAGCTGGTGTAAGATTAAAGGAGTTTGGGACAAAGTTTACAGCAAGTAAGGAGTAGTCAGAGATGAGCGAGATCAGTCAGAAAGATTGGAGCTGGATGAAACACCCTTATTAAAGAAGTTGAAGGGCAAGTAATTTTAGAACTCTTAGACATTGAATTTTATACAGCCAAAGGCATAGCCAGTCATGAAATACTTAATGAACTCTTACGATATGTGAAATATTACACCAGCCTTATGGTGGGAAAACACAGAAAAATAAATAAATAAATAAAGCGAACCCCCCTTTTCAACAATATTTAATCTCATTGAGATAAATGAATGGCTAAACAAATTGTGTTAACCTGAGAGAACAGTATACAGCTATTAAAATGACCAGTATTTAGACCATATTGATATACAGAAATGTGAATATAAATAATATTAAGCAAAAAACCTGGTACACAGTGATGTTAAAATATGCATTTTCTTATCAAAATTAGAAAAGAATTTGTAATGATGTTTATCATTTATAGGTATATTTAATATTTACACATATATTTATGAATGATTTTTTTTTTCTACAAAGTCATTTAAATGCATGATAAAATAAGAGATCCATTTAACTGGGCGGAAATACTGTTACTGGGGGATGCTTCACATACGAGACTCAGAGTGACACAAGATAATTTGATTCAGTATTAAACTTGCACAAGTCCTCCAAAGCTGGGGGAGTCAGAGAAAGGCAGGACCAATACTGGACATTCTGTAGAAGATGAGAGGCCTGAGGGAAGGCCTGACAGCAGGTAGAACAAGAGTGGGTTGGAGTAAGGGAGAGGGACCATTGTATGAGTGAACAGAAAGAGGTGGCAATGAGTATGGCACATGTATCTAGGGAGAGATGTAAGTCAGCAAATGGGAAGCAGTTGAAGTTGGCTAAGGAAGACAAGTCAAGCTAAAGCAGTTTCCAAGTTCTGGTTCCAGTAGTATAGATTAGCAGCAGAGTTTATTTTTTCAGCAGAATAGTGATGAATGATGACTTTGCAGTAATCTAGAGGGATGACTGCAAAAGGTAACCAGGTGGAAGAGAATTCTAGAAAGATCCCATGGGGGAAACAGAACTTGGGAATTATGCTGTCAGACAGTTAGTTTCTCTTTATGTTTTTATAATCTTGAAACCTTTCAAACCTATAGAAAATTTACAAGAATAGCACAATGGCCGCCTATATACTCTTCATCTGTATTCAGTAGTTGTTAACGTTCTGTTGCATGTTTTCTTTTCTCCCTTTCTCCTCCTTTTTAAAAAATTTTATTTATTTATTGGACAGACAGAGATCACAAGTAGGCAGCGAGGCAGGCAGAGAGAGAGAGGAGGAAGCAGGCTCCCTGCTGAGCAGAGAGCCCCAT
Source organism: Martes martes (assembly GCF_963455335.1). Lineage (NCBI taxonomy): Eukaryota > Metazoa > Chordata > Mammalia > Carnivora > Mustelidae > Martes > Martes martes. The sequence goes on from NC_137897.1 coordinate 79,822,901, forward strand.
GCAGGGCTTGATCCCAGGACCCTGGGATACTAGCTCTGAGTTTTTATAGGTAATCTTTAAGGGATTGTGGACTTTCCCTTCTGTTCCTAGTTTGCTGAGATTTTTTTATTATGAATTGGTATTGAATTTGGTCACATGCTTTTTCTGCAACTATTGAGATGACAATGATTTTCTCCTTTATTATATTAATATGGTGAATTAAATGAATTGATTTTCAAATATTGAACAAGTCTTGCTATAAGAGATAACCCCTAGTTAATTATGATGTATTATTCATCTTATATATTGCTGGATTTATTTAAAATTTTTTTGGTTGTTTTGAAGATTTTTGCATCTGTATTCATGAGTGATATTGTCTAATTTTTTTGGTAATGTTTTCATTAGGTTTTGGTGTTAAGATTGTGTTGGCCTCGTCTTAGGAAACATTGTTGCCTCCTCTGTTTTCTGAATGGCATTATTGCTTTCTCAAAAGTTTGATTGTATTGACCATCAATATTATCTGGACTTGATGTTTATTTGTGGAAAGTTTTTGTTTGTTTATTGATGCTTTGATTTCTTCCATAGGTATAGAGCTACTCAGATTTTTCTTCCTTCTTAGGTCAATTTTGGTAATTTGTGGTTTTGTAGAGGATTTATTTATTTCATTTAAGTTTTAAAATTTATCGACATGGAGTCACTCATAATATTCATTTAATAGGGGCGCCTGGGTGGCTCAGTGGGTTAAAGCCCCTGCCTTCAGCTCAGGTCATGATCCCAGGGTCCTGGGATCAAGCCCCACATCAGGCTCTCTGCTCAGCAGGGGGCCTGCTTCCTCCTCTCTCTGCCTGCCTCTCTGCCTACTTGTGATCTCTGTCTGTCAAATAAATAAAATCTTTTAAAAAAAGATATTCATTTAATATTGTTCAAATATCTGTAAAATCTGTAATATTATCCCTACTTTCATTTCTGTTCATTCTTTCTCCCTTCCTTTCTTCCTTTCCTCCTTCTCCCTCCCTCCCTCCTTCCTTCCTTCCTTTCTTCCTCTTTGGATTAGTCTTGCTTGTTACGGGTTTATTAAGTTCATTAATCTTTTGAAAGAACCAGCTTTTGGCTTTGTTAATTTTCTTTGTTGCTTATTTAATTGTTCCTTCTCCATTCTTTATTCTTTCTTTTTTTCTTACTTTGGGTTCAATTTGTTTTTCTTTTTCTAGTTTCTTAAGGTTGAAGCTTAGATCACAGATCTTAAGCATTTTTTCTTTTCTAATAAAGGCATTTAAAGCTAAAAATGTCCCTCTAAGTATGCATTGGCTGTGAACCCCCCAAATTTTTTTTTAAGATTTTATTTATTTGACAGACAGAGATCACAAGTAGGCAGAGAGGCAGGCAGAGAGAGAGGAGGAAGCAGGCTCCCCGCTGAGCAGAGAGCCCAATGTGGGGCTCGATCCCAGGACCCTGGGATCAGGACCCGAGCTGAAGGCAGAGGCTTTAACCCACTGAGCCACCCAGGCGCCCCTGAATCCAAAATTTTTATCGATTGTGTTTTCATTATTATGTAGGTCAAAATATTTTTTAATTTCCCTTGTGATTTCTTTTTTGAGCTGAAAATTTTTAAAAGTGTGTTATTTAATTTCTAGATATTGAAGGATATTGTAGATATCTTATTTGTATTATTTCAAATTTAATTCCAGTCAGAGAATATATTCTATAATATTTCAGTCTCTTGATAGTTACTGAGATTTATTCTATGTCCCAGCACATGGACTTTATTGATGAATATTCCATATGTACTTGCATACTATGCTATGCAGTGATCTGTAAACTTCAATCAAGTCAAGATGGCTGACAGTTTTCTTTTCTTTTCTTTTCTGACAGTGTTTTTTCTATCCTTACTGATTTTATTGGATACTTATTCTATCAATTAGTAAGAGACGGTTATTAATATATACAACTATAATTGTGGATTTGTCTCATTCTCCCTTTATTTTTGTCAACTTTACCTCATGAATTTTGATGCTCTTATTTGTTGCAAACATATTTAGAATTATTTTGTCTTCCTGAAGCATTACCCTCTTTATTTCCTGTAATGCTATTTTTCTTGAATTTGCTCTATGTTAATAGAGCTCTGCTGATATATGCTTATTGTTTTTATGGTATATTTTTTCTTATTATTTTATTTATTTTTTAAAAGATTTTATTTATTCATTTGACAGAGAGAGAGGAGAGACATCATAAGTAGGCAGAGAGGCAGGCAGAGAGAGAGGAAGGGAAGCAGGCTCCCTGCTGAGCAGAGAGCCCAATGGGGGGCTCGATCCCAGGAATGACCTGAGCCAAAGGCAGAGGCTTTAACCCACTGAGCCACCCAGGTGCCCCTCTTATCCTTTTATTCTTGTCCTATTTGTAGCTTTAAATGTGAAGTGCATATTTTATAGATGGCATATTATTGTGTCTTTTTATCCTGTCTAACAATGTCTGTCTTTTAGATAAAGTGATTAGTACATTTACAATGAAAATAATTTTTTATGTTTAAGTCTCCATTTTCTATTTTTCTTTTCTAGTTTTTGTTATCATTTTTACCTGTTTTCCATTCTGTTTTATTTTGGGTTAACAATAATTTTTAGTATTCTATCTAATGTTCTCTATTGACTTTATAAGTGTAACTCTTAAATATTTTTAGTGGGTACTTAAGTTTGGAGGTCACAAACGATGGCTTGTGACCATCGTTGGATGGTCCACTGGTGGGCCAAACCTGCCCATTTCCTGTTTTTGTAAAAAAAATATTTTAATGGAACACAGTCACGATCATTTATTTGCATATTGTCTATGGCTGCTTTTGTGCTATAATAGCAGAGTTGAGTAGTTACTACACTGTGTGGCCAGCAATGCTTAAAATACTATCTTGAGGTTCCTGGGTGGCTCAGTCATTAAGTGTCTGCCTTCAGCTCAGGTCATGGTCCCAGAGTCCTGGGATCAAGCCCTGCACTGGGCTCCCTGCTCAGTGGGAAGCCTGCTTCTCCCTCTCCCACTCCCCCTGCTTGTATTCCCTCTCTTGCTGTCTCTCTGTGTGTGTCAAATAAATAAATAAAATCTTTTAAAAAATACTTACTATCTTGCCCTTTATAGAAAAAAATCTGCTGCCCCCTACTCTTGGGCTTACAGTGAGCATCCTTAACTTTATAAAGTTTATTTAGAGTTTATATTATACCACTACATATTTTACACATGAACCATCATATTTGTTACTTTCCTTTTCTTGCTTATCACTTCATGATTTATACTTCTCCCTTCCTACTTATACATCGTATTTCACACCCACACTTATTACTTCTCATTCACAAATGTAATAACTTTACAATGGTATAGTTCTATTTATGCAATCCTTCATCCTTCATGGTATTGTTGTCATGTATTTTACTTCTACATATATTATAAACACTTTCTTAAGCTGTAATTATTTGCTTTAAATAGTTTAAATTTTCTAAGTAATTATGATAACTGAAAAACATTTTTATACATTTCTCTATGTATTTACCATTTCTAGTGTTCTTCTTTCCTTTGGTCGTTCCTTTTCAGTTTGTTGGACATTTTTTTTTTAAGATTTTATTTATTTATTGGACAGACAGAGATCACAAGTAGGCAGAGAGGCAGGCAGAGAGAGAGGAGGAAGCAGGCTCCCTGCTGAGCAGAGAGCCCGATGTGGGGCTCGATCCCAGGATCCTGGGATCATGACCTGAGCCGAAGGCAGAGGCTTTAACCCACTGAGCCACCCAGGCGCCCCTTGTTGGACATTTTTTACCTTTTGTCATAGCACAAGTATGTTGGAGAGAATTCAACTTTTGTTTATATAAAAATGTATTTGTTGAACCTCATTTTTGAGAGTTATTTGCCCCAGATATAGAATGGTATGCTGAAAGTTTCATTATTTAGAGATGTCAGTCCATTGTTTTCCAGTCTCTATAGCTTCTGATGAGAAGCCAAGTGAACAATCTTACCATTGTTCCCTTGTATGTAATGTCTTTTTTTTTTTTCTGGCTGCTTTTAAGACTTTCTCTTTCTCTTTGGTCTTCAGAGCTTTGACTGTCATACGTTTAGTTGTCTTCTTTGTATTGATCATTTTTGGTATAGCCTAAACTCTAGAACTTTTAAAGTTTCTCATCAAATTTGAGAAATGTTTATTATTTTTAGGTATTTTCTGCCTCATTCTTAATCTCCTCTCCTTCTGAAACTCCTATTACCAGAATGCTTGACTATTTTATAATTATTCTTCAGGTTCTGAGATTCTATTCATATTACTTAAATTATTTTTTCTATGTTATTCAGATTGGAACATTTTTATTGACAGTCTTCAATATCACTGATTCTTTATTCTACTATCTGCTAAAACCCATCCAGTGAAATTTTTATTTCAATTATTATACTTTTCAGTTTTAAAAATTTCCCTTTGCATCCTTTTATAGGTTCCATTTCTCTGTTGATACTTATCATCTGGTAACTCATTGAGGCCATATGTTTCTTTATGTCTTTGAGAATATTTTATTTAATTCCTTGGACATATTTATTATAGCTGCCTTAAAGTCTTCGCTAAATCCAATGTCTGGGCCATCTCAAACTTTTTTTTAAAAGTTTTTATCTTTAATGTGGATTATATTTTTTCCATGTCAAGTTATTTTTTTATTGAGTACTAGAACTTGCTGATAATACATTATAGGGATACTAGATTCTGTTATGTCCCTCTAAAGGGTATTGTGATCTAGCAGTAGTCCAGTTACTAATCTTGAACTTTTGGTGTTTAGTTTTATTCTTTGTTAGAATATATCTAACAAAGTCTCAATCACCTTTAACTTAGTGGGATTTGACCTCTAACCTTTTTCTCCCTTGTGGATCTTGTCAGAGTTTGATCTTAGGCTTCATTAGGGAGAATCTAGAGTAGGCTTTATTTTATGACATAGTTGTTTCTTATAAAGCAGAACCTTTCTGGAGTCTTAGCTGAATAACCAGATGTTAACAAAGTGTTTCTTAGTACTCTTTGTACTCTAATATCACTGCTCTGTCATTAACTGTGTAATGAATGATCACTTTTTGATGATAAACCCTTGGCAGTCTTGCCCTATGCTTGGTTCAGTTCAATCTTCAGCCAGGGTCTCATAGAGAACCCCCATACAGACTTCTTGGGCTCCCCTTTATGGAGCTCTCTTCTTTAACTGAACGTTCCAGACATTTCAGCTGCTCTGATCTCTGTAACTTCAGCTCAGTAGGATAGCTAGGCTCTGTTAGGATTCTCATTCCCTGTGACATAGTTGGTGAATTGTCTTCAAGTGGAGAGCTGGGTTGGCTGTGGGGCTCACTGCATGAGTTTCCTTTTTTTCCTGAGATCACAGTCTTGTACCACCTGTAAACAGTTGCTTCATATATTTTGTCCACTTTTATCATTGCTTTCTGTGGGAGAGCTAGTCTGGTTCCTGTTATTTCATTATAGCCTGAAGTGAAAATTTTCTTGCTACCTTTTGATACCCCATCATTCTTTGAGCACTTCCTTGCTTTCTGTTATAAAGATGCCCCAGGCTTACCTTCATACTTTCTCTGTCCCAGCACTAGAAGTAGCCATTTTTACTGATTTCTTTTGGTTGAAAAAGATATTTAGAAACAATTTCTTAAAACTGTGATTTAATGGGGCACCTGGGTGACTCAGTTGGTTAAATGTCTGCCTTCAGCTCAGGTCATGATCTTCGTGTCCTGGGATCAAGCCCTGGTGCGCTTCCTGCTCAGTGGGTGGGGAGTCTGCTTTTCCCTCTCATCTGCCCCTCCCTCTTGTGATTTCTTTCTCTCTTGCTCTCTCTTTCAAATAAAAAAAATCTTTAAAAATTTGATTTAATTTGGATACTTTTGATTAAAATGTAACATGACAGGGTTCTTCACCTTTACCCATTCCATATTTTTATCTTCTTTTCCTATGTGTAAAACTCATCTCATTAACATCAATATACATGCTTAATTATTTTATCCTATAATTCATGCAAAATAGTTTCAGAACTACTATACCAAAACTACTGTTAACAACAAACTTACTAAAAAGTACATGATATTTTACAATTCTTTTTGTCCTTCAAACTCATCCAACTAAATCTGTATAGTGAGAGTGTTGTGTTCAATATTTACTTGAATTAATTTTCTCTGTGGTTATGTTATTATTAATTCAATAGATAAGTTAATTTGTGTCTGACTTGATTTGCTTTTTTATACTTTTTGGTTAAATTTTATTTTCAAAAGCATCAAACATTTATATAATTGAAATTTCAAAATTATTGAAAGAGAAATTAATCAAAGAAATCTTGTTTGCTTGTTACAAACCATGACAGACTATGGACTCCAGGAAACAAACTGAGGGTTTTAGAGAGGAGGGCGGTGGGGGGATGGGTTAGCCCAGTGATGGGTATTAAAGAGGACACATATTGCATGGAGCACTGGGTGTTATATGCAAACAATGAATCATGGAACACTATATCAAAAACTAATGATGTACTGTATGGTGACTAACATTAAAAAAAGAAATCTTGTTTGCATACCCTTTTCTAACTCCTGGTCTCACATATCCACTGTTTATAATCAATTTCTTTAGTTTCTGGTGTTTCCTCTTTTCACAAATCAATATGTGTATTTTGTTTCCCCTTGTTTCATACTTAAAATGTAGCAAAATATACCCATCTATTTCTTTTCTTTGCTTCTTGTTATTTTCACTTACTTTATCTTAGAAATGAAGTAGGATTGTTTTGATATTTTTTCTTACTATCATAATATATTATGTTTAACAAAAGTTCAAACAACATCAAAATGGAAAACTCTCTTATGATTTCATTTCCAGTGATAACTCTTTGCATTTCATATAGGTTCTTCCAGATAGTTTCTTTGGGTGGATAGATAGATGGACAGATAGGCATATACAGCCTAAATCATGTAATTTTCGAACTTAGAATCATGCTTCATATAGTATTTTCCAACTTGATTTGTCACTTAACGTGATTTATATCTATAACCTCAGATCCTTGGCAATACCTCTGTAACTCAAACTTTTAAATATGGTCCAGTTTTCCATTGTATGGATTTATTATAAATTTAAACCTGTGCTTTATTTATAGAAGTTATGATTTTATCTTTAGGTTTTTGGGTTTTTGGTAGGATAGATCTCTAGAAGTGGAAATATTGCACAAAATTTTTATTTAAAATCTTAAAAGATGTTGACAAATTGCCTACCATTGTCACTGTACCAAATCTATAGTTCCATGAACGGAATATCAGAGTTCCTCTCTCATTATATATTTATTAACAATAATTGTCAATTAAAGAATTTTTGTCAATCTAAATCCAAATGAGAAAAATCTCATTGTTTACTAAAACCCCCATGTTGGTTATATGTGTATTTTCCTTAGAAGTGTGTGTGTGTGTTTGTGTGTGTGTGTGTGTGTGTGAGAGAGAGAGAGAGAGAGAGAGAGAGAGGAAGAGAGTGAGAGGGAGGGAGAGAGAGATTGAGATTAAAATCAGCAGCAGAGCATTCTGTATGGTTAGATCTCTGACCATTCTATTAAGTTGGGCAACAAAGGATGGTGAAGGAACAGGACAAAATGTGAGTTAAGACCTAAATTCATTATTTGGGTTGTTGTACAACATCAGCAAGATCTGATATGGTTAAAATAGTGAAGTCCTCAATGATACTGGTCCTCTTTAAATGAAAATGTGTGGATAATTAAGCTAATTAAAATATTTAATGAATTTAAGTGCTGGAAAGTCTGAAAACAGTTCCATATGGGGATGTTATCCAGCTCTGTAGTTTCATCCAAATACAGAAGTTACCAAGCTTGGTATCATGTTGGATTTGTTACTGTCCATAAGGGGGAAGAATGAGAGAGAAGTAAGAATAAATTGAGCATTCTATTAATTTTGATTTTGGGATTTAGCCCATCCACAAGAACAGCCAAGAATTGCGGTGAATGGGCTTTTTTCTACTCTGTTGTTTTGGAATGAAAGGATAGTGTATCTTCCAGAGTGGAGAGAAGCTTTGAATGGCTGTAATTTCTGCTAGGTTAGTTTCTATCATAACGCAGCTCATGTAGGCATGTCAGGCTAAAGTGCATCCCTTATGGCTCTGTTGACTTCTAAAGGTGTAATTTGCCCTAAACGAAATATGTATTCTGTAAAAGTACACCATTACTATCTATTGTACTTTGGTCCCTGGGGAAAGCTGGCATCCAGAGATTTCTTAAATTATGCATGACACCCTTAGTCCATTAGAGGAATGCTGAATAGGCAGGTTTAAACTTTTGTTCATATTCTGATTCTTGCCCCCTTTTTTTTTTGCTTCCATATATTTATATGTAACTATCACAGAGAAGCACACTTTGTGAGGATTGTACCAGAACTGTTCTGTCTAAAAGAAATGTCTTGAAATTCAGTGACCCTCCCCCAGGCTAAGAAAAGTCAAGCCCTGCTTCTTCCTGTGGATGTGACTTAGGAGACTTGTCTGTGTGTTCTCCCTAAATGATAACAGACAAGAACAAATGGTTTTAAGAGACACCCATTGAACCCTTGAGATGAATAATGCATTTTTGGCATCACTGGTTTGTGGAGAAATGAGACAGTGCCTGAAACTAAATTCTGCTAAGGAATGTCATAGAAACATGCGATTTATTAACTTGTCAAACATGCAAGCTGACTGTAAAAAAAAATATATTGTCCTAAACACCTGAGGTAATCAGAAATGGATAAGGCATGCTCTTTGTCCCCAAGGAATTCAGTAAATCATAGGAGAAGGGAGAAACTAACATGCATTGAGTGCAGTTATGTGCCAGGCACTTTACATACATTGTTTCCTCATACAAAAACACTGAGGTAGTAGGTCTCACTTGTCTTGTTTTACAGATGGGGTAACTGAAGCTTAGAGTGGCTAACTGAACACTTTTATATAGCGAGTAAAGGAAAACAACAGGATTTAAAACCAAAATAATCTGGCTCCAGAGTCCTTCTCTTAAAATCTCTGCCATACTGCTCCTTTGTGTAGGCATCATTGTCCTCATATTACAGATGAGAAACCTGAAACTAAGGGAGGGTAAGTTTATCTGAGATCCCCAACTGTTAAATGGCTAATCCAGGTTTTGGACCACGGACTGATTCCAAAATTCATGCTCTTTCACTACACCATGGATATGTCTTATTTATAACTCTTACAAAAAGTACAAAATAATGTCATAAAAGAGGAACAGGTATGGCTTAGATGAAAAATAAATTATTTCCAGATGAGGATGAGGGTTATTAGGGAAGGCTTCATGGGAGAGGTGTCATTTGAAATTGACTATGAAGACTGGGGATAGTGATAGGGGTGATATTCTTAGCAGAGGGAACAGCAAGAGCAGATGTATGGATGCTTAAAGTTCAGGCTATTTTTGAGTACTAAGTAACCCAGATTGGCTGGAGAATAGTATAAGATTCAACTAGTTGAGGAGACATATTTGGACAGAAAGAAGGAGCTGGACAGATGGTGTCTTGAATATACATCCAGTTTTTTAAAATTATAGGAAATATATTGAGTCTAGAAAGGAAATATGGATTGAGTTGCTTCAAACTGGAAAACAAGGGGCAAGTTTGAGGGGACATTCTACTCTTGGGCTTCTAGTGTTTCTGTTCACATACTTTCCATTTGTTATAACAAATCTCAATCAGAGCTTTATTTTCAATATGAAAATATCTTTTGAATAAAAGAGATCACCGAGTAAGGCATAACCCTCAATTATAAATTATAAATAAACCCTCAATTATAAATCAAAATTAAGTTTGTGTTCTTCAATCTTCAGCCTCAGGAAATTAATGATTAAAAAATAAGTCTGAAACCAATAATACATTATATGTCAATTAAAAAATAAAAATAAAACAAAAAAGCTTACACAACATTATATATTAATTACATCTCAATAAACCTGAACCTCCTCTAAGATAAAATAAAATAAAATAACATTTAAATTAAATTTAAAAAGTAAAGGAATTTGTTTCTGGTCTTAGTATTACCAGCAGGTGGCACTGCAATACATTCCTTCTATAGTTCTGAAGTAGCATTTTACCATCATGTGGCTGTCTTGAGTCTGACAGGAGAAGGAATAACAGCGTTTATAGTTTCTGTGCTGGTGACTGGGCTGATCTTTGCACACATGCATTAAGTACCCCCTCGAGGATTCTCCAGTTTGTAAGAGCTACTCTGCTTAGATGATTGTAGAACCACCTCCGAATCTTTCCATTTTTCCCAGAGAAGGTGACACTGAGGCCTAGTGCTAGTTGTTCATCAAGCAATTCCATAGGGAGGCTCAAGGCAAAAAAAAGTTACAGATTTTGGCAGATTTTACTTTTGGTACTTCCCTTAGCCACTCTGGTTTAACGTCCTTGCTTCTTTCTTGGGCATTTAGCCATTGCTAAGGCTGAACATTATTCAAAAGATCCACAGTTTTCTTGACCTGTCTCTCCCTCTTCCCTTTAGGTAGAACTGTTCCGTTCTTTAATAGGTGACAACTAGTTCATGTTTAAACCAATCCAGGTTGGTACTTTGTGACACTACTGAGCATTTGATGCTGTTAGACATGCTTTCCATTTTGACACTCTCTTCTTCTCTTTCTCAAGTAATATCATTTTATCTTGGATACATCCATATCTTTTTTAGTCTCCATCTTTACTTCATTTTCTCCTGACTGTCCTTACAAAGTTGTTGTTTTCCCCCAGCATTTTCTCCTTAATGCTCCCTCTATTTTTCCTGAGTTTTCATTCCTTTGGTGTTAACTATTCACTGTCAGTCTTTCTCAACCCTGGCTACCTATTAAAATCACCTGGGAAGCTTTTAAAAGATACCCTTGTACAAGTCTCATCACCCAGAGATACTGATTTATTTAGGGCGGAGTGAGGCCTAGACTTCAGCAGGTTTTTATTTTACTTTGAGGTGATTCTAAGGTATGGTCACAGGGGAGACCCCCTGCTCTTTTGAAGCATCTAGATCTAGCAGTCCCGTCTTTATGTATCTTCTGAGATACATGACGTATTTTTCTGTTAGACATCTTCATTTGGCTATCCCATAGGTACTTTGAACTCATTCAAAACTGAACTTTAAATCTCCTTCCTTCAAATTCCACCCTTCCTCTTATGTATTGTATGTTGGTTAAAACAGCTCATTCTTTTTAAGCCAGAATATATAGTGTGATCTCCAAATCTTTCATAATTTTCCATATCTAGCAATCACCAAGTTCTACTAATTCTACTTCTAAAATATCTTCCAAATCCACCGCACTCCTCTTCATCCTACCTGCTGTTGACCCACTCCAGCCTTTAATAGTTCCTTTCCTAAAGATTGCACAACCCTCCCACCTGGTCTTCTTACATTCAGCTCCCAGTCCCTTCTATGCTCTCGCCCATTTTTAAAAATAATACTTGCAGATGGGGTTCTTACTAGTTTGTTTTTAATTGTAGATGTGATCATGCCTTTTTCCTATGAAATAAAAGTCCATTGACTCCCTACTGCATACAAGATAAAGTTTAAATGCCTTGTGGCATACAATCTGTGGTATATAAGATCCTTCTTACTTTACTTCTTAATTCATTTATTCATTCAATAATTAAACAGGCCACGTGCCCCTCCACACACAAGTCATTCTGGGTTATTCATTATTTCAAAAAAAAAAAAAACACCCCAAAAGCAAAAAACCAAAATTGTTCACTTTCCCAGCTCTGAACATTTGATGTTATGCTTTTCCTCACTTGTAAATCTCTTCCCACTTTCTTTGCCTTTTGATAATCCTACTCATCTTTGAAGACCCATTTTTTAAAGATTTTATTTATTTATTTGACAGACAGAGATCACAAATAGGTGGTGGGGGGGGGGGAGAAGGCTCCCCTCTGAGAAGAGAGCCCAATGCAGAACTTGATCCCAGGACCCTGAGATCATGACCTGAGCCAAAGGCAGAGGCTTTAACCCACTGAGCCACCCAGACGCCCCTGAAAACCCATTTCAAACGTCATTTACTCTGTGAAGCTTTCCCTGGATTGTCCCAGCCCACCCAAGTCTTCCAGGAAGAATTAATTTTGCCTCTTTCTGCACTCTGTAGCATTTTGTTTATACCTCTATATTGGAACTGGTCATAATGTGATTTAGTTATTTGTATGTCTATCTTTTCCACTACACATTTGAACTTTAAAAAAAAAAGGGATTTTATTTATTTATTTATTTATTTATTTATTTGATAGAGAGAAACACAGTGAGAGAGGGAACACAAGCAGAGGGAATGGGAGAGGGAGAATCAGGCTTCCCATGGAGCAGGGAGCCTGATGTGGGACTGGATCCCAGGACCCTGGGATTATGACCTGAGCAGAAGGCAGATGCTTAACAACTGAGCCACCCAGGCAGCCCACATATGAACTCTTTAAAAGCAAGAACTGTGTTTTTGAATTCTCTATACTGGAAGACTGCCTTGCACATAGTGGTTGATCTACAAATGTTTGTTAGATGACTGAATAAATACTTATGAATTGCTGGCACACTAGCAAGCTTGAGGAGCAGAATGATTGAGATAGGAAGTCACTGAACCATCTTGAATTACCAAGGATTCCACCTCTCACAGATGGGGTTTGTGGCCAGACCATAGCCTGCCTACCCTCAGGTTCAGCAGTTTGGTGAGGAGGATTTACCAGTGCTTTCGGAGCCCTCTGCAGCTCCATCCTCTTCTGAAGAGCCCACATCTGCATAGACTTTATAGTCTATAATCTTTCAATGTATAAACACCACCCACTTCAGCTTAATCTGGTGACCACCTATTTATGACTCACATGGTGTGAGCTAAGGACAGAGCATTGGAGAGCAGAATCTGGAGAGGGCTAGACGATTGTTTTATGTTTCTTAAGAGAAAATTCCATCCATGGGGCCTGGAATTACGAAGAGCCTTAAAAAAGCTGCTGTGTAGGGGCGCCTGGGTGGCTCAGTGGGTTAAAGCCTCTGCCTTCGGCTCAGGTCATGATCCCAGGGTCCTGGCATCAAGCCCCGCATCGGGCTCTCTGCTCAGGAGGGAGCCTACTTCCCCCTCTCTCTCTCTGCCTGCCTCTCTGCCTGCTTGTGCTCTCTGTCTGTCAAATAAATAAATAAAATCTTTAAAAAAAAAAAAAAAAGCTGCTGTGTAAATGAAGAGCCAAAGCCTGTTTCTGCAATATAAGCCATGAGATCCCATGTTTAAATTTATGTTTTTGCTGCACAATAATAGACAAAACCACAGTAATGGCAAAGCTGAGAATGAGCAGGTTTTAAACCCTGTAGTGTAAATACTTCTGGAAGTGTTTTTTCCTCTTTATCCAGCATACCCAGTGGAATGACAATATAAAGGAACTAGTTCCCCAGTTGTCAAGAGAGTAGGAGGGCCTGATTTTATCAGCACTCTGCTATATCTGCCAGGTCTAAGTCAGACTTTCACTGATACTCTGCATTTCATCCTCCTTTTTTATTTTTGTTCAAAACAAAGTCTTCTAGCTCTTTGAATTCTTCTCAGTCACTCTCTAATTTCTCCTTTGATATCAGAACCTAGACCTCTTGTACTTCTTTTCATTTTATCTAATCCCTAGGTGTTGTTCTTAAATCCTTTGTGTTTCACGTAACTGCTGCTTGGGCAAAGCTGATGCTACTGATTTTAGCTTGCCTTTTAATTAGAATTAATTCTGTTTTCTTAAAGAGCTGACCAATTAGTGAGTAGCTATCTAAAATTTAATGTTGAGTTTAAGAAATCTACCTTAGATCCTGATTACAATTTGAATGCCATAAGAATGAAAACTGTATAGCAAAGGGGCCCTTAGGACATGCATTTTTTTAAATCCACTACCCAGTCATATGCCTTTGCCCCTTACTTTTCCAGTTTGCTCCTTTTGATTGTGTAGCAGAGCCCCTGAATGGCACAAAAATGTAGTTCACCAACTCATCCTGTTGATTAGAAAAAGTGAACAGGAAACATGTCATTTATGGTGAATGTCATGATTAGGAAATTAGGGCAAAACATCTTTAGAGGCTTTGACAATTTGTTGCCAAAACATTTGTTTTTCAGTCTGAAGAGGGCTTTTCCATCTCCTTTTAAAAGGCTTAAACTCTAACTCTGATGTTTTCAGGCCCAGGATATTAGGTTTACCTCTCTCACATGTAAGAACAGGGAAAAGAATGAGCAGCTCCATGTTCTGGGTAATCTCACTTTTCTCCTTTCTAATGTGGTTTTAGGATTTTTATTTTTGTACTTTTATTCCCCAAATTATAAGATGGGCCTTGTCATACCCCCTGACTTCTTACGAGTTTTATTAGAAGGGACTTATATCATCAGTCTTCTTAGATGTCCCCTCTTGCATTTAGTTGGTGCCTTTTTCGTTGCTCTTTATTAAGAGCTTTGTCTGCCATTTTCACATTCTTGATTATTTGTACTGCTTTGAATGTCCATTTGGGAAGTCGATCAGATTTTTTTTTTCTTTTGAGAAACTGGAAGATGGATCTTTTGCATTACTTTGCATAAACTTAACATGTTGATTTTATATAAACCCATAGGTTATAAGTTAATTTACATAAACCTGGCTTTTAGGAAGATAAAGACCTTGTCAAAGAAAATGAAATAAATCAAGACAGTTGAACCCAAGTATTTTCAAGCTATCAGAAAATGGGGTGGACAAAACTGTAAGGTAGAAACTTCTTATAATTATACTGTACTCACAAAATATTCCTGTAGTAAGGAACAAGAGAGGTTATCTAATCCAGGCTCTCATGGGAATAGGAATCCTTTCTAGAGCCCACCACATAGGTGATCATCTAGTTGACAGCTATATTTTCAGAACCAAGTGTCTAGTAAAGCAGCCTCCTCAATTTTGGAAAGCCTTTAACTGTGAGGAAGCCAAAATCTTTAAGCTTCCACTAGTGGATCCTAGCTCTGCCTCCTAGAGTCTCATGGAATCAATCTAATTTAGTGGATCTTAATTTAGAATACATGGACAGGGTTTAAGTAAGTTCACAAACCCTCTGAAACTGTATGTAAAATTGTGTGTGTATAAATGTGTGTGAAAGTATGCATGTATCAATAGCTTTCATTAAATTTCCAAAGGGGGCATATGATCCTCAAAATTATTTGTAACAACCAGGGCTGGCTTCATAAGTTCACAACTTGTGTAGCTGCACATGACTCCACATTTACAAGGGACCCGTACTTGGTTTAATGCTTTGCTGTTGACATCTTGAAATTCTTATTAATTTTTAACATGTGACTTTGAATTTCCATTTTATACTGGGGCCCTCAAATTATGGAGGAGCTACCTAATAATCTGAAGCTCAAACAAATCACTAAAAATTCCTAGAATATGAGATTTTGGGAAATTCTATTTTCAGAGAACCTTATATATTCCTTCCGTTTAGCTTCTGTCCTGCTTGTATTTCCAAACAGTTTATCTTCTTAATTAGGAATGAAATGAGAGCAATCTCTGCTTCCTCTTTAAACTCTTTTCAGTTTCTTGCCTGTTCTCTTCCAAGGACTTTTTTTAAAAAAAGATTTTATTTATTTATTTGACAGAGAGAGATACAGCAAGAGAGGGAACACAAGCATGGGAAGTGAGAGAGGGAGAAGCAGGCTTCCTGCTGAGCAGAGAGCCCTATGTAGGGCTTGATCCCAGGACCCTGGGCCCATGACCTGAGCCAAAGGCAGATGCTTAATAACTGAGCCACCCAGGCATCCCTATTCCAAGGACTTTTAACCTAAAATTCATTGTCATTTTGGAACTTATCATTTATCTATGTAATATTTCAAACCTTGAAAGCAACTTAAGTGCAAAGGCAGTTTAAGTCTAACTGGAGAAAATTAACAACTTTCATTAATACTAGGAGAGTTCTTTTTCTCCTTGGATATCTGGAATTAGAGCACAGTGAGTTCGGTCAGAGCAAACAAAAACTATTCTTAAATTAGACAGTTCAGATGTATCCAGTTTAATTTTATTAAGTTCTATCTTATCTTGTTCTATATGAAAAGCTTTTAAATTTATCTTTTTCTTTTTTGATTCATCAGGGACTTTCCCCCTCACATATAATACTCCCTTAATAAATTAATATAGCATATCATATATTCTCATACCAAATTATATATCTAATTTATAATATCAAACTTAGAAACACTTAATTTAAAATTTTAATTGCCTATTTTGTTTAGCCATATTATTAAAATAAGGTTCATAACACATCAGTAATTTTATTACACCAAGTACAGTAAGCACAGGCCCTCCTCATATTCACTAGGCAAATATGCTATTGTTCCTTGGTGACCTTGGCTTTTGTTGTGAAGAAAGGAAGAACACTACACCCTGGAATATGTGAGTGTGATCTGAGACAAATCTATATTGGTCAGCTGAAGGTAGGTCTAGTCTTTTAAAGGTGATGAAAGGGGAAAAAATGGGTTCTGGGATGAAATACTAAAGGAACTGTGTTTTACCTTGGAATAAAGAAGTCTAAAGATTGAATGAGTTGGAGGAAATGAGATATTTTTGATGAAGAGGAGTTATCTTCTGTATTCAAGGAGGCATAGATGATTTAAGATTTAGGTTACATTTGAAGAAACTTTCTTTTAAATTAAGAGAATCATGTTTTGTATAGGTTAGAGGTTTACTTCTCTAAGACAGATTTTCCTTCAAATTCTAAGTTTCCACCCTTGGGCTTAGGATCCTGCTTCTGTGGTACACCAAGACTGCATGGGCTTTTCTGCTGATTTGCCTTTCATCTTGTATTTTTCATCCCCATTATTAATTATGTGTTGGGCATATGTCCCTCCTGGGGAAGAATGAATAGAAGGAAAGAGATCTCTTGGTAAGTGACCAGAATGACCATCCTTAAATATCAAGGCAGGCATTGTCACTTTCAACTTTGTCATCTGTGAGGCTATATAGTTATTTCAATTTTGTTGTCACTAGCCACAACATTTTTTTCATATATTATTTGAAATTCCCTTCAGAACTTATGGCATGATATAAATAACTACAGTTTTGACCTAACCTCTGAGAGTAATTTGCTTCTTTAAAATAGTTAACGTACATTCGCATCTACATCAAGTTATCTTACTGTTTAGATCAATGAAGTAGTTCATTTTCAGTAAAAATCATGCTATAATTGTAAAGCAATAAACTGGGTATGGAGACACAATTAAAAGGAAAAAACTTAAAAATTATAATAGGGCTTAAAATAGTGCTAATGGGTAAAATAGAAGGTTCATCACTACTTCAGTGACTAAAGGAAAATACTCACTCAGAATTTAAATTCAATTGTTTTGTTTTTCATATTGTTTCTTGTTTTGGATTCAGAATAGTCTCATTATTATATTACATATATATAGTCAATTAACAAAGTAGAGTCATGGAATCATGGGATGTTAGCTCTTGAAATCCCTAGAGATCCTTTTGTCTAGTGCCCTCACTCCTGCCTTTATCATTCTCATATTCATATTTCAACTAAAATCTCATTCAATGAAGACTATCATTGGACTGTCAGTGGACGACCAAAAATAGCTTAGTTTCCCTAGTGCCTGGTCAGGGCTTAAGAAATAGTAGGTACTTAATAAATAGTCATTGGATTAATGAATATATGAATATATTTAGGGGTTTGGAAGACCCTACCAGACATTACAGTGTCTTACAGTTATTATCATGTTAATAATTATTCAAACCTATGGAGCAGGGGAAGGAAGGTAATCTGGTTATTTGTGCATTCTTATTAGTATTCCAGTTAAGTGAGAATTTTCTATAAATAAATACATATTGCCCTATCTCCTCAGATATTTATTTTTTTAAGACTGTCTTTGTAGTGTGAGCCAAATTCAAATGTGACTTCTTGCTCTTATAGCTGCTAATTGCCAAGTGCCATGTGGAATTGTTTGGCCTGGTATTGCTTCTGTAAGGAGCTAGCTATGATCTGCTAAGAAGAGATCAGGGTGATGGAAAAGAAATACTCTGCTGCATATCTAGCTTTCACTTGGTGTGCACTTCAGTCTTTGAGCTTTGTACTTCCCATATGCTGGCCCAGTACATAGTCCTTCCCACTTTCCTCCTTTCCCAGCATAGCTGTACCCATGGGACAGAGACCTGACTTGTTTGGATTCTAGTCCTGGCAGTGTTACAATCTATGAGCCTATGGTTAAGTCATTTTTTTTTTTCTCTCTGGGCCTTAGTATTCTCATCTAAAAAAATAATGAGGAGCTTGGGCTAGGTCCAAATTCTTCTCAAATTGTGTTCTGTGAATCCCTAGAGATTCATTGGAAATGCTTCAGGGTCTAATACAGGCTTCAGACAGAGAGGCAGAATGAGGGCCACTCTGGGTTCACCCACCCCACTCCAACTACAGTGTCCTCACTCTTATTTGTTTGATATGCTGTACTTCCTTGAAAGATTTGTTTGAAAAATATATTCATTGACATGATGAGAGAGCATCATAGCTGTAGTTGAGTTGTTAAGGTAGTCAAAATGATTCTATGTACAGCTTCACAGTTTAGTATTATTGGCTTTTGCTGTTGCTGATTGAATTGACTATGCAACAATCTGATCAACTGCTGTAAGGGACTATCTAGTTGGCCAACTGGCTGCCTCTACTTGGATCAATGCAGCAGTAGCTTTAGATTAAGGAGTGAAAATTATGCACATGGTAGAAGGAGAAGAGGATATTTTTCCTTCTTGTGGAGATTGTGGTAGGGGATAAAGAGTTCTGGGGAGGACTGTATGGAGTTCAGTTAACATACCCTCCTTCTCCCACCTCTATCCCAAGGCCTTGAGCTGGACTTCCTGTAAATGATTGCATGCCTATATACTGAAAGCTAAATTGATCAAAGTAACAGAGTCACCCCCAGAGTGTACATTTTATCATTTTATTATCACTCATCCTTTCAAACCCAATCAATCCTTCACTATAGGAAGCATAATTAGTGCTCTTAACAGGCTGACAGGAAGACATATAGTACTCTAGAGATGGACCAGGAAAGGGGAAAATACATTGTGATCTGAAATGCGTTTTTTATTTTCTGGTACTCACTGATCTGTGGTTCAAAGTGTGATGGGTTTTTCAGTGAAAATGACCTGCTTTTTTCTTAGATTTTATTACTATTTAGCAGTGACTGTGTGTAGCAATTTCATTTGCCCAGTGGTTTAGGGGTCATGTGAATGGTCACTGCTCTCATTCTAGCTTCACGGATGAGGAGCCAGAGGTAAAAGGAGGAACTAGTGAGCTGGCCCAGGGTCACATGGTAAATCAATGGCAGAGGTGAAGTTTACCAGCATCAAATTTCCACAAGCCCACACATATATCCTACCACTGGTTCCAATCTCCTACTGCAAGAACACTGTACAATACTAATAAAACCTTCCATTGAGCTAGTTGGAGGCCTTTACTAGAAAATGCCAAGGTATGACTGGAGCTTTGCCCTGATCTTTAGGGTCATTTGAAGATCTTCTGTGGTTTGACCTTACGGGAACAAAGCAGCAAATGCTTCAGGATTCTTGTTGAAACTTGCAGGAGGGGATGATAAGCAGTACAGGTGTTGTGACGTTGTTCATTTATAAAGCCTCAAAAGTTAGGGGTCTAGGCATGGTAGAGAACTCACCAAAAATTGCTTTATTTTACTTTGTTTTAATGAAATGCAACTTGGGTTGCCTATAGGGATGGATTGCGTTTAAAGGTCACCTGACAGTACAGCTTCCACACTCTGATATTCCCAAAAAGTGAGGGCAGCACTGTTTTTGGAGTTATGGATTCTCACTTTTGGCAACCAAAATAGCTCCTATTTTCCTCTTCAGCTCAAAGATCAGCATTCTTTGGCTCAAAAACATTTAAAACCATTTTAAAGTGAACAGAATGAGAAAGAGGAAGGAAGGCAAATAATAACTGCTATGTGGAATTCAGGCTTTTAGGCTTATTTGTTAATAATTATGATTTTAAGGGGTACCTGGGTGGCCCGTGGGTTAAGCCTCTGCCTTCAGCTCAGGTCATGATCCCAGGGTCCTGGGATAGAGCCCAAGTCAGGCTCTCTGCTCAGTGGGGAGCCTGCTTCCTCCTCTTTCTCTGCCTGCCTCTCTGCCTACTTGTGATCTCTCTCTCTGTCAAACAAATAAAGTATTAAAAAATTATGAATTTAATACTCACTTCTTTTTCAGGCACACACAAGAGGTAAAAGAATATTCCCTTCTGATTCCTTTAACTGATAGAATTGGAGTAACCTTGAATGTCCACTTAGACATTACACCCAGTCTTCTGCTTTTAAGAAGGCTTCCAGGACTAATGGAGCAGTAGGAAATTATTACTGCTCTATTCAAACTTAATTGTGAAAACTTGTTTTCTTCTTGCTGTAAGATACACTTTTATTCATTTGCACCTATGCAATATGCATGCATTGTTTCTTTGTATCGTAGGCACCTATGCAGCCAGATTAGGTAACTACTCAGGAAGAGGTATTAGGAAGAGGCCTTGCTCTGGAACCGCACCCATCTGGGTTTAAGTTCAATATATGCCATAGGTAACTATCTATGGAACCTCAAGTACATTACCAAATCACAAGTACTTTATCTGTATAATAAAGTAATTTATTAAGAGTCACCATAAGGGAATTGGAAAAAACAAATGTAGAAAGAGCACCCATACAGGGCTTGGTACATTACACTTAATACTCAGTCGATGGCAAGTTGTTTTATTGCTGCTGCTGCTGCTGTTGTATTCCTTAGATCAAAATTTGCTTAGTTAATTTAGACAAAATAAAAATGATAGCAGTCCTAAGGAGGGGCTTTTTGTTCTACTTTTCTAGACACAGAAAACACTTTATGTATGAGTTTAAAAGGTAGCACTAGGCAGTAGGTTTTATTATTTTTCTTATTTCACTCCTCTCCTTTTCCATAACTAGTAGTTACCTGGTTTTTTTTTTGTTTTGTTTTGTTTTTTTAGTATTTAAGATGTCATGAGATAATGATGCCATTTTGTAAAAGATTATTTACATAATAATGTAAGATGTAACTGAGGATATATACACACACTGGCCTTGTTTTTTACTTACCTGTTTTTTTTTTATTTTTAGTATTTAATAATGATGATGATAATGATGATGAGATAATGATGCCATTTTGTAAAAGATTACATAATAATGTAAGAAGTAACTGAGCATATATATAAACACTGGCCTTATTTTTCACTCTTGGCAAGTAGAGGCCTTTTTAAATTTTTTTTAAAGATTTATTTATTTATTTTAGAGACTGAGGGGGTGGTTAGGAGCAGAGAGAGAAAGAGAATTCTGAAGCCAACTCCCAGCTGAATGGGGAGCCTGATGCAGGGCTTGCTCTCAGGACCCCGAGATCAGAACTTGAGGCAAAACCAACAGTCAGCCATCCAACAGACTGAGCCAGCCAGGCATCTCAGTGAGTAGAGCCCTTTAAAGCATAACTTGAAAGCTTATTAAATTTTGTGTAGGAAGTTAGAAAATGCTTTAAAAGGAGGTAAGAGAAGGCACTTTTTGTTTTGGCACCAAAAAATTCCATGAATGGTATTCCACTTGGGGCGCTTGTGTGGCTCAGTCAGTTAAGCATCTGCCTTTGGCTCAGGTCATGATCCAGGGTACTGGGATGGAGCCCTGCATCAGGCTCCCTGCTCAGCAGCAAGCCTGTTTCTCCCACTCTCTCTGCCCTTCCCCCCAGCTTGTGCTCTCTCTGTCTCTCAAATGAATAAATAAAATAGTAAAAATAAAATAAAATAAAAATAATGGCATCAACTTAAAAAAAAAAAACAATGATCTAAAAGGAACTGGAAGTTTGGCTGAATATTTTAGAATTTGTTTGCTTGCTCTGAGATTTAAACACTCATGACCTGTAGTTTTTGGGGAAGGGTAAAATCACTAGGTAGATGGGTCCATGTAGCTAAGGATCCTTGTTAGCTTTCTGAAAAAGGGACAGAAGATGTGGGCTGGTTTTCAAGGTTCCCTCCCCCAAGCCTTTTAACTCTGACAGTTTCTCTCTTCATACTGAGGATGAAGCCCTCCTGGCTTACCTAAAACACATCCCCAGAGTTGCTGAATAGGAAAGGCAGAACTGAACAGTTGGGCCTATACTCTCCCAGTACAAAAACCAAAGTTCTCAAGGAGTTAGGGGAATTGGTGCTCCTCAAATCTTGTTCTAACTGTTATAACTTGTCTCTGGAAGCAACAGAACTGATGATTCCAACAATAACAACAATTAACACTTATTCAGTGTTTCACCACGTGTCAGATTTTGTGCTGATCACTCTATGCAGAAGATATTTAATGCTTGTAACAACCCTATAGTAGGTGTTACATAGAACAAAGGATTCTGTGGCCAAAAAAGTTTGAAACTACTGGGTAAAAAAATTAAGGGGGTTTCTTTATTGCAGGACTTCTCAGAACCTTCAATATGCTAATTAAGAACTAATTAAGAATTCCAGGAGGGACTTAGAGTAGGCTGCTGTCTCAAGTGTATTGGAGCATGAAAACCTTTTTTTTTTTTTTTTTCAAAGAATACCTGGAAAGATGAACACTCTTTGGGACATGCTGTCCTATAGATTTCTTGTGGAATCCATGCTTCTTACCCTTAAAAATTGGACCATGTTCAGTCTTTGCCCTGGCCTTTGTCTTGTCCCCAAGTAACCCACAATACTTAATCTTAAAACAACTTCTGAGTTTATATCTGTTCCCTGGAGAACTGGATCGGTGCCCCTAATCTCTTTACATCCAAGCCACCATCATCCATCACCAAGACTATTGTAGTAGATTTCTAACTGATCGCCAAAATCCTTTCTTTTTTTCCACACATTTCTTTATATAGAAATTTTATTATTTAGGAAAATAATAGGAAGTAAATTGACCTCTTTTATAACAACTTTATTTGTACTGTTTGTCCTTTGATTTTTATACTTTAAAAGACCACAGTGTCTTCTCAATTATAAAACAAAGTTCGCCATAAAGTGTATTTACTAATTTTACTTCAGTGGTTAAAGATTTAAAGCAGATTGCTTTTTCATTTAAAGCATCATTATACTGTAACTACTTCTAGTGTTCTCATCATACAAAGTAGTTATTACCAGCTTTAAAAAAACTGTGAAATTTGTATAGCAGTACTGATGGATTCCATAATAAACACCAGGAAAAGTCAATATTCTACTGTTATTAGACCCATAGACTTAGACTCCATTAGACTAACATATTTCAGAACATAATTTTTTATTTCTTTCCAAATGATAAAAACTAAGTTTGTGACCATGGAGTTAAATAGTATCATTTCTCATTTTCCTCTAAACCACTGTCCATGCTGTAGCCAGTGATCCTAAACAAACCCACAAACAAAAACAAAACTGCATTGCAATACTGTTTTACTGAAAACCTGTTAAAACTTCCTTCATACTCAGAATACTCTAACACCTTACTGTGGCCTACAAATCTCTGTTCAACCTAAATCTTGCCAATCTCTGCAGCCTCATTACTTACCATTCTCCCTTCCTCCCACCCAGCCCCAGGCAATCTCGGAGGCAGCTACACTGTCTGTTCTTCTGATATTCCAGGCTAATTCCCCTTTAGGGCATATTCTATTTCTACTATCTGGAAAGTCCTTTCACCTGTCTTGATACTCCTACTCACCCTTCATCTCTTTGCTTAAATGCTACTTTCTCAGAGGGAATGTCACTAACCATCCCTCAAAATTAGGGGCATCCAGTTTTCCTGGGTTAAAATTGAAGAGGTTTCTGTATAGTAGAACTTTCAGAGCCTTTGATACAATAACATGTATTATTAACTTCAGGAGACACATGAAATAGCCTGTTTTCTTCCTTCAGATCATTTATCACAATGTTTATTTGTCTAATGATTATCTTCCCACTGGATTCCGGACCTATGAGAACAAAGACCATGTCTGTACACTAGTACTGCACCCCAGTACTTAATGAAGTGCCTGGCTCATGATAGGGATATTTGCTGAATGAATGAAAAAAATGAATATGGTTCTTAGTGCTACTGGCATGCTATTTTATAGTTGGGTCGCTATTGAATAATTTAATATTTTTGATATAATCTCTTCCTACCTAGGATTTTTCTTTCTTACTTGAACCAGATCACTTTTGAAGGGAAATCTAGAATTAGAGTCAGCATTGATTGATAGCAATTGAGTGTTGGTTAGAACAATACCTGGCTTTTATATTTTTAAATTAATAATCTTTTAAAATCATTTAATGTTTTATTTACTATTTTTAACATTTTATATAATATTATTTAATATTTAAATTTTTATAATATAATTAAAAGGATTTTTTAAAATGCTTAGCTTTAAACATTTTTAAAGTTCTAGTTCAAAGCAAAATAACAGAGCAAAATAATGCACTACATTTTTTTTTCCTGATTAGCCATACCTGTGGGAAGGCTTTCTTAGGCCATGAAGTTCAGGTCCCACATGAGTCTGGTAACATCTGACCTTCAGACTAGGCCTGAAGGCCCACAAAAGAAGGAAATACAATTTATTTATTTATTTATTCATTCAGTCTTAATTACTTTTAATTTAAACTCAATTAACATATAGTATATTATTAGTTTCAGAAGTAGAGTTCAGTGATTCATCAGTCTTATATAATACCCAGTGCCTATTACATCATGTGTCCCTCTTAATGTCCATCACCTGGTTATCCCATCCTCCCACACCTGCCCCTCCTGCAATCCTCAGTGTGTTTCCTATGACTAAGAGTCTCTTATGATTTGTCTCCTTCTCTGATTTCATCTTGTTTTATTTTTCCCTCCCTTCCCCTATGATCCTCTGTTTTGTTTCTTAAATTTCACATACCAGTGAGGTCATATGATAAATGTCTTTCTCTGACTGAATTATTTCACTTAGCATAATACCCTCTAGTTCCACACACGTGGTTGCAAATGGCAAGATTTCATTTTTTTAAAAGATTTTATTTATTTATTTGACAGATCACAAGTAGGCAGAGAGGCAGGCAGAGAGAGAAGGGAGGAAGCAGGCTCCCTGCTGAGCAGAGAGCCCGATGCGGGGCTCCATCCCAGGACGCTGGGATCATGACCTGAGCCGAAGGCAGAGGCTTTAACCCACTGAGCCACCCAGGCGCCCCAGATTTCATTTTTTTAATGGCTGAGTAGTATTGCATTGTGTACACACACACACACACACACACACACCCCACATCTTCTTTATCCATTCATTTGTCGATGGACATCTGGGCACTTTCCATAGTTTGGCTATTGTGGACATTGCTGCTATAAACATGGGGGTGCATGTGCCCCTTCAGATCACTACATTTGTGTCTTTGGGGTAAATACCCAGTAGTGCAACTGATGTGTCATAGGGTAGCTCAGTTTTCAACTTCTTGAGGAACCTCCATACTCCTTTCCAGAGTGGCTGTGCTAGCTTGCATTCGCACTAACAGTGTAGGAGGGTTCCCTTTTCTCTGCATCTTCGCCAACACCTGTGGTTCCCTGAGTTAATTTTAGCATTCTGACTGGTGTGAGGTGGGATCTCATTGTGGTTTTGATTTGTATTTCCCTGATGCCAAGTGATGTTGAACATTGTTTCATGTGTCTGTTGGCCATTTATTTATCTTCTTTGGAGAAATGTCTGTTCATGTCTCCTGCCAATTTCTGGCTAGACTATTTGGGTTTTTTTTGGGTGTTGAGTTTGATAAGTTCTTTATAGATTTTCTATACTAGCCCTGCATCTGATAAGAAATTCACAAATATCTTCTCCCATTCTGTAGGTTGTCTTTCGGTCTTGTTGACTGTTTCCTTTGTTGTACCAAAGAGTTTATCTTGATGAAATCCCAACAGTTCATCTTGCCTTTGTCTCCCTTGACTTTAGAGATGTGTTTGGCAAGAATTTGCTGCAGCTGAGATCACAGAAGCTGCTGCCTGTGTTCTCCTCTAAGATATTTAATGGATTCCTATCTCACATTTTGGTGTTTCATCTATTTTGAATTTTGTGTATGATGTAAGAAAATGGTCCAGTTTTATTCTTCTGCATGAGGCTTTCCAATTTTCCCAAATCACTTGTTGAAGAGTGTCTTTTTTCCATTGGGTATTCTTTCCTGCTTTGTCAAAGATTAGTTGACCATAGAGTTGAGGTTTCATTTCTGGGTTCTCTATTCTGTTCCATTGATCCATGTGTCTGTTTTTGTGCCAGTACCATACTGTCTTGATAATTATTACTTTGTAATATAGCTTGAAGTCCAGAATTATGATGCCACTAAGCTTGGTCTTCTTTTTAACATTTCTTTGGCTATTTGGAGTCTTTTCTGGTTCTACACAAATTTTATAAAACCCCACAGTGAATATCATTCCCAGTAGTGAAAAACTGAGATCGGGAGCACAGCAGGGATGTCCACTCTCACCACTGTTGTTTAACATAGTACTAGAATTCCTAGCCTCAATAATCAGACAAAAGAAACAAAAGGCATCCAGATTGACAAAGAAGAAGTAAAACTCTCCCTCTTTGCAGATGACATGATCTTCTATGTGGAAAGCCTATAAGACTCCACCCCAAAATTTCTAGAACTCATAATTGAACTCAGTAAAGCCACAGCATACACAATCAATGTACAGAAATCTGTTGGATTTCTATAAACCAATAATGAAGCAGCAGAAAGAGAAATTAAGGAATCAGTCCCATTTACAGTTGTATCAAAAATAATATAATACCTAGGACTAAACCTAAACAAAGAGATGGAAGACCTATACTCTGAAAACTGTAAAATATCCATTGAAGAAAGAAATTTGAAGAGGACACAAAGAAATGGAAAGGTATTCCATGCTCATGGATTGGAAGAACAAATATTGTTAAAATGTCTATGCTGTCTAGAGCAATCTTTACATTCAAGGCAATCCCTATCAAAATACCATCAACTTTTTTCACAGAGCTGGAAGGAAATACCTTTATGGGTGCTGAGCCTGCAAATTGAAAACCACAGAGTGAGTACACAGTAAATATGTGTTGGCGGGTTTTTATGTAAGACAGTGGTGGTGTTATATACATTCCTTCATATGGTCCTACTTCTAACACATGGAACATATTTTCATTGCTACCAAGCAGGATTACAAGTTCAGTTGTGATCTGTGGCACATTTCCTGTAACAAAGGCAATCGCAACTTTGGGCACATTAACTGAGCTTTTAAACCAAATGTTGTATTTGCTTCCCTAATTCTCTGAGTCCTCTGGGACTATTTGAGATGCTGGGAAGAGGTAGAACTACCAGGAGGAAAGCACAGTGTACAGCCCCTAAGGTAACTTCCTGATAATTGGATGGGGCAAGATACCCAGAGCTAGTTCTTTGAGAAGGGCCACTCCTAGAAGAGTATACCCCCACCCCAAAAAAGAAAACATGGGTGGAAAAATGCAGACAAAGGAAATTCCCCAAAAGGTTATCAGTGTCTGTTACTTATTATCATTTACATCCAAGTGCCCTAACACTGCCGGTATGGCTCATGATGAGTTTCTGTGCCATGTTTTGGCTTCATTGGTAAGCAGGCTTCACCATGATATGCTAAAGTTTCATTAATAGATTACTACACCAACAAGAGGAAGATTCAACCTAATGAGAGAATGTGCCTCATTAATGGCTTGGAAATTAAGCAGTCTCCATCTAACAATCAATGCTAAGAGACTGACCTTCCTGGAGGCTATAGCTCATTAAAAGAATACACACAGATGGTAATGGGCTCAAAGGTATTTAAAATGTATTTGAAAAGAACTACATTAATAAGTCAAACCCATCCCAACTGCCCATGACTTGGCTCTTGTTCCCTATGCTATCTGTGATTTGGTACATTTATTTATGAGAATGAATTTGCCTGATAATATCTACAATTTTCAAATTTTTAAAAGATTTTATTTATTTATCTGACAGAGAGAGACAGAAAGAGAGAGGGAACACAAGCAGGGGGAACAGGAGAGGAAGAGAAGCAGGCTTCCCACCGAGCAGGGAGCCTGATGTGGGGCTTAATCCCAGGACCCCTGGGATCATGACCTAAGCCAAAGGCAGCCACTTAATGACTGAGCCACCCAGGCACCTTCAGTTTTCAAATTTTTGTGTAGATAATGGATTATGATTAAGAGTCACATTTTCATGAAATAAGTCTATAGGAAGAACTGACTGATAATAATGGCTTTATTTATTTAGTAACTCATTTATCCAAGGATAATTGCCTTAAGGGAGAAATGGATTCTATGCCTAATGCAATAAATGTTTATTTTGGAATTGTATTTGACTATTTCTTTTTTTTTTTTTTTCTCGTCAAACACTTTCCTACATGTGACCTGTTAATAAATCATTCCAGTATCTCCAAGGACCTTGCTGAAGATGTTTATACCAAAATATTCCCCAAATATATTTGAGTTTCTCTGTCAGCAAGCCAGTAGTGACATTAGAGATGGCATGACTATACTTCAAACAGGACAATGCGTATGACAGCCAATTCATTAGCTCCAATCTTATCTCAAAGTTGCCAAGCTACTGCACAAGCCCCAAGTGGTAGTGTATAGGTCATTTAAAAATCTTCTATCTCTTTTCTTTAACTCAACCAATCTGTCTTAAGCAGCTTGAAGTCTGCAATGAGTTTTAATGACATCATATATACTCATGTCTTTTCTTCACTCTACATATGTTTTAAGATTTCCTTTTCTTGTTCATTTACCTTCTTAGAAATCCCTGGTTCTGGCATCTTCAGTGAAAGCAGCCAGATGAAGTGTATATCAATTCCTAGGGCTCCCTTTAGTTTTATTTAGAAAAGAAGCTCCCTCAGGGGAAGACCTTTACTTCTTGTTTGGTGAAGTGCAACATTTTGTCATAGCTCTCTGTCCCTAATAAAGAGAATTAGGAAATGTGTCTTGGAGTAGAGCCAAGCACTGACTGAAAGATAATCCAACAGCCTGCTTTCTATGCCTTTTCCTCAGGAGAGTGGTGTGACAACACAATGGCCCTGGGTCATTTGTAATTGGTTAAGGTTCAGATGTAGAGGGATTTAAAAGTTTGGAAAGCAAAGTGCAAGGATAGTAGTCTCTTTTGCATATTTGCCCTACAAAGATTGGTAGATTGTAAGATCTGCAATTATAGTGGTCTAAGATATTCACTAGCTTTTAATTAATAAGGTTGAAGTATGATATCAACCATTTTAGCAGAACTCTACAATGGTTTCCATGTACACCACATTTCTTAAAGCAGATGCTGCCTTTTGCCACCTCAGGGCCTAGCTTCTTCATGAAACCTTCTTCCCCTAATCCCCTCCCTGTTAGTTTTTTTTCCCTCTATTGTCCTATACCAAAGCCTAATCAGTATGGAAAAAAAAACCCTACTGATTAGACTTTGGAATTTTTTAAAAGCTCAAAAAAAAAGTTGTAAACATTTTCTCTCAAAATGAGTTGTAAACATTTGTATTGAGTCTCTAGAAAGGAATTAGTTTTGCCAGTAAGAGTTGAAATAAGGATATCACTGCTGTTCCGAGACCCTGAATTCTGTTCCAAAATAGGTAAGACAAGACTGGGTCTTGACCTCTATCTCTGTGTTTTTTAGTGGCAATCTGTCTGAGTCACCTGTGTCTGAATGGTAATGATACATTGAGGAGACAGAACCAGTCATCCTGACAGAACAAGGAACTGAACAGCTAGGTCTTCTCACGTACCAGATGGCCCTATTTTATAGAAGAAGAAACCACTGCTTAGTTAACTGGCAAAACAGCTGGCCAGGGCCACACTCCACAAGTTTGTAATAGAATTTTGCTCCCTTTTTTATGTATTACTGGTTAGAACATTACTATCCTGAAGCTCTATTAATATTAACTTATTCCTTGTTTTAGGGAAGTCTATTAAATGAATGGTTCCTCTGTTTCCTTTTTATAAAGATGGGGCAAATGACATTAATTTATTCACTAATTCATTCAGCAGAAATAGTCTAGGCACTAAAAAGATAGAGATGAAAAAGGTACAACCCATATCTGGAGATATGCACTATCTTTTGCAATAGGAAAGATACACACAAAAAATTATAATAAAATTCAGTTGTAGGTATAACAGAGTTTAGAACAAAATTCTGTGGGAAGATTGTATTGTTACAGTAGAGGCTGTCTTTGCCAGACTCTTTTGAGCCCTTTGAAGAATGCATAGAGAGTGTAAACACACATCTTTTCTATTTCTATATTATCATCATCCAATGCTGAATATGAGCATTCTCCTGCCAAGGTATATGTGATAAGAAACAAGTGAATCATGGAAAAATTGACAAGATTGGCTAGATAACTTTTTAATATCTCATTGCTCTCTCTGTGCCTTTCCTCTTTCTTTCACTCCTACTTAGAACTGTCTCTTCCTTCTATACACACCAGGTACTTGAGGGGCTGGTAGGTTTGCATAGGCTATCTGTAGAGGGTCTGAAATGTGCACAGGACATTAGATACTTAAGTAACTAACCCTCATCCTAAAGTTACTTGTCAAGTACTGGATATTAGTCAATGGTTTGCTGCATGATGGGTCACCATCATTGAGGAGCATTTGCAGAAAGGGACAGGCACATGGTGATATCTTGGCTGGAATAAAGCACACAGTTGTGTGAGCTGTTCTTTAATCATATATTTAAATTTCCTATATTCAGAGGATTCACTTTTTTTATGAGAAGCACCTTGTGGCAGAAATGAATCCAGATTGTCCTTTTACTAGAGGAAATTTCAGTTTTTTGAAAATGTTAATTAAGCCCTAGAACATTGAACCACCTTGTTTTTAGGGCTGTAATGTGGGCACCTTTTTTTTCTGATTTAGCTCTGTCTGGATAGTATTGGTGCTCAATATTAGAGCAGCTTCCATGCATTCTAATTAAGTAGCGAAAGTTTGGATTCTGTGGATTTTTTCTTTAGTGCAGGCATTAATAGCTCATAATGACTCTGAAAGAACTGTCTAGCCAATCTTGCCAAAATTAAAATTGTCTTTCATTTTTTATATCCCCAACTGTCCTCACCCTGTTGGGAATATTAAATGTATTTGTGTTTAGGAGGAACCTCATATGCAGCTCTGTGGAAAAGATTACTCTTTATGATTATATAAACCATATGTAGCTAAGACATATCAAAGACTTATGGGCATGCACACTTGTCAGGACCAGGATTCTTGCAAGCCTTCCTTTTGATCATCAGAATTTGTCAATAAGAAATTGGTGAAAACTCCTGCCTCTCCTCACTCCTATTCTGAAGCAGAACTCATTTTCAAGTCTTTGATCTCTTCCGACTGTTATCAACACCTGTGGACTTAGAGACACCAACTCACAGCATGTAGTAGAAAAAGGACACAGGGCCAATAGCCTGCCCTTTCCACTAGTCCTGTTTGCTAGTGCTACTAAGACTGATCAAATACTCTGACTTGAAATTTAAGTATTTTGCTATTCTGGACTGTTCTATATTATCTGTTCTACTTGATATCTCTGCTTACCTTTCTAGACCTAAGATACCTTCTGAAACCTTCTTGGCCTGCTGGATACTCAGTCCACTTTCCTTCTAGTCAGCTATGTTCCCCTTCTGCTCATACCCTGGGGAACTTTTTGAAAATGGAAGGGAGTGAGGTGGTATCTCACAGTGGTTTTGATTTGTATTTCCCTGATGCTGAGTGATGTAGAGCACTTTTTCATGTGTCTGTTGGCCATTTGGCTATCTTCTTTGCAGAAATGTCTGTTCATGCCTTCTGCCCATTTCTTGATTGGATTGTTTGTTCTCTGTGTGTTGAATTTGATAAATTCTTTATACATTTTGGATACTAGCCCTCACACAACTCATAATGGTTAAAATTAACAAGTCAGGAAATGACAGGTGTTGGAGAGGATGCAGAGAAAGGGGAGCCCTCCTACACTGTTGGTAGGAAAGCAAGCTGGTGCAGCCACTCCGGAAAACAGTATGGAGGTCATTCAAAAAGTTGAAAATATAGCTACCGTATAACCCAGCAATTACACTACTGGGTATTTACCCTAAAGATACAAATGTAGTGATCCAAAGAGGCACATGCACTTGAATATTTATAGCAGCAATGTCCACAATAGCCAAACTATGGAAAGAGCCTAGATGTCCATCAACAGATGAATGGATAAAGAAGAAGTGATTTTATTTATAACACACACACACACACACACACACACACACACACGAATACTATGCAGCCATCAAAAAGTGAAATCTTGCCATTGCAACAATGTGGATAGAACTAGAAGGTATTCCTAGCAAAATAAGTCAATCAGAGAAAGACAATTATCATATGATCTCACTGATCTGAGGAATCTGAGAAACAAGACAGAAGATCATAGGGGAAGGGAGGAAAAAATGAAACAAGATGAAACCAGAGAAGGAGACAAACCATAAGAGACTCTTAATCTCAGGAAACAAACTGAGGGTTGCTGGAGGGTAAGGGGATAGGGGGGATGGGGTGACAGGGTGATGGACATTGGGGAGGGTATGTGAGTGCTGTGAATTGTGTAAGACTGATGAATCATAGACCTGTACACCTGAAACAAACAATATGTTAATTTTAAAAGAAAATGGGAGGGAGATTTTAAATATCGAGGAATAAGAGAGATAAAGAATGAGGTAAGATAAATACCCAGAAGGGATTGGGGTCCAGAGCTCAGAAGGAAATGCTAAAATAAGTAGGGACATCTTTTTTTTATAAGAGTAGGGAAGGGGAAAAAGTTGGGGACAGACACAGTTTAAGTTAGTTTTGGAGACTGGAAGTCAAAGTGGCTTCCATTTTGTAATTTAAGTTGGAGGTAAGGTCCATCAACTGAAAGAAAAGGAGAAATGGAAGAACAGAGCTTGAAAAAGTAGCTAAAATTTGGAATAGACCCTGTTTACACAGCCTCTTCCCCTAAATTAATTGTCCCTATAAACAAGGGCTAGACCAGCTAAACAGAAATGATTCTGCCAAAAAGTGACCATATTGAAAAGCTTGAAAACTTCATTAGTAAATTAATGAGCAGCTCTCTGTAGCCCTGATTCATCAAAAATATGAGTTGGTGCCATTGTAAAGAAATATTGTCTAGTCTTAGCTCTCACTGTCACTCAGCAATCTATTGATTGGCTTTTTGATCTGTACTTCTGCCATTATGTTGCCTCTTCCCCCAAGAAGTATGTTAGGTAGTAATATTGTATGTGGAGGTCTGCAGTGAGAAGATTCTTCTGCTTGGAGGCCATGACAGGACCTAACTTATGTGACCATCAACTATTTTTTGGTGTTATTTGGCAAAAAGTCTTTCTTGACTTTCTGGAGCTTCTGAGAGAAGATAATCAAGAGCCCCATGTGAAGAAGTCTTCTGATCTCTCGAGTTAAATGAACTAAGATGAAAGCAGAAAATATAATTTCTTTCTAAAGTCTAGATTCCTTTGCACCGTGTTTGTGTGTGTGTGTGTGTGTGTGTGTGTGTGTGTGTCTTTAGTATTTCTATGAATGCTTTTAGCTGAGGGACTAGAATATTCTATTAAAACATAAATGTGCTCATGTGTGACTAATGGTCTATATAAAATGAATGTACATATGACTAAAGGAAGACTTTGAGATGAAAAAGTGGTAGACTTTGGGACCAGGAGATTTGTGATGGATCTGATGTGTGGCCTAGCATCAGGATCATGATGTGGGTAGCAGCTAGGTAGACTTGGTAGATATATCAGGTCTGACGAAAATGAAAATTCCTTTTCAGAATAAGTAATATCAAACTGAGGTATCTGAAGGACAGACATGCAGGTATAATAATAATTAGGGGTTGCTGAGTTTCAGGTACCCTTCTCAGTACTTCATCTGTATTAATTTATTTTAACTTCACAAAAGCCCTATGAAGTAGGTACTGCTTTTATCCATTGAGGAGAAGGGAATTTAAGTAATTTTCCCAGGGTTACAGAGCTATTTCATAGGAGAGCTAGATTTCAAACTGAAGCAGTTAATTATGATGGCAGCAAAGGAATTATCATCTCTGTCTTTAAAACACAGATTTAGTAAGTTGTCCAAGGTTAAATAGCTAGTGGAACTAAAATTTTGAAGAACCTAGGTGATCTGTCAGTAAGATACTGTTTTGTTACTACACCCTTGGTACTCATAGTATCAGCAGCACTGACATCAGTAGAGAGCTTATCAGAGGACTGTTCTAAAGTTTGCTAAATCTGAATCTGTATTTGTGTGAACATTTAAAGTTTGAGAAACAATGGGCTATACTTCACTGCTACTGGTTCATGGGACAGATAGGTGCAAGTACCATTAGCTAAAGGTAGAAACTACATGCCTATTATCCATCTATGAAAGGGAGGGGTTGGAAATTTGGCGGTTCAAATAGCAGGGAATGCAGGCATTTAGTTGATCACCAGCACTGGAGTTC
Organism: Martes martes; assembly: GCF_963455335.1. Lineage (NCBI taxonomy): Eukaryota > Metazoa > Chordata > Mammalia > Carnivora > Mustelidae > Martes > Martes martes. Next base: position 79,857,291 of record NC_137897.1, read on the forward strand.
AGAGGTAAGGAACTGTAATGGGGCTGTATAGGAACTGAAGTTCTGTGCAGTAACTTCTCCACAGAGGAGGAACTGAAGTATGTAGTCAGGGCTGGACCAGCAGCTAGACCTCCTGGAGCTCCTTTTATTTGTTTGCTGTGGGCAGAGCTGGTTCTGAATAGGTCTGACTTGCAGTGATTCGAGGAGCGGAGGCTTGCAGGATGGATTTTGCATACACTCCTCTTGAACTTTTGGTCTCTCTGTCCTAGGAGAATCAGATATTTCACTGCTTTAAGTCAACTTGATATATGAAAATCTGGATTTATAATATGGCAAAGGTTACAGGTGTGGAAATCTAAATTTGTTGACCATGTAACTGAATTATTTGTTGTATTAGAGGACGCATTATATGTTTCCTTTCAATAATGAGCTCCTCTAACACATTTAAGGCAGAATTCAATTTTCAGCACTATTAATAATGCAACCTGGTAGGAAGATACACAATTTAAGTGAGGTGTCCAGGCATGAGCTAGGATCATTTGCCTAAAGAGCTGTATAAAGTGATCCGAATGTTTGCTGAATTAGAGATAAATAAGGTTTTGGTATATGCTACCCTTAAAAGACAAGAGAAGTGCTTTCTGGAGAACATACTACTTTTGACTTTAGGTCTCCTTCACTTCTGCTATTTCATAGTTTTTCTTCTTCATGGTCCATTGAACTGAACTTGTGACTTAAAGTGGTTCACTGAACTGAGATTTATTGGAATTTGAGGAAGGAAACAGTGAAATAAAAAGACAGTTTTGTTATTTTTGTACAAGACTTTCTAAGCAACATTTCACAAACCACAGGTCCCAATTGCCTTTATGGTTTCATTCATTCATCCATCCACCCACTCGCTTAACCCTTCATTTATTAATTCAAGCCAATATTGTTAATAGTCACTTTGTTAGGGTTGGAGATGCAAGAGCAGATGAGACAGACACAATTCCTGTTGTTTTGGAGCTTATAGTCTAGTGTGAGATGCAGCCAGGTTAACCAGGGAGTTCCCAATTGAGTGTCATTGTCAGCTGGAACAACTGAACTTTAGGATGTCATGGAAGTATAGAAAAGGTGTTTAATTCCCAAACCAGCTGTAATTGATAGACATATATTATATAAACCTTCTATTGGTGCTTAAGATATTACTCCAAAATTTTTAACGATACACACTTATTGCTCTACAGTTTCCATGGACTAGGCACTAGGTTATGATTTAGCTGGATACTCTGCTTCAGGGTTTCTCACTGACTGTAATCCAGGTATTGTTCATGACTCCAGTCATCTCAATGCTTACCTGAGGAATGTTCCACTTCTAAGTTCACTCACGTGACTGTTGGCAGAATTCAGTTCCTAATGGGTTTTTGACTGTGGGCATCAGTTCCTTGCTGGTTGTTGGCCCAAGGTCACCCTCAGTTACTTGCGACATTGGCTTTTCCCTAGAGAAGTTTAAAATATGGCAGTTGGCTTCATCGAATTGAGTAAGCAAGGGAAAAAGTGAGTGACAACAAGACAGAATCATGGTCTTTCATAAACTAATCCTAGAAATAATGTCTCATCACTTTTGCCATATACTGATCCTTAGAAACAACTCAAACAACTCACTAGGCCCAGCTGCACTCCAGGAAAGCATCCCAGACCCAAAGGGGAGAGGATAATATTACATAAGGATATGAATATTAGGAGACAAGGATCACTGGGGGCAATTTTAGAAGCTGCTTGCCATAGAAATGTTCTTCTGTGTGAAGGTATGAGTTGCAGCTGCTTAATGGTTCTGTTGTGCTATTTTTGGTCTCGTTCTTACAACTCAAAATTTGTCACAAGGTTCCACTGCCTCCAGTCCAATGTATATTATCATAGGATTATCTGGATTGACAAAACAAAACAAAACAAAACAAAACCGAAAAAAAACAAAAACAAATAACTACTCTGGTTGTTAAGTTCTCGCTCTCTTCCGTTATCTCAATCATAATAGTTAGGAGGCTCAGAAAAAGTTTTCAGAAAGAAAGAATGTTTGAGCAAGTGCAAATTTAGTGCTATCTTTTGTGGTGTTTTTCCAAGATTCTTGGTAGGCCTCTTAGACACCTGTTCTAATTAGGTTCTTTTTAAAAATTGAGGTATAATTAATATACATTGTTACATTAGTTTCAGGTGTACAACATATCAATTCAACAATTCTATACATTACTAAGTGCTCACCACAATAAGTGTAGTCATCATCTGTTACCAACCAATGCTACTAGAGTATTATTGATGGTATTCACTATGCTGTACTTTCCATCTCTTGATTTATTTATTTTTATAACTAGAAGTTTGAACTTCTTAATCCCCTTTATCTATTGCACCGATCTCCCCACCTACCTTTCCTCTGGCAACTGACAGTTCGCTATATGTCTTTTTGTTTATTTTTTTTTGTTTAATTTTTTAAAAGATTTTTTAAAATTTATTCATTTGACAGAGAGAGACACAGTGAGAGAGGGAGCACAAGCAGGAGGAGTAGGAGAGGGAGAAGCAGGCTTCCCACTGAGCAGGGAGCCCAATGCAGGGCTGGATCCCAGGACTCTAGGATCATGACCTGAGCCGAAGGCAGACGCTTAACAACTGAGCCACCCAGGCGCCACTTTTTGTTTATTTTTTTTTCATTTGTTTTTTAGATCCCATGTATAAGTGTAATCATATGGTATTCGTTTTTCTCTCTGACTTCTTTCATGTAACATAATGCCCTCCAGTCTATCTACATTGTTGCAAATGTCAAGATCTCATTCTTTTTATGGCTGAGAAATAATAGTCCATTGTATATATGTATATACACATATCATCTTTATCCATTTATCTATCAATGGACATGGGTTGATTCCATATCTTGGCTATTGTAAATAATGCTCCAGTAAACACATGGGTGCATATGTCTTTTCAAATCAGTATTTTCATTATCTTTGGGTAAATACCCAGTAGTGGAATTACCTATTTTTTTTTTTTAAATTTTTTGAGGAACCTCTGTGCTGTTTTCCACAGTGGCTACACCAATTTACATTCCCATCTTCAGTGCACAAGAGTTCCTTTTTTCCACATCCTTGCCAACATTTACTATTTCTTGTCTTTTTGATTCTGACAAGTGTAGGGTGATACCTCATTGTGGTTTTGATTTGCATTTCCCTAATGATTGGTGATGCTGAGTATCTTTTCACATGCCTGTTGGCCATCTGTATGTCTTTTTTGGAAAAATGGTCCTCTGCTTATTTTTGAATCAGACTTCATTTTTTGGGTGTTGAATTGCATAAGTCTTTTATATTTTGAATGTTAACCCTTTACCAGGGATGCAAATATCCTCTCCCATTCAGTAGGCTGCACTTTCATTTTGTTGACAATTTCTTTGTGTCTATTTTTGTGCCAGTACCATACTGTTTTGATTATTATAGCTTTGTAGTATAGCTTAAAATCAGAGATTGTGATACCTCCAGCTTTGTTCTTTCTCAAGACTGCCTTGGCCATTCAGTATCTTTTGTGGTTTCATACAAATTTTAGTATTATTTACAAAATACAATATCCATTTATGATAAAATCTCTCAACAAAGTAGGTTTAGAGGGAACATAATAATGTTCCTCAATATAGTAAAGGCCATATGTGAAAAATCCACAGCTAACATCAGACTCAATGGGGAAAAATAGATTTTTTCTGTAAGGTCAGGGGCAAGACTAGGATATCCACTTTTATTTCACTGGAACTGTCCAGTGGAAGTCCTAACTGTAGCAGTCAGACAAGAAGGAGAAATAAAAAGCATCCAAATTAGTGAAGAAGTAAAACTGTCACTATTTGCAGATGACTATCAGAAAACCATAAAAACGTCACCAAAAAGTATTAGAACTGATAAATGAATTCAGTAAAGTTTCAGCCTACAAAATAATAAAGTAGCAGAAGTAGAAATTTTTAAAAAATCTAATTTAATTGTTGCACCAAAAGAATAAAATACCTAGGAATAAACTTAACCAAAGAGGTAAAAGATCTGTACTCTGAAAACATTGATGAAAGAAATTAAAGACAACATAATAACACAATACAACAAATGGAAAGATATTTGATGCTCACAGATTAGAATAATTAATATTGTTATAATGCCCATACCACCCAAACCAATCACAGATTCAATGCAACCCCCATCAAAATACCAACATCTTTTTTCACAAGACTAAAATAACTGATTAGGTTCTTTTGGTTGTGAATGGCTCATTCAAGGTACCTTAAGTAGTGGATAATTTATAACAAAGACCTGTGTTAGTTGGGACCCAGAAAATGGTTGAAAACCAGGTCTCAGGAAGAGAGATGTATTAGTTAAGGTAAGGGATATGCTACTATAAGGGTTCCCAAAACATAATGACTTAAGTTAAATGGAAATCTCTTCATTTCTCAATTTCTCCCTCTCTCTATCTCCTTCCTTCTTCCACCCTCTCTCACCCCTTCTGTTCTCTCCCTCTCTCCTCCCTTCTTTTTTCTCTCATTTTAGTATAGGTAGTTTTGGCAGGTTGTGCAGTTGTGCTCCATAAGGTAGTTTAAGGATCCAGGTACCTTCCATTGTTGTTTCAGCATCCTCTAGAGAAGAGATTGATGAATTATGTCTGGCAGGCCTAATTTATCTTGCTGCTTGCTTTTATAAATAAAGTTTTATTTGAATGCAGCCACCATCATTCCATTACATATTGTTTATGGCTGCTTTAGCACTACAACAGCAGAACTGAGTGGTTTTGACAGAGGTCTTATGGACTACAAAATCCTAACTTTTTACTGTATGGCACATTACACAAAATGTTTGTCAGCCCCTACTCTAGGACATTGACCTCATGTGCATGGTTTCTGCCATGTTTTCATTCAAGATTGTGGGAAGAGAAAAGAGTGAATTCAGAGTAATGAATTTTATTTCAGGGTACACAACACTTTGCTCACAAGCCATTGGTAAGAACTGAGTCACATAGCCACACCTGGCAGTAAGTGTGGCTGGGAAATATAGTCTTTTCTGGGTGGCTTTGTGCTTAGACAATACCCAAGGCAAGATAAATGGTACACATATTATCCTCATTACAGTAAGAGAACATGAGGCACGAGGAAGTGAATTTACTTCCTTAAGGCCATAGAGTTTATAAGAACTATTTTCTGACATCAGCAGTGGTGCTGAGCTGCTAGAATTAAAAAAAAAAAAATAGTAGTGTTGGGCTACTCAGAGACAGAACTAGAAGAGAATTCAGAATCCAAAGGAACTTCAGAGACTTGTACATCAGAGAAGGGAATTTTCAGAGGATCTCTTTTCTTTCTCTCTTCCTGTAAACTGGCTTTCTTTTCTTTTACTCTGTGTGTGTGTGTGTGTGTGTGTGTGTTTATTTTTTCTCTCCATCCCACTCTCCACCTTCTCTGGTTTTTTCATCATCACAGTTTTCTCTTGACCATAATTTCCTCATGACTTTAGTTTTGTGTAATGGCATTTTTAAAATTATCTTCTCCATTTCACCTCTCAAGATTCTCTTTGCATTACCCTGTTCACATTTCCAAAAGGGAGAATTAGATTAGTCTAGATTGCTTGTCATTAGAGTTTCTGGCCATACTTGGAATGGCTGATATGGGATCAGTCATTGCCTTTGTTTGTGGCATCAGTGATGGTGTAGGATGGGGTCACTTGGTGTAAAAGATGGCTTTCTAAGGTTTTCCCTTGAATAAAGGAGTGGGGATATACAATTGACAGGCTTACCATAACACCATAGCCATCAAATCCACAGCTCCTCTTTGATGAGGGAACAGAAGGCTGGCTGAGGACAAAGCAAAAGGCTGACACCTTGCAACCTCCCCCCAACCCCCACTCCTGGGTGGGACACATGTGACATTCTTTAGGAATCTCCCAGCTATCTTAATAGCTTGCTAAAAAGGGCAGAACACCTTGACAATGGTAAGGCCTCTGGTATACGGTATCTTGTAGGTCCTCTTTAGCCTATGAAAGTTCTATTGAAACCTCCCTTTTCCTTACTTTCCCCAAACCCATGGTACATAACCTGCCACCCCTCACAACCCCAGGGCAGCAGCAGCTCTTTTTGCCCACAGGTCCTGTCCCTGTGCTTTAATAAACCACCATTTTGCACCAAAGATGTCTCAAGAATTCTTTCTTGGTCATCGGCTCTGGACCTCACCTCACTGAACCTCACCTATATTCTAGAACTTCATCATCTTGACACCTAATACTGTTCCAGGACTTTATGTGAATCTTTTTATCTGTTATAACTGAAACTTGTCAGGCTGGTCGTACTGTGTATGAGCCAAATATCATCAGTACTTCTCATTATTTATTTTTTTAAAATACCTTGATGTATAAATTTCCCTGGTGTAGATAGCAGCTGGCAGTTACCATTTGTTTATGAACATACATAGACCTGTTGATAGATTTAGCTGTAATCAAGGGACTGAGTATAAAAACAATACCTTTCTTAGGAGTTCAAGAATGTTGAGCTTATAATTTCTCATTTCATTGTTTATCTTTTCCCTCCCCACAGCAGCAATATTCACCTCAAAGTTCTCCTCCATTGTAGGAATGAATGCTTTTTGTGTGGCAGACACTGTGCTGGATGCTCTATATATATTTATTTAATCCTCACACCAATGCTGCAATGTAAGTACCAGCACAGTAGTCCCCTTTATCTAGTTTTGCTTTCTGTGGCTTCAGTTACCTGTGGTTAACTGCAGTTAACAATATTGCAGACAATAGGTCAGGAAGTTCAGTAAACAGCCTAACACTATATCACAATGCCTATGTCATTTACCTCATTTCACCTCACCATGTGAGCATTTTATGATCTCACATCATCACAAGAAGGGCGAGTACAGAACAATGAGCTATTTTGAGAGAGAGAGAGAGACCACATTCACATACTTTCTGTTACAGCATATTGTTGTTCTATTTTATTATTAGTTATTATTAATCTCTTACTGACTGATTTATAAATTAAACTTTATCATAAGTATGTATGTATAAGAAAAAAAATTGTATATATAGGATTTGGACTCTCCATGGTTTCAGGCATTCACTGGGGGTCTTGGAACATATCCCCCTTGGATGGAGGGGATTATTGTATTAGCTCCAGTTTGCAGTTAAAGAAAATAAGGCACAGAGGTCAAGTGATTTCCTCCAAATCACACAGCTAATAAGTGGCAAAGCCAGAATTCTAGCTCAGATGGTTTGAATCCAAAACAAGGTATTTCATCCCTACAGTTCCTAAATTTTTGAGTACTTCATGTGCAATGTTCTCCAGTGACAGAGGATGTAATTCTGTTTTCTATGCCTTTTTTCTTTATGAACTACTTTCAAGAATGCTCCAGAAGCTCTGTATGTACAGATACTAATGTCTCTGGGACAACTCTCAGAGTCTAACAAGTAAACTATATGTGTTAAAAATGTTTAGTGATATATTTTAATGATGAATTTAAAATATTCCTATGAAGTCAAGAAAATATATTGGATATTTTTGTATTCTTTGGGTAAATCCTAGTATTGCGATTGCTGGATAGTTGGGTCGTAGGGTAGTAGTTTAGTTTAGTTGTAGTAGGGTAGTAGGGTAGTTGTACTTTTAACTTTATGAGGAACCTCCATATTTTTTTCTACAGTGGCTGTACTAGACTGCATTCTCACCAACAGTGCATGGGAATCCCCCTTTCCCCACATCCTCACCAACAATTGTTGTTTCTTGTATTGTTGGTTTTAGCCATTCTGATGGGTGTGACATGATATCTCATTATAGTTTTATCTTGTATTTCCCTGATGATCAGTGAGATTTGTATTTCTCTGATGATCATTGATGTTGAGGATCTTTTCATGTGTCTGTTGGCCATCTGTATGCCTTTGGAGAAATGTCTATTCATGTCTTCTGCCCACTTTTAAATTGAATTATTTATTTTTCAGGTGTTGTGTTTTGTAAGTTCTTTACATACACTGCATACTAACCCTTTATCATAGATATCATTTGTACTATCTTCTCCCATTCTGTAGTTGACTTTTAGTTTTGTTGATTGTTTCCTTTGATGCATGGAAGCTTTTTATTTGGATGAAGTACCAATAGTTCATCTTTGCTTTTGTTTCTCTTGGGTCAGGAGACATGTCTAGAAAGAAGTTGCTATGACTGATGTCAAAGAGGTTGCTGCCTGTGTTCTCCTCTAGGGTTTTTATGGTTTCAAGTCTCACATTTGGGTCTTTAATCCATTTTGAATTTATTTTTGTGAATAGTATAAGAAAGTGGTCCAGTTTCATTCTTTTGTGTGTTGCTATTGTTTTCCCAACATCACCAATGTTGAAGGAACTGTCTATTTCCATTGGATATTCTTTCCCACTTTGTTGAAGATCAATCATATAGTTGTGGGTTCTTTTCTGGATTTTCTATACTGTTCTATTGATCTATGTGTCAATTTTTGTGCCAGTACTACACTGTTTTAAGGGATACATGCACCCTCATGTTTATAGCAGCATTATCTACAATAGCCAAGTTATAGAAACAGCCCAAGTATCAATTGATTGATGAATGGATAAGGAATATATAGTATGGATATACAATGGACTATTACTCAGCCATAAAAAGGAATGAACTCTTGCCATTTGCAATCATGTGACTAGAGGTAGAGAATATAATCCTAAGTGAAATAAGTTAGAGAAAGACAAATACCACATGATTTCACTCATATGTAGAATTTAAGAAACAAAACAAATGAGCAAAGCAGGAAAGAAGAGAGAGGAAAACCAAGAAACAGACTCTTAACTATTGATAACAAATTGATGGTTACCAGAAGGGAGGTGGGTGAGAGGATGGGTTAAATAGATGATGGGGATTAAGAAGTGCATTTGTTGTGATGAGTACCAGGTGTTTTATGGAAGTGTTGAATCACTATATTGTATACCTGAAACTAATATTACACTATATGTTAAGTAACTGCAATTTAAATAAAATTTTTTTTGAAAAAGAAGGTGGATTGGATAAATGAATGTGCTTGTAGAGTTGTCCAAATAAGTATTTACTATCTAGCCTAAACAGTCCACATTATCTTGATAAATCCAAAGGGTTAATTTTTCTTAGTATGATAGTTCCAGTTAGTATTGTCTATTGTATGAGTAGTACAGATTTTAAATCTTTTTAAATTATATGAAGTTTTACAGTGCTGTGCAATATGACACCAGTTTATGACTGTCAGAATGGTCTTTAGTGGGAAAGGAATGCTAACAAAATGTTCTGGGAAATATTTAGGCTACAAATATAACTGCTGGTCTGCAAAATTGGCATGCATTCCTCCTTCCTATTTACCCTCCCTTTATTCTACTTCTCTACATTAAATTATGTTCAACCCCTCCTTTAACACCTGGTTCAAAATGCCCTATGTGTTCTCAGGACTTCTAGACACAATTCAAACAGACATTTGCTTTTGCCGACATGTTTTCTGTAACTGGCCTTAAGTCATCTCATGTATGTTTGTTTTGTCACGTTATATAGACTGAAATGTCTTCGCAATGTCAGAAAGGGCCTTAGCAAACAGAAGGTAAACAGTAAATGATGTTGACTGACTACCTTTAAAGAACAAAAACATCTGCTTGCTTCAGGTCAAGATTCGGAATTCCTAATGAACACACATTTCCTTAATCACAAAGATCTGCCAGGAAAAAGAGGAAGAAAGTACTTAGAACTTTTACAACAAAAAGCATAAAACAAAACAAGAATAAAACAAAACCAAACCTTTACTATTTGCTTTTCTCCAGGCCCTCTCTGATTGCTTCAAACTGACCTATTAAGGTTATGCATGACTATTTTGTAAATAAAGGGTAAAATCAGCCTACATTCATTTCTTAAAAATAATATATGGAGATTTCAACGTGTTTGATTCCTACTTGAAGTTGCCATAATGCTTTGTAGAAGATAGTATTACTATACACTTGTGGAGGTGGAGGAGTGGCCAAGGAAGTGTGTGTGTGTGTGGTCTTCTCTAGTAACACTTAACCCCCTCTGTGAGGTTTGTGAGACCCCTGATCTATCAGCAAAGGCTATCACAAGAGTTTGTCTATATAAGAGAAAGAATAAAGCCTTGGAACTGAAGCAAGGGATTATGAGCTCAGTGTTTGCTTGAACTCATAAATTATGAAGGAAAGTTGACAGGCCTGAATTTGGTATTATGGAGAAGTATTTTAGAAAAGATGAATAAAATTTATAAGCATTTAATAAAAAAACATGTGGGCAAGTGTCCTTTAACTTGAAGCTTTGTGGGGAATGTCCTGGTGATCATAGTTCTCCTATGCCATCCTTGGTCCCTGATGTGTCCAGAGAATTGACCCAACTATTTTCTAGTTCCATGCAAGCTGGCCTCACTTAGGAATCTCCTAAGGAGTCAGTTTTGCTGGCTCATTCTTGCTCTCTTAAGACTAGTTTATATCAGGGCATCCAATGTTGTCTTTTGAGCACATTGGCACACCAATTAATCACTAGCATTAGGACAAGGATTTGTATAGTTTATCTATATGAACAGCTGGGTAATTTGGCCTTCTACCCTTTCTCACCTGGACTCGTTTGACCACCACAGCTCTATGCATTGTCCTGTGCTCACAGCTCTTTGTGTGTTGCCTCTAACACAGAATGTATTCCATGTTACATGGCAAGATAGTTTTTTAAATGCAACTAGTAGTAATATAGTTAGTTGTTTATATGGCTGTTTCCCTCATCAAATTGTGAACTAAGAACAAGATCATATCTTATTCTCCTCTGTATCACCAACATCTAACAAAAAGTAAGTAATTTATAAAAGTTCTATGAATAAAAGATGAAGATTAAGATAATAGCACTAATCAAAATTATAATAGTTAACTTTTATTGAGCACTTACTATGCACCAGACATGGTGTTGAGCACTGAAATGAACTATATCCTTTAATCTTCACATCTACCCTATGGGGAGTTATCCACATTTATAAATGAGAACACTGAGGTCCATATAGGTTAATTTATTTGCCAAAGTCAAACAGCTAGTAAGTTTTGGAGTAAGGATTAAAACGAAGGGACATCAGTCTTTCAACTTCCACTACTACATTGCCAACTACAATGTCAAATTTGTGAGACCCAAATAAGCTTAGCTTCCTGGTAGGGAGCACAGAGTGACTTCCAAGTTTCTGGGCCCAATCTAGCTTCATATTAGAATAGATTTTAATCCAAATTATCCCAGAAATATGGGGAGTTACTGGTAACATAAAAATTTCTTCCTGAAGGAGCAGAGACTACTCTTAGTTTGGAGGCAAAGATGCTGGTGCTGGAAGAGAGTTCTATGGCATTGTTGTATTTGGTTCAAAGAGTTTCTTTATAATTCTCACTTATTAAACTCTGTGTGCTTCTCCTCTGACCTATTTTCCTGATGTCAGGGGTCCAGATCACTAAGAATGGATCACATATGTTCCTGGTAGAGGGAGTATCATTTATGAAGGTCTTGATGTGGGAAGGAGCTTGACATATTCAAGGAATAAAAAAGTGGCCAGTGTGTGCTCTAGCTACATGCTCTAGCTGTATGCTCTAGCATAGGGACTGAGTGGCAGAGAAATTAAATGGGCCTGAGAGGGGGATTAACTAATTCAGAACCTCCACAGAACTCAAGGTAAATGTGTTGGGATAGTGTTATGTATGAAGAAAAATAATAGGTGAGATTCTTTTCTACATTCAGAGAGGTAAATCCCTTTAATACACTGAAGATGGCCCTTTGTTGAATTCTCTACTATGATGGATTTTGTTCTAAGGAAGTTCTAGAATGCAGGCAGAACCTTAATTATACTCAGAATATGTTTCCTAAGAACACAGTATCTATGAAAAATTCAGGGGTAGGGATTTTGGGCCAAGATTATACAGATAAATATATAGATAGCTATAGATGTAGATATAAATACAGATAATTAAATGAAATGAGATTAAATGCAACATACTCTAATAGAATTAGTAGGTGTATTGAAACCTTTAGTCACTAATTACAACTTAATTAAATAACTGAATTCCCATACTTACTCCTTTTCTTTTGGATCTATAATTTACATAACAAATTATTCATCTAATGGTTAATCATCTGCCTCCTTGGTTAGACTCTAGTGAGATAGCCTGGGGTTTGAAGAAAATGATTCTTGAGATATTCCTGGATTCCTGAAACCCAGGGGGGTCCCAGAAACCTGGACCTCCTTACTTTTCTGGGGGTGGTAAGAAGGTCTCCACATTTTGTAGTTTTCTCCACAGAAGCAGTAAATCTGCTTCTGTGGAGAGGAGGTGGTATGTTAGGAGATGACCTGGCAACAAAGGCAAGGGAATTAACATACACTGAATGCCTATCATGAGTCAGACATCTTACATTTGTATTTCATGTAATTAGCACAACTGTTTGAGGTTGGTGCTATTAATTACTGCTTGAGAGATGAGAATGAGACTCAGATAAGTTAGGTGACTTGCCGAAGATCATACAGCTAGTTAAGTTGTAGAGCAGGAAATCAAATACTATGCAATCCTCTCTGCTTGTAAAGTTGTGCCCTTTCAGCTTCCCCTTTTTCTGCTTACTGGTTTTCCTTACAGCTGGCTTCTCCTTACCTCTCAAGTGTTCACCAGACAATGGCTCCTTTATTTGGAATTCAGGGCCTAATAGGGAGGAAGATCCAGACATATGATTTGTTGGCCATCTAGTATTTCTATTTGCAGAATATGAAATTCTCATCAGTTGAACAAACTTATGGTTATTTCTTCATGCTCCACCCCACACCTCCCACTGCCCCTGTTTTCTGCCTGACACTACCACATGATAACCTCCCCTTTCATTCCTCTCCAGCTGCAGGAAATTGACCCCCCCCCAAAAAATTTCAGGAGGCTGAACTCAGGATTAATTGTATATCATGAATAAAAAATAAAGTACTTTAATCACGTTTTTTGATAACCCGAGAACCCTAAGTAGATTGAAGTGGAGAGGGAAGTCTTGTTTGAATATGGATGGTTAGTTCAAGACTGTGTAAAGTACAGCAGTGTGGGCTACCTTTGGCAGCCTAAAGCCAGAATAAAAACAATGGGTCTTTGCAGAGTAGGGAGAGAGAATTCCACTGAGAATAAGAATTCTTTGAAGGCAGGGATTACATCTTGTTTTTTCTTTCTAGTACCTAACATAGTGACTTGCATATAGTAGGTGCTCAATGAATGTTTATTAAATATTCAAGTATAAAATCCTAAAAAATATGAATACTTGAAAAGAAACACCTTTTTGTTAATAGTTTTTCACGTAATTCATAGTACAATAATAAAGTCAAGGAAGTATAGTTACCCTTTGGGGGAACTGCTATGATTAACAGATGACGATATTGCCAATAGTCCCAAGCCTGCTATTAACTAACTATGTGCCCATGGACAAGTCATTCAACTATTCTGTGCCCCAGTTGCCTCATCTGTAAAATGCACCATGTAGAATTTTTTTTAATTGGTTTATTCATATGAGTTCATTATTTTATGTACAAAATAAAATACCCAATATTTATTTATGTCCTTTCAGTTTATAAGGACTCATACATACTATCTCACTGAAGCCACCCATAATGTTGTGAAGTAAATATTATTATCTCAGTTTTACAGCTGAAGAAACCAAGGCTCAGATTAAGCTGAAGTAAATTGTACTACTGCTAAGTCTTTTGACTCAAATCCAATCCTCTTTCCAGGTACCACAGCTCTATCCACATAGTAATTACCTGTAGTTAAATAATGCTTCCAAACTGCTTGAAAAATCATTTGTTCACTTAAGTCCTCAAACATCTCTTTTCCAGTTGTATTTGATTGTTAATTTACTCAGCGAATTTGTTTCTAAATGTCAAATCAGTAAAAGTTGACTTATAAGAAATTTCACATTCTTGAGGCCTTAATTAATGAGGTTTTCCTTTATTCTTCTGCAATGAGACTTGACCTTCTGGTGAAGAAAATGTATTTGCCCTGCTGGGATCTTCTGCAGATTATGAGGGATTGTACCTTTTAGCTTATCTAGAAATGGAATCTATGCTCTAATTAAGCCATCTCTTTTATAGCTAACAATAGAAAGTACACCTGCCTTTGCTTTAATGTGGATTCATATTATTAGTGCAGATATGAGATTATCAACAAAGGCAACTGTACATATACTGATTAAGAATATTTTGAAAATTATTTGATGCCATTGCTGTCAATGACAAGATATTAAATCTACTACTGGACATTTTAACATATATTATGATAAATCATATACCCTTTAAACCTCACCTTCCTTGGGAATGACTCCTCAAATGTACATATTTCCCCAGGGCATGACACACTGCTAAGTTTTCATAATTTAACAAAGTATGAAGAGACTTTGGCAGATATTACCAAAACTGTCAGATTTAACCTCTTGTAAATTCAACTAGTTGGGGTAAAAACAGTTTGGAGAACACATCAAAATTCAATTAGTCAGCATATTGTGTTGTTAGCCCACTCTTTGGGGGCAATCTATCAAAAGGGAAAGGATACTTGACACCTATGATCAATTAATTAAATGCATTAAATCCTGATGGGTGGTTTTTAATATTCACTACACCTTCAAATCTATTTGGCCAGAAAACCTGGTATGAAAGAGTTCCAGTGGTAAGCACTAAATAAATGTACAGAATGAGTAATTGAGGTATAGACAGAAGGTGTTTCCTCATCCCCTTCTTTTAATTGATTGAAAGAGGCTGGCTTTAAATTTCTGGTTCCTTTTAATAACCAATTTAGGTATTACCAACAAGATTATTTTATTGTATAATAAATACTGCTTTATTAATTAACCTTGTTTATCATAAATGAAGGTGTTTATAGGTGTTAACTGATTATAATAATACTCATTCCAGAATTGGACTTTTGGTGTGCTGATGATATTTCTTATAGTTTTGGTGTCCTAGAGCCAAAAAGGTCCTCCCCAAGATCATAGAATGTAGAAAGACCTCAAGACACCTCATTGTGAAACTGATAAGTCACAATTTTAGACAGGAACTCTTGAAAGCAGCTAGGGGGAAGAGATTCTTTACTTACAGAGGAAGGCCCATCAGAATAATGTCAGACCTGTCCACAGAAACCTGGCAAGCCAGAAAGGGCTGATAAGACATATTCAGGGAACTAAATGAAAAGAATTGTGCAGCCAAGAATACTTCATACAGCAAGGCTGACATTCAAAATGGATGGAGAGATAAAGAGCTTCCAAGACTGGCAAAGCTTAAAAGAGTATGTGACCACCAAGCCGGCACTACAAGAAATATTAAGGGGGGTTCTATAAAAGAAGAAATAACCCAAGAGTGTCATAGAACAGAAATTTGTGGAGACAATGTATAGAAACAAGGACTTCACAGGCAACATGATGTCAATAAAAACGTATATTTCAATAATAACTCTCAACATGAATGGCCTAAATGCTCCCATAAAAGGGCACAGGGTTGCAGATTGGATAAAACAACAGGACCCATCCATATGTCGTCAACAAGAGACCCATTTGAAACCTAAGGATACATCCAGAGTGAAAGTGAAGGTATGGAGAAACATCTTTCATGCCAATGGGCCTCAAAAGAAGGCTTGGGTAGTGATTCTCATATCAGATAAATTAGACTTTAAACTAAAGACTATAGTCAGAGATAAAGAAGGATACTACATCATCCTTAAAGGGTCTATCCACCAAGAAGATCTAACAGTTGTAAATATTTATGCCCCCAATACAGGAGCAACCAACTACATAAGACAACTGTTAATCAAGATAAAGAGTGATACTGATATGAATACATTAATGTTAGGGGATCTTAACATGCCACTCTCAGTAATAGATCATCCAAGCAGAAAATCAATAAAGACACAAGAGCATTGAACGACTCATTGGACCAGATGGACCTCATAGATATATACAGAACATTCCACCCTAAAACAACAGAATATTCTTTCTTCTCGAGTGCACATGGAACTTTCTCTAGAATAGACCACATACTGGGTCACAAATCAGGGCTCAGCAGATACCAAAAGACTGAGATTATTCTCTGCATATTCTCAGACCACAATACTTTGAAACTAGAACTCAACCACAAGAAAAAGTTTGGAAGGGATTCAAACACCTGGAAGCTAAAGACCACCTTGCTTAAGAATGTTTGGATCAACCAGGAAATCAAAGAAGAACTTAAATAATTCATGGAAACCAATGAGAATGAAAACACTTTGGTCCAAAACCTATGGGATACAGGAAAGGTGGTTGGTCCTAAGGGAGAAATGCATAGCCATCCAAGCCTCCCTCAAAAAAATTGAAAAATCCAGAATACACCAGCTGTCTTTACACCTTAAAGAACTGGAGAATCAAAAACAAATTAAGCCAACCCCACACACAAGAAGGGAAATAATCAAGATTAGAGCAGAGATCAATGAGATAGAAAGTAGAGATACAGTAGAACACATCAATGAAACTAGAAGCTGGTTTTTTGAAAGAATCAATAAGATTGATAAACCATTGGCCAAACTAATCCAAAAGAAAAGAGAGAAGACTCAAATTAATAAAATTATGAATGAAAGGGGAGAGATCATGACTAACACCAAGAAAATAGAAACAATCATCAAAAATTATTATCAACAGTTATATGCCAATAAGTTAAGTAACCTAGATGAAATGGATGTATTCCTGGAAACCTATAAACTTCCAAAACTGAATCAGGAAGACACTGACAACCAGAATAGACCATATCTAGTAATGAGATTGAAGCAGTGATCAAAAACCTCTCAAAAAACAAGAGCCCAGGACCTCTCAGATTCCCTGGGGAATTCTACCAAACATTAAAAGAAGAAATAATACATATTCTCCTGAAGCTATTTCAAAAAATAGAAACAGAAAGAAAACTTCCAGACTCTTTATGAAGCCAGCATTACCCTGATCCCCAAACCAGGCAAAGACCCCACCAAAAACAAGAATTTCAGACCAATATCCCTGATGAATATGGATGCTAAGATTCTCAACAAGATCCTAGCTAATAGGATCCAACATCACATTAAAAAGATTATCCATCATGACCAGGTGGGATTTATCCATGGGACGCAGGGGTGGTTCAACCTTCGCAAATCAATGTGATAGAACAAATCAATAAGAAAAGAGAAAAAAACCTCATGGCCCTCTCAATTTTTTTACACCTTTGGATGATGTTTGGAAGAATTATAACCTAGGTTAAATAAACCAAGGAATGTAAACATTGAATGGGGGTGTTCTTTCTAAGTAACTATGTTTTTTCTTTGCTGCATAAATTGACTTAAACTAGATTTGTCATAGGCTTGCTGTAATTGAATTGTTTTAAACTATATTTTTTAATCTGGATTTCATCCCACAGCAGTACAAACATTTAACAATATTGTTTTCCTTCCTATAAGCACTTGCCACTCTCCCACTATTTGGGCAAATATTTATTTGGAAGCTTTTTAGTCCTTTATTCCTAAACAAAAAGGAGGATGCTAGTTCTCCTTTTTGTAAGAAAGCAGTGAAAAATAAACTCCTGATGAGGAATGGTCCAGATTAGTGTTTTTTTCCATTCTCAGCTCTACAAATATCCTTGCTTGTTTTTTTATTTTGGCAAAGTTACAGCTTCTTTCAACTTTGGCTTCCTCATCCATGAACTCCGTATCTAACTTAGTTTAACATTTCTATTTATTTTTATCCGTTGGCATTCATGTCATCACACAATTGCTGATACCTTCCTTTGGTCTTTTTCTTTCTATCTGGCTATCTTTGGTTAACTTTGGTCTTGTAGTCCTTTTATCGTGGACTGATTCACCTTATTCATCTCTTCTCATGCCTTTTGTTAATTTATACAGGACAGCTAGGTTGCCTGCCTTTTTCTAGAATTTGCACTGGGGCCCTTTGTTTGATAGCACTACTTTCCAGCCTCTATCTCTGAAATGGGAAAACCCTTTTTATCTGTCAAGAATCACTGACTCACAGAATAGAAAATGACTTGAGGGCAATATGTTAATAAAATTAACCTAATTTTAAAATTAGAACAGAAACATGAAAGTTTGATCTGTGAGTAGTAAATACATTTATTTACTGGATCCTGCATCAATTTACTCCCTGCATAGCATAACATGTTGGGTTGTGGAATAGCTGAGAAGTAGAGTGATATAGGAAGCAAAAAAAAAAAAGCCATAGAACACAAAGATTAAGGGATTATTACCATCTGAACAGGGAATTGAGAGCGTTGACTTTAAAGTTACAATCAACCTCAATTAACCACTTCATTGACTGTCTATGGCAAATTTTCAAATCCAAGTTACTCTCTCTTTGGTTTCTAGTACATACTTGGTCTGTCTTCCCAATTGGTGAATGCTTAGGAAATACAAACTAATTTTAATGCTAGTCTGACAAATTTAGTTGAGAAGAAATGTCTGCTGTTGATTTTTTTAAATTCATAAAACACATGAAAATATTTGGATTTCCTACTCTTTCAGATTAAATGTATGCAACAGATTTATATTTGCAGGACAGACAGACCTGTAGCATAATGCTTAAGAGTATGGCACTGGAGACAGACTGAATTTAAACCTGATCTACATTCTGGCTGTGTGAACATGGGCAAATAACTTGTTGCTTTCAATACTGTTGTGTTAGTTCAGAAAGCAATTTTGTCCATCGTGTGCTACTGGGGCTCACCCATTCAGGGAAGGAACTATGAAATTTTAAGAAGTAACAGTTCTGAATAATGGCATTCACTAAGTGATGTTTCAGATTACAGTGCTTATAGGTTGCTGAGGCTCCAAAGCTGATTACCAAGTAAAAAACAGCATGGGAAAAAAGTAGTTTTGTTAAGGTACCATTTCACACCCTCTAAGAGGGCTACCATAAGAAAAATAACAAGTATTGATAAAGATGTGGGGAAACTGGAATCCTTGTACACTGCTGGTGGGAATGGAACTTGGTTCAGTCACTGTGGAAAACATTTTTGCAGTTTCTCAAAAAATTAAACATAGAATTACCATATGACTCAGCAGTTCTGCTGTTAGATATATGATCAAAAGAATTGAAAACAGAGATTCCAACAAATACATGCAGAAGCATGTTCATAGCACCACTCTTCACAATAGGCAAAGGTAGAAAGAGCTCAATCATATATCAGTGAATGAACAGAAAGATAGATCCCATATCCATACAATGGAATATTATTTAGATCTAGAAAGCAATGAAGTACTGATCCATTCAATGTAGATGGACCCTGAAAATGTTAAGCTAAGTAAAAGAAACCAGACATAAAAGGCCTCATATTATATGACCCATTTATATGAAAAATAAGCAAATCCATGAAGAGAGAACCATGGTAGTAGTTGCCAGGGGCTAAGGTAAGGGGAAAAATGGGGGAAAATGGTTAATGGCTGTGGATTTTTGTTTTGGGAGTGATGGAAATGTTTGGAAACTAGATAGAGGTAGTGGATGCACAACATTGTGAAAATGCTAAATATTACTGAATTGTTGACTTTATTACTTTATGTATTTGAATTAGAGTTGACACACGATGTTACACTAGTTTCAGATATACAGCATAATGACTCAACTCTGTATGTTATGCTATGTTTACCACAAGTGTAGCTAATATTTGTCATCATGCAGCACTGTTATAACTGAATATTTACCCAAAGAAAATGAAAATACTAATTTGAAAAGATATATGCACCCTTGTATTTATTCGAGCATTATTAACAATAGCCAACATATGAAGCAGCCTGCGTCTGTTGATAGATGGAGTGGTTAAAAAAGATATGGTATATACATATAATGGAATAATACTCAGCCATAAAAAGGATTGTCTTGCCATTTGTGACAATATGGATGGATGAGGAGAGCATAAAGCTAGGAGTTGGTTCTTTGAAAGAATTAATAAGATTGATGAAACCCTGGCCAGACTTATCAAAAGGAAAAGAGAGAGGACCCTAATTAATAAAATCATGAATGAAAGAGGAGAGATCACAACCAACACCAAAGAAATGCAAACAATTATTGGATGAATTTTGCACTTTAAAATGGCTACTTTTATGTTTTGTACATTTTATTTCCATAAATTTTATCTGTATCTATATCTTCTTATCTATGTATCTTATACTTTCTAAATTTATGTTTCAGATTCTTAGTTTAAAAATCAAGTACCTAAAATCTGATGTTTCTCAAACACACCAGCACACATATACACATAACCCTTAAAACTATTGACATTAAGTTGCATTTTATCTTCCTATGATACTCACTGATGTGTGTGTGTGTGTGTGTGTGTGAGAGAGAGAGAGAATATGTATAAGTGGGGTTGGGAATAAGGAGTTCAGGAGCATCTAATAGAGGAAAACTTCAGCCCCAAGATTATAAAATCTGAGGGATACAGTCAAAGTAACATCAAACTACACCTTTCAGCCATATAAAGAGCTCTAAAATGATTAATGTATGTATGCATGAGAAAGTAAAGACAAATTTGTCAAAATAAGGTCAGTTCAAAGGATTTATCTGTGTGCTGAGAGATGAGATAGAGCACAGTGGTGAAGATAATGTCTGTCTTCAAAAAGCAAACATGGAAATAAGAGGAAAATGTATGAACAGGACTGAGGGCACTGACTTAGCCTGCCAAAAAAAACCAAAATAAAACAAAAAGTTTTTGCTGATTATTCTGCATTCCAACCATGTGTAATTGGAATTTATGAGGTGGGAGGAGAGACGCTAAGAGAGGGAGAAAGTGTAAATGTGGATGTGTTTGTATTCAAATTAATCTCCAGAGTAAACATAGTTATAAAAATCTCTAGAATTCAAATTGCCATGTCAATACTTCACTATGAAAAATATTTTCTGAGGATCAGCGGAAGCATGCCAGGTGACTATTAGAGGGACCTATGGGATTGGTAGATGAGTGAGGGACATCCTGTTGGCTTTAAATGGGTAGTTAACTTTATTTACAGGCTCATCCTGCTTGGGCCATAGACTGTAGTCTTACTACAAAAAGAATTTGAATTTTGAGAAAGATTATCTTTGAAGGTACAAATAATCAAAACTGCTGAAAGATGGGTTCACAAGACCATATAGTGTGGTCCCCCTTCTCCCTGAGTTGCCATTACAGTTTGATTGTCCCTGGCAATGTTATAAATCTACCTTTTCCCTGGGGCAGCCTGTCATTTTTGTGAAGTGAGGACCAATTTAATTAAGGTTTGTTTAATGGATTGATAGGGTTGAGGGGCAAAGGTTTGCCACAGGGAATAAATTGATGCCTAATGTATTTTTGCCTCCAAGGTCAGAAAAGAGAGATAATGGAGAGAAAATAGTGAAAAATTAAGGCTAGGGTCTAAGTGAAATCTTGTAAGCCTCTGCAAATGATTCATTTCTGCTGGCTGGCATGTCCTTTAGACCTATATATGTATAGGGACAAAAATGGGAAGATTACTCCACGTCTTTCTGAGATATGTATTTCCCTTTTGTAGTCTTTTTTTTAAGATTTTATTTATTTATTTGACAGACAGAGATCACAAGTAGGCAGAGAGGCAGGAGGGGAAGCAGGCTCCCCGCTGAGGAGAGAGCCCGAGGCAGGGCTCGATCCCAGGACCCTGGGATCATGACCTGAGCCAAAGGCAGAGGCTTTAACCCACTGAGCCACCCGGAACCCATCCCTTTTGTGGTCTTTTGAAATCCTTAGACCTTAACTAAATATTCAATCAAATAAGGAGAGAAAATACAACAATATAGACTTAACAAAATAGGGGGCTTGGAGTAGACAAGTGATTTTTTTTATTCTCACTGAATGAACATTAAAAATATCCATATTGTGTTTTATGACTGACAGCAATAAGACGCCACCATCCCAGGTTTATACTATCTGTAATAAACTATAAGTTTTGTTGAGAAGACTTTAGTCTCCTAGCATTTGTAGCAGCACCTCATCCATGGGCAACTCTGTAAGTCCCCTTCCTTCAACAGTTATTATCATTTTCCACTGAGAATAGACAAGGAAAGGTAAACAATGGCTAAGCAGGAGGCATTTTGATAAAATAATAGTTATTTAGAAAAGTAATTTTATTGGAAGGAAATTTTTATTTTTCCAGATCAATGATAAAAACAGATTCATAGGCAAAAGCTTCACAACAGTTCGTTAATACAAATTAGGTATATTAGGGCCAGTACTCTAAGCCTTCAGTGCTGGTGTTATAGAGCACACATGTCTTTTTTAAATACAGAATTGCTTCTGTTGTCATTATTAGAGAGAAAATTATGGATTAGATGTGCTCTGGGACATTTTTAATATCCTAATTAGTCACGGAAGAAAGCTGAGGGATCTTTCAACAATGTTCTTTTACTCTTCTGTTTAAGACGCCTCTAACTTGACCTGGGTAAAGAAGAATGAACTGAATGTGTTTCCACAGTTACTTCCATTTTAGTGATTCCATCACCTAGCTCTCTTGCTACTTCTCTACATCCTCTCTACCGCCCCCCCCCAGAAATGAGAAAAATATAAACACATTCAAGCAATTTGTGATTAGCTTCCCTAACAAGCCACCTATACATACCAAGAATATGAGCTCAAAGTACATCACTTGGAAAGATTTAAAGTATAATCCCCCCACCTTACTTGTCGTTGTCACTTAACCCTCAATAATGGGAATAGATCATTTGTTTCTGAAATTCAGGAATTCTTTTATTTCTATACTCAGAGGCAAAGTGGGGTTTGGTTTATTTCACATTTAAGTCATCTGTTTCTTGGGTATACCATTGTGTGGTTTTAATATATAGAGATATGCAGAAGTAGATGTATAATGAGTTATTTCAGTTGAATAGTGTGTTAGTCAAGCTAGCCCGGGTTAAGCTGCAATAACAAACAGCCCTCAAATTTCAGTGTTTTAATCCAATAGAAGCTCATTTCTCATTCTTGCAAAGTTCTTCTATGAGTGCAAGTGACTTATCAGTGTATCTGACTTCGTACTGTGACTTTGTATTCCTTTGTTCTGGTAGTTTCAGCCTCATCCCCAAGGTGACATACATTCACTTCCTCTCACAGGCCATAGGCCAAAAGTAATTACCTGGCTCTGCCTAATTTTAGGGGATCAGAGAAAACCTGAGAAATACATTCTTTCATGTTTCCAGAAGGGGAGGAAAACTGGATATAGGCAAATATTAAAAGTGTATATAACAATTTATATTAAGTGGATCTGCCTCATGAAGTGTTGACTCCTTCCTTCATGAAATTGATCAAAGGATTTGAACAAAAGGATAAGGCAGACCTATTTATTTGAGTTTTTAAAATGAGTTGAGTCAAGCTACCTGAGAGTTCTAGAGAGAAGTAGCTGAGAAGTGTGCTCAAATTAGTAAAAGGAGCTCAGATCTACTGTCTATAAAGTATACTTTAAGCAAAATCAATACGCAAAATCCAAACTTACAAAATAAATAAAGAATGTGCAATATTTTGATTAAACACTCAATCAACAAGTACATATGGTGTGTCCATGGTATATGCAGTCCAATTTTTGAAAAATGATTTACCACAGGGTACTTTTAATTCATGGGGAAGCAAACTTTTCCTGTAAAGGGCCAGCTAGTGCATATTTTAGCTTTGTGGGCAATATGGTCTCCATCAAAACTCCCCAACTGTTTCACTGTAGTATGAAAGAAGCCACTGACAGTAAATAAATGAATAAGCATGACTATGTTCCAATAAAATTGTATTTAAAATAGTGAGCTATAGATTCTGACTTCTACTTTAAATAGTGATACTCTCAGTGAATAAAAAAGTTCAAAGACACTTTTTTATGATATTTATTTTTTATTATTAGCAAGGGCAAAGAAATTTGAAAACAAGTGATTGTCCATTAGAAATAAAGACAAAACTGCTCTGAAATGTTAAATTAAGTCCACAGGAAATAGAGTTTGATTAATTCATCATTTTTCACAAATGATTAATATTTTATATCAAGTTATACTGGAACCTATCAGTTAGGATGCTTTTGGTCAGAAAGATTAGAAAAAACTCAAACTGGCCTATGTATAGTTATAAATTTATTGGCCCATGTGATTGAAAATTTCAGAATAGTCTCCATGTATAGTTTCATCCTAGCCCTCATCCTGTTTCTATTTTGGTCTTTTGATTCTGCCTTTTTATTACTATTCCTTTGTCCCCTGGCTGGGCACTATCATGATCACATAGTGGCTTCCAGTATTAATTGGGGCTACTTGCTCTCATACTCACATTTTAGAGAGAGAATGGTTATATTTAATTTAGCCATTGGACCTAAACACTAAGCTTCCTTTATTTTTTTCTATACTTAAACTAATTAATGTGTCAAGTGAATAGAATTACTCAGACTCAGACCAGTAATGCTGCATTGTTGAAACTATGGATAGGATCAAGCCCGCCCAATGGGAAGCCTGAATGAATGTTGAAGAAGCAACCCCATTACCTTTCACACTAAATCAATTTTACTCACATCTTCAACCTGTTGCAACCTATTGTAGCCCATGTGTAGAAAGAGGTGAGGGACTATAGAAGAATTTTTATTATTAGCAAGAACCTCAACCTAGAGATCATTTTTAGAAAAAAAAAAAGATTTTATTTATTTATTTGACAGAGAGAGAGAGATCACAAGCAGGCAGAGAGACAGGCAGAGAGATTGGGGGAAGTAGGCTCCCTGCTGAGCAGAGCCCAATCCAGGGCTCAATCCCAGGACCCTGAGATCATGACCTGAACCAAAGGCAGAGGCTCAACCCACTGAGCCACCCAGGTGCCCCTCAAACTAGAGATCCTTAAATGTGGGTACCATGTTGCAATTTTGTTGAAAGTCATTTAGATGTCCTTCAGTTGCCTTAGGGAAGATCAAATTTCTTGCTGGTGGGGATGGGGGTCACAAAGGTCATTGCTTATTTCTGTGTGATTCCTGCAGAAACAGGCAAACTGGGCATAATTAATGGATACAAGAACTGCAAAGAAGTAAATCTGTTGTCAGGGAACTAAACAGAGAAGTGTAAGCTGATATCTAGGGCTACATCAAAAGATCTCAATCTGAGCCCATTCTTACAGTATTTTATTTTTACATCCCAAAATGCAATGCTCATTTTTGGTTGCCATATCTTAAAAAAATACATCAAACAATGTCCAGGAAGAATTAGAATAAGCACATCTGCCACAAAATCCAGAGTTAGAGACAAAACCACAACATGGGATGTTTATTATTGTCAGTGATATGAGTATCCCCCAATTTTTAGGTTAGAAAAATCCAAGATGGCACCATAGTAGGAGGATTCTAGGCTTGCCTTGTCCCTCAAACATAGATAACTATCAAATCATTCTGAATACTCAAGAAATTAACCTGAGAACTGATAGAACAAACTGCACAACCAGAGGGAGAGAAGAGGCCACTTTGAGGAAAATAGGAAGTGTGGAGGTATGGTTTGGGAGAGAAATGGATCTATTGAAGGAGCCCTGGTCATGCAGAAAAATGAGAGAGAGAGGAACACACAGGTGATTGCATGAAAACACTTCCTCAAAGACATTGGCTGGGAAAATGAGAGGGGCTGATTTTCATGAGTTTTTAAAACCAGTGGGGCTCAGACTTCTAAAGTTGTCCACAACATGGCTAGAGTAGAGCCTTGAGGGCACTGCCCTACTTTTGCAGAGAAGGCAGGCAGGTAACCCAGGGGCAGATGGTGCCCTCTGAGGATTGCCTAGGACACAAAGGGGGAGAGACTGGTTTCTCTTCTTGGAGTATATTTGTGAAAGGTGGCATTGCCTTTCCTGGAACCAGAGAGCTGGCAGATACCATTTATCTCCCTATCCCTCAGCAAAGGCACAGAGACACCTACTGAGGTTGGCTAACCCAGACACTACACTGGCTATTTAGCCTGCTTTGCTCCAAATCCCATGCCTCTGCACTCTGGTATGAATGCCCTTCTGAGTCAAACCTGCATCAGTCCCAGTGTGGCGAGACCCTTTCCCAGAATATTAGTGCAGGCCCTCACCACACCAAGTCCTTGAAGTTTGGAATTCTAAAAGTCAACAGGCCTGGCTAGGGTAGAGTCCAAGGTGTGCTGCATTGCTCAAGGGAGGCAAGTGACCCAAAGACAATGCGAAATCAATAATCTGATAAATGCCTATGATGCATAAAGGGAAATTATTCACTATGATGCTTCCATGTGAGCAGCAAACACAGACTCCCCTCTCCATGGACAAAGGAGTGAGTTGACACCACTTCCACTCTCCCCCCAACCACCAGCAAAAACCAACTTCAGTAAACAGCATTGTATGAGCACTGACTGCCTAAAGTCCTACCCACCTGTGCTCCACTGGTATTGCTTTTTCTTTGGAAAGTATACATTAGGACTAGAGCAGTGGGCTCTTCCCCCAGATGACCAGCACAAACCCCTGCACATACTGATCATGGAGTTTTACAAAGCTTTAGTTCTAGAGGAAACAGAATCAGGTCTCTTTTAGCAGACAGGCCAGAACACACATAGTTACATCACTCTGGCCAAGGTCCAAACACTTCCCACCACAGGCAAGGCGAAAAACTGCCGAGGACTGACCTGAAGGATAAAGCAGCCAAACATAGCAGTAGAATGCATGCAACACACACCAGAGACACTTCCTGAAGCTCCAGGCCCTGAACATTGTAGACCTTTTTTTCATAAAGCCACTACTCTCAAGACCAGGAAACATAACCGGCTTTCCCTCACACAGAAGACAGAGACCTAGACAAAATGCCAAGATGGAGGAATTCATCCCAAAAGAAAGAACAGGAAAGGTTCACAGCCAAGGATCTAATAAAAAAAAATGTAAGTGGGGGGAGACAAGATGGCGGGGAAGTAGGAGGAGGCGCCTTTTCAACCCGTACCCTAAAGTGAGCTGATTACCTACCGAAGAACTCCGATCACCCATGAAATCAGCCTGAGATCAGAATTATACACGTCTGGATCTCTACAGGGGGCAGAAGACGCCAGTGGGCAGGTAAAGTGGAGTGGGAACGTGGGACTGATATCGGAAGATAAACAAAAGGGGAAGGGAGCCACCAGAGGCGACCGATTGGAAAATAATACCCCAATACGAGAGTGCCCTGCGTCTGGGGACCAGCATTAACTTGGAGTCTGGTTGAAAGCACTCAAAAGAGCAAAGGATCGTGGGGGGAAATTGTGGGAATCGGGGCGGCTAGGGACAGGGGCTTAAGTCCCCAGACCCAGGACAGCCTCCCCTGGTGCTGAGCCAGAGAGTGCGGCGGAGAAACCAGGTCTTGGTCCCTGAGCCGCCAACGCGCCCGAGAACGAGTGGAGTCCAGCTCCCGTGAGGGGCTAGGAGCCACACCAGACAGCAGAAAGTGCACCTTGCCTGAGATACACGCGCGCACGCCTCACCCTCCTCTGAGAGAGGTGCACGAACGCCCAGCCTGGTGCTCTGGGACCCCCGCCGTCCCGCACCCCACAACCTCCCCTGGGAGAGGTGCGCGCAAGCCCTGCACCCTCAGACCTGGAAAGACCAGGCAGTCCCAGCCCCGGCCAGCGGGAAAATCTCAGTGTTCGATCGCTGCTTGGAACCTCTCTGGCGGTCTGGAGCTGCCCAGACAGCCACTGCTGCCACGGTTTTGCATACAAGCAGGAGATCCTGCCTCCCCAGGGAGCGCAACTCAGAACCTGCTCTGCCAGCGGCCCAGCGGCTGCAGCACCTGCAGGGGAGCAGACTGAGGCTTCTCTCTGAGAGGGAGGTCGGGGTGCAGTTTTCTTTCCTCTAAACCTCCAAAAACCATCAAAAGCTGTCAAGGCGAGAGAAAAGAAGTGAACAAACATAAAAACCTCCAGAGAACAAAAGCCTGAAAAAACTGTTTTCCTCAGAGCCCACCCCCTTGAGGGGGGCTGGAGGACTTAACTCAGGGAACATCACTGACTGAAAACCCACGTGGCAGCCCCCTCCCCCAGAAAACAAATCAGGAAAGAAAAAAAAAAAAAAGACTACAAGAGAACAACCACCACTACTTCATAGATACAACTTTTACTTTTAACTCATTCCCACTATTCTGGTTCATTTTTTTTCTTTTTTTATATAGATAATTTTTTTTACCTATTTACCATCACAGTGAGATGTCCAGTACATCAAATTCCATAATAAACTTCCAACCTGAATTTTTTGATACATACACATGTGTTTTTCTTTTGCATTTTTATTTTTTTAATTTTTTAAAAAAAATTTTAGTTTAGTCCAGTTTATTCCTTTTTTATTTTTATTTTCTAATACTCATATAGGGTTAAACTTCAAGGTAACCCCCTTTCTCCAAACAATGCCACCCCTATAGGTAAACCAATTTTCAATCCCCCTTTTATCTTAGGAAAGTTGAGTCCTTTAACAAAGATATCAAGATAACATCCAGGAAGAATCAAAATAACCTTCCTCGCCCACACTGAGAATCTATAACCATGCTCCCATCTTTTTCTTCTGCCAGTGTCTATGTGTATTTATGTTTGTCCTGATAGTATATAAATATTATACTTGGGGTTCTTTTTGACGAGGTTCTTACTTTTTTTGCCTATATATATATATCTTCTCTCGTCATATACTTTTATCAGTCTTTTTGTTTGTCTGTTTTTGTTTGTATACATCATAAATCTTACCCTGGGGCCCATTTGGGCTGAACCTTCTCTTTTATCTTCCCTTTTTTCCCTGTCTCTCTCTCTCTCTCTCTTTTTTCTTTTTCTTTTCTTTTTTCTCTCGTTTGGGTGGGGAATCCTGAGTGCCCAGAAGCATTCCAGGGTGCACCTTGATGGCACCATGGTCGATACATCCAGCTACATCTGTCCAGTCATCTCTCACCAAAATGACTAGGAGGAGGAATCCCCAACAGAAGAAAAATACAGAGGATGGGCCTTCTGCAACAGAGCTAACGGCTATCAACATAGACAATATGTCGGAAAGAGAATTCAGGCTAACAATTATCCAGGCAATAGCTAGGCTGGAGAAAGCCATGGATGACCAAACGGAATTGATTAAGGCAGAATTGAAAGCGACCAGGGATGATGTTCATAATGTTAGGGCAGAGCTGAAGGCCACCAGGGATGAGGTTCACAATGCTCTCAATGAGTTCCAATCTAATCTAAATTCTCTAAAAGCTAGGGTAACTGAGACAGAAGATAGAATTAGTGATCTGGAGGACAAACAGATAGAGAGAAAGGATCAGGAGGAAGCCTGGAACAAACAGCTTAGAAGCCACGAAAACAGAATCAGGGAAATAAATGATGCCATGAAACGTTCCAACATCAGAATTATCGGAATCCCTGAAGGGGAGGAGAAAGAAAGAAGTCTAGAAGATATAGTGGAACAAGTTCTTCATGAAAATTTTCCCAATCTTGCGAATGGAACAAGTATTCATGTACTACAAGCAGAAAGGTCTCCCCCCAAGATTATAAATTCCAAAAAAACATCCAGGCACCTCATAGTAAAATTGAGGAATCATAATTGTAGATACAATCTCTTGAAAGCCGCTAGGACAAAGAAGCTCCTTACATACAGAGGAAAGCCCATCAGAATAACGTCAGACCTGTCCACAGAGACCTGGCAAGCCAGAAAGGGCTGGCAAGATATATTCAGGGCACTAAATGAGAAGAACATGCAGCCAAGAATACTTTATCCAGCAAGACTGACATTCAAAATGGATGGAGAGATAAAGAGTTTCCA
Source organism: Martes martes (assembly GCF_963455335.1). Lineage (NCBI taxonomy): Eukaryota > Metazoa > Chordata > Mammalia > Carnivora > Mustelidae > Martes > Martes martes. Next base: position 79,887,013 of record NC_137897.1, read on the forward strand.
AGACCGGCAAGGCTTAAAAGACTATGCAACCACCAAGCTGACACTGCAGGAAATATTAAGGGGGGTTCTATAAAAGAGGAAAAACCCTAAGAATAGCATTGAACAGAAATATAGAGACAATCGACAGAAAGAAAGATGTCAAAGATAACACAATGTCAATAAAAACGTATCTCTCAATAATCACTCTCAATGTGAATGGCCTAAATGTGCCCATAAAATGACACAGGGTTGCAGATTGGATAAAACGACAGGACCCATCCATATGTTGTCTACAAGAGACCCATTTTGAACCTAAAGATACACCCAGACTGAAAGTGAAGGGATGGAGAAGCATCTTTCATGCCAATGGGCCTCAAAAGAAGGCCGGGGTAGCGATTCTCATATCAGATAAATTAGATTTTAAACTAAAGACGGTAGTCAGAGATACGGAAGGACACTACATCATTCTTAAAGGGACTATCCACCAAGATGATCTAACAATTGTAAATATCTATGCCCCCAATATGGGAGCAGCCAATTACATAAGAAAACTATTAATCAAGATAAAGAGTCATATTGATATGAATACATTAATAGTAGGAGATCTTAACACGCCTCTCTCAGAAATAGACAGATCATCGAAGCAGAAAATCAATAAAGAAATAAGAGCATTGAATGACACATTGGACCAGATGGACCTCATAGATATATACAGAACATTCCACCCTAAAACAACAGAATACTCATTCTTCTCAAGTGCACATGGAACCTTCTCCAGAATAGACCACATACTGGGTCACAAATCAGGGCTCAACCGATACCAAAAGACTGAGATGATTCCCTGCATATTCTCAGATCAGAATGCTTTGAAACTGGAGCTCAATCACAAGGAAAAGTTCAGAAGGAGCTCAAACACCTGGAAGCTAAAGACCACCTTGCTTAAGAATGCTTGGATCAACCAGGAGATCAAAGAAGAACTTCAACAATTTATGGAAACCAATGAGAATGAAGACACTTCACTCCAAAACCTGTGGGATACAGCAAAGGCGGTCCTAAGGGGGAAATACATAGCCATCCAAGCCTCCCTCAAAAAAAATTGAAAAATCCAGAATACACCAGCTGTCTCTACACCTTAAAGAACTGAAGAATCAACAACAAATCAAACCAACCCCACACGTAAGAAGGGAAATAATCAAGATTAGAACAGAGATCAATGAGGTAGAAACGAGAGATACAGTAGAACGTATCAATGAAACTAGAAGCTGGTTTTTTGAAAGAATCAATAAGATCGATAAACCATTGGCCACACTAATCCAAAAGAAAAGAGAGAAAGCCCAAATTAATAAAATTATGAATGAAAAGGGAGAGATCACAACTAACACCAAGGAAGTAGAAACAATCATCAGAAGTTATTATCAACAGTTATATGCCAATAAGCTAAGCAACCTAGATGAAATGGATGCATTCCTGGAAAACTATAAACTCCCAAAATTGAACCAGGAAGAAATTGACAACCTGAATAGACCGATATCTAGTAACAAGATTGAAGCAGTGATCAAAAACCTCCCAAAAAACAAGAGCCCAGGACCCAATGGATTCCCTGGGGAATTCTATCAAACTTTCAAAGAAGAAATAACACCTATTCTCCTGAAGCTGTTTCCAAAAATTGAAGCAGAAGGAAAACTTCCAGACTCTTTTTATGAAGCCAGCATTACCCTGATCCCCAAACCAGGCAAAGACCCTACCAAAAAGGATAATTTCAGACCAATATCACTGATGAATATGGATGCCAAGATTCTCAACAAGATCCTAGCAAACAGGATCCAACAGCACATTAAAAAGATTATCCACCATGACCAGGTGGGATTCATCCCTGAGTTACAAGGATGGTTCAACATTCGCAAATCAATCAATGTGATAGAACAAATCAATAAGAGAAGAGAGAAGAACCACATGATCCTCTCAATTGATGCAGAAAAAGCTTTTGACAAAATCCAGCATCCGTTCCTGATTAAAATGCTTCAAAGTATAGGGATAGAGGGAACATTCCTGAACCTCATCAAATCTATCTATGAAAGACCCACAGCAAATATCATCCTCAATGGGAAAAAGCTTGCAGCCTTCCCGTTGAGATCAGGAACACGACAAGGATGCCCACTCTCACCACTCTTGTTCAACATAGTATTAGAAGTCCTAGCAACAGCGATCAGACAACAAAGAGAAATAAAAGGTATCCAAATTGGCAAGGAGAAGTCAAACTCTCTCTCTTCGCAGATAACATGATTCTTTATATGGAAAACCCGAAAGACTCTACCCCCAAACTACTAGAACTCATACAGCAATTCAGTAACGTGGCAGGATACAAAGTCAATGTCCAGAAATCAGTGGCTTTCTTATACACTAATAATGAAAATACAGAAAGGCAAATTAGAGAATCGATTCCATTTAGTATAGCACCAAGAACCATAAGATACCTCGGAATAAACCTAACCAAAGAGGTTAAAGATCTGTACTCGAGGAACTTCAGAACACTCCTAAAAGAAATTGAAGATGACACAAAAATATGGAAGACCATTCCATGCTCTTGGATCGGAAGAATAAACATCGTTAAAATGTCTATACTGCCCAGAGCAATCTATACTTTTAATGCCATTCCGATCAAAATTCCACCAGTATTTTCCAAAGAGCTGGAGCAAATAATCCTAAAATTTTTATGGAGTCAGAAGAGACCCTGAATTGCTAAGGAAATGTTGAAAAACAAAAATAAAACTGGCGGCATCACGTTACCTGATTTCAAGCTTTACTACAAAGCTGTGATCACCAAGACAGCATGGTACTGGCATAAAAACAGACACATGGACCAGTGGAACAGAGTAGAGAGCCCAGATATGGACCCTCAACTCTATGGTCAAATAATCTTCGACAAAACAGGAAAAAATATCCAGTGGAAAAAAGACAGTCTCTTCAATAAATGGTGCTGGGAAAACTGGACAGCCATATGTAGAAGAATGAAACTCGACCATTCTCTTACACCGTACACAAAGATAAACTCGAAATGGATAAAAGACCTCAACGTGAGACAGGAATCCATCAGAATCCTCGAGGAGAACATAGGCAGTAACCTCTTTGATATCAGCCACAGCAACTTCTTTCAAGATATGTCTCCAAAGGCGAAGGAAACAAATGCGAAAATGAACTTTTGGGACTTCATTAAGATCAAAAGCTTCTGCACAGCAAAAGAAACAGTCAACAAAACAAAGAGGCAACCCACGGAATGGGAGAAGATATTTGCAAATGACAGTACAGACAAAAGGTTGATATCCAGGATCTATAAAGAACTCCTCAAACTCAACACACACAAAACAGACAATCATATTAAAAAATGGGCAGAAGATATGAACAGACACTTCTCCAATGAAGACATACAAATGGCCACCAGACACATGAAAAAATATTCATCATCACTAGCCATCAGGGAGATTCAAATCAAAACCACATTGAGATACCACCTTACACCAGTTAGAATGGCCAAAATTAGCAAGACAGGAAACAACGTGTGTTGGAGAGGATGTGGAGAGAGGGGAACCCTCTTACACTGTTGGTGGGAATGCAAGTTGGTGCAGCCACTTTGGAGAACAGTGTGGAGATTCCTCAGGAAATTAAAAATAGATCTTCCCTATGACCCTGCAATTGCACTGCTGGGTATTTACCCCAAAGATACAGATGTAGTGAAAAGAAAGGCCATCTGTACCCCAATGTTTATAGCAGCAATGGCCACGGTCGCCAAACTGTGGAAAGAACCAAGATGCCCTTCAACGGATGAATGGATAAGGAAGATGTGGTCCATATACACTATGGAGTATTATGCCTCCATCAGAAAGGACGAATACCCAACTTTTGTAGCAACATGGACAGGACTGGAAGAGATTATGCTGAGTGAAATAAGTCAAACAGAGAGAGTCAAGTATCATATGGTTTCACTTATTTGTGGAGCATAACAAATAATATAGAGGACAAGGGTAGATGGAGAGGAGAAGGGAGTTGAGGGAAATTGGAAGGGGAGGTGAACCATGAGAGACTACAGACTCTGAGAAACAACCTGAGGGTTTTGAAGGGGTGGGGGGTGGGAGGTTGGGGGAACCAGGTGGTGGGTATTAGGGAGGGCACAGATTGCATGGAGCACTGGGTGTGGTGAAAAAACAATGAATACTGTTATGCTGAAAATAAATTTAAAAAAAAAGAGAGAAGTAATAGTAGGAACTAAAAAAAAAAACTGAACTGATAGAATTTGAATGTGTATAATCCAATTTTATGTTTTGAGGTTCTTTTGTGTTAATAACTGAGACAGAATTGATCTTTTCTACATTGAAACCATTACATATGATTTTTTAAATTTTAGCATGAACATTTTTGTGTGCTATTGAGCAATAAAATATATATCCTATTAATTTAAAAAAAAAATAAAGAGCGCACTCCTTGTGGTGAGCAAAAAAAAAAAAAAAGAATGTAAGTAATATGCCTGATTCCAAATTTAAGGCAACAATCGTAAGGATACTAGCTGTGTTTGAGAAAACCATAGAAGACATCAATGAGACCCTCACTGCAGAGATAAAAGAGGTGAAAACCAAGCAGGCCAAAATGAAAAATGTAAAAACCAAGATGCAAAACCAACTGGATGTAATGACCACAAGGATAGAAGAAACAGAGGAATTAATAAGAGATATAGAACATAGAATTATCGAAAATGATGAAGGTGAACAAAAGAGGGAATGGAATTATGGGAAGTAATGATGCTGAACAAAAGAGGGAAGGAAAATACTTGGATCGCAGAAACAGATTAGGGAACTCAGCAACTCCATCAAACATACTAACATCCATATGATAGGAGTCCCAGAAGAAGAGAGAGAAAAGGGGGCAAATCTGGGGAAGGAAGCAGACATCAAAATCAAGGAGGCACAGAGAACTCCCATCAAAATCAACAAAAGCAAGCCAATACCAAGTCATATTGTAGTTAAATTTGCCAAATAGAAAGAAAAAAATCCCAAATGCAGCAAGACAAAAGAAGTCCCTAACTTACAAGAGAAGAACAATAAGGTTAGTAGCAGATCTGTCCACAGGAATTTGGCAAGCCAGAAGACTTGGATATATTCAAAGTGCTGAATGGGAAAAATCTGCAGCCAAGAATACTCTATCCAGCCAGGCTATCATTCAGAATAGAAGGAGAGATAAAGAGTTTCCCAAACAAAAACTAAAGGAGTTCATTACCACTAAGCCAGCCCTGCAAGAAATATTAAAGTGGACATGTTAAATGGGAAAAAAAAAGACCAAAAATGACAAAGACTAAAAAGGAACAGAGAAAATCTCCAGAAACAGCAACAAAACAAGTAATAAAGTGGCACTAAATACATTTCTATCACTAATTACTATGAATATAAATGGACTAAACAACCCAAACAAAAGACATAGTGTGTCAGAATAGAAAGAAAAAAAAAAACCCATCTGTATGCTGCCTATAGGAAACTCATTTTAACATAAAGACAACGCAGATTGACAGCGAGGGGTGGAGAAATATTTATCATACAAATAGTCATCAAAAGAAAGCCAGAGTAGCCATACTTATATAAGACAAACTAGATTTTAAACCAAAGACTGTAACAAAAGTTGATGAAGTTCATTATATCATTATTAAGGGGTCTATCCACCAAGAGGATCTAATTGTAAATATTTATGCTGCCAACTTTGGAGCACCCAAATATATAAATTGATTAATAACAAACATAAACTCACTGATAATAATACAGTAGTAGTAGGGGATGACACTACTATTTGAGTGACACACTGTACCACATGGTCTTAACAGATATATTCAGAACATTTGATCCTGAAGCAGCAAAATACATATTCTTTTTTTTAAATTTTATTTATTTATTTGACAGAGAGAGAGATCACAAGTAGGCAGAGAGGCAGAGAGAAAGGGAGAAGCAGGCTCCCTGCTGAGGAAAGAGCCTAATGTCGGGCTCGATCCCAGGACCCTGAGATCATGACCTAGGCTGAAGGCAGAGGCTCAACCCACTGAACCACTCAGGCCACCCAATACATATTCTTTTTGAATGCACATGGGACATTCTCCAGACTAGATCACATACTAGGTCACAAATCGGGCCTCAACCAGTACAAAAATATTGAGATCATACCATGCATATTTTCAGACCACAGTGCTATGAAACTTGAATTCAACCACAAGAAAAAAATTGGAAAGATAACAAATACATAGAGGTTAAAGAACATCCTACTAAAGAATGAATGAGTCAACCAGGAAATTAAAGAAGAAATTAAAAAATACATGGCAGCAAATGAAAATGAAAACACGACAGTCCAAAACCTTTGGTATGCAGCAGAGGCAGTCCTAAAAAGGAAGGATATTGCAATAGAGGCCTAACTCAAGAAGCAAGAAAAGTCTGACTGATCAATGGATAAAGAAGTGGGATATTCATACAATGGCATATTACTCAGCCATCACAAATAATGGAATCTTGTCATTTGCAATGATGTGGATGGAGCTAGAGAGTATAATGCTAAGTGAAATAACTTAGTCATAGAAAGAAAAACACCATATGTGGAATTTAAGAAACAAAACAGATGAATGTATTAGAAAGGGAGAAAAAGAGAGAGGGAAACAAACCATAGGTGACTCTTAATGATAGAATATGGGGGATGAGCTAAATGGGTGATGGCTATTAAAGAGGGCACTTATGATGAGTACTGAGTGTTGTAAGTAGTGAATCAGTAAATTCTATTCCTGAAGCCAATATTACACTATATACTAACTAATTAGGATTTAAATTAAAAATGTGAAAAAAGGTATTAAAAGACACATCTTTTATCACAACAACTTTAAGGCAAATGAGAAGACATATTCCTTCATAAAATGAAAAATCAATTCCTAGAAGTCCTGTTTCCTCAGCTATTAGCTGAGAACATACCCTCAAAAAACAAGTTTATATTAGTTTAAGACTGGTCTGTATGAATAGTGAAGGAAAATGAAGATGTATTCTAGACATACTTTGAGATTAGTAGCAGGAGAACAGTTTTTTTAATACCTTATACCCATGCCCCTCTATAACTCATGTGCCAAGGTTTGTGTTTCTTTTTTTAATCTACTTTTTCTGCCTACTGTACCTGCTTGTGCATAGCTTCTAAGAAGGCCAGTTTTAGAACACTCTTACCCCAGCTGCCTGATGAACAGGGGAGAGCTTAAAAGATTGCACAGAAATATAACAAAGTGGAATAGCTATGCAAGGACATGACAGAAAAACTTGTAAAATCTTAAAAAAAAAAAAAAAAAAGACACCTGGGTGGCTCAGTCGGTTAAGCCTCTGCCTTTGGCTCAGGTCAAAATCACAGGGTCCTGGGATCAAGTCCCACATTGGGTTCCTTGCTCAGCAGGGAAACCTGATTCTCCCTCTGCCAGCTGTTCCTTCTGCTGTTTTCTCTCTTTCTCTCTCTCTCTCTCTTAAAAAAAAGAAAAAACTGTTTAATTTTACAAATATGCTTCTTTAAAAGTTGGAAACTCATTCCCAGTAGAATTTATTGACCAGAATATTGCAGTTACCAAAATCTGGATTTTAATATAGATAGATTTGAAATTCAGCCACATATTTTGATAAACATGATTATGTAGGAGTTGGGGTGTCTTTTCATTCCTGGTTGTTCTCCTGTTCTCTCTAGATAATATACAAAGCACAATATCTTGCTCTAAGAGTCAGTCTTAACTGGGTTCTGGTAATGGCATTTCCTTGCCTTTCTCATAATGCCTTGTCCAGTGTCTTGTCAGCATCTGTTTACCTTCTTCTGATCCTGGGAAAAGGAGATGATTATTCATAGCAGAGTTCAGAAAACATTTTCTATAAAGGACCAAATAGTAAATACTTTAGATTTGTAGGCCATACAGTCTCTACTCTAATTATTCACCTCTGCTATTATAGTACAAAAGTGGCCATGGACAACATATAAACAAATGAGCTTAGCTATGTTCCAAGAAAACTTTGTTTATGAACACAAAATTTGAATTTCGTATCCTTTTCATGTGTCATGAAATAGTCTTCTTTTAATTTTTTCTAGGTTATTTAAAATATGAAAAACATTCTTAGCTCATGGGTTATACAAAAACATGGAGTGGCCTGGGTTTGGTCTATAGGCATAGTTTGCTGACACCTAGTTTATGATGTGAGTATCAAGAGGGAGGAAGGACTGATGTTTTGACTTCGCTCAATTTTCTTTATTTGTAGCTCTTTGTTGTTAAGTAGTAGCCTTATTTTGTGCTAGTATGTTTCTTCAGTGAAGGAGTTTCAACTTAAAAGACCCAGAGGAGAAAGTTCCTGATTTGTCTCTAATTATATTACTTTTACACAGTGTATATTTGGAAACCATGTAATAAAGCAGATCAAATATTTTATCCATGCATTGTTTTATGGTAAAAGCCCACAGGCAGTATCACATGGTATATGAGTATCAGCAAACAGTAAATCCTAAGTGTATATGCACAGGACATGTAAAGAGAACAGCAGAATCTGACAAATGAGTAGGTTGTATTACAAGAAAAGGTGTATATAGTAATGTAATGCACAGGATGTATTCTAATGACATATTTTTTTTGCCAAAAGGCTTATTACTATTGATTATAAAAATATAGTTGTTAAATTCAATGTTAGTGTTAATAATAATTAAGAATTAAGTGACAGGAAAGCCTCTGAGAATGTAGATTCTTTCCTTACCATGCTATAGTAGAATGGTCATTCCCTTCTCCTCAGTTTGGTAGCCAGACAGTTTGAACAGGTACAAGCATACCAGTTATTCACAGCTAGCATCCAGTTTGATTGGGCCAGTGCCCATTCTTGTTGGTCAGTGCCTATGATCTACCCTTGGACTTAAATGTGTGTTAATTGGAACTATTAGAATGAATCTTGGGAAGGAACATAAAAACAAAGCTAAAGTGTGTAGTATCATCAACCAGTTACAGAAGCAATAAAAAATCAATATGATTAATTTCTAATAGCATGGAAGATAAATTACAATTATGTTGAATTTTCAGAAATGTTGAAGATAAACATCCTATTATTAACCCCTAGGAATCCTGATAAAATATAACATCTTATAATCAAGCAGGAAATTCCAACTTTCCATAGGAAAAAAAAAAAAAAGAAAAGAAAACCTGTAACTATCAGGGATAGGGTGCAGTATGGTCAGACCACGTAAACTAGAAATGTGGTTTTATTGGCCATATCACGAAGAAGATGAGGCCTTGAGTCCTTGCAAAGTGAGGTTTTAGTATTATAGACCCCTGAGGAGAACAGGTACCCTTGAATTCATGACCCTTAGTAAAAAAAAAAAAAAAAAAAAAAAGAACAAAGAAAAAAATCCTGCCCACAGAGAATAAACTTGCTCTTTGCCTGAAATATAGATGGAAAAATAATCTCACACAAACATTTGTATCTGATCACTTAAAATTCACCCCAAACCTAGAAGGTAGCATTAAAATTGATCCTGAGCTGGTAGTTCCCCTGAGATTCTAGGCAGAAGCAGAGTCAAAACACCTCTTAAGGACATGAAATACAGGCTCTAAGATAGTCTTACAGAAAAATAAGAGTCCTTTAAAACATGAATTATTAATAAAATATTACCAAACACATGAGGAAATGGTCCATCATAATGAAAGTCAGTAGACATAACAAACAACAGGATTATACCCCCAAGAAACAAAGGTAGTAGAATAGAGATATAGGGAAGAATTAAAAACCCAAACCCTAAAAATTGAATAAGAGACTATGAAAACATGGCCTGTAGATTTTCAAAGCAAGAAAATAAACTTTTAAAAATAAAAATTATCACTTGTGGACTAATCATCAGATGGTATAAACCTAGAGGGACTTTCAGCAAGCTGTTAAATGGGCGGAAGCAATCACTCATAATGCAACAGAGAGGAATAAAGGGATTACAAAATATGAGAAGATAAGAGACATGAGAATGAGAAGATTCAACATATATCTAAAAGGGAGTCTAAAGAAAGTATAATTAGAAAACAGAGGAAAAGCAATATTCAAAGAGATAATGGCTGATCATTTTTCAAAACTGAAGAAAGGTATGATGCAGATTTAAGAAACTGAGCAAGCATCAAGCAGGATAAGTAAAAAAGGACTCTACAGGTAGTTATCTCATAATGAAATGGAGAACCCCAGAGGAAAATAAGAAATGTTAAAATCCACCAAAAAGAAAAGACAGATTACCTATAAAGGAGCAGCAAACAGACCCACTACAAACTTCAGAACAAATATAACTGAGGCCAAAAGAGAAATGAATAGTATCTTCAAAGTGCTAAGAAAAATAACTATTTAGAACTTTTGTGCCTAGTAAATATCATAAAATAGTACAGATAAAAGAAATGCAAATTTAGCTTAAGACTGAGTGCATTTACTAGATACTTAGTGAAAGAACTAAAAAAATATATACCAGAAGAAAGAAAATTGAATCCAGAAAGAAGAAAGATGAATGAAGTAAGTGTGATCAACGAATTGGTAAATATAGGAAAGTATAAACAAATGCTGATTAAATAAAACAATATCATGATTAAATTATAAATTATAAGGTTATATATTATGGGTTTAGTTGTGTGTCCCCCTCCCTGAAATACATGTGTTTATGTCCTGACTCTCTGTACCTCAGAATGTAGCCTCATTGGAAATAGGGTTGTTGTAGATGTAACTTGTTAAGATGAGGTCATACTGGAATAAGGTGGGCCCCTAACATAATATAAGTGGTGTCTTCATAAAAAGGAGAAATTTGGACATACATGAACACTTTATTATGGAAGAATGGAACTATGCTGCCATAGTCAAGGAAATACCGGAAGTTAGGAGCAAGGTCTGGACACAGATCTTCCCCTGGTGCCTTCAGAAGGGTCATAGTCTACCAAGACCTTGATCTTAGACTTCTAGCGTCCAAAACTGTGACACAAATTCCTGTTGTTTAAGCCATTCAGTATGTGGTCTTTGTTATGACAATCCTAGGACACTGATAGAAATTATAAAATAGATTAAAACACTTAAAAAACAATAATAGCAGATATAAGTATATAACAATAATAATAATAATGATAGATAAGTGTAATCAGAACTGCATTTTTATAAGTCTTTCATTATAGCCTAAGAGGAAGAGTAGAAATATTGATAAATTTTATAATTTAAGTCAAATATGCATGTTAAAAATTTAAGGATAATCAACAAAATAATTTATTTTTTTTAGAGATTTTATTTATTTATTTGACAAAGAGAGAGAGTAAGAGAGGAAACACAAGCAGGGGGCGTAGGAGAGGGAGAAGCAGGCTTCCCGCTGAGCAGGTAACCTAATGTGGGGCTCAATCCCAGGACCCTAGGATAATGACCTGAGCTGAAGGCAGACACTTAATGACTGAGCCACCCAGGCACCCCAACAAAATAATTTAAGTCAAATGTTTATAGCCAAACCAGTAGAGGAGCATAAAGGGAAATTGTAAAATCCTTTAAACTCAATATAAAGGGGGAAGGGGGAGAAAAGAAACAAAGAAAGAGCATGGTAAATAGAAAAAAAAATAAAACGGCATATAAATAAATTCAAGTATATAATTAAGTACAATAAATGTAAAAGAACTGAGCTCATCTATTAAGGATATAAGGTCATATTGAAAAAATTATCTATATGCTAAAGAGAAGGGATAAATGTAAAACATAAGAATTGAAAATAAGTAAAAAAAAAGTGGCAAATAGTAACAATGAAAACTGGCAGTGCAAAGGTCATATAAGAAAAATTTTTCTCTATACTGTACTTTTCATTGTGAGCACTGAGTAATGTATAGAATTGTTGAATTAATATGTTGTATACCTGAAACTACTATAGCATTGTATGTCAATTATATTTCAAAAAAATAATAGAAAGAAAAGAAAAACTAAGACAAAAAACAATTTTACTGATAAGAAGAGTCACCTTTCAATGATACAGAGCAAAACTCACTATGATAATATATTTCAAAATAACCTAGCCTCAAATATATAAAGCAAGATTTGACAGACATACAGGGAAAGACTGAGGTATTTATATTCATATTTGAAGATTTCAGCACACCACTCTCAGTAATTGATAGGACAAGCAGGAAAAAAACTAAGTGCAATTATAGAATGAATTCATTCTAATGGACCTAAATAGATATCTGGGCCCAATAATTAGATACAATTCTTTTTCTTTTCAATTAATCATGAAAGATTTTTTTAAAAATTGACTGTGTACTAGATTATAAGGAAAATCTCAAAAAAATTCCAAAAGTTTATATAAAAATCACTTTCTCTGACCACACTGCAATAAAGATATAAATAAATTTAAAATAACAACCAAAAAAACCCTTCTGCATTTTTAAGTAAAAAAACTCCTTAATATAATTCATTAGTTAAGAAAAATGTTATATAGAAAATTAAAAAAATACTGAGAATTGAACAACAACGATGACACCAGATACCAAAACTTGTGGGATGCTCCTAAAACAACATTTAGAGAGAAAATTTAAGCTACAGATGAATGTACAAGAAAGGAAGGAAAGCTGACATGAATAAACTGTTCAGTTTAAGAAATTAGAAAACAAAGACGACAAAAAAAAGAGGATCAACAAAACCCAAATCTGGTTCTTGAAAAAATTATTAGACAAAACCAGCAAGATAGATAAACATATTGTACTATTGATTTTACAAAGAAAATTTACAAAGAATCAATATTAGGAATGAAAGGGGCGCCTCGGTGGCTCAGTGGGTTAAAGCCTCTGCCTACCGCTTGGGTTATGATCCCAGAGTCCTAGGATCGAGCCCTGCATCTGGCTCTCTGCTCAGCAGGAAGCCTGCTTCTCCCCCTCTCTCTCTACCTGCCTCTCTGCCTACTTGTGATCTCTGTCTGTCAAATAAATAAATAAAAACTTTTAAAAAATATTAGAAATTAAAAAGGAGACACTATCATGGATACAGGTTGAATTTAAAAGCACACTAATAATACCCTGAATAACTTTGTGAATAAATCTGAGAATTACATAAATGGGCACCATGAAAAAATAAAACTTAACTAAAACTGTCTCAAGGAGGAATAAATGACCTGTATAAACCTACGACCATTAAAGAAATTCTATTGATAGTAAAAAATCTAGTACAAAAGTTTCATCAGGTCCAGAGACCTTTTTGTCAGTTTACCAAATTTTCAAGGAATTGATAATCTTTATTATATATAAACTCTTTCAAAAGAAAAAGAAGGAAGCCTTCCTTCAACTAATTTTTGTAGTCTAGCATAATCTTGTCACCTAAACTAGATAGATATACTTTGATAAAGATAAATTACAAGATTACCTCACTTATATACATGGAAGGAAAAAAAAAACATAATATCAGCAAATTAAATCCATTAATGGGACTGATTTGTGAGCTACCATACCACCTCATGTCAATTTGGATTTATACCAGAAATATTAAAGAATAGTTTAACTTTTAAAACTTTGTTAATGTCTTTCATCACCTTAAAGAAGAAAATTCGTATAACCATTTCAACAGACTCCAAAAAGCATTTATTATAATTCAATATCATTTTATGATTCAAAAACTCTTAGCAAACTAGGAATAAAATAGGACTTTTAAAATTGGATAAATGTTGGGGCATCTGGGTGTCTCAGTGGGTTAAGCCTCTGCCTTCAGCCTGGGTAGTGATCTCAGGGTCCTGGGATTGAGCCCCACATCAGGCTCTCTGCTTGCTGGGGAGCCTGCTTCCCCTCCTCTCTCTCTCTGCCTGCCACTCTGCCTACTTCTGATCTCTCTCTCTCTCTCTGTCAAATAAATAAATAAAATCTTTTTTAAAAAGTTGGATAAATGTTATTGACCAAGGAATATTTGGAATGAAATAATGTTGCCCACTATCTTTATGTCTATGCAACAGGCAGTAAGAAAAGAAAAATAAATAAAAGTTATAAGGGTTGGAAAAGAAAATAAACCAAGACTGTTAAGAAAATGATTATCTTTATAATTATTTTTAATACCTTGATATCAAAATATCTTTATAGAAATTTTCAAATATTCTTTAGGTAAACTCTTAGAACTAAAAATAATCCAGCAATGTTCCTGGCTATAAAATATAAAATATATTACCATAAAAGTTTTAGGTATGCCAATTAAAGCCAGGATGAAATGTCATTACAGACCTATCAGGATGGCTAGAATAATAATTTTTTTAAAGATTTTATTTATTTATTTGACAGAGAGAGATCACAAGTAGGCAGAGAGGCAGGCAGAGAGAGGAGAGAAAGCAGACTCCCTGCTGAGCAGAGAGCCCGATGCGCAGCTCGATCCCAGGACCCCAAGACCATGACGTGAGCCGAAGGCAGAGGCTTCACCCACTGAGCCACCCAGGTGCCCCTAGAATAATAATTTTTTAAAAATACAATATCAGTGACAGAACACAGAGTAAATAATACTTGCATACATTGCCAATGAGAATGTAAGCTATTATGGAAAAGAATTTGGCACTTTTTAAAATAAAACTAAACATGTAATTCCCATACAGACCTACAATTGCACTTTTGGGCATTTATCCCAGAGAAATGAAAAGTCATGTTTACCAACAAACCTTTACATGAATGTGTAGAGAGCTTTACTTCTAATAAACCCAAATTGGAAACAACCCAAACGTCTGACAACATATGAATGGATAAAACATATTGTGGTATATTCACATAATGGAATACTAACTTTTGACACATGCCTCAACTTGGATAAATCACAAAGGCATCATGCTGAATGAAAGAAGCTAGTCTGAAAAGGTTGCATACTTTATGATTTCATTTATATGACATTCTCAGGAAGAGAAAACTATAGCAACAATGTTGTTACCAGGGTTTGGAAGTGGAGGGAGAGTGTGACTAAAAAGGGATAACATGAAGTAGTGTTTTGGTATGATGGAAGTGCTCTTATTCTGATTGTGGTGTTGGTTGATACATATAATGTATTAAAATTTATATAATTACATATCAAAAAGGTCAATTTTACTGTAAATTTAGAAATTTAAAAATTACTTTATAAAAAAGTACTTGTGCAGTGTCAGAAGGGTGATCATACATCCCAGTTGGCCTGAAACAGCTCCAGTTCATGCCTTTGCCTGGGTATAATCATTAATAGTGTCACTCTCAAAATGTTTGGCTTGAATTGTGCATTATACTGTTACCCTAAATAGGAAAGCATTTGTTTTCATTTTAAAGCTTGCAAGGCAATAGGAAAAATATATCATTTTTGTTTATCATTAAATTATAGAAACACAGAACTTGCATAGAATACACATTTTCATCTAGGGACAGAGAGAGTAAGAAATGGGGGCTTTAGCCAAATAAGATATGACAAAATTAAAAATTAAATAAATACAAGGTGGCTTTCAATAGAAAAAAAGAAAAAAAGTAATATTTAATTAACAGATCATGTCTGTGTCAGAACTTGATCAATTCTATTTTTTTTTTAACCAAGAAACAGACTCCCAACTATAAACAGCAAACTGATGGTTACCAGAGGGGAGGAGATTGGAGGGGGTGGGTTAAAATAGGTGATGGGATTTAAAGAGTGCTTGTGTCATGATGAGCTCAGGGTAATGTATGGAATTGTTGAAGCACTATATTGTACACCTGAAACTAATATTACACTGTATGTTAACTAACTGAAATTTAAGTAAAAACTTAAAAAAAATATATATCTTGACCAATTCTTAAAGCAAGTGAGTGATTGGAAACGTTGGTGGTCCTCTCAGGTTGCTGAAAAGTGAAATGGTAGGGGCTGATGTCACCTATCATCTGAGTGTTCTGACTGAAACTACCCCATTTTCTGATACCCATAGATGGCACTTGTTAAAGAAGACTCTGAATGGTAATTACATGAACAATAGCTATTCTGAGTAAGGGAACCACTATTACCCTAATGCAGAGAGAAAAATTACAGACACAGTAGCTACCCAAAGACTAGAATATGTTATTGTCACCCACTGCTTTTAATGGGAAGGAAAAGAGCATGTCATTAACATCAAGGACATCCTAGAGTGGAATTTTGGAACACAGAAAAAAAATAAAATTTAATTTAAAAAAATAAGAGTGACTCAGTGTGATAATGTGATTTGCTGTTTGCCTTTGACTGGAAGAAGACCCACAAGGTTTAATTAAATGCAATTCTTATATGATAATTTAAAGTACACAATTTTTTGTACAATCCATTTGCATAACTTCTTTAAAGATTAGTTTTTTATAGAACTAAGATTTATTTTGAAGTCTCCACATTAGTCAGGGCAATGTAAGGGAGGGTTTTCCCCTTACGTAAAATTACTGTCAGAGACCATCAGCATCCTTCCCCTCAACCCCACCTCCCCTGAAAAAATAGACATAATTCTCATTTGGGTACTCACTGTTTCTTTTTTCATTTGGTCCCCTTTTGCTAAAAATTCCTTTATTGAAGGATAACTTATATACCATACAATTCACCCACTTAAGGTCTACAATTCAGTGGGTTTTTAGTATATTTGTGTGTATGTGCACCTGTCACTCAGTTGAATTTAGAATAGTTCCATCACCTTACAAAAGGAACCTTGTACCCTTTAGCTATCACCTTCTATCTCCTCATCCCCCACCCCAGCCCTAAGCAAGCATTTGCTTTCTGTCTGTATAGATTTCCCTGTTCTGTACTTTAATATGAATGAAATCCTATAATATGGAGTTTTGTGAATGGCTTCTTACACTTATCATAATGTTTTAAATGTTCTTTTATATTGTAGCATGTATCAGTATTTCATTCTTTTCTCTGACTGAATAATATTCCATTATGTGGATATACCACAATTAGTTTACCCATTTGTATTTTGATGAACATTTCGGTTGTTTTTATCTTTTGGCAATTGTGAATAATCCTGCTATAAAAATTTGTGTTCAAGTTTTGGTGCAGACATACGTTTTCAATTTACTTGTGTATATGCCTAGGAATAGAATTAGTTGGCTATAGTAACTCTATGTTTAATTATACAAGGAATTGTCAGACTATTTTCCAAAGCAGCTGTACCATTTACATTCCCATCAGCAGTGCGAGGTTTTCAATTTCTCCACATCCTCACCAACAAATGGATTTGAAGTGGTATCTTACTGTGTTTTGATTTGCATTTACCTGATGACTAATGACATTGAGCATCTTTGCATGTACTTAATTGATAATTTCTATATATTCTTTGGAGAAATATCTTTTCAAATCCTCTGTACATGTTAAAATTTGATTATTTTTTTAAATTTTTGACTTGTAAGAGTTATATACATGTTCTCTATGTCAGTCACTTATCAGACAAAAATGTTTTAGCATTCTATAGACTGTCTTTTTACTTTATTGGTGGTGGCCCTTGAATCACAAAAGTTTTACATTTTGATGAAGTCCAAGTTATCTCTTTTTTTCTTTTGTTGCCCATACTTTTTACATCATGAAGATTTTCCCCCTGTGTTATCATCTGAAAGTATTTTACCATCAAGTATGATGTTAACTGTGGGTTTTTCATAGATACTCTTTATCAGATTAAAGGAATTTAATTCTATTTTTTTGTTTGAGTTTTTTAATCATTAGAGGATGTTAGATTTTGTCAGATACTTTTTCTAAGCATATTGAGATGATCATGTGATTTTTGTTTTTTATTCTGTTGATATAATATACTAAAATGATTGATTCTCAGATGTTAAACCAACCTTGCATCTGTGGAATGAATCCCATGGGGTCATGATATATTATTTTTAAATGTTGCTAGATTCAGTTGGCTAGTATTTTATTGAAGTTATTTGATACTTCCTATATCAATTCTACTTCTTTGTACATTAGGAAAACATTGTTACTATAGTATAGCATTTCTTTCTCTCCTTTATAATGTTGGCTTAATGGGATGAAATGTTCAATTTTGAACAAGCTAGATAAATAAAACGATTCATGCTAATAATCTCATTTCAGTGTCATATTCCATTTATGAAACTAAATCTGTTTTATACTTATTTTTATTGAGATATAATTAACATATAACATTATGTTTGTTTCAGACGTACAACATGATGATTCAATATTTGTATGTATTGCAAAATGACCACCACAATGTCTAGTTAATATCTATTACCACACAGTTACAATGTTTTCTTGTGATGATAATTTTCAAGATCTACTCTCTTAGCAACTTTCAAATATATAATACAGTATTATTAACCATAGTCACCATGTTGTACATTATTACATCCCTAGGACTTATTTTATAATTGGAAATTTGTACTTTGTAACCACCTTCACCTATTTTGCCCACTCCCTACTCCTCACCTCTGGCAACCACCAATTTGTTCTCTATATCTATATGTATATTTTTAAAACAAAATTTAAAACTTAATTTTTCTCCAAAGTTTACTCTGTTAGTTGAATTCCTGCTATTGCTTATTTTCCCACAAATTAACTTTTTTTATTTTTTATCTTTAATTAATGAACTAGATAATTTATCCTTTGTGGCTGAAACTGAATTATTTAGTAACAATTACAGTAAAATGACACTGGGTTCAATTAGAAGGAATTAAGGTGAAAAGCGAAGTTTGTAACCTACTTCCTCCATCTGCCCAATCAGATTTAAATAATTTACTCCTCACCCCTTAACACTGTTCCTTTTTTCCCTTTAATGCCAAGCATGCTGTGCTTCATTACCCTTAAGTGATTCATTCCTTCTTCTCTGTCTTCTGCATAAATATGGAGTACACATATTCTTGTAGCTGGGATGGTTTATGTCACTTTTTGCCTTTACTGACCTCTCATGCCTGAAATGACAATTTTGCCAAACATGCAAGGACTGCCACTTTTATATGTCTCTGATCTTAAACATGATTGGAGTCAGTGGGTGTATCTTGTTCAAGGTGGGACTTTGCATAATTGGTAACTATGACATCTTTCTCAAATAGTGCATTCATTGTGTCTAGGTCCCACCCTCAACATCTTCAGTGACTTGTTCCTCCTGTAGTAAGTCAAACTTCCTTAGCTTGTTATCCAAGACCCTCCATATTGTGGCCCACCCTACCTATGCAAGCTCAGTTGCCATTGTTTTGTATTGTGCACCATTTGCTGTAGTTAGGTTATCTTCCTCATTGTCTTAGATGCATACTGAATTTTTCTTGCCTCATTCTCTTTAGATGGAATGCCTATTCTCTCTTCTACACTAATAGAAATTCTGTAAGGCCCAATCCAAGCCTCAATGACCCATGAAGTAATCCTTGACTAGATCAACCCTTAATAATCTCTGCTGAATTATAGCACTTATAATTGTGATTATTGATTTATAGTAATGACATTTTCTATTGTTAGCTATTATTTCACATGAGCTAGTATTGTCTTAATAGACTGTGTAGGCTTTTGGCAGACATTGCTCATGTCTCATACCTCTATTCTAATTGTGGAAGAGGATACGTGCTCATTAAAACTTTCTGATTGACTGGAATACCCATTTCAAATTTTACTTCACTGTTTTAAATAACCAGAAGTTGATCACTCTTATCATCATTTATTGCCAGAACTTCTTTTCTCTTCTGTGACTTTCAGTCTTCAGTCAACCATCAAGTATATTTTAACAATATAATACCAAAATAGTATATTTTAACAATATAATACTGAAGCAGTATATCTACCATGAAGCTGTTATACAATCCCAGGCCTATGAGTATTCGAGTGCTGCCCTGTATCTTGTAAGAATGCTGCAATACCAAAAGTAAAGGTATTGTCCTAAGGCAATAAAAAAGTCTTTTCCTTTCTAAGATAGTTCAACCTGTACTCAAAAACAAGCAAGTATGTTCATGATCTGACCAAATTTTTGCTGAGAACCTAAAGCTTCTTAGAGAGTAGCCTAACAATTATGCTGCTACTGCTGGTGATTGTGATGTTAGCAATCTGAGTCTGAATAATATGTCGCTATAGACATAGAATATGAACTTTGCGGCATGCAAAAGCAGTGGATGGTGATCGGTAATTGAAGCTGGACAAGAGGTTAGAACTGAAAGAATTAAGAGTTTGGCTGAACCCAGAGGTCCATGCGAAGTTTTGAATTAATATATCTAGGTATTCAAGATTCAGGCAATGCACAAGATCTGGTGGCTCAGGCATAGAAGAAATCGTAGAAGTACTCAAAAGAGCAACAAGGAGAGCTTTAAGTTGAGTTAACGTTTCCTTCATTTAGAACTATACCATTTACTTTTCATTTGGGCAAGACCTAATCACATTTCACACCAGCTGAAGGCCATGTAAAGCCAGGATAAGTGTCTACATCTGCTTTGAGCAAAGGATGTTGAGCCACAGAAAAAAGATGGTCCTTACATTTCTAGCAAAAGAGAATTTTAATAATGGAATAAGAAGAGACTGAAGCAAGCAATATGTATATACAGGATTTATCTGAGGTGCAGCAAAATATATTATAAATTGGAATGCAGAGGTTCTGCTTTATAGCAAATCTGATGACTATCGATTTTGATACTGCTGAAATAAGAAGTTATTCATGCATGTAGGTTCTGTCTGGTACAATTCACATCCTAATTGATTAGCTTCCAATAAATCAGAAAAAAAGGAGGAAGGCAAACTCTGCTTTAAATAACCAAGAATCATTATAGCTTATAAATATACCATTTTTGGCATGAGAACTGATTCTGTCTTAGCATTTCTTCCAGCATAAAAAAGTGGACATCTGAGGGCTAAAGTCATGTTAGAAGGAATGAACAAATGATAGTTATTGTACATGATGTTGTACCTAGCAGGGTAGTGCCTAGCAGGTAGTGCCTAGCAGTGCCTAGCAGGGTAGACTCTCAAGACTTGTCAGTCACTTGGCCTTTTAGTTGTGAGATGACTATTGACACTTAGGTAGGGATGAGAAGTTTCTTACTCCTGAATATCGGGCAAAGTTTGTGATTTCATGAATCTTTTGTCTTGGTCTTGCTGGTCTTCTTCTTCAATGATAGTGGTAGAAGACTATCATTGTTCATGTTGTTCTCTCACCCCACTCCAAATGCTCTCTCCCTTCCTGTCTAACATTACAAGTTCTATCCATCCTTCAAGGCTCAGCAAAGCCTGACCTACCATTTCATTATTCCTGTACACACTGAGTTCTACTTGCTCTGATTCTCTGTTTGTTTGTTTTTTTTAACAGAAAAATATCCAGCAATATTTATTGTATTTCTGTTTCTTAACTTATTTCATTCAAATAAACTTTAAACTGACTATCAAAACTTATATGTTTGTCTTGGTGTTTCCAAAGTGCCTAGCACCACTCTTGGATATATAGCTACATCATATACACACACAACATTTGCTTCTGAATGGGGTCACTTTATAAATATTGTCCAAAGCAGGAACTTTTGAGAGTAAAAAAGAGTACCATTAATAATTATGCTGGGCTTCCTTTGAAATGTTCCCCCAAATAGGGTGGTCTGTTAGATGGGTAGAAGGAGGAGAATATATAAATAAACATGTAATAAAGTCAAATATTAATGGAAGATGTTAGGTAGTGATCATTGTAAAATCATGTCAACTTTTCTGTATCTTTAAAAGATTTCATAAGAAAATATTGGAAAAATATAAGTATGCTGGGACAAAATGCATAAACCAAGATGTTTGGTCATTCTAGTTCAGAGTTGTTAAAGAATTGATCTCAAAAAGAAAAGCATGAGTAGGTGAAGGGATGAAAAGGAGGGAATAGGAAGAAATGCAGCTAGGTGGATGTGCATGGTATAAACTAATAGATTATTTTAAGATCTGGGTTTAACATGAAGAGTAGTACACCATTCTTCTGAAACTGACAGTTATGTAGAGGCTTTTGGCTATAAAGCTTTAGAATGAGTCATAGGACGGAGCAATGATGAGTTTAGGGAGGAGGACTAGAAAGAAGATGTTATATTAGCTTCCATTGTAGCACTATTTATGTAGCACAAAGCCAGGCTACATAGAAGCCAGGACTCTGTGAAGCATGTATCCTCAGGAAGCAGACTTTTTGTTTTGTTGACTTCAGTAGAAGCTGTTGGCATAACAGGTGGTAAAGGTAAAAGCCATCTCATTGAAAATCCCTCAGGAAATCCTGGCTCTCATTGTTCCTTTGCTTTACATGGAGAGTGTTTCTAAAAAGAAAATATGGATTTTAATTATTTTTTTTTAGAGTAGGCTCTCTTTTCCTATTTTACCCAATGGTTCTCAAACTTGACTTCACATTGTAATCATCTGGGTAGCTTTAAAAAATAATTGTGCCTGGGGCTCTCTTCCAGAGATTCTGATATTCTGATTTAATTGGGTATGAGATATGGCCTGGGCATCAGATTTTAAAAACCTCCCCATGTGATTCTAAAATTTAAGAACCACTGATCTCACTCTTAGATATGTTGTTAGATCTTCAATTTAAAGGAGCTCTTGACCATAAGGATAGCTCCCAATGACATTATAAATGAACTTCTATGTGGAGAACAGAGTTGGATGCGTAGAGAGGGTATTCCTATTTCTTTGAGAGAAAGGCTAGGGAGAAAGAGAGTAGTGTGAGATTTTGTTCTGTGTACCAGAATTTAAAATACAGCACTGCTTCTAATAACTTATGTGTCTGTTGTTCTATTCCCTGTGATCCATAAATAATCAAAAATTGAATAAATATTTAATTATTTTTCATGATAATACACTTCAAATTGTTTTAATCTTGTAAATGTGGAGATTTGGGGGTTTTCTCAAGTCAAAGCCTACCTGTTGTTTTAGGGCATTATATATCTACTTAGGTCAAGTAATGCAATACACATTATATCCTGTCATGGCTAATAGTGAAGCATGGCTAGATGAGGTGGTGAAGAACATTGTACATTCCTGTTTCACCTATTTGATGGAAGAGTCTTAGGAAGTGGGCAAAAGTGCTATTTTACTAGAAACTAACAGGAGGAAGCAGATTGTAAACAATCTGTTCTGGACACCTATTTTTCTCTTCTTTTGATCAGTAAGAACAGTCACTACTTATGTCATCTATTGCTTCTTTATTATTGCATGCAACAGTGACATAAGCATCTTTTTTTGCATCTTGTATATGACTGCAGGTTATCAGCAACCGGTGATTTAAGTGGTTTGGTCACTTGTCAGGAAGAGATGTCATCTGGTAGACAATGTATTTGATTTGCAGGCCAGGATCTGGGGATTCTGGTTTCAAAAGTTATTACTTACTTCATGTAAAATACACACTGGAGTTGTATTGTGATTTTTCAACTTTTATGGGATCTCAAACATTAGACCAGAAAAGTACTGTTATATTAGTGTCTATGTTACATTATCTTTACTCTGCCTAGAGAGGTGTCAGATTTATTTCCTCTAAGTATATTTTCAAGGCAATAACCTGAGCTTTAATGGAATTGGGATTCATATTTGAGAAATTAAAGGCTTTGATATTATAAAAACACATTTATTCTATGTACTTTTCCTCCTTCCCCTATCCCCCTTTTTTTCTTTTTACAGCTTAGGTTAGAATTACTGCTCCAAATCTCGTCAATTATTTATCAGAGAATCTCAACTCTACATTTAATTGGCCTTAGCTTTATTCAACTAATAACAATTTGATTTTTTACAAAATATTCAATCATACTTTACCATATGGTGAACATCATTTATACATAAAAACTACTTGCTGTTCTACCTTTGGATATTGTTAGAGAATCTCAGTAAGGGTTTTCTAGCCATCTGCTTTTCTTTCAAACCTTGGGTTAATGTAGACATCTGCAGTGGTGACTCCAGGGTTATTAAACTGCAGTGTCCACTTGAATGCCCTTGTGCATAACTCTTCAGAAAATAGGACCGCATGAAAAGATCTCATCTCCTGCTTTGATCCTAATGTGCCTCAAGGTAGATTTCACTGCATGGGAATGGTGTTCATGCATATCTCACATGTTTCCTTAAAGTGGGGTAGCTTCCTTTAAGAACATCATTGTAATAATTCCCAAACTTACCAAACAAATTATTTGTGGTACAAGTGATCACATTACTAAAGTCTTCTTCACTTTGTTAGAAATAACTTTCCATGGGATTCCTTTAAATTGGAATTCCCCTGGTGCATTTAAACATCTGTTTATAAATCTATTATTGACAGAAAATGGAGGGAATGAGAAAAATAAGCTAAAGTGCTGTAAATCACTGCTGAAGTCCAGAAATGGAAGCAAATAATCTCTCATACTGTAATATAAGCCAATGTGGAAATGATTCAGTTTACAAAAATTCAATTTAGACTCAAATTTTCTGGAATGCATTTATTGCATAAGGTGATAAATATTTGTACTTGGATTAATGATCTCTTCATTTTTAAATTAAAGACTACCTTCTTTAGCTATCTCAATAACTTTAACCATTTTATTTTAAAAAATGTGGTAGCAGGATATGAAGTGGACCTATCTCTAGCCTCCACCTTCATTTGCAATAATATCTGTAAATTTTTATTTGTAATATTTATAAATGTTTCACATTTTGATGGCAATTGACTTAAATAAGATGTTAACCAGGGGGCAAAGAAACAAAATTGAGGGGAATTTCTTTTTGTTTGTTTGTTTGTTTCAGCAGTGACGGTCAGCAAAATGACTTAACATCCATGAACTGATGACTGAATTATTCAGCTGTGAGAGTAACCTTCAAGTACCACAGTTAGGATGATCAATTTTGAAATTCAGTGCAGGAAAGACTGCTTTTATATAATGAAATATTATGGTAGATAAATAGTAAGATTCCTGTAAACCTATAATTCCCTGCACAGCTATTTTGATCTACTGAGTCGATTGGTAAGACACAGTAAGAGGTAATTTTCTCATTATATCCAGAGGTTTTCCATTCTCTCTATCACTGAATACAGATCTCTGAACTGTATTATAGGCATGGGTAATATTACAGGTGGATGAAGAGGCCAAGCAATTTAATGACAATTTTGTATGATTAAAAACTGAAGCAACACTCCTGAGTCTGATAACCATAAAATCTGGTTATTGCCAGCATAGTCTTGACAGTGATGACTTATGTTCATTTTATTCGATGAGACAAAGGAAGGGTCAACTACTTTAAAAAAAAGTTTTTCTTGCTTTA
This sequence comes from Martes martes, assembly GCF_963455335.1. Lineage (NCBI taxonomy): Eukaryota > Metazoa > Chordata > Mammalia > Carnivora > Mustelidae > Martes > Martes martes. The sequence goes on from NC_137897.1 coordinate 79,912,176, forward strand.
TAAGCAAGTAATAAATAAATAAAAGGTAATACTTGCTGCTATTTCCTCAGGGCTGTCACTGAACTTACGTTTGGGATATATTTGGAAGTAAATAACTGCAGAAGGTTTTGGTGGCTTAAAGGAAAGAAAGTGGGAGGCCTCTTAAACAGTCTTCACTAAATGTTGAGTGTGTTTGTACACAAGCAACTTGATTCTTTTTCCCTGGCCAATTGTAAATGCCTCAAGGGTGAGGATCTTGGTTTTTTTATTTATTTGGAATTTCACAGTAATCCTAAGCTAGCTCATAGTAAGCATTTAGTGTCTAAAAACACCAAGAAAATGAGCCACATAGTGTCTAGACAGTTCCAAGTCTACAGTCAGAAAGCACTCATTCTGTAAACCAAATCATTCAGTTCTTTGAGATTTTGGTTGTCTATAAACATTCCAATGGCATGTATTCAGGTTAACTGCTCACCACTTTGGAAGGTGCAGCTGGTGTTTTAACCCCAAATTAATGATGCTTAACTGTTTCTAATCCCCAAGAGAGACCTTTGACCTATGACAATGGAGCATCCTGGAAGGAAGGGAAAAACTCCTTTTGATTTGACAGCAGAATCTAGCAGGAGGAATCACTTTTAGATTTTAAAGGCAAGTAAAGAATGTGGAAATCACAGCTGAATTTCCAAAAAAAAAAAAAAAATGTGGCTTCAGTTTAACAAATTTCAGTGCCAATTCTAAGTGTCTATTCTGAATCCAGTTGACCTGCTTGGAATATACCAGTTTAAATGAGGTCTGTTTTTCTGCTTATAGGTTTCATAGAAATATAGACAAACTACTTTCTGCTTAGAATTCTACTTTAGACCAGCTTAAAAGGTTGAACAGTAGCTGGCATGGTTCATTAGAGGATTTAATTGGCCTTGAAAGGTGATGAGTTGTATATGTGTATTTACTCTCAGTTTGAGGGGTTGTGTTTTCTTTAGGTGTCTTCTTTTTCAGTATTTTTAAATATACAATAATACATTCTTCAAAGTTATCATAACATCTTATGTTCCCTCTTTGAGGCTACTTGCTTACTTCAGATTTTTTTTTTTTTTTTGCCTCTTTTTTTGCCTCTCTTGATTTTGGTTTCAAAATCTTTTTTTTTTTAATTTTTACTATTCTCATACAAAAGTAATTGAAAGTAGTCTAGAGAGCCTTTTAAGGAACACTTTTCAAGCTCATAGTTAACCTCCTTCTGATTGAAAACCACAGTAGAGCAATGGCGGGAAAGGCTTATATGGTAATAATTATCATTTTAAATATTTAAAAATTACCATTAATTCAAAGAAACTTCAAATGCTCTCTGGTCACACAGCATAAAATTTTAGGATTGCAAGAGAGTTCCTATGGTCATCTGCTACTTCCCTGTGCATTCTGGAAACCTAATAGCCTCTGAGGTTTCCTTTGGCCTGAAGTGCAAAAGGATCCTGCTGCTTGCTTCATTGGGCTTAAAAATAGTGGGCAAAAGAAAACACTGTGCAAACACACTGAGAAAACTCTTTAATATACATATAACTTTATAGTCTTCCTTTTGGTAGAAAGTGTGTTTTTTCCTCCCAGTAGTCAGATATATTGTGCTGAACCAGTGGCAGCCTCTAATCTGCTCTTTAGACCCAGAGTGCAAAATTTTAAAATGGTTGATGACAGAGGTTCAGAGATAATAGATCCATATTGGAGAGCTGAAAGAAGGAATCCAACCCTTTGCAAGAAGCAAGTGAACAGCTTTGGCCTCATTAATGCCTACTTGCAGGAAGATAAACTAACCAAACCATAAGTCAAGTGCATGTTCTTGGGGTGGATAATACTCTATGCTGAGAACCAGAATGTGGAATACTAAATAAATGTGTTTTCTCTACACAAAGGGATCAGTGGCTGAGGTAGGGATGGAATCAAGAGGAAGGAGAGGGTGAGACATTGGTAAATGTGGATAGGGGAAATATGGGCTTAATTCTTTTTAAGCAGTGTTGATCATTTTGGGGAGAAAATACTAAGAATGATTCTCACTTTGGGAGGGAAGAATGTTATGAGCCACTGCTGGTTTTAACTGCATTTACATATTTATAAAAATATTTCATTATTTTTCAATATCATTCAGGAAATTAAAGGAATAGTATCAAACTTTATGTATAAATCTATGTGTCTATTTATTTATACAAATTTCCCTTGGGAGAATTTGGCCATATAAACAGCACTGACAGACTTTTCAAGGCATAGTAGGTTAATTCTCCTGTGTGACCATCATCAAACAACTTATCTTTTTGCATGTTTTCAACTGCAGATCTACTTTTCTCAGACTAGTTATGAGACTAAACAGCATAAGCTGTATGTTTATCCATTTGTTTAGTTATTTATTCACTCAACAAATATTTACTGAGAGCCTAATATGTGTGCCAGGGATTTCACAGTATAATTTATTCATGTACAATGTTTATTGAACATTATTCTCTACTGTTAAAACCAGTAAATAAATGAAAAGCTCTCCTTTTCAAATCCATTTTTCTCTGCCTTCCAGAACTTTACTTTGTACTTCTTTATCTAGATTTAGCCATTATAATTAATTTCAAAACTTCCTTGGATGTAGGGAAGTTGTCAATTATATGTAAATAAATGAGACAATATATATGAAATCACCTTTTTTTAGAAAGAGAGAGAAGAAGCACAACTTGGGAGGGAAACATTTCAAGCAGAATCCCCCACTGAGTGTGGAACCCTACTAGGAACAGGATCTCATAACACTGAGATCATGACCTGAGCTGAAATCAAGAGTGGGATGCATACCTGATTGAGCCATCCAGGCTCCCCTGGAATAACTTTTAAAAGTATAAAGCCATGGGTGTATGCAGGGTGGTATTGGTATTATTTGTGGTTACTTATCACCCATGATGGGACAAAGATGAATAGCTCATATAGAAGCATAAAGTGACTGTATTCCTTCTCTCCCCCAGAAAGTGGCATAGCAACAGCTGGCTTTCTCTTCCCTCTAGTCTCATTCTGTTTTTACAAAAGCTGATCTGCTTTGGGACAGAGTATGATTGTTAAGCCTCCCTGTGGGTTACAAGTATGCTTTTAACTGTGACTATTGATGCTGTTGCTACAGACCCCCCTCTGACTTTCTTTTAAATGATGCATTCTGTAAAGGGATTTTAAAAAATCCATCTCTAACTCTCTCCCCATGAATAGGGTAGATCAGATTAGTTTTGCAGAGCTGAATTTTCACCAGTACTTTTGCAGTACTGGAGTCCAATGCTTGCAGGGAGTCCCCACTGAATTGTAAATGCTCTCATCTCCAGAGTATAGCTCAGTGCACCTCTGAAAACAGTCAGTTGCTTTTCATTAAGTGGTGATTTGATTAGATAAAAATAAAAGTTGCTTGAACATTCATTTTTGCTGTGGTGCATTACAAATTTATGCAAATTCCCATGCCACTAATTTGCATGCAAAATATAAAAGTGTGATTCCCAATCATGTGCACCTGTACTGAAGTTTAATCAGGTATAAATATTAATGAAAAGAATAAAGCTTTTAACAAAAGTCACAGCTGTTTGAGGTTTATAAAATACTGCAAAGAGAGCTTTTGTGTATTAATAATAATTTTGGTGTTTTCTTACTAAACAAAAAAAAAAAAATTTAAGGGAAATCCCAAACAAGACAGTTCTTTAGTTACTGCATTAGGGAAATACAGAGAAACAAAGATTGGGCTAAATGACTTGGTTGATTTGATAATCAAGGTGTGACTGAATTATTCGAAATATATAAACTAGGGAGGAGGTGTTTATTGAGAATTTTATTGCATTCTCAAGGACAATAGCTTTAAGCATGAAGTGGATATTCAGCTAACACCTAGAATGATGCCTAGCACATAACAGATGCTCAACAGGGGCACCTGGGTGGCTCAGTCATTAAGCATCTGCCTTTGGCTCAGGTCTTGATCCTGGGATCCAGCCCCACATCAGGCTCCCTGCTCCATGGGAACCCTGCTTCTCCCTCTCCCACCCCCCTTGCTTGTGTTCCTTCTCTCACTGTCACTCTCTCTGTCAAATAAATAAATAAAATCTTTAAAAAGTAGATGCTCAACAAATGTTTGTTAAAATTATTCCTTAATTAAAGTCGATTAATTGCATAAATAATTTTAATCATTATAAAAGGAATAGTATATCAACTTCCAAGTAAATGAAAGACTGTGCTTTATATTTTGGTAAGGTAAGGAAGAAAACAATAATATTTGTTAAATGCTAGGATCTGTGCTGGATACCTTAAATACTTTCTTTTATTAATTATTCTAACAACTCATAAAGTAATAACCTACTTTTAAAAACAAAGAAACTGAGCCAAAGTTTCGCCTGAAACTAAATTGAATACGTGATCACAATTCATATAGCTATTTTGACTCCAAGGTCCTGGTCTTTCCTCTGTATCACAGTATTCATATTATTCCATTCAGTACCTCAAAGAATGTGCTGGTCCTTTCAAGAGGCCAGTTGTGTTACTTTTGGCAACTAGTGTCAGATTTATCTGAGAACCTAAGGTTCTAAATCAGAACCCCACAAATCTTTGGCACTAAAATATGCACTAGAGTATGAGCTTCCAAATGTAGAGAAGATACTGTTATGGAGGGTTGACTTCTGTGACTGTGTTTCTCTTAATATACTTTTACTTACTTTGTCTGGTTTTTAGTATAGGGATCTGAGTACCACTGGGTAAGAGAGATGCTAAGAAAATGTGTTTTTTTAAATCAATGTCTCTCACTGTTTGTGGTTGTGTGGAATGAGTCAGAACCTTATTTCTGAATCTTGTTCTTTAAAATTGAACATGATAACATCTTCATTCATGGCAGGCCTGAAAACTAAAGGTATACACTTAATGTTAGAAGTTTTCTATGTTGGTGAAAGAGAGAGAGCAAGTACTCCCACCTTATCCTTGTCTGTTTTCAGGGGAAGAAAAGAGTGGCAAAGGGGACAATTTCTGGGTTTAGGTCTGATGTGGCTTTCATAGATTGATAGGAGCTGTCCACCGAAGTGGAAAAGAAGTGATGGAGCCAGACTTAAGTTATTCTGTAAACCATTGTGATTCAGGCAATTTGGATGACAAACATTTTCCTCTTCCACACCTATGTCATTCTTTATCACAAAAATACAGGTTTCTAGTACTTAGGCCTAGCTCCTCATCCAGGCATGCAAAGCTCAAGTGATCTGGCTTCAATATGCTCCTTCAGGGTTAATTCAAGTTTTGGTTAGTCTTCCTCACAAAGTAACTCTCTCTCAACTGACTGGTGTACTTACCTTGTCCTGAAACTTTCCCTCTCGGCTCATGCCTTTTTTGCCCTTTTCTGGAATGTCCCCCTAGTCCTTTTTTTTTCCATTCTTCATTCCAAGCAGATATAAATCTTTTCTTTTAAGATCTAAATAATATCTCATCTCCCCAAAGACTTGCTTGAAACTTCAGCTCAAAACAATCTTCCTTTCTTTGTATTCCTATAATATTGTCTGTTTAATTACCTATGCCTTCTCCCTCCATCCCTTTGTCTCCCTTCTTTCTCTTCCTCCCTCCCTACTCCTTCTCCTCCTTGCCTCTCCCTCATTCCCTTCCTCTTTCTCTTTCTCTATCCCTCATTTTCTCCTTCTCCCTACCTTCTTCTCTTGTTTCCTTCCTTCCTCCATCATTTATTTGCTGACTACTACAAACCAGTACATAATTGTTTCTGGGAACACAATAATTGTCTCAAACAGACACAGGCCTTACCTTTATGGAGGTCATACTTAAAGGGAGCGGACAGCTACTGATCAAAGAAATAATGTATGGCTACTCTCAAGTAAAAGAACATGGCCTCTGAAAGGTAGATGACAAAAGGATGACACAGAGTAAGAGAACTGACCAGAGAAGGGTACAAGGAATGCCTCCTGAAGAAGTGATTACAAGCTGAAGTCTGAAGTTAATCATTAATCAGTCATTAATCATTAATCTGAATAGTCATTAATCAGGCTTAGGGGTAAAGCCTGGGAAGAGCATTGCTGGCATGAAAATTGCATATAGACAATACTGCCATAAAAGGAGGAGTGGGGCAAGTTCAAGGTAATAAAAGAAGGCCACTGTGGTTGGAAGGCACTTATATTTTTTTTCTTTCTCATGCTCCCTCCTCAAATGATAATTTTGGACAAGGATGATATTTACACAATTCTTTTGAAAGGACCTTAATGTTCTGAGTCCAAACCCCAATAAGTCCTGAAATGTTCAATGGTCTGATGAAACTCATACATATAGAGACATGGGTTTCTTGTATATCCGCTCCCTATGTCCAATGTTCTTTCGTTGAAGTTATTCTTTGTAATTTTGTAAATAGTGCATCTCTGGAATAAGACTCTGCATGTGGGAGATGGTTGAGAAATGCTTTAATTTACAGTTGGTGACTGTGTAATCATCTGTAGAACAGGGGAGAGCAGGAAGGTATAGAAACAAAAGGTGTTTCATTACATGGAAGAATTTTATAGAGAAAAGTATAATCCACGTTCAACACAAGGAAGCACATGTTAGGGAGGATATTTATGCTTATAAAAACCATGGTAACTGTGCTTTGGAATACATAGGATAAAAACTCAGTCTTTGAAGAAAATTTGTGTGAAAAGAGATGAAGGACGTTGTAATGATGAGAGTTCAGAAAATCTTAGATTTAATCCTGTTCTAAATAAGTATCTTGATATTTAAAGATAAAAAGAGAAACAATAATTTGGTTGGGGCTTCATTGGTGTGACGGTTTTAAACCATGGTCCTAAAATTCTTTGACATTCTAACCATAGACAGGTGTGGACTTATGATCCTTCTCCTTGAATGTGGGCTCTGTGATGGTTTGACCAACAGAATACAGTGAAGGTGACACTATGCCACTTTCTGGGTCTAGGCCTTAAGAAACTGGCATCTTCCACTTCCTCTCTCTTAGGAAGCTTACTTTTATAACCTAGCCATCATGCTGTGAGGAAGCCAAGCAGCTCATGGAAAAACCACATGGAAAAGAACCAAGGCCTCTGGCTCACAGCCCTGGGTAAGCTTCCAGCTCCTACCTACCAGCAATGTGAATGAACCATCTTTAATGTAGATCCTACAGTCCCCAGTTAAGCCATCCCAGCTGATTCTTCATAGATCAGAAACAAGCTGTTCCTGCTAAGACCTGCCAAAAACTGCAGATATATGAGTCAAGTAAATGATTATTGTTTGAAGCAACTAAGTTGTGGATTCTTTTTTTAGTAATTAATAATCAATACATTTGGGGAGATCTTTCAGACTTGCTGAACATTGGACAAGTTAGAAAGATCTCAGTTTTCATGAAAGGCCTTTCAAATTTAGAAGTTGGAGGCAAATTGAGGAAGCCAAGAACAACCTGCTAAATCGAAAGACTACCAAAACAAATCCATCAATCAGAGGGAGCAATTATGGGGTCCCAGGGAAATGTAGCAGTAAAAATTTGATTTAGGGTGAGTGGATAGAAGATACAGAAGAACTAGAGAGCAATGTTTGGATTCTAAGAGAATAAAGTTTGAACTGTGTGAGATGGCAAATGATCCATTCACGAACACAGGTTAAAATAGGATAAATAGGGCTAAAGACCAGATCACCAGCAGAGATGTGTCTGAGGTCCTTGAATATCTGGCCGCACATTGATAGTGTCTCTTCCTCAACCTGACTCTGGCTCACAGTTTAGCCCCTGCATGCCTAGCCCATCTGCTTCCCTACAGGATCTTGACACATGCTATTCCAAGCACCCTGGGGGCACTCAGGGTTTCAGTTTGCACAAACTGATTGATATCCCTTTCAGTCTATGTATCTGAGCTCAAAAAGTAACAAGAAAGATAGATAATAGAGTTGATATATTTCAAAATTTCATGTCAAAAATGGAACTAGAGTTTGAAAGTGAGGTTTATTTATGCATGCATATAATTCCCTTTCATTTATATGCAATAAAGGTGAGGTTTCTGTCCCTTTAGGAGTTTTGGGGTCAAATTGTCATGGCTTTTAAAAGCATGGATTAAATGATAATGTATACCATGTTCAGTACCAAGTAATTCCTGCCCAAGAGTGAACCTATTCATTTTAACAGGTGACTATATAAAATACATTAAGACAGTTAATAAAAGGACAGTACATAAATGCATAACTATGAACAAAAATGATTTCATGTTTGATGGCTGAAGTTTCATGTTTGATTAAGTTAGGCCTTGGGGAGTGCAATCACTTTGTCATTAGTTCAGGAAAGTTTAGTACTAGCCTAATAGGTAAAATAGCTACCTGGCTGGGAAAAGGCAATAGAAGGTATGATTTTTTTAAGATTTTATTTATGTATGTATGTACGTATGTATGTATGTGTGCATGTGTGTGTGTATGAGAGAGAGAGAGGCAAGCAGGCAGAGGGAAATGCAGGATCCCCACTGAGCAGGAAGCCTGATGTGGGACTCTATCCCAGGACCCCAGGAACATGACCCAAGCCAAAGGTTGGCACTTAACTGACTGAGCCACCCAGGTACCCCCAAAAGGTATGATTTTTGAGAATATTTTGGAACAATTGATACTCCCGAAGAGTGAATGATATTTATGCTTTCCTGAGGCTCTCTCACCAGTGCGGGTGATATTCTAAATAGAGTGCTTTACGGATTCCAGACACATGCCACATACCTTTTATCCAGATGATGAATGACTTGTTGATAGTCCAAGCTTTGTACTATTTGTGATTCTAGTTCTTTTAATATCTATGATGTCAAGGACATGATACTTACTGAGATAGATGGGATTAATGGTCACTATTCAGCCTTTCATTTGCAATAAAGCCAAAGGGCAATTGGACGGGCGGGAGGTCAGCTTGAATAACAGATTCCTTGAAGTCATTTATGTATTCCCACTTCTTGGTCTTGCAAAAAAAGCAGAAGCTAATTTGAACACTACTGCACTTTGGATGAGTTTCCAATTGAGGAGCTCCAGAAAACTGCCACAAGTCAGAATCAGAGGAGTTTTCAGAAGATTGCCAAAGATTGTGCAGTGTTGCTGGCAGGAGGAGAAACAACAAGCAGATGTTTGAGCAGAGAGGAGCCCATTTTGAGAAACTATTCCTGGGCATTCAATGAGAGAGACTGGGAAGGAAGTTAGTTCAGAACAAAGATGAGAGAGCCTGACTTGGGCATGTACCTGACTAAAAATAGACCTACAAATTTCAGAGTTCCAAGTTCCTAAAGTAACTTCAGACAGATATAGTCACTAATTAATCTCTTGAACATTGCATGAAAACTGGCACTGTAATCTTATGACAACTTGCTGTTATTATGGTAATGGTTTGGTTTGGTTTGGCTTTCTCCTATTTTTTTAACATGCTTCTTTCTGTACTTACCACATGTTTTTAAAATCTGAATAGTTGGAATTTGTAGCATTATTAATCACTGAGCAGTTGCATGACCTTTAAGTCCTTCATCACACTAAGCTCACTTTCCTCATATATAAGAGAAAGAAGGCAAACTATATGGTATGTTGGTCAATTTCAACACTAGAGTCAATGATTCATTTGGATCAAACTATGAATTCATGAGCCCCAGAGACCAATATTTATGAATTCTCTCTCCATCTCTGACCACTAATGAAAATGGAAAAAATGTAGAGCTCCTCAATAACCAGCAGAATGATCACTTTAACAATAAGCCAGAGGGAATAATTTGCATGTATATCACTGCTTGGAGACATATTCTCTCAATAAATATTCATTAATAACAAACTACATACCAGGCACTATGCAAGGTACTAGAAATACCACAGTAAGCAAAACATAGGTGGTCCTTGCTCAGGGAGTTTAAAGTCTAGTTGAAAAATCACAAATATTAAATTCTATAGTTATATAATTGTAACTCAGTTTAATTGCTAAAAAGGAGAATTAAGATGGGCGAACCTAGCCTATTGAGGAATGGGGTTTAGAGTGACATCATGGAAGGGACAGGCTCTATTTGATCTTTCTAAAAATTTTTGAATTTCCTATATTGGAGTTACTTAAAATAAGGTTCACTTATTATGACAGGGACCCTGATAGCTTTCCTTGAAATCATGGTTATAATTTAACTGTCCTAGTATAAACTTTGCACATATCACATCCTTACTATATAACCACTTACAATGAGAATGATGATCTATTTGAATCACATTATATGGCTTATAGATGATTATTACTATCCAAGAAAATATTTAGCATTTGTCTCAGTGTGGTTCTTACTAGATATGTTATGGGACTCTGGATCCCTGTTAGGCATACTATGAAGTAAATAGGCAGAACTTAATTGAGTTTTCTCAGTCAAAGCAGGTGTGGATGCATTTCCTTGTAATTTGTAGGCAAACAATAATCCTTATATCTTCAGCTTTGCTACCAAAATGCTTCTCTTCAATACTGATTGAATGTGCTTTGTATTCTACTCTGAAATTCAGAGAGATCTTTCTTTTGGTACTAGAGTCTTAGTCTTTCAGATTTATGCCTCTCTTTTGCCAACACATACCCTTTACTAAAGTCATGGCCTTTCCACATGGGTCATGATCATTCTTGCTGTCATCCATACATTTGCTCTTGTGCCCTACATGCATGGAATGATTTCCCAAACCCTTCTAGCCTAGATAATTCTATTCCATCAATCAAGTTGCTCTCTTGCTCAGAGTTCTTATCAACTATACCTAGGCTATGCTGAACTTTCTTATTTATAAGTTCCTAATAGAATTATAAGAATTAAGGCCCATAACATCTAACTTTTTTGAAGAACCCCCCAGCCTCCAGACTTAGCACATAAATATTCTCTGGGGAGATAATAATGAATATGTGACCTGATAAATACATAATGACTTGAATCCTGTCCTTGAAAAAGTGAAAGGTGAGAAGACTCAGTGGAAGAGAAGAAACAATATTCACAGAACAATATATCATAATCTTCACAATTATGTACATTTGGAGAGAGGAAGAGGAATACATTTCAAACCTTTACTAGCCACATAAAGAGAGAGCTGTCACTTTCTTCCAGTCTAAGGCAAGTGTGGGCCCTGAAACATCTGGATTCAAGATACTCTAAGGTTATGGGTTTAGGGCAAACAGTATTTAGAGCATCTGAGTCTTTTTCTTTGGTTATCATACCTCATGATTTTGGGGTAGCTTATACACTGATGAATCAGTAAGCCAGAAAAAAAGGATTAATTTTGTTGTCCAGTGAACTTTTTTTTTTAGGGACAACAGTTTGGAGGGTAAGTTTCCTACAGACTTTGTGTTTCTTGACCTAAAGTCTTGCTTAGGGGCATAAACAACATGATTGTATAAATTGTGTTTGTTTTGAAACTACTAGAAATGGCTCTAATGTGCCAATATAGTATATAGTTCAATTTCCTTTTGTTAGATTAGAGGCACTTGAAAACAAAACACATACAGCTGTGGGATATTGAAATGTTTCATAGGCATGTATCTGCAACATATTTTCTAGAGAATTTTACCTCTTAGCAAATATATCCAATTCCTTTTCAATTTCTTTTTTTTTTGAAGATTTTATTTATTTATTTGATAGACAGAGATCACAAGTAGGCAGAGAGACAAGGCAGAGAGAGAGGAGGAAGCAGGCTCCCCGTGGAGCAAAGAGCCCAATGTGGGGCTCGATCCCAGGACCCTGGGATCATGACCTGGACCAAAGGCAGAGGCTTTAACCCACTGAGCCACCCAGGCACCCCCCTTTTCAATTTCCAAGACTTAACATTCTCTTTTCTTCTTGTTACTGTTTTGTTAGGATTTTAAGATTTTTATTTCCCCAACTTGTATTTTATTTTAGGTTAAGGAATAAAAACAATGAGTAATTTCAAAGTTTTTGTAGTTGCTTTTTGTAGCAGTAGATAAATGGAAAGTTAAATAACTGATGTAGGGTCCAGAAGAAAGTCAGCAGTGAGATTGAGACAAGACTTCTTTCCTTTTTGCCAGTTGTTTCTCAGATTCACTCCACTAATGAATCTGCAATAGAGCAGTCTCCCAATGTTTGGAAATAGCAGGTAATTAATCAAATAAAGGAAATGGTCACAGCAATTTAAAAAAATGTCCATCACTTTTACATTTTCTCCCAAAATGTATTTTGGATATATAGATCAAAGAGATGGTTTTTATAATTTAAATATGATTGGCACCACTGCTGTTAAATGAAAATGCAGCTACTGGGTATTGAAATATAATTTTTAAAAATTGGTAATCAAAAAGCTTGTTAGCATTTGTGCCTATTTTCTGAAAAGTTCATAGTGCTTAAAAATTAATGTTAATTAAATGATGAACTGATTGGAGAGAGGTCACTTATAAAATTGGGGATAGAGAACGGGGGCAGTTGCAGCAATTTCTGAGCCAGCTGAGGAAAGCTCATTAATAAAACCAGAGGGCTGGAGAATTCATTAAGGGCAATATCACAAATGATTGTTCCCATTACAATGAAATTGGTAGGTCAATAGATATTATAATATGGTATTTGTGATTGTATCTGGTTATATTATTAATTATTATTAATTATTAATAATTAATTATTAATTATCTTTTTGCTATGGACATAGTTTAGCACTTATAATGTGTTATTTTAATAAGATGCCCATATGCAATGGCATATTATATGAATTGATGAATTGTAAATGTTAACCAGTAAACCAAGTTGGATAAGTAATGTAAAAAGGATTACTTTCTTTTTTTTTTTTTTTTTAATATTTTATTATTTATTTGACAGACAGAGATCACAAGTAGACAGAGAGGCAGGCAGAGAGAGAGGAGGAAGCAGGTTCCCTGCTGAGCAGAGAGCCCGATGCGGGGCTCGATCCCAGGACCCTGAGATCATGACCTGAGCCGAAGGCAGAGGCTTAACCCACTGAGCCACCCAGGCGCCCCAAAAAAAAGGATTACTTTCAAATAAAAAAAACTGTAGGGTGTCAAACACGAGTTCCATTACTTAATTGGTACTATAACACTCTTGTTTCTCTGAGCATGTGAGAGCCAGACTGTGATGTAGAAATGACTGGGTTAAACCAGTACTGAGCATACTCCATTGTAGAACCTGAGTGATCACAAAGGTTAGAAAACTAGGACATAATCTAGAGCCTGCAACAAATTGTTTAAAGCAGCATTGCTAAAAGCTCACCTAGGTGTGGTGCATACACAATGAATTCTGGAACACTGAAAAGAAATTTTAAAAATAAATAAAAATTTAAAAAGCTCACCTAATGTTTGATTTTTTTCCTCCTCACAATGTATGTGTTTATTACAAACCTAACCAAATTTCTGAAATGATCAGCAGCATCACACTCAGGGTATTATGTAACAAATACCACAGTCTGAGAAGAGAGTATTACAGCAGTTTCTTCTGTGTGGAATAGCAAGGGGATGTTATAGACAACTTTCCCAGAGGTTGCTTATTGATCTTAATGGCATCCCTGGGATGAAGGCAAGGTCTATTATCTCCATCTCATAGGTTAGGATACTGAGGCACCAAGAGATTGTAAGTAAATAACAAAGTAAAAATGTGAACCTGAATATTCTGCCCCCAAATTCAGTTTTTTTTCCTATGACACATGAATTAGAATGGATTACAGAGTTGTACCTAAGATTCTCAAGTCAAATTTATGTTACTACCTTGATTTAGAGTCTTTTTAGATTTCTTCTTTCAAATGTATGAAAAATGCATAGTTTGGAAAATGATGTCTGTCACCCTTCATGTCCCAAGCCAGTAAGAATATTATGGAGAGAAACTATGAGAGTAGATTTTACTGGAATTACTTTGTATTAAAACCAGAGCAGGTTGGCCTTGATTTAAGTAAATGAAAGTTAAGGAAGCCCAAATTTTCAACCTAGATAATATGCCAAAGAGTTGCTTTAAATGGAGAATTTCACTCATGTGTTTTAGAGCAAAATACAAAAGCAGATTATTTATTTTTAGAGGCTTTGAGTGAAACACATCTGTCATTTAAAGGAAAAGTCACCTACACTACCTAATAGTAGGGCAAAAGTAGCACATGAGATTGTTGTTCAAACTAAATCTTAACTCCTTCTTGTGTGATTTTTGCACATTTAAATGATGTAGCACTCTTCCCTAATATTCACCCATTGATATATTTAGCATCTACATGATGACAAATGATTGTGGATATTTATATCAAAACATCATCAAATAGATTTACTCATGTATATTTGTATTGCAGTGTACAAGAAAATGTATTGCTTAAAAGGAATGTGATGTGAGGTGCCAGGTAACAAAAAGAGAAACTCTCTAGTGCTTTTCACCCAACTTATTCCTAGTTCAGGGTAACTTTTATTCAAATCTTGTCCAAAAAAAGCCATAAATATCAAACACAGTAGAAAGACCCTTTCTTGAAACAGTTGGCTTTTACACTGATCTTGAAGGATATGGAGTCACTTTAATAGCCATAGGAAGTTGGGCCTAGTCCAGAAAATGCCTAGTTAACTTTTTTTTTTTTTTTTTGAAAATAGACTAAGCTTTTATTTACTCTACGGATACTTACTGAGCACCCATTAAATGCCAGGTACTGTTGTAGATGCTTGACATAAAACAGTTTTTAAAAATGGAAGAAAAAAAACCCCTGCCCTCACAGAGCTTACATTTCAGTGGGGGCAAGGGCAGACCATTATCAAGATAAATGAATAAAATATGTAATACAAAACATTTAAACTAAAGAAAAATATTCAAGGAAGTGGAATATGAAGAGTATGGGTGAAATTTTGGATAAAGAATCCAGGGAAATCCTCACCTAAAGGAAGTGGGATAGTAAGCCATGAAGATACATATTCCAAGCAGATGAAACAGCTGTGAGGTATTAGCATGACTGGAGTCATTTGAGGAATAGTTATGAGATCCATGTGTTCAGAGGGGAATGTATATAGACAAGTGGAACAGAACAGTCAGAGACTTCACAGAGGTCCAGATTATATAGGGGCCTGCAGGTCCTAGTAAAGACTTCCTTCCAAGAGAGAGAACAGAAGAAAGAATATGTAGGTCTAACTTATGTTTTAACAAGAACATTCTGATTACAATAATTGCAACAGACCTAAGAGGGTAAGGACAGAGACAGAGCAGTTAGGAAGCTATTGTAATAATTCCGGTGAGAGATGATGGTAGTTTCCAGTGGTGATACGATAGAATTCTCAAGATTTTCTGACAGATCAAATATGGGATATGAGAGAATGAAAGGAATCAAAGATTTGGGGGCAGAAAAACAGGAAAGATGACATTTATGTGTTATCAGATCTCATTTTTGATCATGTGTGACTTGAGTTGTCTATTAAACAGCTAAGGGAAATGCTGTATGGGTTATGAATGTATGACTCTGGATTTGAGAGAGACATTATGTCTGGATATATAAATTTGGAAGTCATCAGCTAATAGATTATACTTAAAGCTATGTGATTGAATGAGTTTACATAAGGAATTCTTATACAAAGGAAAAAAGAATGAGTCTGGTGAAATGAGAAAACAGGTTACAAAATATTATGCATAAAATATTCTCTTTTCTTGGGAAAGTAAGTGTTTATAGAAAGAAGAATGGAAAGGTATTTACCAAAGTCATCTTTGGGTACTAGGGAAATTGGTGATTCTCATTTTATTCTTTTATGTTTTTCTATATTTCCCATATTTTTAATGAAAAAGGATGACTTTTATAACTAGAAAGCAGAATAGAAAAATATATATTATTAAGACTTTTATCTAGAGTTGTTCTCCAATGCCTAGAGTAAAATATTACCCTTATTGTAAGTGCCCTCACATACTCACATATACATATACCCACAGAGAAAACATGCTTTTAAAAAAAGGTTATTTGAATCAAAATATATATGACATGATTGGGGCTTGCCATCAAATGCTCTTGTCCTTAATCAGAGTCCAATTAATACAACTGATAAAAATTTTCCTGGACATTAGAGAATATGAAGACCTAAGGATAGCTAAACACAAGAGGACTACATCCAACCAGAATAGATTGGGACCCTTGGGGCTGAGTCAAAATCACATCTCTTGGGAAAAGAGAATTAATTGAACCCTTGTTCCACTCTCTTGTGACATTCTTTTCCCTGAAGGCCTTTTGCCTTCTTCCTCTAGCAGTTCCCATTCAGGGAACAGGGTATCTGCTAGTTCAGCAAGCTACTCTTAAATGGTAATAACTTATTCATGGCCAATTTTTCACACATAGGAAAGTATATCATCTTATCATCTTGAGTTTTAAAGTTCAGATGCTATTTTTTTTTCCTTTTGGGCACAGACATTCTTAACAATTCTCTCTCATTCTCTTCCTCTCCCCATTTGATTATGATAAGAATTCTCCCTACCTTTCCTGGTAGTGACTCAGACAGCTAAAAGGGACTTTTCTCACACTTCTTTTGGAAATGGAAAAAAAAAGTCTGTGTTTGGCCTGAGGTTAAACAGAATATTTTAGCTAAAATACAGGATGGTTGATGTAGCTATGAGTGACTAAAAAAGGAATTGTAATGGAAAATACATTTGCATTTTGAACTGTAACTTTTGTTACTGTGAGTGGTAGCTCTTTATTAAAAGTGTGCACATGCATGGTAAGATTTTTTAAGTAGAAAGTTGGAAAATTAGTGCAGAAATTTATTTTTTCATATGCCTGACTTTTCATGAAGTATTAAGTATAATCTTTTCCCTGATGATCTGGTGATCTACTTTAGTTCTTCCTCCTCCTAAAAGTGCTGTGACCAACCCTCAAAGTTTCATTAGATCAATGAGACATGTTACCCTGTTTTCTAGATTCCAAAAATCAAATAGGTTCACTCCAATATTCAATTAATTTTGGCAATTTTCATCAAACTTAGAGTAACAGAGAATGTATTTACATTCATTCCCCAGTCTTCTTCTCTGACATATATATCTCCCCACACACATATTTCTACCTTTACTTTCTGTTATTAATTATAGAGATTGAGTCTCTGGAGGACCCACACATTATTGAATTTAGATCAACAGTGTAATCAAAGACATCAGGTTATAAACTTTTTGCCTAATAGCAGACTTGGGATCTTATAGAATGAATACAGGTCTTGAGGTTTTAAGACCTTTGTGTAAATCCTATGTCTGCCACATACTAACTGAGCAACCATTGGCAAACCAATTAAACATTTATTTAACTCTAAAGCAGTATAATACTTGTTTTGCTAGTAACCAGTGTGATGGGCACAGAAGTCTGATAGACCTGGATTCAAATCTACCACTTGGACAACTTAAGTCACTTACCATTTTACACTTTTTTTTTTTCTGTGCTTATGGTATTAGAATAATACCTGCTTTTTCAGGGGTTTTGTGAAGATTAAATAAGAAAATATTTATAATGTGTCTATAACAGCGTTTGGGATATATAATATATTTAAAATTTTATCTATTATTGTTGCTGTTGACCTATTTCTTTGTATTAAAAGTATTCTCTTTCCTGTGATAATCAGAAGGCTTGCGTTATATCAAGCCAAGCCTATATCAGGGGGAAAAAGATTGGATTTATAAGTCAAGCCACAAGTTAAATGACAGTTGTTACTTAAATTGCCATAAACTGGAAGAGAGGGAGCTAGAATTGCTATCATATGTAGAGCAATTAAAAAAATCTTTGGAAACTTGTGTCAGAAGTAAGGGACAAAAGATTATCTTTTGACACTGAGAGAATGGGAGTGAAACCACAGCTAAAATTTGTCTTGGGGCAAAAGGTAAGACATTGTTCATCACAAAAATAGTAAATTGGTTCTGTTTCTACAAAGGGCCTGAATATTCCACACTCATTTACTAATTTTGTCTTCATTTTATGTACTATGACCAGGATGGATAGCATAGTGATTAATAGCCTAGACTTTGGATCCAGATTGCCTGGCTTCAGTCTAACTTTGCTACCTACTAGCTACCTGACCTTAAGAAAGCCACTTAATTTCTTCTCATTTGTAAAGTGAGGATGATAATAATACTGCCTGCTACATAGAGTTGAGATGATTATGTGAGTTAACTATGGTAAAGAGCTTTGAACAGTTTCTATCACATAGTAAGTCCTATGTCAACATTGCTTAAATAGAATTAATGGAAGGTATTTTTAAAAGAGTTGATTTATAGGTTCTACCTGATGTCAAAGGATATAGGATTCTATTCCTCATGCCCCCACCCCCAACTAGCTTGGCAAATATCTCACCTTTAAAGCCAACTATCAGTTTGTAGAAAGCTTATATATTTAGTGGATAGCCATTTGGGTATGTGTGTTTGTGTGTATGTGTGCATGTGTGTGTGTGTGCACATGAGTGAGACTAGATTCTCCTCTTTTCTTATAAATATTCATAGAAGAATAGATAAGGTCTTTGGGCACACTGGGAAAAATAAAACATCATCGAAAGAACTTTGAGTCTTCTGAATTTGAATTTTAAAAGAAAAATCATGTTGAGCTTTTGCTTGAGTAACAATTAATACAGTAATATTTCTAAAATGTTCTACTTTGTTCTTTTCTCAGTACAGATTCACATTTAGTGATAAACACATGTAAATAAAGACCTCCTACTTCTCCTGATAGGGGAACTATGAACATGTAAGAAACATGTACATTGACCCTGCATATATTTTTATGACTTGTATTTCAGATTTTCTCTGGTCTATGTGGGATGACCCTGCATATATTTTTATGACTTGTATTTCAGATTTTCTCTGGTCTATGTGGGATAACCACATGATTCTCTCATGAAAAATATTTGGAGAATGACCACTTACTTGCAATAATGAGAACAAGACACTGTACTTTGTTTTGTGGATTGTTGCAGTTGCAGTCAAAGTAAAGTATCTGCCAAGTCTTGGGTAGAACTGAAAATGGAAAGTACTTGCATCATTGTTATTGATCCTAGAAACCGCTATTCCCCCTCCCTGAAAATATGTATCCTCTGTTTCTGAATGGCAGGCAGGGTTATACCCTGAAGAATGCTGCCCACTCATGGGATATCATTTTGATAAATTACTTCAAAGCTCTATCAAACTCTTTTTCAAGTATGTAGTGACCTCCTGGGGTCATTCAAGTCCTGATATTTTCAGCCTGGCCTTATTTTCTTGATATTAGTTGGGGAAGGTATACAGTGAGAACTGACACTATGCATTAGTATGGTCAGAGGGATCTTAGTTCAACACTTATTAGTCAGTAAACTGAAAATCAAAACAATACAGCACTTTATGAAGTACATGTACCAGGCCCTGCAAGTAAGTCAACATTTCATTAAGAAGGAAGGGGTTAAGGAAAAGCAATTGTCTACTGAGATGGAGTAAGCCTGTCACAGAGGACCTCTTCCTGGATATCAAGGATTCTAAGCCCTCATTTAAAAGCTTAAAGAATTTAAGGAAAAGGGTAGAAATCCTATGATGTTCCCTTGGAATAATTCATATTCCCCCTTCCTTTTCCCTTCCCTGCTAATTCATAAAAGTTAACCTTCCAGATTCTCATTGATTTTTAGATACCTTTCCCATAGTATGACATCATCATCATCATCTTCATGATAAACATTATTGGATACTCATTATGTACGAGGTACTGTTCTAAGCGCTTTGCATGTATTGGCTAATTCTTACAACACTATGAGGTAGGTATTATGATTTTTCTCATTGAGAAACAGAGATACAACATGCCCAAGGCATCCCAGCTAGTAAATGATGTAGCTGAGATTCAAATCTAGGAACTCTTTCTCCAGAGTCCATCATGTTAACCACTATAATATCAACCTCAAGAGATACATATGGAAAGATGACACAAATTAACCATTCCTGTCAGGTCAATGTCCACTTCTGTTTTTGTTTTTTTAGTAGTAGGGTTGATTTTGCACTAAACAATCAACAGTCTCTCAGATGGCATTTTATTGACCCAGTTTACATGTTTGTAAAACAACTAACCAGTGCTTGCAGTGGGGCCTGCTGCCTAGAACTAACGTGGCTCGATATGAAGTCAGTGACCTTGGCAGGTGATTGTTGGATGGAGAATATTTGCTTGCTAGATGTACCCTGTTTTTTTTTTTCCTTCATCTAGAAGTTTCTGTAGTGTGAGATACATTTTCCATTTGTTCTGAAAACTAGTACATTTTAGAAAATTAGAACCAGTGAATTTCTTGGAACCACCCATCAGGTGTAACATCAAATGCTGATTTGTCACTAACTGGCAGGCTCTTTGCTTTGCCATTTCAAAGCATGAGAGGACTCCAAACCTTCTTTGTGGTTGGAGTGTCCCTGAAAATTCATTATATTTTCATTGTGATTTCTTTTACATGGCATCTTGGTATAAAAGGGGTGTTTTTCTGATGTCTCTGCTTTAATTTAGAAACAACTGATCTGATGTTTTCCAACTTATCTCCAAATATGCAAATACATGTGCCTAGGAAAATAGGTGTTTCTAATGAAAAGGCTAACACAATTTCATTAAGTCTAGGGTTTTGAACAGCCTGCCATCCAGTGTAGTAATATTTTTGTATCTTGCAAAATACCAAACATCTGCTTGTAATGAGTCTATTTAACACCTTTGGGGTTTTCTTTTCAGTTCAGCTGAATATGCCTTGGAACAAGTGAAACTTAACACAGGCAAAAAGTTTGAAACAAGGCATTTGTTTTTGAAAACGATTTTGTAAGCATATTGAAACCAGAGCTCAAATTACAAACACCATTCAGAACAACATCGTGGTAAGATAACTTTAAATGGTACAGAAACTGCCTTCTGTTTTAAGAACCAGCAATGGAGCTTTGAACTAAGGATGGCTAATAAGAAGAAAGTAAGTGGTGAAGAACTATACTATGATTAAATCCAAAGAGGCCAAATTTATATTCCAAGGTTCAGAGAGGCCAGAAGTCAGAATCTGAAGTAGATACCAAAGCCCAGGTAGACACAGTGGTTAAGAGTGGCAAAAAGAAAAAGGCAAAGCATGCGTTATCATTAGAACCATCTAAATTGTCTCCCTGCCTTCATTTTTTACCCAGCTTAATTATTTTCTACATTGCCTTTAGAATTTTTCCTAAAGAACCTATCAAGTGATATCTCTCCCTGACTACATTCATTGTTTCCCCATAGTCTTTTGAAAAAAGTTTGGACTTCCTTAAATTTTTTCACTTTCTGCAGTCAACTTATTTTCAGCCTTCTCAAATACTATTTCTATCCTTAGACACCTCATATCTATGCTCAGTGGCTCCAAACTGGGACTGGTGGCATTTGGAAATCTGTTGGGGTATTTTGGATTGTCACAATGAGTGAGGATGATATGGGTATTTAGTGATCTGAAGCAAGGGATACCAAGTATGTTGTATGGAGTGAAATAGACCCTCACCATTTCAGAATTGTGCTACCAAAAATGCCAATAGCACCCTTGGCAAGAAGCTGAAAGTTTCTAGCTAAACTGGACTATTTTCAGGTCTCTAGAAATGACTCATGATTTACTAGTAATGTACCCTTGCTTCCTTTCTTCCTTCTCCTTT
Organism: Martes martes; assembly: GCF_963455335.1. Classification (NCBI taxonomy): domain Eukaryota; kingdom Metazoa; phylum Chordata; class Mammalia; order Carnivora; family Mustelidae; genus Martes; species Martes martes. The sequence continues at coordinate 79,933,676 of NC_137897.1, forward strand.
CTGTGTTTGCCTCTTTACTTTGTTTTGCCTGTCATATTCTGAATAATCTTCATAGAATAACTTTTCCATTGCAGTCTTTCCAGATCTCCACTGAGAAGTAAGCTCTACCTCCTTCCTTCTAGAGTTGCTGAGCATACTGTGATGTAGTAGAAAAATATTAATATGAGAGTCAAGAGACCCCAATTTTTGTCCTGGTACTGCCATTAACCAAGTGTATGACATGAGGAAATGATTTATGTTATCTGGACTATAGTTCATTCATCCATAAAATTAAGAAGGTGAAAAAGATGAGGGGATTGAATTAGACATTACCCAAGTTTCCTTCTACTGCTAACTTTCTATGGGCACCTTATCACATATCTCATTTTAATGACAGTCTGTGACATCTTTAGCTCCCTCAACATAGTACCCGCATATCACGTGCCTCAAATAGCTCTTGGCCTAACCATTCCAGAGGACTTTATTTTCCTCACCTTTTGCTGAAGATGGCACTGGCCATTGGCTGTGTAACTATGTTGTACTTAATCCAGGAAACATGTATGTGTGGACTAAGAGCAAGGACCAATTTTCTGAAGTCGCTTAAGATAGGGAAGAACCATGACCAGTAATCATTTTGTTAGGTAATTATTACCATTGTTAAACCTATATATAAAAGATCACACATGTTTAGTGAATGCAAGAGAATGTGGTAGATTTTGTTATTGCAATATGTGGAAAAGTCTTCTCTGACAAAGCAGCAATAATTATAAAAGATATATCACATAGGTTTATAATCCTGTAGTCTGAAACAGGCTGTTTGTCTTAAAATTAGAAGTTTTATAGGTTTCAAACGCGTTCAATTGGCACTTGCCTTGAGTTCCCTAAAAGTTCCCTTAGAGACCGACTGGAATCACACCCATGCTATCTAGATGTACTTCCACAGCTGTGAGTCTGCATTTTGACGTATGGACATAATGCAAAGTACCTAGTTTGCATTATCTTTCCCAGATGCAGGGTTTTTCTTAAGCCTTTCTAAAGGATGTCACTAAACCTGAGCATCATGGCTTGGCTTCTGTTTGAATCTCAGAACAGTCTCAGCTGTTAACTTGATGAAGCCAATCATGGCAGTTCTCTAGTGTTGCCACTTTCACTAAAAGATTATGGACATGTACTCAGTTACTGCTGCCCAACATTTTTCTTTTATTTTTCTTTTAGTAAGTCATATAAATGTATTACCTAATTGTCATGACATCCAGGAATATTTTTTGCCCAAGGCCAATCTACCTTGAGGCTAGAGGGTGACTTAGGCTTTGAGTACCCCTTCTTTTATCCCAGGTTTAATTGTGACCTTTTGAATTTCTGGGGCTCCTGTTTTCTCCATGTCTATCGGCTCCCAGAACACTCAACATTTTCTTCGCACTTTGGCCCATGTTTTAGAAATGAAATACTATAGTACTATAAATTGATTAATTGAATTTAAATTAAAAAAAAAAGAAATGAAATACTAAGTCAGGATTCAAATCTAGGCAGTCTGTCTTCAGAGTCTGTGCTCCTGACTATCAGCCTACACTGGAGTAACTGAGATTAGGAGGTAGGAGTTATAAAAGTTGTCTTCTTGTGTTGTCTTCTTGTCTCCAAGAAGACAACACTCTGGCCCTCTCAGTCTATTTCTATCTCTTTTATATGTTGGATTTTAGTTTGAGTTGTTGGTTGAGGAAAAAATTCCTTTGCTAAAAGTGTGGAAAACTATTAACAGGTATATAGACTTTAATGAGGCCTTAAACCTAGGCCTGCTGAGATGGGAATGTTTGTGGAAATCTGATTCTTGGAAATAGGTCTTTTATTATTTATTCATCTTTGTAAGAAACAAGCAGGTATGTACTGAATTGCTTTCAGTTATTTGCAACCTTATAGAGAGAAAGCAGATAAGTAGCTCGAGTCTGTGGAATGGTTAGGAAGGGCCAATATAGTATTAAAAATGGCAAAGGATGCCTTGCATAAAGGACTAAATGAATTCTTCATTTTGATCTGTTGGTATTATTGACAGTAGGGAACTTGAAGACCCTGCCTACTGGGAATAGTGCTGAGTCTTGCTCTATGTAACTGCCATCTGTGTGTAGTAAATTGTGTTTGTTACCTACATTATGGGAACTCATATCCTTTCTCTATTTGTGTTGGGAATCTTTCTGCTAACCCTTTTACCATCCCATTTCAAGATGACAGGTGCATCCCATTTCAAGATAAGAGGGGCAAATTTGAGAATCCATACGATGAGAAAATACCTGAAATTCAAAATGTTGTCTCCAATGTCAAGGTCAAGAAGCAAAGGTTTTTGATAAAGCCACACGTTTTATTTATTTTATTTTTTCAAAGATTGTGTTTGTTTATTTGTCAGAGAGAGAATAGCAGGCAGAGGGAGAGGCAGGCGCCCCACTGTTCATGGAGCCCAATGTGGGACTTGATCTCAGGATCCTGGGATCATGACCTCACCCAAAGGCAGACACTTAACCAAGCGAGCCACACAGGTCCCCTAAATGAAACGTTTTAGGAGGCCCCATTGCATCTGGAACTCTGTTTTAACCAGAGAAATTTTCATGATATTCCTGGTGCTTGGACTCAACAAAGTAACCATATATTACCCCATAGAACACAATCCTCACCATTCTGTCCACATCAGTAGTTAATTGGGAATTAGAAAAGATTGTCTTACTTGTTTTGGATGATAAGTTATGCCACATGTCATCAACTATTTCAAGTTTGGTCAGTACTATGGAAGATATGAAGTGAGAGTGCTGCATTTCACAATCATGGTGTCCAACAAGAAACCTAAAAACAGTCATTTCTTTGAAGGCAGGAATCTAGTTTAACATGATTCCTGCAATGTTAACAGGTCCCTACAGGTTATACTCAGTGAGTAATAAGGAAATGATAAATGCAAATAATCCAAATGACAGACTTTGTTCATCCTATATTTTAGATAGCAACTTAAATCCTCAGGAAACTTGTTGATGTAAGACTCATCATCTCCAACCACCACCACCACCACCATCACCATCACCATAGCAACTAATATTTATTAAACACTAACTCTTTATCAGGTACCATTTATAACATCAGTTATTACAGCAACCCTACAGTTAGGTTCTGTTATGATCTCCATTTTGTGGAGGTTTAAACTGAGACTCAGAAAATTTAAGTAACTTGCCTATGGTCATACAACTATTAAGTGTCAGAACCATGATTCATAGCCAAAAAGTCTGAGTCCAGAACCTATGTATTATTCTTTTTTTTTTTTAGATTTTATTTATTTGACAGACAGAGATTACAAGTAGGCAGAGAGGCAGGCAGAGAGAGAGGGGGAAGCAGGCTCCCCGCTGAGCAGAGAGCCCGATGCGGGCTCGATCCCAGGACCCCGGGATCATGACCTGAGCCAAAGGCAGAGGCTTAACCCACTGAGCCACCCAGGTGCCCCCTATGTATTATTCTATGCTGCATTTTTATAGAGCGGAGTGAATTGAAGAGACTCACCTATTCTGACCACCATATAAAGGAATGTAGACTTCTGAAATGCCCAAATAACACATTTAAAGATTGTTTTGAACTGTAAATTCCAAGGAAAGTGTTCTATAGAGGCTCATGCATTTTTGAGTTTCTTTTAAAACCTAGGGAGAAAATATAATATCCCCCATAATTCCTTCTTTCTACCATGATCTTGAGGGGTTTTTAAAAATTGAAAAATGCCACATTTTTAAGGAACTCTGAGCTGTGGGATCTTTACTCCCACATACCTTTAATTTTACTAACCATATCTGCCCTCCAGCAGAATGTCAGTGCCAGGGATGTTGGGCAGAAGCCCAGTAGGGATTAGCCCCCGTGTTATTTGTCAGTGTATAGGCTGCAGAATAAAGTATATGTGATAATTGATTCATTCTTCATCAGCCTTTGAGGACTGGTAACTCAATTAGCATGTCAGATACTGACTATATGTCTCTTTCAAAAAATCCTCAAAGCCGATTTTGTGTTTAGTATTAGATGAGGTGTGAGAGGTGTTTTTTTATTGTTGTTTATATATTATTAAAAGTTCTTATTTCCTTTGACTATTCTCAGCAGAAGAAGCAGTTTTGCCTTGATAGTTGGGTTTCTTTCTTCTTTTTAATCTGCATATTTCAAGAAAGAATGATGATATTTTGAAGTAGGCAGATAAGGAAATAAGAATTTTAAAATTCTGGCTGAAATAATTTTGATTTTCAGTCTCCAGCTGAGAGAATGTGTGTTCAGCTGGTTGGCAGAACAGCCTTGCACAGTAGCACATATGGCTGGATTGGAAGAGCAGTCAGAGGGGTGATAAGGGAAAGTCTGGTCCAGGACTGGGTTACAGTTTTAAGGCAGTGGTATACAAAAGATTTTGACTGAACATAATAGAAAAAAATTTTTTGAGTGTACATGCCTCTGCAAATATATATATATATATATGATAAAACACAATATTAGAGACATTTAATATTTTCTTCCTTTACCTTGTGGATCTCTATAATAGCAAAGTTCATAAACCCTACATTAAAAACCACTGATTTAGGAGTTATACTGTATGTGACCTAGGCAAGTCTCTTAGATGTTCTGGACCTCAGTTTTCCATATGTAATATGAGAGCTGTACTAACTAAAGTACGGTTTCAAGTTTAATTTTATGCTTATTTGAATATTTTTTTTCCTAAAGTGTTCTCATAGGCTTTAGTCATTCTTTCAGGATGCAGTTTAAGTTGTTGCTTTGGTGACATTTTCAGTCAAATTATTACTGAAGAATGAGAACCACATTTTTTGTTCCAATTAGAAGTCCTCCAATAATATTTGCACATTCATGTTTATTTACCTGAGTATTTTAATATGACCAAAATACAATTACTAAGTCAAGGTAGTATCACAGTTTCCCCCTTCCCATGTTTTCTTTATTTTTACTCAATCTCTTCCCTCTGTTCTTTGTTAAGTCACTTAGAGATAGTCACAATGGGAATTTATTTATTTATTTATTATTTATTTCAGCCCTTATATGAAAGGCAGTACCAAAATTTAAAAAATAAAGCTATTAACTCTTTGGTTAATTGGTTATTGGATAAAAAAAGAATACTGCCTTGTTAAAACTAATCTGGGCTTTTGTAGACCTGTTTGTAAGACACATATTTGCTGTAATTTCCACATGTTTAAAGTACAGAGAAATATGTTTTACTTTACCTATGAAATATGAAATCTTACATATACATTAAATTTTTTTCTAAAGACTTAATGAAAACCAAACTCTCTTGACTATAGAGAAATGGATAATCTTGTACGTGTTTCATATTTGAAACCAAGTGTATTCCATTTATGTTATTGAGTAAATTAATAAGTTATTTTTTTACTAATCTTTTGAGTTGGTGAGCTCAATCTCTGCCTTTCCCATGTCTATTATGAAGGTATTCGAAAAACAGTGTATCATAAGAGGTACAATTTTCTAGTCTTTGAAGAATGAAAGATATATGGATTTATAGGATCAAGACAATTATTTAATGTGGCACACCTTGATGGCTTAGTCACTTGAGCATCTGACTCTTGATTTATGTTCAGGTCATGATCTCTAGGTTGTGAGATTGAGCCATGTATCTGTCTGGTTCTGCACTCAGCATGGAGTCTATTTCTACCTCTCCCTCCCTCATTTGCATTCTCTCTCTCTCTCTCTATCGAACAATAATATTCATATAATAATGTGGTTATAGTGTATTTTCATTCAGCTATGTTAATTTGCAATTGCATTTTTTCTTGATTGAATTCTTAGGTAATTTTCATTTGAGTGTATTTATTGGGCACTGATTGTTTTGTCACCCAGAATTCATTCACCTTTCTTTTTGAAACCATACCTTTGTAGGCCATAACTTTTTATTCTTTGTAGATCACCTCTTCCTATATAATTATATTTTTATATATTTTATATATATATATTTATATTTTATATATTATTTATATATTATAATTATATAATTTATATAATTAAATTATATAATTTAATAAATTCCCTTTTTATTTAAGTCACTCAAGAGTTGTACTTTCTGTCACTTGAGACTAAAAGAATCTAGTTGACCATCCCTGCCCAATCCCAGGGCAAGACCTAGGCTTTATATAGCCACCCACAGTTCCATATCTTTCAACATGAATAGAAAGAAAGAGAGTGAGATGGGGTGGGGGAGGGAACATGAAAATGAATATATTGAAGCACTCTGGCCTGGATTAGGAGAATAGGTTAAACTGAGGCATGTTTTTTTTTTCCTCTTTACATGGTGATGCATTATGCAAAGCACTGTGGTAGGAACTGGGCATTCAGAGTTGAAAGGTAACTCAAGTTCACAACACAGTCAGCCAATGATGATTCCAACACAAGGAATACTTGCCACAGTAATAGAAGGATGTTCAAAGTACCTGTAACTAAAATATGAAACTTGAACTCTGCTCTGTAGTGTGAATATTAGGCAGCCAAGTGGAGAAGGCCACTGCAGATAAAGGAAGTAACATGAGACATATTCTTTAGAAGTCCTCGAGTTTTGAATGCCTTATGTAGCTGCTAGCAATGGTGATACAGATTTATATTGGAAGAAAGTTTTGTGCATGATTAACTAGGGGTTCTTGGGTCCCTGAGACAGTAGTTAAAGGGCTGATCTTCCTATTTAGAAATGATGCCAGTGCACAGATCTGGGTCAGAATGATAGAAGAGGAATTTAGCTACCCCCTAGAATCCAAGCCACATTATCTGAATGTGTATGCATGCCTCCAGCAGGGTGCCAGTGCAGCACAAAGAAAATGCCATAGATGTGATCTCTGTCCCAAAGGAGGGTGAAATTTGAAATAGCCACTTAGGTAGGAGGTGGAAGAATGGAACTAAGGCAGCAAAATTTGCAAATTTCACTGAGCTCATTGATGTCTCTGGATATTTACCTCATTTGCAAGTCCCAGGTAAGTACATTGTAAAGAATGGAAACCACATAAAAGATATAATTTGAGGGGCACCTGGGTGGCTCAGTGGGTTGAGCTGCTGCCTTCGGCTCAGGTCATGATCTCAGGGTCCTGGGATCGAGCCCGCACGGGCTCTCTGCTCAGCGGGGAGCCTGCTTCCCTCTCACTCTCTCTGCCTGCCTCTCTGCCTACTTGTGATCTCTATCTCTCTGTCAAATAAATAAATAAATTCTAAAAAAAAACCACACACACACACAGGGGAGCTGTGATTTGAAATTTTAAAATGTTTAAATCAAAGGGAACATAAAAATAGTATTAGGGAAATATAGCTTGTTATAGCCCACAGACTATAGGTGCCTATGTTTTAGAAAATAAATGTTCCATATAAAAATACAAATTTACTAATTTTACTAGGGTTATTAGATACATTACAGGAGGGTTTATTTAAGGAATATTTATTAAAATATGTAAATGCATCTGTTGGTTTTAATAGATTATGAACTCTGGTGAGATGGATAGCATGGAAACGAAGGTCCCATATTTAAAGCTAATGTCAATTGAAAAACGAAGCTGGGCCACCCTTACAGTTATAATGTATAAATGGGGGAAAATATTCAAATTACAATTAGAAAAGTATCTGCTTATGAGGGAGCACTAGTATTTTGATGGCCATTCAAAAGGATCCTGGTGTAATAGCAAAAAGACATAATGTGCTAGCATAATCATCCTACGCAATTCCTTCAAAAACATGGCATAAGTAAAAGTTTATGAATAGAGGGGAGGAAATAAGGAAGGAAAGGTTGGCAGGGGGAAAGAGGGAGACAGAAGGAAGGAAGGAAGATGGAAGGAAAGGAGAAAGAGAGATACATCTTAAAAAATAATTTGGTTTATTAAATTAAAGAGTATGTGGTGAAGGTTGAGATGTTGGTAGAGAAGATGTGGCACTATTTCGCTACCATGCAGACTTGGAAAAGGAATTATTCTCACTGAAGTCCAGGGAAGTTTCTTGCCCTTGGCAACTCGTTTATTAATTCTTACATGTATTCCTTTATTCATTCAGTGGACAGGTATTTGCTGGACAATTATGATGTAGAGGCATATAATAATTGGTAAAAGAAAGGAGAATATTTAAGGCAAATGAAACATCAGATTGCAAAGTTGGAGAAATACTTGCATTTGTGAATCAGGAATTAGTAAATCTGGGTTGTGTAGAGAGAGAGAGACCTAAGCTTTGGCCATATTCTTGAAGTCTTCCAGTTGTACTTGTGCATCCTAAAAGACTCATTAGAGAACAGTGCTTCTGAATGCTAAACTGGAAAATGGGGACAATAAGGTTATTCCTTTGGCTTTGACATCAAGTTAGTTGAATGACCTTGGTCCAACCCTTAAGCTTTCTGTGCCTCAGTGCCTTGTCTAAAAAAGAAGATAATCCTGTAATGCTGTTTGCCCTGGCCTCACATGGATGAATTTGGGATTAATTAGATTAAAGAAATGATCGGTGAAGCACATTAATGTTCCTCAGAGGTGGGTACTAAGTGAGCAGGGTGAATAACATTTCAGATGTCAACTATAGAGCTATAATTGGGGTTCATTTTAAATGGGTAACTTTGTGAAAACCAGGGCAAATGGAATTTTTACAACAATAAATTGTATATTTTAAAACAGTTTTACAACTATCAGAACAATTAAGATAGTGTAGAGAGGTCACATATATCTCATACTCAATTTCCATTATTGTTAACATCTTAGTATGGCATATTTGTAAGGTATATTGATGAATCAATGCATTATTATTAAGTAAATTCTGTATATTATCAGATTTCCTTAGATTTTACTTAATGCCCTTTTTCTGTTCCAAGATATTATATCCAGGATATTGTATTTTTTTGTGTTTCTATTTAGGCCCCTCTTATTATATTGGCTTCTGAAACCTTCCTTATTTTTGATGACCATGACATTTTTTAAATTGTGGCAAAATATGCATAACATAAAACTTACCATCTTAACCATTTTTAAGTGTAACCATCACTACTACCCATCTCCAGAACTCTTCATCTTACAAAACCGAAACTCCATATTCATTGAACACTAACGCCATCTTCTCACCTCTTTCAGCCTTAGTAACTACCATTCTACTTTCTGTCTCTATGAGTTTGACTACTCTGGATATCTCATATAAGTGGAATCATACAGTATTTATCCTTTTGTGACTGGCTTATTTCATTTAACATAATGTCTTCAATGTTTATCTCTGTTGTAGAATGTGTCAGAATTTCTTCCCTTCTTAAAGTGGGATAGTATACATATATATGTGTGTGTATGTAATATATATGTAACATACACATATATGTATATACATACATATGTAATATATATGTAATGTATAAATATATACTTATTTTTATAAATATATAAATATATATTTACTTATTGCATATAATATATTTATATATTACATATGAATGAACAAGCAATATATATATTGCTTGTTCATTCATCTGTCAATGGACACTTGAGTTGGTTTTACCTTTAGCTGTTGTAAATAATGCTTGTGTGCACATAAGTTTACAAATATCTCTTTGACCCCTGCTTTGAATTCTTTTGGGTATATACCAAGAAGTGAAATTGTTGAGTCATATGATAATTCTATTTTAATTCTTATTTAAGAATACCATAGTGGCTGCATTATTTTGTATACCTGGCACAAGGGTTCCCTTTTCTCCGTATCCTTGCCAACAATTATTATTTTCCAGGTTATATATCTATAGTAGCCTTCCTAATGGGTGTGAGGTAATATTTGATTTGTATTTTTCTAATTATTAGTGATGTTAAGTATATTTTCATATGCTTTTTGGCCATTTGTACATCTTCTTTAGAGAAATGTCTATTCAAATCCTTTGCCATTTTATAATCAGGTTGCTTCTTTGTTGTTATTGTTGACTTGTAGGAGTTCTTTATTTAATCTGAAACTAACCTCTTATTAACAATATTATTTATAAATATTTTCTCCCATTCCATGGGGTGTTGAGAATGCAAATTTTAAAGAGATTTACAAATTGTTTTGATGTAAGTGCTCAACTAACCTGACATAAAAAAACCTGACAGTTTTTTTAACAGATTTTTAAGCTTTTCACCTTATTCTTAATACTGCCTACCCCATACTTAATTTAAGATGACTCAGAGATGTGTGATTCAGAAAAGAATTGCTATGCAATGGAAAGAAAGAAAGAAAATAAAGAATAAGTGAATCAATGTAGTCATAAAAAGTATCTCTAAGATATTTCTTGGATTTTTAATTTGTCCTTTGGAAAACATTATGCTTATACTAGCACATTAAAATTAATTTTGTTTCCTGAACAGGTAGCCTGTTGCTACCTTTCCTAAAATGTTTCCCCTCTCCATAAATAGGAAGGACCAGATCCCTTCAGACCAAGTTTCGAATTGCTGGAATTTCTTCTTAGGAAAGAGGAATTTGTCCCTGTGAAGCAGGGACAGGTAGCCCAGGGAACAGATGGATGTCACTGACCATTTCTAGAGATGATCATTATAACGTTTCACCATTCTATCCCACCCTACCTCCATTTTTATTCTATACCTTTTCTCAAAATACTTACTCTTCTAGTTTCCATTGATCATTATCCTCCCTTTTTAAAGAATAAAGCCACCCAACTGACCTACCTAAAGTATTAGTTGGCAGAACTGGTCTTGGACCTATAGCTTATAATTTCAACTTGTTATTAGGCTTCCTTCCAAAGTAGTAGATAGAAATGTGTTTGGACAGGATTTGAAGATCAGGAAGAGAATTATTGACGAGTTTTCAGCTTTTCTCCTAGGAACCATTTGTTGGTCTGAGCACATGTGTTTAGGTATACAGAGAGAAATATGTCCACACTGAGCAGGCTGTTTACATCATCTTCAGGGCACTATCAGATATAATTGCGACTGGCAGGGCTAAGATACAAGAAGAAAAGGAGGAAATTGTTAAAACAGAAGTATGTAAGATGGAAAGTGGTAGAGTTACACTGGTGGTGAAATTGGGGATTTGCATAGTGTCCAGAGCACCCTGCTTGCTCGGAATGGTTAGGAAGAGCAGAATGTCTATAATAATGAAACCAAACACAGTACTTGGTACTGTACATGTAATATCTCATTTAATTCTCTCCACGACCCAATAACATAGGTACTATTATTATCTCCCTCATTTTACAAAGGAAGGGATGAGGCCTAGGGAGGTTAAGTGAATTGTCCCGGATTATAAAGGAAAACTTAAGGATCAGACCAGGTTTTTCTAACTCCATAACTCTTATTGCTAACCCAACTTTGGTGTTTTTCTTTCTTTTTTTGCTTATTAGTTGGTGGAGGGTAAAAAAATAAATAAATAAAGGTCATAATGTGAAGACAAAAAAATATGTATTTTCCAACATGGGAGAGAAAAGGTGTTGGCAGGAGTATGGTATCAGAAAGAAAACTAGAAAAAAAAAAAAGAAAGAAAACTAGAGTTGGTAAAGAGGGAGAAGAGTTAGATGACAGTTAAAGGCACATATAAAAGAAAATATTTGGTACCTGATGTCTTAGTGACTCCAGTGTCTTCTTATATATCAACAAAGACTAAATGAAAATATAAAATATGATTTTTAATTTCAGAATAGTAGTAAAAGTGTTCTCTCTTTAATGAGTATAGGTTAAATAGATGTAAAGAGTAGTCCAGAGGTCAGGAAACAAGGTCAAGTAGGATCTTATAGATAGATACCAAAAAAAAAATGAACATAAAAGAAATCTCAAGGAAAAAAATATATGCTCATGCTTTTCTAGAGCATTTTAGGATTGCTTACCTTAGATACCTAAACCATTTTCTATTTATCCTGTTTATTCTGTTTATCCTGCTGTTTGGGCAATTGCCAGTGATAACCTCTATAATTCTGACAAGTCACTGCCACATTGATAAATCCAGGGTTAATGCTGGTGCCTATGTAATCACAGGGGACAGATCAAGTTAGAGTTTGTCATTAATATCACTATGTGACAAAAACAAGGTTCCATATGCAGAAACTGAGTAAACCACTTGCTAGAATAACTGGGGGGAGGATGCCTTTTTTAGGTATGCTATTGGTGTAATACATTTAGGTTTTGTGGGCTGCTATGTTTCAACAAGTCTCACTGGGCAGTGGTTTTATATCTTGGTTACAGTATTTCTCTTAAAACGATTTAATTTCTAAGACTTGATCTTGATAGTCTTCCCCGCTTCTGTTCCTCCAGGGTACCCTCAAGGACTGGAAAGTGGCAAAAAGGAAAAAAAAATTATGCAACCATTCCAGTTCTAGCTGAACAAAGTGTTCCTAATTTTTCCTATGTGCCATGAATTCTGCATTCTGACAAGGGTTTGACCTTTGGAGAAACAGACTTCTCTTGGGTTGCTCCTGTGATACATTTTTTAAATGTCCCAGGTGTTTAAGAAACTATTTATCTGTATTAATGATTTGCTATCTGAACAGGTCTGTTCTTCACTGATTTATTCTCACCTGCATATGCTATGGAATCCTCTTTGATAGGAACAGAATTACCCGTGCATTTGGAGATACTTTTCCTAGAAGACTCCTATAGACTAGGACTTCCAAGTAATTTACAATGTGCCACAATGAAATGTAATCCCTTGAGATTACCCAATAACATTATAAAAAATGGTAAATCTTAAAGCAAAGCTTCCTCTACTTTTCTCTACTCAAAGATTTTTTTTCCATTTTATTTTATTTATTTTCAGTGTTCCAGCATTCATTTTTTATGCACCACACCCAGTGCTCCATGCAATATGTGCCTTCCATAACACCTACCACCAGGCTCACCCAACCCCTAACCCTCCTCCCCTCCAAAACCCTCAGTTTGTTTCTCAGAGTCCACAGTCTCTCATGGTTTTTCTCTCCTTCCAATTTCCCCCAGATCACTTCTCTCCATCTCCAAATGTCCTCTACATTACCATAGACTCTCATTTGTTAAATTGACAGAATTTTTTCATTTTTCCATCTCATTGAGCCACCCTTTATACAGCCATAAGTGACACTTATTAAGCAATTATCATGTGATAGGCATTGTGTTACATGCTTTGCATATATTATCTTTACAAAAACTCCAGTACATTATTAGTTCCATTTTACAGATGAGAGGATTGAGGCTCAGAGTGTTTGAGATTCCCAAAGGCTGGCACCTACTAATATTAAAGCTAAGATTCAAAATCAGTCTGTCTGACTTTAGGGCAGGCATTTTTAAACAATTCACTGATATTACTTAGGATATAGGCTAAAGAGACCCTAAAATACGGTGTTTAAAAAATGTAGAAGTTTCTTTCTCATTCAGTTTTCTCTGGATGGGGCAGCTCTGCTCTGTGGGATGCCTTAGGGACACAGGTTCCTTTCATCTTATGACTCCATAGTGATATAGGAATGCCTCTTATCTGCATAGTCAAAGACATCTTCATTCCAGCCCATAGAAAGGAGGAAAGGGAGGATGTATAGGTCAAGTATTTTCATTTCTAAGAATGTGAAACAGAAGATGTACATATCACTTTGTTTATATCTTTTGGCTACTCACATAGCCACATTTTGTTGTAAGGGAGCTGTGAAATGTAGTCTATAATTGGTCAGACATGTGTCTTGCTAGAAACTGGGGAGGGGTTTTATTATTAAAATGAGTAAGGAAAGAAAAAATTTCGAGGGGTGACCAGCAGTCTGTCATACCCCTATAATACCTGATGCTATTCATCATCACCCCCTTCTAGTATAAATCAAGACAGCATCAATAGATTATCTTCTGTAGGGTAGACCAGTATGAAGTTAGACACCCTTGATATAATAGGTATAAAGATTCAGAGATGGGGAGTTTTATATAGCAACTTAAATTGACTTACATATTCATGCTAATATTCACTGATTTTTATAGCCCTTCTTGAAAAGTTTAGTTTAGGAGACATTGATTGTTTTAGCATTTATGTAGTAGTCAAACTTTTGCTGTCTTTAGTCATTTTTTCAGTTGTTTCTCTATTATAACTATTGACAACCTGAACCATCAAGTTAATCTCTTTCTTTAGACTTTTATTTTTGTAAATATGCATTAGCTTCATTTTTTCTGAGCATTTTACTCAATTTGAAAGAACATGGCCCCTAGAATATTGATAATGCTTTTGATATGATCATTCTTGGATTTATTTATTTCTATCTCAGTGTATGTTAAGTGTACAGACTGGCAATTGCTAAGGTAAAGGTTCAGGAATAGGCTCCATGGTTTATAGCAGACCTATTTGAGTCTTAATGAAGTTTTAGAATATAGATGAGGTTCAGTGGGATGAGGTCCAGAGCCTATGACCAAGAAAGAATTCTTGAGACATCTTTGTTGCAAAATGGTGGTTTATTAAAGCACAGGGACAGGACCCCTGGGCGGGAAGAGCTGCTGCCCCAGGGTTGTGAGGAATGGCAGGTTATGTATCATGGGTTTGGGGGAAGTAAGGAAAAGGGAGGTTTCAATAGAACTTTCATATGCTAAAGAGGACCTACAAGACACCGATACCAGAGGTCTTGCCATTGTCAAGGTCGTTTTTCCCCCTCTGGCAAGGTATTAACATTAAGATAGCTGGGAGAATCAACAGATGAATGGATAAAGAAGATATGGTATATATATACAATGGAATACTATGCAGCCATCAAAAGAAATGAAATCTCGTCATTTGTGACAATGTAGATGGAACTAGAGGGTATTATGCTTAGCAAAATAAGTCAATCAGAGAAAGACAACTATCATATGATCTCCCTGATATGAGGAAGGGGAGATGCAGCGTGGGAGGTTTGGGGGGTTGGAAAAGAATAAATGAAACAAGATGGGATCAGGAGGGAGACAAACCGTAAGAGACTCTTAATCTCACAAAACAAACTGAGGGTTGCTGGGCGGAGGGATATAGGGAGAGGGTGGTGGGGTTATGGACATTGGGGAGGGTATGTGCTATGGTGAGTGCTGTGAAGTGTGTAAACCTGGCAATTCACAGACCTGTACCCCTGGGACTAATAATACATTATATGTTTATAAAAAACTAAAAAAAAATTAAAAAAGGATAGCTGGGAGATTCCTGAAGAATGTCACATATGTCCCACCCAGGAGTGGGGGAGGGGAGGTTATAGGGTGTCAGCTTTTGCTTTGTCCTCAGCCAGCCTTCTGTTCCCTCATCAGTAAGTATGACTGACATGGAAAGATGTTCTTTCATAGCAGCCACTGAGGCTGTGGTTTCACAGATGACAATTCTTCACCTCACAGAAGAGGATGTGAAAATGAGGTTTCTTGGAGTAGTAGTAGCTCTTCTGGGCTTCCTTCAGGAAAATTTCATTCTAAAATTTGGGAAGGAAATACTTGGTACACATGCAAATACTTCTTCAAGAGAATTTTGTAAAGCCATCCAAGAAACTGGATTGTGTAAGAAAACTGACAAAATTAGCATTGAAATAGTAGAAAATGTTTCTTTGTTGGAGTTCTCATTTGAATGTTAATGTGAGTGGTGGGCAGGTAAATGAATGATATAATCTGATAGGAGAAATGTGGAGTTGACAGGCTTGATGGGTAACCCTCTCATTTTCCAGAACTTTCCAGAACTTTCTATACCTTATTCAAAGTCCATGAGAAATGTTTTCTTTGAAAACAGATTACGTGAAAATCTGTTTCTCTGGAAACAGACTGCTGAAAATGATTGTCATTAGATGGAAAAGCCGATCCAGTTTATCTGTATAAACCAAAGTTGGCTGATTCTTTTCTAAGACCAATCGGACCAGAAGGCATTCTGCTTACATACTTCCCTATCACAAGACCAATATCAAGATACATTGTTATTTATCACAATACAGCTTAAATGTTAAGGCTGCCTGCTTAATTGGCAATGATCCCTATTGAATTTTTAACTTATGCTGAAAAGGTGGGTGCTGGTGGCTGTTTTTATGAGGTGTTGGGTGTTTTATTTTGGTTTAAATCTGTTTTTATTGTCAGAAGATGCATTATATCTACTGGAATTTCTACTGCTCAGTGTATAGGTTATCTCCACTATGACAGCTCTGTAACTTCAATGTCAGATACACTGCTCCCAAGTCATACTAGATTTACACATTCTATTATACTTCTATTGAACAGCTCTTAATCTGCTCAGAAGAAAACATGCTACAACCAGCAAATTTTATCCCCTTTCATTTAATAAGAACATTTCTTGGCAAGAGTGGACAATTGCATTGAGAAACATTCCAACTAGATCTGGCCAGTTTTGAAAAGATTTGGAAAGGTTAACCCTATAAAAACCAAACGTTGGTTGATACTTTAATATTACCATAATATCCAAATTCTAACCTTATTTTATTTACTGATTTGTCCCCTCCCCCAAATGCCAATAATTCCTAGGAATCTGGCCTAACGTAATCTCCATTTTAGTTACTAGAAGGTGGATTTTGTCTACAATAGAATTCCATGCTGAAAGAGATACAAATGCACTTCTTAGGATAACTTTACTGTGAAATCTTATATTGGTTATATTTCAAAGAGTGAGTTTTCAGTTGTGGTACTCGAGGATTCATACAGCAGTGGGCTGTGTTATGATGGGGTTGTTTTCAGAATTTATTGAATGTTTTTATCTGAAGGAGACATATTTGAAATTAAGAGGAAAGAGGACAGTGTTTTCTTCTATAGCTTGCATTTTGAGTTATGTAATGTCTGATATTAAAGCCAGTTCATTGTTCTCATTGTTTTTTTTTTCTTCTAAGGCAGTATTAATGTAAAATAACAAGATTTGGGGTCAGAGACTATTGTTACTCTCCTCGTTTGTACAAAGGGGATAATAATAATGATTGACTTGCAAACTTGTGGTAATGATGAAGTTGATGAAGGAACAGAGGGCTGGCTGAGGACAAAGCAAAAAGGCTGACACCTTGCAACCTCCCCCCCACCCCCACTCCTGAGTGGGACATATGTGACATTCTTTAGGAATCTCCTACCCATCTTAGTGTTGATGCCTTGCTAGAGGGCAAAAGGACCTTGGCAGTGGCAAAGCCTCTGGTATCCGGTATCTTGTAGGTCCTCTTTGGCATATGAAACCTCCACTGAAACTTCCCTTTTCCTTACCTTCCCCCAACTCCACAGTACATAACCGGCCACCCCTCACAACCTCGGGGCAGCAGCTCTTCCTGCCCACAGGTCCTGTCCCTATGCTTTAATAAACCACCGTTTTGCACCAAAGATGTCTCAAGAATTCTTTCTTGGTCATCAGCTCCAGACCTCACCCCACCAAACCTCACCTATATTCTAGAACTTCATCGAAGTGAATATAAATATTGTTAAACATTTTAAATATATGGACGACAATAGCAAAAAGCCTCTAAAGAGAAAGTAGACTCTAGCTAGCTTTGGATTATCCATAAATCTCTCTATTTTCTGATTTTTTTGTCCTCTCCTCTCTCTTGTTCCTGTTCTTGATCTCCTTCTCTCTCTCTTTCTTTGTCTCTCTCCCCTGTCCTCTGAATACTGTTCTTTCCCTTTTAGGGCATTTAGTTTACTAGTAAACTAGAAAACTAGAAATACTAGTTTATCTAGTATTTCTTTTTATGTCTTCTTTGACATCTTTATATAGTGGACATCTCCAATAAATTAGAATTGTACTCAGAAATATCTTATCCCTGAAGACCCCAGAAGGGCTAAGCAGTACTTAGAGCAGAGACAGAAGAAAAATGTGTGAGAAAGAGGAAAATGATCAAAAGTAAAAAATCAACATTAATGTTGACAACATGACCTGTTTCTTGAGTATCTCTTTTATTGTCTAGCACCATTAGTGGAGAGGTACTGGGAACTTCAGTGATTGTCTCATTTTCCTGATGTGGTAAATATCTTAGACTTGAAAAAAATTAGATAATAGCTACTGAGTAATATAAAAACAAATCCCAAGACAGACTAGTTACATTATAACTATAACTGCCAGGTATGATATTCCTGCACTAATTTACCCATTTGGTGTTTTCCCTGGGGTGGAAAGTTGGCTGTGTTATTTCAATTACTGTAAAATAGTTGGCTTTGAATGTGAGGGCCATCTTTCTCCCTTCTTATTCAGATTCTTCTTCCTTCTGCCCTCAAGGTCTGACCTTGCATCTGCCTTTAGTTTCATAGTCCTTACTCCTTTTTCTTCTTGGAGCCAACCCCCACTGTTAGCATTTTGAATGCCACTGACTTCATAAGATACTCATTCTTATAGCTCAGCAGTTCTACCTTGTTGCAGCTACTGTAGCACTTAACCTCTTATCTCTTTCAAAAGGAAAGATGAACCTAAGCAGCAACCCTGGCAAAGCAAACTACTCAGAAACTGGCTTGATGTTATCTCTGAGATATTTGCTTAGTTCGCAGAAGCAAATGTCATGCATGCCTCCATGATGCTTAGTATGATTTGTCACTTGGGATTCTCAAGCATTTTATATGAGGCCCTGACTGGCTCAGCTCCTCATCAGAATGCACTACAATTTGTCCACTTCAAATCCACCAGGGAGCAGAGGGCATTTACTTTGACATCTGCTCTTTGGAAGCAGCCCATTAATACTGCACTTCATGTGTCAGGGTCTCAATGAAATACTTTTCTCTTAGTCATTTTATCCACAATAAGATGGCCTGGTTCAAGGTCAGTGCCAACCCTAAGCTGTTTTTCTTTTTTTCTTTTCCCTTTTGATAGTCACTATATGTCCTTGTCTATTTATAATCCGCTGAGCCTCCCTGCTCAAGTACCAGTAACTGTGGTGCAAAGTGTGGGGTGGGGCGAAATCTATTGGTCTCCTAGGACTTTGTCCACTCACAGAGGTACCTCACTAAACTCCCCACTGATCTCCTGCACTTTGATACTTCTTTTATCAATATGTTTTCCAAAACATATTAATGAAAATGGCTCCTAATATAGATACTGTTGTGTAGTTAAAACCTATCATATGCCAGATGCTAAACTAGATATTGTGCATACATTATATTATCTCACCTAATCCCTATGGAACCACTTTAGGGAAGGTGCAAACTTAGGTTCTGAGAAATTACGCAGCTTGCCCAGGGTCACATGGGTAGGCAATGTGGAATCTAGTGCTAATAACAGCTTAAAGTTTTAACCCTTCCTGAACTACCACTATTTGAAAAATATTCAATTATTTGTTCATTATTTTCAGGCAAATGACGTTTATTGAACATTATTTTGAAACTGCCACTATGCTAGGGACTTGAGATATAGCTCAAAACATTGTGCCTACTTTGTACATATCAAATATGCTAGGGGAGAGAGACAAACAAATAAATGTCATAAAAATAAGTGTTAGAGGCATACAGATGGTGCTATGGAAACCCAGAGGTGGGGTACCTAACCCAGTGTAGGGTATGTTATTTAACCTGTTGTCTCACAGAGTAAGAATATTCTCTCTCTCTCTCTCTCTCTCTCTCTCTCACACACACACACACACACACACACACACACACACGCCCTGAATCCCTAGATTAGATAGGTCTTCTTTTCCCCTTTGCATTTCCTCTGGATACCTCTGTCATAGCACTTATTCATTTTATCCATTCACTTAACAACAGTTTATTTAACAACAACACTTAACAACCTCTCTGTGTGCCAGGCACTATTTTAGGCACTGGGAACAAAGCAATTAATAAAACAAGGCTTGCCTGCTTGGATTTTACTTTATAGTGTGGAGACAAACAAGAAACCAATATATAAGTGGATACAGAGTAAAATGGAAGGTGGTGAAAGTGATATAAAGGAAAATAAAACAGAATGAGGAGGTAGAGAATGATAGATAATGTTATTTTATAGGGAAGACTTCTGTGGGAGTGTGACACTTATGCAGTACTGCAATTATTTGTTTATAATTCTGGCTCCTCCTGGATATTCTGCACTTCTGGAGGTAATGGACCGTGTCTTAGTTTTCTTTGTATTCCCAGACAAAGAAACCCAGAAAGTTGGGAGGTATTGGTTAAAGCATGGTTGAAGTAATGAATCAGCGAATCAGGAGATATCAAGAGTTGAAGGTCAGGTGATGGGTAGGTTAAAGGAGTGAGAGAGCTTGAGTGCTAGGAGATTCTGGTCTGAGAATAGGAGACTTTCATTTAAGATTTAAGAGCTTGGATAATTTCAAATGATTTAATGGAGGCTTTTTGGCTAGTAGTGGAGTAGAGGTGAAGGCCACTGAGTTGAATAGCTCATACTGTGAGGCTAGGCAGTTCTCAAACTTGGTTACATACTCTAATCACTTAGAGAGCTCTTAAAAATGAGTCATGGGGACTTACTGTGGAAAATTTTGATGCGGAAGTTCTGAATAGGCTTCAGGAAAGTTGTTTTTTTAATAAGCTCCACAGGAGATTCAGATGCAAAAAACCACGAGACTAGAAAGTAAGAATTTGATTCATGTGGGTTTTGAAGTCATACAAGTTTATGCTAGGATTGAGTTGAGAGGAGGCCCATGAACCAGGAATAATAGTTTTTAATTAATCTTTTTAAAATTAACATATAATGTATTATTTGTTTCAGGGGTACAGGTCTGTGATTCATCAGTCTTACACAATTCACAGCACTCACAATAGCACATACCCTCCCCAATGCCCATATCCATCCCCATCCCTCCCAACCCCCTCCCCTCCAGCAACCCTCCCTTTGATTCCTGAGATTAAGAGTCTCTTATGATTTGTCTCCTTCTCTGGTTTCATCTTGTTTCATTTTTCCCTCCCTTCCCCTGTGATCCTCTGTTGTGTTTCTCAAATTCCTCATACCTGTGAGATCATATGATAATTGTCCTTTTCTGATTAACTTATTTTGCTTAGCCTAATACCCTCTAGTTCCATCCATGTTGTTGCAAATAGCAAGATTTCACATTTTTTATGGCTACATAATATTCCATTGTGTGTGTATGTGTATGCATATATATACATACATGTGTATATATATGCATATATATACATACATATACATATATGTGTATATACATATATACATATGTATATATACATATATACATATATACATATACATATATACATATATGTATATACACATATATGTATATGTATGTATATATACCACTTCTTTATCTATTCATCTGTTGATGGACATCTAGGCTCTTTCTAGTTTCTAGTTTCTAGTTCCTATAGTTTGGCTCTTTGTGGACATTGCTGCTATAAACATTGGGGTGCATGTGCTCCTTTGGATCACTACATTTGTATCTTTAGGGCAAATACCCAGTAGTTTAATTGCTGGGTCACAGAGTAGCTCTATTTTCAACTTTTTGAGTAACCTCCATACTGTTTTCCAGAGTGGCTGTACCAGCTTGCATTCCCACCAACAGTGTAGGAGGGTTCCCCTTTCTCTGCATCCTTTCCAACACCTGTGGTTTCCTGACTGGTTAATTTTAGCCATTCTGACTAGTGTGAGATGCTATCTCACTGTGGTTTTGATTTGTATTTCCCTAGTGCTTTGTGATGTTGAGCACTTTTTCATGTGTCTTTTGGCCATTTGGATATTTCCTTTGCAGAAATGTCTATTCATGTCTTCTGCCCATTTCTTGATTGGGTTCTTTGTTCTTTAGGTGTTGATAAGTTCTTTATAGATTTTGGACACTAGCCCTTTATCTGATACATCATTTGTAAATATATTCTCCCATTTTGTAGGTTGTCTTTTGATTTTGTTAACTGTTTCCTTTGTTGTACAAATGCTTTTTATCTTGATGAAGTCCCAATAGTTAATTTTGCTCTTGCTTCCCTTGTCTTTGGCGATGTTTCTAGGAAGAAGTTGCTGTGGCTGAGGTCAAAGAGCTTGCTGCCTGTGTTCTCCTCAAGGATTTTGGTGGATTCTTTTATATTTAGATCTTTCATCTGTTTTGAGTGTATTTTTGTGTGTGGTGTAAGGAAGTGGTCCAGTTTCATTCTTCTGCATGTGGCTGTCCAATTTTCCCAACACTGTTTGTTGAAAAGACTTTTTTTTTTCTATTGGACATTGTTTCCTGCTTTGTCAAGGATTAGTCGACCATAGAGTTAAGGGTCCATTTCTGGGCTCTCTATTCTGTTCCATTGATCAATGTGTCCATTTTTGTGCTGGCACCATACCGTCTTGATGATTACAGCTTTGTAATAGAGTTTGAAGTCCGGAAATGTGATGCTACCAGCTTTGGCTTTCTTTTTCAACACACCTCTGGCTATTCGGGTTTTTTTCTGGTTCCATATAAATTTTAGGATTATTTGTTTCTTTCCTTGAAAAAAATTGATGGTATTTTGATAGGGATTGCATTAAATGTGTAGATTGCTAAATAGGTAACACAGACATTTTCACAATATTTGTTCTTCCAATCCATGACCATGGAATGCTTTCCCATTTCTTTGTGTCTCCCTCAATTTCTTTCATGAGTATTCCATAGTTTTCTGAGTACAGATGCTTTGCCTCTTTGGTTAGGTTTGTTCCTAGATATCTTATGGTTTTGGGTGCAATTATAAATGGGATCAGCTCCTTAATTTCTCCCTCTTCTGTCTTGTTATTGATGTATAGTAATGCAACTGATTTCTGTGCACTGATTTTATATCCTGACACTTTACCGAATTCCTGTATGAGTTGTAGCAGTTTTGGAATGGAGTCTTTTGGGTTTTCCACATGAAGTAACATAACATCTGCAAAGAGTGAGAGTTTGACTTCTTTGTCGATTCAGATGCCTTTTATTTCTTTTTGTTGTCTGATTGCTGAGGCTAGGATTACTAGTACTATGTTAAATAGCAGTGGTGATCATGGACAGCCCTGCTGTGTTCCTGACCTTAGGGGGAAAACTCTTAGTTTTTTCCTATTGAGAATGATATTCACTGTAGGTTTTTCATAGATGGCTTTGATGATATTGAGGTATGTACCCTCTGTCCCTACACTGTGAAGAGTTTTGATCAAGAAAGGATGCTGTGTTTTTTCAAATGCTTTTTATACATCTATTGAGAGTATCATATGGTTCCTATTCTTTCTTTTATTAATATGTCACATTGAATGATTTGTAGATACTAAACCAAACTTGCAGTTCAGGAGTAAATCCCACTTGGTCATGGTGAATAATCCTTTTAATGTACTTTTGGATCCTACAGCCTAGTATGTTGTGAGAATTTTTGCATACATGTTCATCAGGGATATTCGTCTGTAATTCTCCTTTTTGATGGCATCTTTGGTTTTGGGATCAAGGTAATGTTGGCCTCATAAAATGAGTTTGGAAGTTTTCCTTCCATTTCTATTTTTTGGAATATTTCTGGGAGAATAGGTATTAATTCTTCTTTAAATGTTTGGTAGAATTCCCCTGGGAAGCCATCAGGTCCTGGGCTCTTGTTTCTTGGGAAATTTTTGATTACTGCTTCAATTTCATCACTGGTTATGGTCTGTTCATGTTTTCTATTTCTTCCTAGTTCATTTTTGGTAGTATATATGTCTCTAGGAATGTACCCATTTCTTTTAGATTGTCTAATTTGCTGGCATATAGTTATCCATAATATGTTCTTATAATTTTTTTATTTCTTTGGTTTTTAATAAATCTTAAAAGTGATCAGAAATCAATAGATAGTTGTGACAAGAAGGGGGTGAGTGTGGTGAAATTAGATTGAATGAGCTTGGAAAAGAAGGGGTTTTACACAAGGATGAGAGATGTATCAGAGTCTTCTACCAACGAGGGTCTATGTAGAATTTTAGACATCAGTGCACAGTTGGGTGTGCTCCTGCATGAAAGGAAAGCCTGGGTATCATAGCTTGCTTGATATATTTGAAATCATTGAAGTTAGAAATAGTCTGTTTCACTTACATGTACAAACAGCATTGTGCTTAGAAGACAAAGACCCTAGCTCCATTTCTGCATTTCAGAGAGAACTTGTCCAGTTGCTTGGACAAACCTCTGTAATATAGGCCTGCCTTTGGGGAAAAAGTGGATAAAGCCTAAAGCATTTCTGAGAGTTTTTAGACCTAATAGTATACATAGCTACAAGTAAGAGCAATTTATTAGGCACAGTTATATGCAACGTGTTTCTGTCCTACCTGGTAAGAAAGAAAAGTTACTTTTTCCTAAAAGCACATAGTGGGGAAGAATAGCAGTTATATATGCTTTCTGAAATATTTGAGGTTTTGTGGTATATTGACTCATTATGGCTTTGAGGTAAAAATTACCAGAACTTTCACAAAGTTTGAGATTTTTCCCTAGGCAGGTGAGATCCCCTCCAAAAACAAAACAAAACCAAAAACAAACAACAATAACAACAACAAAAACCGTTATAGGTTCTACTTCAATAATGGAAGAGACATGTATATGGGTCAGTTATTAATATCATCATCATCACTATCATTTTCATCATTATCATTATTTACAGTCTTAGAAAGGCCATGGAGTTTTAATATTAGACAGGCCTGCATTTGATTTCTGGCCCTTGATAATTATTGTTGTGGCCAAAGTAGGTTACTCATTTGGATTCCAATCCCCTCCTCTGTAAAAGAAGGATAATAACAGTTTCTTTACACCACTTATGGGGGTTAAATGAGACAATGTATTCAAATGTATGTGGCACATAGTAGGTGGATCAATAAAGGTTGATTCCCTACCCAGCTCTTCTTAGATGCCTTCTTAATTTTGTTGTAGTCAGAGAAAATTCTTTTTTTTTAATTTTTTATTTATTTTCAGTGTAACAGTATTCATTGTTTTTGCACCACACCCAGTGCTCCGTGCAATCCGTGCCCTCCCTAATACCCACCACCTGGTTCCCCCAACCTCCTACCCCCCGCCCCTTCAAAACCCTCAGGTTGTTTTTCATTTTTTATTGAGTATGACTCTAATTAATGTGTTTATTAATTGCTATTCTCTGTCAATGGGACAATTTTAGTCTTTATTTCTTTTAAAGATTTTATTTATTTATTTGATACAGAGAGAGAGATCAGAAGTAGGTAGAGAGGCAGGCAGAGATAGGGGGAAGCAGGCTTCCCACTGACCAGAGAGCCCCATGCAGGGGTCGATCCCAGGACCCTGAGACCATGACCTGAGCTGAAGACAGAGGCTTAATCCTCTGAGCCACCCACATGCCCCAATTTTAGTCTTCAGATTATATAGGCATTTGTTACTTGCCTGCAGTAGAAAGAATTTGAAAGGGGAACACCAGTTGATAGCTAGACTATTGATTTCTGGAATAAAACATGAGAAAAAAAATTCAAGTTGCATTTTTCTTTTGTGAGCTAAATACCTAAACGGGAATATAAAGGAGAAATATGCTTGTGATTTGCAATGTGATTTTTGCATATAACCCTGGTAATATAATTTTCAGGACCTGCATGTAAATTTCAAGTCGGAAAGGTACCTTTTTTAATTGCAGTGAAAAACAAACAAGTAACATAGTTAAAATTTCTAAAATGTTTTGGCTGTAAGTTTAACAGTCACTAATTTATATGGCCAAAGGGGCTTCTGTTTGCAAAGCCATCCCCTTAAGAGCCGAGATTAAACAAGTGAGTGGCATGAGTTATAAATGAATTGAAAATTGCCTTCTGTTTGAGCCCAATGCAATGGTCTGTGTTTTGTAATGAGCCCTAGTTGGCAAGGTAACTCATGTCATCAGAAGGAGCTCACTACAGACTGCTCCATTTGTCACTGCTGTCTGAAGGACACACAGCCTGGGGAACTAGCACTGCAGAATTTTTATAACGCTGCATCCATGTGGTAATCTCTCTTATCAGACTGTAATTCAATAATAAATACAAGATCCCATGTTTATGTAATTCTAGGGTTGTGACATAAGCTGACCAAAGCTTAGAGAGTTACTACTGACATTGGGATATTAACCTACCCATGGAGAAGTTTGAGTGAGGGGGAAAAAAGGATGGATGCTAGGAGACAGTCTGTATTCATGATGGAATGTTTCTATGCATGACTATTTGTTTGTAATGCTTTTGGTCATTTGGCCATGTGGCTTAATGTGGTAATTTTTCAATATGGTGTTTCTTTATACTTTATGCCTTCACCCTCCTTCTAAGGGAGAGACCAAAATGTGTAAAGGGTAACCAGAATCATTACATGAACTTTGTTGTAATAAACAAGAGCCAGCCTTATGGAAGGGATTCTGCCATTTGCCCCCAGAATCATCAATGGTTAAAAAGAAATCACTAGGACAGGGATCAGTTGGGGAATGGAAAAATTCTTTGAATTTTTTTTATTTTTTTTAAGATTTTATTTATTTATTTGACAGAGAGAGATCACAAGTAGGCAGAGAGCAGAGAGGCAGGCAGAGAGAAAGGTGGGGGAGCAGGCTCCCTACTGAGCAGAGAGCCCGATGTGGGGCTTGATCCCAGGACCCTGAGATCATGACCTGAGCCAAAGGCAGAGGCTTTAACCCACTGAGCCACCAAGGCACCCCTAAATTTTTTTTTCACAAGGAAAACTGTTTTATTGTTTTCTGTTATAAAAGTAATATATAGCCAACTTATACTATAAATTCAATTTAAATAAAAAATAAAAGTAACATCACCAACTTTGGCTTTCTTTTTCAATATTCCTTTGGCTATTCAAGGTCTTTTCTGGAAATAGACCCTCAACTCTATGGTCAACTAATGTTCGACAAAGCAGGAAAGAATGTCCAATGGAAAAAAGACAGCCTCTTTAATAAATGGTGTTGGGAAAATTGGACGGCCACATGCAGAAAAATGAAATTGGACCATTTCCTTACACCACACATGAAAATAGACTCAAAATGGATGAAGGACCTCAATGTGAGAAAGGAATCCATCAAAATCCTTTAGGAGAACACAGGCAACAACCTCTTTGACCTCAGCCGCAGCAACGTCTTCCTAGGAACATCGCCAAAGGCAAGGGAAGCAAGGGCAAAAATGAACTATTGGGATTTCATCAAGATCAAAAGCTTTTGCACAGCAAAGGAAACAGTTAACAAAACCAAAAGACAACTGACAGAATGGGAGAAGATATCTGCAAACGACATATCAGATAAAGGGCTAGTGTGCAAAATCTATAAAGAACTTAGCAAACTCAACACCCAAAGAACAAATAATCCAATCAAAAATGGGCAGAGGACATGAACAGATATTTCTGCAAAGAAGACATCCAGATGGCCAACAGACACATGAAAAATTGCTCCACATCACTCGGCATCAGGGAAATACAAATCAAAACCACAATGAGATATCACCTCACACCAGCCAGAATGGCTAAAATTAACGTCAGGAAATGACAGATGCTGGCGAGGATGCGGAGAAAGGGGAACCCTCCTACACTGTTGGTGGGAATGCAAGCTGGTGCAACCACTCTGGAAAACAGCATGGAGGTTCCTCAAAAAATTGAAAATAGAACTACCCTATGACCTAGCAATTGCACTACTGGGTATTTACCCTAAGGATACAAACGTAGTGATCTGAAGGGGCACGTGCAACCGAATGTTTATAGCAGCAATGTCTACAATAGCCAAAGTATGAAAAGAACCTAGATGTCCATCAACAGAGGAATGGGTAAAGAAGATGTGGTATATATACACAATGGAATACTATGTAGCCATCAAAAGAAATGAAATCTTGCCATTTGTGACGATGTGGTTAGAACTAGAGGGTATCATGCTTAGTGAAATAAGTCAGTCGGAGAAAGACAACTATCATATGATCTCCCTGATATGAGGAAGTGGAGATGCAACATGGGGGATTGGGGGGGTAGGAGAAGAATAAATGAAACAAGATGGGATCGGGAGGAAGACAAACCATAAGTGACTGTGAATCTCACAAAACAAACTGAGGGTTGCTGGGGGGAGGGGGGCCCGGAGAGGAGGGTGATGTTATGGACATTGGGGAGGGTATGTGCTATGGTGAGTGCTGTGAAGTGTGTAAACCTGGTGATTAACAGACCTGTACCCCTGGGAATAAAAATACATTATATGTTTATAAAAAAATTTAAAAAAAATAAAAGTAACATACTAATTCTAGAAATTTTAGGCAGTACAGAAAGGTATAAAGAAGACTAAAACTGTAAAAATTACCTATTACAATCTCTCCCTCCACACATTAGAAATAATATCTGTTAACATTTTGATATATCTCCTTCTGTCTCTGACTATAATCTTTAAGCAGTGGTTTATTTATTTTCATTGCAATAAATTTCTAAAAATTTAATTCACTGGGGCGCCTGGGTGGCTCAGTGGGTTAAAGCCTCTGCCTTCGGCTCAGGTCATGATCCCAGGGTCCTGGGATTGAGCCCCGCATCGGGGTCTCTGATTAGCGGGGAGCCTGCTTCCCTTCCTCTCTCTCTCTCTGCCTGCCTCTCTGCCTACTTGTGATCTCTGTCAAATAAAAAAAAAAAACTTAATTCACTGTTTAGGAACTCGTGATTCTTATATAAAAATGGCCCTTCAGAAGAGAGGGCTAACTTATATTGCAGTACCAGTGTGTAAATGTGCAGAAGTCAGTCAGTGGTCACCAGTGATTGAATAATGAACATGTGCCGGCCATTACTCTAAGCCTTTTATATGCATGGACTCATCTAATCCCCATAATAACCATATCCAATGGGTATTACTAGCATCTCTATTTTACAGCTGGGGAAACTGAGATTTAGAAAGGTTACAAGGCTAGTTATGAAGTTGAATCAGAATGTTGAATCAGGCCTTAGTATAGGAGAAAAGAATAGCTTCTCTCTCTCACTTTCTTTCTCTCTCTGTCTTTCTCTGTCTCTCTCTCACACAGTGGGGTCCAGGGAGAAACAACCAGTGAAGGAAGAAGTAAGGTGCTAATGAGTAAGCAAAGAGCCAGGGGAGTCCCAAACAGCTGTGAATCTTCAAAGTCAGGAGTTCTAGAAAAAGATGTTCTGGCATTTTGTTTGTTACTAAATAAAGAGAACATCCTCTCCAATGCTGTCCTTCATAAGCTGAAATTGAACCATGAAGGGGAAAAAAAAGACAAATACAGACACACTTCTGCATGTGTGCAAACACACACACACACACACACACACACACACACACCTGGAAAAGAGTAACCCCTTTTTGGCTGTGAATCTCACTTTCTCTTTTTGCTCTTCAGTCTAGAATATCAAGAGGAATATGGTCTTCATCACGTGAGGCACTCTCACTTATCCAGCATTAAACTGGAGTGGGTATATAAATGCTCATAAATGCAGTGCTGGATAGAGAACTGAATCTCTCATTATTCTGTCAGCATTTTTTATGAAATAGCAGAACGTGTGAATAACTTTCTGTATGATCTTAGGCTAGTCAATTCCCCTTTCTGGGTATCAGTTTCTTCCTCTCTAAAAGTCTAAATTAAATTTGAGGGCCTTTTGAGCTCTAAGAGCTTATATTTTTACTTTTAAGGAGTTACTAACTGCTCTAACTTTGGGATTTTCTCCTGAATGTCTCCTATTTTTAATTTTTTATAACCTCTCAGGGCTGCTTAACCTATACCTTGTCTAGTGTTGCTAGAAAATATTTTGTGAAAAATATTGGATGATAAAAAGTGAATCACTTCATAGTCTCTCAAATAGGGACAATTAGGGTCCTACAAGAGGGCTTATCATAGTATTTTTTTAATTTTCAACATCACAAAGGACTTTCAGTAAGATTATTTAAGTCTTTCACTTTTATAAGAGTAATTGGGGCACAGAGATATTAAGTGATTTTTCCCGGTTACACATACAATTAATAACAGACATAAATAGAACCAAGATTTCTTAACACTTTGTCTAGAGTAGAGTTTCCCAAAGTCTATTCCATTTGGCACAAGTCCTTCAATATATTCTGGGTGGATGTGGGACCATGGGAAGGAGGATCTTGAGTTCAAGGAGGATCTTGGACAGGGGTACCTGGGTGGCTCAGTTGGTTAAACCACCAGCTCTTGATTTCAGCTCAGGTCCTGTTATCTGAGTCATGAGAGAGCGCCCCACATTGGGCTGCACACGCAGTGGGGATTCTGCTTGAGGATTCTTTCTCTCTCTCAGCCTCTGCCCCTCCTCCTGCTCATGCTCTCTCTTTCTAAAATAAATACATAAATCTTCAAAAGAATAAATAAGTTTGGGAAATGCAGCCCTGCCTAGGGAAGTCATAAGGACATTGAAGTCTATGAAAAGTCCTGCAGTATAGAATCCTTATCAGCTTTTTTTAAGTTTCTCAAATTCATTAAGTAATGATGATGATATGATATCAATAATAGTAGTTTCCATTTATTGAACCCTATCCATGAATGACAAGAAATATTGTAAGTCTTCATATTTACTGACGTGCTTAATCTGCATGAAAACACTATAAAAGTTTTCATCAGGGACACCTGGGTGGCTCAGTCGGTTAAGCGGCTGTCTTCGGCTTAGGTCATGATCCCAGCATCCTGGGATCGAGTCCCACATCGGGCTCCTTGCTCAGTGGGGAGTCTGCTTCTCCCTCTGCCTCTGCCTGCCACTCTGTCTGCCTGTGCTCACTCTTTCTGACAAATAAATAAATAAAATCTTTAAAAAAAAAGTTTTCATCAATCCCATTTCAAAAAGATGTTATTTATTTATTTATCTGAGAGTGGGGAGGGGACCACCAACTGGGAGAGAGGCAGAGCGAAAGGGAAAAGCAGACTCCATGTTGAGCAGGGAGCCCAATGCAGGGCTTGATCCCAGGACCCAGGATCATGAACTGAGCCAAAGACAGGCATTTAACCTACTGAGCTACCCAGGGGCCTGTCCTCATCCCGATTTTTTGAAGGAGAGGGGAAAAGCAAGGCCCTAAAGAATCAAGTAATTTGCTCAAAGTTATACAACTAGTGTGGAACAGAGCTGGGATTTCAACTGAAGCAGTTTAGTTCCAAGCCTGGGCTCCTAAATAAATATGCTCAGCTTATCACAAAGTTTTTTTGCATGCAATGTCTCTTAAAATTCTATAGAACCAAACTTCTTTAAGAGCATATGTCTTAGACTGTTGAAGAAGAGGTCCATTTGTTATAACAAAATACTACAGACTGGATAGCTTATAAACAACAGAAATTTATTACTCTTCTGGAGGTTGAAAAGTCCACGATCAAGGTATCAGCATAATAGCATTTTGAGCCCTCTTCGTGGTTTATAGCTGGCACCTTCTTGCTGTGCCCTCTCATGGTAGAAAGGGCAAGATATCTCTCTGAAGCCTCTTTTATAAAGACACCAATCCCATTCATGAGGGCTTTAGCCTCACCACCTGATCACCTCCCAAAGGCTCTACTTTCTAAAACCATCACATTGGGCATTAGAATTTCAATATATAAATTTTGGAGGGACAGAAACATTTGTACAATAGCAACTTATGTTAGGAAATATTGCTCGAGAAATTGTTTCCAATATGCATTGTGAAACAGGATTAGATAAATATCATAGAGTTTCTGAATAGCAGAGCTGGAATGGACTTTAGAGATCAGCTCAAATGGTAGAAGAGGAATCTGGGGCCAGAAGGGAGAGTCTCTGGCTCCAGGTGCATGGCAACTGGAACTAGGAACTAGGGCTTCTGATTCCTAATTTAATGGTATTTATTTACCAGAAATCTTTGGACAATGAAATAAAAGATTTTTTACACTTCTTCAGTGAGGAATTTGAGGGCCACATATGTTATCTCTGCTCCTTCCTGAGCTTATAGAAGGTGACAAGACAAAAGGGGTATGGAGAAGCAGTACCTGGAAAAAAAGGCAGCCATTTGTACAAGGTGATGAGAGCACCTGATTCCTAGATTCTCTGGCTTAGAGTAGGCACTAAGCACATTTTTGTTGAATAAATAAATACTACAAACATTGTTATAGTATTTTATGGCTTTCAGAGTACTTTCATAGCCACTTTTAGTGGTGTGATAGGAGAGACATATCAAAAAGTTATAGATAGTAGATCGTGGGGCTGGAGAGGGGAAGTGTCGCAGTGGTTGATAGCTGTAGAGGTTAAAAAAAGAGTCCTGGAGTTAGAATAAAATTTAGAATTAAAGTTAGAATAAAATTGGTGGTTTGGGGCCTAGCCATAGTAATCAGTTTTCTTAATCTTCATTTTATTTTAATTTACTGAAAGGATACCTCCAAACTCTTGCAAAGAGAAAAGAAAATTCTTAAGGAACTTTAAGTATCATGGACCTTTTAAATTGGTTTCCATCCATCAATGAAGATAATTTGCTTTAATAAGTACCCAAGAGAAGCAAGACTGTAAAGTAACTGTCACTAAACCAGTTTCATATTTCTTCTGCTCAAATTCATTAAAATTTGAAAGCTCAGGCCCCTGGGTGGCTCAGTTGGTTAAGCGACTGCCTTCAGCTCAGGTCATAATCCTGGAGTCCCGGGATCAAGTCCCTCATCAGGCTCCCAGCTCCATGGGGAGTCTGCGTCTCCCTCTGACCATCTCCTTGCTCATGCTGTCTCTCACTGTCTCTCTTTCAAACAAATAAATAAAATCTTTACAAAAAAACATTTTGAAAGCTCATTACCCCATTGAATGTTGGGGTTTTAAAAACCTCAATCCTTTATTTGGTGTGTTTGGAAGTCATATTTTACATCTAACATTTTCCAACTGGGGAACTGAGGTCATGATGTGACTGGCCACTGAGGAGTTCTGTTGTTCCAGCTATTAAGGCCACATGTAGCTTCATTGAATGGCTCAAGCTGTGGACTGCCATCATTTTCATACACAGATTTGCTTTTGATAGTTCACAGTTAAGGTTGGAAGAGAAGTAAATTGTATGTTCCCTCTGTAAGGCCCATTGAGAGACTGAAAATCTATTTTTCTGCCTCTAGACTCTAACTTCAGGAGGACATGGGGCAAGGTCTATATCGGTCCTCTTTACCATCATATCACCATTGTATAGCACAGGGTCTGGAATATAGTATGTGCTCAGTAAATAATTGTTGAATAAGTAAATGTTTTAGTGAAAGGTATGTGAAATATAGACAGAAAGTGTCTATCTCTTTGTAGTCTACTCAAAATAGTCAGTGTCTGTTGATGTTTGTCATGATAATTGGGTCTGATTTGCAAAACCTAACCTATAGAAGCTAATTAGCTGCTGTTTAGGTTTTATGACTGCTGTTTGGGTAGGAGGCATAGTTGGATGTTAGAAATGATAGTTTTCCTAACCAGAATCTCCTAGTGACAACACGTATTAGATTTGTGAATGTTGGAGCAGAGGGAAAGTGATATCCTGCATTTGAATTTTCAAAACAGCAGGTATTAATCACCCTCCTCTGCTACCACCATTATATAGATGAGGAAACCCAGGGACAGTGACTTACCACAAGCACCCGGCTGGTTAATGATATAACTGCAACTCTAAGGTAAATCTGCTGTTTCCCCAGTTCAGTGTTCTTGTCACCAATCCTCACTGTTACCACTAGTCAACAATGGGAAGATTTACTTTGGAGTTACAACTCGATTTTAGTGCTGGAAAATATATCAGGGACTCTGTAAAATTTGTTAACCATTCACCAACTTAAATGCATGCCAGGGTCACCTGCATTTGAGAAAGTCCTTACCAAGTATGAATGCATTAACTTTGTTTCTAATCTAAAAAATATTAGAAGAGGAATATGACATCACTGTTTACTTCCCACTTCTCATGTAATAGGTGGTATAGAGGATTTTGGAGAATGTAGAGAAACACTCCATGTTTTTCAGCAGTTTGTAATTTTGTACTGGAGATAACATGAAAATGCCTGACACTCTAATACAGAAACCTTAAGTTTCGTGCAGTGTTTAAGTAGTTCTAGAGTTCAGAGGAGGGAGGGATCATTAAGTAAACTTCTGATGACAAGATAGTGGCTTTTGAGAGCAAACTTCAACATTCTCTTTTTGCCTTCAACCTCCCTCCTTTTCTGTTCACACCTCCTTTTAACAAGTGGTGGCTAATTAGATAAGCAGGGCTCCTATCTCAACCACTAACTCATTTTGTTGACTTCTTACCCAGTTATTCCTCAGAGGAGAAGACAGGTGATGGGGTTCATAATGTGATAAATATTTGGATGCCTATGTCTTGGGGATAGAGATTTTTGTATGATATTATGGAAATAGGCAAGCTTACCTTGAGAACAGTTTAAAAAAAGAGTGAGCTATGTTTTGATGTGTGTGAAGGGATTTATGCTGCCCTTGATATCAAAAATTTATATTTTCATAAATATGTGTCAATTTTCAAGTAGCATTTCCATAAGGGAATATGTGGGCAGAAGTGTTGATAGTACTAAAGATTTCCCCAGTGGTAAGAATTAATGCATATTTTCCCTTATAGTTCAAAACAGGCAAAGGTTACTTGAAGTAAGATGCTTTTACTTGAGTTACAGAGTAGTTTCTCTGTAATTGCGTTCCCTTTCCTCTATTTTTTCTTTATTTAGCATCTCCTATATGAAGACTTTCTGGTTCTACTATAGGGCCATTTCTTTTCTTTTCTTTTTTTTTAAACATACAGTGATTTATTAGTTTCAGGTACATAGTAGAGTGATTCAACACTTCTGTATATCACCCAGGGTTCATCACAACAAGTGCACTCCTTAATCCCCATCACATATTTCACCCATCCCCCCACTATCTCCCCTTTAGTAACCATCAGTTCTCTATAATTAAGAGTTTGTTTCTTGCTTTCTCTCTCTCTCTCTCTCTCTGTCTCTCCCCCTCTCTCTTCTCTTTGCTTGTTTGTTTTGTTTCTTAAATTCATCATATGAGAGAAATCATATTTCTTTCTCTGACTGACTTATTTGGCTTAGCATCATATTCTCTAGTTCCATCCTTGGCATTGCAAATGTCAAGATTTCATTCTTTTTAGGGCTGAAAAATATTCCATAAATCCATGGAGATATATATATATCTATATGTGTATATAGATATCTATCTATATATCTATCTATATATCTATATATAGATAGATATATATATCTATATATCTATATACATATATCTATACATATAGATATATGTATATAGATATATAGATAGATATCTATATACACATATAGATATATATCTATATATACATATAGATATGTATATATCTATACATATAGATATATACATATCTATATGTATATATCTAGATATCTATATACATATATATACATATATACATGTATATATCTATATACATATAGATATATACATATAGATACACACACACACACACACACACACACACACACACACTCTCCTAAGGTAGTTCTATTTTTAACTTTGAGGAAGTTCCATACTGTTTCCACAGTGGTTGTGCCAGTTTGCATTCCCACCAACAATGCATGAATGTTCTTTTCTCCACATCCTCATAGGGCCATTTCTTTATGGACCTCCAGATGTTGTAGGATGTGGAATAGCTTAGACCTTGATGGAAACACAACCTTTATTTTCCCACTAGCCCTTCCTTCCAATGAACCTATATCTTAGGTAAGTGTAAAGTGGTTTGTGGGAGGGGATTTGGGAATGAGATTTCCTTCTTTGGAGTCAAATGTTTTAGCATTTGAAACCTGGAGTACAGTGAATAGAGGAGAAAATATGCTCCTTTGTGCCTTCCACAGACTTACATCAGAACTGCACAGCACATATTCTGAGCTGATGTAATTGGGTAGAAATAGGGGTTTTTTGACCCAGAAGTAGATAGCTGACTTCAGAGCAAGTCAACTCTGAGGAAAGAGTGTTTCAGCCACTTCATTACTGGACAGAACTGAGAAGAAATTTTGTTTCCACAGAGGGGAAAAAAAAATCTTCAAAACAGGACCTCTTTCTCCCACTTTTTTATTCCACAACTGCATTTTCCTCTCTAGTAAATCTTAATTTCTCAAAATCTGAAGCCATTATTGTATGTGTTTTTTCTTCCACAAAGTACAAATCTTAGCAATAAAAAGTGATAGATTGGACTATTAGAAAATGAAACAACTGTGGCTTTTTAGGGACCCACATTGAGGACCTGTTCTGTCATTGGTATCTCTCCAGAAGTGCAAATTCTCTTTGTGAACCATTAGGTAATGGGTTATATATAAGTTTGTCTCCTATAAAATTACTCTGGTTACACTGGGGACGCAGACATACTTCTGCTCTTGCTGTTGGAACCTAGCAGTCTTTATGAATAATTTTTGTGAACAAATTGCTCCTGTCTTTACAAAAACTGCTAGAGCCTTTTCTTTCTAACAAAAAGAGGATGTCATCTTCAGGGTCCTTGCTGACTTAAATGGGCAAGTGGTATTGAAATAGATGACAATCTGATGTTCCTATGGTGGTTGCAAAATCCAGGCAGGTATTTCCAACAAAAAGACTAATGAAGTATACCCTGTATGAGAACCATGCTAGGGAGGGCATTTGACTGAATTCTTACTTTACTCTCTGTAAAGGTATGGAATCTTACTTCCACTAGAGTAAGACTGAGTCTTGTGGCATTTGTAAGGCAGACACTAGGCTGGTAATCAGGAGACCTAGTTTCTAATTCAATCTTTGACATTAATGGTTGAATAACATTGAGAAACTTATTTCACGTTTTTGTGTTTTATTTTCCCTGTCTATGGAGTGAGGGTAATAATACCTGCTCTATTTCACAAGGATGTTATAAGAGTGCAACAAGGCAAAATGGGTGTCCTTGAACCCTTTGAAAGATGTAAACAAATGTGATATCTAAGCTAAAGTTATTGTGGGGAAATTATTATTGTTTAATATTTTTATAGTTTTTTAGGAACAAGCTCTTTGGCTTTTGCTTTGAGAAAAGAGACAATTGATGTGAGGTCCTGCTGTAGATGTTATGGAGAATAATAATAATAGAAATGGGAGGGCCAAGAGAGACACAAGATCTTTCTGGAAAGCCTGAACTGCTGAAGGAAACAGAGACATTCAGGGGGTGGCCCAAAGAAAAAGAAAGCTACAGGGGCCCTGATCTACACATTGCGCAGTGATGGGAGAAAAAAAGTGCTCCTGTGCTTCTAGTGAAAAAGATTTCTATCAGAACTCAGTAATAGTGACTTCTTACATATCCTAGGCAGAAAGAGGTGGCAGGGAGAAGAAATCCTCATGGAGGTGGCCAGTGTTTTAAGTAAAGCCAGGAATGTAAAAGCTTGAGGGAAAAAGGCAGTTTTTCCCATTTCTTCTCTCTCCTACAGATATTTTAAATCTCTTATTTCTTCATAAAAAACAAACAAACAAACAAACAAATCCTGCTATCTAAGCTGCAATTATCTCTTCAACCCCCAAAGTATTATTTGTTATAACAAAATTACAGTATGTCCAGAGGAGTTTGTACTTCTCTGTGATTTGGTACAAAGCAATTTAAATTTAACCTATGTGATAAAGGGAGATAGCTGACTCGTGAGAGCTCTGCCTTTTTTTATTTCCCCCTGTGCCACTGAAAGAATGATTAGAATGATGAGGGCAATTATTTCCCAAAGTGTGTTCTGTGCCATACTAATCTCTGTAGGTGTTTTTTTTGTTTGTTTGTTTGTTTTTCAGAAAAGGGGTTACATGGTCAGATACAGTGGAAAATGCTTCATAATGTGGTTTCCTCTAGGAAATTTGTCATGCATGTTAAGATAGTAAAAACTTTGAGAAATCTAACAGTAAAAGAACGTTTAAATTTGTTTAACCCAGCATTTCATAACTTTAGTTCCTTTCTGAAGCCCCCATTTCATATAATATCAATCAGTATTTCTCTTGCTCAATAGAAGACTTTTAAGAGGCAGATTCACTCTTTAATATAACCATAATTTATGTTGCTCTGCTGGGTAGCAAATCCTCAGGTTATAGAATTCAGTATTGCTGGTCAGCCTTTTCCAAAATTAAAATAATTCCAGTAAGACAAAGATACAATCAGGCCGGTGATGTTCTCTGTCTAAATAAACTATTAAAATACTAGGGTAATTTGACAACCTCTTAGTTCTGTGGTAGCCAGACATTGAAAATAGTCAATACTTATTGCATGCTTACTATAACCCAGGCAGTGTTCTAGATAGGCTGCGTGATTCCCCATTTTAGAGCCCAGGGAATTGAGGGATAGAAGTTAAGTAAATCACCCAAGGCCACAGACCTAGTAAGAGGCAGATGTGGGATAAGAATTCAGGTCTGTTTAACTC
The DNA here is from genome assembly GCF_963455335.1 of Martes martes. Lineage (NCBI taxonomy): Eukaryota > Metazoa > Chordata > Mammalia > Carnivora > Mustelidae > Martes > Martes martes. The sequence continues at coordinate 79,971,683 of NC_137897.1, forward strand.
CAGAGTTCATGATTTGAACCTAAAATATTTAAAGTCAGACCCTGACTTCTAAGCAGAAAATAGTCTTTCAAAAATTTCAAAATTCTATATCTGAATACTGTATCAGTCAAGACTCTACAGCATTCAGGAGTTTGTCTTTTGGTTAAGAGGACCTCCACTTGTATCATCAAGAGTCAGTGTGAGTATAATTATAGGTATAACTAACCTAGAGAACAACTGGTCAATGTAAAGTACTCTGAAGATCACAAGCATTGGCAAACTTCTTTTGTCCACTTATTTTCAGGCCCATTTCTAGTTTTTTCACTGCTCTTATTGGAAGTCATCTCTTTAAGCCACTTGTTTGGGAGCTATAAATATAATGTCCCTTAAATGAGTGCCTTCAATTGTTCAAACTGTCCTCAATCTCATTAGAGCCCTATCCGTTCCTTTGTCATTGCTCTAGAGAGGCAGTTTAAAGCCTCCTTTCATGGACAAAATGGTAACACCTCCATGCCTCTGGATAAAGCTGGCTCTAACTCAAGAAAGATGACATCCACTTAATTATAGTTTACCTTTAGTATATGTGTGTGATAATTCAGACATGTTCTAAGTGTTTTACAGGGATCAATTCATTTAATCTTTACAACAACCCTATCAAGAAAGTATTATAGTTATCCTCATTTTACAGATGAGAGAATGGAGATTCACAGAGGTTAAGTTACTTGCTCAATATTACACAATTAGTAACTTGGGTCTCAACCCCAGGTCTGTATGACTCCAGAGGATGTACTATAAATCACTGTATTGTACTAGTCTTGCTACACCTGGATTAGTCTTTCCCCAAACTGAATTTTGCTGTTGTTGTGAGTATATACTTATTGTCCTTCTGGTCTACTTCATTCTCCACCTTGTTTCAGTGTGCATCAGAATCACCTAGAAGTCTTATTAAAGCATAGATTTCTAGGCCACATTACCAGATCTTCTGCTTTAAGAAGCAGGGTAGTGGGTTGGGGTGGGAAGCTGAGAATCTGTACTCCTGACATACTTCCAGGTCCTGGTCCAAAGACCACACTGAGAACCATGTACTGTAATCACTACTTTGACCAACTCTTCTTCCTCTTCCTCCTCCCCCTCCTCTTTTTCCTTCTTCCTCTCCTCTTCTTCCTCTTTTCTTCTTTTTCTTCCTCCTCCTTCTCCTCCTCCTCCAATTCTCCTTCTCCCTTCTTTCTGCTTTCTCCTTTCTTCTTTCTTCTTCTTTTGGAGAGGGAGCAGGAGAGGGGCAGAGGGAGAAAGAGAATCTTAAGCAGGCTCCACACAGAGCCTGACCCTGTAATAATGACCAGAGTGGAAATGAAGAGTCAGACACTTAACCAACAGAGCTACCCAGGTGTCCCCCCACCCCGTCCCCAACTCTTCTTTTTATAAGCTGGTTTTCCCTTGAGCAAGATTGCTTTTCAATGTTTATTAAAACAGGACCAAATATTTCTACTTTGACCCCTTTGAAACATCATCTACACAAGAACATCTCCAAGTTATTTTTTAAGTAGTTTCACCATACTATGTCCTGATCACATTCTCGAGCAGAGGTAGTTTGGCACACAGGTGTGATTTTAGGAATTTATCTTCAAGTAATTTCCCAATGGCTTGCAGCCCACCATTAGCATCATACCTTATATACTTTATGTGACATTTAACTTGGTTAAAGAAATGATAAGTGGAAGCACACTCACTACATGAATACTTAATGAGAGGCAATGGGGCTTGGGGATAAGTGCATGCATGGATTTTGTAATTAGACAGAACTGGGTTTGAATCTCAAGCTTGCCACTTAACTAGTTGTGTGGCTGTGTTCAAGTGATACAACTTCTCTGAACTCTGTTTCTTACCTGTATAATGGGGAATGATTATAGAATTTACTTCATGATGCTATAAATAAGATTATGTAATGATAGCATATCCTACCATCCCAGGCACTAAAAAAAATCAATAAACAGTGCCTAGTTTATGTTAGTGGTTACCAACCTCTAATTTTCAGATGTGTGGTGTACCAAAAAGTTGTTCCAAGTGTCTGTAGATGAAACCAGTAAGAAATAGCACATACATGTACAATTACTTTCCAAACTAAGTAGATACTGATTTAATTAGTAAAATACAAATGCACTTACAGATACTACTGAATTTTTAAAAATGTTTTGTCATTATGTAATATTTATGTTTTCATCAGCAGATATTAAAAGATCAACTTTTTAACATTTAAAAGCAACCTCATTAAAAAGAGAAAAACCAAACAACAGACTCTTAACCATAGAGAACAAACCAATGGTTACCAGAGAGGAGGTGGTGGGGATGAAGGAACTCACTGATGGGGATTAAGGACTGCACTTGTCCTGATGTACGGGTGATGTACGGAAGTGTTGGAGCACTATATTGTACACCTAAAACTGATATTATACTGTATGTTAACTAATTGGAAATAAAAAGAGATAACCACAGTAAAAGTAGTTTGTTTACAAATTTAAAATAATAACATAAAAGAATCCTTATAGCTTAAAAAATTGTAGAGCAGTGGTTTATCTGAGTAATCTATTGGTCCACTATTCCCTAGCAAAAGAGCAGGCCTCTGAAAGAGCGGAGCCCAGGTCAGTTGAGATAAGCACAAGAGACAGAGGAAGTTACAGAGCATGGGGTATTGTTTTAGAAAGGCATGATCTTGAGGGTTGCTATAGTGGGGCAATCTGAGAAATTAAGGGTTAATGTTAGGATATCAGTCTGGAAGGAAGGGGAGTAGCAATAGCTTTTGCCAAAATACCCAGAGAATCCCCTGACCAGATACTGTGTTTTTAGATAACTATGCATCTCAACTGAACAACCATCCACACCAATGGTATATCTAGCTTTTCAGGAGGACTACGGAAATTCATTAGGATAACAGCATCTGCCTGTGGGATTTATATGCCTAGTGCAGGAAAATGTATTGTTGCTTTATTCTAATTACATTATCCAGTCAAATGCCTCTGGAATGATCAGCAAACAGCTCCTGAAATAGGAAAGAATTGGTGGCAGGGGTGAAATGTATAGTTTCTTTGATAAAGTAATTATCTTCAGGGATTTGAACTCTGATCACTACTTAGACTGTGTGAAAATATTGCTGAATAAGGCGTTGAACAAGTTGTCATTAAGAGGACTGTGTTTGGTATCATCAAATCATTTTCATTATTCAGATAAATGTTCCATGCCCTTTTAATAGTCTGCTTTCTCATTGACTTGAGCATTCAGTTAGGTTTTTGTTTTGTTTTCTGTTTTTATGTAAGAGGAAGGGGACAGGTAATGCTCATAACATCTTGCTGGAACTTCATAGGTGTCATAAATATTTGAAAATCAGAATATAATTATATGTATTTTCCTAGTCTAAAAATGCAAGCTTGAGTTTGCATTCATTCTTTGACATAGTTTGGTCATAGTAGTAGTTGTGATTTGGTAGCAGTTTAGGTTGATTCAGAGGGAAAAAAGAATAATTCTGTTTTATGTTTCTATTTCTAGGAATAGCTGAATTCAGTTTCATGTAATTGGTACTCAAAACACAGCTATTCAAACCTTTCTTTATAGTTTTCTCTTCCACATTTTCATTTTCATTTCCACCCACTCATATACAGGCCATTTAAAGAGATTTAAAGATTTTATTTATTTATTTATTTATTTATTTATTTAGTCAAAGAGAGAGAGAGAGAGTGCGAACACAAGCAGACAAAGTGTCAGGCAGAGGCAGAGAGAGAAGCAGGCTCCCCGCTGAGCGAGGATCCCAATGCAGGCCTAGATCCCAGGACTCTGGGATCATGACCTGAGCTAAAGGCAGTGGCTTAACTGACTGAACCACCCAGGCATCCCTACAGGCCATTTAAAATTGTGTCTCTACAGCCATTTTAAACAATATGTCTTTGTAAGCCAGTCAGAGAAACAAATGCCATATGATGTAATTTGTATATGACATTTAAGAAACAAAACAAATGAGCAAAGAGAAAAAAAAAGAGAGAGGGAGAAGCAAGCCAAGGAACAGATTCTTAACTATAGAGAACACACTGATGGTTGGTTACCAGAGGGAGGTGGCAGGCGCGATGGGTTGAATATGTGATAGAGATTAAGGAGGGCACGTGTTGTGATGAATACCAGGTGTTGTATTCCATACAAAATTCTGCCCCTGAAAGTAATATTACACTGTATGTTAACTGGAATTTAAATAAAAACTTAAAGGGGTGCCTGGGTGGCTCAGTGGGTTAAAGCCTCTGCCTTTGGCTCAGGTCATGATCCCAGGGTCCTGGGATCGAGCCCTGCATCGGGCTCTCTGCTCGGTGGGGAGCCTGCTTCTTCCTCTCTCTCTGCCTGCCTCTCTGCCTACTTGTGATCTCTGTCTGTCAAATAAATAAATAAAATCTTTTAAAAAATAAAAAAATAAAAATAAAAATAAAAACTTAAAAAAATAAAAAATGATGTCTTCAAATTTTCCTCCCAATAGATTTTACAACAAATATTTGCTCTCAAGTAAATTTCCCTTACAACCTAGAACACTCCTGATTACTTTCCACTCCTACCTACCCCTCCTACCATCCTTTAATGAGGGCTCAGAGAATGGAAACTCATATTAACATAAACCTAAGGAAACAGCATCAGAAAAATAAATTGACTTCTAAAAAAAGTTATCATGTATTATAAAACTGGATTAAGCTTATTTGTACTTTACTTGTTAATTTGTAGTTAATATTTCTACTCATAATTTAATATAAATCATAAATTTTAAATGACTATAATCTACCCACCTAACATAACTATTTTCATTTTTGTGCAGGCCTATACTATTTTAAATCCTTCAGCCATTGCATGTATACAGTTTTATGTTCTGGTTTTTCAATTAATACATAAATATTTTTTCATGTTTGTCCATAGTACTCATGATTCTTATTACTAATGGTAGCTTGATATTCCATATTGTTGATATAGCATAACTTATAACCATTCCCCTTACCTGTTGTGTTTTATCTCTTATATTACTTATCCATCTTCCATTAGAGTGGCTAAGCAGAAGTTTGACTTTAAAAATGATGTCTTCTAGGATATCAATACCTAGATGTTTCTGCTTGACTGCCCCACCTCTTCCATTGCTTCCGGGGTTGGCCTGAACTCTGCCAGGTAATGACTGGTCACCCAGTGAAAAATCTTTACATCTGTATAATGTTGTGAGGGGACACCTACAGTGCGGCAAGCTCCTTGTTTGATGTTTCACATTGTCTCATTTAGTCTTCTCAGTATGTTTATAAGAAGGTGTCAGATTATTTACACTTGAGATGAATGAGAATAATGAATGGGTAAGGAGAGTTGCCTACTGGTGGGGAGGAAGAAAGGAGAGAATAATGGGGATGATGCATTTATTAAACATATAGCAAGCTGTACACACGGGATGGTGAGAGTGTTTTCCTATCTTCCTTCTCTTCTCCCATCCCAGGTTTGACATTTGGTCTGCGCCAACCTCTCTGTCTGAACTATAAAGCTCCATCTGGGCATAACATGTTAATTTACAGATATTTCCTGTATAAGTGGATAAAACTGGTTTTATACTTATTCGTGCTTCAGTTATAAGTTATCTTGTAAAAATGCAAAAAAAATCACTGAGATGAGGGACACTTTTGATTAAGATCTCTACCAGGCCCTATTTGAATCAGTGCCAGCATCTCATTACTTGGGGCTCTCAATTGTATACAATGGTGGCTACAATTTGTCCGGGTAAAAATATATTTTTCCCACTCTTGAAGTCAACACTGAAATATTTCTAAGTGGGAGAAACTCTCTCTGTTCATCCTCATCTTTTTCTTGCCCCCCAGTTTGTAAGAAGTGTCATTTTCCATCCTATTTGAGCATTAGGTTACTCTGTTTTCCCAGGCCAACCAGCCTGAAGACTTCTTTAGGATGCTGCTAAAGAATGGTATCATACTTTATCCATGCTTTGCAATGATGTCAGAATTCCTGATATTTTTTTGAAAAGTGGGGAGACCCAGACTGACTGATCTAGGCTTGTTGTGAAATGACTTCCTAAGCCTAACTTTGAGGTCCTTATGAATTTATCATTAAAACAGTATTGAACTATGTAAAGAGTTGTTATTGCATAGGCATCTGATAACCTAAGTATACCACGATAATTCATCATTTGTGGGCACACAGATGAGGTTTAAAGAATCTTTGATGGTTATGACATGAACAGTCAGGAGGAGAGAGTGAATAAACTTTCCTTCATAGGAGGTTCTGGTGATGAGTAGTGAATTTACGATATGCTGAAGATTATTCTGCTTTCCTCTCTTTATGTCAAGCCCAAAGCACTCATTAAACAACCTCTCTATAAGACCATGTGCAAAATACTGTGGGAGATATGGTGCTCTATAAAACTGGTTCTTCTTCCTTCAAGTTTAAATTCCAGTTGGGGTGGCAAGACATGAAAAATTAGGTAACACAGGAGATAAATATTTCAAGGCAATAATACAAAAGGTGTCATGAGACAAAACATTATTATTTGACAAATGAATGCTATAGACAGTGTTCTAGGAGCTGACAGAAGATAGAGCTTAGAGGCATGCTGATATAGTACCTCTTCTGCTGTTCTCTGCCTGAAATGTCCACTCCATACATACCTCCCTATCTGTAAAATTCCTGTTTCTCTTTTGAGATACCACTCAGTCATAGCCTTCTCAGTACAATCTTCATCAACCTACCCAAACAGAGTTAAGTTTTTTCTGTAACTTAATAGAAACTTAAACTCACTGAAGATTATGTAAAGAGCTGCTATTGTATGGGCATCTGATAACCTTAGTTTACCACAATAATTCATTTGTGGGGACACAGATGAGGCTTAAAGACTATAATAAAATACAATATATAATAAATATATTTATTATTATAATATTATTATATAAATATATTTATTATATAAAAATAATAAAACATCATATTGCTTAATTATTTGTTTATGCATTGGACTTCTTCACTGGGCAGAAACTTTCAAGGGTAGGGGAAATTTGATAAGAATTTATCTTTCTGTCCCAGGAACCTACCTTAGAATTGGATACATAGTGTTCAATTCATTTGTAGAAATGAAATAAAGTAAATGTAGTAGAAAGAGCACTGGATTTGCAGTCTAGGTTAAAATAAGATCTGGCTTAGTAAATATTTGTTTTTCTGAAATATGTATCTTTTCATCCCTATGGACTAAGTAGAATGATCTCTAAAATTCTTTGTAACACTGAAAGTTGTGCAGTCTTAGATTGGGAGTGGTTCTTTTTTTAAAATTTAAGTTCAAGTTAGTTAACCTATAGTGTTTTAGGAGTAGAATTTATTGATTCATCACATACATACAACACCCAGTACTCATCCCAAGAAGTGCCCTCCTTAATGCCCATCACCCATTTAACTCATGCACCCAACCATACCCTCTCCACCAACCCTTAGTTTGTTCTTTATAATTAAGAGTCTCTTATGGTTTGCCTCCCTCTCCATTTTTATCTTATTTACTTTTCCTTCCCTTCCCGTATGTTCATCTGTTTTGTTTCTTAAATTCCACATATGAGTTAAATCATATGCTATTTGTCTTTCTCTGACTGACTTATTTTGCTCACCATAATACACTCTAGTTCTATCCACATTGTTGCAAATGGCAAGATTTCATTCTTTTTGATCACGAAGTAAAATTCCATTGTGTTATATATACCACATCTTCTTTATCCATTCATCTATTGATGGACATTTGGGTTTTTCCATAATTTGGCTATTGTTGATAATGATATAAACATTGGGGTGCATGTGCCCCTTTAAATCACTAGGTTTGAACCTTTGGATAAATACCTAGTAGTGCAATTACTGGGTTATAGTGTAGTTGTATTTTTAACTTTTTGAGGAAACTCCATACTGTTTTCCAGAGAGGTTACACCAGTTTGCATTCCCACCATATGAACAAGGGTAGACTGGGAGTGGTTCTTAAAAGTTTCCCAAAACTGCTGCTAATGATGATGATGATGATGATAGTAGCTGATGTTTACTGTAAACCTGGTATGTGCTAAGCATAGAACATAAATTATCTTCTTCAACCTTTTAAACAAATTTATATAGTAAACACTAGTATTACATTCATTTTCCAGATGAAGAAACTATGAATCCAAGAGGCTGGCTAATTTGCTCAAAGTCACACAGCTAGAAAATGCTGAAATGAGGACTCTAGCTCAAATCTCTTAATAGCCATGTTAGTTATTCTCAATCCTGAGTACACATTAGAATCACTAAGGGTTTTGGGGTTTTTTTTAAATTGTTGTTTTTGTGTGTGTAATAGCCAGGCCCAACTGTTCTGGGATTCTGGTTCAATTGGTCTGGGGAGGGAACTGAATATTGAGAGTTTTTATAAAGCTCCCCTATGTGACTTTATTGTGCCAAAAGGTTTGAGAACCACTGCATTTATTGTTCTATTATTCAGCCTTTGAGATGGCAGCTGGCTCTTGTGAAATGGTAGGGTTTATGTGGGAAAAGAAAGGAGGTGTCCTGGATGAAAACTTTTGCAAGGATTAATGTGATACCCAATATCTGAGTGTGTCTTATTTCTCTGAAGCAAGAGTCCTTTGTTATATCACAGCTACTTAGATCTGGGTACATGAATGAGACTGTATCCCTTCTGTAAGGGCATTTGCAAACAGTTTCAACACATTTCCTAGTTTCAGGAAGAGATGGCATCTGCACTGGCTTGTACTCAGTCTCTTGCCATCACACTTCTGCCAAAGGTCAATGGGACAAACTATTTCTTTGTATAGAGACAGTAGGTTCTCTTTGATCCATAGGACTACAAACAAACCTGTCAATTTCTAAGTGACAGTTTTAATTTGGAATTTATGTATTAGATTATCTGGTTGAGAAAGATAGAATGAAAGAATTTTGAAAAAAGACATAGAATGGCCTTCCCTTACTTTGTGGTACAACACTTGTCTTGGGGTTGGCTGCACAGCACTCTTGAAACATTCCTCTCTGGCCAGTGCACTAAAACAAGCAACTTATTTGGGGTTTTGGCAGCTGCTGTTGTTGATGGGAGTGGCCTCCTAAGGACAGTATCCCTGAGGGGATAGAGAACTGGAAAGAAATTGGTAGTAAACCAGCTACTGACTAACTCCTGAGTGTTCTGAAAGACTCATTGCAGAAAGATTGTCAGGAAAGGGTCACCTTGATTAGGAATATTTCAGAGTGTTCAAATTGTATACTTTTTATAAGCAAACCATTTAGACTCTGCTGGCAATACACTTCCTGCAGACGACTTTAATCTTTTGGCTAGATTAACTACTACTTAAAAATACAATTATTCAGCTGGGAAGGGTGATTTAGGGACTTTCTGAAAATGGGCTCCAGAGGAAGACTATGGGTTGCAGTAGGTTGGTGAGCAGCATCTTAGTGAGATTTCCTCTAAATGTCTTAGTTGCAGAGGTTTATGGTGTTAAAAAGCTAAAAATGGAAGAAAACCACTTCGGGTCAAACCCAAACTCATAGAACCCAACTTACTCCATTTCAGTTTTGAATGCTCATTCTCATCAAAATAGACTATGGCCAATGAAGTTTGGGTTTGGCAACTTTTTGCATCTTGCTACAATCTACTCAGGAAAAGTTTCCCCTGGTTTCTCTGTACCCATAGCATTAATAACTAGGTACATGGCTAGGAAAGAGGGCAGGCTTTGAGAGAATGGTATGATTCTAAGAAGCAGATCATTTATACTCTTATCATAAAACATTTCCTGTGCATTGAAAGATGAGACACTCTGAATGGTGCAAGGATTCTAGATATTAGGGGGTCATGGTAATATTGAAAGACAAAATATCCACAGAGATTAGGGTTTCTGGAATCAAATATATTTAAGAGTTTGAATCCTATCTCTACCACTTGCTAACTTGGATGATTCACATTAACTTTCTGAGCTATTTCTTTACCTGACTATACACAGAGAATTTAATAAGATGATGCATATGATGTGTTTAGTAGGCAGCAAACAATAAATATTGGCTGCATTATTAGACTATGATTTCTTATCAGTTCAATCACTACCACATTTTTGCTACCTTCATCCCAGATACTCAGTGTTACTTCAGATTCCATGGCTGTGCATCCTCTCCCCAGTGTGATATCCTACCTCTCCTGGAGAATGAGTAACATGATGCAGGCCTTCTTTCTACCCTAATACCTTACCTATTTTTGATTCAGTGCCTTTGGATGATGTTCCCTATTACATGTCTATTTACTCCATTATTTACCAATGAAGTAACCTCTGTGAGGCTTATTTCTTCAACTATAAAATAAAAATATTACCTCTTTCATATGGTTGTCAAGAGGATTAACTGAGATAATCCACATAAAAAGCTTAACACAGTGCCTGGTCTGTGGTAGTACTCTGTAAATGTTGACTGCTCTTATTTCTGTGTATTTGTCAGAACAGGATAGTGATGAGATTGGCAGAAAGATGCTAAAAACACAAGTTGAGATATTTCTCTCATGGCAAAGGATCCAGAAATGTAGAGGGATGTTTACATATAGCAGTAAATGGGGTATCATGTTCCCATATGAAGGCATGGCTCTTAAGTTCCCACAGTTCTCCCTGAGCAAGGGCAGCTGCGAGCAGTACCACCTGCATAAAGTAAGGTTTGTGCTGTGCTTTAAAAGCTGAGAAGGCCACTTTCCTGGAGACATCAGCAAACAGGACAGGGCTCAGGCCTATTTGATATTTAGTCCTTCAGGGCTATGGTGATGCTTTGGAAGAGTTCATCTTTATTCTGAAGTATTAAGACCTTGCTTTTCTTGTTTTAAGATTTTATTCATTTATTTTGTTAGAGAGAGCAAGAGAGAGCACTAGCAGGAGGAATGGAAGGCAGAGGAAGAAGCAGGCTCCCCACCTATCAAGGAGCCCAATGTGAGACTCAGTCCCAGGGCCCTGGGATCATGACCTGAGCCAAAGGCAGACACTTAACTGACTGAACCATCCAGGCATACCGACCTTGGTTTTAAATTAGAACAAAGGATCTTTAAATGGGACAGTTTTTTCCTTAAACAATGCTCAGTACAAAATAATGCAAACCTATAAAACATTCAATGAGTATGGCAATGTCAAAGTAGAAAAGTGAAAAATACATGTTTCTTCATCCACATGTCTACTTTGCCAACCCCAACCCCACAGATAACCACTGTAAGCTCTTTGTTGTGCATGTACCCTTCTCAATTTCCCCCATCATATATAAATAAACATGTATGTCCAAAAATAGGGTCCTCCTGTAAGTATTGATCAGCTTCCCTTCTCATGTAACAGCATATCTTAGAGTTCTTTCTTTATAAACACATTTAACTTCTTATCCTTTTTTAACAACTGCATAATATAGACTTTTGGGTTTCTTCCATCTTTTTCTTCTTATGAAAAAAATTTTAGATGAAAATGGCAGTTAACTTCTCTAGGTTCACAGAGTTATTAAGTGGGAGAGTAAAGATTTGGACCTATGTTGGCTGACTCCAGAACCCATAGTTAACTACTAGGCATTGCTTTTATTTCTCTAACCTAATTACTTTTACTCTAGGCTTCTAATGTAGGCAGTAGTTATGGGTTACCAATAAAATCTCAGAGTTGACAGGGACCTTTGAGATAGGTTATTTATTCCAACCCCTTTATAAATAACCCATCAGATGATTCCTCTTTAGGAAAAATTACACCTGAAACTTAATTTTGATGATATAAAACTCCATTAATTTGTTTGCATATGCAGTGGTAGAAGCTCTAGGTTGCTTAAACAATAGTTTATCTTGCATCCTTTATATTTTGTATCACCATTTTTTTCATATGATGCTCACAACCCTCTGAAGTAGGTAAGGTAAGCTATAATTATTCCTATTTCATAAGTGGAGACTCTTAGTCCCAGGGAAATTAAAAAGCTTAGATTTATACAGTCAGTCACCAAAGACAACCTGAATGGCAGGTAAAGGAGTTTCAACTTTCCTTTAAAGGCAGTGGGATATTAAAGTCTTTGAGTAGGTGAGAGATTGTGGGATTTAAATGAGTGGGAATAAGTAGATGGTGACACAATTAACTGTAAAGCTTCAAGAACAGGAGTGGCAAGAGCCAAGATAGAAGCGAGGTCAGCCATTCATGTATGAATAGATAAAGAGCATGAATAATCTTGATAGCCATCAGACTCTAAAGAAGGAGATGAATGAAAAAAAAATCAGGAGGACAGTATTGCTAGGGATTAGTACGGGCTGGAGACAGAGGACTAAAGAAAAGAACTAAGTATGATTCCAAACATATTGGCCAGATTGTTTTGTAGTTTACAAATAAGAAAATCAATGGGGCACCTGTGTGGCTCGGTCCCTTAAGCATCCAACACTTGATTTCAGCTCAGGTCTTGATCTCAGGGTCAGGAGTTCAAGCCCTGTATTGGATGTGGAACCTACTTTAAAAAAAAGAAAAAGAAAATTAATGTTGGAGTGAGTGAAGAACAGTTTGGATTAGAACTTGTTGAGTGCTAATGGTTAGGTGTCTAGAAATGTGCAGCAAATCTTGGAAAATGTAGGACTGGGACTTGGTGGAGAGCAATTCTGGAGGTTCAGTCTTAATAGTCTTCTATCTTGTGCTCGCTTCGGCAGCACATATATTAATAGTCTTCTATCTTCACAGAGCTATTCACATACTCAATATAAAATTAGACTTGTAAGTACAGTAGATCTGTAAAGAGACCTTAAGAATCATCCACTCCAGTGGAACTAGAGGGTGTTATGCTAAGTGAAGTAAATCAGAGAAAGACAAATACCATATGATTTCACTCATATGTGGAGTTTAAGAAACAAAACAGATGAACATAGGGGAAGGGAAGGAAAAATAAAATGAGGGGAAAATAGAGGGAGGCATACCATAAGAGAATCTATAGGGAAAAACTGAGAGTTGCTGGAGGGAAGGTGGGTTGGAGGGGTGGGGTAACTGGGTGAAGGACATTAAGGAGGGGACTTGAAGGAATGAGCACTGGGTATTGTATGCAACTGATAAATTACTGAATTCTACCTCTGAAACTAATAATACAGTATATGTTAATTAAATGGAATTTAAATAAACAATTTAAAATAAAAGAATCACTCCAAGTTCCTCATTTTACAAAAGAGTCCATTTGGTGAAGTAACTTGCCCAGGGCTCCAGAGTTCCTGAGTGGTGATAACAGATCAGATTTCCCAAGTCTCAGTTCACTGCTATTTCTTAAACAATAGAGGTTACTAACTGGAAATGGACTGCTGATAGTTGTGTTTGATCAGTATAGCAGATTGTACTATTGTTCCCAAATACTTGTTGCCTCTCTCTAGGAGAGGATTATATATCCCCTTCCCACTGAAGTCAGTCTGGGCTACCTGACTTGCTTTGGCTAATGAAATGTGAGCAGAGGTGATGTATAAAATTTCTGAGAGAAACTTTAAGATGTGATTTAAGTGCATGATTCACCAGTTTTTCTCTTTCTTTTGACATGAAGTCATCAATGTTCTAGGTAGAAGTAGCTTTGTCAGCCTGAGTACTAGACTGAACATGACATGGAGCAGAGACACAGCTGACCTATGATGCAACTATAATGTAGGTAAGGAACAAACTTTTGTTGTATGCTAAGATTCTGGGGTCACATATAAATGCAGAATAACCTGGCCTATCCTAACCAATACAACCTACATAATTTAAGAAAGTTGAATTGTTGGCTAACATTTAAAAATTTGGAAAGTTAACAGAAAGATCCAAATTTTAGTTTTTTGATGAAAAGTTGGTACAGCTGGTAAATTTGATCTACTTATATACACAACATCCATTGGCTGGAGCTGAATAGTAGTACCACCTTAGAAACATAAGCTGACTCTATAGTTTACCCCCACCATCCAATACTCTATAATCATATCTTACACCCACCCACCTTGTTCTTCACTTATTTACATTACCTACCTGGCCCTTGTAAACGTTTGCCACTTTGGCTGTAAAACAAATTTTCTCACTCATCAGGGAAAAAAGGCTAGAGGCAAAAAAGAACAGAGGACTGAAGCCAGAACTTTAGGTAATACCCACTTGCAAGGATGAGACAAAGAATCAGTGGGGAGTAGATAATAACAGGATAGAAAAGTGTAAGGACCTATTTTATATTTTTATTTTAGCCAGAGGCTTCCATTGAGGTTAAACAATAACTTTGTTGTTTAACCCTTAAACTGTCCCTGCTCCCCTTCCCCCAGGGGACTTGCTTAAAAACAAGTCCCGGAAACCAGCTCCAGGTAACAAAGCCCAGATACAAGGGTGGGTGGGGCCAGGTGGAGACATTGATCAGTGGGGCGTTGCATACTGTCTCCCTAGCTACCAAAGAGTATGGGCCCCGCCCTTTGGGAGCCTTTTTGGCGCCAATCCTAATCAAGGTGTAATAGGCTGGTTCTAATGTCTACTAGGGTAAATTGTAATTCAATTGGTCACCTAACATCACTGTGGAGTTTCCTGTGTGTGTTACAATCTCATTGGCCACCTGTGTGTGGCCAGGCCCGACCGCATGGCCTTTGCCCTTAAAAGCTAGTCTGTGAAACAGAGAAGGGTCACCCTCTCTGTAAGAGGTGCGGCCCTGGCCGGCCAGTTTGATTCTTGATGCTTGGCGCAAAATAAAGCTTTGCTTGACCTTCGCTTTATATCAGTCTCGCTCCTTTAATCACAGACCCATTATTGGGGCATAACAAAAAGTACGAAGAAAATCAGAATTGGATAGTTACCAAAACAAAGGAAAAAACACGGATGGGAAGAGTCAAGGAGGAGGGATAATCAACTTCAGGAAAAACTATAGAATTCAAGAATAAAGACTGTGAAAAAAGCAGGTCATATGTAACCTGAAAGAAAATAATTACGGTGTTTTGGTGATCATGGAAGCCAGAAGATAAGAGATTAAGGAGCAAAGGGCTCCTAAGAAAATGGAGGTGTTGAGATAAACTTTTTCACAGGTTTGGTATTGAATGGAAGAAGAAAAATAATTGGTCTCTAAAATGGCAGCAGAATCAAGCCAAAAGAGTTATTTTCCTTCTTTTGGGGGGGGGGGGCAAGGGACAACACATGTTTGCAATAGTAGTTAGTTTTGGCAATAAGGAATAATACACTTTAAGTCTACTAACATGGAATATGGGATCTAAATGAATGTCAGTAGTGACTCAGACGATAGCAGTGCCTGGGTCCCATAGTGGAATTGGGATAAGAGAAGAATGATAACCTTATGTAGTTCATAGAAGGTTTGCTATTTCTGGTTATAGTTTTGAATGAGAAGATTGTAGGCAGGGAAGAATCTAATAACCAAGAGGCTGAATGTCATTTGTGGCAGGAACCTGAGCCATGTGCCCAGATATAATCTTGGTGTCTTTTTAGCCCCCCTTTTCTGTCAGTTCTGCAATTGTTCTAATAAGAAATGTCTCTTATCTCACATAGGTTAATGAAGGAAGGAAAAATGCAGAGTTTACTATGATGCAGGAAGTGCAATGCAAATAGCCACTAAGACATTGGCAATGCACCTAAGGGCTTTGAATTTCATTTTAAGGGGCAAATATACTGTTTATCAAACAGCACCTTCTGAAGAAGGAATCCAGAATGACAAAATGTGCTAAATTTAGTAGTTTTCAGCTTCTGATCCTAGACCCCCTAAAGACCCTGTTAGTGCTCTGCATACTGGGTCCTTACACTATTAGACTTTGCAATATGACAGTATTCATATTTCTGTCAATGACATAAAATAGAGATTTACTTATACTATTAGTATCTTATTATCATGCTTTGGTTTAGACAAAAAATAGCAAATGACCTATAAAACTTCCTGTCACACAGCAAAAGGGAGAACCACTGAGCATCATGATGTTCATGGAGACCATGCTCTCATTCCCACTATGATCACAATGAGAGTATTGTGAAGGAATCTCTAATAGGGTTTTAGTGGTCAATGAAGCAAATAAGATGGTACTGTTTTTCTTTTAAACTGCCTTAACAAAAGCAGCATAATTTATGCCACTATGTCTGGTAAACTCTGTTTTGTGAAGGCATTCAGGTAGGAAGGGTTCTTGGGATGAAATCAGTTAGTAGATGGCCCATAGAATCATTTGCCTTTGGGAGAGATAAGAGTATAGAAACAAAATTATAATCATTGCCCAAGTCTTATGGGATCCTAGTTATTTTTCCATTCCTTCAGCACGCTCATTTTGCTGGGTGTTGAGTCAGGCCAGGATATAGACAGGAGATGGGCAGTGGGAAATATTCTGCCTCAGGAGAGAATGTACAGGGAGGGAAGGGACTGATTCTTGGATTGTAGAGTAAAAAACAAAGAAAAAAATTACTAGTCTCAACTCTTATTTAACATACCTTTATTGTTTCTTCTTTTGTCACTAGAATTCTTCTTTTGTCACTAGAATATACTAGGCATAAAAGTTAAGAATTAGTGCAGTGGGCAAGACTTATATCTGTTCAGCTTATTCTTCCAACTAGGACAGTGACACTGAAGGACATGCAACTATAGTACTAGGTTACCTCTCTTGACATCAACTGTTTCTCTTAATTACATACTTTTAAACACACATAATATCATACTTTTAGAGCTGGCCTCAGATAAGAGATTGGAAAACCCTTTCTGAGGAGGTGATACTTATACAATGCCTTAAGAATAACTAGGGCTAATCATTGGTAATGGAGGGAGAAGAAATTGTATTCTAGACAGAGGAAGTAGCATATGCAATTACCCTGAGATGGGAAGAAGCAGGGAATGCTTGAAGAGTTAAAAGATTCAGTGGAGCGTGGTAAGTAAGTGGGAGACTGATATCAGATGAGAATGAAGAGGTAGGCAAGGACAAGAAACAGAAGACTATCCTTTGTGGGACACAGTGTCCTGTTGAATGTTCACTGAAAAAGAATTTATGGTATTGTTGAGTATCTTATATTAGAAATTTTCCATATTCTCAGGCTTATCTGGTGTTCCAGAGTTACTCATTTGTTCATTCAATTCAACAAGCATCTATTGAATGTCTACTATGTGCTATGTGCTGTAGGCCCCTGAGTTGTATACATTTGAGATATTTGTTAATTACAGGCTGCCCCCATAATGTGGTCACCTCATCAGTTCTGTCACTGTGATAGACTCAGGTTCAGTATCTTTTTCACTATTACTTTTTTTTTTTTTTTGGAAAGGAGCTGATCTAATTAACTTTATTTTTTTAATTTAATTTTATTTTTTCAGTGTTCCAAGATTCATTGTTTATGCACCACACCTAGTGCTTCATTATTACTATTTTAGGTATAACATCACTGGTTTATCGAACAGGGCCCAGTGTCAGTGACTTCTGCTGCTAACTATCTGGAAAAGATCTTCCAAGGTTGTCTTTAAGTTCTTTGTGGACAAGAGCAAGAGAGGGAAAGAAAACTACATCTGTGTATTCATGCCAATATAGCAATATTTGGGAGGATGTTAGGTGTAGTTCTTACAGATGTCTTCTTTTCAGCTCTATAGACTTTGACAAGGAGCCAGTAATTAACAATTTGAGGCTTGGTGGATGCCATTTCCTTCTCTTTTTTTCTCTAGACTTGCTTTATTTAGACTCTGTTTTTACCCCTACTGCCTCTTTCCATTTTTTCCCCATATCTTTTATTCAATTATTCTAGTTGTCTCTCTGTATATGGGGTACCAGTGGTAAGGATGCTGCTCTCAATAGTAGGGGAAAAAAGCTAACACTAGGCTCTGACCCAGAAATAAATCTTTGTAGGTATCTTCATCTTTATCCCCATTCACAAACAGTATGTATGTTGAAGGAATTAAGTCAATTGGAAAAAGTGGCTTTCTCATCTAGATACTTATTTAAGAAGCTTTCTCTATCTACTCTGGCCTTCATTGATCTCACCTTTCTCTGAACTGTACAGTACATAGAATAAGAACCCAGGATTTAGATTTTGATAATATATTGCATTGGGTTGGCTTATAATTCTGTCATATTTGTTGATTTTGTTTTTCTAACAGAATTTAAAACTCCCTTAGAGAAGGGACTACAAGCCTACTTTATTTTCTGTGACACTTAGTGTTGAGCAAAATGGTAAGCATATGGTTTAGTTATTCAGTGGATATTTGATTGAATTAACAAGACCTGCAGCTTTGTACAGAGAGACTTAACATAAAGGAAAACCTATGGATTCCTACCCGCCTTTCTTTGATTATTAGAGGGTAATAGAACATTTTATAATGATTCTTCCATTGTCACCCTCCCTCAGCTGTCTTTCTATTTGTAAACCAGTATGGAGACTAGGATTTAGATGAAGCATCTGATTCTTCATGTCAAACCCTGCCCCTTTGTGTGGTAATCTCCATTATCCAAGGATGCCTATGCCTTGTCTCTAAGTCAGGGAAAGTGAAAGCCAACTAATGTCCTTAATGAGTGGCTGTATCCCTTTTTTGTTCTTATATCCTCTGAAGCAGCTCAGGAGGAAAGGAGGACAGTAATATGGGAGGACAATAATATGAGATATTTGGAATATGGTATAAATGAAGGGAACAGATGTCACTTGAGGTTTCAAATTAATTCCACCAGATCTTTGGATTGTTGAGAATAAATGGCAAGAGTTGAGGGAGAAATGATATGTGAAGATGAAGACATCCCTTGGTCTTGGCAGCCTTTGCTTGGGAAATTAAGATGAGAGATTAAGCTGCTGATGTTCTTAGTCAAAAACTACTTGAGTTTAGTAGTGGAGAAATAGCTTAGAAACCAAAGAAATGAGAAAGATGGTGTTTTAGTTTTCTAGATGTTATAACAAATTGCAACAAACTCAGTGGCTTAAAATAGCACACTTTACTATCTTACAGTTCTGGAAGCCAGAATGAGTCTTACTGGAATAAAATAAGGTATGGACAGGGCTGTGTTATTTTCTGGAGACATTAGAGAAGAATCTATTTCTTTGCCTTTGACAGCTTATAGAAGCTCTTTTCATTTCTTGTCTTGTGGGCCCTTATCATTTTCAAAGAACCAACTAACCATATATGGACAAACTTGGATGGAAAGTATATAGATGACATAGAGGACATGGGCCAAGAAACACTGAATGAGAGCCAATGCCTTTCTAAAGATATAAAATATTATGTAAATGTTATCAGAGACAGATAGTTTAATAGCTTAGTCATGCTATTTAAAAATAGTTTTGTTATTATTTCTAATGTATATTGTATATTAATACATTTTGTTTTGCACATATGTTTGTTTTAAAATAAAAGTTAGTGGTGCTGAGTTTGTGACTTACAGTGTAGTATAAGATAAAGTCCATGAAAGCAATTTCATGACTGTTCTTACCTTTAGCCCTCTAACCCCAAAGTTAACTGTTTAATTAATTATTTCCTTCATACTATGCTTCATATTCTTCTACTTTGTCCTGGATCACTTTCCTCCCTCTCCCTTTTACCATTCTCCCCCATTGTTTTTGGTTCCTAGCATTTTCCCTTTGTCCCCCTACTGACATTATATAGTTTTTTGATTATGCAATTAACAAAATAGAGTCAAGTCCAACATACATACATTTTGGGGGCAGAAATTCTGTTTGGGGAAGCTCTTTAAATATTTAGTCCCATGCTAATTAGATCTCACGTTTAAGGATAATATTTTATTTTATTCTTTTCAAAGATTTTATTTATTTATCTGACAGAGATCACAAGTAGGCAGAGAGGCAGGCATAGAGAGGGGGAAGCAGGCTCCCTGCCAAGCAGAGAGCCTGATGTGGGGCTCGATCCCAGGATGCTGAGATCACGACAACCTGAGCTGAAGGCAGAGGCTTAACCCACTGAGCCACCCAGGCACCCCTAAGGATAATATTTTAATGACTTCCTATAGCCAATTCCCTAGAGCTCTTCTATGTTTTTAATCCCTCAGCACCTGCCTTAAAAAAATAGCCATTTTTCGGGGTGCCTGGGTGGCTCAGTGGGTTAAAGCCTCTGCCTTCGGCGCAGGTCATGATCCCAGGGTCCTGGGATCGAGCCCCGCATTGGGCTCCCTGCTTGGCGGGGAGCCTGCTTCCCCCTCTCTCTCTCTGCCTGCCTCTCTGCCTACTTGTGATCTCTGTCTGTCAAATAAATTAAAAAAAAAATAGCCATTTTTGAGGATACTATATAACTTGTCTGACTTTTCTCTAACTTACTGTGACCAGAGCCATGGATTTGATTTTCATGTGGACTGTAGTGTTATTCTAGTTCATGACTACAGTATGTGTTCTTTTTCCTGGAGTTTTTTGTTTGTTTGTTTTTTCAGAGATAGTTCAGATGAACAAAAAAAATGTGACTAGATGTATACCAGATTTCCATTACTGTTATTGAAGAAAATTCCCGAGTTTCTGCCCTACTGATAGTGTGTTAATAGTTTACTCTTTGTACATTAAGGAAGGCACATAGCCAGCCCTGCAGACAAAGAATGCTTTCATTATTCATCTTAGTCCTCAATTAGTCTTTCTTTCTCAGATTGGTCTCATCTCTCCCTGAATGGCTTACCAAGAAACATGGCTTTAAAACTGAGAGTAACTGCTAATGACCTTATGATCTTAAGGCAAAGTCAACTTTGCACAATGAAAGCTTGGTTGTGATTTGATCGCCTGGTGATGGGGAATATCTGATGGGCAGTTTGACTCTGTCAGTGTAGCAAACTCAACAAGGTGGCAGTATAACATGGTGGCTAAATGTGTGATCTCTGGAATCATGAAGAGTTGGGTTGGGTTCTAACTTTAACATTCCCTACTTTACGATCTTAGACAAGTTACTTAATCTCTCTGAGCTTAACTTTTAACATATTCAGCTCGGTATATCTTGGAGGATTCACTGAATCATGGGGAAATATTCATTGAATCCTATTTTCCCTAAGAAGTCGGGTAGCTTCCCATCCAAAAAATCTAAATATAGGGACACAATATAAATCAAATTAAAATAAAGAAATGGTTGCTGAAGGGGACAGGTTCTGGAGACTGATGCCTTGGATTCATATCTAGGTGTTATCATTTAACATATGTGTGGCTTCCAGCAAGTTATTTCACCTTCTTGCTTCAGTTTTTCTCATTTGTAAAATGGGAATAATAATAGTACCTATGCAAAGGCTTGGTATGAGCATTAAATGAATTAGTATAGCTAAAACACTCAGCACTGTGCCTGGCACATACTTGGAGTTCAGGAAGGGCTATGTCCTCTTATTATTATTGACACAAATGTTGTTAATACTACTAATAATAAATAAATAAGCAAAATAGTTGTAAAGATTGAGATAAGGGAAGAGATCAAAGATAATTCCTGGGTTTCTAGCTTAGGCAACTGGTTTTGTGGTGGTACCATTTATTGGGATGCAGAAAACTGGGGGAGGAATACATTTGGGCATAAGTCAAGGGAATGGCAAAGTTTGGTTTTTGATGTGTTAAGTATGAGATGCTTGTAGAATGTCAATATAAAAGCTTTGAGTTGGCAGTTTTTCTATGGGTCTGGGGTTCACAAAATTATAAACCAGGGATGTACACTTGGGAGTAGTCAATATGCTGATTTTCAAGATTATGATGCTGGATGAGGAAACCAACAGAGAATTTAGAAAGAGAAGGAAAGAGGGTTCTGTATCAATCTCCAGGGTATAGGTGATAAGGAACTTTCAAAGGAGACTAAGACGTGTGGCAAAAGGAAAAGAAGGAAACCTACCTTTCATGGTAGTTGAGACAGAAGAATGTTTCAAGAAAGAGGGAGTGGTTAACTACGTAAAATGAAGATGAGAAATATCCACTGAGCTTGACCCTTTTGAGGAGTTTGGTTATGAAGCAGCATAGATAAATGGGATGGTAGCTGGATGTGTCATCAAGGAAGGATCTCTTTTTTAAAACTATGAAAACTCCCATGTATGTTTATATGCTAATAGAGATGATTCATTGGAAAAGGAGAAATTGGGGAAGAGAAAATGAGAGGATAGAATCCAGATTATACATGGAGGGGTTGGCCCTTGACAAGAGCAAAAACACTGCCTTTTTTTCTGTGAGATAAAGTGTGTAGCTCAATACCTGACATATAGTAAGTACTCAGTAAGTAGTAGCTGTTATGATTATTTGATTATTGTTGTTATTGTTGTTGTTGTTGTTATTAACTTAAGAGCCATGCTGACTTGCACATGGAAAAGACAGTCTGAAGATGCTCAGAGCCTTCATCAAGGAATTGACATTTAGAAGGTGCTAAGCAAAGACAAAATAATGTGGTTCCAAGCTATAAAAGTTATTTTGTTAGGTTGGCCCATCTAACCTAGCCAAATTTTTTATTTCAGGGGAGGGTGGGAGGCATCTTTGATTAGGACATAGACAAAAAGATAAGGTACTTTTATCTTATCAAGTATATTTCAAAGAAGTGGTTCTGAGAAATGGAGAGTTAGCACCCTTGAGATTCATTGATTAGCATATTCAGAGACAGGCAGCCAACATTCTCCTGGTGCATGTTGTCCCTTTAACATATGTACTTAAGGAGAGAAGGAAGTGTGCCTGTTCATTATATTTACCTCAGCAAAATGTGCTTTCATATGATGACATTAAGCAGGAAGCACTTTGTGATTTACACTGCGCGTATGATGTCATTGTCTGTGCTCTAAATACAATGAGCTGAAGATCTTTAGCCATTATTCCTTTAGAAGCAAGTCCTTTTGTTGAGGGCTGATTTCTTCCCAGTATCCTGAAATGTTTATTGCCCATATCTGCTCTTCACATAGTCATCTCTGATTATAAATGAGAGCTTTGTGATTTTTCACAAATGCTTCAAAATTTCCTATGGACATGTGTTTTTAATTCTGTCCCCCAAGTAGTCATTATATAACCAATAGAAGTCTAAATATATGATCAGTTTTTCACCCTGTGTTTTTTAGATAAAGAAGACTTAAATTGGTATTAGATATGAAAGACGGAATGTGCTTTTGAACTTTCAATTTGAGATCAGTATTAGAGAGCAAGATACTTAATAGGCTTTTCCCAAAACTGTGACTTGTCCTGATTAAAGTTTGTGAGAGGCTACCTGGCCAGGAAATGGACTGAATTGGTTTTGAACATGCCTTGTTATTGGTACCATATGTCTTTTCTCCTCACCACTGAGATTGGCCCTTTGGTTTCCATGAATTTCCAGATTCCTGACTATTTGCCAGAGTCTCTAGGATTTAACCTATTTTTGTTTGTTCTGCCCTTTCATGCTTTGTCTTATGTGTTTTCAAACTTGTGTATGCTTGCCTGATTTACTTCACTAACTCATCTCAAATGCTGAATCAGATATGCATTCTGATTCTAGAGTACTGGACTGATCCTTGTCATAGATCTTGTCGTAGGCTTTTTACTCTTGCCTCCACATTATACTATGACTCCCAGCACCAGCACTGAGAGCTGGATAAATCATAAGTCTAACCTAGGACAACATTTTTTTATCTTCATATCAGTTGTGGTAGAATAGGAAGGATATTATGCTTGATATTCAAATCTCTTGGCATAAATTCTGGCACTACCAGAAACTGACTAAATATGTCTGAGCAAATATGTTAGTTTCTCTGAATTTCAGTTTCCTACCTTATAAAATAGAAATAACTTATGCCTCATTCATTTTTGTGAAAATTAAACAAGGTATCATATGTAAAAGCATCTAACATGATAACTGGTATGTGTTTGTTAAATCTGAAAATTCTCATAGAAATTTCTGTTTCATTAAATAGTTTGTTTCTTTTTACAGGCAAGTATTTAACTTATTTTCAGAGCAAACAATAGCCCATAAGTAAAAAGAATCAGTGACAAAAGTTTCCTGATCAAAGTCAGAAAGAAATTACCGCAAAAACTCATTTTAACAAGGTCCCCAGTTTCCCAATTAATTTGTCTTCAATTTTTATGTATTCTGATCACTGATTGCATTATGTCTCTTCTGAAAACAATTAATATGACAACTTGTAAATTTCTTACAGAGAAACTGAATATCTAGAACTGAGCAAAAATATGACAGTGATTATAAGAATGAATATGTGTTGTGTGTTTGGTAGTGAAGCCTTTTGTTATATAGGAAATAATTTGATTTGACCTTTTATCCATTTATAAGGTGTGATTTCCTTCTGTTCCATGTATCATTTATTAGAACAGCATCATAACATAACATTTTAATGTACAGATTTTTGTATAAAATGTGGTTGAAGTCATACTCTTAAAATACAACTCCATATAATTAAACTGACCTGTCATCAAACACATGGTCTAACCATAAAGAAGATGAGAAAGTGAATCAGCTCTTTTAGAGTACTTAGTACATGGCCAGGTATTTTATATACAGCATTTGGTTAAATGCTCAGGAAAACCCTATAAGGCAAATATCATTATTCCTGATTTATAGATGTGGAAACTGAAGGTTTGAAGGTCAGAGAAGTTAAATAACCTGGCTGTGGTCATGCAGCTATTTGAGAGTGATGCTAGGATTCAAACTCGGGTCTTCCTTATTCCAGTTCCCTGGGTTCTTTTCACTACCTGCGGTAAACTAGTCCTGTCTCTTGATATGAGAATGATAGAGACTCTATATTTAGAAACTATTCATCAGTAACTCCTGGCAGTAAACAGATACTACTAAGTGTGAAAGGACAAGGTAGTAGGGGACACAGAATGGCCAAAAGCCTAGTAGATCATATTCAGAGGTACATTGTTTTCAGCTAATTTTTGAACACCATTAGACCTGCAGATAAGTAGAACTCAACCATTACCACACGCCATCTTCAAAGAAGAGGAAAGAAAAGAGGAAAGGGGAAGGTCATTGTTGAGGAAATACATCACTATTTTATGAGGAATGGTATCTGTTAATCATTTTAATGTCATGTCATCCCTGTCATTATCTTATTAGGGAACAATAGCAGTGTTTTTACTCAAGGTGTATGTGTGTGTTATGGCTTGCATTTAGGAAAATTCAGTTATCAGTTTCATCCCTGTTAACATATACAACATCCATATGGCTAGAGTATAGAGCCAAAGAGTTCAGAATTCATTTCTTCCATTTATTAGGTGCCCATGGTCAATTTACTTCATCTCCCTGAATTTCAATCCCTCCTATCATCTAGGTGTAAGACTACCTTAAGAATGTATAATAAAAAGGAAATGAGGAAAAATATATGTACACATTGTCTTATATCCTGTTAAAACATCACGTGGCAATGCATGGAAACTATTTCCATTGCTGATAATGACAACACTCTTGTCTTGATTTAAATTCCATTAGCTCTGCACTGCTCATGGGAGCTATGATTGTGTGCGTATGGATATGTTTTGACTCCATAGCTAGACTACTTTTCTCTTGAGGACAGGGAGAACATCTAATAATTTTTTATATCTCTAGGGAGTTTTACAGGTCTTTAATACATGATGGTTTCTCATAATGTGTTTTGCCTACAATATTCAGATCATCTTGACTTTGTCCCACATTCCATTCCATAAACTACCAAAGCTGATACAGAGAGGGAGCAGTAGTTCAACTTCTTTTAGCCTTATCATTTTTTTTTATTTACTTGCAGTTATTTACAATGACTATCCTAGGAAAGTTATATAGTACCTTGAACTGACTTTGAAGGTAATCATGAAAAATTTTTAAGTATGTATCTTAGGTATTCTGTCTCCAATTAGTGAAAGCTGTAGGTGGGAATGTCTCTTTCATTATGCCATGTGATTTGACTAATAGCCTTTTACTGCAAGAGTAGTTTATTGAAGATTTTTTTCAAAGATGGAAATTTCTATTTAAATAGCTAAATTGAAAGATTCTTAATAAATACTATTTCAAAACTAGCTAACAATTATTGAATGATAACTATGCATCAGATTCTATTCTATGTCTTTTGTGCATATCCAATTATTTAATCCTCACAGTAACTCTATGAGGTAGAACACCATTATGAAACCCATTTTATAGATTAAGAAACTAAGGCACAGAGAGGGTAAATAAATTCCCCGAGGTCACACAGCTAACGTGTAGTTAGGCAAGGATTCACACATGGGTGATCTGATTCTGAAACCTTCCCTTAGTTTCAAAATTATACTGCTGCTTACTATATCTTGGTGCTAGGTTTTTAAATGAAATGAATTCTAGATATCATTATCATTGATTCTTAAATATTATGTATTTATTCTGGTCCTTGATCTCATTCACAGACCTTGATTAGGATTTTGCCTTTGTAGTTCACTCTGTTTCGCTTAGCTGGGAATCCAACTTTTTTTACCAACTTTGCATCAAAATCCATTGCAAGTAACTTTCATCATGTGCCATTTAATTAAAATATCCCCCTCTGTTCCATATTTTTTTAAAAAGGCTTTACTTTATCTACCCACATTTTCTTTTTTTTTAATATATTTTTCATTTTTTAATTTTTTAAAGATTTTATTTATTTATTAGACGGGCAAGTAGGCAAAGAGGCGGGCAGAGAGCGAGAGGAGGAAGCAGGCTCCCCGCTGAGCAGAGAGCCCCATGCGGGGCTTCATCCCGGGACCCTGGGATCATGACCTGAGCCAAAGGCAGAGGCTTTAACCCACTGAGCCACCCAGGTGCCCCTCTATCCACATTTTCTGGCCTCTTCTTACTATGATGCCTATGTGTAATTGAAGCCCACATAGGTCTATTAGTTTCATGCAAGCATGATGTTACCATGCAGTTAGATATGCAATCAGAAGATAAAATTTTCATTTTGTTTTCAAGAGAATTTCTCTTCTCCTTTTTATGTAGGAATCTGTCTGCTGTGTTCAGTATTATACAAAATCTCTACATAATGCATTAACAGGTGGACCTCATCTTTTATAGCTTTGGCTGTATACTGCTTTAGAAATACACTTGTCGGCCATCAAAAGAAATGAAATCTTGCCATTTGCGATGACATGGATGGAACTAGAGGGTATTATACTTAGCGAAATAAGTCAATCGGAGAAAGACAACTATCATATGATCTCTTTGATATGAGGAAGTGGAGATGCAATGTGGGGGGGTTGGGGGGAGGTAGGAAAAGAAAAAATGAAAAGATGGGATTGGGAGGGAGACAAACCATAAAAGACTCAATCTCAAAAAACAGACTGAGGGTTGCTGGGGGGATGGGAGAGGGTGGTGGGGATATGGACATTGGGGAGGGTATGTGCTATAACAAGTGCTGTGAAATGTGTAAACCTGGCGATTCACAGACCTGTACCCCTGGGGATAAAAATACATTATATGTTTATTAAAATAAATAAATTAATTAAAAAAAAAGAAATACACTTGTCATACCAATTTAAAAACCAACATATATGTATTCCTCTAAGATAAAAGTGGTTTTGAGGATAAAAGTATTTTCACCATAGTCTTTGGTTAGTAGTCTTTGGTTAGTAGAAACTAAAACATTAAACATGCCTATCCAACTTCATTTGCCTCATAGTAATGATTGTGGTATTTTAAAAAATATTATTTAAAAATAAATAGTGTCTGATATTTCAAACCTTAATTGTTCATTGTGGAATATTTCACTTTGTCTACTTTCACATTTGTTTCTCTCTTAAAATTCAGTCTCTGTTCTTCTTGATATGTCTTTCTGAACAGGACGATTGAAAAAAGAAGTGGAAGCATTTCCCAAGGAGATGACACAGTTTCTTTTGAGAATTTGATGTATAGGATGGACAATTTTCTTTTTTCCAGCTTGGAGGTTTTCATGAAGCAAATTGCTTCTATCATAAGAATAGTTTAGGGCATCTGGGTGGCTCAGTGGGTTAAGCCTCTGCCTTCAGCTCGGGTCATGGTCCCAGGGTCCTGGGATAGAGCCCCGCATCAGGATCCCTGCTCAGCGGGGAGCCTGTTTCTCCCTCTCTCTCTGCCTGCCTCTCTGCCTACTTGTGATCTCTGTCTGTCAAATCAATAAATAAAATCTTTTTTTTTAAAAAAAGAATAGTTTAGAGCTCCTTTCCCTTGGGTGTTCTGACTACAATGGAACCTCAAAGTGGAGCATTTGGATTTGAAATGAATTCTTATGGAAGACTTTCTTCTTAAGGTTCACCTAAAGTACTGTTTGCCCCTTTTATTTAAACATATAGAAGTAATTTGTTTTCACTGAAGTCTGATTTTGGTTTTGCTAATTTGGTTTTGCTTTGGATTTCATTGCTTTAAAAGTGCAACTTTTTGTATGCTTGAGCTCAACATCACTTGAAAAAGTTGATTTTGGATCCCTAGGCAATTTCATCCTGCTATACACATATTCTTCTGAATTTTACATTTAGGGGCTTTAAATATATGAAATGTGATTTATAAGAATGGCAATTTGTATAGAAATATATATCATATTTTTATGAGTACAAGATTATTCTTGCATACTTTTCTATCATATTAACAATAGTTTATTGTCATCTAACTTCCTCCACTTGCATTTTTTGCTTGCATTTTAATATACAACATAAGTGCTGTTCATGGTGAAAGTAAGTTTGGGGGGAACCACAAAAATCTTTTCATGTTCAAATTATAATCATTTTAATAAATTGTTTAAGTTTATTAAATCTGAATTTGTCTGTTGTAAAATCATTTGGTTCTTTAAAAAAGTCAGTCTTCTGAGTCATCCACTCAGACCCAGACTGGCTGGGTTAATTAGAAACAGCTGGGATGGGGCGCCTGGGTGGCTCAGTGGGTTAAAGCCTCTGCCTTTGGCTCAGGTCCTGGGATCAAGCCCCGCATCGGGCTCTCTGCTCAGCGGGAAGCCTGCTTTCCTTCCTCTCTCTCTGCCAGCCTCTCTGCCTACTTGTGATCTCTGTCTGTCAAATGAATAAATAAAAATCTTTAAAATAAAAAAAAAAGAAACAGCTGGGATGCGTATGGTGCTACCAGAAGCCTCTATTATAAAAGAAAGAGGCCCATACAGGAGATTTGCCCTAGAAGAGACTTGAGCAGAGGCTAGTTGTGCCAAGAGTATAACAAGAATTAGTTGAGGACAATTCAGGAAAGTTAGCTGGAACATAGAAACTTCTATTGGTAAAAGTGATTTTAAGTTGGGGGTTGGCTTAGCTAGTTAAAATAAACTAATATTGGGAGGGTCAAATCAATGTAAAAGTGCGAAGAAATCTCTGAGGCTAATAATCAACACTTCCTGCTTCTTTTAAAAATGTTTTTTCCCGGGCGCCTGGGTGGCTCGTGGGTTAAAGCCTCTGCCTTCAGCTCGGGTCATGGTCCCAGGGTCCTGGGATCGAGCCCCGCGTCGGGCTTTCTGCTCAGGAGGGAGCCTGCTTCCTCCTCTCTCTCTGCCTGCCTCTCTGCCTACTTGTGATCTCTGTCAAATAAATAAATTTAAAAAAAAAAGAATCATGAAATAAGGACTCTTAGCTCTCTGAGGTGGTTCTTACGTGGTTTAAAAAAAATATGTTTTTTCCTTTGTTGTTTGCTTTCTTTAATGTTACATAAGTATATTGTTTTGTTGGTGGTGGTGGTGGTTATTTCATTGGTTTTAGTGATGTATTTGTCTTTCTTCATTCACAATGTGCAGTTTGTTTGTTTTTTTTATTGGAACTTCTGAACCTGTTTTGCTTCCCCAAACAAAGGAACCCCTAATCTTTTGGCAACAACCACCCAAGTAAAAACATTATTTCTGGAATTAAATAGTTCATTTAGGATGCATCCTAAAGGTCCCCTAATGTCAAGCCCAATTCTTAAGTAGTTACAGATGTGTTCACTTAGAAGTGTTCTGATCAATCTTGGTGCAAAAACTTTTTCATCTATTTTTTTCTGCTTATTTGTCATCCCACCCTTCCTTGTCATTTAATATTTTGCTGAAAACCTCTGCTATAAAATCTTGCTGATTTGACTGAATGAGAGATAATAGAATTCCCATGGTCACTCAGTCCCTTCCCTATTCTATTCAGAATCCTTGCTTCTGCTGGTCATTTATCTCTGGGAGGGTTTTAATATTTTATTATCTAGCTTGTCCTCTGGCTTTTTGTTTACATTGTTCCTGGCTTTCTAAAGTTTTTAGATGTTAGTAGGGCCTGTGATCGTGTTTGGTTATCTCTTAACTATAGTGATAAATCATCTATAATAACAAGTAATTGAAAAACAGCTACTGTTTGGCTTTGGAGGATGTATTATAATACATAATAATATTAAAATCAATTTGCATTCCCTGAACATCCACCACGGAACATCAGAGAAAGAAGGCCCCAAATTTGTGTGGGGGAGATAAGAGGAAATGAGGTATAAATATTTTACACACAAATGATTCACTTGTAGTCATTGAGAGTTGTTACTCTCATTCATGGCCTCTGATGTAAAAAAAACACTTTACAGAGACTTGTTGATTAATAGAAATATAAAGAATGCAAAGATTTGGAAGAATTTCACATTGATTAGTAACAGTTTTCCTCTTGGATTTACAACGTACAAGGTAATGCAACCTAGATTCTTCTTGCTCATCATGACGATATTCATAGACTTAGTCTGGCTTGAAATCAAGCTGGAAGTGGTTAAATGTAGTTTTTATAACAATCTCCCATCCTCCCAACCAAGCCTCTTCTTTTGGTGTTTCCCCTTCCCTCCTTTTGAAACATCTATCTCTGGTTCTTTTGTTATCTTTTTATAACATGAATGATGAGACTGTCTTCAGTCTCCTTTTGATAGGCCCTAGTATTTGTTCCTGAAAATGAGAAATTAGGTAGAAAATTGATATCTATCAGTGTTTGTAAGTTCTTTAAAAATTAAAAAAAATCATTAGATTGATCAGAGATCATATTAGCCTAATCTAAATCCATCATTCTGGATATGTACTTTTCTAAAAACCTTAAAGTCACCATTTCATAAATCTCTTGTTTTCATTATTGAGGCATGAAGTTATAGTATGACTTAGGGTTTTGATTGAATACTGACCTGTTTAATAACCACTAAATCTGAGACTCAGAGTAAGTGATGTTCTTAAAGCCACTTGGGTGTTTAATGAAGCAGGTATGTTTGAGGATTATGATTCTCCCTGTAAAAATATTTCCATCTTAGACAACAGGGTCTGCAAACTGATCTTATAGGGAAAAGAGGAAGTTTAACCTTGGTATTTAAGTATTTACAACGTGGTTCCACCCTATACGACCAAGTTTTTCTCTTCAGTATATGTCCCATATAATCATATTAGTTATTTTATAGTTGTTTGACATGTTTTGAAATGTCATTTCATTTAGATTTTAGATTTTTAAATTATGTCTTCTACTTTTTAAGTATCCCCAGTTCCTCAAAACTTTGTATGGGGCTAGGCATGCTATATACTAAATAATTAATTTTAAAAATCCATTATTTTCTGGTTATGTATTGTAGAAATTTATACCACTAATACTGGCACTACAGATACAGAGGCATTATTGATGCCTCTTTACTGAAAGCATTACTGATGTTTTTCTTCTCTCCCTCACCTGTTCCAATTGAAGCCTTACCTGATAAGCTAACAGTTCATTAGAAAAAGTACTTCTATGGATGAAACCCTTAGCCACAGTTTCAAAGCAAAAGAACTTGCCTTAAATTCCACTCACTTCAATCTCATTTCCCACAGCCAGACATAACATTGTAGCAGCAGTCATGCCTGGCCTTCTTGTGGTAGTGACTAAATCAAATGTTTGCTCCTATTTTTCAAGCATTGACATTAAGGGGTCAACTGAAAGAAGCTAATGGGATGATCCTTTCTGTTTGATGTTTGGTGTTAATTATACACATCAAGAAATAACCACAGTGGCCTGTGGGCTATGTTTAAATGTGAATAATGCATCTTACTTATGTACTGGTTAGTAATTTATTATTATTATTTATATACAGGTGAAAAAAAAGAACTCATGAGTTGTAGCCATTTCTAATTTTGGTCTCTCTGAGGAAGGTGTGGGATATACTAATTCCATGTAAAATTTAATATGCCCACTTTCTCCACTTTGTTCAGACTCTAATCTGGCATTGACCATGTAGGCTTAAGGAGCATTTCCACATACATTTTATTCCTTCCATAAGTGTTCTTGAAACTTATAACTTGTGATAACCTGGTATTTAGGAGATTTCTATAGGCACTCAAGTATTGATGTGTTTTATAAAGATAATATCAAGTGATTGGTAGACTTCCATGAACCTTCTAATTTCTTCTTCATTCCCTTCTTTTCTGGGAATTAAAATCAAGGTGCTAACTTTTTCTTGATCTTCCTTTAAACATTAAAAATGGAATAATCTTTACTGAGTGGTCCAGATAAATACTCATAGTACTTAGCAACTTCCTAGGATAATCAGTCACATCAGCTTGTTCCAAAGTGAGTACCATGGATCACTGGTTCTGAAGGATATTGGTTAATAGCTGCTATATGAAAAATGAGGAAGTTACTTGTGATTGAATAAGTTTGGCGAAAACTCCTATTTTAGTTTATGATTTTTCAGAGCCTTTAATATGTTAATATTCTTTGTGATTTCCAAGAAAGAGATATATTAAACAGTATTTGGAACTTTTTTCATATGGAACAGCTCATAGAATTAGTGACTAGTGTTCCACAGTGACTAGTGTTCCACAAAACACATTTTGGGAAATGCTACATTAGATCAAATCCTGTACTAGATATGTGGAGATGTGAGTTCCAATTCCTCCTTTGCCATAGAATAGTTTTATAACCTTGCGGAAGTTGCCTTTATGTCTTTTGCATTTCCTGATTTTTTAAAAGTTATGAAGTTGAACTAGATCTGGGGTGGGTATAATTTATCAGAATCAACTCTGAGCTTTCCCTATCTCCTAACCAAGATTTAACATACTCCTCTGACCTCTTTGAAGTTCCAAACTACCATTACCTTAGGAGCGTAGAGTGTTCCTTATCTGTGATGAGATGGAGAGCTGAGGCTGAGAACCACAGGACTGAATCCTCTTTATGCTCACTTCCATTTCTCACATACCATGTATATTACTGACAGCAAGTCACTCCAAAGTTTTATATGGCTATCTGAAAGGATGGTAATGTTTTCTGGTAATGTCATATTCCCTGATAGCAGAGTTTGTCAAAGAATGTTTGAAAGTCTTTTAAGACTGTAACTTAATAGCAGTTATAAATATTTATATATTTATATATAAATATAAATATAAATATATATTTATTTTGGAAATACTTGTGTCTTGGGTAGTGTTTCCTGCAAGCTAACCCTAGGATTAGGATTCTTGTGCAAATGGTTTATTGAGGGGTGAACTCAAGAAAAACTTGCAAGGGAGTAAGGAGAACAGAATAGGGCAGGAAAAGCAGTTAAGTAAGTCTGTGGCTTCAGGAGAAGAATAGGTTGACTCCTCTGGGGCTTTTGGAACATGAACAAACATCACAGAGCTTGTCCTGCCCAGAGGCAAGGAGAATGGACTTTTGTACCCTGCATATATCATTGGCTATACATCGCTTCTGGGATAGGGTATAACCTCTTTAGCATATGCAGGTGAAGTGGCTTCTATCAGCTCCTGAGAAGGGTGCAGCTGTAAATCATTAGCAGCCAACCTTCACGGAAGCTGGGTGGTTCGTGTACCAGCCTAATAAAAAGGATCTGGCCACGACACTAATAGCATCTGCTACAGCTTACTTGTGGGTAATTAAAATTCCCTTTGGTTTCGCATCCACATGTAGGCAATTAACAGATACATTCCAAAGAAAAGACAGTCTTTAAATGTAATTCAAGTCAGGTATTTATTTGAGTGCCTACTATTAGTCTAGCTGTACAAGCTAGGAAATGTGGAGAATATTAAGAAGAATTGATCATTATTCTTGGCCTTGAAAAGCTTACAGTTTTGTTGGCATGATGAATGCTATGTACAAAACATTATAAAATATCAAAAATAAGTTATGATCATGTGTTACATGAATGGTACCAGCTGGTATCAGAGGCAGTATCCTTAGGAAATCAGAATAGAGTGACTTTGAAGATTCAAAGCACTGGGCACTGTTTAGTATTTGGTAGGCAAAATGGATCATTATAGAGGGCAGATATAAGGAAAAGCATCATAGAGGAATGTAGGACTTGAGCTGACTCCACAAAGACTGGTGAAAAAGGATGTGGCAGTCATGGTGGAGGAAGGGGTTGACAAGTTTAAAAACCTGAGTAAACTCTCTGGAGCATAATATATGTGTTGCAAGGGAGCGTTGAAGAACATAGCTTGACAGGATAAGAGGAACTGTGTTGCGAGGTAAAGGAACAAGCATAATGAGGTAGATGGCACTGGACTGTGAAAGAAGTAGAGAACAAGCAGAGGAATCTGAATTCATTTCTTAGGCAATGGTGAGCTACTGAAAGTCCTTGAGCATGAGAGTGATCTAATTAAGTGGTGTTTTAGGAAAGGTCATCTGCACAACAAAAAGAAGTTGTTGGAGCTGTATTTAGTCTATGCACATTTTCTTAAATGCACAAATAGACTTTGATATGTCAGGGATCAGTTTATTTAAATCTTTCATGTTAGTGACTTGTATTTGGAATGCAGTTACCTAACTCAGATCTTCTGCTTGATTACATTCAGGTTTTCAGATACAGCTGTGTAGGTCATTGGGCAGCCCTGATTTTCTTTTAAAAGGTGTCATTAAGTGATGAGAAAGAAAAAAAAAAAGACTCACTTAGAACTTTC
The DNA here is from genome assembly GCF_963455335.1 of Martes martes. Classification (NCBI taxonomy): domain Eukaryota; kingdom Metazoa; phylum Chordata; class Mammalia; order Carnivora; family Mustelidae; genus Martes; species Martes martes. The sequence continues at coordinate 80,006,322 of NC_137897.1, forward strand.
ATTTTGCCTTTCAAACCAAAACCCAAGGATAATTATTCATAATCACTCCTAAGTGTGAAATGTGACATTGTTTCATGAGTCACCATATAGGTTTTAACTACATATGCATAAAAAAGCATGACATAATTCCACACAGGCTATTTGGGAAAGCATCCAGAGAAATTGCCTTTTTCTGTTGACTTCCTGTATATAAGTATGGAATCCTAACAGCCCAAAGACACTCTCCAGCAGGAATACAGTCAGTAAACAGCATGTGTAGAGCACCCACTATATGCAGAAAAACTGAAGTGGGAGCTGGTTACAAAAGAGAGAAAATGTTTTTGCCTTTGGGGATGCTATGGCATAAAGCAGGCAATAGAATGTTTGAAAAATGTATGAGAACATTTGTAAAGTAATATCTAAAAGGGATAAATAAGATATAAACTGAGAGTCAGTGCCAAAGAGCTAGAAGTCACAAAATAGGGCTGAGGCATGAGGGAGTCTCAAGACTATTTTTTCTGGCCTGGGCCATTTTTCTCTCATATCAGTATGAATTAATAAGAGAAAGGAACATTGTTTTCCTTCCTGGCTGGCACTTTGATTTGCTGAAGTATATATATCAAATTTGAAAGTATCCATTCTATTAGTGTGGTTCCTTAATGGTAAGTTGTCACATCTTTTTAGAAGAGCCAAAATTTTTTGTGAATGAAGTATGTTATACAGAAGAGTTTTATAAATGATTCTAAAGTCACAATGTGAGCTTCTGTTCCTCATTTCAGCATGTCTATTTGTTTTGGACTAACTAAGGAACTGACCTCTGCCCTGGACTGCAAACAAATCCCCATCTTTTTCTTTTCTTTTTTTTTTTTTTAAGATCTTACTGATTTTTTTTTTGTCAGAGGAAGAGAGAGAGAATGCACAAGTAGGGGGAGCAGCAGGCAGAAGAAGGAGTAGGCTCCCTACCAAGCAAGGAGCTCAATGCAGGACTCCATCCCAGGACCCTGGGATTATGACCTGAGCTGAAGGCAGATGCTTAACTGACTGAGCCAACCAGACATCCCACAGATCCTCATCTTCTTAACTCACAAATAAAGGTTCTTAAATTGATGTTCAGACAAAGGTCCAGAAAACAAGACAAGAGCTGGGATTCCGATTCCAGGATGATGGATGGGGTAGGAAACTTGGTATGACCAAGTTGGTCCAGCTGGACTTGGCATCCACTTACTCAAATGGTAGGGAGCAGGAGTATGGAATCCAAGCAAAAGGGATGAAGCGAGAGAATGGCAATCTAGACCAGAGTGTGCTAGAAAACAAGGTTGATATGAGGTGAGAAAACTGTGATTCAAAATGGGGGAATCTAAGAAATCAGTATAGTATAGATTAAGCCAAAACTATGGACAACAGCCCAGATTTCTATTATCAGAGTATCTTACAGATTTAAAGAGTCTACAGGATCTCCTTGAGTACATGGTCAACAGCACACATTCTAGAATCAGATAACCTGGGTTCTGAAAACTGCAAACTATCAGCTATGGCAGTCTGGGTAATTTTCTTAATTGTGTTAAGGCTTGGTTGTTGAAAATGAGGACAACTATATGGGGTAACATATGTTAAGTATCTGACCCAGTGCCTGGCATGGAGTGAGCACTCAATGTAAGGTAGTTGGAATTACTGTTATCATTGCTGCTGCATTCCTTCCTCCACCAGAGGGTCATTAATACAATTTGAAACAACAAAACAACAGTACTGTATATGGTATCCCAAGAAGATTGAACCAAATGATTTGGGATGTCTTTTCCTATGGGAATGTTCTCTAGACTAAAGATCATAAAATATATGAGACATAGAAAATTTTAGTTACCTGGTATTCAAATATTTATTATCTCAAAGCCTAAAGCCTTTTAAGTGGTAAAACTCAGCTGTGTATTGGAAAAGTCAACAAGACAACATTCACATTCACAACAGGGAAATAAATCAAGACAAACTCCTCAGAAGCTCACATGAAAAATGGATGACAGAAATTAGTCTCTAACCAAAAGGGAATGGCTTGATAAGAAATTATTTTCCACATGACCTTGAAATGTCATGAATGATTAAAATGCCTTTAAATGTCTACATTCTTTGTTATAAATTCTTGCATGTTTAGAGGGTATGCACATACTCTTGGAATAATTTCTTATATTTCTTTAACTACCCCCACTTCTGCCATGCTTACTACCAGTGTTTTATACATAATGGTAGTGGCACTCATACACTGATTCAGATCATAGAAATTGGTAGCTTTTTTTGGCCTTTGTAAAACTATCTTCAAAAGCTAAATTAATATATGAATTTTTTAGTTTATCAAGAATAAAAGATTTTAATAGCTTTGATTCGCAAATAGGTAAAATTTATAGAGGAAATCATTTTTGTAATACTTTATAAAGATTTATATAGTCTATGGTTTAATTTATTCTAATCAGAATGTGAGATTTCAGTATAAATCTGTTTTTAACTATTCCAGTGGTTCAAAACAATTGTCAGTTTTTCAACTTTGCTCTCAAACTTTGTTTTCTCTATGTAAGTGAAGTGGGCTGTCGTGTACTGTTTATAAGATAGGGTGAGAAAATTCCCATGATGCCATATTATTTTTTTATGTGTAACAAGCCACTATTCATTTCAGCACTTCTCAAAACTTAAAAAAATATACTGGTTGTCTTACATGCAACTGAGCAAATATGTATTTGGCCTCTGGAGGTGAGAACTCCCACCTCTATCCTGACTCTTCAGTATTTGATAAGTCAGTTCTTTATAGAGTGATTGAAAATGTCATGGGTCTCCCTAGCAGTAAGAGAAAGTCAAACAGGTTGGGGCATATAGGTTTAGGATTTAAGAGATTAGACTTACAGATAGCAAGTTGTTGAGAAATGACATTATCCATTCTCTGTATAAATTTCTTTGTCCGTTCTTGATGCTCCAAGGGCTAGAAGGTGAAGCATTATAAAAATATACCAGATCACAGCAAGTTAGTAATTTTCAAAGATTTTTTAGTTCACAGATGTAGCAAATCATACTTACCCCAAATCTGGCTCTCCACAAAGAAAATTCCCACTCCAGAATTAATGGATCTTTTTATAAGATTCCAATCTAAGATCTGTTTATTGAGTGTTGCTATCATATTTTCTTCCCGGAAACTAGTATTGTGTGGGCCTAAGAATTAAAATTAGGAGCCCACATGGATTGTCTTTGGAGGACTCTCATAGTCTACCAACACTCTTCAGGCTACAATTTGAGAACTGAGAAACATGAAAATGTGAAGACTTGTAGAACACTACTGTCTGGGTAGTAGCTTTAAGCCCTCTTATGGTTCAGATTAATCAGGATCACTATATGGAATGTCATTGCTTTCTTCTTCTACATCCATGTTTTTGTCCCTATAGTACCTGCTTCTAGTAGCAATTGTATAGTCATACATACTCAACAAATCTTCATTTTTAAACTAATTTTTAGAAAATTAAGGGAAAATTAGGGTCACTATATTTAGAATACCCTCACCTTTATAATTCAGTAGGCAAGAGTCTTGCAGATTTTCAGTCAGCCAGCACCCATAGTCTTCCCTCGTTCAGGTCCTAAAGCTAAAGGAAGAATCTCAACTTTAATACAGTTGTGAATAATGATAAATAAGGTATGTGTTGGTACCATGATGACAATATAAATCAAAAGGCTCATTGGCGGGCCACCTGGGTGGCTCAGTTGGTTGAGCTGCTAACTCTTGATATCAGCTCAGGTCATAATTTCTGGGTTGTGAGATGGAGCCCTGTGTCAGGCTCCATGCGTGCTTGGCAGGGAGTCTGATTCTCTCTCTCCCTCCCTCCCTGAACTAAATAAATCTTTTTTTTTTTTTTTTAAAGCCTCCTTGGCAATGGTGACAAAAGCTAAAATAAACAAATGGGATTATATCAAGCTAAAAAGTTTCTGCAAAGCAAAGGAAAACATCAACAAAATGAAAAGGTAATATAATGAAGAAAAGATATTTGCAAATCATACACCTGATAAGGAGTTAATACCCCAAACATATACAGAACTTAAACAACTTAACAACAGCAAAAGCAACCTGCTTACAAAGTAGAGAAGGACCTGAATAGACATTTTTCAAAAAGGCATAGAGATGGCCAGCGGACACTTAAAAAGATGCCCAGCATCACTATCAAGGAGATGCAAATCAAAACCACAATGAGATATCACCTCACACAGTCAGATTGGTGATTATCAAAAAGATAAAAATACATATTGGTGAGAATGTGGAGCAAAGAGAACCCTTGTGCACTGTTAGTAGGAATATAAATTGATGTGCCCACTATGCAAAACAGTATGGAGGTTCTTCAAAAAATTAAAAATAGAACTACTCTACAATCCAGCAATTCCATTTCTGGGTATTTATCTGAATAAAATTATAAAAAAAAATTCTAAGAGGACACCCTATATTCATTGCAGCATTATTTACAATAGCCAAGATATAGAATCAACCCAAGTGTCTATTGATGGATGAATGGATAACAAGAAGTGGTATAACACACACACACATACACACATAGAGGAATATTATTTAGCCATAAGGAAGAATGAAATTTTGTCATTTGTGACAACCTGGATAGACCTGGAGGGTATTATGCTAAGTGGAATAATCAGAGAAAGACAAATACCTTATGACTTTACTTATATGTAGAATATAAGAAACAAAACTAACAAGCAAGAAAGCAGAAACAGATGCATAAATATAGGAAACATGCTGTTGCTTACCAGCAGGAGAAGGGTTGGGGAGCAGGCAAAATTAGGTGAAGGAGATTAGAAGATACAAACTTTGAGCTGTAAAATAAGTAATGGAGATGTAATGTGCACCATGGGAAATATATTCAATAATATTGTAGTGACTTTGTATGGTGACAGATGATAACCAGACTTAATGCAGGGATAATTTCATAATGTATAAATATATTGAATCACTATGATATATACCTAAAATTAATAGGATATTGTATATCAATTGTATTTCAATAAAAATACTCCTTGATTTAACTGCTAACTACTATGGTGTCCAAGGTTTGGGATTCCTTTGTTCCTCGACAGTAGAAACTATACTTGCTTGGTATCCCTAAGCCTAGCAGAGAGTTTTGAACATGATAGATGCACAGAGAAAATCTTTAAATGATTGTAACTTACATTAATTACAATTTTTTTGGTACCGGCAGCCCATACTTTACAGGATTTTCAGCAATCAGAGTGGGACTTGACCTCAACTGTAGTCCTCCTATTGGCATAAACTTCATTAAGTCTAAAATCAGACCCAATTGTTAATTTTCTTAGTGAACCATAAACCAAGGCAAAGTTAAACACAAACTTGAAAACAAACTTGTTTCAAAATAAAATCCAACTGCAAAAAAATAAAACCCAACTTCTGAATTTCATAATAGCCAATAATTAAAAGAGAATAAAACTGAAATGCATTCATGTAAGGTTTTTAGAGGCCCTTACCTCTTCCAAAGAATTCATAAATCAACAGAAATGTAAGCTTAACAAAAATTAAACCACCATCCATGTCATCTTCACTCTTCTGCTCTTGATTTAGTATAAAGACATGTGTCTGGTTTGAAATAAGACTTTTGCATTTCAAAAAGAACAATTTATAAGAAAATGTTCAAATCAGAATAATACCAATGAAGTAGTATTACATATAGAGACAAGAGCAAAAGCCAAGTTTCCCCCCAAAGGATCTGAAAATATCTCTGAGAGTCAATGACCTTTCATTTAGCCTTTGAACAGGAAGAGTCATTCTTTAGCTAGACAGCTGGCTAGAAATAAATAAAAATGGGATTGCAAGGAAGACCAGAGATTAATCTCTTTCTCACATTGCTGAGACTCTGAAACTGTAATATGGTACTAAATTTATATAGATAATGGCTTGATTGACCTACCCTATTCAGCTCTTCTCCCATCGAGGTTTTGTTCAAATGGCTTTTAAATTTATTTCTAATGAGGCTACTAGGGTGTCATGCTATATCGTTAATATGTTTTTCCCTCCACCTTGAATGCTGTGTCAACCTTAAAGAGTTCATTGTTTCTACTGTTTTCTGAAATATCCATGGTGTCTCTATTTGGACATTTATTTACCCATGAATCTTCTGGGTGCCCAAAGGCCAAGAGTAAAGGGAGAGGATAAAGTAAAGGCTTTTAGTTTGCTGAAAGAGATATAAAACAACCTGAAAGTGACACAAAGACAGCTGTAATCAAGTATCAAATCATGTGCTAAGGGAAGATAAGCCTGGGGCAGCAAGGTATAGTGGGAAGAGCATAGGCTTTGGAATCACACAGGCTTGGATTCAAACTCCAGCCCTACCATATAATGTCTTGGAGCCTCAGTCTCCTCAGTTGCAAAAAGTGCATATCTCTCTGGATTGGTGTATAGATCAAATGAGAAACAGGTTAAAGTTCCGGGTATAGTCCCTGGATCCCAATTAATGGTAGATGCTGTGATTATTACAGACTGAAATTAGGGAGTTGGCTACAGCCTATAATTTGGGGGAAAATAAGTTATTGGATCTGGACAGAAAGGGAATTTATTCTAATTGGTATAAAAGTAGCCACCTTCTCTCTAATGAATATAATGGACCTCAGAAAATCGTACCTTATCACCTGCCTGATTGGCACAACATATGTAATATAGTTTAATGACTGTAACTTCAGGCATCAGCCTAAAACTACTTGGAGGTAATATTGCTTTGCATTGCAGTTTCAGTGAAGTAGACAGGCAGAATAGAGTTGTTTTACAGTCTGACCTCTTGGTCATTACTTAAAGCCACAGAGCCATATTTAATCTTTGCATTTTCCTCTTTGCAAGAGTTTCTAAGACAGACAGCATGTCATGTACTAACTAAATTTCAGATTTTAAGAAGACATTTAGCTCTATAACTCTGTATGATAAAAAACCCATTTAATGGAGAATGTTCTTTTGCTGTCTACTTGATCAATAAATTAAATAGATTAATTAAGTCAGGCTGTCAAGACCAAGGACTGTCACTAACGATAGCCAGTGGAACTGACCCATTTATCAAAGATGAGTCTGGAGAAAGGCAGTCTTTTCTCTTGCAATTCTGTAATGAATATAAAGAAATAGGTCATGGTAAGAAAACCATCTAGCCACTGGCTGTACCTCAAGGTAAAGTAGGTATGGTGGGAAAAACCCCACCATTGTTATTTTCACTTGCTCAGTTGATTTTTTTTTCTGTTTTCCCTCTATTTCTTTGTATCTACCTATGTTTTTTGCATGCCAAATGATGTTCCTTTTAAATTTCTAACATAATCAACAACTATTTCCCTTGCTTAACTGAATTGGAATTCTACGTGCCATATGACATACCAAACATGTATAAAACATCATCCTTGCTTTTCTGGCACATTTAGGAAAATGATACATGACTAGAAATCTTAAAAAAAAAAAAAATCTCTCTAGGAGACTGAAATGGCCAAATGGGAGGAAATTTGTTAAGTTGGAATCCAGGATCAGAATGACGTGAGACTATGGCCAACTGTAGTCAAGTTAAGTCCTAGGTGGTCTTAACAGCTGCCATGCTACCTGGACTGTAGCTGTCTCATTCTCCTTTCCTTTCTTCCTCAGATTTCGGCTTTGGTGCATGCAGTCTCAGACTGGCAAAATCTGACCTTGATTTCTGCCTAGTGTTTTCTACCTTTAATTGTAGCGTCTTATTCTGTATTACCTGGGTTCATAAAACACCTAGAATGATTAGGAAGAAATGCCAAGATACCCTCCTCTGACAAAATGATAATGCAGGTCAGATCAGTGGTTTGTTTTGTTCACCATTCTGACAAAGGTTCCAGAAAAGTATTATGGAAAATTATTTCGGTTGTCCTTTACAGCCCTCAGTTTCATAAGGCAAGAGCGACACTAAAGAAGTCTATTTTTTCTTTAATAACCCAATTATTTGTGTGTTCATCAGCAAATGTTTATTGAGTACCCACTGTGTGCCAAGCATAGGAGAGCACTGGGGACATAAAATAGAAATAAAATACTATCAGTGCCCCCAAAGATACCCTGTACAGTAGGAGAGACAGATATATATATATACACACACACATACACATACAATATATATACACACATGTGTGTGACAGAAACTACCACATTTTTTATATATATATATAATATATATAAAATGTGATAAAATGTGATAAAATGATATATATAAAATATATATATATTATATATAATATATATATACACACATACACACACACACACACACATATATATGTATAAAGAAAAAGGTGGTCAGCGAAGAGATGAAGTTTGAGTTGGGTCTAAAGGATAAATAGGAGTTTGTTAGAGAAAGAGAAAGAGAAAGAGGGCAACTCTAGCATAGAACAGTCCACATATGCTATGCATCATGAAACAGCAAGGTGCAATTTGCAAGTAGTTTGATGAGTCTGAAACTTAGTATAAGAAGTGAAAGACTTTTTTGAAATGGCTGACATAGACTTGAACATGGAGACCATTACATATTATATTTAAGATCTGTGCTTTATCATAAGGCATATTGGTGAACTGCAATTTGTTATCTTCTTGCATTAAGTTGTTGGTTACTGTTATGAGCTGAATCATATTCCCCTCCTCCAAATTCATATGTTGAAGTTCTAACCCCCAACACCACAGATTGTGACTGAACTCAGGGACAGGGCCTTTAAAATAATTAAGGTACAATGAGGCCATTAGGGTGAGGCCCTGTTCCAGTCTGAGCAATGTCCTTAAAAGAAGAGAAAAAGACACAGACAGATACAGAGCAAAGATCATGTGAGGATACAGGAAGAGAACTACCTCATCCGCATACCATTACATCCACATACCTGATGTTCTTCCTGTGTCTTCACTTTTATTTAGTTTTGCCAAAATCTTGATCTCACACTTCTATCCTCCCAAACTGTGAGAAAATAAATTTCTGTTGTTCAAGCTACACAGTCTAATGTGACATTGTTATGGCAGTCCTAGAAAACTAATACAATTATTCATAAGGTCCTAAATTTTATAAAGAGTTAACTTTTTTAATAAAATAAAAAAACATTAAAAAAGAAAATTCATTCAACTTTATTCCCGTAATAACATGATTCTCATTCACTTACTATATAATATGTTTTCTTGAGTGTAAGATAAATCATCTTAATATTTTGAACAAAGTAGTAACAAGGTCAGATATGTGTTCGGAAGATTATTCCAGCAGCAGTGCAGAGGGAGGATTGGAGGACACTAGGATTTGAAACAGAGAAATGAGTTAGGAAAGTGTTGGGGGTGTTTATGGTGCCTAATAAACCCTATAGCACACCACTTCCCTCTCTGAGTTTTAAACCAACTGAGAAATAAAACAAAGTTGGGAGGTGGAGATGGAAATAGTACCTAAAATACTATAAAAGCTGTGTGGCAGGAAGATGTAGCTCATCATAAGAACCAAATAGGTTTATTCATTCTCTGCACCCCAGGTTGAAACTTGGAGAAGCCCAGTCAAGGGAACTTTGAATCTGTGAAATAGTACACTTGCTCAAATCATTGCCACCATTTGTCCAGGTAGAAAAGAAAGAGAAAGTGACCAATGTTCTTTCCATTTCTCCCCACCTCAAGTACATCCAATGACCAATTATAGAGCTAAATATTAGGAATAAATTAAGAACCAGGGTTAAGCCAGTAACATGTCAGACCACGGTGGCCCTGTGTTCTGTAAAATCGTTTCACTGCCCCAGACAACTCAGCTGTAGTCAAAGCTCAAGGAATAGTTGTTTATTCTCATAGTAGCTGTCTAAGCTATAAAGAATAGCTTCCTTTTGCTACCTGACCCAGATAATCAGTAACTGATTTCCAGAACTAAAATGTAGCTTCTATCACCACATTTAAGATTAAAATGGGTTAAGCTTAAATATTGTTTCAGGGTCATCTTTGTTCCTTCAGTAGTTTAACTCCATATTCAAGAAACAGTACAATTCATATTTCCAGTGGAATAACATTGACCAATTCTAACTCTGAAACTTAAAATTACTATTTTTTAGCCATTTTCTCACCCTGGGTGACAAGACTTGTCTTAATATGGAAGCCATCTATCTTGGATAGTATATGTTTTTCAGTGGCTTTTGGGCCCTCAAAGGCCCCCACACTTAGGAGAAGCTTGATGTAGAGCTGTCATTGAGAACTCTTGTCATAGGAAAGAAAAAGAGAACTCTTGTCATGATTCAGAGGGGATGTAAACCAAGCAAACAATTACCTTTCTTGAATTCTGGGTGTTGCTAGGCTAGTTGGCATTCACTTAGCCTCTAGCCTCTTGGCTGTGTTAAAAAGAACATTTAGATTCCCACATTGTGGGGTTTTTTTTCCTTTCAATTTTATAGATTCATCAGTTAATTTCAGAGGCCAAGCAGAAAGAAAATCCCTCACACTATATAGTCCTTATTCAGAAACAATTATTAGATCTGACATTAGTTGCTCCTGAGCTCTGAAAGCTTCAAGGGGATTCACCATGTTTCTGGAATATATCCTAGGATAACCATGCAGAAGGGAAGTGGCAAAGAAGCTGCTTTAAGTTGGGAAAAAAATGCAAAGCCAGAACATGCAAAGTGGCTTATTCGGAGTACTTCTGGAATGTTCACTCCTCTGGATTCAGACCCTCTACTGGCAGGTGACCACACAATCCTTCTACAGTGACCACACAATCAGTCTCTTTGTTTATAATGGTGTTTTTCCATGTGACACATAGTGGCTGCTTAATAAATATGCATTGAATTAATTAATGAATGAAGGAATGAGTGTTTGAATGGCAGTTACACAGATGTAATGCTACTTCTGACCTGCAATTTGGACAATGAATAAAACAGTGAAATACACAGGAGTAGTGTTTTGCAAATTGCAGGTCACAACTCATCAGTGGGTTATATACTCAATTTACTAAGTTACAATCAGCATTTGAAGGAAATAGAATGGAATGAAATATAAAATATTAGAGTATATTAGACAATAAGGATAATTTTTTCTCTGTTTAATTTTTTAGTTATAAGTGTATGAAATTTATTTCTTACAATTCTGACAGTTGACAGTTGGGAAGTCCAAGATCAAAGTGTAGGCAGATTTGGTGTCTGGTGAGAACCCACTTCCTGATTCATAGATGGCTATCTTCTCATTGTCCTCACATGGTCGGTGGAAGGGGCAAATTTGCTCCCTGGGGTCTCTTTTATAAGGGTATTAATCCCATTCATGAAGACTTCACCCTCATTACCTGATCACCTAAAGGCCCACCCTCTAAATACCAACACAATGGGGGAATCAGTTTCAACATCCAGTCTGAAGGAACCTCTCTGTAAATGAAGTTTTATTGGAACATAATTATACTCATCCATTTACATATTGCCTGAGGCTTCTTTTGCACTACAGTGACAGAGCTAGGTAGTTGTGACCTCCAAAACCTAAATAAAATATTTATTCTTTGGCCTTTTACAGAAAAGTTTACCAGTCCCTGCATTTGAAGAAACTAGAGACATTTAGGTCTTAAAAAAAAAATCTTTTTTTTATGGTTTAGAAAAAAACTGATGCTTATATAATCAATCTATACCTTTATTTATTTTTTTTATTTGGACTCAGAGCAAGTGTTACCAGGGTTTGAATACCTGTAAATATATTTAAATTGAGCTAATGGAAGATAATATTAAAGTCTGGGCCAAAATGAGTGTGTGTTTACTGAACATGATCACGTCCTTGGATAGTGGGTTGAGGCTATCTGGTAGTGAAGTTTTCTTATCCTGTATAAACTTTGCAAACCCTACTCAAGAAGATTATAGAACCAATGATATGACCAACTTACAACCTTTGTATATGCTTTCAACACTGTGGAGTTATGCATCCAGAAACCCAAATAAAGTGCCATTAGAGTTGGGAAACTAAAAACCATAGCACAGCGAGGTAGACATGAAGCTGGGAATAAAGCACAGCAAGTAGCATCTAACTGCCTCTTCTTTTCCCCCAAATGTTGGCTGTTTAAGTTACTCACCAGCAAGAAATATTGATTCTTATACTCCTGAGCATTGTGTAAACATTGTGTCATATATACAAGAACTCAGTGGATGCTGGCAACTGTAATAATCAGCATGGCCAGAACATCAGGTACATGGATGTGGTGATAAGACTATGACACTGCAGAGGTTGATAATGCCAATGTCTAGCATGAGAAAGGGCCCTATGAATCAAGCTAAGGAGAACTTGGCCTTCATTCTGTAGGAAATGGAGAGCCAGGGGAGGCTTTTAATCAGGGAAGGCAGTAATCATAAGAGAGTGCATTTAGATGCACCCTTTGCAGTATGACCCATGGATTGGAGGTGGGAGAGACAGAAGGAAGGGAGGAGACCAGTTAGGAGATTATTATAGCAATCTGGTTGAGAAGTAATAAAGGCCCACAGTGAGTACAGTGGGCCTGAGAACCAAGACATGGGTATAGATTTGAAACATATTTAGGAGGCACAACCACAAATTTTGTGAAGAGGAATGTTAAGAGATTAATCTGGAAATCAACTTGGGACCTTTAATAAAGATCCGATTATGCCACATTAAAAAATTCAGACTTTAGGGGCGCCTGGGTGGCTCAGTGGTTTAAGCTGCTGCCTTCGGCTCGGGTCATGATCTCAGGGTCCTGGGATCGAGTCCCACATCGGGCTCTCTGCTCGGCAGGGAGCCTGCTTCCCTCTCTCACTCTCTCTGCCTGCCTCTCTGCCTACTTGTGATCTCTCTCTCTCTCTGTCAGATAAATAAATAAAATTAAAAAAAAATAAAAATAAAAAAATAAAAAATTCAGACTTTATCCTTAAAGGTGCTAGGGAGCTACTGATGGAAAAGTACTCTGCTGTAGTGTAAAAAATGGATTGAAAATAGATAAACCTAGAGGTGAGGAGACCTATTAGGATGCTATTTCCAGTAGACCTAGTTAGAAAATACTTTTGAGTGAGACTATGAGTACATTTATTACATTAACTTTCTCCTATCTTCTGCTGAACATGAGAGAAATAATCCAGTTGTAAGAGTATGGTAACTTAGCTATATTGTGAGATTGAGGAGAAGATATTTTAGACATACTGTAGTGGGGTATTGGATAGCTTTGTTATGCAAAGCTCTGCAATTCTATATTTGAACATGTATTTTGAGAGATACTAACTCTTCTGCTGGAGTCCCCTTTAGGGACAGCTTTCCCCTTTAAGATACTAAATTACTTGTGTTTGCTCTGAAGATAACTGGAGAAAACAATGAAACAATTTCTTCCTTTTCATTTTGTTTGAAATCGACTACCAGAAATATTTGCAAAAACAACAATTGACGACAGGAAAGAACTTGATGACTTGTCCCCAATAGGACATCTGACATTGTGACATCATCTTGCATATATAATTGTTATTTATTTGAACCCTAAAGAAACATAAGTGCTGTTTTCTGTGGCAGTAGAAATTTGCATAACCCAAGATCTCCTGTGAAGCTATACCTTTCCAATTAATTTTTACAAGGGGAAGGAATTATAGTCATCTGTAAATTACACTGCTAATTAATTTTTGCACAAATCAATTTTTTGGCCGAATGTACAAGTCAGCCTTGCACAGCTCTGAGTACTACATATATTCATTGCCTTAAAAAGTCTCCAATCAAATCATTATCTCATTCCTTCTCATGTAGGAAAGCAAACTCACTGGGTTCAGACTTACTTCTTTTCCCTTCTGTATTAACTGTGATGTCTGAAAGTTCCTTAAATGATCTTTTCTGTCATTTTGAATATATGCTTAACATCAAATATTCATTTATTTCTTCTAATATCAAGCATCCTACCTTGTGTAACAATGTTGGTCTCAAGAAAAATATCAGCTTTTATTGAACCCCAATATCATTTTCTGGCCAGTTATTAAAGTTATTTTAATGCCAGCTGTTTATTTGTTTTTGGGGGGGTAGGAAGTATTTTCTGTATATTTAGTATCATTTACCCAAGTCTGAGAAACTACTATAAATACATTTTAGTAAAAACCACTTCCTTTAAAAAAAAAAAAAAAACACTTCCTTTTAATTTTCCCCCAAATTTATATGCAACTTCATGGTTTCCTATAGAATTTCTTTTTGGAGGGGGACTTTCCTACTCTTGGGACAGTTCTAACCAAACTATAAATCTATTATTGAATTAGTGACCACTTTCACCCAGAGGGAGTTAGAACTAATCTTTATCAATGAATAGGCATGTCTGTCAAATACATTCAAAGACAGGAAAGAGGAAGTAGGTTGTATTTGTGAGGTTTAGTTCCCACTCTCCCGATATCATTTCTTCTTTAAGCTTTTTTTTCCATTTCTACTACCCTGTGGCACATCTCTGGTAATTGTTGGAAGAAACATTTATTTCACTGAATGTAGTATGACTACTATTTTTAAATTTATCTCTGTTTAGATGGGATTATTAAATAGAGTATCTCTTATATGCATTTCTTAGAGACCTTATGGTAACTCATACCCCTGGGATGTTATATCTTTTCTACTATCAATATAGTAAAATATTGCCCTGGTAGCCATTTTATAATTGCTTCCTTGAATAAGACTATAGGTCAATTGAACATGGAGCTATCAGTCAGTTCTATGAATAAGAAGAGTGACTGTTGTTTATTGAGCACCTACAATGTGCCAGGTGCTATGCTAATTAGTAAAGTACTCTAACTACTTTGCATTATCTCATTTTGTTTTCACAACAACTTCATGAGGAAGTACTAAGAAAGGTTATTTAAAAATATAATAAACTTTTAATTACTCATGATTGTAAAGAGATATGGTGTAGGGTCATTATATGGCTTTGGAATGTATTCTTATGTTTAACTATGAATAACAATAATAACCAGCATGTGTTAGATGCTTAGTATGTGCCAGGTGCTATGTTAAGCATCTTAACTGGTTTATTACAAAGGTGATATTGTAAATTTGGAGATCAGGGAACTGAGAATCAGAGAAGTTAAGTAGCTGGCTCAAAGCCATGTCATAAATCAGGCAACAGGGATTCAATCCCTGTTTTGGCTGGCTCTAAAATCTGCTCTTAATACCTGCCTCCCTTTGCTTACTATCCTACACATCTCTCTACCATATTCTGCATTCGTTGTAACTTTCTCTTATACTATTGAGGAAAATTATCAAGGTGAATTTATTTTTTTTCTCTCTATGATTTTTCTCAGGTTGCCTTGTTTTATTGACTCTACTGGAACTATTCCATTATCTCCCAAGAGAGAAAATTGTCTTCAGGATAACTTAAGTCTTTTGGATTTTGGTTTTTGTCATTTCTAAATTGTCAGTATGAGTATGGAAGACATCTGTTGCCTTATGGAGCTCTTCTGGTCGCTCTCTGTGAATGACACCATGATCCTGTATTCTTTGGGAATTTTCAGCTCCTCCAAAAAGACACGCACATGGGGAAAATCAAACTAAATAAATACTTGAATAAGTTCTTAAATGCTCAAAATGGAAACAAATATGACTTGAAAAAGATTCAGAGTATATAAAAAAGCCCTGAAAAAGTGTGTCCCTTTTCATATAAATCACTCAGTGAGGCTAATAAGTCATAGAGTTTGTTTGTTTAGTCAAGATATCTATTAAAAACTTTTTTTATAAGAAGTTGCCTTTACAGTTGTTTTAAAATGTCAAAACAAACCTGAAGATAGACTTTTGCTTTTGTCCAAATTGCATATTTTTCTACTGTCACTTGATAATACAAATCTGAGAAACAAAGGTAGAAATATAGAACCAGATACTGCCATTTAGTCTCTCTTGTCCTTAATTTCTTCATCTATGCAATAAAGGGATTGTCTTGTTGTCCTTTAGGATCTTGTCCAATTCTGGCATCATTTTTTATCCTTACCATGGGTGATTTGGCTCTAACATTTTCTACTATTTTACAATTCTAAATGATTACAGTCCTTGGTTTTTTTTTGTTTTGTTTTGTTTTTCTGAAAAATTTTATACCTTTTACTGGTGTGATGTACCTAATTCTAAACTCCCCTGTATAAAAGGGATAGGAAGGCCTTGAACTAATTCCAAATAAGATACACAAAGGTGATTAGAATGCAAACTGAGATATCTTAGATGTTAACACAATATTGCTGTAGGTAATTCCTTTGCTTAGTAAGTCCTCATTATATGTCAGAACTTTCTGACTCTTACGACAATTATCATCTTGAAAGAAGACTTTGATCTTTAATATCCTTTAATCAAATTATTAAATTATTTTTAACTATTTTATAGAGATTAGACTTATATTCTCAATTATAAGTTTCTTAAGGGCAACAATGATGATTTTTTAAAAAGATTTTATTTATTTATTTATTTATTTATTTGACAGAGAGAGAGGCAGAGAGACAGGCAGAGAGAGAGGGGAAAGCAGGCTCCCTGCTGAGCAGTGAGCCCTATACAGGGCTAGATCCCAGGACCCTGAGACCATGTCCTGAGCCAAAGGCAGAGGCATAATCCACTGAGCCATCCAGGCACCCAACATCATGGTTTTGTCTCATTTCATATTTTCCACACTGTCTAACATCATAAAGGGCTTTCAGACCATTGTTAAGTTGTAACTGTTGTTGAGAGAGCCTGTATAATTTAGTGTTGATTATGAATTCTGGCCAAAATGGAGAATAGAACAGAAAGGAAATACTCTATCACAAACAAATAAAATAATGGATAAAAAATATCTTTTAAACATTTAGAAAGACCTGAAAACATATAAAAGGTATGTCTAGGTGTTGCAAATGAGGAAACCACAGCTAAAGTAGTGAGCAATAAGTGAAGCTGCACAGAATATGAAAGACCAGAATTCCATACTTTACCTTAGGGGCTGGGAATCTAATGTTTTATAAGTTGAGAGCACAAGTAATTTCAAGTTTTCTGAGACCTGAAACCTATACAATTTAGAAAGCACTCCTTAAAAATTATCTTACTTTTCAATTTAACCAAAATCCATGAGCACCTGGGCACAGTTCTGAGGTCATTCCTTGGACCATGGAAGGAGCCAATGCTAGTGAGGCCCAGAAACTAAGATTCCATAGCTAAGTGGTAAATCTGATTCTGGCCTCTTATCAAGATGATAAGTTCATTGAAGGGCAAGGAGTGAGAATTGGGTTTCCTACATGTTTCCCAGAGCCAGAAAAGCAATGTGTCATTTATGAATGGCTACTGGAAAATCTCTGCTAGCTGGCCTAGGGTCTTGCAGATAATTAATTCACTAAATACCCTAAGCTCTAGGTAACATGAGAGAGACTAGAATCCTGTCCTTTACTTGTAGAGACCTAGAGCTCCTAAATGGATGAAAAAACTCATTTGGAAATGGTGAATCTTTTCACACTCAGGCAGAAGCATCTATGAAACCATAACAAAAGATGCCATCACAACTCATGGTCTATTTGTATCTTCTTCAGAAATAAGGTTCACACATCTCCTTGGAGGTTAGACTCAAAAATAAAAATTATAGAGTGACATCACTAAAGCGGTGATATAGGTTGTTTTTTACTTTGCTCCCCCTCACAAGAAGAACAAACAACTCTTTAAGAACAAGACACACTGAGAGAATGCACCACAGAAGCCCAGAGAGAAGAGTAAGAAGTAGCACTGATCACATTGGCCCTCACCCAGGCTAGCATGGAACCACATAGACAGGCTTCTCCTGAGCCTTTAGTTCTCCAATGGTAAAAGACAACCTGCAGGGGGAGGGCTGGCGAACCAGCTTCCCCCAGCATTGTGAATCACATTGCAGGAGTTCCTACTCTGATCTCATACCATGGGGACTGCAGGAGCATATGCGGTATTCAACCACTATGAACGTGACTGTGATGGAGAAAGGGGGAGGGGCTTGCAACAACCAGCACACAGCTCTTGAGAGACTGAGTTCACACATGCAGTGCCCAGTAGTAATCACAACCTGCAACTTTGCTCATCTGCAGACCCAAGTAAGTGGTTCACTCTGATTAGGGAGCTCAGTGAGGTATAGATCTGCTTATTTGGATCCTTACACAAATTTTGCCAGCCCTAAACCTTGTTTTGCCCATGTCCAGGCAAGGAGCTGAATCACAGCCCCACCCACAGTAAGGATATCTTTTGGCTTCATCTGACCAGAAGGACTGGTTACAATTCCTGGAAGCAATGTGGCTGAGAGAAACTTGAGCCAATAAGCAGGCAGGCAGAGCTGATCATCCCCACAGAAAAGTGAGTGCTGGGCACAGAGCGTCCTTGTGCTATGCACAGGCAGGTGTATTAATTCATAGCCAAGACTGATGTTAGTTCATAGACTCTCCCAGCTGAGGAGTCTGTGAAATTTAAAGAAACATGCAGTGGCCTCTCCTCCTCCTGCCTAGGCAAGGGAACAAAGACATAGGCCCATACTCTGTGGAGACTGTTTTTCCACCCCATCTGACCAGAAGGGTTGGAGATAACTCCTAGAAACAGTGCATCCTGGTGACACTTGAACCAAGAGGTGGACAGACAGAGCTGATAGTTTGCAGACCAAAGTCAGTGGCCCTGTTTGGTCAGGAAACTTGAGGTGCAGTTTGGCTTGAGTTAAGACAATGAACAAAGAGTTTTAGTCATTATGCCTGGGCTGTGCCTGGGCAGGGAATCTAATTTGTACATCCACTTATTGCTGAATACAGCCTTTAACTTCTCCAGTGAAAGAACCTAACCAGAGCATATAGGAGGCTGCAAGCAGCAGAGTCTATTCAACAGCCCTCTATACAGTGGCACTTGAATGGAGAGCATAGCTTGTGTATTCCCTCATCTGAAAAACAAATTTGGTGGCCTCACCTGCCCAGGAAAGTCAGTGCATACTCTGTCCTGAATTGGATCTCCAAACAATGAACTGTACAGGCCCTGGGTCTCTTACTGCTGCTGTGTCAGGACATGGAAGCTAATTCATAGTTCCATTTAATACTAAGTATAGTACCCAATGCTTACCATCTAGTAAGCCTGACCAGAAAACACTGGGAAATGCAGAGCCCTTCCTACACCTCACTTAGGTAGGAAACTAAGCCATCAGCCCTATCCAACTATGCTCAACCAAGGGCACATGCCCCATTTCTGTCCTCAGAAACTAAACAATTGTCTCACCTAAAAACGAAGCATAATAGCAGACCCCACATGCCCAAGTACATTACCACTAGACACCAAGAAACCCAAACTGAGCTGACTGGTTAAAAAACAAAAAAACAAAAAAACAACTGTCTCTGACAAAGCAAACCTATTGAGTCTGAAGAAAGAATATGATTGCTCAAATGCACAGAGTAAGGAATCAACGATCTCTCTCTCTCTCTCTCTCTCTCACACACACACACACACACAAATCAGGTAAATATAATACTATCAAACAAAACTAATAAAACTACAATAACTGACCTTAAAGAAATAGAAATCTATGAACTGCCAGACAAGGAATTCAGAATAATCATGTTAAGTAAGTTTAGTGAATGACAAGAAAACCTAGACAACTAAACAAAATTAGGAAAATGATGCATGAACAAATGATATAACATGTATATATTATATGTATAAAAATTAAATTGTCAGAAGTCAAAGACAAAAAAAGATGCATGAGAAGTACAACAGGGAAATAGCAACCATCAAAATAAAGTAAGAAAAAAGAAAGAAAGAAAGAATAAATGAAAGAAAGAAAGAAGCACCAAACAGAAATCCTAGAGTTGAAAAATTCAATAACTGAGCTGAAGGATTCAATAGAGTTTCAAAAGTAGACTTGACTAGACAAAAGAAAGAATTGGAAAGGAAATTTCCTCATCGAATCATTGGAATCACTGGAAATTTCCCACTCAGAGAAACGAAAAGAAAAAAAAGTACAAAAGAGTGAAGAAAGCCTATAGGAATTATGTAACACAGTGAAAGGAAACAATATTTGCATTATAAGAATTCCAGGAGAAGAGAAAAAGAAGGGGACAGAAAGTATATTTAAAGCAATAATGGCTGAAATGTCCCAAACCTGGGGAATGAAATGGACACCCAGATCCAGGAGGCCAAACAACCAGAAATGGGTTGAACCTGAATGGTGCTACACTAAGATACATAATAATTAAATTATCAGAAGTCAAGGACAAAAAAGAAAAAAAAAAGCACTTTAAGAAAAGCCAGAGAAGAGGGAAATTACATACAAACCACCTCCCAGAAGACTATTAAAGGATTCCTCAAGAGAAACTTTTCAGGCCAGAAGAGAATGGGGTGACATATTCAAAATATTGAAAGAAAGTAACTGTCACCCAAGAATTCAGGACCTAGTAAAGCTGTCCTTCAGAAATAAAGGTGGAATAAAGAATTTCCCAAACAAACAAAAGCTGGAAGAGTTCATAATCACTAGACCTGCCTTACAAGAAGAAATGTTAAAGGGAGGTCTTTGAATGGAAATAAAAGAATGCTCATTAACATCATTAAAACATTAAAAAAATCATGTAAATCTCACTGGTAGTAGTAAATATATAGTCATAGTTAGATTCTGCTGTGTGGTAATAGTGGTAAATAATTCACTTTTAAACTAAAGTTTAAAAAATGGAAAAAGTAAAAATAACCATAACTATAATAATCTGCTATTAGTTACATGATATTTTTAAAAATGTAATTTGTAACTGCAATAACCTAAAACATGAGGGGGAGGAAAAGACAAAGTGTAAAGTTTACAACTTCTATTAAAGTTAAGTTGTTATTAGTTTATAGTAGGGTGTTATAAGTTTAACATATTTTATGTAAGCCTCACGGTAACTACAAGAGAAAATGCTGTAGTAATTATATAAAGGAACATTGTAAAGAAGTCAAAGCATACTGATACCAAAAGACATCAAAACACAAAAAAAGACAGCAGGATAAGGAATAAGGAACAATGGAGCTACAAAACAACCAGAAAACTAGTAACAAAATAGCAATAGTCCTTGCCTACCAATAATTATTTTAAATGTAAACATATTAAATTCTCCAATTAAAATACATAAAATGGCTGAATGGATAAAAAAAAACAAGCTCCAACAATATGTTTAAAGATACATGGCCTGGGGCGCCTGGGTGGCTCAGTGGGTTGAGGCCTCTGCCTTCGGCTCAGGTCATGATCCCAGAGTTCTGGGATCGAGCCCCGCATCAGGCTCTCTGCTCAGCAGGGAGCCTGCCTCCCCCTCTCTCTCTGCCTGCCTCTCTGCCTACTTGTGATCTCTGTCAAATAAATAAATAAAAATCTTTAAAAAAGACACATGGACTGAGAGTGAAGGAATGGAAAAAGACATTCAAGCAAATGAGAACCAAAAAAATAAAAAATAAAATAAGGAGAGCTATTAGGGATAGCTATGCTTATATCAGACAAAATAGCTTTTAAACTAAAAATGGTAAAAAAAAGAAAAAGTCATTATATAATTATAATGGGTTCAATGAATCAAGAAGATATAATAATTATAAATATTTATGTGTTGATAATTATAAATATTTATGTGTCTAACATTGAGCACATACATATATTAAGCAAAAACTAATGGAACTAAAAGGAGAAATAAACACTAATACAGTAATGGTTGGGGATTTTAATAACCCACCCTTAATAATGGATAGATCGTCTAGACCTAGAATCAATAAGGAAACAGTAGATTTGAACAACACTGTAGACCAAATGAACCTGACATATACAGAACATTCCATGCAACATTAGCAGAATACATGTTTTTTCAAGCATACATGGAACATTTTCTAGGATAGACTACATGTTAAACCACAAAACTAGCCTTAGGTAATTCAAGAAGTTTGAAATCATAGCAGGTATCTTCTATGACCATGATGGCATGAAATTAGAAATAAACAGCAACAGGAAAACTATAAAACTCATGAATCCATGGAAATTAAACAACACTCCCTTGAACAACCAATGGATCAAAGAGAAACTAAAAGGAAATAAAAGTTTTTGAGCCAAACAAAAATGGAAAACACAACATACCAGAACTTTTAGCATACAGCAAAGCAGGGAGGAAGGAATTTCATAGCAATAAATACCTACAGTTAGAAGCAAGAAAGATCCCCAAGAAACAGCCTAACTTTATGCCTTAAAAAACTAGAAAAAGAAAAATGGATGGAGCCTGAAGTTAGCACAAGTGAAATAATAAAGATTAGAGCAGAAATAAATAAAATAGATAACAAAAAAAAAAAACAAACAATAGAAAAGATTAGCCAAACTAAGAGTAGAGTCTTTGAAAAGATAGGATTGATGAACCCTTAACTAGACTAACCAAGGAAAAAAGAAAAAAGGTCCAAATCAACAAAATTATAAATGAAAAGGAGACATTACAACTGATACCACAGAAATTCAAAGAATCATAAGAGCTTACTATGAAAAACTGTAATATGCCAACAAAATAGACAACCAAGAATAAATAGAAAAATTCTTAGAGAGACATACAACTTACCCAGATTGAGTAATGAAGAAATAGAAAATCTGAAGGAACCAATTACTAGTAAGCAGTTGAGTCAACAATCAAAAATACCCCAACAAAGAAAACTTCAGGACCAGATAAGCTTCCCTGGTGAATTTTTAAAATTTTTTTCAAAGATTTTATTTATTTATTTAACAGACAGAGATCACAAGTAGGCAGAGAAGCAGGCATAGAGAGAAGAGGAAGCAGGCTCCCTGGTGAATTTTATCAAACTTTTAAAGAATTAACACTACTTCTTTTCAAACTCTTCTGAGAAATTGAAGAGGAGGGAATACTCCTATACACATTTTATAAGGCCAGCATTATCCTGATACCAAAACATCAATAAGATGCTACTAGAGGGGCACCTGGGTGGCTCAGTGGGTTAAGCCTCTGCCTTCAGCTCAGGTCATGATCTTAGGGTCCTGGGATCGAGCCCCACATTGGGCTCTCTACTCAGCAGGGAGCCTGCTTCCCCCTGTCTCTCTGCCTGCCTCTCTGCCTACTTGTGATCTCTCTCTCTCTCTGTCGAATAAATAAATAAAATGTTTTAAAAAAAGATGCTACTAGAAAGCAAAATTACAGGCCAATATCCCTGAAAAATATAGATGCAAAAATTATCAGTAATTACTAGCAAACCAAATTCAGCAGCATGTTAAAAGAATCATTCACCATAACTAAGTGAGATTTATTCCTAGAATGCAAAGATGGTTCAGTATACACAAATCAATAAATGTGATGCATCACATTAATATGATGAAAGAAAAGAATCATATAAGCATCCAAATAGATGCAGAAAAAATTGAGAAATTTCCAGTCATCATGAAAACTCTTAACAAATTAGGTGTAGAAGGAACATATCTCAATATAATAAAGGATGTATATAGTAAGCCCAAAGCTAACAACATATTTGATGATGAAAAATTGAAAGTTTGTCTTCTAAGATCAGGAACAAGGCAAGAGTGCCTACTCTTACCAATCCTTTTCAACATAATACTAGAAGTCCTAGCTAGAGCAATTGGACAAGAAAAAGAAAGAAAAGGTGACAGAATTGGAAGGGAAGAAATAAAATTGTCTCTGTTTGTAGATAACATGATATTATATACAGAAAAATCCTAAAGATGGCAACCAAAAAAATTGTTAAATCTCCTCAATAAATTCAATAAATTTTCAGGATGCAAAGCTAACATATAAAAATCAGTACCATTTCTATACAGTAACAATGAATTTTCTGAAAAAGAAATCTATCCAATAGCATAAAAAATAAAATGCTTATGAATAAATTGACTAAAGAAGTGAAACATCTCTACACTGAAACCTGCAAGACACTAGTGAAAGAAATTGAAGATACAAATAAATGGAGAGGTATCCTGTGTTCATGGATTAGAAAAAATTAATATTGTTAAAATGGCAATACTACCAAAAGGCATCTATAGATTCAATGCAATTGCTATCAAGATTCCAACAGCATTTTTTACAGAGGTAGAAAATTTACTCCTAAGAAATACATGGAACCACAAAAGACCCCAAATATCCAAAGAAATCCTGAGAAAGGAAAATAAAGCAGGAGACATCACACTTCCTGATTTCAACCTATACTATAAATATATTTCAAAACAGTATGATACTGGCATAAAAACAGAGAAATAGACAAATAGAACAGAATCAAGACCCAGAAATAAACATACAATTAATTAGTATTTGGCAAGGGAGTGAAAATGCTCAATGCAGAAAGACAGTCTTTTCAATTAATGGCTGGGATAAGTGAATATTCACATGTAGGAGGGTAAAACTGAACCCATATCATGCACCACTCATAACCATTCACTTAAACTGGATTAAAGCCTTAGATGTGAGTGTTGAAGGCATGCATGAAACTCCTTAAAAACTTATGAATTAAGATCCTTCACATGAATCTTGGTAAGGAGTTTATGGTTATCATACCTAAAGCACAAACAACAAAATAAAAAATAAATGAGACTACATCAAACCTAACAGCCTCTACACAGCAAAAGAAACCACTGACAAAGTGAAAAGAAAACCTATAGAATGAGAAAAAATATTTGCAAACCATATATCTGATAGGGCGTTAATATATAAAATATACATAAAAGACTCATGCAACTCAATAGCAAAAAATAAAAAACAAATAACCCAATTAAATAAAGGGCAAGGGACCTTTCTAGACATTTCTCCAAGGAAGATACACAAAAGACCAACAGATATATGAAAAGGTGTTCAATAACACCAGTCATTAGGGAAATGCCAATTAAACCCACAATGAGATATTATCTCATGCCAGTTAGAATGGCCATCATCAAAAAGAAAAGAGATAGCAAATGCTGGCTATATATAGCAATATATATATTGCATTATTTGTGATATCAAGACATGGAAACGAACTCCATGTTCACTGATGCATGAATAGATAAAGAATTTGTGGTAAATATACACAGTAAAATACTATTCAGCCATAAAAATGAGAACATTTTTACCATTTGTGACAATATGAATAAATCTTGTAGGCATTATGTTAAGTGAAATAACTAAGAGAAAGACAAACAGTATGAAATCACTTATGTAGAATATAAAATAATTAATAAATAATAAATAAAACAAAAAAACTCATAAAAAGGAGATCAGACTGTGGTTACTAGAGGTAGAAGACAGGGGGAAGAGGAATTGGAGTAAAGTGGTCAAAAGGTACAAGCTTCCAGTTATAAAATAAATAAGTACTAGGGTGTAATGTACAGTGTGATGACTATAGCTAACACTCCTGTATGATATGTAGGGTTAGAGAGTAAATCCTAGGAGTTCTCATCAAAATAAAAAAATTGTTTCCTTTCTTTCTTTGTTTTTTATTGTATCTAAATGTTAGCTGAACCTATTGTGGTAATCATTTCACAATATATGTAAATCAAACCATCATGCTTTACACCTTAAACATATACAATGATGTACATCAATTATTTCTTAAGAAATCTGAAAGAAAATTATAGGACATAGAAAAACTTCAACATCAAGAAAGATATACCACAGAACCAATAGCTGAATTCACATTCAAGCAACTAGAGATAGTCAAGCAACATAAATGGGACTTCAAAGTAAGAATTTTTAAAATGTGTGTGTGTAGACACTTATATACATAATATGGCTTTTAATAAGGTCTCATTACCTTTAAATAAAAATAATATTTTGCCTCATAGAAATTATATTAATCATTTTTAGTTAAGTTATGATACAGTAATATATAACTCCAAGATCTCAGTGGCTTACAAAAACAAACATTTATTTCTCCCTTGGGAATTTTCTGCAGGTTGGCTGCATCTCTGCTCCATATTCTCTTTACTCTAGGACCTAGGCTAAAGGAATAATCCCTATCTGGAACATTGATATTTTATTTCAGAGGGTAAAAAGCAAGGTGTTAGACTACTTGACTCTTCTTAAAAGTCCTGAAAAACAGTGTGCATTACTTCCACTCACGTTTTCTTGGTCAAAGCAAGTCATATGTCTAGGCCAGAAGATAATAGGGTAAATGTGCATAATATTCTTGTAAGGAGAAACTGAATATTTTGAATAAAGGATAAAAAATTTCACAAACAGAAACCATTTTTTAAAAGATTCTATTTATTTATTTGGCAGAGAGAGAGATGACAAGTAGGGAGAGAGGCAGGCAGAGAAGGGTGGGGAAGCAGGATCCCTGCTGAGCAGAGAGCCCAACGTGGGGCTTGATCTCAGGACCATGAGATCATGACCTGAGCCGAAGGCAGAGGCTTAACCCACTGAGCCACCCAGGCATCCCTAAATAGGAAACTTTTGACATTAACAACTGAGTCCTTCTGGTGTGTATAATGAGGCTTGAAAGTAATTATTTTATGTAGTTTCCCCCTCTAATTTTAGATATTCTTAAAAACTTTATTGATATGATAAGATTATAATCACTACTCTTAAATGAGCTGGATCCAGATATAGACATGAATATCATTCCCTCAATTCCACTTCCAATTCAAAGTTCTTTCCCAATCTTTATTATGTCCATGGGCAAATCTCTGAGGTATGTTTTGAAATTTTTAACTTCTTCTCTGAAATTTAGGATGTGCACAGGATTATGAGCAGGGTAAATGGGGTGAAACATGTTTTTCTTTCCTCGCCAGACTAATCTGATTTTGATTTACCCTACTATGAATGCCAGAACAGGATATTTCTAATGGCAACATTCATTCTCTACCCACAAATCAGGTCCACTTCTTGTACTGGTTATTGATGCTGCCAAGGATAGAGGAAAGTGAATAAAAGGAAAAGGCGTGTTAATTTTAAGCTCCATTTAGAAACACACTAGAAAAATCAATGGCTGGTAAATAGAAATCGGCAAAATTGGCAGGAAGAATTTTTATATTCAAGCATAGAAGGGGCCAGAATATAAATCTGCACCCTGACCAGATAATAACCAAATAAAATGATGACAGTACTAGAAAGGTGCTTGACAAAGCTCTTTCTTAATGTTTTAGTGCACTGAGGAATGTCTGCCTCTTAGATTCACTGAATCAAGATTCTTCAGTTTAAATTTTGGAATTAAAGTTTTGATTAAAGTTTCTCATTAGGTCTCTCTAGCCTCACTGATTTTATAGACCTGATGTAGGGAGATACAGGCTCCTGGAAGGAGTGATTAACCAATAACTTTAGTGCCAAAGGGATTTAGCAAGTCTGGTTTCCAGTCGAGTATACTTGTAGGAACTCTTGTCCTCAGGCTTGAAGTTCATCTTCTATGATGAATTTAATCTTACTAATTCTTCAGTGTTATATCTGAGAAATAGGATACTGTTCTGAGATCTCTCTAGCCTATTATAAAATAAGAGGTTTTCCACAGGCACCTGGGTTGCTCAGTCAGTTAAGCATCAGACTCTTGATTTCTGCTCAGGTCATGATCTCAGGGTCATGGGATTGAGCCTTGCATTGGGCTTCATGCTCAGTGAGGAGTCCACTTAAGGATTCTCTCTTTCCCTCTCCCTCTGTCCCTTTACCCACTT
The DNA here is from genome assembly GCF_963455335.1 of Martes martes. Lineage (NCBI taxonomy): Eukaryota > Metazoa > Chordata > Mammalia > Carnivora > Mustelidae > Martes > Martes martes. The sequence goes on from NC_137897.1 coordinate 80,033,825, forward strand.
GTGTGCTCTCTCTTCCTCTCTCAAATAGATAAATCTTAAAAAAATAAGTTTCCCAACTCTGTGATGCTGTAGGAGAGAATTAGTTCTCTCATCTCAATCCACACCCATTCCCATCACTAATCTGAAGTGTATTTTACTCCATGAAACCTACCCTGACAATTCCAGCTTTTGATTATTTTTCATTTTCTGAACTTCTAGGGAATTTTATAGCTAGAAACACACTATGGCCCTATACTCCTCAGTACTATTTCTTAAATTGATTCATGCTCTTTAGCTGATCAAGTGCCTACTCTGTCAGATACTGCATTTAACATTAAGGACCAAAAAAAGTGGGGGTATAAACCAAGACCCTTGCCTCAAGATGCTTACAGTTTAGTGTGGGAAGATAGAAAAGTAACTGTATAATTAAAACCTAATGTGAAAAACACTAAGAGGTAAGAATAGGGTATTGTGAAAACATTTAGTTATATGTATTTTCTCCTACCTAACTAGACAGTAAGAGGAAGAGCCTTATATTCTACTTTTCTCCCAGTCTCCATAGTGCCTGGCCTATAATACCCTTGGTCTGGAATCTTTTCCTCCAAATAGCTATAGTCTTTGTTCTATCTATTCTTTCAAGTCTTTGCTCAAAGATGAAGTTTTCAGAGATACTTGACCTGATTAAGTTATTCAAAATTGCATCACACTCCCCTCCCTCCCACATATAGTCCCATTCTAGAAGTATATATCTTCTTTCCTTATTTTATTTTCTACTTGGTATATGTCAACATTTGATATGCTTCATCATTTATCTATCTTGACTGCTAGAATGTAAACTCTATGAGGACAGGGATTATATCTGTCTTGTCCAATGTTTTATTTCTAAAGAGGCCTATAACAGTACAAGGCACATTGTAGTAACTCAAAAGATATTTGTTGAATTAATGGATAGATGGTAGCAGCACTAGTCAGTACTTAAGAACTACTTAAGAACTGAATGATTTATCTTTTGAATCATACTAGACTACTACTACCTCTACTTTTGATTTGGCTTGATATGGAAGGTCCTGTTCTGTCATTCTTTGACTTTGAGGAGCTGGTACTCTTCAGGCCACACATCAGAGCCCTCATAACTTTGCATCAACAAAGTTATAAATGGCTATCTTTTTAAAAAGATTTTATGTATTTATTTGAGAGAGAGAGAGAGCGAGAGAGCATGTATGCATGAGCAGGGGGTGGGGGAGGGCAAACAGAGAGAGAGAACAGACTCCCAGCTGAGAAGGGAGCCTGACATGGGGCTCAACCCCAAGGTCCTGGGGTCCTGACCTGAGCTGAAGGCAGAAAATTACTGACATAACTCATGAAAACTTACTTTTTAAAATTGTGTTGATTAGATATAATAGGTTCATTACCATGAAAATTTCATCTTATACATTTGTTTTTATTTGGGACCTTCCACAAACTAGGGAAATTTCATATTTAAGAAGTCAGAAATTTTTCTTTCTTTGTGCTCTACTTAAAACAAAATACGTTTCTTATTCCTCATGTCTGTTATTAAAACTGATTTTAAAAATATTTAGTACTGTATATCATTTATATGATAAATATGATATATTTATATGATATCAAACCCTAAATAGGAAAAACAGAAAAACAGAGAGTTTAGTGATAATTATTAGGGAAGATATTGCTCAGAGTACAAACTTCCACTTATAAAATTAACCAATTTGTTGTTCTAATGTACATCGTGATGGTTAGAGCTAATAATACTATATCACATATTTGAATGTTGCTGAGAGAGTAGGTTTTAAACGTTCTCACCACAAAAAAGAAATAGTAACTATAAACTGGATAGAGGTGGTAGCTAATACCATGGTGGTAATCATTTTGCAATTCATAAAAACATAAAATCAACACACTGTGCACCTTAAACTTCTACACTGTTATATGCCAATTATATTTCAGTAAAGCTGGAAAAAATATTTGGCTAGTTTTAAGGAAAAGGTTGGGCAAAATTTAAGAAATGGCAGCAGTTTCTGTTTGAAGGTTCTTGATTATTTTTCCCAAGTGAAAAGAAAATATGGTTTACACACACACAAACACACATCACTGTCATATTTTTTTTTCTTTTTCATTTCCAGTACCTAACTTTAGGTAAAGTCTCTCAATAAGATATGTGGGTATCTTTTTTAGAAAGATTTAAAATCATCATTATTGAAGAATTTACACATGAGAAGAGAAGTTCTGTTCAAGAGAGCTCAGAATCAACTTGGGAATAATGTGTGAGTCAGATTTGCAATGCTAACATCAAACATGTGCAACAGAGCCATCAACAATTTTAATCAATTGAACTGTCTATGTATACAGGGAATTTTTTCTTAGGTTTACCCAAGGTCAAAGGAGATAAAGTAAGTAGTCTGTGGACGAACAACATTGTTCACTGGAAGAGATGGTAAACAAACTCATAGAGAAGTAATGGGCATGTACAAGACCTGGAAAAAATGAAGTAAGGCTCTAAAGAAATTTGGGAAATATTTAGTAAAAATCTATGCCTCTACATACCTCCACACTGTAGCATATCATTAGATAATATTGGGTGGCTTATAGGATACTTTGTGATCTAAGACTCCTTTGGCTTTTATTCCACAGGTGTGTCTCTCTACCAAGTGGCTTTTTCTTGCCTTTACTGTTTTTTAGCACATCTTTGTGTGGTAAGGCTACATACACTGAGGTGAAGTTCTTTACCTCTGGACCGTGATACCATTAAGAACAGACCCTGGGACTTTGGGTCAGTCAGAAGTATAGTTTCACTCTACTCTGTGTCATGTTGCAATAACCTTCCCTTTGACCTGGCTTTCCACTAACACTTTACTATCTCTTGATATGACAATTCAATGGCTTTCTGGATTTTTTAATATGTGGATAAAATTGTAATAATAACCATGATTTGTTGAACACTTTGTGTTCTGCAGGGACTGTGTTGTGCTTTATATATTAATGTCTGTATTAATTTTCACAACAACCTGTTGTAGGTATTTGTATTACATATATTTCAAAGATAAAGAAACTGAGGCACAATGAAAGTAAATCATTTACTCAAGCTTACTTAAGCTCTTGTCCATTGTGCTTTCAGATATATATATATATATATATAATCATACTCAATCTTATGACTATGCCAAGTTATGTTAGGAGGTCTCTTTGCTCTCCCAAATATATTTCCTACTGAAATACTGATGGCTAAAATCTTAAAATTTAAAAACACTTTATATTAGCTTAAAGTTTCTTGTTCTCTATTTAAAGGGCAGATGTTTCTGGAAATCTAATTATAACAAATATTGCTGGGCATTAAAATGAGTGTATTTTATCAACTCTCTTTTTAAATGAACAAATTTTGATCGACATAAGTTTAGAGAATATGAGGGGTCTACATACCTGAAATTGATAAGAAAAACACATTACCAAGGAATATATGGCAAGTGTTGAGGGCACTAAAAGATCAACTACATCCTGATTTCCAATTGAGCCAGCCCCATAGTTAGTAAATGCTTTTTAATGATGTGGTGTATATTGAGTTAGTCACAAAGCTATATAAAACATTGTACCATCTAGAAAAAAATGGAGTCCTTTGTAACTCATGGGTTTTTTGTTTGTTTGTTTTCTTCAAAGATTTTATTTATTTATTTGACAGAGAGAGAGGAGAGAGATCATAAGTAGGCAGAGAGGCAGGCAGAGAGAGAGAGAGAGGGAAACAGGCTCCCTGCTGAGCAGAAAGCCCGATGCGGGACCCGATCCCAGGACCCGGGACCATGACCCAAGCTAAGGGCAGCGGCCCAACCCACTGAGCCACCCAGGCGCCCTGTAACTCATGTTTGAATTTTAGATTTCCTATTTTTATTAAGTTGTGGATAGTCAGTGTGAATAATTGTGTAGCAATCCATTGCTAGTTGGAATTTAGAATGGGTCATTCTCCTAAGGGGATGTGTCTTCAAACTATTGAAAATTCTTAGTCCTATTTTGAATGCAAAATTGAAAAAAAAACAAACATACACATTAATCACTAATTGGTCTCACTAAAAGAGACCAAGTAGAACCAGTGGGGGAAAAATACAGGAATGAACAAAATATGGCCTTGTTCCATGCAGTTGATGGTTCTTTTGCATGTATTTCTTCCAATATTCATGAAAGTCAAGTATAACATTTATGTCAATTGGCAATTTGTTGAATCAAACATAACAGTTTCCATTTCAAGTGCTATGTGTTGGTTCTTTATTGAATTATTTGGGACTTCCTTTGTTGGTTGAACTTTATATTTCCTTTGCAATGAGATATACAACATAAAATTCTTGCCTGAAGCCAATTTCTTCCAGATACTCCAACCTCCCCAAATCTGGTGTAAATTATGGCACTAATTCTTGCTGGCATGATATGTTGTATTTTGTAAATGTAGTCATTTGACTTCATTCTCTAAGCAGATATGAGTTTAGCTATCATGAGTTGTTTTATTACAGCATCTTATATTTATCGTGTCACAGCCATAATTTGTGTGGGTCCTTTTTGGTGAGGTGGAAAGGGAGTAGAGGCAGTGAGAAATACTTAAAATTACAAAAGAGCTTATTCAAGACAGACTAAGTCTGGATTTAATTACCTAAGATATGATTTCCATGTGGCAGAAAAGGACAGTGATGTTGACAATCAGTTAGGTTAATGTGAAAAGTACAGTAGTGCATAGAATGAGTTAATTGTTCAGACTATAGTACCTTTCATTTTTCCCTGCTGTGTCCACAGAATCTCTTGCAATACTTTTCTTTCTTTCTGCCGTTCTTTACTTCACCTTTAAGTAATTGTGGTCAGCGGCAAATGTGCCAGTTATCATCTCTGATTATTAGGATTGGGTTTTGTCTCAAAGAATGCCTAGAACAAATTATGGAAGAAAACCTTGAAATTGGGAACATATGGTCTTATCCCAGTAAGGCAGTGAAATTCTTTCTTGGCAAGCTACCAAGAGAAGCTTCTGTGGAACAGCCCTGCCAGAGATTGGCTCCCTTCCTAATCCCCCAAGTTATTGTTACAGAGGTTAGGGCTTTTTTAAAGAAAAAAGCGTAGTCTCACTGAGGATACAGCTTCTGGAATGGTGTGCCATACTACAGACCCTCCAAGAGTCAGATAACATTCATTTTTCTACTCACTTTTTATACCAACTTAGAATTCATTTTCTGGTAGAAGCCCTGAACAAGTAAGTTTGTTTCTTACATCTGTCATTTTCCAGGAGAATGGCCCTTCCTCCAGATTTTTACTTGTTCATTTCTATCATCCAAGCTCACCATTAGAGCCCTTTCCTAAGAAAGAGAACTTTCCTAAGAGAGAGAACTTCATGACACATTTTGCAATGAAGAAACTTATTAATTAGTACATCACAAAAATCAAAATTTGCTGTAGTTTTGATAGGTTACTGTGATTCTTATTATGTAAACTATTAGGAATAATGCATTTCTACAGAAGTGTTTTATCTAACAATTAAAAAATTCTGTCACAGAACTTAGTTTTTTGTTTCCCAAATCAAAGCCCCAATAAAATAAATAATCCTTCAAAGTGCCTTCGACTTCTGGGACCTGTGATTGATTTTGTAGGTTATTATTTATATTTCACAATATTCGGTGACACAGACTGATTCTGAGCCTTAAAAATGTTTCAGTAATGATCTCATTTTACCTAATGGTTCTTAATGTGTAGTGTAGTTTAACAGCACTATATCCTTTTAAAAGTGGTTTGAGACTCAGACTTTATACAAAGTCATTCTAGTCTTTTTTAACTTTATTCTACATATAACTTTATTCTACAATAGTACTACATATTGTAGTAGGAATAAAAGGTTATCTTGTCATTTTAAGATGACATTTTACTAACTAAAGGGAAAATGTTAATTTTGTAGCTATTTTCCCCTCAGAGAATATTTTAAATGGGTGAAAAGTGAGATTTATCTTCCTTTGTGATTATGTACTTTGCCAATGAATACGGGAATCTTCATTTCTCTTCTTAGAAATGTTGCTGGATTTAATTCAGTAAAAAGAAGTAGTCATTTCTCATATTTATCTGTAAATTGCTTTGAATCCTGTTGTAGTCACATTAGGAAGTAATGATTTATATGCTTTCTAATTATTTATCTGCTTATGTCAGCATAGTTCCATTTTAGAAATGTCATTGAATTAATGCTGTAATACCTGGAACAAAGAGAAATAATTTCCATAGATTAAACTCTGCCTTTTAGCAATCTGATCCTATTTTGCATGCTCTGCTCTATAATATAGGTATATAGAGGTACAAAACTGGTAATTTATTATAACATTTAAATAGACTCTAGAAAGACTGTGTAGAAAATGCCTATCTCCTGAAAAGTGACTGTTTTCCTGGATATAAACTCCGAGGCTAAACCAATGTAGCTAAAGTATCCATTTTGTTTTAGAACTAGAGACACAAAAAAACCCAAAGAGTATCAGTTGCTCTTCATTTTCCTATGCAGGCATATTGGAAGGAGGAGGTAAATGGCAGGTGTACATTTGCTCAGAAAGGCCTGTAATATAAACAAGGGAAGGAGGTGAAAATTTTTTTGAGGATTTTCCCTAAGCCTCCTGCTAAGCTTAGAAAAACTGAGAAATAAGTGGCCTTAACAAAGGGGGAGGATACAATAAAGGTTTAATTTTTAAAAATGCCAGTTTTATGAAAAATCTAAGCTTAATATTAATAGAAAAATATTCTGCCATGTGAACTCCTATTCTATATTCAGGCATATATGTTTCTCTTTGTGGAATACTTGCTTTGCTAAAAAATGAACATCGTACTTTATAATAGATAGGATACTACTATTTAAAAGATGTAAACATGCTTATAGAAATATGAAAATATGATACACAAATGCTATACAATTACAGAAGAATGATAAAAAGGTGAGGCCTGGTGTCAGATATATATTTTTAAAGCATTTTTAAAAGAATTTGGAAAATGGAGGGGTCATAAATTGGTGTGAGGAGTTTGAAAAAAATAAATTCATGAGGTGATTTTTTAATTCTATTAAGTACCATTTTTAATAACCAATCAAGAAAAATAGTCATCTTTTGTTGGAAGCTGTTTGGTTATTTATTGCTGAATAACAAATTGTCCCAAAATTCATGGCTTTAACAATTTATTATCTTTTGTGGTTCTATAGATTGACTATTCTCAGCTGATCAGTTGTTACTTAAGATCTCATGCAGTTATCAGCAGATGCCTGGGACTGGAATCATCTGAAAACTAGATGTCAAAATGGATTATTCCCACATGTCTCTGGAACTTAAGTTGGAATAGCAGGACAGCTGAAGAAAGGGTGGGAATTTCTTTCTCTGGGCATCTCCTCATGGTAGCTTGGGCTTCATCACAGCATTGTGGTAGTTCCAGGGTAGTTGGACTTCTCATGTGATAGCTGTTTCCCTCACAGCAAGTGTTTCAAGAGATAGGAAATGAAAACGGCCATTCTTTGAATCCTGGGCTCAGCATGTGGCCCAGTCATCTCCTCATATTCTATTGGTGAAAATACTCATCTGCCAAAATTCAAAGAGAGAGGACATAGACCCCAGCTTTCAATGGGAGAAGAGTCAAAAAATTTGTAGCCATCATTAATCTGCATTAATATTATGTGTGATGGGTGAGTAGGGTGCTTCTTATATCTACATTATTAAAATAACAGAGAAAAAAAATCAAAACCTGGAGAGAAGCCAGCAGATCTACTTCTGCATAGGCAAAGTGAACTGTAAGTGCCTCAAAAGCAACTCCAAGGATCATAGTGCCTGTGACCTTGACATTACAACTAGGTTGCCCACAAAAAGTACCTAGAAATTACCTTTATAAATTATATACCATGTGTGCGTACTGGGGTTGCTGGCTACTTAAGAAGAACCTTTTATTAAAATAAAGAAAAAATTAAAGACATTGAACACATAGAAGGTACAATGGTGAATGTTTCTTTTTTCTCCTTCTCGTGTTCCATTGATGTTTTTTAAAGGCATACTGAGTTCCTCTTAAGACTTAACTGGGCTATTCATAAGCATTGGATATAAGTTCCACTTCTTGGTCTCAGGATCTGAAGGTGATCAGGGAGAGGTTGGCAAAGAAAATATCCAACAGGAGACAGGAGGCCCTAATTTTCAATAAGTGTTTTACTTCATTTCCATGGAAACTGGCTTGGATGGTGTATTTTATGGGTGTGTGTTCATGTACCTTCATGTACTGATCCTTAGGGGATAATAAAATGATAATGGGATGGATTAATAGAAGTGGTAAAGATCAGTACAGGCCTTGTGGAACAAAGGGGATTCCTTAAGATAGCTGGTATTGATTTTATGCTACAAGGGCTACAGTGAGCCACATACACCTCATATAGCATGACCAAGAGGGACAAGTAAGTATAGGTGTGCTAGCATTCATAGTTGCAAGTTAAAATACTTAAAATGTGTAATCTTCCTAATCCTTATTTCAAGTAAGAATCAGGAAAACAAAATTTTAGAGTTGACCTTTTTTTTTTTTAAAGATTTTATTTGTTTATTTGACAGACAGAGATCACAAGTAGGCAGAGAGGCAGGCAGAGAGACAGAGGGGGAAGCAGGCTTCCCGCTGAGCAGAGAGCCCGATGCGGGGCTCGATCCCAGGACCCTGGGATCACGACCTGAGCCGAAGGCAGAGGCTTTAACCCACTGAGCCACCCAGGTGCCCCTAGAGTTGACCTTTTACTGTGTTGCCTTTCATGTACTTTGGCAGAAGCTTGGGCTTTTGTCCTAAATTAATTTGAAATTTTGATTTAAAATATTGTGCTTCTCCATCACTCCCTCACCCTTTTGTAAACTTTTAAAAGGGAAAAAAAGGATTATTCCAATGATCGTGCTTGCATGGTTGGAAGGGGTATGAATAGGGGAGGGTTTAATGTATCTATATCCAGTTACTAAAATGACCTTAACAAAATAGCATTAATATAATAGAAGAATTACCTCAGATATTACCTCTTGTCTATAGAGCCAGTGCTAAAACTAAATTATTTTAATCACAATCTAGATTTTCTTTCCATTATTTTTGTTAAAGTCTTATGATCTGTGGTTGCCTTGGTACTATGACAACAGCTGGGAAGGGAACAATCAGAAAATAAACAAAGGGGTTTAGAGTCTGAGATACATCTTTATGCCACGTGTTCATTCTCAACTTACTGTCAGATGACTCTATCTTTTATAACTCATTTTGCAGCAAAAGGTTTTATTTGAGTGATTTTCCTAGAGAGTTTCAAGTATATAACTGCTAGGGTACTTGATAATTAGATAAAATAAATATGGCAAGGAATTAGAAAGAGAGAAGAATAGATAGCAAGTCTGTGTGGTTGTTTTTAACCAGTTAACCTTCTCTTGCAAAAGCTAATTCATGACTTCTCTTTTGATCAATGCAAATGAAAGTTTGGCTGTTTGGCCTAAAATGGCTAATTTATGAAAAAACAATTACATTCTTGGAAATGCAAATATGATTAATGAACTAATGACTCTAAATGGCAGACTTTCAGAAAAGAACTGAATAGATGCCCATTGCAAGATCTTTCCACTGTTTTTTCCTATTTACTCATTGCTAGATGTACCCATTTCCATCACAGCTGGAATGAAGTGTCATACCAACAGATAACAAATCAAATATTAAGTGTAAGGTCATATGTGGAATTTAAGAAACAAAACAGATGAACATAGGGGAAGGGAAGGAAAAATAAAATAAAATTGGGAGGGAGGTGTGTGGGGAGATGGTAACTGGGTGATAGGCATTAAGGAGGACACATGATGGAATCAGAACTGGGTGTTATATAGAACTGATGAATCACTAAATTACCTCTGATATGAATAATACACTATACGCTAATTAAACTGATTTTAAAGAAAACATTGAGTATAAGGGAGGTGACCTACTAACCTACAATATCTACAAAAAGAATTCTGTATATATGAGAGAAACACCATATTTTATTATTTTTGAGTCATTTTGAAAGGTTATACATTTTCTCCCTTTGAAAGTAATGTCTGACTCTAAATGCTGTCCTATTGATGATTTTAAGAAATCAATCTGGCTTTCTCCAAAGGGGAATCATTGTTTTGGATGAAAAGGGTGACAATAACATCATGATTTTCAGTCCTGGTTTATGCCTCCTGTCCCTGCATAATTATTAATAGTGTCCCAAATCATTCTCACAAGTGTCCCAATATGAATTATCAATTACATGGTCACCCTATTTATACACTAATCCCAAAGTATTGAGGCATTGATTAAGCACCTAGCTGTTCATGTTGCTTCATGATGCATTAATTATGTTAAGAAATAGCAGAGCAGGAACCTCTGCCCTCTGGGAACTTTATGTCTAAGAGATACAGTATCACTGTGAACACACATGTAAGAGACCAAGTACATTAAAAACACTAACTCAAAGACCAAAATGTGTATGTCATACTCTGCAGAAACATTTATTTTCAGGCTGGGAGGAAAAGAGCTCTGGTTGAAAGAATGTAGAAGTTCCATAAAGGAATGATAAACCTTTTATTAGTTTACCTGGAATGGCCATCTAAAAAGGGCTATTTTCTTCCTTCCTTCCTTCTATTTTCTTTTTCTTTCTTTCCTTTTAATTTAATTTGATTTTTTTCAGTGTTCCAAATTCATTGTTTATGCACCACACCCAGTACTCCATGCAATACGTGCCCTCCTTAATACCCACCACCAGGCTCACCCAACCCTCCACTCCCTTCCTCTCCAAAACCCTCAGTTTGTTACTCAGAGTCCACAGTCACTCATGGTTTGCCTCCCCCTCTGATTTCCCCCAACTCACTTCTCTTCTCCATCTCCCAATGTCCTCCCTGTTAATCCTTACACTCCACAAATAAGCAAAACCATATGAAACTTGACTTTCTCTGCTTGACTTCTTTCACTCAGCATAATCTCCTCTAGTTCTGTCCATGTTAATACAAAAGTTGGCTATTCGTCCTTTCTGATGAAGGCATAATACGCCATTGTATATATGGACCATATCTTCTTTATCCATTTGTCTGTTGAAGGGCATCTTGGCTCTTTCCACAGTTTGGCAATTGTGGCCATTGCGGCTATGAACACTGGGGTACATATAGCCCTTCTTTTCACTACCTTTGTATCTTTGGGGTAAATACCCAGTAGTGCAATTGCAGGATCATAGGGTAGTTCTATTTTTAATTTTTTAAGGAATCTCCACACTGTTTTACAAAGTGGCTACACCAAGTGACATTCCCACCAACATCTTATCTGACACTTGTTTACTGTCTTGTTAATTTTGGCCATTCTGACTGGTGTAAGGTGGTATCTCAATGTGTTTTTGATTTGAATCTCCCTGATGACTAATGATGATGAACAGTTTTTCATGTGTCTGTTAGCCATTTGTATGTCTTCTTTGGAGAAGTGTATGTTCATGTCTTCTGCCATTTTTTGATGTGATTATCTGTTTTGTGTGTGTTGAGTTTGAGGAGTTGTTTATAGATCTTGGATATCAGCCCTTTGTAGTATCATTTGCGAATACCTTCTCCCATTCCATGGGTTGCCTCTTTGTTTTGTTGACTATTTCCTTTGCTGTGCAGAAACTTTTGACCTTGATGAAGTTCCAAAAGTTCATTTTTGCTTTTGTTTCCTTTGCCTTTGGAGATATGTCATGAAAGAAGTTGCTGTGGCCGATGTCGAAAAGGTTACTGCCTGTGTTCTCCTCTACGATTTTGATAGATTCCTGCCTCACATTGAGTTCTTTTATCCATTTTGAGTTTATCTTTGTGTATGGTGTAAGAGTATGGTCGAGTTTCATTCTTTTATACATAGCTGTCCAGTTTTCCCAGCACCATTTATTGAAGAGACTATCTTTTTACCACTGTATATTTTTTCGTGTTTTGTTGAAGATTGTTTGACCATAGCATTGAAGGTCCATATCTGGGCTCTCTACTCTGTTCCTCTGGTCTATGTGTCTGTTTTTGTGCTGGCATCATGCTGTCTTGTTGATCACAGCTTTGTAGTAAAGCTTGAAATCAGGCAATGTGATGCCCCCACTTTTGTTTTTCTTATTCAACATTTCCTTAGCAATTCAGGGTCTCTTCTGGTTCCATACAAATTTTAGGATTCTTTGTTCTAGCACTTTGAAAAATGCCAGTGGAATTTTGATTGGGATGGCATTGAAAGTATAGATTGCTCTAAGCAGCATAGATATTTTAACAATGTTTATTCTTCCAATCCATGATGAGCATGGAATGCTCTTACATTTTTTTTGTCTTCTTCAGTTTCTTTCATGAGAGTTCTGTAGCTCTTTGAGTACAGATCCTTTACCTCTTTGGTTAGGTTTATTCCCAGGTGTCTTATGGTTCTTGGTGCTATAGTAAATGGAATCGATTCTCTAATTTCCCTTTCTATATTTTCATTGTTTGTGTATAAGAAAGCAACTGACTTCTGTAAATTGATTTTGTATCCTGCCACATTACTGAATTGCTGTATGAGTTCTAGTAGTTTGGGGATGGAGTCTTTCGGGTTTTCCATATAAAGTATCATGTCATCTGCAAAGAGAGTTTGACTTCTTCATTGCCAATTTGAATGCCTTTTATTTCTTTTTGTTGTCTTATTGCTGTTGCTAGGACTTCTAGTACTATGTTGAACAAGAGTGGTGAGAATGGGCATCCTTGTCATGTTTGTGATCTCAACGGGAAGGCTGTGAGCTTTTTCCCTTTGAGGGTGATATTTGCTGTGGGTTTTTCATAGATAGATTTTATGTAGTTGAGGAATGTTCCCTCTATCCCTATACTTTGAAGTGTTTTAATCAGGAATGGATGCTGTATTTTGTCAAATGCTTTTTCTGCATCAATTGAGAGGACCATGTGGTTCTTCTCTCTTCTCTTATTGATTTGTTCTATCACACTGATTGATTTGCTAATGTTGAACCACACATGGGTCCCCTGGATAAATCTCACGTGGTCATGGTGGATAATCTTTTTAATATACTGTTGGATCCTATTAGCTAGGATCTCAGCACCCATATTCACCAGGGATATTGGTCTGAAATTCGCCTTTTTGGTGGGGTCTTTGCCTGGTTTGGGGATCAGGGTAATGCTGGCTTCATAGAAAGAGTCTGGAAGTCTTCCTTCTGTTTCCATTTCTTGAACAAGCTTCAGAAAAATACATATTTTTTTCTTCTTTGAATGTTTGATAGAATTCTCCAGGGAATCCATCAGGTCCTGGGCTCTTGTTTTTTGAGAGGTTTTTGATCACTGCTTCAATCTCATTATTAGATATCAGTCTATTTAGGTTGTCAATTTCTTCCTGATTCAGTTTTGGAAGTTTATAGGTTTCCAGGAAGGCATCCATCTCGTCTAGGTTGCTTAACTTATTGGCATATAACTGTTGATAATAATTTCTGATGATTGTTTTTATTTCCTTGGTGTTAGCCATGATCTCTCCCTTTTCATTAATAATTTTATGAATTTGGGTCCTCTCTCTTTTCTTTTGGATTAGTTTGGCCAATGGTTTATTGATCTCATTGATTCTTTCAAGAAATGAACTTCTAGTTTCATTGGTGTGTTGCATTGTATCTTTAGCTTCTATCTCATTGATCTCTGCTCTAACCTTGATTACATCGCTTCTTGTGCATGGGGTTGGCTTAATTTGTTGTTGATTTTCCAGTTCTTTAAGGTGTAAAGACAGCTGGTGTATTCTGGATTTTTCACTTTCTTTGAGTGAGGTTTGGATGGCTATGTGTTACCCCCTTAGGACAGCCTTTGTCGTATCCCATAGGATTTAGACCGATGTGTCTTCATTCTCATTGGTTTCCATGAATTGTTTAAGTTCTTCTTTGATTTCCTGGTTGATCCAAACATTCTTAATCAGGGTGGTCTTTAGCTTCCAAGTGTTTGAATTCTTTCTAAATATTTTCTTGTGGTTGAGTTCCAGTTTCAAAGCATTGTGGTCTGAGAATAGGCAGGGAATAATTTCAGTCTTTTGGTATTGGTTGAGCCCTGATTTGTGACCCAGCATGTGGTCTGTTCTGGAGAAAGTTCCATGTGCACTTAAGAAGAATGAGTATTCTGTTGTTTCAGGGTGGAATGTTTTATATATATCTATAAGGTCCATCTGGTCCAATATGTCATTCAATGCTCTTATTTCCTTATTGATTTTCTGCTTGGATAATCTGTCTATTATTGAGAGTGGTGTGTTAAGATCCCCTACTATGAATGTATTCATATCTATATGACTCTTTATCTTTATTAACCATTGTCTTATGTAGTTGGCTGCTTGTGTATTGGGGGCATAAATATTTACAATTATTAGATCTTCTTGGTGGATAGACCCTTTAAGAATGATGTAGTGTCCTTCTTTATCTCTGACTACAGTCTTTAGTTTAAAATCTAATTTATCTGATATGAGAATCACTACCCCAGCTTTCTTTTGAGGCTCATTGGCATGAAAGATGCTTTTCCATCCCTTCACTTTCACTCTGGATGTATCTTTACGTTCCAAATGGGTCTCTTGTAGACAACATATGGACAGGTCCTGTCATTTTATCCAATCTACAACCCTGTGGCATTTTAATGGAGCATTTAGGCTGTTCACATTGAGAGTGATTATTGAAATATATGTTTTTATTGACATCATGTTGCCTGTGAAGTTCTTGTTTCTATAGATTGTCTCTGTAAATTTCTGTTATATGTCACTCTTGGGCTATTTCTTTTTTTATAGAACCCCCCCTTAATATTTCTTGTAGTGCTGGCTTGGTGTTCACATACTCTTTTAAACCTTGCCGGTCTTGGAAGCTCTTTATCTCTCCATCCATTTTGAATGAGCCTTGCTGGATAAAGTATTCTTGGCTGCATGTTCTTCTCATTTAGTTCCCTGAATATGTCTTGCCAGCCCTTTCTGGCTTGCCAGGTTTCCGTGGACAGGTCTGATATTATTCTGATGGACCTTCCTCTCTATGTAAGGAATCTCTTCCCCCTAGGTGCCCTCTGAAGCTCTTGTCTAAAATTATTTGTCAGTCTCACCATAAAGTGCCTCTAGGTCTTTCTAGATTTGATCTTGGGGGGGTATTCTTTCTACTTCTAGGACACAAATGCTGGTTCTATTCCCCAGATAGGGAAAATTTTCATCCAGAATTTATTTAACTATATCTCCTACTCTTCTCTCTTTCTCCACCCCCTCAGGGATCCTGATAATTCTGATGTTGGAACATTTCATGGTGTCATTTATTTCCCTAATTCTGTGTTCATGGCTTCTAAGTGTTTCTTCCATGCCTCCTCCTGATCCTTTTTCTCTATCAGTTTGTCCTCTAGATCAGTTATTCTGTCTTCTGCCTCAGTTACCCTAGCTTTTAGAGTATTTAGCTTAGATTGGATCTCTTTGATAGCATTTTTAACTTCTTTCGGGTGGCTTTCACTTCTACCCTTATGAATTCTATGTTGTAACTAATGGTTTTCTCCAACCTAGCCATTGCCTGGATAATTGTTACCCTGAATTCCCTTTCTGACATACTGTTTATGTCCATTTCTGCTGGGGTCCAGCCTCGGCAGGTCCAGGTGTCCCTGAAGGATGGACGGTGTCAGCGAGAGGAATGAGAGAGCCACAGAGTAAGTTCTGGTCAGTAGTCAGGCATCTCTACTTTATACTGTATACATGTATATATATATACATGTATACTTTATACTATATACTTTATACATGGTTATACTCATGCAAAGGACATCAAAGGACTCAAGCACTCATCAGATAATTTCTCTTTGTTCAGCACATGTTATTCTAGTTAAGTTATAATGGGTACAGACTGGTGCCAGGGATGGGGGACAAGGTCTTGCTTCTTGAGTAATCATGTCCCTGGGAAAGGGTCATAAAAACCATTAGGAGGTTGTGAAAATATGTGTACTATGTAACATATGTATAAGGAACTGCAGGAAAACAGGACATAGGTTAATGGAAAATGAAAATCTTTAGGGATGAACTAGGTAGTAAGGAACTGCAGGAAACAGGATATAGGTTAATGGAAAATGAGAGGCTATATGGAGGAACTATGTATATAGGAGAGATGTAGGAATGAGAAGGTGTTACCTTTGCAAGAGGCAGGGTATATTTCAATGGCTCGGCTTGTGAAAACATTGGAAAAACATCAACCTAGGGAGGAATCTGTCTATCGCAGTACACATCTAAAGTTCTCCAGTGTGCTAGGTACAGAATAATTTACCTCTTTGAAGTTGCTCTGGCCCACAAGCCTGAGAGATGTTTGCAGCAGATTAGCAAGGGGCTCTTTATTTGAGAGAAATACAGAGATCAGAGAAAAAGACAAGAGACTGTCAGACCATGCTTATCTGTGGGGCAATCTGGCCCTCAGCAGGATTAGGCCTGCATCAGTTCAAACCTTAATCTAGTGGGGCAGTGCCCTCGACCAGGCCTAATGGCTCCCAACATATATCCAATAGTTCTGATGGAGAGAGCACAGTCTCTGAATTTTTCCTCTGTTGGTTATTCCTCCTCCTAGTCATTTTGGTGAGAGGTGGTTGAGGGGATGTATAGATGAATATATCAACCACGATCCAGGCAAGGTACACCTTGGAATGCTTCAGAGCAATTGGAAGTCACCACCAAGAAAATCTCTCTCTCTCTCTCTCTCTCTTTTTATTTGCTCTATCATACTATGGGTTCCTCCCCTGAGTAAGTTAGTTTGATCTCCACTGGACTCTCTCTGTCCACCCACTGTACCACTGGAAACTGTCTACAAATACGGACTGAGCTTGGCTATGTGATGGATATAATCAACAACCATTTTCCAAATTGCTTTTTAGCACTTTCTCAAAGTGTGTCAATGTGTGAGGCAAAAAGACTTAAGAGTCAGGAATGATAAACTTTATTCCAAAAGACTATATTAGCAAGATGAGATTGCTTTGAACACATTTTTAAAAAGATCTTTAGCTAGCCTGATGTCTTATGATATTAACTGAAGAGTGAATCATATATTCTTTAGGCCCAGAAAACTTGTAGAGTACCAGTGAATTGTAGAGTGATTTGGAGAACAGCATTGGTTAAGAGGGTACTATTCTGAAGTTCTATACACAGTTTACCTGTTCCTGACTCTAGAACTATTAGGAGAAGGGGGAAATGATGGCTCCATTTCCCCAGCCAGAGAGGGAAAGGGGACTTCAGTGTACAGTGGCTTATGAGGCTTTGAATGTATGCTCACAAGAAATAGGAATTTAAATTGGATTTTTGGAGGCATTCCTCAAACTCTATGGGAAGGCCTTATTTATAAACCAATGGAAGTCCTGTAAGGAAGCTGCCTACCCTCACCACTGATATGCTACTCATAGAGAAGAAACTCAAAACCTCACCTTAAATTGAAAGGTTATCAATGGCTACTGATCTTCAACTCAAAGGATCAGGACGTGTTTGAAGTTGAAGATATTTTATCCTGTTTCTTGTTCTTTTTAGTAAATCAAATTATCTGTGATGCAACATTGCATAGATATGACTTGGATATAGTTAAACTTTGTTGACTGAGAACTGCTAGATATTAGGGCCTTAGGGTTATATTGAATATTTCAAGGTAAATGAAGGTTTGAGGGTGAACCCAAGACCTATTAACTAGGTGTAACTGCATTTCCCTCAAAACACCATGACAGGCCATCTTTCTGGGATTTTATTTATGTCACTTCCTCTCTTCGAAATTTCTTCTTGTCTGTCTGGTGAACCCTACTCATCTTTTAGGATTAAACTCCAGGGTTACTTTGTCTTTGAAGTCTATATTGAATTCCTCCAGTTCACTTCACCTCCATCTCCTAGGTAGATGTGATCTCTCCTTTACTTGTATTGCTGTTTACCCCACTAGAAAGTGAGCTTCTTGAAGGAAGAGATCTAGCAGAGACTGGCATATAGTAGACAATCAATAAATAAGCAGGTGTGTTAATGAATGAAAGAACAAATAAGAAGGGTCCCAAAAGACAAAATCATATGTTGGTAAGGAGGCCACTGGGCCCCTTGAAGACATGGACACCCCTGTAAAATTTCATTTGCTCCAAAAAATGCCAGCCTTGTCCAACATCAGCCTGCATTGTTACCCCCTTGTCTAGGCAGTTGCCATTTTAACTCTTAGCAAACTGGTTGTGTAGTCAGGACTCCAATTCTCTGCCAATTTTGCATAATGACACTATATAATGAAATTTTAAAATAGATTTTTCCCCCCATGAAAGTTCTTAATGGTCAGACATCTACAAACCTTTTCTTGGATTCTCTGTTTTAATATCTGAGCCAAACATTTTCTTTCATTCTTTTTATTTTTCCCTGCAGGCTCCCCATTGATGATAATTGTTGGAAATACAGTTAGGAAAATGATACTTTTCTATTACCACTGTAGTCAAAGAATCGTTTTGTTTCTTTTTCTGCTGTTGATTTCTTTTTTGGTCAATTGTTTTTGTGTGAGGAAAGATTAATAGTAAGAAAATATTTGTTTATTACAAATTTTTTTTTGTTTTTTCCCTCCAGCAAGAGTATCAGCATACATGCCAAGCAATTTGAATTAAATAGCTTAAGCAGTAGTAATGCTATTCCAATTGCTTGTCATTACACAGGAGATATGGCTGACTATATGGCACTACCTGAGCCATACATTTTACATTTGCAATCAGCCTATTATAGATGGACTGTGAAAATTGGAGAGGGCTTTTTATGATAATTAGAAGTTGTTTTCCTTGAAGTATGTAAGGCCCTTGAGAGAGCTTGGATTACTTGTCCATAATTTTGTTAAAGCTTTAATGCTATTCATTTAACTTGAAGCTTGTTGCTCCTGAATATATTTTCCTGTGTCTTTCGATTGAGTGACATATATGCTAGAGTCTCAATAACATTTTTATTTTGAATATAATTACAAATTTTATTTTGCCTGTTGTTCTCAACTTCAAAGAGTTATCTTCCCCTAGGGCATGATTCATAGAAAAATGAAAACTAACCTCTGTATTTTAAATTAAGTGTGTGACTAGAAATAGAAAAGATAATCTCTCTTTGATTCCACCTGGTTATTTCTGTGCTCTGAGTAAAACTGACCCAATTCAGATACTGAGTGAATCTGTAGGTGATGTTTCCAATAATTTCTGCCATATATAATTATTTGTTCTTGTAGTTTTCTTACTTTTACAATCTTTCTCCGGTTTGACTGGCATTCTCTCTGCTCACTGAATAACTAATGGTCATTCCTTGTGTAGACAATTTCTTTGCCTAGAATGTCCTTTCTCCTCAAAACTTACCTGAATCCCCTAATATCTCCCCTCAACAAGATGGTTCAGCTTATGTTATACTGCATCTATGAATATTAAAATAACTACTCCCCAGCTGAAATTGAGCTCTTATCATCTGCCTGCTCTTAACTCTTCTTTTCTTTTCTTTAAAAAAAAAAAAAAAAAAAAAGATTTTATTTATTTATTTATTTATTTGAGAGAGAGAACATGAGTAGGGGGAGGCACAGAAGGGAGAGAGAAGCAGATTCCCTGCTGAGCAGTGAGCCTGATCCAGCACAGGGCTCAATCCTGGGATTCCAGGATCATGACCTGAGCCAAGGTAGATGCTTAACTCACTGAGCCACCCAGGCATCCCTAGCACTTATTTTCTAGGCCACTGTGTTGGTCCAACCATATGTAATGGCCCCTTGCTTCTCTAGAGATCAGAAGTATGGGAAAGCCCACCTACAGCAGTGATGTCAAAGCTCCTATATTTTAAGTGAACATTTTAGTTAGAGGCTTAATACATAATTTAATTCCAATTCTTAGTGAACTTGATTATCTAGTTTCTAAGTTCTCAAGTGAAAAAGACACAATCAAGCAAACCTCATTTTCCTTATCTGTTAGATTGAAATTAAAGCTGTATTTCATCACATCCAAGATTCCATTGATTTAAGACACATGACTATTTTAATCTATCACTAGGAAAGGAAAGATGCTGCCCATAAAATTATGTCACAAGGGTTTGTTATTACCTAGAATTCATATTTTATACTTATTGAAAGAACTCTTTTAATCATTATTTAAACATCATTTTTGGTTATCAACAACGTATATGTTTGGCATATGGGATAAAATAAAGTAATGCATTTTCAATAGATTTTTAATTGAAGTATAATTGACATATGATGTTATGTTAGTTTCAAGTATACAATATATTGATTCAACTATTCTGTACATTCAATAGTTCTTTAATCTCTGGAAGCTTTTCTTCATGCTCATGCTTCTTCAGGACAGTGTGATAATACTGGTCAGATCTGGTGTCAGACCTCTCTCTGCCAATCACTGGCTTTATAATCTTGAGCACAGTACTTAAAATTTTCTTTACCTATAAAATGGGGGAAATAATTACTATTTCTCATCATTAATTAAACCAAATGAGATAATAGAGGCTATCTGCAAGTGTTAACTCTCTGTCTTGCCTGACTATACATTTAGTCTCCTAGGACTTGGCTCACTTTAAAAAAAAGAGAAAAAAACTTAGTTTTCTTTAAAATATATAATACACTTGGTTGTAATTGCATGTTTAGACACAATGGCTTGCAATCTGAAAATTCATTATGACTCAGTTTTTGTGCTTTATAAAATTAAATATTCCCCTATTTTATATGACATTATATGGTTTTAAATTTTTATAACTTTACTCAAAATAAGGAATATTGGCTATCTAGTACATTTATTTATAGTTAGAGAACTCAATAGCATGGCAGGAATACCTCAAGTAAATCATAAGCATCTCTATAGGGCAGAATTTGTGCTTGTTATGTCTTCTATTTGCCACACTGAATATTACTCAGAATTCCCAGATGATCCTATTACTGTCTGGTAATCCCCAAACTGCCTCAATTGTTGCCACCACTGTAAAATTCTGGAAATGCTGTTTTCCTTGAAAACAAAGCAAACTTAAAAATTTTATTGTGTGGAAAATAAGGAAATCTGGGTATATTGCCCTGAAATGCTGCTGTTTTAAAAACCAGACTAAAAAAAAAAATCATGAAGAATGGCAAAAAAAAAAAAAAATAGTCGATTGGCAGACACTATTCTAAGATAGCACAACCTTTTAAAGTTACCATCATTCGATTCAACTGTAGTTGTAATGGTTGAACTGGTTCTTTTTCTTTAGATTGCTCACCTGACAGTAGCTGTAGGCCAGCCTAGAATTGGAAAAAATAAGAACAGACCAGTTTGTGTCTGTGTCTGCTTAAATTTCTCTTCTTTCGTATCTCTCTGTCTTCCTTCATCCTGAATTTTCTTCTGTATTTATTGGGTGACTGGAAATATAAAAATAAATAAAATGTTTTTCCCCTAGGGGAGCTCCATCCCCCTACTTTCCAGAGGCCTAGAGAGGATAAGTGATTTGCCCAAAGTCACACAGTTGGTAGGTCACAGAGCTGTGATTAGAATCCTTTTCCATTTTCTGCAAATTATATTCCATAAATATTAATCAGGCATCTAAATGCAATGGACTCTGCCAAACCCTACCTTGTCCATTTGGTTTTCTTTCTTCCTAGAAAGAACTGTAAACCAGAAATGGATATTTCTCAGTCATATACCTTGAATTCTGTTGCAGTAATGTTCATATAAACACTTCACATGGAATGAATTTGAAGTATCACACAAAATTTTCAGCAACCAAAACATAGTGAATAGTATTATTTATTTTACATCAAGATAAATACTGCACTTTGCTTAGAGGCAGCCTTGGTAATTTAGGTACCCTGCTTTCAGATACCCAGGTGTCAAAAAATCAAGCTTACCAAAGAGATGAATAAGGAAAATTTTCTTCCCATTACAGAAGGATTCTTCAACTTACAAATGGATTCACTGCAGGGTTCCTTTGAAGAGGTTCTTCCTTTGTACTTTTAAGTATATATTTGTTGATCAATTGACAAACTCATCAGAAAAAAACTGAGGGGGAGGCAAATAGCTAACATGTTAGAAATCACTGCTAGGTGATGATCACTGAAATGAAGATTAAACACCTTAAACATTATAATGTAAGTTGGTGGGAAACATGGCATTTGACTTATGTAAAATTGAATTCAGACACTAATTTTAAAAATTTGTATACAGTATAAAGAAGCACACTGAACTTACATAATAAAACATTCTAGAGCAGAGGATCTTAGCATATAGACTCTTGAGGGGGAGAAGTTCTATGAATGGGCATAACAGTAAACCATAATACAGCTGTAATAATGCTGCATTAAAAAAATGTCCCCAAACTCACTGGCTCAAAACCAACAGTCATTTATTCTCATTTATACATTTGCAAGCCAGCTGGCAGTTGGGTGATCTAGGCTGGGCTTAGCTAGGTTGTGCTTCAAGTCTCAGGTTGAGTCCACCTGTACTTTCTATGTCTCTCATCTTTCTTGGACCAAAAAGCTACCTGGAGCATTTTATTTTCCTGGTAATGGCAGAAATGTAAGAGTGATGAACAGAAAATATGCAATGGCTCTTAAAGACTAAGGTTGAAACCAACATTATGTCATTTACATTGGCCAAGGCAAATTATTGGCTAAGGCCAACATCAATGGAACAAAGAATATTCTCTGCCTGTAGTGGGAAGAGCCACAAAGTCCTATGGCAAAGGACATGAATATAAGGAAAGGAGAAGGATTAGTAGCAATGCTTTGGTCTATCACAATAGGCTTCAGGGATACCAAAAAGCCACTGAAATTCTTTACTAAAATGTTGTCTCATACAGAGTTATTTTTCTAGGGAGCAATTTCCTACTGTTCATCAGATTCTCATGGCCTTAATGGAATTCCATTCATTTCCATTAAAGAACCACTTATTCTAGGGCCTTTTATTATTCATTTTTGTATTCACTCAACTATGTTAATGTACCCCAGTTAATGACCCAGGGTTTATTGAGGTATTTTCTAATTTTTAGGTAATTGAAGAGTTGGTTACTTTCTATCCGGCTGTGTATTTGGAGAGCCCACTTGATTTGGCAGGGCTCTATTTGGCACCTAGTAGCTCTTTGATGTCCAAAACTTAGTTGACAACTCTCTCCCATAGTGACATGTTAGTGAATTCCTTATGGAAGCAACACAGCTAGAGTGGAGACACTGAAAGGAGAAAGACCTAGTTTCAAATTCTAGCCCTGCCATTTACTACCTGTATGACCTCAGGGAAGTAAACAAATTTCTATGCACCTTAGTTTCTGTATCTGTAAAATGGGAGTAACTGTTCCCATGCTACAGGATCACTCTGAGGATTAAATGAGACAATGTGTGTATAGTACTTTTCACATGTTACGCATTAACAAATACTAGTGCCTCTCATTCCCATGATTGCTTGTGTTGCATAATACTCGTATCTTTGCTATATAATATAAAGAGCATCTCCTCCTGTGAGATATTAATGAAGAAATTTCTGAATCCTATTCCATCTTATTTGACTCTTGAGAAGAGCAATTACCTGTTTGCTTCTATCATCAGATGCTGGATCCATGATCAAGCTACATTTATTTTTTTTTAATTTTACTTAAATTCAATTAATATATAATGTATTATTGGCTTCAGAGGTAGAGGTCACTGATTCATCAGTCTTATTAATACCCAGTACTCATCACATCATGTGCCCTTCTTAATATCTACTACCTAGGTACCCCACATCCCTCTCCCTCCCCTCCAGCAACCCTTAGTTTGTTTCCTATGTTTAAGAATCTCTTATGGTTGTCTCTCTCTCTGATTGCATTTTGTCTTTTTTCTTCTCTTCCCCTATGATCCTCTGTTTCGTTTCTTAAATTCCATATATCAACAAGCTCATATGGTAATTGTCTTTCTCTGACTTATTTGTTTTGCTTAGCATAACACCCTTTAGTTCCATCCACATTGTTGCAAATGTAAAGACTTCATTTTTGATGGCTGAGTAGTATTCCCCTTTGTGTGTATACATGTATATGTGTATGTATACACACATATATATACATATACTATGTATATGTATATATACACATACCACATCTTTGTTTTTGAGATGTCCCCAATAGCTTTATTTTTTTTTATAATTATTTTTATTATATTATGTTAGTCACCATATGGTACATCATTAGTTTTTGATGTAGTGTTCTATGATTCATTGTTTGCATATAACACCCAGTACTCCATGTAATACATGTCCTTCTTAATGCCCATCACTGGGCTCACCCATCCCCTTACACCCCTCCCCTCTAAAACCCTCAGTTTAATACCCAGAGCCCATAGTTTCTCATGGTTCACCTCCCCCTCTGATTTCCCCCTTCATTTTTCACTTCCTTCCCTTAATGTCCTCCATGCTACTCCTTATGTTCCACAAATAAGTGAAATCATATAACAATTGACTTTCTCTGTTTGACTTATTTCACTTAGCATAATCTCTTCTAGTTCCATCCATGTTGATGCAAAAGCTAGGTTTTCATCCTTTCTGATGACTGGGTAATATTCCATTGTATATATGGCCCACATCTTTTTTATCCATTTGTCTGTTGAAGGGCATCTCAGCCTGTTCCACAGTTTGGGTATTGTGGACATTGTTGCTATGAACATTGGGGGTATGTATGGCCCTCTCTTTCACTACATCTGTATCTTTGGGGTAAATACCCAGTAGTGCAATTCCTGGATCATAGGGTAGCTCTATTTTTAATGTTTTGAGGAACATCCACACAGTTTTCCAAAGTGGCTATACCAACCAACATTCCCACCAGCAGTGTAAGAGGGTTCTCCATTCTCCACAACCTCTCCAAGATTTGCAGTTTCTTGTCTTGTCAATTTTTGCCATTCTAACTGGTATAAGGTGGTATCTCAATGTGGTTTTTATTTGAATTTCCCTGATTCCCAATTTCCGATGATGTTGAACACTTTTTCATGTGTCTGTTAGCCACTTGTATGTCTTCTTTGGAGAAGTGTCTGTTCATGTGTCTGCCCATTTTTTGACTTATCTGTTTTTTGGGTGTTGAGTTTGAGAAGTTCTTTCTAGATCTTAGATACCAGCCCTTTATCTGTAGTGTCATTTGCAAATATCTTCTCCCGTTCCATAGGTTGTCTCTTTGTTTTGTTGATGGTTTCATTTGCTGTGCAGAAACTTTTTATCTTGAAGTCCCAAAAGTTCATTTTTGCTTTTGTTTCCCTTGTCTGTGGAGATGTGTTTTTGAAAGAAATTGCTGTGGCCGATGTCGAAGAGGCTACTGCTTATGTTCTCCTCTAGGATTTTGATGTATTCCTATCTCACTTGAGGTCTTTCATTCATTTTGAGTTTATCTTTGTATATGGTGTAAGAGAATGGTTGAGTTTCATTCTTCTGTATATAGGTGTCCAATTTTCCTAGCACCATTTATTGAAGAGATTGTCTTTCTTCCATTGGATATTTTTTCCTGCTTTGTCGAAGATTAGTTGTCCATAGAGTTGAGGGTTCATATCTGGACTCTCTATTCCATTCCACTGGCTTATGTGTATGTTTTTGTGCCAGTACCATGTTGTTTTGGTGATCACAACTTTGTAATATAGCTTGAAATAAGGCAACATGATGTTCCCAGCTTCGTTTTTCTTTCTCAACATTTCCTTGGTGATTTGGATTCTTTTCTGGTTCCATACAAATTTTAGGATTGTTTGTTCCAGCACTTTGAAAATTGCCGATGGTATTTTGATCAGGACGGCATTGAAAGTATAGACTGCAATAGGCAGCATAGACATTTTAACAATATTTATTCTTCCAATCCATGAGCATGGAATGTTTTTCCATCTTTTTGTGACTTCAGTTACCTTCATAAGTGGGTCATAGTTTTTAGAGTATAAATCCTTTACCTCTTTGGTTAGGTTTATTGCATAGGTTTATTTATTGGTTAGGTTTATCTTAAGGTTTTTGGTGCTAGTGTAAATGGCATAACTTCCCTAATTTCTCTTTCTACAGTTACATTGTTAGTGTATAGGAAAGCAACTGATTTCTGTGGATTGATTTTTTTTATCCTGCAACATTACTGACTGGCTGTATGAGTTTTAGTAATTTGGGGGTTGAGTCTTTTTGGTTTTCCACATAAAGTATCATGTCATCTGTGAAGAGAGAGAGTTTGACTTCTTTGTCGATTTGAATGCATTTTATTTCTTTTTATTGTCTGATTGCTTTTTCTAGGACTTCTAGTACTATGTTGAACAATAGTGGTGAAAGTAAGCATCCCTCTCGTGTTCTTCACCTTAAGGGGAAGGCTCTCAGCTTTTCCCATTGAGAATGATATTTGCTGTGGGCTGTTCTTAAATGGTTTTTGTGAAATTGAGGAATATTCCCTCATCCCTATACTCTGAAGAATCTTAATCAGGAAAAATGCTGTATTTTGTCAAATACTTTTTCTGCATTAATTGAGAGGACCATGTGGTTCTTGTCTCTTCTCTTATTGATTTGTTGTATCACATTGACTTGCAAATATTGAACCACCCTTGCATCCCAGGGATAAATCCCACCTGGTCCTGATGGATATTCCTTTTAATGTACTGTTGGATCCTATTAACTAGGATCTTGTTGAGAATTTTGGCATCCATATTCATCAGCGATATTGGTCTGTAATTCTCCATTTTGATGGGGTCTTTGCCTGGTTTGGGGATCAAGGTAATTCTGGCCTCATAAAGAGAGTTTGGAAGTTTTCCTTCTGTTTCTATTTTTTGAACCAGCTTCAGGATAATAGGTATTATTTCATTGAATGTTTGGTAGAATTCCCCCAGGGACTCCACCAGGACCTGGACTCTTGTTTTTTGGGGGGGTCTTTGATCACTGCTTCAATCTCTATATTGGTTATGGGTCTATTTATTTTGTCAATTTCTTCCTGTTTCAGTCTTGGGAGTTTATAGGTTTCCAGGAATGTATCCATTTCTTCCAAGTTGATTAATTTATTGGCATATAGTTGTTGATAATAATTTCTAAGAGTTGTTTCTATTTCGTTGGTGTTAGTCGTGATTTCTCCCCTTTCATTCATAATTTTATTAATATGGGTCTTTTCTCTTTTCTTTTGGGTAAGCCTGGCCAGTGGTTTATCTATATTATTAATTCTTTCAAAGAACTAGCTTCTAGTTTTGCTGATTTGCTCTACTGTATTCTTAGGCTTTATTTATTGTTCTTTCTCCAGTTCTTTAAGGTGTGAACTTAATTTGTATATTTGGTATTTTTCTATTTTTTGAGTGAGTCTTGAATGGCTATATATTTCCCCCTTAGCATCACCTTTGCAGTATCCCATAGGTTTTGGACTGATGTGTTTTCATTCTCTTTGGTTTCCATGAATTGTTTAAGTTCTTCTTTGATTTCCTGGTTGACCCAAACATTCTTAAGCAGGTTAGTCTTTAGTTTCCGAGTGTTTGAATTTCCTCTAATTTTTTTTCTTGTGATTGAGTTCCAGTTTCAAAACATTATGGTCTGAGAATATGCAGGGAATAATCTCAATCTTTTGGTATTGGTTGAGACCTGATTTGTGACCCAGTATGTGGTCTGTTCTGGAGAAAGTTCCATGTGCATTTGAGAAGAACGAGTATTCTATTGTTTTAGGGTGGAATGTTATGTATGTATCTATGAGGTCCATCTGGTCCAAGGTGTCATTCAAAGCTATTGTTTATTTGTTGATTTTCTGCTTAGATGATCTGTCTATTGCTGAGAATGGAGTGTTGAGTTCTCCTACTCTTAGCATATTATTATTATTAATGTGTCTCTTTATTTGGGTCAATAGTTGGCTTATGTAGTTGCTTGTTCCTATGTGGGGGGCATAGATATTTGCAGTTGTTAGATCCTCTTGTTGGATAGACCCATTAAGCATGAAATAGTGTCCTTCTGTATCTTTAACTACAATCTTTAGCTTAAAATCTAATTTGTCTGATATGAGGATTGCTACCCTAGCTTTCTTTTGAGGTCCATTGGCATCAAAAAATGGTTCTCCATCCCTTCACTTTCAATATCCATTTATCTTTAGGTTCAAAATGAGTTTCTTACAGACAGAATATGGATGGGTCATGTCTTTTTATCCAATCTGCAACCCTGTGCTATTTCATGGGAGCATGTAGGCCATTTACATTGAGAGTTATTATTGAAGTGATTATTGATTATTGGATGTTTTTATTGTCATCATATTGCCTGTGGAGTCCTTGGTTCTATAGATAGTCTCTGTAAGTTTCTGTTCTATATCACAAGTTGGGGTCTTTCTCCTTTTATAGAACCCCCTTAATATTTCTTGCAGGGTTGGCTTGGTGGTCACATAATCTTTCAATTTCTGCTGATCTTGGAAGCTCTTTGTCTCTCCATCCATTCTGAATGACAGGCTTGCTGGGTCAAGTATCCTTGGCTGCATGTTCTTCTTATTTAGCACCCTCAATATATCTTGCCAGCCCTTTCTGGCTTGCCAGGTCTCTGTGGACAGGTCTGATATTTTTCTGATGTTCCTCCCTTTGTACATAAGAAATCTCTTCCCTCTCACCACTTTCAAGATTGTTTCCTTGGATCTAAGATTTGCAAATTGTACTGTTATATGTCGTGGCATTGGTCTGTTCTCATTGATCTTGGGCAGGGTCCTCTCTGCCTCTTGGACACAAATGCTTGTTTTCTGTCCCAGATTAAGGAAGTTCTCAGCTATAATTTGCTCAAATATAAGCTCTAAATCTCTCTCCACCCCCTCAGAGATCCCAATCATTCTTATTTTTTTGAAGATTTTATTTATTCATTTGACTGAAAGAGACATAGCAAGAGAGGGAACACAAGCAGGAGGAGTGGGAGAGGGAAAGCAGGCTTGCTGCTGAGCAGGGAGCCTGATGAAGGGCTCGATCTCAGGATCCTGGGATCATGACCTGAACTGAAGGCAGATGCTTAATGACTGAGCCACTGAGGCACCCCCCAAGAATTCTGATACTGAAATGTTTCATTGCGTCACTAATGTCTCTCAGTCTGATCTCTTGGGCTTTCATCTGTTTTTTTCCAGGCAGCTTTGGTTTCCTTCTTTTCTGTCATCTTATCCTCTATCTCACTAATTCATTCTTCTACCTTGTTTACCCTGGCAGTCAGATTATCCAGTTTAGACTGCATTTCATTCATAGCATTTTTAAGTTTGGCCTGATTAGATCTCATTTCTGCTCTTGGAGATTCTATATTGTCATTAATATTTTTCTCAAGCCTAGATTTCACCTTGATAATTATTACTCTGCTGTCAATTTCTGACATCTGGGTTATATCCATATCCATTAGTTCTGTGGCAGACACCACGGTCTCTGAATCTTTCCTTTGTTGGGGATGCCTCCTCTTAGTCATTCTGTTGAGGGGCGTTTGAGGAAATATACAGTGTCCACATTTTTTACCACAATCCGAGGAAGATGCACCTGTTTCACAGGGACTTTAAGGTTGTCCACCTCTTGTTCTTCCAGACTGTCTTCTGAGGGAGGGGCCTGCCGCACTGTTATTCAGGCAACCCTGTTTGGGCAGAGTTGCCCTACCCCTGGTGGGGGAGGGGGGTGGGCCCAGTGAAAACCAGGTTTGGGGGGCTTTTGTTCTCTCACGACTTTCCCTGGCAGCTTTCCGTGTCTCTTTCGAGAGAGCAGAAGTGACAGTATCCAAACTTCTGTCTCAGAACAGAGACATCGCAGTTTGATCTTCACTGAGCTCTCCAGGCCACACTATCTCTGTGTCTGTCTGTGCTGCTAAAAACTGCAGTGTCCTGAGTTATGCGTCCCCACAGCAGCACACCCAGCCCTCACTTCCAGGTTTGGGCATGTCTTTGCCCTTTGTGCTTCTAAAACTGCAAGCCACCCTCAGTTTGCATGCATGCCCCCAAAGCTCCAGGTTTCAGTCTGAGGGGCTTCCCTAAAGTCGTTTCTCCACCACTACCAGTCTGTGAATCTGTGCCTGGTTCCCAGCATGGGAGGCTTTTGTGCTCCTGTGTTATTTCACCTTCCTGGCTCCAGCATTTATGGCCTCTCCCTCCTCCTTTCATTTATCTTCCAATATCTGCCCGCAGAATCACATCCTGCTTCATATCTTGAGACCAATTGCCGGAGATATTGTTTGTGGAGATCCATATATATCTGTTACATCTCAGACTGATTTCTTGGGTGTTCAGAATGGTCTGGGAGATATCCAGCTCAGTTCAGGTGACCGGTTGAAATAGGTTCCCCTACTCTTCCATCTTTTCTCCTCCTCTCGCCATACCACATCTTCTTTATTCACTCATCTGTTGATATACATCTGGGTTTTTTCCATAATTTGGATATTGTGGACGTTGCTGTTGTAAACATTGGGTACAGGTGCCCCTTCAGATCACTACATTTGTATCTTTGGGGTAAATACCCAGTAGTGCAATTGCTTGGCCAGAGTTTAGCTATCTTTTCAACACTTTGAGGAACATTCATTCTGTTTTCCAGAGTGGCTGCATCAGCTTGCATTTTCACCAATAGTGTAAGAGGGTTCCACTTTCTCTGCATCCTTGACCAACACCTGTCATTTCCTGAATGGTTAATTTTAGACATTCTGACCAGTGAGAGGTGGTATTTCATTGTGGTTTTTATTTATATTCCCTGATGCCAAGTGATGTTGAGTAATTTTTTCATGAGTCTGTTGACCATTTGTGTGTCTCCTTTGGAGAAATGTCTGTTCATGTCTTCTGCCCACTTCTTGATTGGATTATTTATTCTTTGGGTGTTGAGTTTGATGAGTTATTTTTTTTTAAGGATTTTATTTATTTATTTGACAGAGAGACACAGCAAGAGAGGAAACACAAGCAGGGAGAGTGGGAGAGGGAGAAGCAGGCTTCCCACTGAGTAGGGAGCCTGATGTGGGGCTTGATCCCAGAACCCTGGGATCATTACCTGAGCCAAAAGTAGGTGCTTAATGACTGAGCCACCCAGGAACCCCTGAGTTTGATAAATTCTTTATAGATTTTGGATAGTAGCCCTTGATCTGGTATGCCATTTGCAAATATCTTCTTCCATTCTGCACACTGTATTTTGGTTTTGTTGACTATTTCCTTTGCTGTGCCAAAGCATTTTATTTTTATGAAATCCTGATTGTTCATTTTTGCCTTTGTTTCCCTTGCCTTTGGAGATGTGTTTAGCAAGAAGTTTCTGTAGCTGAGATCACAGAGGTTGCTACCTGTGTTCTCCTCTAGGATTTTGATGGATTCCTGTCTCATATTTAGGTCTTTCATCCATTTAGAGTCTATTTTTGTGTATGGTATAATGAAATTGTCTAGTTTTACTCTTCTGCATGGGGCTGTCCAATTTCCCCAACACCATTTGTTGAAGAGACTGACTTTTTTCCACTGGATATTCTTTCCTGCTTTGTTGAGGATTAGTTGACCATAGAGTTGAGGGTTCATTTCTGGGTTCTCTATTCTGTTCCATTGATCTATGTGTCTGTTTTTCTGCCAGTACCACACACCAAGATACATTTATACTTGGCATTTCCATGAATTCTCTTTAGTTTTTCTCTTCTAATATGAATGTTATAGAAGTAGAGCAGCTCCTTGTATTCTGGGAAGGAACTGCCAAGGCCAAAAGGAAACCGAACTTTGCCTTTCTAGCCACCTCTGGCTTCTGATGTAACAGAGATCAGGGAGGTGAAAAATAATTCTTAGGAAGTAAAGTACTTTTTGACACAGTAGATTAAGCTGTAATGGAAAAAGTTCTGAGATGTTGTTTTTCACAAATTACCCCTGTTAACCTCCAAATTACATCAACTGAGGTGGTTTTTTTGTTATTTGAACTCTGACACAAATTGGGTGAGCCCTCATAGGGAGTGAGAAAAAACATTTCTCTAGGTTAGTAGGAACTACACTATTTTGAATCTTTTTCTAGCTAGTAAAAAGGCTGTTAACATTGACAATTCTTTCTGGATCTAAAAAGAAATACTCTAATATCTAAGTATTTAATTATCTGTAAAAAATTCTCTCAGCTTTAAGTCTAAAGGGGTTTTTTTTTGGTTTTGGTTTTGGGTTTTTTTTATGATTTTATTTATTTATTTGAGAGATGGGGGGAGGAGCAGAGGGAGAGAGAGAATCTGAAGCACACCTCCCCACTGAGCTTGGAGCCCAATGTGGGGTTCAACTCACTATCCATGAGATCATGACCTGAGCCAAAACTAAGAGTCAGACCCTTAACTGACTGAGCCACCCAGTTGTCCCTCTAACAGGTTGTATATTTAGCACTGAGCAACATGGCAGTTCCATAAAGGCAGCTGTATAATTAAGAAATGATAACTTTTAAGGTATGTTCTATCTTTATATATCTATCTTCTAGAAATATTACTAATATTACAGGTAACAGTCAGTTTCCAGCTTGGCCAATGTAAATAACAGTAAGGTCAGGTTAGAAATCATAAATATTTTATATCTGAAATGCTTTTATATTTCATTCATTAAATTCTAGTGAGAAAGGCAATAACCAAATAAAAGCTAAAGGAAGAAGAAAAAGATTATAAATTGTGGTGAATGCTGTGAAGGAAATAAGCTGATGATAAAGTATATACACTATCCAAAGGGACCAAAAAGTTTACTCTGTTTTGTTTTTTGTAAAGATTTTATTTATTTATTTGACAGACAGAGATCACAAGCAGGCAGAGAGGCAGACAGAGGAGGTGGGGGAAGAAGGCTCCCTGCTGAGCAGAGAGCCTGATATGGGGCTTGATCCCAGGACCCTGAGATCATGACCTGAGCTGAATGCAGAGGCTTAAACCACTGAGCCACCCAGGTGCCCTGAGTTTACTCTGTTTTTAAAAAGATTTTATTTATTTATTTGAGAGACAGCATGAGCAAGTGAGTGTGAGAGAGAGAGAGAGAGAGCGAGAACAAGGTGGGGGGGGGGTTGGAGGGGTGGAGGGACAGAGGGAGAAGCAGATTCCCCATTGAGAAAGGAGTCCAAGGGGATCAATCCCAGGATCTTGGGCTCATGACTTGAGACAAAGACAAAGGCATAAGCTTATCCAACTGAGTCACCCAGGCACCCCATCAAATAATCTTTAAAAGAGCATATTTAATGCATTTTAAAATTTATGTAAAGTAATTTAAATACTATTCAATAGGAAATAAAATATTGTTCAGCAAGTTCATTGTCCTATTATAGCTGTGGCTTCTTTTGGGAGGTGGCATTAAGAGTTGGTGGTATTTAATACAATGTCCCAAATCTTCTTATTCCAATATGAAATTTCTACTATTTTGTGAATCTTTAAAGGGGAGGAATTGAGCTATATTAAAGGCTCTTACTTAGACAAGACTAACCAATTTTGGTGAAAAAAGAAAAAACCTATTCATTAAATGTAGTCAGTTCAGTAAGCAATGTGTTAAGTTGTCACCTTTACATATGTTAGTTGGATGTTATTCCCTCTCTTCTCCCCAACAATTCTGGTTCCACCCAAGATGAGAAGTTATTAAAAAAAAACTTTTCAAGGTAATTCTCCATTAGGCTTTTAATGGAAATAAACTTGGAAAACACTTAGAAATGTAAGTACCACAGTAAAATCCAAAGGACCAACTCTCTTGGAAAGTGATTGAGCAGACTTGTAACAAAGGGAAAATAACGGGTGTCCTCTATGATTTCCCAGAACTTTAAAGTCAATTATATTATCCCTATTTTACAGACAATAATAATGAGAACACAGAAGGGATAAATGGTGTTCTATTCTGGCATACAACAGTGGGTATCAAAGTCAGGGTTAAAACTGAGAGCATTCTGGCTCCTAACTTACAACTATAGTTTGGATTGTTGAGTCCAAGGAGGGGAAGACTATTGGGTCAAAAAGTGACTTAAAATTGCCTCTGTATCTTACATTCTACTTGCAAATGTTCTCTTCATATTTGTGTACTACTCTGTCACTAATGGTCATTGCTGACAGTCACTGGATTAAGTGTTCCTCTCTTGACAGTTCTGCACTGAATTGAAAAGTTCTCCCCGAATGTGTTGTTATTTGTTTGTTTGTTTTTTTGTTTTTAATTCTAGCTTTACACATCCCATCATGTTACATTTCTTATTTTTTCCCTTTGGCTCTAACAGGTTAGAATGAGATTTGACTTAGAGAATACTATCCTGGTCCAATTTCCCTTATTATATATAACTAGTTGAGATGGCCATAGTATTGTATCATAGGTGTAGTCAAACATCTAGTAGTAACAAAGGTATTTGTGTTCCATTCCATCAACATAGCTTTAGAAACATGTTTTCCTTCTGGCATAAAGAATCTTTCTGAGGCCTGTAGGGTCCACTCTCCCTTTTGATATTGGAGAACCACAAAAATGTGATAACCCAATGTCATGCTTCCTCCTTTGAGAACCAGTATTCTCATTTCACAGTTGCCCAAGGAATCACAACCATTAGGATGTGTGGTATATACTTATTTCTAGTTGAATTGTCTTTTATCTCAGATGACTGGTAGTGCTTCTAGATTATAGCTGATCTATAAGTATTCCACATATCAACCAATCTTAACTGCAACAACTGTCAGTCTCTAGTATGAAACATCTTTTATGTTGTTTTATAGTATTTTTTAGTGTTTTCCCTAACTGCTTTATGTTGAATTTCCATTATTCTGTTTACTTCTCTGTGAATTAATTTATTTTTTGAAATATATTGCTACTTTTCTCCATCTGTGTATCCAATGGTGACAAACCTGCCATGACATGAATGTTAAATTGAGATTGCTTGGTTTCAAAATTTTTTAAATTAAATTACTTTAAATACTTTAATTTCCTCTTTGAATGTGGTAAGCATAACAAAGTTGCATTTTTAGAACCTAATAAAGTGATATCTTGGGGTTTTGTTTTTCTTTTTTTCCTAATGTTTTTTTAATTGTATAACTCTCCTCACTCTCACAGCATCCCATCCATCCTACATTCCCACCCACACATCTAATTTATGAGTCCTCTACACAAGAAGAAAGAATGGGAATGACTGGGAGATGTGCTATTAAAATGATACATTTTCAGATCTTCTCTAAATCATTTTCCTTGTAGCCTTCTACTTCTAAGACTGTTTCATGAGGCTTATTGACCTACAGAAAGGAAAAAGGGAGAGAAAACATGTACAAGTAGTATTAGGAATGAAAACAGCAATATAATAAGTAAAATGAAGATTTGAAAAATCAGAAGAGAATATTATGGAGCAACTTTATGCTAACAAAATTGAAAACATAAATTCAATTGACATAGAGTATATAATGTATTAAATTTGACTTAAGAAAAATTAGAAAATCTTCATAAACTAATATGCTTAAATTCATTGAATTGATAATAAAAATTAACCTACCTTTAAAAAAAACCCAGGTCAAGGTGATTAGATGTTTTTCCTGGATAATTTCCCCTAACTTTCAAGGATAAAACAATCTAAATTACAGTAACAACTTTGGAAATTGGAAAAAAGAAAGAAAACTACTCAACTTACTTTATGATACTAGTGTAGCTTTGATTTAAAAAAAAAAAAAGCAGGAAAGGGCAGACTCAGTAAAGAATAGTTCAATCTTACCTATGAACATAGGTGAAATGTCTGAAACAAGAACCATTAGATAATTATTGCTCAGCTCCAAATGCCAAGAGTCATCTTTACTTCCTCTTTTCCCTTCCATACCCCACATCCAATGAATCAGTTTGCAAGTTCTGTTGACTCTGCCTTTTAATTAAATTATGTCATTCCTGGATCAAAATACTTTAAAGACATTCCATGATGCATAGAATAAAATCCGAACCTCTCACCATGATCTACAAGTCCCTTCATGATCTGACTTCTGCCTACCTCTTCAACCCTATCTCCTACTACTCTCCTTCTGGCTCACTCCACTTTAGACATACTGATCTTATTCCTGTTATTTGAAAAGACCAAACATGTTTTCAGCAAAGGGGTTTTACATTTTCTGTTCCCTCTGCCTGGACTCTTCCTCCAGCTGTTTGTATAGTAATCTCCTTTTCATCAGTCAGGCCTCTGTTCAAATATCGCTCAAAGAAGTCTTCCCCAAGATCTGTCTTGACATTTCTTCATTCTTCTTCCCTCTGTATCCCCTTAACCTTCTTTATTTTCCTTCATATCACTTATCAGTACCTAAAACTATAATTTTTCTAATCTAGAAGTTTATTGTCTTTCTTCTCACTAGAATGCAAGCTCCAGAGGGCAGGAATTTTTCTTGTTCTCTGCTATATTCCTAACACCTAGAAAAGGACCTTGTAGGCATTAAATAAATATTTAATAAATAAATTTAGTCCAACATTTTTTATTTCATGGAAGGCATATGGCTTGTTCAAGGTGACTTGTCCATCTGAGAAAGGAACCCTTTCTTTTTGAGTCACATTACAGTATACTTTCTATTATACCACATTTCTCCATCTGCCTCTAGCCCCATAATTCTAGTTTTAAAAGACAATCCTGTCCTCTCCCTGGCAGACTAGTAAATGTATTAATTCGTGAAAATGTTCATGAAGTTTGCTGCAGGCAAATCAGTATGAGACTTATACATGGATATTGTCTTACTTTGTAGCTTTCCAGTAAAGGCTACATTTCATTTCAGGAGTATATTCCCTTAAGAAGTAGGGAGAATGCTTACCTTCCATGTGTGTGTTTATTAGCAAATATGATAAAGCATGTTAGGGCCAGACATGATACACTGATGACATTAATTTATCCCAAATAAGTCATGAGTCCATTGGCTCTGATTAAAGTCCTGTAATTCACGTTATGTGAAGTAATTTTAAGTAAACTCTCTGCCCAATTTGGGGCTCAAACTCACGACTCTGGGATCAAGAATCCCATGTTCTACCAACTGAGCAAGCCAGACACTCCTTGAAAAGTAATTTTACAGTTTGAAAAAAAACGGAGAAGGTCACAGAGCAAGGGTGTGCATGTATATATGTGTATATGTGTACATGGTACAATTTCATTAGTTCATTATGCAAATATGATGTGTCTATGACTGTGCCAGTGGATATACAAAAGAAGTGGCAGGCATTAATTCTTATAATGGGAAATCTTATATACTCTTGAAATAACTCAGAAAGAATTCTGACACAGTATATAAGCAATGAAGAATAGTTAATCTCACCAGATTAATATCATTAATAATAATCTCACCAGAACTGGTGAGATTCAGAATAAGAGGAAATAAGACTGTGTCTACCAGAACTGGTGAGATTCAGAATAAGAAGGAAATCACTATGAGTTAGAGTTCATCTGAACAAACAATACAGAGACTATGTGATATAAGACTATGTGCAAATTTTCTCTCTGCTTTTTGTGGCAAAGCTCACAGTATATTGATATATTATTAAAAATAGTTTATTTTGTTTGGATTCTGAGTGAAAGCCATCAACCACAGGAGACAGAGTTTTCTAAAGTTTTACAGTAATTCTTGGAAGATAATAAGGTCTGGTAGTTGCCTTTGATTTTCTAGGCAGATGCGCAGTGTTCAAGTATCCTTTTCTCCCTTTCAGAAGTAGGGGTAGGGATGTTTCCTGCCACTGTGGAATATTTCACAAGGTTTCATCAAAGTTTCAGACTATCAGTTTCTTCGTGGCTTATCACTTCAAGCCCCTGAACAAACTGGAAGGGATATGTTCTGTTTTGTTTGCTCTGGGCAGCCTATATCTCTGCATTGTCTGCTTCCTGTCAACGGCCGCTAGAGAGAGGCTGATTAACTGCATTTGATTTGTGGATAGAATTTTAAGCCACTTTAACAGATTCTCAATGAAACTGCCTAGGCCTTTCAGGCATAATTCTACAAACTCCAACTCTGAGAAATGCCCATTAAAGGTAATGGGGACTCTGTCTGATGAGGACAGTTCAGTCAACTGAGCAGTCTGTGATGATGGCTAGAGAGGTTATTCAGAACTTTGCAAATGCCATCCATGTCAGTGGGAAAATAGGCCTTTATATCAGCTGCAGAGTAGAGCCTTCCATTTAAAACATGCAAAACACTAACCACATTTCTCTTTAAAAATGTATTAAGGGAGAAATTATGTTCTAGAATATTGGGTTTGTTATAATAAGAATTATAGGGACTTTAAAAATAGATTTTGATTACTAGAAATAGAAATTTGGTTCAGAGTGATAAATTTTCTGCCTTTATTTATTTCAAGGCATTTCCTTGAGCAGTATGTGTAGGTAAATGAAAAATATAATTGAATTTATTTAAAATGTAATATAAGAACCAGAGCAATGTTTCTCAAAATAGGGACTGCCTGCAATAGAATCACGCAGGGAGCTTGTTATAAATGCAGATCCCTAGGCCCACACAAATCCTGCTGAATCGTATTCTAAAGTTAGACCCTACTGATCTTCATTAAAAACAAACACACACACAAAACCAACCTGATGTTTCTGATATAATCTAAAGTTTGAAAACAGTGGAAGTTAAAGTTGGAGAGTAATTACTTAAGAGTGAGTTTTGTTAGTAAGGGATCACTAGGATCGTGTGTATAGGGAATGCTAGTCAAATTTCTGACAGCTTTTTATCTTATTTGCATCCCAATGTCATTGATAAGAATAAAAATATTTAATGTCCAATAAAAGTAGACTAGATATATTGGGACATACCCATTCAACACTATACAGTCATTTAAAATGACTTTATAGAATGATACATGAATGCATGGGAAGTTATTCATTTTATATTGTTAATTGAGAAAAGCAAGTCACAAAATATTATGTATGTTGCAATTGTTCTAAAAAATACTAGGCAAGGAAAAATATCTGGACAGACATATAAAAGGAATTAATGACATAAGATTACAGATAAATTTTATAGTCTTTTTGCTTATTTGTATTTTCTCAATGTTCAGTGATGAATATCCACTATAAAACTAACACTGAAGTTGTTATAACAAAAAGAAAATATCCACTTCTTATGACATAATATAGTTTCTAACACTTTAATTGAAGGAATCTTTCAGATCCATACTATTTAGTACTTTAGCACCTCAGATGCTGTTATTCAAACAAAAAGTGGTTGTTATGTAGTAACATATTTTTAAAAACACAAATCTATGGAAGAAGTTGTATATAAATTGAAATGCTATTTTTAATGGAATGGAGGAAAATGTTATTTATTTTTTTTTAAAGATTTTATTTATTTATTCGACAGACAGAGATCGCAAGTAGGCAGAGAGGCAGGCAGAGAGAGAGGAGGAAGCAGGCTCCCTGCCAAGCAGAGAGCCCGATGCGGGGCTTGATCCCAGGACCCTGGGATCATGTCCTGAGCCGAAGGCAGAGGCTTTAACCCACTGAGCCACCCAGGTGCCCCAGAAAATGTTATTTTTGCTTTGGCCTATCTTACCTTCACTGGAAAATATGTCTTTTTACCATTGTATATGCCTAGTTTAAATATTTTTATTGAAAACAAAGATAAATTAAATATTAAGTAAATATTTTCATTGAAAACCAAGATAAATTAAAAATATTAAGTCTTGGGGCACCTGGGTGGCTCAGTGGATTAAGCCTCTGCCTTTGGCTCAGGTCATGGTCTCAGGGGCCTGGGATCAAGCCCTGCATGCATCAGGCTCTCTTCTCAGCAGGGAGCCTGCTTCCCCCTCTCCCTCTGCATGCTTCTCTGTTACTTGTGATCTCTCTCTCTGTCAAATAAATAAATAAAATCTTTAAAAAAAAATAAGTCTTAAACAAGTTTTTAAAAAAGTGGGAGATAGAAATCTAGTCTCTACAGCTGTGATGTCCAATGTGGTAATTACTAGCTGCGTAGGGCTATTGAATGCTTGATACATGGCTAGTCCAATATCACATGTGCTGAAAGTGTAAAATATACAACTTTTAAAAGGACTTACTAGGAAAAAATATAAAATATCTCAATAATATCAATGTTGCTTGCGTGTTGAATTGGTAATATTTTGTATATATAGGGTTAAATAAAATATTAAAATTAACTTTACTAGTTTCTTTTTAGTTTTTAAATATGGTTCCTAGAAAAATTTAAATTATACATGTGGCTTGCATAAGTTGCCCATTAGACAGTGCTCTTTAAGTTTGTACATCACATTCTTAAAGGAATACTCATGGATGACCCACCTTTCCTGGAAACCAAATGGTGCTACTGAGCCTGGGAAAGGATTTGGTTTACACTAGGGCTTCTCAAAGTGTGATGCCTGGACCAGCAGCATCAGCATGAACTGACAACTTGTTGGAGATAAAATTATTGGAACACATC
The DNA here is from genome assembly GCF_963455335.1 of Martes martes. Classification (NCBI taxonomy): domain Eukaryota; kingdom Metazoa; phylum Chordata; class Mammalia; order Carnivora; family Mustelidae; genus Martes; species Martes martes. Next base: position 80,073,988 of record NC_137897.1, read on the forward strand.
CCAGATCTACCTTGTCAAAACCTTGGGAGCAAGGCCCAGCAATAACAAGCCCCCACCAGGTGATTCTGATGCAAACTAAACTTTGAGAAGTGCTGATTTGAATAATCCTATGGTGAGTCTTACTGTAAATGCAAGAATACTTGCCTCTAGTCTATCTGTTTTGAAAAATCTGGATTTCTATCTTTTGTTGTTTGCTTAACTAACGGCCTATTTTCCTTAAGATAGAGAATAAAAGGGTGATGATAATTATTAATGATAATTATTGAGTTATGGTACAATTATCTACTTTTTAGATTTAGAAAAGAAAATGTGACTGTTAACCCTAAAATATATTAATGATATCTATTTACAATTCCCTATGAGTTTAAACATGTATTAAGTAAAAATAACATCTCTGTGTTTATTATTTCTTTTTTTAACCTTTACTCTTATTTTATCTGATATATTTTTAACATCTTTGGCCCTAATATCCTGACTTCAGGATATTTCTTCTGAATATAGACAAAGGTTAAGGCCTGGTGAGAAAAGGAAAAAGATGAATTAGTCCTATTCATTCATTCATTCATTCATTCATTCAACAAATAGCTATTAAACACCAATAGGAAGAGATCTTCTTGATTCTGATCTGGTATCCCCTTTTCCTGCTTCTGCATGGGCAATTCTACTAAAGAGTTAACAGAATCTAGAGAATTAGTTCTAGTCAAAGGAATTAGTTAATCCAGGTAATTAGTTATTGCAGGCCAGAGTGGCCCAAGAAAGATGAGGAAATAGCATTCCTCACAGCCAAGGAGTGATCTCAGGTTTCTTATAATGCAAGTGTGGATTTATCAAGAAGGAGATAATTTTTAGCACCAGCTTTATATAATAATCATCATAATAATAGCTTTTTGCAAGCAAAGGATTTTGTAACTATTTAAAAAATCATGAATGTCCATAATGACTGTATTTTTCTTTTGAACTGTGATATGGCTTTCAAAAGCAAATGAAAAATTTTTAGATGTCAAACTCTGCCAACAAATGAACCTACAGCATCTACTTCATATATTGTAGTTGATGTTTAAAAGCCTTTAGGTTACACTGGAATGTTGATATAACAATATTCACTTCTATGCCTTTGACATAAAGTAGATACCTTCCATCTAAAAGGAACTACATTTAAAAATACTGTTTCCGGGGCGCCTGGGTGGCTCAGTGGGTTAAAGCCTCTGCCTTCGGCTCAGGTCACGATCCCGGGGTCCTGGGATCGAGCCCCGCATCGGGCTCTCTGCTTGGCGGCGAGCCTGCTTCCTCCTCTCTCTCTGCCCGCCTCTCTGCCTACTTGTGATCTCTCTCTGTCTAATAAATAAATTTAAAAAAAAATACTGTTTCCAAGTTGTTGTGCTAAGTTCTAAAGTAAGGGGTAAAAAATAAAAGACAGGGTTTATCTTTTAGGAACTCAAATTTTCTTGCTGCTAGGCAGCTCTGGCTGTACCTAAGAATCACCTACAGAGCTTTTGAAAAAATAATGCAGCTCAGGCCCCATCGAATTAAATAAAAATCAAGTTTGGGGATTGAGTATAGCGTTAACTCCTAGTAGAGCTCTGAGATTACAAACAGAGCTAAACTAAAGTATAAACAAATTGTTATAAGAATGCAACTAGGGACACCTGGGTGGTGCACTTGGTTGTGTGATCCACTCTTGGTTTCACCCTAGGTCATGATCACAGTGTCGTGAGATTGAGCCCTGGTCAAGCTCCCTACTGGGCATGGAGTCTGCTTAAGACTCTTCCCTTCCCTTCTGCCCCTCCCCTCCATGCTCATGAGCACTCTCTCTCTGTCTCAAATAAATAAATCCTTTTTTAAAAAAGAATGCAAATACATTTTTCAGGGAGGAGTTGTCAATATTTACAGAAGATTTCACCAAAAAAGTAATCAGATGGGAGTCAATAACGTATTACCACCAATTGGCTTGATTTTTCTCAGATGTTTGTTTTCTCTCCTACTTTCTAGGACCAGTGCTAGTTAGTACTTTTTCTGGGTTCCTAGGTGGATTTCTTCTTCTGTTTAGCTCTTTTTCCCCACCACATATATTTAATACTTTTGAGGAATCCTTTTCTGAAGAACATTTGGTGAACCAGACAGAAAGACCCATTCCGTTTGTTTGCATTGCAGTGAGAATTGCCTGCTTTCCCAGTTGTTACTTTCTTTTGTTTTGCTGCATCCCTGCACAGCCCATTGATTTCTCTTCAGATTGCTTTGGGATGGGCAGATATTCTCTTGCATTTTTCATGCATGGGTTTTAAATTATTTCTCAAATTTATTACTTCTTCCTATTTTGTCCAAATATTTTAGTGTGGTCAGTAGAATACATTGTCTCTCTAACACTGACCCCACTACAGTGTAGTCAATGAGACTCTTACCCTGGTTTTCAGGTGTGAAGTCTCATTAAAGTTCACACAGTTTTCCCTATCTGGAATACCAAACCAAAGATTAAAGGAGGGGATAGGGCTGTGTAGAATAATTTTTAATAGGCTTTCCACCAATCCTCTTTTTAGCCCCACACTAAACCCTGTCTTCAGAGATAGCTGATGTCTTCAATATCTGTATTTCAGGAATTGCATGGGAAGAGTAGGCTTGTTTCTTGTTGATTTTCTGACATGATTTAAGTTTTCACTTTCTTCAGTATGCTCTTAGTTACTGCTCATTGATTTGTTTTCCAGCTTCCAAAATTTTGTTTTCTTCCCTATTGTGCATGTTTATTTATTTAATGTCAATTTAGTAAGGTTGTAGAAAGGAGATGGGGGAAAATTATGTTTTCAATCTGTCAAGTTTATTGAGAAGTAGCTATTTGCATTTAATAAATGTTTCGATTTCATATCAGTGAGCGGTTTATCAATACCTTCATATACTAATGACAAAAACATGCTTTAAATCATGCCTTAAATCACCATATAAGTTACACATTTATAAAGGTCATCTGTGAATGCATTCATTGTTTCTCTATTTGTCATAATGCACACACTGGTCTGAGACTGTCACCTTGAACTCAAAATTGGCAAGTTGATACAAATGTTTAGACAAAGCTAAATAAATGTTTGGGAATGGTTATTGAATCCAAAGAATGGTTTATTTGCTATTCCAGGATTTTTATGCTTTTCAACTCTCTTTCCCATTTCCTAAGATAAATTCCTCAGAAGGTAAATCGAGGTGTTTATGTCATCTTCAAGAAATAGACTAATAAGTTAAGATATTCAATGGTAGACAGAGTGGTATAGATCATAACAACCTGACTGAGCACTTAGAATCTTTGATCTTTAGTTCTCAGTTAAATTCTAAAGAAATAAAGTGGAAATATGTCTTTTCTGATATTTTGACTTTTCCTTAGCTCAATTAGTGAAACAGAGTTAGGAGAGGAAAATACAAAATTGTAGGATTTCCCTAATGTCATTTTGTGAATCTTGATATTTAAACAAGTTGCTGTTAAGTCAACTAACTACTTTGAAGCCATTTAACTTAAATGCCTTATCTATTAAAGAGAAATGCAAGAGAAGATATCTTGTCAGTGAAGACTTATCAAAAATGTAAAGATCATGAAAAGGAAGAGCTAGGAGAAGAAAAAAGTTTGGCCCATAACCTTTTTTATTATTAGGACTTATATAATTTTTGAAGCTGCAGAATATAATTGAAACAGCTAGGAAACATGAACAAGAGGACAAGAACTCTATAGAAAGAAAAGTGAAAAGCTGAGAGAGAGACAAGGAGAGAGGGAGAGAATATGATTAATACATGAAATCATGAAAGAGGTAGAGTAGAATAATACAGATTTTCCCCCAAGTCTATTGATCCCATTCCCAGTCCCAAATACATAGTCTCAAATCTCAAAAGCACACATTTACAACAAATGGCAAATCAAATATGGTGTTATATTTAGGAAGGAGCTAACTATAAATCATCAAGAAGATTCAATGCAATAACTGAATGTAAATCCATTAATTTAACAAGTTTACTGAGTCTCTACTCTAGTTAGGAATTAAATTAGATCAGGTTGTTAATACAAAAAATATTCACTGACCTCACAGAATGGATAAATGAGTAAGGTGTATAAACAGCTGAGTGGAATATTGTGTGGTAGATGCTAGGGAAGTGTTCACCATTATAGGTGGTGGAAAGGATGTCAAATGGGTCATGAAGTTTTAATAACAGAGTAGAAGCTTGAGCCGGATAATAAAGTATGAGTGGGACATTTGCAGGCAAAAATATTAAGGAAGAATATTTAATAGGAAAGGAACAATATCTATAAACACATAAATGTGTAAAATAGCATATCAAAGTCAGAGCACAACTAGTAGTTCTCATTGGCTGATGCATGGTGTTTGAGGCAACACGTGGTATATTAGTTTCTATTGCTGCATAAGAAAATAACACAAAGTTAACAGCTTTAAATAATACAAATGTATTAAATCACAATTTCTGTGGGGCAGAAGTCTGGATACAGCCTGATTGGGTTCTCTGTTCAGGGTTTCACAAAACTAATCAAGTTGTTGACCAGATACATTCTCACGTGGATCTCAGATTGCTGGCTGAATTAATTCCATTGTGGCTGTAGAATTTATGGTAATTTGATTCTTCAAAGTCAACAAGGAGTCTCAGCTGCTTCAAGTCTCTTACTTTAGGGATGGCCTACATCTTCTTTTAAAGGCTTCACCTGATTAAACCAGGCCCTTCTAGAATACTCTTTTGATTAACTCAAAGTCAGCTGATTAGAGGCCTTAATTATATATCTGCAAAATTCCTTCACTTTGGCCATATAATGTAACATAGTCATGGCAGTGTTATTTCTCACCTTTGTTATATTCTGTTTGTGAGAAGCAAGTCACAGGTTCTACCCATAGTCAAGGGGAAGAGATTAGACGGATGATATTTCACAAGTGTATGACTCATTGAAGGTTATTGTAGGGTGTCACAAGTGGGGAGACTAGAGAGTAGAGGTTATTTTTTCATGCTAAAGAGATTGACTTTTGGGCATCTAGGTGACTCAGTTGGTTAAGTATCTTCCATTGTTTCAGGTCATAATCCCAGCTCCCTGGGTTGAGTCCCACATCAGGCTCCCTGATCAGCAGGGAGTCCTCTTCTACCTCTGCTATTCATCCCACTCATGCATGTACTGTCTCTCTCTGAAATAAATAAGTGAAATCTTTTAAAAAATAAATTGAGATAAGTCAAGCAAAGAAAGTCAATTATATGGTTTCATTTACTTGTGGAAGATAAAGAATAGCATGGAGAACATTAGTAGAAGGAAGGGAAAAATGAAGGGGGATGGAATTGGAGGAGGAGATGAACCATGAGAGACTGTGGAGTCCAGCAAACAAACTGAAGGTTTTAGAGGAGAGGGGGGTGGGGGATGGGTATTAAGGAGGGCACGTATTGCATGAAGCACTGGATGTTATACGTAAACAATGAATCTTGGAACACTGTATCAAAAAATAATGACGTACTGTATGGTGATTAACATAACATAATAATAAAAATAAATTGACTTTTTTTTAACCAGCCACTTATAAGAAAGAAGTAAATTTTTTAAATTGAAGTATAATTAACATACAATGTTATATTATTTTCAGGTGTACAACATATTGATTTAACAACTCTATACATTACTCATTGATCACTATGATAAGGGTACTCACCATCCATCACCATACAAAATTATATTGATTATACACCCTATGCTGAATTTTTCACCCCTGTGACTTATTTATTTTATAAATGGAGGTTTATATATCTTAATTCCCTTTATCTTTTCCACCCATCCCCCTACCCACCTCTTTTCTAGGAGCCACCAGTTTGTTCTCTGTATTTAAGAGTCTTTTTTTGTTGTTGCTTCTTTGTTTCTTTGCTTGTTCATTTGTTTTGTTTTTTAGATTCTATTTATAAGTGGACTCATATGGTATTTGTATTTCTCTAACTTATTTCACTTAGTGTAATACCCACTATGTCCATCCATGTTGTCACAAATGGCAAGATCTCATTCTTTTTTATGACTGAGTAATATTTCATTATACACATCATATCTTCATTATCCATTCATCTATTAACAGACACTTGGATTGCTTCCACATCTTGCCTATTTTAAATAATGCTGCAGTAAACATAAGTGTGCCTATATTGTTTTTGAATTAGTGTTTTTGTTGTCCTTGGGTGAATAGCTAGTAGTGGGATTACTGGGTCATATGGTAGCTTTATTAAAGAACCTCCATTCTTCCACTGAAGTTGCACCAATTTACATTCCCACAAACAGTGCATGAGGGTTTCTTTTCTCTACATCCTTGCTAACACTTGTTATTTTTTGTCTTTTTGATACTAGACATTCTGACTGGTGTGAAGTAATATCTCAGTATAGTTGTTATTTCCATTTCCCTGATAATCAGTGATGTTGAGCACCTTTCATGTATTTGTTGGCCATCTGTATGTCTTTTTTGGAAAAATGTTCAGATCCTCTGCACATTTTTAATCAAATTTCTTTTCGGTGTTGAATTGGGTAAGTTCTTTATATATTCTAGATATCAATCTCTTATTGGATATCATTTGTAAATATCTTCCCACTCACTGGATTTCCTTTTGGTTTTATTGATAACATCCTTTTCTGTGTAAAATCATTTTATTTTGGTGTGGTCCCAATAGTTTAATTTTGCTTTTGTTTCCATTGCCTGAGAAGACAGATCCATAAATATGTTCCTAAGAGCAATATCCAAGAGATTATTGCTTATGTTTTCTTCTAGGAGTTTTATGGGTCAGGTCTCACATCAGGTCTTTAATCCATTTTGAGTTTATTTTTGTGAATGGTATAAGAAAGAGTTTGATATTTAGTATTTAGCCGCTAGTGGAAACTTAAGGAGTGTTTGAACTGAGGAAATAACATTATCCCTGCAAACATGTGGCTTATGAGTTAGCAAATACCTCAAGGGGAAACTGCCTGCAGAATTTCTGGCTTATTTTTTTCTTGGATCATGACTCCTCAAGGCTCTACCCCTTTGGCAGCCCCAATTTTGGTGTTCTTATTACAGGGAGACTACTGTGAGGCTCAGACTGATACTTCTTCTCTGGCTCTTGACATTGTTAGTAGATGAATGCCCCAAGAATAAAAGCAGCGATGAATGTGGAACTCACCTCAGTGTAATTCCCTCCTATCCAGAATCTTAAGATCCTTTGAATTATGATTTCTTTGGTTGATATCTGATACCTTAAAATTATATATTTAGAAAATTTTATACACCTTTTATAGTTATTCTTAATCTGATGTAAACTACTCCATCATGGCCAGAAGCAGAAGACAGTCTTAAAATTTTAGTTTATTGGTAAACCAACTGTTTGAAACCAGTGTCTTAGCTTGGTTTCTTATCTTGACTTTTGTTCTCAGGATTATGGTCTTTTGCTTTAGTGGACGCATTCTTATTCTCAGAGAGGAATGGTGATTGGCCTCCCAGGTCTGAAAAATCTGGTAGGCCATTATTGCATACTTTCCAGAGGAGGCAGCATAATTTCAATGACGAAAAGCACAAATCTAACTATTTACAGTGTTCTGAATTGTCTATAGAAAAGAATCATACATAGGCTCTTACAATGCCACATCAAAAACCATGTCATACAGGTGCTGGCGAGGATCGGGAAAAAGGGGAACCCTCCTACACTGTTGGGGGGAATGCAAGCTGGTGCAACCACTCTGGAAAACAGCATGGAGGTTCCTCAAAAAGTTGAAAATAGAGCTACCTTATGACCCAGCAATTGCACTACTGGGTATTTACCCTAAAGATACAAACGTAGTGATCCGAAGGGGCACGTGCACCCAAATGTTTAGAGCAGCAATGTCCACAATAGCCAAACTATGGAAAAAGCTAGATATCCATCAACAGGTGAATGGATAAAGAAGATGTGGTATGTATATACAATGGAATACTATGCAGCCATCAAAATAAATGAAATCTTGCCATTTGCGACAACGTAGATGGAACTAGAGGGTATTATGCTTAGCGAAATAAGTCAATCAGAGAAAGACAACTATCATATGATCTCTCTGATATGAGGAAGTGGAGATGCAACATGGGAGGTTTGGGGGGTAGGAAAAGAATAAATGAAACAAGATGGGATCGGGAAGGAGACATACCATAAGAGACTCTTAATCTCACAAAACAAACTGAGGGTGACCAGGGGTAGGGGGGTAGGGAGAGGGTGGTGGGGTTATGTACATTGGGGAGGGTATGTGCTATGGTTAGTGCTGTGAAGTGTGTAAACCTGGCAATTCACAGACCTGTACCCCTGGGGCTAATAATACATTATATGTTTATTTAAAAAATTTTAAAATTAAAAAATAATAATAAATTTTTTTAAAAACTGCATCATAGAATAAAGGGTTCCACTAAAATGGAGGTACAAGCCTTTCATCTGTAGTAAGTAGCTCAGAATAAATCCACTCACACCACTGGGGTAGCCATAGCCTTCTGACAGTGGCCCAGTGGCATTCTCTTTGTACATGAAAGCTAACAGCTTACTAAGAAGAAACAAAGTCCAGATACTAAGAATTTTGCCAGTACCTTGGAAGGCACAAAAGCAGCATTATATATAGCTTCCTATGTGACAACCCATTCCTTGAGAGCTTTCAAAAACAATTTGCAACCTGACTTTTAGCATAATTTTCATTTCAAATCTTTTAATATATCTTTTGTTTGCCACATTGAATAATTATATTTCAAGGTTGGGTTAGTTCTGAAAGATTATATTGGGCTTTAACCTTGAATACTCTGCCATGTAACAATGTAATAATATTTTCTTTATGCTAATATGCTTATATGCCTGTATTCAGGAGAGTTTATAAATAAAATGTGTTTTTTAAAGACTAAATACCACTAAATACCACTAGTTCACTTCATGAAACTTTATTCAGAATGTATATTTGAATAAAGCAAAGCTAATAATTCCTGCTGTCAAAACTTGCAGTATGTAACAAAAAAGATCACATTTTGTTGGTTGGATTTATACCTTTCCATTTTATCTGCTACAATCACAAATGCTCATTTAATAAACTTCAATTTTTTTCTCTCATATAGTTGTTTCCTGACTAAAAAAATATTTATTTAGCTTAAATGAACAAAGCTTTGTAACACTCTAGGAATGTAGTTCTTTTGCCCATAAATTGAAAATAAATTTAATACAACTTAAACTTATTTGTTAATCTTCTTTCCTCCTTCCTCCTTTCTTTTTCTTCTTTTCTTTCTTTTGTTGTACTAGTTTCAAAGGTTAGTATGGAAAATATGATCAGACTGACCCAAAATCTATTGCCAAATTCAGAGTCAGTTCCTATTCAGGAACTGGTCTTATATACAACATTGTTGCATATTGCTGACATCAATTGACAGTCATCACTTGCTTGCTGAAGGCAATCAACTGAAGCACATTCAGAGCTAAGTACTGAAATAATTGAACCTGTTCAAATATATGAAGAACACATGAACAGACTAGATCTCTCTAGTCTGGAGAAAAGACTGAAAGGGGGGTAGGAACATGATAGCTATATTTGAATGTTCTAAGAGTTGTAATGTTGAAGAGGTATTAAACTCATTATAGAAGGTCATAAACAGTATAAATAGGATGAACCATGAGAAGCTATAAGAAGAAACATCTCAGCTAAATATAAGGATAAACTTTGTAATAGTCACTGAAAAAAAAAAAGCAATATGTTCTTTTTTTCCTTTTTTTAAACTTAAATTCCAGTTAGTTAACATATAGTGCACTATTGGTTTCAGGAGTAGAATTTAGTGATTCATCACTTAAATATAACACCCAGTGCCCATCCCAACAAGTGCCCTCCTTACTGCCCATCACCCGTTTAACCCATTCCCCCATGCACCTACCCTCCAGCAACCCTCAATTTGTTTCCTGTAGTTAAGAATCTCTTATGGTTTGCCTCTCTCTCTGTTATTATCTTATTTTCTTTTTCTTTCCCTTTCCCTATGTTCATCTGCTTTGTTTCTTAAATTCCACATAAGAGTGAAATCCTATGGTATTTGTCTTTCTCTAACTGACTATTTCACTTAGCAAAATACCCTCTAGTTCCATCCACAACGTTGCAAATGGCAAGATTTCATTCTTTTTGGTGGCTGTATATATACATATGCATACGTGTGTGTATACATATGTGTGTATACACACGTATGTATGTGTGTACACATGTATACATACACATATGTATACATGTATGTACATACACATGTGTATACGTGTGTGTGTGTGTGTGTGTGTGTGTGCCACCTCTTCTTTATCTATTCATCTGTCAGTGTATGTCTGGGCTCTTTCCATATTTTGGCTTTTCTGGAAATTGCTGATATAAACACTGGGGTGCATGTGCCCTTCTAATCAGCACTTTTGTATCCTTTGGATAAATACCTAGTAGTGCAATTACTGGGTCATAGGGTAGTTCTATTTTTTTAAAGCTTTATTTGTTTTTGAGAGAGAGAGAGAGAGAGCAAGCAGGGGGCAGGGGCAGAGGAAGAGAGAGAGAATCTCAGGCAGACTCCCTGCTGAGCACAGAGCTTGACAGAGCCTGACCTGAGCTGGAATCAGGAGTTGGATGCTTAACCAACTGAGCCATCCAGGTGCCCCAGGTTAGTTCTATTTTTAAATTTGAGGAAACTATATACTATTTTCCAGAATGACTGCACCAGTTTGCATTCCCACCAATAGTGCAAAAGGGCTTCCTTCTTCTGAATCCTTGCCAAGATCTGTTCTTTCCTGAGTTGTTGATTTTAGCCATTCTTGCAGATGTGAGATGGTATCTCACTGTGGTTTTGACTTGTATTCCCTTGATAATGAGTGATATTGAGCATCTTTTGATATGTCTATTAGCTATCTGGATATCTTCTTTAGAAAAGTGTCTATGTCTTCTGCCTATTTCTTTTTTTTTAAATTTATTTATTTGACAGACAGACATCACAAGTAGTCAGAGAGGCAGGCAGAGAGAGAGAGAGGAGGAAGCAGGCTTCCTGCCAAGCAGAGAGCCCGATGTGGGACTTGATCCCAGGACCCTGGGATCATGACCTGAGCCAAAGGCAGAGGCTTTAACCCACTGAGGCACCCAGGTGCCCCCCAGCTATATTCTTTTTTTTAAATTATTAATTTCTTTTCAGCATAACAGAATTCATTGTTTATGCACCACACCCAGTGCTCCATGCCATATGTGCCCTCCATAATACCCACCAGCAGGCTCACCCAACCTCCCACCCCCTGCCCCTTCAAAACTGCCTATTTCCTAACTAGATTATTTGGTTTGGGACTCTGAGATTGATAAATTCTTTATAGATATTGAATACTAACCTTTTACCCAATATGTCATTTGCAAATATCTTCTCCCATTCTGTAGGCTGACTTTTAGTTTTGTTGATTGCTTCTTCCACTATGCAGAAGCTTTTTATCTTGATGAGGTCCCAATAGTTCATTTTTGCTTTTGTTTCCCTTGCATCCAGAGACGTGTCTAGTAAGAAGTTGCTGTGGTGAAGGTCAAAGAAGTTGTTGTCTGTGTTCTCCTCTAGGATTTTGATGGATTCCTGTCTCACATTGAGGTCTTTCATCCATTTAGAATTTATCTTTGTGAACGGTGTAAGAGAATGGTCAAGTTTCATTCTTCTCTATATAGCTGTCCAAATTTCCCAGCACCATTTGTTGAAGAGACTGTCTTTTTTCCATTGGATATTTCCTGCTTTGCTGAACATTAGTTGACTATATAGTTGTGGGTCCATTTTTGAGTTCTCTATTCTCTTCCATTGATCTATATGTCTGTTTTTGTACCATATTGTCCTGATGATTACAGCTTTATAATACAGCTTGAAGTCTGGGTTTGTGATGCTTCCTACTTTGCCTTTCTTTTTCAACATTAGTTTAGCCACTCAGGGTCTTTTTTGGTTTCATACAAATTTTAGGATTGTTTGTTCCAACTCTGTGAAAAATACGGATGTTATTTTGATCCGGATTGCACTGAATGTGTAAATTGCTTTTGGTAGCACAGACATTTTAACAGTATCTGTTCTTCCAGTCCATAAGCATGGAATGTTTTTCCATTTCTTTGTGTCATTTTCAATTTCTTTCATAAGTGTTCTATAGTCTTCAGCATGAAGATCTTTTATGTCTTTGGTTAGGTTTATTCCTAGGTATCTTATGCTTTTAGGTGCAATTCTAAATGGAATCAATCCTTGATATCTGGTCCTGCTGCTTCATTACTGGTGTATAGAAATGCAACAGATTTCTGTACATTGGTTTTGTATTCTGAGACTTTGCTGAATTCATGAATCAGTTCTATCAATCCTTTGGTGGAGTCTTTCGGGTTACTACATAGAATATCATGTCTGAGAAAAGTGAATGTTTGACTTCTTCCTTGCAGATTTGGATGCCATTTATTTTTCTTGTCTGAATGCTGAAGCTAAGACTTCTAGTGTCATGTTGAGTAGTAATCGTGAGAGTAGACATTGCTGTCCTTTTCCTGACTTTAGGAGAAAACTACCCACCCACCAAAAAAAAAAAAAAAAAAGGAGAAAAGCTTTCAGTTTTCCCCACTGAGAAATTCCCCACTGAGAATTTGTATATGGCCTTTATGATGTGGAAATATGTTCCTTCTATCCCTACTTTCTTGAGTGTTTTTATCAAGAAAGGATGCTTCATTTTGTCAAATGCTTCTTCTGTATCTATTGAGAGGCTCATATTGTTTTTATCTTCTCTTTTATTAATGTGATGTATGTTACTGTATTTCTCTCTGAAGTCCTACTGTGCTAGCGTGTGTTGGGGGTGGGTGAAAGTTGATGTCACCCTGCCCTCTAGGCTCTAGGGAGGAGAACTCCTGGCTGTCCCTGTTCAGGATGCTCTCAGAGAAAAGTAAACAATCTCCCCTCACCATGTTCCTGGATTTCATGAGATCCCTACCCTCAAGCTGTCTGTGCCGGGGCAGTAGGCGTGCCTGGAACCACAGTTCTCCTGTTTTATCCGTGGCAGGTGTTTGGTGTTCAAAACTCCATATCTTAAAGAGCCTGGCAGGGCTATGTCTAGCACAGTTCAGTCTGAGAAAAGCAGTTGTTTGCCTGCATAGGTGCCTGGAGTTTATGCTGAAGCACAGCAAAACCTGCCGACCAGGTTATTTACCCTCTGTGCATGCCTCTGTCCCCTGCTGTTGAACAGGCACTCAGTGGCCCCAGTGGGCCTTTTGTCCTTGTAGGGGCAAAATTCTCTCTTCCAAATGTACTCCAGGAAGGGGAGTGATCTCTTCCAGTGTGACCCAGGGCATCCCCACACTGAGGCATCTTGTGGGGACACTACAGCACTGCTCTCTCTCCCACTCTCTCCCTTTTCCCAATTTCATTCATGAAAAGGGGTCCCTCCCCTTTGTGGCACTGCAGCTTATCTCTCCCCTAATTAAGAGCCCCAAACCTCACATCTGCCACATACTCTCCCTCCAATTGCGCAAATTGTTTTCTTAATCCTCATACTGATTTTCTAGTTGTTCAAAATGATTGGATGTTGGTCTAGCTGTATTTGAGGGACAAGGCCATTCTCAGGGTTCCCCTCCTTCTCCACCATCTTGACTCCCCCCAGAAAAACCACAGTGTGTTTTCAATTTAGACAAAAGTCTTTCTTAAATCTCAAAGTGTTGATTAGTTTTTCTGTTAAGCTAGATAAAAAAATAAAACTTTTATTTAAGAAACAATTATTTGAGAACTAATTATTGAAAGTTCATTAAGTGACACCTTTAAAGTACTGAAAGAAAATAGCAGTTAATCTAGAATTCTTTACTCAGTGAAAACATCCTCCAAAAATGAAGACAAATTACATTTCAGTGAGTTTATTTTTAAAAAGGAGGTGAAATAAACACATTTCAGACAAGCAAAATATGTAGGAATTTGGCACCTTCTTACCTACTCTGAAAGAAACATGAGGGGAGTTATTTAGGCAGTAGGAAAATAATCCCAGATGGAAGGATGGAAAGGCAGAAGGAATGAAGAACACCAGAAAAGGTAAATATGTGAGGGATTATAAAGCAATATTATAAAATAATATTGCTTGTTTAAAATAATAGCATATTGTAAGGTTTAAAAATATGTATAAAAGAAAATGCATATCAACAATAGCATAAATTATAGGAAATAGGGGTTAAAGTATTTTAAGATCTTTGCAATGTCTAGAAAGTTGTAACAGTGTTATAGTAATCTGTAATAGGTCAAGAGTACATGATGTAATTTCTAGGGTAATCACTTAAAAATACTAACTATCAAGATAAAAGAATTTAAGAGTTGGAGAAAATGAAATAATAAATAATAAGGGAAAACACTCTTTTGTTTTAAAAGAAGGAAAAGAAGGGGTGCCTGGGTGGCTCAGTGGGTTAAAGCCTTTGCCTTGGGCTTGGGTCGTGATCCCAGAGACCTGCGATCGAACCCCACATCAGGATCTCTGCTCAGCGGAGAGCCTGCTTCCTCCTCTCTCTCTGCCTGCCTCTCTGCCTACTTGTGGTCTCTGTCTGTCAAATAAATAAATAAAAATCTTTTTAAAAAAATAAAAAGAAAAGAAGAACATAGAAATTAAAAAAAAAAAAAACCTGAATAGGACAAGTAGAGAGTTGATTTAAACCAAAATACATCATAATTGCATTAAATATGAGTAGACTATTCCAAATAAATGATAAAGATTATCAAACCAAATTTAAAAAAAAACTATATAGAAGACAGAAAGATGGAAGCCAAAGGTCTAGAAAAAATATACCATGTAAATACTAGCCAAAAGAAAGCTGGCATAGTTATACTAATATCAGACCAAGTCAACTCTATACTATATTACCACTAAAGATAAAGGGATATTTCATAATGACAGAAAAAGAAGTCAATCTAGCAGGAAGAAAAAAGAAATTATCTTAAATTTAATTACCCTAATATCCTTAATACATGTAAAGCAAAAGGTGACAAAAGTATAACCATAATCATAATTTAAAGCTTTGAGAGACTTCTCTTGGTAATGATAAAAAAAAAAATCAGTAGGTATATAGAGCATCTGAGTGAAAAATGATGGCTAGAATTAATTGACTCATACAGTAAACTCTATCTAACAACTGCAGAATGCATCACCTTTTATCAAATGCACATTAATATTTACCAAAATAGATTTTATGCTGGGGCATAAAGGAAGTCTTAATGAATTTCATTTTTTAAAAAAGATTTTATTTATTTATTTGACAGAAGGAGAGACAGAAAAAGCAGGGGGAAAGGCAGGCAGAGGAATCAGGAGAAACAAGCCCCCCAAGGAATGGGGAGCCCAATGTGGGACTCAATCCCAGGACACCAGGATCATGACCTGAGCCAAAGGCAGAGCTTAACTGACTGAGACACCCAGATGCCCCTCTTAATGAGTTTCTAAGGACTAAAATCATAAGCATGTTCTTTTTTAATTCAGTAGAATTAAACTAGAATATCTCTAAATGTTTGGAAATTAAGCAACATGTTTTAAAATAAAATATAAATTTAAAATATGGCACTTTAGTGGTACTTGGGTGGCTCAGTCAATTAAGCATTTGCCTTCAGCTCAGGTCATGATCCCCAGGTCCTGGAACTGAGTCCCTCATAGGGCTCCTTGCTCAGTGGGGAGTCTGCTTCTCTGCCCCTTCCCTGACTCATTTTTTATTCTCTCTCTTTCCCACATAAATAAATAAAATCTTAAAAAAAAAGTATCAGGTCCAGATAGTAAGTAGGGAATCTTTTTTTAAAAATTAAATTTTCAGGGCACCTGGGTGGCTCGGTGGGTTAAAGCCTCTGCCTTCGGCTCAGGTCATGGTTCCAGGGTCCTGGGATCGAGCCCCACATCGGGCTCCCTGCTCAGTGGGGAGCCTGTCCTCCTCTCTCTCTCTCTGCCTGCCTCTCTGCCTACTTGTAATCTGTCTGTCAAACAAATAAAAGAAAAAAAATTAAATTTTCTTTTCTGTGTTCCAAAATTCATTGTTTATGCACCACACCCAGTGCTCCATGCAATATGTGCCCTCCTTAATACCCACCACCAGACTCACCCAACCCCCCACCCCCCTTCCCTCCAAAATTTAAAGCATTTAAGGAAGAAATAATATCACTCTTACACAAACTCAGAAAACTGAAAAAGAAGAAACATTTCTCAATTTCTTTTATAGTGTTAACATTATCTTGACATGAAAACCTGATAAAAATATTCCAAGAAAATAATGAAAGGCACTTATATCATAAGTATAAATAGAACTTTTTAAACAAAATAATAGCAAATTCTTATATGTATAAAGGATAATAAATCACAAAAACTGTGGGTTTATCCCAGGTATATATAGTCAGCTTACACTTATATTAAAGGAGAAAGCCTGAATGATTTGAATAGATGCCTAAAAAAGTTCAATACAGATTCATGATAATTCTTAGCAAACTAAGAATTGAAGAGATTCTTAAGCTAGTAAAGGACAACTGCAACAAACTATAATAAATGTTGTTAATAGTGAAATATGGAATATTTCCCCTGTGATTGGGAATGAGATAAAGATCTCCACTTTTCCTTTCCTTATTATCTGCTAAACTTGCTGATAAATTTAACACTGTCTTGGTCAGTAAAACCAAGCAAGGAAAATAAAAAAACATAAAAGTCAGAAAGGAATAAATACCATAGTTATTATTTGATGGCAACGTGATTGTATAACATAGAATATTTTCTAGATGTATAGATAAAATATTAGAATTAAGAATCAATTTAGCATGATTGTTTATTACAAAATGAAGCTACAAAATGAGATTTTATTTTAATACACTAGCAAAAATTATTAGAAAATGAAATTTTAAGAAACAGTAAGACTTATAGTAGCAGCAAAACCCGTTACACATGTATTTTTAAAAAATGTTTAAAATGACCTCTGCATAGATGTCTACAAAACATTAATGAGAGTAATTACAGATCTAAGTTAAAAAAGGGATATACCATGTTTATGATTTGGAAGTCTCAATGTTGAAAATATATTCTTCAAAAGTTGATCTATAGGCAAAAAGAATTTACAATAAAAACCCAGAAGGATTTTGTGGCAATAGCTAGCTTACTAAATTTGAAATAGGTGAAGAATAAATAAGAAAATCTTAAAGAAGAAAAAAAATTGGGATATTTTACACTAAGAAATGGAATGATAGTATTTGCTATAAAGTTGTGAAAATTAAAACAGTGAGGTATCGGTGCAAAGATAGGCAAAGAGACCAATAGATTAGAGAGTACAGAATTATACTCAAACATGTAAGGTCACCAGAATTATGACAAAGGTGGTACTGAAATGCAGAGGAAGGTATGGTCTTTTCAATAAATGGATCTGGGTCAACTGACTATCCATGCTGAAAACAAATATGTTTTGATCCCTACCTCACATTATATGTAAAAATCAATTCCAAATGTATTTTAAATAAATTTGAATTGCAAAAAATAGAACTCTAGAAGACAATAAATTGCAGATGAATATTTTTATGACCTTGGTTAGGTGAAAGACTGCTTAAGCAGGGCACAAAAAGAACTAATCATAAGAGGAAATATCAAAAATTATACTTCATTAAATTTTAAAACTTGTATTTATCAGAAGACAATATTAAGTGAGTATAAAGACAAGCCACTGAGTAGGAAATGATATTGCAATGCATATATCTGATGAAGGACTTTTAGCATTATATGTAAAGAATACATAAGGAATTCTCTCATATCAGAAAAAGAGAAAACTCAATTTTTAAAATTTAGGTCAAAAATTTGAGCAGACACGTTACAAAAATGATTTTAAGTCATCAATAAGTGTATTAAAAGATGTTCAATATTAGTAGTTATTGAAGAAATGAAAATTAAAACCACAATAAACCAGGATAGATAAAATTTGAAAGACTGATAACACCAAGTATTTGCAAAAATTTTGAACAGCTTGAACTTTCATATACTGCCAGTGGAAGTGTAAATTGGCATAAACAATATAGAAAAGCTGTTTGGAACAATTTTTGAATGTCATTCATTCATACATGTGTACAATGACCCAGTGGTATTATGCTAGTCAGGAGAAATAAGCCCATACCTGCATCAAGAGTTAGGAACATAAATGCCAATAACATCTTTATTAATAATAGCCAAGACTTGGTTTAACAAATACTGAATAAGTGGCAGTTAACCCAATGGAATACTATACATCAATTAAAAATAATAAACTACTTATATACAACAACATGGATAAATCTAACAGGCATAAAATATAGAGCAAAAGAAACAAGATAAAAAAGAGTACAACTTGTATGATTACATTACATTCAAATTAGTTAAATTAATCTTGGTAATAGAAGTCAAGATATTGGCTACTTTAAAGGGATAATGACTGGAAGCGGGGGCACAGTGGAGCCTTCTGGGATGCTAGTAATATTTCTATATCTCCTTTGGGGTCATAGCTATATTCATCAATGCTTATATCTATCTACCTGTTTATCTACCTGTACCTTTAAGATTAGTGTACTTTTTTGAGTATAGGTTCTACTTCAGCAAAAATATTTGCCAAAAACCCCACCAAGACTCAAACAACAGAAGGAAGAGAGAGAAGTTCTGACAAAGCAATGGAAAACGGAAAAGAAATGGGAACATTTGTCTAGATAGTCACATGGCTTGAATAAATGCTTTTTTAAATGAAAAATGGAATCCTGCAGACTGCCTGATAGAGAATGAAAACTGCCTTTGGGTTAACTGAGAATTTGGTGACTTTATCTGTGAACAGAATCTGGCTTCACATTTTAGAGTGATATAATTGAAAATACTTTATATGGGAAACCACTGCTCTTCTGTGTTATTTGTTTTTTTAAAGATTTTATTTATTTATTTGACAGACAGAGATCACAAGTAGGCAGAGAGACAGGCAGAGAGAGAGGAAGGGAAGCAGGCTCCCTGCCCAGCAGAAAGCCCGACATGGGGCTCGATCCCAGGACCCCGGGATCATGACCTGAGCCGAAGGCAGAGGCTTTAACCCACTGAGCCACCCAGGCGCCCCTCTTCTGTGTTATTTGTAACCTTCAATGTTTGCTTATCATCTTGGCTTCTTTCTAAAGAAACTCTTTCTGGACTTTAAGATGATGATATAAATAACTTTTTCCCTCATCTGGGTCTACACCACCCTATTTCTCCATTCTAAGCTCTTTCCCCAGTAATCTTTCAGCTTTGATTAGTAAACAAGATTCTGTCATCTGACATCCTGAACCCCGAGAGTAGATGTAGATCCTCTAAATCATATAGAAAGCTTTCTCCGCTCTTTATGTCAAATGTTCTGGAATTGTCAGGAAGAGTGCAAGTGTTTTCAGTGTGTTTGAAGCAAGTCATAGGAAATTTTTTAAAAATGTGTCAACTGTGGGACGCCTGGGTGGCTCAGTTGGTTAAGCAGCTGCCTTCGGCTCAGGTCATGATCCCAGCGTCCTGGGATCGAGTCCCACATCGGGCTCCTTGCTCGGCGGGGAGCCTGCTTCTCCCTCTGCCTCTGTCTGCCAGTGCTCACTCTCTCTCTCGGTCTCTCTCTCTGACAAATAAATAAATAAAAATTTTTTTAAAAATGTGTCAACTGTGTAATTTAATATAGAATATTGAAATGGCAGTGAAAGAGAATGAGATTGACACCTTTTATTTTTTCTACCTCCAGGGTCTAAAATGTTCTTTGTTACTATTATTATATAGGAAAGAGCCAGGATATCTGCTAAAGCAAAACAAGCAACTGTCCCTGATAAAAATAAGTACCTGTTTTCTAGTTTATGTAAAGAAAGAAAAGAGGAGGAGTATAAAAATCTCAAGCCCTCTCACTTTCTTCAGATATCAGAAAAACTATAAATTTCTCATTAGATTTCTGATGTTGTAATATTCAAGAGGAGCAAACTAACTCATTGCAAAAGAAAATCACTTAGGTCAGATGCGATCCTGGGTGAAATGAAACTAGAAACTCTTTCATTTGATTATTGCTCACAATTTTTTTTAATCTTAGGAAGTTCCCAAATTGGCTGTGGGTTTTAAAGTGAGGGCTCTGCCAAGCCGAGTCACTAACAGGCAGGATTATGTAAAGTAATTTCACAATGTGGACCAGGCAAATACAAACCTCCCCAGTTCCCAGACCTGGAATAGGTTATCTCATTGCCCCCAGAGGAAATGCCTAATTACCCTCTGGACCAGTCTAACTATATTTGCAAGGTAAGAATTTAAACACCAGGATTTACAAATGAGTATGCCCAGTTGAGCTGAGTTAGCAGCTAAAAATTGCTTTAACGGGAAACTCTTTTAAAATGTTGCTTAGAAACAATTAATAGAAACCTGGATTTTAAGAGTTTGTGACTGAATTCTATACAAGATAAAGCAAGCTGCTTCTTAATTCGGAAAAGTGGGAAAGACTTATAACTGTTTAGGAAGTGTCTTCTCTTTCCATGATTTATTTTGATTTGCAGTAGCAGTGACTTTTGCTATCACTTTACCAGATATACTAGTTACTGTCCTAGGTAATAATACTAGAGAAGATCACTTAGGACTCCAAAAGAAAATTTTTGTAAAAATTGTTAAATGTCTAGTAATTAGGAAATTAGCAAGCTAGACATTAACTACAGAATTTTCCATAGTCCAATGCTGACTGTCTCTCAACTGAAAATTTGAGATAATATAACATATACTAATCTCTGTCAACATTGTATATTTTATTTCTGGCTGACCACCATGGCAGAATAGAGCATATTCTTAATTAGGCCAGGATTCTAGATTTGGTTTCCTATAGCAGTAACCTTGGCTCTGTTCTATGATGGTAGATCACATCCCAGACACATAAAAAGGTCATAAAAGGAACTATAAAAAAATGTCTGCTCTATATAACCTCATTCATACAACAAATAATGATTAAGCACATACCATAATTGTGGCATGTTGCCTGAAAAATGCAAAAGAATAATGGGAGGGGTCATCAAAAAACTATATTCTGTTTATATGGACCAATAAGATTATATTAACATGCTATTACCGTTCATTTACTTAACACTTGGTGAGTTGCAGCACAAAAGATTGGCAAAGATTCCATGTCTTAACATTTGACTTCCACTACTTACGATAATCACTTCTGTTGGCTATACCTAACTTAGATATCACTATTTAAAAACACATGAAAGAGATAACTGGGAGAGAGGCTTGGAAAGATAATGGAGTAGGAGGACCCTAAGCTCACTTCATCCCACATTCACAACTAGATACCACTTACATCCAAATATATAAACTAGGGAGAGAACCAAAGATGGGCAGAACAAACTCCATAACTGAATGTAGAGAAGCAGCCACTTCGGAGAGGTAAGGAAAGGCAAAAACCAGGAGTTGCCCACAGTAGGGAGGGAGTTGCAGGCCCAGAGAGGGGAATACACAAGGGAACGCAAATGAGGAAAACAAATCCCCAAAGTATCTGGCCTTGAAAACCAGAGGGGCTAAATTCCATGAATTTGGAACCTGGATGTTTAAGTCAGCTGACTTAGCACTGGTTAAGCCAGGAGGGCAAGTGAGCCAGGTCCCTGACCTTAAAGAGACAACAGCCTGCAAAAAGGCAACATAGAAGCAAGAGGCTGCACAATGGGAGGGAGATCTGTTTATACTGATTTCAGATCATTTGGGGGGACATTTCTCTGGGAACAAAGAAGTTGGCAGGGGCCATTTTCCTCCGCTGCTCCCCAGCATAAATAGAATCACTTGCAGGAGGCAGCACTGAACAGACAATTTCTCCCTAACCTGCTAGTAGTGCACCTGGCTCATGCATTCTCCTGATGACTGGCTTACTCTAACCTGCTGGCCTGGACCCTGGGCTCCATGCAAATTTTGTTAATACTTTGGGAGCCTCACCTAGCCACCATCAACACAAAGGTCACACCCAGGCCCAGGCACCACAAACACAGCCATGTGCCCATGGCCACTGCCACTGCCATATGCTGTGCCCCTGGCTGCCTCTATGTTTTGGAGGATTGGGCCTAGGACCAGTGGCTCAGTGCAAATTTTGTTAATAGTGCCTGCCTCACCCTGAGCCCTTCTGCAGTCACACCCCCTCAGAACCTGCCTGCCTGGATCTTACTAACATCACAGAGAACAACCACAGCCAACAACAGGCAAAGAGTCAGTGCAGATGACTGGACTGAAAGGAAAAGCAAGTCAGACACAATAGTAAGACATAAGCAACACACATAGGAGAGACTCCCCTGAAGTGCCAGGTTCTGGCGAATAGGGGACACTGCACTGCAGGGCACTATGGAAACTCTTCTTCATAAAGTCACTACTTTCAGGGCACCTGGGTGGCTCAGTGGGTTGAGCCTCTGCCTTCAGCTTGGGTCATGGTCTCAGGGTCCTGAGATTAGGCCCTGCATCAGGATCTCTGCTTGGTGGGGAGCCTGCTCCCCCCTCTCCCTCTGCCTGCCCCTTTGCCTGCTGTGATCTCTCTCACTGTCAAATAAATTTTTAAAAATTTTAAAAAATAAATGAAGTCATTACTTTCAAGAAGAGAGGGCATACCTGAATTTCCTAACACAAAGAAACAGATACAAAGAGATAGAAAAAATTAGGAGAGAGAAATATGTGCCAAATGAGAAAACAGGATAAAATGAGAAAACAGGATAAAATCAAAGCAGGAGATCTGAGCAAAACAGAAATAAGTAATATACCTGATACAGTATAAAGTAATGATTATAAAGACACTTACTGGACTTCAGAAAAGGATGGAGGACATCAGTGAGACTCTTGTCAGATAAAAATCACATATCAGAGATGATGAGCTCAGTAAATGAAATTTAAAATATGGTATATAGAATAAATAGTAGGCTACAGGGAGCAGAAGAACATAACAGTGACCTGGAGGGTAGAGTAATGGAAAACAATCAAGCTGAATAGGTGAGAGATAAACAAATACTGAATAATGAGTTTAGAGTTAAAGAACTCAGTGACTCCATCAGGTGTAGTTACATTTACATCATAGGGATTCCAGAAGGAGAAAAGAGACAAAAGGGGGTAGAAAATGTATTTGGAGAAATAATAGCTGAAAACACACTGAATCTGGGGAGGGAAACAGAGAACGAGATTCAGAAGACACAGAGATCCCCCAATAAATTCAACCCAAGGAGGTCCACACCAAGACACATAGTAATTAAAATGGTAAAAAAATATATATAGTGATAAAGAATTTTAAAGGTTGCAAGAGGTGAGAAGACACACATACAAAAGAAAACCTATAAGTCTATCAGCTGATTTTTCAACAAAAACTTTGCAGGCCAGAAGCAAGTGGCATAATATATTCAAAGTGCTGAAAGGGAAAAGTCTGCAGCCAGGAATACTCTATCCAGCAAGACTATCATTCAGAATAGAAGGCAAGGTAAAGAGTTTCCTAGACAAACAAAAGTTGAAAGAATTCATGATCACTAAACCAGTTCTATAAGTAATGTCAAGGGGCACTCTGGGGATGGACACCAAAAACCATAAGTGAAAAAAATTAGAAACACAAATGCAAAAAAGAAAATTAAGTACTTTTGTAAAAATCAGTCAAGAGAAGCACAAAATTAAAGGATGCAAATTATGATATCAAATATCTGAAATCTGGAGAAAGGAGTAAAGAATGAGTTCAATATCAAGCGACCATCAGCTTAATATAGACTGCTATGTGCAGAAGATGTTATATAGAAACCGAATGGTAACCACAAATCAAAAAAAAACAAAACAAAAAGTAATAGATACACAAAAAATAAGGAGTAAGAAATCCAAGTATATTACTAAAGAAAACCACCAAAAAAATGAAAATGAGAAAGAGAAGAAAGGACCAGAGAAAAATGAGAACAACCACAAAAGAAGTAACAAAATGGCAACAAATACATATTAATAATTATCTGAATGCAAATAAATTCTCCGATCAAAACACATAGGTTGACAGAGTGGTTAAAAAAAAAAAAACATTTAAATGCTACGTACAAGAGACTTATTTCAGACCCAAAGTCACCTGCAGATTGAAAGTAAGGGGACAGAGAAATGTTTATCATGCAAATGGATGTCAAAAGAAAGTAGGAGTAACAATACTTATATTAGACAAAACAGACTTTTAAACAAGGTCTTTTAAAAGAGACAAAGAAGGACACTGTATAATAATAAAAGTGACAATCCAACAAGAAGATATAGCAATTGTAAATGTATATGCACCCAACAAGGGCTCATCCAAATACATAAAACAGTTAATACAAACATAAAGAAACTAATTGATAGCAATACAGTAACAGTAAGGGACTTTAACACCCCACTTACATCAATGGACAAATCGTCCAAACAGAAAATCAACAAGAGAATAGTGGTTTTGGGCACCTGCGTGGCTTAGTTGGTTAAGCAACTTCCTTTGGCCCAGGTCATGATCCTGGAGTCCTGGAATGGAGTCCCGTGTTGGGCTCCCAGCTCCATAGGGAGTCTGCTTCTCCCTCTGACTTTCTCCCCTCTCATGCTCTCTCTCACTCACTCTCTCTCAAATAAATAAAGAATATCTTTAAAAAAAAAAAAAAAAGAAAATCGACAAGGAAACTGGTTTTGAATGACACATTGGACCAGATGTATTTAATAGATATATTAAGAACATTCCATCCTAAAACAGCAGAATACACATTCTTTTCAAGTGCACAGGAAACATTCTCCAAAATAGATCACCTATTAAACCACAAAACAAGTCTCAACAAATTCAAAAAGATCAGGGGCACCTGGGTGGCTCAGTGGGTTAAAGCCTCTGCCTTTGGCTCAGGTCATGATCCCAAGTCCTGGGATCGAGCCCCACATCAGGCTCTCTGCTCAGCAGGGAGCCTGCTTCCTCCTCTCTCTCTGCCTGCCTCTCTGCCTACTTGTGCTCTCTGTCTGTCAAATAAATAAATAAAATCTTTTTAAAAATTACATAAAATTGAAAAAGATCAAATTCATACCATGCTTCTTTTTTTTTTCTTGACCACAACAGTATGAAACTAGAAATCAACCACATGAAAAAATCTGGGAAAAAAACCCCAAATACATGGATTAAGTAACATGCTAGTAAACAATGAATGTGTCAACCAAGAAATCAAATAAAGAAATCAAAAAGTACATGGAAACAAATGAAAATGAAAACATAATAGCTCAAAAACTTTGGGACACACCGAAAGTGGTTCTGAGAGAGAAGTTTATAGGAATACACACTTACCTCAAGAACCAAGAAAAATCTCAAATTAACAACCTAGCTTTACAACTAAAGGAGCCAGAACAAGCAAAGCAAAGCAAAACAAAACAAAAGAAACCTAAAACCAAGAGAAGGAAGGAAGTAATAAAGATTAGAGCAGAGGGGTGCCTGCCTGGCTCAGATGGTTAAGTGTCTGCCTTCAGCTCAGTTCATGATCTCAGGGTCCTGGGATTAAGTTCTGCACAGGGCTC
This sequence comes from Martes martes, assembly GCF_963455335.1. Lineage (NCBI taxonomy): Eukaryota > Metazoa > Chordata > Mammalia > Carnivora > Mustelidae > Martes > Martes martes. The sequence continues at coordinate 80,099,452 of NC_137897.1, forward strand.
CCTGCTCAGCAGGGAGCCTACTTCTCCCTCTTCTTCTATCATCCCCCCGCCCCGACTTGTGCTCTCTTGCACTCTCTGTCAAATAAATAAAATGTTTTTTAAAAAAAGATTAGAGCAGAAGTAAATGATACAGAAACTAAAAAAGAGAGAGAGAGAGATCAATGAAACTGAGATGTTTCTTTGAAAAAAAAAATCAATAAAATTGATAAATCTCTAGCTAGACTTAACAAGAAAAAAAAAATGACCCAAATAAAATCACAAATGATTGAGGAGAACAACCAATACTGCAGAAATACAAGTAATTATAGGATAATTTTATGAAAAATGATATGCCAACAAATTAGAAAACCTAGTAGAAATGGATAAATTCCTACAAACATATAAACTACCAAATAGGAAATAGGAAGAAATAGGAAAATAGGAAATAGGAAGAAATAGAAATATGAACAGACTGATAGCCAGTAAAGAATGACTCAGTAATCAAAAAACTCCCGACAAACAAAAGTCCAGGGCTAGATGCCTTCACAGGCAAATTCTACCATTTAGAGAAGAGTTAACACCTATTCTCAAACTATTCCAAAAAATAGAAATGGAAGGAAAACTCCAAATTCATTCTATGAGGCAAGCATTACCATGATACCAAAACCAGATAAAGACTCCACTTAAAAAAGAGAGAGAGAGAGAGAGAGAACTAAAGGTTAATATCTCTGATGAATATAGATACAAAAATACTAAACATAATACTAGTAAACTGAACCCAATAATACATTAAAAAATAATTCACCATGATCAAACAAGATTTATTCCTGGGTTGTAAGTGTGGTTCAATATTCACTAATCAATCAACAAAATACATCACATCAATAAGAGAAAGGGTAAGAACCATATGATCATTTCAATAGATGCAGAAAAAGCCTTTTACAAAGCACAGCATCCATTCATGATAAAAACCCTCAAGAAAGTAGGGTTAGAGGAAACATACTTCAACATCACAAAAACCATATATGACAAACACATAGCTAACATCATCCTTAATGGGGAAAAACTAAGGGCTTTTCCTCTCAGGTCAGGAAAAAGACAAGGACGTTCACTCTCACTTTTACTCAGCAAAGTACTGGAAGTCCTAGCCACAGCAGTCAGACAACCAAAATAAGTAAAAGAATCCAAATTGGTAAGAAGTCAAACTTTCACTATTTGCAGATGACACGATACTATACGTAGAAAACCCAAAAGACTACAAAAAACCACTAGAACTGGTAAGTGAATTTGTAAAGTCCCAGGATACAAAGTAACATACAGAAATCTGTTGCATTTCTATACACCAATAATGAAGCAGCAGAAAGAGAAATTAAGAAAATAATCCCACTTACAATTGCACCAAAAATATTAAGATATCTAAGAATAAACCTAACCAAGGAGGTGAAAGACCTGTACTCTAAAAACTATAAAACACTGATGAAAGAAATTGAAGGAACAAAGAAATGGAAAGACATTCTATGCTCATGGACTGGAAGAGCAAATATTGTTAAAATGTCTATACTATCCAAAGCAATCTACACATTAAATGCAATCCCTATCAAAACACCAACAGCATATTTCACTTAACAAGAACATTAGATGACACTTATGCCACACTTCAGATCCTCTCTCCCTCACATCTCTGGGGCTCTTTAGCACTTTTTCTGTCCCAGCCAGTCTTGTAGGGACTAATTTTGTCTGGGATCACATAGACTTTACAAGGGTACAATTTTGCTTCATGTCTGTGCTGTGTGACTCATATCTCCCACCTTGAGGCCTTCCTATTGCCAATTAAGCATCAGGTATTATGGGACTCATTCAGCACCCTTGTCTATGTAACTCAGAAGTATGAGGGAATTCATGCTCTGTGGGGGAGACACTGACCAATGGAGGCTGTTCCTGGCAAATCATTTCTACTCTTCCCCATAATTCAGATTTAATCTTTTGAGCCACAGTACTTCATACAGCCTCTCAGTAAATGCTCCCTAGAAATCAAACAATCAATTGTGCTTGATACCAAGTAGTGGTCAACTCAGCATCACTCTCTCCTACCTTTTTTCTCCTCCCTCCTTCACTTTCCTTTTCCCTTACTTCTGCTTCCCTGGGATTGCCTTACCAAATAGTAGTAGTGGCACACAGGATTTTGCCTTAAGGTGTGCTTTCTAGGGATACCAAACTAACACAGAGACCATTTGTATACATTTGAAGAACAGTTACACTTAACCAGTAATAAAATACAAAAACACGCATGGTGCTGCTAACAGCAGTATCAGAATAGTGGGTAACTTTGGGAAAGAAGGAATAGGGCAATGCTTTAACTGTTTTAATATTCTATTTATATAAAGGGAAAGAGAAAAATCTGAAGTAAATATGGTGAAACTTTTTGTAAAATCTGAGGGTGGACATATCCCTTACTTTCATTCATATGTATATATATTGCAACCCTATACTCTCTAAGATTCATTCCAAATCTAACTGTATTTTACCTGAAAAGAGAAGAATTTTTTTAAATTGATATATAATACACAATACCATAAAATTCACTCTTTCAACATGTATAATTTAATGGTTTTTAATATACTTATAATGTGTAATCATCACCACTTTGTAATTCCACAATATTTTCATTACCTCAAAAGTAAACCTATTAGTTGTCATTCCCCATACCCAGCTCCCACTTCCCGCATTCCTACAGCTGGTCCCTAGAAACTTCTAGTCTATTCTTTTTCTGTGAATGTCCCTATTCTAGACATTTCAAATAGATGGAATCATTTAAGATATGGGCTTTCTGTCTGCTTCTTTCACTTAGTATAATATTTTCAAAATTTATCCTTGTTGTACTATGTATCAGGGCATGATTTATTTAAGGCAGGATATTATTCTTTTGTATGGATATGTCACAATTTGCATATCCATTTAGGAGTTGATGGACATTTGGTTTATATCTACTTCTTGGCTATCATGAATAATGCTGCTATGAACTTTCTTCTACGTGTGTTTATGTGGACTGATATTTTCATTTCTCTTGGGTATATACCTAGGAGTAAAATTACTGAGTCACATGGTAACTCTATGTTTAACCATACGAGGAAATGCCAAACTGTTTTCTAAAACGGCTGTGCCATTTTACATTCCTATTAGTGATTATATATATGAGTGCCCTAATTTTCCCATGTCCTTGGTAACACGATAACAGTTTTCTCGATTATAGCCAACCTAGTAGGTTTGAAGTGGTATCTCCTTGTGGTTTGTATTTGCATCTCCCACATGACTAAAATTGAAGTCTTTTCATGTGTTTTTTGGATCCATTCAGATCTACTAAAAGATCTTCTCAGATACTTGGCCCATTTTAAAATTGGCTTATTTGTTGTTTTATTGCTGAATTGTTAAGAGATCTTCATATATTCTGGATATATGTCTCTTATCAGAAAAGTGATTTGTAAACATTTTTTCTATTCTGTGAGTTGTCTTTTTCACTTTCCTTATAGTATCCTTTAAAGAACAAAGTACATTAAATTTGATGATGTTTAATTTATTTTTTCTTTTGTTACTTATGCTTTTTGGAGTCATATCTAAGAAACTGTTGCTTAATCCAAGATCATGAGAATTCACCCTTTTGTTTTCCTTTTGTAGTTTTAGTTCTTACATTGAGGTTTCTGATCCACTTCAAGTTAACATTTTTGTATATGGTGCAAAGTAGTGGTACAAATTCATTCTTTTGCATGTAGGTATGTGTTATTACAGCTCCATTTTTTAGAAATGTTTGATTTTTTTATTAAATGATCTTGATATCCTTATCTAAAAGCAATTGACCCTGCCAGCAATTCCCAGTGATATCTTCTTAATTATTTATTTTTATCATTACTACATGTCTTCTCTATCACATTGTATCGCCATTTAACTTTAGTGCTTTTGAGGACAAGAATGATGAGTTATAAACATTTATATTTCCCAAAGTACACTGCCCAGATATTTTGTTCTATATTTATTGAATGAGTCTTGAATGGATGAAGAGAGTTTAAAATACCTTCTGACACTATTGTCCTAGACTCACATTAAAAGTGTGACTAAATTTTTTCCACCTTTTTTCATAATGAAAATAAGTAATTTTGGAGATATTTAAAGAAATATAAAATAAAATTTGGAGTTTAGCTTAAATATTACTTCCTTCCTTTTTACTTTCCGAAGTTTTCTACTTCATGAAATCAATAATGCTTCCTTTTTAATTTGAGTGACCTTCTACGGAAATATTTTTCCTCTCTGTATTCTATAGAATACAACATTATTTAATCATAATATTATTTTATGTTACTTTCTTGAGAAGCATGAAAAATGACCACTCAAAGGAGTGTTCACTTGAAAGCACCAGGACCAGTTCTCTGGTATTTGGTGAAAACAGATGGTGGCATTCTAATCACAAAGTGTATCTCCACCCTATAGGTATGGACAGGAGCAAAGTCCAGCTCAACATTTAGATCAATGTTTGATTCAATTCATCATAGATATTAATCCTGCTTGTCCTGTTCCTTGAGCTTTTGCCAACAAATGTTTTGTCAATCCTTTATTCTCTTTCTTAGCCTGCATAAAGAATGTGTTGGAACATAGTGATTAGCAACTGAAAGTCGATTTGGCCTGGGAGACTTGAATAAACCTTTTAGATTTAGTCATGTTGAGGGAGTCCTATTTTTTCTCTGTCAGGCTGGGAATCTGCCACACTTAAGAGAAATTAGTTATTCCAACAAAATGTTTTTTTCTCTCTTTTTCTGTGCCAGAATGAGACTCCAGGGAACAAGCAAAGGTGATGTTGCTTGAAGAAATTTCAAAGTTTCCCAACTCCCAGAGCTCAAGTAGCCAGGGAAATAAGCACTGGCCAGAAATGTACTTGGACTAGATAGGAATTGGGAGCCATTTGAGAAAAGGGATATAAGTCTGTGCTGTGTGATTTTACTCTCTGAAATTGGATAGCTTTATGTTGACTTGGTGTTTTAAGAGAAGGGAGTTGAGGGAAATTGGAAGGGAAGGTGAACCATGAGAGACTATGGACTCTGAAAAACAACCTGAGGGTTTTGAAGGGGTGGGGGGTGGGAGGTTGGGGGAACCAGGTGGTGGGTATTGAGGAGGGCATGTATTTCATGGAGCACTGGGTGTGGTGCAAAAACAATGAATACTGTTACGCTGAAAAGAAATTTAAAAAAAGAAATAAAGAAATAATAGGAAAAAGTTGGGCTCTTTTGTATGGGTTTGTTACGTAGGTAGTGATGGTGGCTAGAGGAATGAGTTGGCTTTGCTCTACTGAGGCAAGATTGGTGGCGATAATACAGCTTGCATATATTTTGGGTAAAGGATTTTTGAAAATAAAATAAACTGGTCTCAGATCCATTCACATGTTATTTGCTTAAGGAATTAGTAACCTTTCTCATTGGGGTATCAAAAAATGGATGCTTTGATCATTTTTACCATTTTATTAGGAAAAAAAAGGTATACTATGCTCCCAAGTTGGCTTATATACAAAAGTAAGGTTATCAAAAAATAATACAACTTGTTCCTGTGACCCCTTAGGCATGATAAGGGGTTTCATAATGTTGTAAAGAGATTTAGCAAATGCAACATTAGCATAATTCATGGAATTCATGCCATTTTTCTTTATACTTATGACCATATGAGCCCCATCAATAAAATCCTAAGTTCTTCATTTTTCATGAGTCAAATTCTCTTGACCCAAAAGACTCAGCCTTATATTAAGTGCTATGCTTAAGAGGACTCTGCAAACACAGTGCAGGAGGCCACTTTCTATGTCACCTGCTCCCATTTATGTTCCATACCATTGTTGTTCACTGGCCCAGTTGGGCCCTCTCTAGCAACACTAACCCCAGGAGCTTGGCTTACCAGTGACAGCATGCATTCTTGCTTCCAGAATTCTAGCATCCCACCTCAAGTGTTATTTGTATAGCCCAAGCTTTTTTATATCAGTGTTTATTTCTACTACTGCTTCATCATTTTTTAATTTATCTGACTCAACTCCAGGTAGTTTTTGCTCAATCTCTGGCAGGTTGTTAACCAGCATGTGTGTTTGGGGCAGCAATTCATTCATCCATTGTGACACCCACACCTGACATCTTCATTAAAGCCCAGCACAAATTTTTCAGATCCCAGATCTGTTTGGTGTCTACGTATTCCTTCTGTATCCATCTCTTTGCCACAAAGTATATTTCATGTAAATGTCACTTTTTTCAAAAGTTTCACATGTTCTACAGTGGAACCATATGCCTTATAGAAATGATGACTTTTCAAGTCTGTATCCAAACATAGCTTGTCAATAATCTCTCACAAATTCTAAGTCAGCTTGTAAGCTTTCACGCTTTTTCTGAAATGTTTTCTTCAGGGCTTATAAACTCCTTCTCATGCAATCGCCTATGTTCTATACTCCTGTGTTCTTTTTTGACATCAACTACAACCACTAACTACCTTTTTATTGCCCTTTCAATCATAGCCATTTGAGATGCTGCCTCAAGAGAATGTTTATTGAGTTTGGGGCTATCTCTGTCACAGAAATTCTTCTACTTTGGACTTTCTTTGATTGTATGACCACTTGTTAATCTCTTAAAACATCAGTGACATTCAGTTCTCAGAAAACCTACATCGAGGAGGAAGTAGTGATATTATTTGTAGGGAATTAATTTAAGGTTTATGGTCAGGGGTGCCTGGGTGGCTCAGTCAATTAAGCATCTGCCTCCAGCTCAGGTCATGATCCCAGAGTCCTAGTGATGAAATTCTAGAACCTAGGTGAGGTTCGGTGGGCTGAGGTCCAGAGCCGATGACCAAGAAAGAATTCTTGAGACATCTTTGGTGCAAAATGGTGGTTTATTAAAGCACGGGGACAGTACCCGTGGGCAGGAAGAGCTGCTGCCCCGGGTTGTGAGGGATGGCAGGTTATGTACCCTGCGGTTGGGGGAAGGTGAGGGAAAGGGGAGGTTTCAATGGAGCTTTCATATGCTAAAGAGGTCTACAAGGTTGGGGAAGGCAGGGAAATGGAGGTTTGAATGTAGTTTTCATATGTTAAAGGAGGCCTCCAAGGTGCAGGGATACCACCGGAGGCTTGATCAATGTTGTCTTTTGGCAAGCCATTAACATCAAGATGGTTGGGAGATTCCTGGTGGGATGTCACAATCCTGCTATCAAGCGTCTTTGTTAGTGAGATTTAGGTATAGAAGAAACTTAACTTCACTTACATTTCCTTCTACCCCAGCCTCCTTCAGTTTTGTTCATGGAGGGGAGGGTGACATCAAGGCTCGAGGAACTGAGTCATCTGCCTCTGGAAATTGTGCTATTGATAATGTAACTTCTTTGTTAAACCAAGGGAGACTTCTGTCTTTGTTTTGGCAGTCAGGGGTACCTGAGGAATGCCACACACATCACCGAGGGGAGTGGATGGAGAGCGGGTGCAAGGTGCCAGCTTTTGCTTTGTCCTCAGCCAGCCTCCCACTCCCTCATCACTGGGATCGAGCCCCACATGGGCTACCTGCTCAGTGGGAGTCTGCTTCTCCATCTCCCTCTGTGTGCTCTCTCTCACTAAATAAAATCTTAAAAAAAGAAAAAAAAATATTTATGGTCAGGTATTATAAGTTGCTCATTGAAAGATGAGCAGGGAACCCCAGGAGAGTCACATTGACAGGTAAGAAAGCTGTGCCTGATCTAATAATGTGACTTGAGAGTTGTTGGTTGTCTTTGTTTATATAGTTGTCACCTTTGTTGCACAGTTGTTAACATTCATTGAGTGCTTACCATGTGCTAGGTACTCTGCTAGGGGCTTTATGTGAAGGATCTCATTCAATATTCACAGTAACCCTTCAAAGTGGGTTCTCTTATTAACCCTGTTTTATAGATGAGAGAATAGAAACTCAGGTGGATGAGTTACTTGTTTAAAGACACACAACCAGTAAGTGGTAAATTAGGTATTTGAACTTAGGTAGTGTAACTTCAGAATCCATATTTCCCTTAACCTTCAAATTGTACAGCCTTCTTATAATGATACCTAATGCCTTTTGTGCATTTACAACAATCTAGGCACACAATATAGTTAGCCACCATGTACTCATTAGTTTAGTCATTTCATCAGCCCTTCAAGACAGTTGACACCATTGTTGTTCTTTTACAGATGAACAAACTGAAGCTTAGAAGAAATAAGTTGTATCTCCAAAATAACATAGCTGTTAATTGGCAGAGACAGGATTTGAACTCATTATCTGCAAACGCTATGCTATATTGTACCATAAAGGATTAATAACTTATAAACAGAAATGCTGATCTATAGGTTCCTATAGCAAAAAGCAAAAATCATATCTCTAATATTGCTGCTTGCAGGGCTTATTAAATGGAAGGTGTTGGGATATATAATAAATATCAGTAACTTATATCTGGTTATTCCTGATATTAAAAATGATAAGATTTTCCAAGGAACATGGAATCAATACCTTTCTTTCATAAGAAATTTGACTTTTCAAGAATGATCTTGTCAGAAGTAGCACTAAGGAGAGGTGGAATAGAACGTGATCTCTATCCCTAGGAAAAGTGAATATATATAAATGTATACTACAGTAGAAACAACAACAGCAAAAGAAAGCATGAATCAAAGGATTGTGCTATTATAATAACCCCCTTCCTCCAGCAACAACCTGCCAATAAACTGCTAGGATCTATATTTGACTATTTGGCAGGAGACATTGGCACATTAAAGAAAGAGGATATTTGACTGGAGAAGGTAGGAAAAGATGATATAAGAATATGAGCTGCTGCCTAAGGAAGACAGGGCAGGGTAGACTTCACAGTGGGAGGCATGGAAGCCCTGGGTAGTAGGGGAAATATGTGGCAGAAACCCACTGAAAAGTTAGAAAGATACCGAGAGACAAATTTTATCTACATCAGATCTTTGATCATAGTTAACCTTAATTTTAGATATCATTTATTTCTACTTCTGAGATTCTTAAGATTATCTGAGAGAAATAAAATACTTTTTAAAAAAAATTCTAGAGTTTGGGTTGGAAAATTTCTGCTTCCTAACATACTGAGGTTAGCAGGGATTTAGAATTTGCTGCCAGCCTTCTCTTGGAAAGTTTTTCCTTTGGCATAGATGTAGAAATGTTAACTTTGAAAAATGGCATCTGGCTCACTGCCCCTAACTCAGCCAGTCTTGAATTTCCACTAAAGTGTATATGAAGACAAGGAAAATGATGAGAACTCAAGACAATACTGATAATTTGGACTGACAGTCAAATTATTGGCAGAACTAAGGAGAAATTTTTCCTAGGTAAAAATCTGAAAGAAATAGATTGAAAAGTGTAATCAGTGGACCACTCATACTATGGAGCTAGAAATTCGATAAGCTAATGCACTGAGACTAGGTAGAAAAATGCTGTTTTGCTCCCATACAATCTAAATATTGATTCCAAAATGCAAATTCTATATTCAGCAAAACAGGATAATTTTTTATTGCATGAAAGGTACTATTTTAGTCAGCTAGAAAGCAGGCCATCACCCCCTAAAATATTGTCATTCTTCCTATATATACTTGGGAACTAAAGCTACCAGGAAAAAAAAATTAGGGAAGAAGGCAAAGGATGGAAAATATTTCAGCTTTGGGAATTTGAGAATGAAGCAGTGGTGAATCCCATTCTTAAGAATTAGTCCCCACAAACAAATTTCTGTAAGTAGGATTGGAGAAAAGAAGAATCTTGGTAGGAGTGTATTCCAGGGATTGTAGTATTTCATGTACTCCATCAGTTTACATTATCAACAAGGCAGGCATTTAGATAAGAAGAGGAGCAAATATTAGTTTAAAGAAGGTACATTAGAGGAAATCAAGTTAGACACAGAGAACAGATAATTGAGACTAGGAGATGAATATATTAACGGACAATCCAGTTGTATATCTGATAAAGGGATTTATCTAATACCCAGTTTGAACACAGCTTAAGAAAAATTATTGTGTCCTAACTATAGGCAAATAGGGTCAAGACAGATTGCAACTCCTCTGAAATAAGCAACAAAAGAAAAACAATATGAAACATAAGAAAAACTTACAAAGAGACTAAAAGACAAAATTATTCTGCAGAATCAAAGAGCACATTTCTGAAAATATGTTTTTAAAGGAGTCAGAAAAGTATTAGAAAATATTTTGTCATTTTAACTAAAATGCAAGATGATGACTTCTATGAAGAAAAAGCAAAGTATAAAATGACAAGTGTTCAGAACCTTTTGTAAGGTCATGGACCACTTTAAAAATCTGATGAAAATTTTAGACCTTCTCTCCACATAAAACAAATTTATAAATATAGTCACATTTTTTTTGCATTCAGTTTCTGGAGTTTCACATATCCTCTGAAGGCTGTTTATAAAGCTAGTCTAAATCCATGCCACAAAGAACAGATGAAGATAACAGAATGAGACTATTAAAAATGGGAAATAAGATAAGGAAAAGATTACAAGTAATTAAAACTCAGCCACAGATTTATATTGTCAATGAAGTCATATAAAAAACAGATTTGACAATGCTGACAGTCAGATCAGTAAGAATGTCATATATACTTGAAAAAAATTTCAGAAAGCAATGAAAAAGAAAAAGATGAGATCCATCTTCTCCAGATGATAAACTTGAAGAATAGGTAACTGGTCTAGTGATTTTAAGTATTCTTAAGGAAGAAAAAATCCCAACTAAAACAATAATGAGATGTGTGTAGAAAAAAAGAAAACATTCCTAAATTGAGAAAAGAGGGCCCATTAGAGTCTAGGCAAAATTAGTGAAAAGAAGAAAGAGAAGATTGCCACACTTTCTAAAGTTTGTTGTTGTTGTTGTTGTTGTTGTTGTTTTAAATCATATGTTGGTTGGCATGCAAATATTGGTAGCCAAGAAGGACTATAAATAAAAAAGCAGAAAAAATATAGTGTAGTACTTAATACCTTGTGCTACGGAGCCAGGCCAAATCTACAACTTAGTACTTATATGGATCTGGAGGAAATAAGTAATTATTCTGAATCTGTTTTCACATCTCTGAAATAGAACCATTCATAGTTACCTCACAGGACTATTGTGAATATTAAATGAGGTAATTTATATAAAATGCTTAATAAAAGTTCTGATACTCAGGAGGAACTGCTTGTTTGTGACTATATTGCTACTACTATCATCATCATCATCATCATCATCATCAACACTGTCTTCATCGTAATGGGTGGTAAGATTATAGATAATTTTTAGTTTCTTTATTATTTTTTATATTTTCCAAATTTTCTACAATGAGTACATATTACTTTTATAATCAGAAAAATATGTAACTTAAAAAATTGCTATACACACATTCATATGTAGAATACAGGGTCAACGTAGAGGCATGACAGAGCTACAGAAAACAGAAATGTATATTTTTAAACTAATTTTCCTAATTTTTGGTAATAAGTATGTATTAGTTTTATAATAAAAACTTTTATTTTACAAACTTATTTTTTATTAACATGTAATGCATTATTTGTTTCAGGGGTACAGGTCTGTGATTCATTGGTCTTACATAATTCACAACACTCACCATAGCACATACCCACCCCAGTGTCCATCATGCAGCCACCCTATCCCTCACGCCCCCCTCCCCTCCAGCAACCCTCAGTTTGTTTCCTGAGATTAAAAGTGTCTTATGGTTTGTCTATCTCCCTAGTATCATCCTGTTTAATTTTTCCTTCCCTTTCCCCCACAACCCCCTGCCCTGCCTCTCAAATTCCTCATATCAGTGAGATCATATGGTAAGTGTCTTTCTCTGATTGACTTATTTTGCTTAGCATAATACCCTCTAGTTCCATCCACGTCATTGCAAATGGCAAGGTTTCATTCTTTTGATGGCTGCATAGTATTCCATCATTCATCTCTATATATATGCTTATATCTTCATCCATAGTATTTCATCATATATATATATGATTATATCTTCATCCAAACCCATCTATATGTATATATATATGATTATATCTTTGTACATAGTATTCCATCATATATATATGATTATATCTTAATTCAACCCATATATATATGTATATATATAAGTAAATGATACTTTTTTTTCAAAAAAAAAGATTTTATTTATTTGACAGAGAGAGAGAAAGCACAAGTAGGCAGAGTGGCAGGCAGAGGGGGAGGAAGAAGCAGGTTTCCCCCTAAGCAGGGAGCCTGATGTAGGGCTCTATCCCAGGACCCTGGGATCATGACCTGAGCTGAAGGCAGCCACTTAACTGACTGAGCCACCCAGGCACCCTATCCACTAATCTTTTTATGGACATCTAGGTTCTTTCCATAGTGGGGCTATTGTGGACATTGCTTCTGTAAACATTTGGGTGCACGTGCCCCTTCGGATCACTACATTTGTATCTTTAGGGTAAATACCCAGTAGTGCCATTGCTGGGTCATAGGGTAGCTCTATTTTCAACTTTTTGAAGAACCTCAATACTGTTTTCCAGAGTGGCTGAACCACCTTGCATTTCCACCAACAGTGTTAGGAGGGTTCCTCTTTCTCCACATCCTCGCCAGCATCTGTCATTTCCTGATTTGTTAATATTAGCCATTCTGACTGGTGTGAGATACTATTTCATTATGGTTTTGATTTGCATTTCTCTGATGCCGAGTGATGTGGAGCACTTTTTCATGTGTCTGTTGGCCATTTGGATGTCTTGTTTGTAGAAATGTCTGTTCATGTCTTCTGCCCATTTCTTGATTGGATTATTCATTCTTTGGGTGTTGAGTTTGAGAATTTCTTTATAGATTTTGGATACTAGTCCTTTATCTGATGTCATTTGCAAATATCTTCTCACATTCTGTCAGTTGTCCTTTGGTTTTGTTGACTGTTTCCTTTGCTGTGCAAAAGCTTTTGACCTTGAAGAAGTCCCAATAATCCATTTTTGCCCTTGCTTCCCTTGCCTTTGGTGATGTTTCTAGGAAGATATTGTGGCTGAGGTCGAAGAGGTTTCTGCCTGTGTTCTCCTCAAGGATTTTGATGGATTCCTGTTGTACATTGAGGTCTTTCATCTATTTTGAGTCTATTTTTGTGTGCAGTTTAAGAAAATGATGCAGTTTCAGTCTTCTGCATGTGGCTGTCCAATTTTCCCAACACCATTTGTTGAAGAGGCTGTCTTTTTTCCATTGGACATTCTTTCCTGCTTTGTTGAAGATTAGTTGACCATAGAGTTGAGGGTCCATTTCTGGGCCCTCCGTTCTGTTCCATTGATCTATGTGTTTGTTTTTGTGCCAGTACCATACTGTTTTGATAATTACAGCTTTGTAATAGAGCTTGAAATCTGGAATTGGGATACTGCCAACTTTGGTTTTCTTTTTCAACATTCCTCTGGCTATTTGGGGCTTTTTTGGTTCCATATAAATTTTAGGATTATTTGTTCCATTTCTTTGAAAAAAGTTGATGGCATTTTGATAGAGATTGCATTAAATGTGTAGATTGCTTTAGGTAGCATAGACATTTTCACAATATTTGTTCTTCCAATTCATGAGCGTGGAACATTTTTCCATTTCTTTGTGTCTTCCTCAATTTCCTTCATGAGCACTTAATAGTTTTCTGAGTACAGATTCTTTGCCTCTATGGTTAGATTTATTTCTAGGTATCTTATGGTTTTGGGTGTAATTGTAAATGGGATCAACTCCATAATTTCTCTTTCTTTTGTCTTGTTATTTAAAAGGTGTATGAGCTACACATACTCACTGTAGAGGGTTGGGACCCTGCAGAAGAGTACAAGAGGAGGTGTTCAGTGTCCTGTTTACCAAGAAATGAACATTGTTGATTTTTGTGTGTACATTTGTATGTATTTTTTGTGTGCATTTCCATTTGTATCTTTATTGCTTTCTTGAGATAATACCAAACATATAGTTCCATATCCTGCTTTGTCTAACCTAATGTTGTACTAGGAAAATTTACCCATGCAACCGAAATCTCTATAAGCATCATTTTTAATAGGTGCTCAGGTGATTCAGCTATTCTGCAATTGTGATATATCTAAATTGCTCATGATTTTCTGTTGTTATGTTTGATGTTCTAACAAATATATATATATACATAAAAATATATATACACATATATGTGTGTATATATATATATATATAATTTTGAATTTCTGATCATTTCCTTAAAATTGATTCCTAGAAGCAGAGATACTAAACCAAAAAGATATATATTCCTAAGGCTCTTTATGAATCTTGATGCTTCCCAGAAAAGTTGTAATAATTTGTAGTCCTCTTATACCTACTCCCTAAACACTCTAGTCTCATCAGTTTGGTTTTAATTTTTAATTTGCTTACATATTAACTTGAACATTTATTTTCATCTTTATTGGCCCATTGTAATTCCTCCTCTATTAACTGCTCCTGTGTGACTTTGTCAATTTGTTTTGTTTTGTTTTGTAGTCCTAGATACTTCTTTGTGACTTGTAATAACCCTATCTATTCTGAAGACATATTTTGCACATCAAAAAAAGAAATTCATGATAAATATTCTCCATAAACTAAGAATAGAGGAGAACTTCCTCAACTTGATGAAGAATATCTACAAAAAAGTTACAGATAACATCATATTAATGGTACAAGTCCTTTTTAACATCTCACTGAAAGTTCTAATTAATGCAATAAGACAAGAAAAGGAAGTGAAAGGTATAAATATTGGGAAGGAAGAAATGAAACTGTCTTTGTTTGAAGATGACATAAACATCTATGTAGACAATTAAAAGAATCAATAACAATCAAAAAACCCTCCTGGAAATAATAAGCATTTATAGTAAGGTTGCATGATACAAATTTAATATACAGAAGTCAACCATTTATTTGTATACCAGCATGAACAAGTAGAGCTTGAAATTTGAAGCACAATACCATTTACATTAGAACCCCCCCAAATGAAATACTTAAGTACAAATCTAACAAAATATGTAACAGATCTATATGAGAAAAACTATAAAACTCTGATGAATGAAATAAAAGAATAACTAAACAAATGGAGAAATATTCTATGTTTATAGATATGAAGACTCAATATTGTCAAGATACCAGTTCTTTCCAAATTGATCTATACAGTCAATGCATTCCCAATCAAAATCCTAGCAAG
Source organism: Martes martes (assembly GCF_963455335.1). NCBI lineage: Eukaryota > Metazoa > Chordata > Mammalia > Carnivora > Mustelidae > Martes > Martes martes. The sequence continues at coordinate 80,114,607 of NC_137897.1, forward strand.
TTATTTTGTGGATGTTGACAAAGTAATTCTAAAGTTTATATAGAGAGGCAAAAGACACAGAATAGCCAAGACAATCTGGAAAGAGAAGGAACTGACACTATCTGACTTAAAGACTTAGTATAAAGCTACAGTAATCAAGACAGTGTGGTGTTGGTAAAAGAATAGATATATCAATGATACAGATTAGACATCCAAGAAATAGACTCATAAATGTAGCCAACTGAACTTTAGCCAAGGAACCAAGGTAATAAAATGGAGCAAAGATTTTTTTCTCAAAAAAAAAAATGGTGCTGGAACAACTGGGTACCTATAGAAAAAGGGAAAAAAAAGAAAAAGAAAAAAGAATCTCGATACAGATCTAATGTCCTTCACACACAAAAAAAAACCCTAAATGTAAAATGCAAAACTATAAAACTCCTCAAAGATAACATAGGAGAAAACTTAAATGACCTTATGTATGAAGATGACTTTTTAGATACAATACCAAAGGTGAGATCCATGAAAGTAACAATTGATAAGCGTGACACCCTTAAAATTATAAACTTCTCTTCTGCAAAAACAAGCGAACAAAGAAAACAAAACCAAACAAAAAACAAAAAACAAAAAACAATGTCAAAGGAATGAGAAAAGAAGCCACAGACTGAGAGAAAAGCTTTGCAGAGGACACATCTGATAAAGGACTGTTATCCCAAAGTGTACAAGAAACTCTTAAAAACCCAATGATAAAGGGCACCTGGGTGGCTCAGTGGGTTAAAGCCTCTGCCTTCAGCTCAGGTCATGATCCCAGGGTCCTGGGATCAAGCCCCGCATCTGGCTCTCTGCTCAGTGGGGGGCCTGCTTCCTCCTCTCTCTGTCTGCCTCTGCCTACTTGTGATCTCTGTCTGTCAAATAAATAAATAAAATCTTTAAAAAGAAAAACTCAATGATAAGAAAACAAACTCATTAAAAATGAGCCATGATTTTAATAGACACTTCACCAAAGAAGATATATAGATGGGAATAAGACTATGAAAATGCTATGGGGGTGCCTGGGTGGCTCAGTGGGTTAAGCCTCTGCCTTCGGCTCAGGTCATGATCTCGGGGTCCTGAGATCAAGTCCTGCATCGGGCTCTCTGCTCAGAAGGGAGCCTGTTTCCTCCTCTCGCTCTCTGCCTACTTGTGATCTCTCTCTGTGTCAAATAAATAAACAAAATCTTAAAAAAATAAAATAAATAAAAAATAAATAAATAAAATAACAATAAGATACCACTGTGAACTTATTAGAATAGCCAAAATCCATAACCTTGACAGTACCAAATTCTAGCAAAAATGTGGAGCAACAGGAACTCTAATTCATTTCAGGTGGAAATGAAAAATATGACAGCTACTTCAGAAGACTGTTTGTTGGTTTATTATAAAACTAAACATACTTTTACCATATGATGCAGCAATTGATCTCTTTGGCATTTACCCAAGGAGTAGAAAATTAATGTTCACATAAAAACCCGCACACAGATGTTTATAGCAGCTTTGTTCATAATTTCCCAAACCTGTAAATAACTAAAATGTCCTTCATAAGGTGAATGGATAAACTGGTAATTCAAACAATGAAATATTATTTGGTGCCAAAAAGAACTGAGCTATCAAACCATGAAAAGACATGGAAGAAGTTTAAATGCATATTGCTAAGTGAAACAAGCCCATCTCACAAGACTACATACTGTATGATTCTAACTATATCCTTTGGGAAAAGGTAAAATTACAGAGATAGTAAAAATACCAGTTATTGCCAGGGGTTGGGAGAAGAGAGGGGGATGAATAGGATTTTTAAGAAAGTGAAAATACTCTGTATGATAATATAATGATGGATACATGTGATTATATCTTCGTCCAAACCCATAGAATGTACAGTACTACCAAGAGTAAACCCCAGTGTAAACTATGGACTTCAGACGATTATGATGGGCCAACACAGGTTTACCAGCTACAACAAATGTATCGCTTTGGTGTGGGATGTTGATAGCAAGGGAGGCTATGCATATTGTGAGAATATGGGGGTATATAGGAAATCTTTATACCTTCCCCTCAGTTTTGCTGTGAAACAAAAATTGCTCTAAAAATAAGCTTAATAAAAAAAGAAAACTTTGTTATAAAGTGTAAATGAAATATGTTTGACCACTGTAACCAGAGACCATAATTTTTATGGCAAAAAGAAAATGGAAAGAAAGAAAGCTTCATAGAATGAGATATAAATGTTCCTCTGGAGAGAATTTATGAATTCTAGCCAAGGCTTTCCTTTTAAGCATGTGAAAATTAACATATCATCTGTTTTAATCCATAAATATACTCTTCAGCAATCATTTTCACTTGAAGACTGTGCCATATTTGCAAAGCCAATTTTTTCCCCATTTGTTCTGTTCTTCTTAGTAGGCCCAGAATGGACTGGACACTTTCCAAGGTTGGAATTAAATATGATTTCATAGGATCGCAGTTCTTGGAAATTTTGTGAATGTGTATGTAACTATTATGACAGGGCAAGAATGTGGTATAATAAGAGCATAAAATTCTCAGTTAGGATGTCCCTGGCTCTCATTTCTCAAATGTTTTCAACATCTCTCTGTATTCAGAACTGAAACCTCTGGGATTATTCTTACCTGAGCAACATGTTTTTGTTCTTCCACAGTTGGACTTCCTCAAACTCCATGGCTTCTACTATAAACAGAGCCCAAACTTGCCTGTTGAGAATATATTCTACACTGAGCAGAGTTGATGGTGTGCTATACATCTCTTGATACATGTTTTTCTTTCCTTCTCTTTTCAAAGAATCATTCTTTCTTCTCCTTCTCTCCCCTTTAACCATTTTACCACACCTTTATTCCTCCATTTCATTCCCTGTTTGAATTTACATGCCTTCTCCCATTCCAAAAAAGAAAAGTCAAATACCAATCAGAAGGATCCACCCAAGAGCATTTTCCAAACAGTGTGTTATGACCCATTAGTGTATATGAATTCAATTTAGTGGGTTGCAAACAGCACTTTAAAAATGAAGAAAAAAGAAAATATCAGGATATATCACATATAGTAAGGCAACTACCTTTATATGAAATAAACTTAGAAGGGTACTGGGTCCAATGTAGAATGTATTTTATTCTGTGAGTCAAGGTAAAAAAAAATGTTTAAGAAACACTGCTATAAAGCACACTTCAGGATGTAAGACAGATTTAGAGACAGAATAAGTCATCTATCAGCTGGGCAGTTGTCCTGGGTGCCAATCTATACATGCATATACATATTTCACAGTTACTATAAACAGATGGAGAAAATTACACTTACCAGGACTCTTTAATAGGAAAGTAATTAGGTAGATGAGTATGTAGATAGGATTGTATTGCTTAGAGCAACAGGCAGATATTGAGACCTTTCTTCCATGTTATTCACCCATATCCACAAAGTTCAGCCTGTCATTTCAATAAATATTGAACAAATATTTAAAGTAATTTGATTTGAAGGGGCACCAAATTATTAGTCTGCTGAATTTGTTCATGTCTTGACTCATCTCTGTGTAGACCTTAAACTCAGAGAAAAAAAAATGTTGTTGGAAAAAAGTCAGGATAGTAATACCTTCTGTAACAAGTAAAACTCAAAATTTCAGTGACTTAGCACAACAGATTTATTTTTATTCATGTAATTTATATTGCAGGTGTGGGCAAGTCAGTGGGTAGCTTTTCTCCAAATGGTGATTTAGGAAATCAAAATTTTTGTTTACATGAAACATATTAAAATTGTAACACCTATTTTATTTTATTGTTTATTATGTTCAGTTAGCCAGCATACAGTACATCGTTAAGTTTTTGTTGTAGAGTTCGATTCATATTCCAAACTGTGGAGTCCTCTCCCATAGGGCTTTCAGAGTCTTCGCATCCATCCCAAAGATGGGGAAAGAAAGAGTGGAAAAAGACACACCCACGGGCGCCTGGGTGGCTCAGTGGGTTAAAGCCTCTGCCTTCGGCTCAGGTCATGATCCCGGAGTCCTGGGATCGAGCCCCACATCGGATTCTCTGCTACGCAGGGAGCCTGCTTCCTCTTCTCTCTCTGCCTGCCTCTCTGCCTACTTGTGATCTCTGTCTGTCAAATAAATAAATAAATAAAATCTTAAAAAAAAAAAAAAAGACACACCCACTTACTAAAAACTCCCATCTGAAAGTGATAGCCATCACTTATGCTCACATTCCATTGGCAAGAACTAGTTACTTGGCCACACCTGGATCCAAGAAGGCACTGGAAATGTCATCCTTGACTAGAGGGCTGCCTCCCAGCAACATCACTACACAATAAAGAAGAGCATGTCTCTGCCTTTGACTTTGGTCAATCCCAGAGTCCTGGGATTGAGCCCCACTTTGGGCTCCCTGCTCACTGGGGAGTCTACTTCTCCCTCTCCTCCCCACTCATGTGCTCTTTCTTGTTATTTCTGCCTCTCTCTCAAATAAATAAATAAAAATCTTAAGAAAAAAAAAAAGAGAAGCATGCACTTTTGGTGAACAGCTAGCTCTCTCAGCCACAGTAAGTTATAGCACCCATCATTGGGCACCTGGATGGTTCATTTGGTTAAGTGTTTGACTTCGGCTCAGGTCATCATCCCAGTGTCCTAGGATCAAGCCCTGTGTCAGGTTCCCTGCTCGGTGGGGAGTCTGCTTCTCCTTCCCCCTGCTTTTACACTCTCTCTCTCTCTCCCTCCCTCTCAAGTAAATAAATACAATCTTAAAAAAAAGAAGAAGAGGTTATAGCACTCATCAATGTGTCTCTGTAAATTGCCAACACAGACTTTTGGGACACATTGCTCTTCTCTTTACCATCTCTATGTTTTTTTGCTGTGTGACAGGGTTGTGTTGATCATTGGTACTTAAACTTTTTTTGGATAAAAATAGGCTGTTTCATTTCTATCTTACTAAGGTAGTGATTTCAGCATCTTCACATTTAGTTGCATATGACTTTTATTTTAAATGAATGTAGTTAATAAGCATGAAGTGTATAAGATAGTAAATCCTAAATTGTAGTCAGCTACCTTATTTATTCAGCTGCTGATTTCCATTTGGTTGACCAGACAGAGCACTTTGCATTCTATAATATGTGATATTTGGAGTCAGTAGAATGGCTTTAAGTTTTGATTAAACAGAAAGCATGAAAAGATTTGAAAGTTAAGCCAGTAATATTGAAAACATTACAATCTGGTTTAGATAAACAATCATCTGAGTGAAATGGATATATACATATTTATTTGGGGCAGAAAGCACTTCTTTAGAAATTCCTCTTAGAATATAATTTTTATGTATGCTCTGAATATCAAAATAGTTCATAATTATGAATAACAATTATTGGAAAATACATTATTGCTTTATTAGAATTCTTGCCCAACATCAATATGATACAATTATTTGAATGTTTATTTTTTCTTCTCTGATAATCAGAACAAAATATTGGGATTTGGGATCTTCTAATAGCAAGTAGACTTTTCTTCAAAATACCTGCTAGCAGTATGACTATGGAAAATTGTGTAGCCTATGTCTGAAATGCAATGTGCAAATATCTTCAAAATAATGAATGCAATAGATTTGTTGAATTATTACTGATAAACTGACTTTAACTTTACTGAAATGTTTCCAACACTAAATTTATATAATGAATTACTCTCTCTTCTTTCCTTTTTGTTTCCTGCTCTAGTTTAGTGAGCAGGTTAATTAAGTGCTAATATTAAATTTACTGGAGTATACAAAAAAGGACTAGCATCCACACTGTTGATTAAATGGCAAGGTAGAAGGCTGGCCATGATGTTTAGTTAGAAACATGGAAGCTGTTGGTTTCTGTGTGTAATCTGGCCATCTGAATGTCGATTCTTTTCTAACAAATGACCAGGGAAAAGAGGAAAATGGCAACATGGGAAAAATAGCATTTTCTCATTTCAGAAATAATTGATAAGTAGCCATTTTGAACTTAGTCATTACTTTACATCAGTGTTTTGCAATGTGTGTTCCTGTAAAACAGTCCATTAAAAAGATTCTAGGAACAAATAAGTTAGGGAAACACTGAACCCTCTCTCAAAGATAATCATAATTCATGTTAGCATCTTAAGGGCTTTGAGAAATTCTTTAGTTTAGAAGCATATTTGACTTTTTTTAACCTAGAGATTTCAATTTATATTAAACCATTTTTGTTTAGTAAGCATTAACCCTAATCCCTGGATCTCTGCCCAGCCCTTTTTTCTTACAGGGAAGAGGTGAGAGATAATGCTTGTAGTTGTTAAAGAGCAGACATATATTTTTTTTGTTGTTTTCAAGGTAAGTTATGGGGCACCTGGGTGGCTCAGTGGGTTGAGCCTCTGCTTTAGGCTCGGGTTGTGATCTCGGGGTCCTGGGATCAGGCCCCTCGTTGGGCTCTCTGCTCGGCAGGGAGCCTGCTTCCCCCTCTCTCTCTGACTGCCTCTCTGCCTACTTGTGATCTCTTTCTCTCTGTCAAATAAATAAATAAATAAATAATCTTTTTAAAAAGTTACTTTCCAAGGTAAGTTATATACCTGAAAGAACTAGAAATGGGTTTTCAAACAAAAACTTGTATGTAAGTGTTCATAGCAGCTCTATTCACAATAGCTAAAAGGTGGAAACGGTTCAAATTTCCGTCAATAAATGAATGAATAAAGAAATGAAGCATATCCATGTAATGGAATACTATTTGGCCATAAAAGGAAATAAAGTAGTGATACATGCTACAAAATAGATGAAATTTGAAAACATGCTAAGCAAAAGAGGCCAGTCACATAAGATTACATATTATGTATTTCATTTATATGAAATGTTCAGAAGAAGCCAATCTTTAGAAACAGAAAGTAGATTAGTGAGCAATTGCTTAGAGCTTGGGAGATGTAGGATAGGGGAATGACAGTGAAAGGGTATAGAGTATCTCTTTGTGATGATGAAAATGTAAAATTGGCCATGGTGATGGTTACATGTATATGTGAATATACAAAAAACCATTGAATTGCACATATAAAATAAATTGTATGGTATGTGAATTATATCTTAATAAAGGCTATTAAGAACAAATGATAATCATCATTTAATAATTACATAAATGTCCATTTTTAAATGTAGGGACATTTTGTTTCAAGTGGGGTTATCTTGAAAAAGCTGCCTACCACTTTCTGTTTTTTAATTTAAATCATTAATAGCAATATTATACACCTCAAAACTGGTATATCATGTAATAGTGGATATATATAAAAACACATGTAAACATGAATATTTGTTCCTGTTTATGTATATATACTTTTTTTCTAATAACCTAGTTTGGAGTAATATATATTACTGTAATATGTGTATGTATGTATGTATATCATATACTGTAATATGTATGTGTGTTATCAACATACTTTCAAAGAGATATAATAGAAATGTAAAGTAATTTAAATATACTACTATCCATGATTTATGGCAATTAAAAAAAACAACCAAATAGAAGACATTTTGGAGAATTCAGGCCTCTAGATTTAAAGACCAGTTTGGCATTTTATGGTTTTTTTTTTATTCTGGTTCCGATATCACTGACTTTTTCATCACAGTTTCTTTTACTCGTTTCTTTTCTTTTTCTTTCTTTCTTTCTTTTTTTTTTTTTTTTTTGATTTCTTAACATTGGAGAGTCCCAGGGCTCAGTCCTTATACCCGTTCTTTTCTTTACCTGCACTGATTCCCCTGGTCATCTCATCTAGCTTCACATTATTAAATAGCTTTATATTGATAACTCCATAATTTCTCCAGACCATACTTCACCCCTGAACTCAACTTGAATATATAATTTGCCTTCTCATCATCTCCTTTTGGATGTCTAATAGATATTTCACATTTAACTTGTCCTCAACTAAACTGATCTTTTTTTCTAAATTCTGCTCCATCTAACCTTCATTTCATAGTTAATGGCTAATCCATTTTTTCCTATTTCTCAGGTTAAAGCCTTTGAATCACCTTGATTGATCTCTCATACTTCAATCATGCTGCCCCTATAGGGTCTTTGCACTAACTCTTCTCTCTACCTGAAATATTCTTCCCCTGACATTCATATGCTGGGGTCCCTTTCTGCCTTCAATCCTTTGTTCATATGTCACCTTTTTTTTTTTTTTAATGAGGACCACACAAATCACACCACTTAAAATCATAAACATTCAGCACCACTGATCCCCTACCTACTCTGTTTTTTCCATAATACTTATCACCATTTAACATACTACAAACTTTACTTACTTAGTCTGTTAATGTTTCCCCAGTAGAATGTAAATGCCATGAGGGCAGAGATTGTTGTCTGTTTTGTTTACTTCTTTTATCCACAGTGCCAGAAACTGTAATGGGGATATGGGTAGCACTCAATAAATACTGTTCAATGAACCAATGATACTATGTTACATATAGTCTCTATTACTTTTAATGACCCTAAACAGGGTTCATCATGTTGGCAGTGACTGATGTGGATCTTCCACAACAAATGTAACACTTCCTTTTTTTTCCCCTAAGATTTATATATTTTATTTGAGAGAGAGAGAGAGAGAGAGCACAGGCTAGAGGGGCAGAGGGAGAGGGAGAGAGAATCTGAAGCGGACTCCAAACTGAGCAGAGCCCAAAGCAGGGCTTGATCTCACAACCCCGAGATCAAGACCTGAGCCCAAACCGAAAGTTGGATACTTAAGGGACAGTGCCACCCAGGCGACCCTGTAATATTCCCTTTCATAGGACATATGGTGTGTATTTTCTGACTGGACCAAAATGTGCTTTTTATAACAATAAACCAGCAGCTATTCTTTAACAACATGCCCTCTCCACCAACCATCTCCAATTTAAATTGTGTCAAGTTGTAATCTTTTTATTCAAATATTTTATTTGAGTGTGAGAGAGAGAGAGTGAGCACAGAGGGGGGCAGGGAGTGGCAGAGGGCAAGGGAGGGAGAAGCAGACTCCCAGCTGAGCACAGAGCCCAAAATGAGGCTCAGTCCCAGGACCTTGAGATCATGACCTGAGCCAAAGGCAGAATGAGCCACTCAGATGCCCTCAAGTTGTCATCTTTATCAGTTACTGAAAATATTTCCAATTTTTGTAATTTTTCCACTAAAAAGTCAGCAAGAGCCTTGATTTCTGAATTTTCTCTTTTTGCTTTTCTAAACATTTCCCCTATACAGCTTCAAAAGTGAAACCAAGGACATTTTACATGAAAGTTTGTGTTATGATAACATCTAATTATCACTCATATTTCACACTGACTGATTTTTGTTTTTTGAACGTTCTCAAAGCTTTGTTCTCTTCCCAGCATTAACTTGTCTCTAAAAGCAGGTAGTTTACAGCCTAGCAAAGAAAGCAAAATAGTGTATGTGTGAAATTAGCACAAATTAATCAAGCTATGAAAACTTTAATTTCAGATTTGGGGACTTCAATGATCCTTATGTTTAAGTTGTCAACCTCAGAGTCTCATTAGTCTAAATTTTACATTTAATTGATGAGGACTGTGCTGCCTCCTTAGAACTGGCATATATAGCTTACAAGTTACACGATGTAGGATTCCTTTTCCTGGGTCTTAGTTCCAGCCTTTTCATTAACTTATGGGATTTCAGACTAATTGTTTCTTCTTTCTGTGCCTCAGGGTTTTTAAACATAAGAATTCAGGGGCACCTAGGTGGCTCAGTCTTTAACAGTCTCCCTTTGGCTCAGGTCATGATCCTGCCGTCCTGGAATCAAGCCCCTTGTCTGGCTCCCTGCTCAGCAGGAGGACTGCTTCTCCCTCTCCCACTCCCCCTGCTTGTGTTCCCTATCTTACTGTCTCTCTCTCTCCCTCTCTCTCTGTCAAAAGATAAATAGATAGATTACATAGATAGATAGATAGATAAACAGATAAATAAATAAAATGTCTAAAAAAAACCCAAAAGAATTCAGAGAGGTATTCTTATTCTGCCGTATCTGTCTTAGAGAAAGAGACATTGATGTGTGCTGAACAGGACATAGGTTTTGGAGTCATAAAGACCTGTATTCAAATCCTGCCTCAGCCACTAACTAGCTTTGTGGCTGTAGGGAAGTTGGCATCACTGATCCCTATTTCTGTCATCTCCAAAATGATGTTAAGACCTATTTCACAAGATTTTGAGGATTAGGTAAGCAATTTGAAAAGTGCCTAGCATAGTGGCCAGCACAAATCTCGCTTTTCTTCCTTTTGTTGCTTCTCCATCTGCCTCTGTCCTAATTGTAAAATGAGGTTGTGAGAACTAAATTTTATGTAAGTGACTATCATGCAATAGGTGCTTAATAAATGTCAGTTCTTTTGGATGTTTGATGAAGTAATTAAGTTTACTAAATAAGGAAAGTGAATATTACAAATAGTAGGGAAGAGGAAAATGAGAAAATAAAAGTTTAAAGGAAAACATGAGAACTTAGTAAATTTAATAATTATTCCTATTTCAAATAATAATTTCCCATTGGTTTGAGAGTACTCATCTTCCCAAATGTCTAAAATATCTCAAAACTAAAATCTCTGCTGCATAAATGAGCCCATTATCTGAGCCCTATATTTTTGCAAAGATTTCATAAGATAGAGAATACAGGGGCGCCTGGGTGGCTCAGTGTGGTTAAAGCCTCCGCTTTCGGCTCAAGTCATGATCGCAGGGTCCTGGAATCGAGCCCTGCATCAGGCTCTCTGCTCCGCGGAGAGCCTGCTTCCTCCTCTCTCTCCCTGCCTGCCTCTATTGCCTACTTGTAATCTCTGTTTGTCAAATAAATAAATAAAATCTTAAAAAAAAGATATAGAATACAGATTCATAACTTAAAAACTGATTAAATTATCAAATTCATCACTTTGCCTAACATGCTTATCAGAGCAGTATCTACTGCTAATTGGAATCACGTGTACAATACACAGGGCTCACTGACCTCCTTGGAAATAAGTATCTTAGGGGAAGATGTGTCTTTATAAAAGGATACCAGTTAATTTTAATAACTTCATATATACCTTTTTTATATACTCCCAAAGTGAAATGTACAATGTATGTGGATACTAAAGGTGAATGTTTGCTAATGTCTTGAAAAGGTCATTTGTAAGTTCATTTATTATCGTCCTATTGCAGAGTATTTGCAACACATCTTGCCTTCATTTAATTCACTATTAGTCATATGTAAGTGATAATATGCTCCAATCTCTATAGACCTTGATTTTCTTTTTTTATTTGACAGAGATCACAAGCAGACAGAGAGGCAGGCAGAGAGTGGGGGGGGAGAGCAGGCTCCCTGCTGAGCAGAGAGCCTGATGCGGGGCTCAATCCCAGGACCCTGAGATCATGACCTTGATGAAGTTCTAGAACCTGGGTGAGGTTCGGTGGGCTGAGGTCCGGAGCCGATGACCAAGAAAGAATTCTTGAGACATCTTTGGTGCAAAATGGTGGTTTATTAAAGCACGGGGACAGGACCCGTGGGCAGGAAGAGCTGCTGCCCCGGATTGTGAGAGATGGCAGGTTATGTACCCTGCAGTTGGGGGAAGGTGAGGGAAAGGGAGGTTTCAATGGAGCTTTCATATGCTAAAGGAGGCCTCCAAGGTGCAGGGATACCGGAGGCTTGATCAATGTTGTCTTTTGGCAAGCCATTAACATTAAGATAGTTGGGAGATTCCTGGTGAAATGTCACAATCCTGCTATCAAGCGTCTTTGTTAGTGAGATTTAGGTATAGAAGAAACTTAACTTCACTTACATTTCCTTCTACCCCAGCCTCCTTCAGTTTTGTTCATGGAGGGGAGGGTGACATTAAGGCTTGAGGAACTGAGTTATTTTGCCTCTGGAAATTGTGCTATTGATAATGTAACTTCTTTGTTAAACCAAGGAGACTCCTGTCTTGCGGGATTGTGATCTCAACAAGTTAACTATTTGTTTTGGCAGTCAGGGGTACCTGAGGAATGCCACACACATCACCGTGGGAAGCGGATGGAGAGGGGGTGCAAGGTGCCAGCTTTTGCTTTGTCCTCAGCCAGCCTCCTGCTCCCTCATCAACCTGAGCCGAAGGCAGGGTCTTAACACACTGAGCCACCCAGGAGCCCCAACCTTTTTTGATTTTCATACAATTTACTTTCTTTTTTTTTTTTCCCCAGCTTATTTTAGAATCAAATGGGTAAATAACTTTTTTTCTTTTTATAGAATCATGAGTAGTCCTGTTCCTCTGGGCTTTTAAAAAGATGTATAAATATATCTTAATAATAAAATACATGCTAGTTTATTATTTTTAACCAAATTTAAAAGCATGGTGTATAATTATATAACATTTGCTATAATTCCAGATATGGAAGTATAGAAAAGTGTAACTCACTTAAGGTGAATATAGAATCATTTATATTCAACCATGTGAGCTGAAGTTACAAAAGAAGAATGAAAGTAACAATTTCTTTAGCTCCTAATGGAAAATTCTAAATAAAACTTAATTCATGAAAGGATCTTTAACTTTTTGATGCTCACCTTAACTGTTCAATTCAATAAATATTTATCCTGAACAGTCTGCCATAGTGCTGAAGAGCAGGGGCTTTGCCATCAAGTGACCTGGGTTTGGATTCCCATATTGATGAGGGAGCAGGAGGCTGGCTGAGGACAAAGCAAAAGCTGGCACCTTGCACCCCCCTCTCCACCCACTCCCCTGGGAAATGTGTGTGACATTCCTCAGGCACCCTTGACTGCCATAAATGAGAAACAAATCGTTAACTTGCAGAGATCACAATCCTGCAAGGCAGGAGTCTCCCTTGGTTTACAAATGTCCTTGAGATTTACAATAAAGAAGTTACCTTATCAATAGCACAACTTCCAGAGGCAGATAACTCAGTTCCTCAGGCCCTAAATAAAGTTAAATTTCTTCTAAATCCAAATCTCACTAACAAGGACCCTTGATAGGAGAAATGTGAAACCTTATCTCTAGGTCTCAAGACAGTGTCGAATCATTTCCAAGTATATGGCCCACTGATATACATCTAAAGGGTCTCACAAGAAGATTTTTACTACTAGTAATAAATAACCTTTCTCCCAACAATAGCTAGCCCCTCAAGGTCCTGGAGACCTTGCTTCCAAAATTCCTTAGAGACTAACATCATCCCCTTTGTCCTCACCTACCTAACTCCTGTGTATATAACCAACCACTCCTCACATCCCCAGGGCAGCAGCTCTTCCTGCCCACGGGTCCTGTCCCCGTGCTTTAATAAACCACCATTTTGCACCAAAGATGTCTCAAGAATTCTTTCTTGGTCATCGGCTCCGGACCGCAGCCCACCGAACCTCACCCAGGTTCTAGAACTTCATCAATATCACAGTTTACTCTCTGACTATAAGCAAGTTACTCAACTGCTAATTGTCTCAGTTTCTTTAACTGTACAGTTGGGCTTTCATATCTACTTTGTAAGAATGTAGTATAAGGATTCAACAGGAAAGTATGTATGTGTGCCTGGTTATAGAAAGCACTCAATAAGTGGTAACTGCTAATACAATGTATTAGGGTCTGTGCCAGACTCTATACACTGTTTATGCAAAGATAAATAAGACATTACCTGGTACTGAACTTAAACTATGAACAGAATGTATATTGACATACAACTGTAATGTTGCTAGCTTTACAAATAACTTGTGCCAATCAGCCACATTATTTAGCTGTCTGTACTGCATATATTATAGGAAATATATACTATATAAGCAATGCTGAAATGAGCTCTGTGTGTGTGTAAAAATTTGAGACTATATGAGTTCTCAAACCCTGATATGAAGTTCCTGGTGGGGCTTAAGTTGGCTATGGTTTTACAATACAAAATATGCTAGTTATAAAATGTATTTTGTGGAAATTAATCATACCCTTAACATCTGTAGAATGGGATAAACATTTAAGAAAAGAAAAGTTTGTTTTGCTCTAAGTCGACTTACTTTTAAATAAAATTTACGGAAAATAGGTATTTTTGTTGTTGTTATTCAGAAGCTTCACATGAAAAACTTCTAAGGAAGCCAAAAGAGCATGCCTTAATTTTCTATAGGTTTGATGGCCAATCCCTGTAAATTGCTTTTTATTATTATTATGTTATACTACTCACCATACAGTACATCATTAGTTTTTGATGTAGTGTTCCATGATTCATTGTTCGCATATAATACCCAGGGCTTTATAGTTAAAAGATAGACTCTTCCAGAATGCAGTAAAATGTAATAAATCACTTTTGGGGGGAGCATCGTGTTTATTGTTTTGAGGTCACAGGTCAAGTCACCTCATCCCCACCAAGAAGGGAGGCAGATACCCTGGGTGTGGGGTGGGAGTGTGGGTGGAGCACCCAGGGTGAGCAAACTCCTTTATTACACCTTTGGAGGCCCAGGGGCCTGGGAAGGTGGCTGTGCCCTGTCTGACACCCCTCCCCGAGAGTGCAATTATTTAAATTTTATTTTATTTCTTCAGTGTTCCAAGATTCATTGTTTGTGCAACACACCCAGTGCTCCATGCAATACCTGCCCTCCTTAATACCCACCGCCAAGCTCACCCATCCCCTTAGCCCCCTCCCCTCTAAAACCTTTGGCTTGTTTCTCAGAATCCACAGTTTCTCATGGTTCGTCCCCTCCCCACCCCCGAGTGCATTTATTTTAACAAAGGAAACATGAACACACAAAACAATGTTTTAATTATCTCATTGATAGTTATGCATTAATTTCTCAGAAGGGAAGAATTTTGAGGGTGTGTCACAGGCACTGATCATTCATCAATTAAAGGTACCTATATAGTACAAATGAGGTAGATGAGTAAAAGATAGGTGTTTCCCACATCATCTACTTTCCTCCCTGCATTCATCAGCTGATGGAGCTCCAAGAGTATCATTAGAATGATCCCAAATTCTTCTGATGTCCAATATACAAAATTCGGTTTTCCAATTAATTTAGCAATTTATTCAGAAAGAGTTCTCTCTCAATTAACAATCCAAACTTGTCAAATTCTGATCAGAGCTCATAATGGTGACTCTGAAATCTCACCAAGGTTCTTCTGAATCAGAAGAGATTCAGGGCGCCTTGGTGGCTCAGTGAGTTAAGCCTCTGCCTTCGGCTCAGGTCATGATCTCAGGGTCCTGGGATCGAGCTCTGCATCAGGCTCTCTGCTCATCGGGGAGTCTGCTTCCTCCCCTCTCTCTCTACTTGCCTCTGCCTACTTGTGATCTCTGTCAAATAAATAAATAAAATATTTTTTAAAAAGAAGAGATTCATTTATTTGCAGCATAATATTTACATATGGACTATATTTTAATGCATCCTTTAGCAAGTCATCATTCCTGGGTAATGTATCAGGTGTGATTATAAATAATGTGACTGCTTTTTTTGGCTAAAAAAAAAAAAGCCTGTAAATGGCTTCTGAAGACAATTGTAAAAGAACAGTTGAAAATGTCTTCAGTAACTCCAATATTATATGAAGATATATTGACATACAAGCTTCCCACAGCTACCATAATGAAAAATCGCTTTCTGTATTTACTCTGCACGTGTGAGAGGTTACAGAGATGAGGAAGTTTTGTCCCTGTCCTCAAGCATATTGTTGTCTAGTTGAGGAGTTTAACAGGTCAATAGGCATTTATTTATAGTGCAGTGTGGAAGTGCTCTGCAGAAGAAAGCACGAATTCCCAGAAGGAGCCCAGAAGAAGAACAGATAACCAAGTTAGAGAAGCCTTTGTAAATTGGAATGAAAACATACATTTGGATAGCTAAGCTCCAAGATGTTCATGTCACATATTGTGTCATAATATCTATGCTTATATGTCATATTTTGGCATTCTCTTTAGTGACAAAATCCTTAACAAAATATTCCGCATGAAAAAGAATTACATAATTGTTTTGTCTTCTCTATTACAAGCAATTAATATACTCAGGTTTAGGCAAAAAAAGATTGAAGAACTTTATTTGGTCTCTTTGTTTTGACAGCTTGTAGCTAAACTAACTGGCTTAGTATAAGATGAACAATGAATCCAAAATAAAGAGTTACATTCTAAATGGAACAGAGGTGTTCACCATGATGAGTACGAACGTTTATTTTTCTCCCATAAACCAATCAATAGCCAAGCATACCAATCTGAACACTAGCACACCTAGTATATGTTTTCTTAGTGTAACTCATAATCTAATTTTCTTTTCCTTCTCTACTTCTCTTCTTTGCACTTTCTATAGAATGACTGTTCTTGTTGAACAGTGAATCGAATAAGAGAGAGGAAGATGGGAATTAGGTCATGTTCCAAACTGACAAAATTAGGCTGTGGAAATCAAAATGTGTCCAGGGAGTTACATTGAAGACAGAATTGAAGAGATATTCTTCCTCTCTGCCCTGGACCAATAGGTGCAACTGAATTAATTCAGCTGGCAAGCTATTTTAAAAATGCTGTGTATGTAAAATAGATTCATGGGGAAAACAGTGTTAACTCTAAAGCACTCTGTGGATAAGCACATTTTACATCAGCAGACAATGACCCTAGAGAAAAAAAAAAAACACAGTGATTTTCAATCATTAATAATCAGTCTTCAAATCATAGGTAAGCAGCATGGAGAAGTAATTTTTCCCTTTTTGCCATCATGATCCACAAAACCATGGATGGTTTGAAGTGTAGATTCAATTTAATCCTATTCATATTTCTTGAAGACATGCTAGGTGCTATGTGCTGGAGGTGTGGTGATATACCAGACAGACATAGTTCCTGTCCTCATGGAGTTTCCAGTCTGGCAGGCAAAACAGATATTACACAAGCAGTTGTAAGTATTATGACTGTTATGAAAGAAAAGTCAGTGAAATTGGGAGTATAAAAGAGGGCTGCATTTAGCATTGAAGCAGGTAGCTATGTTCAGAGTCTTATCTACACTGTAGCTTGGATATGGGAAGAGTAGACGAGATAACATTCAGGCTTTATTTTTTGTAGTTGAAATATGCTTAAAAGTCACTGGGACACTTTCTTCAGGGGACTTGGGTGTGGGAGAGTCTCTCCCTGGTTCACATGCTTTTATATGCACTTATTTTCTCTCTAAGCTGGAATGCCTATTACTCTTTATATTCTCCCCCAAGATAATGGAGTCATTTCTTAAGTGTTAAACTTCCCAAGCTCTGTAACTTTTTTTTTCTTTTATACATTTTTTTAATTTATTTTCAGCATAACAGTATTCATTGTTTTTTCACCACACCCAGTGCTCCATGCAATCTGTGCCCTCCCTAATACCCACCACCTGGTTCTCCGAACCTCCCACCCCCCGCCCCTTCAAAACCCTCAGGCTTCCCCTGCTTTCTAACTCTTCCAGAAGGGTTAACCCTTAGCCATCATTTAGGAACTCTTTTAAGTGTGTTCTCCATAATTCTATGGCATTCTCAGACCCAGCATAATGTCTTTACCTTTCTTCCATTTGGCTTCAGAATCTTGTCTCCTAGTAGGAAATGTAAGGAGTTAAATTTGGTTTTCGTTGCTCCTATTGTTCATTCACTGAGAGTCTTCTGTGCCAAAGAGTGTACTGTGAGTAAGAGTCAGTTTTCTCTATTAATGAAAAACTACCAGAGGACAAGAAAGTAATTTTTAATTAAGTAGAAGGAAACTGTGAAATCTAACAGTATTTCTTCTGGTACTTAAAGTGATTCAAAGTTGCTTTCTCGGGTAATAGGAAGTATATACAAAAGAGTTGGGGATCAGTACTTTTTTCTGTGTTCCACAATTATTCTTCAGAAAGCCTGGTAAATTGTCTTGCCATCAGGACATCAGGTGCTCCTTCGAATCACTATTTTTATATCAATTGGATATTATATGTATTTTATATATATATAAAATATATATGGAATACAGCCATCAAAAAGGACAAAATCTTGCCATTTACAATGATGTGAATGGAACTAGAAGGTATTATGCTAAGTGAAATAAGTCAGTTAGAGAAAGACAAATGTTATATGATTTCACTCATATGTGAATTTAAGAAATAGAACAGCTGAACATTAGGAGAAGGGAAGGAAAAATAAAAGATAAAAACAGAAAGGGAGGCAAACCATAAGAGACTCTTAACTATAGGAAACAAGAACAGTTCAGTGTTCATCTTCTTTCATGTTTTCATCTTTACATATAATTTCATTCGACCAAAAAGGCCTATATTTTTTACAAAGATTATAAGCCATTGTACCACACAATTTCTAAGAACTATGTTTTTTTTTTTTAATTTCTTTAAGTATCCTGTTCCAAAATGTCCTCATACTGCTGGGTAATTCAGAAAGCTAGCTGATGTAGGAGGATGTGGCTTAGACAAAAGGGCAAAAGTTCCTGAAGGCCTAAAGGGAAATAATTTCCTCTTCTTGCTTGTATATTTGCTGCTGCTGAGTTAATATATGACAACAGTGGAAGGTGGACTCTTCCTCTGGATGTAGCCAGAGGGATTTCCTTGAATGAGGTCAGTGGAGCTAATAGTCCAAGCCCAGACATATGTAGGTTAAAGAGTAGATACTCCAATGGTGTCAATTACCAGTGTCTTGTACTTCCACAGTGAGCTAAGAAGGGCCTCAGGTTTGGAATTGTTTCTGAATGCAAAGTTTCTTATAATAAGAGAGGAAGAAGCCTTAGAAAGCTTTTAGTTTGTAGAATTGTCCTTTGTCTTTGGGTGGGACTATGTGGGCAGGGGGACCAGTTCTGAAGAACTATCTAGACAGGATGATGCCTAGGGGCCATAGAACTGAGAGGTGAGCTGGGATATGGAGGAAGCGAAGCAGACAATGTTTTATGAACCCACCCTGCTTAATCAAAATGTGATCATTTTTACAGACTGAATGTGTGTTTCCCCAAAATTCATGTGTTGAAATCCTAACCTCCAATGTGATGATAATAGGAGTTGGGACCTTGGAAGGTAATTAGATCATGATGGAGGAGCCCTCATGAATGGATTAGTACTCTTCTAAAATGGAACCCAGGGAGCTCTCTCTCCCTCTTTCTGCTAAGTGAGGATAAAATTAGAAGAAAAAGCCTACAGCCCAGGAGGCTCTCACCAGAACCTAACCATGCCTTGAAACTTGATCTCAGATTTCCAATTTCCAGAATGGTGAGAAATTTGTTTATAAGCTACCTGGTCTATGGTACTTTGATATAACAGCATGAACTAAGACAATCATCTTGAAGAACTATGAGATCCAAGGAAAAACACACATTACTTTTATTTGGAATTTTTATAATCAGAAACAGACTTTAGAAATTTGATTTTATACTATGTTTATTGTGATAATTTCGTTTAGTTTCCTCTTCATTTTGCTAAAGTTGCTTTTGAAAATGCCATGCCATAATTATTATCCAAATAAATTTTTTTTCTACATAGAGTATCATGTCATATTTCTTTAGGACTATTCTTGGCTGGGTAGGCATCATGGACATATGACCTGTGCAGTTGTTCTGTTTACTGCTCTGCTGTTATTTTTTTGAAATTCTTAATAACTTTTGAACAAGGGATCCTACATTTCCATTTTGTACCAAGTTCCTCAAATTATGCATTGTTGATATCTATCTTATCTTAATTTCACTAGGTTATATGGTCCATGTGATGAAGTTCTAGAACCTAGGTGAGGTTTGGTGGAGTGAGGTTCGGAGCCGGAAGCTAAGAAAGAATTCTTAAGATGTCTCTCATGTGCAAAAAGGTGGTTTATTAAAGCACCGGGACAGGACCCATGGGCAGGCGGAGATGCTGCTGCCCCAGGTTGTGAGGGATGGCAGGCTGTGTACCCTGTGGTTGGGGGAAGGTGAGGGGAAGGGAGGTTTCAACGGAGCTTTCATATGCTAAAGAGGGCCCACAAGGTGCAAGGATACCGGAGGTCTTGTGGCTTGATCAATGTTGTCTTTTGGCAAGCCATTAACATCAAGATAGTTGGGAGATTCCTGGTGGAATGTCACAATCCTGCTATCAAGCATCTTTGTTAGTGAGATTTAGGTTCAGAAGAGATTTAACTTTATTTACATTTCCTTCTATCTCAGCCTCCTTCTGTTTTGTTTATGGAGGGAGGGTGACATTAGGGTTTGAGGAACTGAGTTATTTGCCTCTGGAAACTGTGCCATTGATAAGGTAACTTCTTTGTTTGTAGATCTCTAGGACATTTGTAAACCAAGGGAGACTCCGGTCTTGCAGGACTGTGATCTCTGCAAGTTAACTATTCCTTTCTTGTTTATGGCAGTCAGGGGTGCCTGAGGAATGTCACACATATTACGGAGGGGAGCCGGTGGAGAGGGGGTGTAAGGTGCCAGCTTTTGCTTTGTCCTCAGCTAGCCTCCTGCTCCCTCATCACATGGGTGGTAGTAGGGAAAAATGTGGACAGAAATGTGATTTGTTGCAGACCCCAGACATCCAGAGTTTGTCATCAAGCCTATCAAGTTGAACTGGATAAAAACTGAGATGACCCTGGTTCTTGAGAGTGGAAGGTGAAGTGTGAAGTCCCATGAGATCTAGGTATAGTCATTTCTATGTTGTCACATATGAATATTTTTAAAATTTTATTTTATTTATTCAGTGATCCAAGATTCATTGTTTATGCACCACACCCAGTGCTCCATGCAAAACGTGCCACCACCAGGCTCATGAATATTTTTAAGGTGTTTCACGTTAACTCTTTCATAAACTTGGCTACAGAGTCAAAGCAGATAGAGTGCTGCATTAGTATTTATTGCTGCCACCAGATAAGAGAAAAGGAAACTGGTAATAGCTGCCTACCACTCTAAAATGCTATTTACAGTACAGATTAATCAGTGAATGCTGGCATATGCCTTTGGTGCTCTCAAAAGGAGGTGTTGAGGCATTATTGAGATTACTTATTGTATTGTTTATAGCATTATCATGAAGCTATCAGGATGAGGTCAAATATGATGGATAACATTGCAGAACTGTAGGCAACAGAGAGAAGAAATGTATCTCAGGCTTGAGCAACTTGGAGTTAAGCTCCAGGTTAACAAGCATGACAGATTAAAAACCCATTTCACTTGGATATAATGGCACCAATTGAGTTGTTTGTTACTGACCCATTATCACTAGAATGAATACTCAAAGTGGTTCTTTGTGAGAAACTTGGGCCTCCTTCCTCCCCCCCACCCCCACCAGGATCTTCTTGGAATTAGCAACAGAAATGTGCTAGCTATATGTGGGCAGTCTGTGGCTGTAGGGCTTTAAGACAAATTAGTTTGCTAGCCAATAATCAGAGACTTACTGATACCTCTTCTGAATAGGTAAAAAATCATCTCTCTCTTTTTGGTCTGTTAAACCCAAAGAAAGCATGCATACCCTAACTTCTCTCATGCTAGGGAAAGACCTTTGAAAGAGTATGTCACACTAATAAATCTTATTTGTATTAGCTTTTGTTATTTTCAGCATACATCACCCCATTTGGAAACAGGTTATCACGTGTCTTCTCATTTTTTAAGTTGTATATGGGTCTTCCACCAGCAAGTACTCTTGGTGCTCAGGGACTCATAGTGGTCCCTTGTAGTTCTTGAAATCAATCTTACTCTGAAATGGGGCCTCCCAGTTTGTAGCTTCTCTCTCCTACAGTCATTTAGAGTTATTGATTTGCTCTGAAAGCAATGAAAATTGGAGCACGTTTTTTAATAGACTTTTTTCCCAAGGACTGCCAGGAAGATTGGCCCCCTTTCCACTATGATATAGTTTTTTTGTTGTTGTTGGTTTTGTTTTGTTTTGTTTTGTTTTGTTTTTGACGTAGTGCCTTATTCTTGAGGTTTTCTCTGGTATTTGAGGGTACCAACTGAGGATCATACCCCATGAATACAACTAACAATGTGTATGAGTATAGCCAGCAACTACCCGCATCAAAGGATATCACTCCCTTCCTTAAGATTTTATTCTCTCTGGTCTACTAGAATGCTGGGAAGGCCCATATTATGCCTTTCCTTTGCTTCTACTGCTTTCCTTAACCTGAACGCCTTCCTTTGTTCTTTCTGTTGTGCCCGAGTTTTTGCGTCCGAGAGACCACCAAGGAGCCAAGCACCGATGCAACCGCACAAGGGTTTATTTGACAAGCTTAAGCTTGGGCCCAAGTATACCCGACACAGCGGAGTAGGGACTTGGACCCCGAACCAGATTATAGTCAGTTTTTAAAGGCAGAGTAGGGGTGGACTCAGCGGTGGGTGAGGACAAAGGGGGTTATGGATGATGTAAGTCTCTAAGGAATTTTGGAAGTGAGGTCTCCAGGACCTTGAGGGGCTAGCTGTTGTCTGGGGAAAGGTTATTCATTACCAATAATAAAAATCTTCTCGTGAGACCCTTTAGATGTATCTCAGTGGGTCATATGCTTGGGAATGATCGCTGACACTATCTTGGAGGTTTAGAGATAAAGTTTCACATTTCTCCTATCAAGTGTCCTTGTTAGTGAGATTTAGGTTTAGAAGAAATTTGACTTTATTTACATTTCCTTCTGCCTCAGCCTCCTTCAGTTTTATGGTGGGGAGGGCAACATTAGGGCTTAAGGAACTGAGTTATTTGTCTCTTGAAATTGTGCTATTGATAAGGTAACTCCTTTGTTTGTAGATCTCTAGGACATTTGTAAACCAAGGGAGACTCCTGTCCTGCAGAATTGTGATCTCTTCGAGTTAACTATTTGTTTCTCGTTTATGGCAGTCAGGGGTGCCTGAGGAATGTCACACATATTACTAAGGGGAGGGGAGTGGGTGGAGAGGGGGTGCAAGGTGCCAGCTTTTGCTTTGCCAAGGTGGTTGTACTTATGTCAGGGCTAGACTCGAGGTGGGCAGAGCCTTGTTTTTCTTGGCCTCCACACTTTCTCCCTGCCCAAACCCAACCATCATCATTTCCTCATGTTCCACCATCTTTATGAAGTCTTCTCAAAGTACATCTCAAGTCCATCATCCTGTCCTCGAAATTCAG
The DNA here is from genome assembly GCF_963455335.1 of Martes martes. NCBI lineage: Eukaryota > Metazoa > Chordata > Mammalia > Carnivora > Mustelidae > Martes > Martes martes. Next base: position 80,137,510 of record NC_137897.1, read on the forward strand.
ATGGTATTTAAGCTCTTTGCCATAATAGTGTTTACTTAGCTATCCTATACCTTAAGTTTCTTCTTTTTGTTGTTATTGTTTTAGGTCTCTTTAACCATACAGTTCCTATGTGTATGTATGTATGTATTTATTTATTTATTTTCACACTGCAGAGCACTGGTACCACTTATAAATACATGATTGATTATTAAGTCAGTGGAAGGGTTAAATCATTGATGGCATTATTAAGAAGGTGAATATTATATGAAAAGAGGAGTCTTCACAAAAACTAGCTTGTTAAGTTAACCTAGGACACAAGGCTAGGAAATCTATTGGAGAAAAAAGGAAAGAAAGAATACTTCAGGTGTTGCTTAGAATAATAATCAAAAAAAGATATTATTCCTGTTTTAAGATCAGGAAACTAAGGCATAAAGATGTTAACTGAGTTGCTCAGAATTATATATCTAGTAAGTGACAGAACTAAAACGTGAATCCTAATTCTCTGACCAAATGCTATGTTCTTCCCCACTCTAAAACATGATATCCTAGCAACTGTGGGTAGGTGAGAGTCCTTTACTTTTTCTGTGTCTTTCTTAAAATGTAGCACTCAGGGAAGTATGTTCGTGTGTGGGAAAGGAGAGTTGGGGGGAAAATAATAGCTATTTACTCACTTTGAATTTTGAGTGCTGGCTAATTCTAATATTTAAATCAAAACTCTAAATGTTAATCTCTTTTCATCTTCACCCTCATTCTTGTAACAACTCATCCCTTCCCTTATTTCACTCCTCTTCACATTCCATTTTTCTCCACCTCCATCCAAATAATCTAATTACAGTTTTGCAATGTTATGCCCGAGTTTTCGCGTCTGAGAGACCACCAAGGAGCCAAGCACCGATGCAATCACACGAGGGTTTATTTGACAAGCTTAAGCTTGGGCCCAAGTATACCCGACACAGCAGAGTAGGGACTTGGACCCCAAACCAGATTATAGTCAGAGTTTTTAAAGGCAGAGTAGGGGTGGACTCGGCGGTGGGTGAGGACAAAGGGGGTTATGGGTGATGTAAGTCTCCAGGGACTTTCAGAAGCGAGGTCTCCAGAACCTTGAGGGGCTAGCTATTGTTGGGAGAAAGGTTATTTATTACCAATAATAAAAATCTTCTTGTGAGACCCTTTAGATATATATCAGTGGGCCATATGCTTGGGAATGATTCTCGACACTATCTTGGAGGTTTAGAGATAAAGGAATTGTTAAAGTAGACTTACAGGATCCTGGTCGGACCTGTTGGGGTAGGGGGTTGGTCAGGCTAGGATTGTCCTTAGCAAAACCTCAAGGTGAGGGCAGTTAAGTCCCCAGGGGAGAGCCACTCTGTCTGTTTCAAGGGCTTGTCAGTAGGTAAGGAATTTTAATGATTTTCTTCTGCCTCTGTTTCCCACATCAGCTAAACTTGAGGTGGGATGGCCTTAATTTTCTTGGCCTCCACAGCAAGAGGAAGTTACAGACTAAATGCTGCTATATCCACACCTGGAATTTACATTAGTTTTAGTGAATCAAGCTCTGACTGCCACTTTGTGTTGCATTCCCATAGCAGAATGGGAGAAAGAAAAAAATAAAACCTGAAAGCTCAGCAACTACAGCTCCTAGATCTTGTGCATTTATAACTTTGCTCTTCCTTGACAAGTTACCTATTTTTCTAACTTTGTTTTGGAAAAGGAGATGCAAATTAGAATGATGCCATAGTAATTATATTTTGATTTCTTTGTATTTGAAAAATGCATGAAGGGTGTTGATCTATAGTAACAGAAAATAACGGGGTTTTGTTTTGTTTTTGATAAGAGATGGAGAAGGTATAAAAAAGCTTGTAAAAGCATCCTGAGAACTCTAATCTTTTTGACCTACTACAGTAATCATCAGAGGCCTCTGTCACATCTTTCTACCTATAGTGGCCCTCCATGTGCCTAATGTAGGCTCAGTGCTCTGAAGGAAAAAGATTAAAAATAAAAATCAAAAGAAGCTGCCTGAGTAGGGGAAAAAAAAAAAAAAACCCTCAACAAACCAGAATGGAATAGGAACATTAAATGCCAGGCTAAGGAACTTTGATTTTAGCTTAAAAGCAATTAAGAACTTTTGAAAGTATGGCAGGAAGAGATTAAACAAGGTGCCTTGGCTCCAATGACTAACTGATGGCTAAGCTAGAACTAAAATCAAAGTCCATTACTTCAGTTCCTATGTATTGGGTTGTTTCTCTAAGTAACAACATTTGGGATAGAAAAATAAAAGTATAGTGATTACATGTAAGTGATGAATCACTAAATACTACTCCTTAAAAAAAGAAACACAAAAGTACAGTGATTAAGGGATTGGGCTCTAGACTCAGATATCTGTTTACATTTCATTTACACCACCATATAACTGTCTGAACTTGGGTCCCAGTTCCCACATCTGTACAATGGGAACAATAAGAGTACTTATGTCATCAGATTGTTTTGAGGGTTAAATGAGATAATGTGTAAAGATTTAGCACAATGTTTTTTGGCACATAGTAAGTACTTAATAAATGGTGGTTGCCAATAAAAAGAAAAAGGAAGGGAAGGGAAAAGAGGGGAAGGGAAAAGAAGACAAAAAGGGAAAGAGAAAGGAAGAGGAAAGAAAAAGGAAAAACAGCCAAAGATCAAATACTACTGCCTTGGAGTCAGATCACATTTAGGAATGTGAATTGACCTGGATCCTGAGCCCTTGCCTGATTTTTAATGTCTTGTTCAATCAAAGGTCTGAATGTTCGTTTCAGCTTTTCTTGAGTTGCTGGGTCTCTTATCTCCATTACCCTGTGAAGTGATGTCTGTTTTGCTGCCATCCACATCTTGATGCTAGAGGGTATTACAGTCATCATCGCTTGGCTCCCCTCACCATGAATAATATTTTTTCAGTTCTCCTTCCAATCTCACCTCAATTGTTACCTCATCTGAAAATTCTTCCTTGACCAAAGTATCTATCCCTTCAGGAACACTCAATCCCATTATTTTATTTTGTTTTTCCATAAAATATAGTATTGCCTCAGATTACCTAATATGTTTATTTATTGCCTGATCTTCCCCACTGAAATTTAAGCTACTTAAGGGCAGAGGCTCTGTCTGTCTTATATTCAGCAATTTTTTCTTAAGCTCCCAGTACAGTACCTGGACCAGAGTAGGCACTCAATAACAATTTCCTGGATGAATGAATGAGTGAATCTGGTAGGTGTTTACTGAACAATTGTTATGTACTTAAAGCCTAACTACCTGTTTTGGAGAACAGAAACAGCTGGCTTCCTAGAGAGTTTACCAATAGAAATGACAGACATTAAAATGTTGATGTGTGCCTAGTTTCTTGTTTCCTATCACTGTGGCTTTCACAGCAGCAGTAGGTCAGGAACTATTTTAAGCTTCATGGGCCCAGATATTTTCAACTCTCTCTACAAAGCTGTACAGTTTGGTTCAGTTTTAGGAAGTTTCCAGCCACCTTGCTTCCTCCTAATTCACTGTTGGACCATTGAGTTCTAAAAACATTGGCATGGTGAAATCTATCTCCTAACATAGGCCCCAAATGATTCTGAAGGTAAGTAAGGATACTTGGGAAACTGATGTTTTGCCAAGATTTTTACCATGTAGTAAAGTTGACCAGTAATAGAGTGAGGCTAAGTAGACTTCTTCATAGTGACTGGTATTTTTAGGAATTTTTTCTATTGACTTCTCTATAAGAAGAAATGGAAAGTCTGAAGAGGAAGCCCTGATAAGAGGAAAAATCATTTTCCCCAAGTGCAGAGGGTAGGAAACTCAGCGGCTGCTACTAATGACATCTACCACCGAGGCAATGTAGTACATAGTTTATTCCAGGAACCATGCTAAGTGTTTTACTTGCATCTCCTTTGAGGAACAGAAAGACACTTTAGGGTTGAGATTGACAACTTCATTTTTGCTATATATCACTAGTCCATTTATTTTACAGGGATAAGACACATCAACATCCTATTTTAAGGATATTGGAGGGTGCTGTTTTAAGGACTGTAACTGTGCTTTTTTTTATTGTTTCCCTCCACAATCCTGGGGTAACTCTACAATCTCTGTCTCTCCGCTTCATTATTCATTCACCTTCTTTGGGCCTCTCCACCCACTATTTAGACAATGAGGTTAATGTTACAATCTCTTAACTACCAGACAGTACATTTACTCCTACCATCCAGGAGTGTTAGATGGCTGTTATTTCATTTTCTGTGTCTTGTAAAATGTTTATACAAATGTTGGACATTCCTTTGGTCACTGATTATTATAATATATTATTATATTATAACATAATATTATATATCATATATATCATATAATATATAAATCACTGATTATTATAATTTATTATTAATTTATTATTATTATTATTATTTTAATGATTATCATTACTTGCCTGGGTTTCTTCATCCAGGAGCAGTACTAATGGTAACCAGTTCTTATCATCATATGTGACTGCTTGGCAGAATCAAAGTGCCCACAGTCCTCGGGTGATCAGATATTGAATAGTTTGCTGAATCTGGTAGTATTTTGTTAGTGATAGACATGGTATTTCAAAAATGAGATCTAAATTTAACTGAGTTATTACAGAGTTTTCCAGGTTTTAGTAGGTGTATGTTGGACTTTCTCTTTTAAAACTTACAAAATGTATTGTTTTTATATTATTTGATAAAGAAAAAAAACCTTGAATAGTCTTTTTATTGAGGTAAAATTGGTATACAATATTATGTAAGTTTTGGGTATACAATATTATAATTTGATATTTGTATACATTATAAAGAGATTACTATCATTAGTCTAGTTACCATCTATCATCATTCACTTCAGCTCCTTCACTCATTTTGCCCACCCTCCAGCCCCCTTCCCCTCTGGTAATGACCAATCTATTCTCTGTATCTTTAAGTTTGTTTTTATTTTGTTTCATATCTTTGTTTTGTTCTTTAGATTCTACATAAAAGTGAAATCATAAAGTATTTGTTCTCCTCCACTGGACTTATTTCACTTAACATAATACCCTAAAGGGCCATCCATGTTATCAAAAATGGCAAAATTTCCTTCTGTTTTATAGGCTGAGTAGTATTCCATTGTGTGTATGTATGTACACACACACACACACACACACACACCCCATATCATCTTTACACATTTGTCCATAGACACTTAGGTTGTTTCCAAATCTTGGCTATTGTAAATAATGCTGCAATAAACATATGGGTACATATATCTTTTTGGATTGGTGTTTTCATATTCTTTGGATAAATACCCAGAAATATGATAGCTGGAACATATGGTAGTTCTACTTTTAAGTTTTTGGAAATCTCCATGCTATTTTCCATGCTGGCTACACCAGTTTACATTCGCACCAATGGTTCCTTTTTTTCCACACTTGTTTTTTCTTGTCTGTTTGATAATAACCATTCTAACAGGTGTAGGGTAATATCTCATTATGGTTTTGGTTTGCATTCCCCTGATTCTTAGTGATGTTGAAGAACTTTTCATATGCCTGTTGGGCATATGCATGTTTTCTTTGGAAAAATGTCTCTTCATATCCTCTGCCCATTTTTAAATCAAGTTGTTTGGGTTTTTTGTTGTTGAGTTGTATTTTTTATATATATATATATTTTGGATAGTAACCCCTTATCAGATACAGTTTTGCAATATCTTCCTCCATTCAATAGGTTGCCTTTTCATTTTGCTGATTGTTTCCTTAGCTGTGCAAAAGCTGTTTAGTTTGATGTAGTCCCATTTATTTATTTTTGCTTTTGTTTCCCTTGCCTTGGCATCAGATCTACAAACACATCAGATCTACAAACACATTGCTAAGAATGATTTCAAGGAGCCTCTGTTTTCTCCTAGGAATTTTATGGTTTCAGGTACTACATTCAAGTCTTCCATCCATTTTGAGTTAATTTTTGTGTATGGTATAAAATAATAATCTAGCATCATTCTTTTGCATATGGCTGTCCAGTTTTCCCAGCAGCATTTATTGAAAAGACCTTCCCCATTGTATATTTTCACCTCCTTTTTTGTAAATTAATTGGCCATATATATGTGAGTTCATTTCTGGGCTCTCTATGCTGTTCCATTTATCTATGCATCTGTTTTTTTATGACAATACCATACTATTTTGATTATTATAGCTTTGTAGTATAGCTTAAAATCAGAGAGTATGAAACCTCCAACTTTGTTCTTCTTTCTTAAGATCACTTTGGCTATTTAAGATCTTTTGTATTTCCATACAAATTGTAGGATTATTTGTTCCAGTTTTGTGGAAAATACCACTGGGATTTTGATAAGGATTGCACTGAATCTGTAATTGGGTAGTATGAACATTTAAACAATATTAATTCTTCCAATCCATAAGCATGAAATATATTTCCCTCTATTTGTGTCTTCATTTTTTAAAAATCAGTATCTTGTCATTTTCAGTGTACAGGTCTTTCATCTCCTTAGTTAAATTTATTCCTAGGTGTTTTGTTATTTTTGATGCAATTGTAAACATGATTATCAATTTCTCTTTCTGATAGCTTGGTATTAATGTAAAGAAATGTAACAGATTTTTGTATATTGCTTTTGAATCCTGAAAATTCATTTAACCTCAGGGGTTTTTTTGGGGGGGTGGAATCTTTAAGGTTTTCTACATATGGCATCATGTCATTTTGAACAGTGGTAGTTTTACTTCTTCTCTTTAGATTTGGATGTCTTTTATTTTTTTTTTCTTGACTTACTGTTGGGGCTAGGGCTTCCAATACTTTGTTGAATGAAAGTAGCAGGAAAGGACATCCTTGTCGTTTTCCTTGAGGAAAAGTTTTGATCTTTTCACTGTTGAGTATAATATTAGTGGTAGATTTGTCATATAAGGACTTTGTTATGTTGAGTTACATTCCCTCTATACCCATTTTGTTTAGAGGTTTTTTTAATCATAAATGGATTTTGAAATTTATAAATGAATTTTATTGAAATGATCATATGATTTTTATCCTTCATTCTGTTAATGTAGTGTACCACATTGATTTGCAGATGTTGAGCCATCCCTGCACCTTTGTAATAAATCCTACTTGATCACAGTGTATCAGCCTTTTAATGTATTGTTGAATTTGATTTGCTAGTATTTTGTTGAGCATTTTAGCATCTATGCTCATCAGGGATAGTGACCTATAACTTTCTTTTTTTTTCTTTGTTCTTGTCTGGTTTTGACATCAGGGTAATGTTGGCCTCATAAAATGAATTTGGAAGTATTCTCTCTTTTCAGTTTTTTGGAAGAGCTTGAGAAGCATAGGTATTAAATGTTCTTCGAATGTGTGAAAGAATCCACCAGTGAAACCATTTGGTCCTAGACTTTAGTTTGGGAAGATTTTCATTACTGATATAATCTCCTTGTTAGTAATTGGTCTATTCAGATTTTCTATTTCTTCTTGAGTCAGTCTTAGAAGATTGTATGCTTCTAGGAATTCATCCATTTCTTGTAGGTTGTCCAGTTTGTTGACCAGTATTCGTTCATTGTTATCTCTTATGATTATTTGTATTTCTGTGGTAATCAGTTGTAACTTCTCTTTAATTCCTGCTTTTATTTATTTGAGCCCTCTCTCTTTTTATCTTGGTGAGTCTAGCTAAAGGTTTGTTCATTTTGTTTATCTTTTGGAAGAACTAGCTTTTAGTTTCACTCATCTTTTCTATTACCATTTTAGTTTCTATTTTACTTATTTCTGCTCTAACCTTTATTATTTCCTTTATTTTACTATGTTTGGGCTTCTTTTGTTCTTCTTTTTCTAATTCTTTTTAGGTACAAAGGCATATTGTTTGAGATTTTTCTTATTTCTTAAAGTAAGTCTATATCACTATAAACTTCCCTCTTAAAAGTGTTTTTCTTACATTCCATAGATTTTCATTTTCATTTCTCTCCAGATTTTTAAAAAAAATTTTATATTGATTTCTTCGTTGACCCAGTGGTTGTTGGTTAGTATCTGTGAGCTATGGCAAGGGCAAGGGAGGGTGCTAATATGTTGTCTTTCTGTTCATGTCCCCTGGTGACATCTCTGTACCTTCTGGATGTGTGGCAAACCTGAAGCCTGCCCTCAGGTTGAAGCTCCAGGACAGGAAAATAAGCTTTTTTCACATAAAGACTGGAGATGTGTTTCATTTTTTTTAATTATGTTCAGTTAACCACTGTATAGTACATCATTAGTTTTTGATGTGGTGTTCAGTGATTCATTAGTTGTGTATAACACCCAGTGCTCATCACAACACATGCCCTCCTTAGTACCCATCACCCAGTTATACCATCCCCCCACCCTCTTTCCTCTGAAACCCTCTGTTTGTTCCCTGGGGTCGATGGTCTCTCATGGTTCATCTCCCTTTCTGATTTCTCCCCCTTCAGAACATAAGCAATATCATGGGGATGTGTTTCAATCCGATGTTTGTGCAGTTCCTTGAGGGGTGGTATCCTGCCAAAGACCGTCTCTGTAATTGTTTCAGACATATGGGCCCTAGAAATACAATTTCTTCCTGGCCACTGGAGCCAGGTACTCAAAGTGCATCTCCTGTACTCAAGGGGTTGCAATCATGTCAAGGCCTGCTACATCTGTGGTGCTCAGGGACCAGGTATTCAGCTGACTCAGCCATGGTAGGACAGGCTGCAGGCATCACACAACAAGGCAGAGTGCTTGGCTGGCCTGGCTTTGGTGTGCAGGAGCTGGGCTCTAGGCTGAGGTGGAGTGGGTCATAGCTGTGGTGCATGGTGAAAGGGTACTGGGCTGTCCTGTTGTGGCATGCTGGGTTGGGGTGTCAGCATCCTGATAGCCCTGGCAGACCACTCCCACCAGAGCTAGAAGACTAAGGGCAGAGGAGTGCAAAATGACACTAGCCTGCATTGACATCAATAAGGTGAATCTGCCAAAATATCGCAAAAGAGATATCTGCCAGTACCTTTGTCTATGGAAAAAGTCCCAACAGGTTCCTGTCCCTTTGGTAGGTGCTTTAAGTTTAACAAATGAGTCTCCGTCACATATGGTCTAGGTCCCTTTCAAACTGTTGATTTTATACTGGGTCCTGGGGCCAGTGTGTCTGTGCTTGAGCCTTTTAAAAACAGATTTTCCATTTCTTATAGCCCCATGGTTGTCCTAGAAGTAAGCCCCATTGGTTTTCAATGTCAGATGCTTTGGGGGTTTGTCCCATTAGTGCAATTCCCAGGGCTGGGGTGCCTGATATGGGACACAAACCTCTTACTTCTCAGTGATAAGATTTGTGTATGAGATCCATTCTGGATATGGGTCACCATATCTGGAGTAGGTTTTCTTATAAGACCATGTCTCTGCTTCTCCTACTCATCTCAATATGGTGTTTTTATCCATTGTAGCAGAGGCGCTGTTCAGCCAGCTTTTAGGTCCTTTTCAGAGGGAATTGTTCCACACATAGCTTTAGATTTGTTGTGTTTGTGAGAGGAGGTGATTTTAGGATTATTCTATGCCACCATCTTTAACCACCATCTTTTGACTTGAATAGTCTTAAGGCAATAGTTAACATTTAAATGTGCTCTTCCCACCAGTAGATTTCATTATAAATCTAACTATTCATATGTAATCTCACACACCTCATACAGTAATGTTATTTGCATAACAAGAAATCATTTCCCTAAGGAATGCTGAGCATGTCCTACACACATCAGTATGGCTTTATGGAAAACATTCTGACATCTAGGTGTTTCTCATGGACATTAATGAGGTCAATGCCCTCACCTGTCATCCTGAATTAGAAATCACTCCTGGATCTTATTGTGCCCTCAGGGCTAGTAAATATATTCCATGCCCCTGGACCCAAATAACATATCAGTAGTGACCTTTACCTTCCTTGGGCCAGTCTACATAGATCCTGAAATAGAGCATGCTTTTAAGTGTGGAGTTTAAATTGGATCAGAAGAGAAACAAATACCTTCTTTTTAGACTCTTCCATGCTTCCTCCATTTTCATTCCAATATTTTCGACATCAAGTTTCTTTCAATCCTGCTTTAAGAGACTCTTTCTGCAAGATTTAAAATAAACAGGACATCTGCAAAGAACAAAACATAAAGAAGTATTGGGGCTCAGTTGGTTAGGCATCTGCCTTCAGCTGAGGTCATGGTCCCAGGGTCGTGGGATTGAGCCCCACATCTGGGTTACATGCTCAGCAGCAAGCTTGCTTCTCCCTCTCAGAGAAGCTTGTGTGCTCTCTCTCTCTGTGTCAAATAAATAAACTCTTAAAAAATAAATAAAAATAAAAGTAAGCATCTTTCGAATACATAGGACTCATTTTCCACACAGACCATAACAATGATAGGATGTATGTGTGCATGTGTTTATTTGTGTATGTGTATGTAATTATGCAATCAGATACTATTCTTTATGGATCTATGACAGATTCACAGGTATTTTCAATGATTTGTGAAATCTAATGGTGAGTATATGTTATTCAAAATTCACTTATCATTCCAGGTTGGGTTTAAAAACTATCCAATAACCACTTTACAGAACTAATATTATTTATATTCATTCATCTCAGCCAATTCCTAAACAAAAGCTTCAGAGAAAACAATTTAACAATTTAACAAAAAAAACTTTGTCTTTTCCCAAGATATATACCTAATAGTGGTCTTGTCATTATATATTGCATTACCTGGCTTTATCATGGTACTACATTATGGCAGGGATTAATTTTTTGTATATGCAAGAAGAAGAAGAAATAATTCATTACCCATCTCTCTACCTGAATCAACATCAAATACGTGCAGATATGATTCATGAATATGAGTTAGTTTGGACAGTATGAAAGATGAGATATCCTTGGAATCAAGTGAAGTGCTTTAAAGAAAAAAGCCTCATGCATGGATCCCAACCTGGGGATTCCATTTAAATGGTAGATGATGAGACTAGTATGAGTATTTTTAAAATTGCCCGACATGAATCTAATCTAGCCAAGGTGGAGAACCATTCCTCTATGTCAGTTTTGGAAAACATTTTCTGTAAAGGAAAACATAGTAAGTATTTTAGATTCTACAGGTCAGTCAGTATATGTTGCAAGTACTCAATTTCCCACTGTAGCTTGAAAGCAACCATAGAAAATACATAAATGAATGATTGTGGCTGTGTTTGAATAAAACTATAAAAACAGAAAGGAGAGCCGTATTTGGCCCAAGGGCAGTAATTGCTGACTCCTACACTAGGTCACTGGTTCTTCAATTTTAGTATACATCAGATCACCTAGATTGACTTATTAAAATACAGATTGTTGGGCTCCTCCCTAAAAATTTCTGATCTTAGATGAAGGAGGGGAGCAAGAATTGGTATTTCTAAAAAGTTTCTAGGTGATGCTAATCTTGCTTGTATGAGAACCAATGATCTAGACCCTTTTAGCTCTAGTCCATTTTCTACATTGCTTCATGATTACTCTACTACAGCCTACTTTTAGCCAATTTTTAAAATCTAGTGGAAGATTTTTTTCAGGTGTCTGTTGGCTATTTGTATGGCTTCTTTGGAGAAATGTCTGTTCATGTCTTCTGCCTATTTCCTGACTGGATTATTTATTTTTTGGGGTGTTAAGCTTGATAAGTTGCATAAGGGAAATACAAATCAAAAACACACTGAGAAACCACCTCATACCAGTCTGAATGGCTAAAATTAACAGGTTGGGAAACAACAAATGTTGATGAGGTTGTGGAGAAGGGGGAACCCTTTTGCACTGTTGGTGGGAATGGAACCTGGTGTAGCCACTCTGGAAAATAGTACAGAGGTCCCTCAAAAAGTTAAATGTAGAGCTACCCTCTGACCCAGCAATTGCACTACTAGGTATTTACCCCAATGATACAAATGTAATGATCTGAAGAGGTGCATGCACCCAAATGTTTACAGCAGCAATGCCACAATAATCAAACTATGAAAAAGCCAAGATGTCTATCAACAGATGAATGGACAAATAAGATGTAGCATATATATACAATGGAACATTACTTGGGTATCAGAAAGGATGAATACTTACCATTTACATTGATGTAGCTGGAACTGGAGGGTATTATGTTGAGCAAAATAAGTCAGAAAAAGACGATTACCATATGGTTTCACTCATATGTAGAATATAAGAAACAACACAGAGGATCATAGGGGAAGGGAGGGAAAACTGAATGGGAAGTAAAGAGAGAGGAATGAAAACCATGAGTGACTCTTATCGATAGGAAACAAACTAAGGGTTGCTAGAGGAGAGGTGGGTGGGGGGATGGGGTAATTTAGTGATGGTTATTAAGGAGGGCACATAATATGATGAGCACTGGCTGTTATATGCAACTGATGAATTACTGCATCTGAAACTAATGGTGTACTATATATTGGCTAATTGAATTTAAATAAAAAATAAAGTTAGTGGAAGGGCAGAATAATTCTTAATATGATAAAATATACTAATATCAATGCAAAACCAGCATCACAGTTAATTATAAAATTAAGAATATTATCATTGAAGCTGGAAACTAGGCAATATCACCACTATTATCTGAGTAAGTTCTGAATGTACCAGCTAATGCAATTAGATGAAAGAAGGAAATACAATATTTAAAAAGTGGAGAAAAAGAGACACAATGATCATCATTTGCAAATGATATGATTGTTATATTTGGAAAACCTAAGTACTAGTGGAACATTATTAGAATTATATAATATATACATATCTATAGAAATACAGAAAATTTATAATGGTTTCCCTGTATGAAAGCTGTTAAAACTTATAATTAATATCTATTGATCATTAAGAAATGTATAGAACCAATAGAAAATTTATAATGGTTTAAAACTCTATTGAGGGACATAAATAGAAAGAGATACTCTGTTCTTGGATAGAAAGACAATATTGAAAAGATGTTAAAATTTAATGTAATCCCAATGAAAATACCAAAGAACTTTGAACTAGGCATAATTATTCCAAAATGTACACAAAATATGAAAATAAACATGTGAGGATAAGTAAGAATATTATGAAAAGTAGGAGTAATAAGGATTAATTTTACAATATATATTATAAACCATAGTAGTTAAGTTACAGGAATAAGAAGACTTATCAAATAAATAGACTTTTTATCTCAGAGATAGAACCAAACACTAATATAATTAAAGAGCCGTATTAAAATAGAAAATTAGGGACGCCTGGGTGGCTCAGTTGGTTAGGCGGCTGCCTTCGGCTCAGGTCATGATCCCAGAGGCCTGGGATCGAGTCCCACATCGGGCTCCTTGCTCGGCAGGGAGCCTGCTTCTCCCTCTGCCTCTGCCTGCCTCTCTGTCTGCCTGTGCTCACTCGCTCTCTCTCCCTCTCTCTGACAAATAAATAAATAAAATCTTTAAAATAGAAAATTATGTTGAAATTCACTCTGCATTAATAGTGAGAAAGGTAACTAAAAACTCCTTATTTCATTCTTTATACCAAAACTAATTCCAAAAAGATCATGGATTTGAAAATGAATGAATAAAATTATAAAAGTATTAGAAGTATCACTGGCTATGGATGGGAATAGGGTTCTTGAAATATAAAAAAGCCTAAGAAACAAAATATAGAAACTTTAGTGGCAACTATTAGTAAATGTTACTATATAAATTTTTAAATTCTGCACAGAAAAGATACAGTGATCAAAGGCAAAAGCTAGAGACTATGTTGCAACACATGTGACAGATAAAAGGTGGGGCGCCTGGGTGGCTCAGTCAGTTGAGTGTCTGATTCTTGGTTTTGGCTCAAGTCCTTGTCTTGGCATCATGAGATTGAGCTCTGAGTCTGGCTCCCGGCTCAGTGGGGAGTCTGCTTCTCTCCCTCTCCCTCTGCCCCTCCCTCTACTCAGGCTCTTTCCCTCTCTCAAATAAATGCATAAATACATTACAAAAAACTAATAATTTGCATTATCATGGATCAATAAAAGATCACCATTCAATACAAAAGAAATGAGATAACCAGCAATTCCATGGGAAAAACGAAAAACGAAAAACACAGGAGTGCTTGGGTGGCTCAGATGGTTAAGCCTCAGCCTTGGCTCAGGTCGTGACCTCCAAGTCTTGGGATAGAACCCTGTGTTAAGTGGGAGTCTGTTGTCCCTCTCCCTCTCCCCCTGCTTGTGCTTTCTCTGCCTCACTCTCTCTCAAATGAAGAAATAAAATCTTTTTTTAAAAAATCATAATTGGCTTATAAATTTAGGAAAGAATCTTCAGTTTCACTCATGAGTAAATCCAGATTAAAGTGAGTAATAAATACTAAATTTTGATAATATGTAGTGTTGGCAAGTGAACAGATAACATTAGAAACAAATCCATTACTAGAAATTTGCCCTACTGATTAGTAATTTTCAATCTGGGGTGATTTGCCACCAAAGGGACATTTGACAATGTCTGGAGACATTATGGATTGTCAGGACAGAGGGTGCTACTGGAATCTAGTGGATAGAGGCCAGAGATAATACTAAACATCCCACAATGTATAAAACACCCTACAACAGAGAAATATCTGCCCAGAAGTGTCAGTTGCGCTGAAGTTGAAAAATCCTGTTATAGATATACATGTTTACACAGATGTATGTTCAAGGGTGTTCTTTGTAGCATTGTTTATAAAAACAAAAGACTGAAGGTGAACTAAATGTTCATCAGTAGGAATCTGATCAGGTAAAATATGACATATGCACAGAGTGCTATTATGCAGTCTATAAGAAGACTGGTGTGTGTGTGTGTGTGTGTGTGTGTGTGTGTGTATATATGTGTATATATATATACGTATATATGTGTATATATATATACATATATACATATACATATATATATATATGCTGATAGGAAAATATTTACAAGATATGCTAAGTAAAGAAAATGTAAAAATACAGAACAGCATACACAATATGTCCCCATTTGTAAAAAAAAAAAAAAGGTATATGTGTGTGTATGTGCGTGTGTATAAAAGGCATATATAATATATATTATACCTGTATGTATATATGCATATACATGTGAAAATCTGTAAGAATGCACAATAAATTATTGAAAATGGTAAATGGTCACTCTTGGGTAGTAGATCTAGTGTACGAGATCACTTTTTATTTGTTCTCTTTTGTGTCATTTGAAATTTTACTTTATGAAAGTGTTTTCTTCATATTTTCTAAGAAACCCAGGCTGATATTACTTCATCTTACCTTCCCAGGTCTCTCTCTCATTTTCTCCCTAAACAGAACCTACTATCCAGGGAAGATGGACCAAGGTATTCATTCATTCATTCATTCATTCACTCTCTGCCCTCTGCCTATGAACTCCTTCTCCCAGTTCCCATTTTTTACCTTTTAAAACCCCCAAGCAGGGATGCCTGGGTGGCTCAGTGGGTTAAAGCTTCTGCCTTCAACTCGGGTCATGATCCCAGGGTCCTGGGATCGAGCCCCACATCAGGCTCTCTGCTCAGCGGGGAGCCTGCTTCCTCCTCTCCCTCTCTGCCTGCTTGTGATCTCTGTCTATCAAATAAATAAATAAAATATTTTTTAAAATAATAAAATAAAATAAAATCCCTCAAGGAAAGTTCCATCTCAAAGAACACTTCCTACACCCAGTGTTTCTTAGTCCCCTTAGTCACTTGGGATCACCTTTTCATTTTTTTTTAAAGTCAATGACAAATTATTTTATTATGTATTAATATGTTTTCCCCACTAGAATTTCAGGTGCACCTTTTCATTTATACACACATAGCACTTTGTATATTTTTAAGGCATGCAAACCCTGTGTTGTAATTTATGAAAATTTCTGATTTTCTTCTTACCTCCATGCTAAGCACCCATGTTAGATTGTGAGGTTTTCAAGTATATAATCATATATTGTTCATTTTTGAGCCAGTTATACCAACATAGTGCTTAAGGTATTATCATGGGTAAATATATATTTGTTAGGTTAAATTGAGTTGAGTGAAGGTTTACAATATAGAGAGAAATATAAACAAGTAAACATAAAACCAAAGCAAATAGAAAAAAAAATGTTTCTTAAGTTTGTTAGTAGCCTAAACTCTGGAGCTGTTTAGTAACTTTTGCCTTAACGATGGGGGGACAGTGATGATGATGGACATGTTTCAGCCTTATGAATATCCAAAATGCTGATATTCAGCAGCATCACATAACAGCCAGAAAACATAGAGGCTTGAGATGATAAAAGAAGTGACTCATTCACTTGTACAATTGAGGCATCATGTGTAAAACAGAAACACTTGCCCTAGTAAGACATATAAAAAATGACTGACACTTTAAAGTAACAATTATATTTTCAGTGGAACTGCTATAGGAATAAAAGAGATTTTTATTACAGGAAATAGAATACAAAAACATTACCTAGGTATATCACAGCATACCGGGTTAGTTTCTGTTCAGAAAATGCAATATAGATTTAACCCCACCATTGCTTTAGGAACAACATGTTATATAGTAAAAAAAAAAAAAAAAAAAAAAAAAAAACACTGTTTCTTGAGGCATTCTTCATCATCTACTTTATACATCCCATAATAAGGTCAAATTATGGTAGAAATTTTATTATGAAATCATAGTTCTTGATCTTTTGAACCATTATGTATTCTTGAAGAATACCATTATGTATTCTTTTTTTAATTTTTAAATTTTATTTTTTTAATTAAAGTATTGTTGACATATAATATATTAGTTTCAAATGTACAACATTATGATTTGATAGTTACATACATTATAAAATGCTCACCATGATAAGTATAGTTATCATCTGTCACCATACAAAGTTATTATAATATTATAATGCCACAATAAACATAGGAGTGCATATATCTTTTTAAATTTGTGTCCAAAAAGGGTTTTTTTTTTTTTAATCAGATCTGGGCTTGGTTAGAGATATGACAGAACTGAGTTTTGCTGTAGCTTAACAGACTTTCTATACATGAGTATATTTCAGAACTATTTCCAAGTCAGAATTTGATATATTTATCACTATAGCTTTGATATCTTTATTAGAGGGGAAAAGTAGTCTGCAGTGTCTAATATCCTATGTACATAGCATTCTTTACTTGACACAATTCTAGCATCCAACACAAATGGGCCATGGTTTTTGTTCCCCTTTAAAGCAATATTACAGTCATTGACCACCCACTTAACAATGGTTACTGTATTTCAAAGTATATGCCATTGATTAAATGCAAACTTATTCCTCAGTGACCCTCACAAGAGCAAAGTTAATGAGCTCACTTTGTATTGATAGTATTCTAGCTATATGGCAATTTCAGTTGTTTTCTAATTTTAAAGCAAGTCATGTTAGCAAGTGTAGATGTAGAACTTTAGGAATTTCGGGCCTTTGTAGAGATACTTTACTTGGCAATGGCCCAACTCAGTTAACCATTTAGTAACCTATATTTTGGGGCGCACATTAAAGAAAGGTGCAAAACCAAGCATCTAGAACTTTTAGTTCTCAGAGGGCAAAATATAAGAACCAAATGATGCTGTTATTACCTTGTTTTAGGCAGGTATAATATTTATTTGATTTCAATCTTGGATAAATTTAAAGAACGGGGGGAAGATAATTACTTTGTATTTTAAAAGCATAAAGCCAATATAAGAAACTCTGCCATGGCTAATTATAGTGTCCAGATTAAGAACTTTCAGTCTCTTCCAGAATAATTTATGAGGACAGAGTTAATGACATATGTGGGATTTTTCAAAACATTTAATTAAGAAAAAATATGAAAGGCACTTTTGAGAAAACGTGGCCCACAACAATTCCATTATCCCCACTCTCAAACTTCCCCACTGGCTGCTACTTTACTTATCTGTTCCTATCTGTAACCTTGCTAGATGCCATGTGAGGGGGCCACAAAAGTAGAATAAGACTTGATCTTTGCCTTAAAGCTAGCTCTGGAGACAGTAATTGATATGGAAACAAGCACTGCCTTGGGTTATACAGATTAATATGATAGTAGCATAGAATTTCAAATGAACTGGTGTAATCAGAGCTGATCATATATGATGTAGTAGGCCTTGAAGGATTGAGTACACCATTACTATTTCAAAAATATTGGTGTTGATTAATGCTAATTATAGGTTAGTGATTCCATTCTACCTTAAGGTCAAAGACATATACTCAGATGACAGAAAATATGTTTTAAAGAGTACCTTAAAACAGGTACATTCATTGGAAAATGTGTTTATTGTTTTGTTGTTGGAAAGCAACAGAGAGATGAAAGTAACTATCCTTGACTTTTGGTTAAGGACTAAATAGAAAAAAAAACCTACTAAAACTGACAGCAAGTAATAGGAATAAAAATAATAAAAACATTGCAAGTGGTGTTTAAGAAGAAACTGGTGAAAATCTGTATTGATGAAAGCATATAAAAATCAAATTTGCCTCATTTTTTCTTTATGTTTATAGACGATTGGATTAAATGCCCTTTCAGCAGCAAAATCTGTAAATTTATTAAAGTGTAAGTGTCCATTTCTTTCTAGAATAGATTTGAGTGTTTTCAGACAATAGTGATCAAATGGTAGACTCCCTCATATCAAAACTTTTTAATTGTAAAAACAAACCTTAAAAATACCCCATTGATGTTTCACAGCTAAGTTGAATGAGTGCAAGACTGATAACAGAGATAGACTATATATGCTAGGGATGGGTAGGTGTTTGACTACACCCTTTAACCGTCTTCATAGATTTCAGCTTGTAATTACCGCCTCTTGTCAGAGAGATCATACCCACACGGATTTCCCAGAATTTAGCAAAGAGTGTCAGAATAGGAAAGCGGAAGAATATTTGGCTTGGTGATAAAAAGACAGGTAATATGTAATTTTTCCCTTAAAAACACTTCTCAGCATAAACAAAGCATTTAATGAATGTCTTTGGAGCTATTAAATATTTGTCTTTTCCTGAGAACTAGCTGCATCACATTTACAAACTATCCCATTGTGTGTACCTGTATTTCAATTTTGGCATTTTATCTTAGAAACTCATGATGTACAAAAGGAAATGAAAAGCTAGCTCCCTATGCCAGTCTTATAAATTCAAGCCAATCCATTACTTTTATATTAGTCAATGTCAGTATTTTGCCTTTGTCATCTTTGTTCATATTTTTCTCCCTTGCTATTTGTCCTTTAGGATTTTGATAAAATCCCAAACTTTTTCTATTTATGCCCATATTCTTCTTCCCCTTCTCTGGATGTCTCTGTAACACTGAGGGCTTAATCACACATGATCTTAAATTTGTCTCTAGATTCGTATTCTGATATGTTTCACCATAGTGCCTGCTCTTCTAGAACTTGGCACTTCTCTGAGCCTGTTTCTCTATGCATACAATGGAGGTGGTGAAATAACCACTTTAAAGGCTTATTTGGAGGATTAAATGAGATAAACCATGTTAATTGTATAGCATGGAGTCTGGCACACAGTAAATGTCCAATAATTATAACTATTATTATTATGGACTCTATAAATGCTTACTGATTGATAGCTGATTAAGCTTCCTTTCAAGTCTGCATTCTATGAGAATATAATTATTTGCCTGCTAGAAAGAGCCTCAGACCATATCTATGGAAGCAGTAACTAGTTAAAAATTGGAAATATTGTCAACTAGTCATTCCCTCTACAGACCACTAATAACTAGTTTAGCTGAATTATCTGAATGAAATAATTGGCTGTTTGTGTGTCTTGGCATTACAATGTGCATAATACATCTATTTCCACAAAAAAATCTTTGCTAAGAAAAAGAAGAAGAAGAAGAAAGTCATGCCTATGAGACATTTAGATAGACTTGCCACTTAACTCAGTAAAACAACCATTTGACAGGCATTTTTAAAAAATAATTTCTGACATAGTTGAATCTCTAACTTGATTAAATTGCTTGGGATTTTGTGTGTAGAAACAGCTTCAGTCTCTTGTAGTCCTGTCCTGATTTCTTTTAAGTGCCAAGTATATGGACCAATACTTATTCTCCTTATTATTCTTCTGCAGGGAATTTTCCAGTTGCAACAAAGCATTAAGAAATGTCATGAAATGCATGTGTCCTGTCTGCATGCCTCACAGGCACTATGCTAATATGATGTGTTTTGCTTGGCAAAGCAGCATTGCATAATAGGGACATTGTTACCTGCATTCTCCCATATAGTGGTCTGTTCTGCATTCTCATCTCCTCACATTCTGGTGGTAAGAAATCAATTCCATTTTGAAATGGACTTCACTAACAGTCCAGACAATAAGCACACAGTTGCACCAGCCTATGTGTAATTATCTTACTCAGCAGTCAGGGCTATGCAGGGGAATGACCCTTTCAGCACAGGAAATAGTGCTCCAGGGATGAGTCAATGCAGCCCTCTGAAAAGGCCAAGGGATAGTACAAGCTTGTTGAGACTGTGACTCAATGTGATATATACTTTGGGTAAATACACTGAGTAGTGTCAGTAACTTATTTATTTGGGATTTTAACCCTGATTTCTTTCAGAAAAAAAAAAAAGCTTTGAGGTAGTTTATAAGTTGATCATAATGCAGAAAAATGAAACAATAAGGGATTAAAACAGAATAGAGATTATACTGTTAATGAGTATAGCTATGCTACTCCCAACTATGGATATGTACTATTTTTTATTAGATCAGTGAGGGTTTTTTTCTTGCACTATGCTCTATATCAAATTGGGCCTTAAATGAAAATTTTAGGCATTCTTCATTGTTGACTAGATCATTGGTGACCTCAGATTTTTACCCTCCTTTCCTACTGCTCAGAAATGCTGGGGGTGCCTGGGTGGCTCAGTCAGTTAAGCATCTGCCTTTGGCTCAGGTCATGATCCTGGGGTCCTTGGAAGAAGCCTCAAGTTGCATCAGGCTCCCTGCTCAGGAAGGAGTCTGCTTCTCCCTCACCCTCCTCTCCTCTGTACCCTACCCTCGGCCTGTGCTCTCTTTCTCAGTGAAACAAATAAATAAAATCTTAAAAAAAAAAAAAAAAGAAAAAAATGTTGCCCTCAAAGGTGTTCCACAGGGGTGCCTGGGTGGCTCAGTGGGTTGAGGCCTCTGCCTTTGGCTCAGGTTATGATCTCAGGGTCCTGGGATCGAGCCCTGCATGGGGCTCTCTGCTCAGCAGGGTGTCTGCTTCCTCCTCTCTCTCTCTCTCTGCCTGCCTCTGCCTACTTGTGATCTCTGTCTGTCAAATAAATAAATAAAATATTTTTTTTTTAAAAAGGTGCTCTACACTGTAGTGTCATCATGAACATAGTGCCTGGAGACCAAGTCTGTCCCCATTGAATTACACAGAACAGCCTTCAGCTGCTTTGTGACAGCAAATACAAAGGGATAAGACTTGTGTATGTGCTTTTCAGTGAATCATTCATTACCTGCATTACATGCAGTACCTGTGCTATAGGCATGATAGCACGACCCCTGAAGTAAAGCATGCCTGATAAATCCTGTAGACAGTGGAAAATTTTAGTGTTTCTCTTTCTAAAGGCTTTAGTTTATCTTACCAACCAAAGGCATAGTACAAAGACCTTCGCCAACATCCACGAAGCCCTAAGACCAAGCTCTATTTTTAAAGGTTTAAGAAAGTGATGTGTATTGTTTTAAGTCTTTAGTCTTCCAGAGTAAAGAGTTAAAAGTTTCCACAGTTCTGGCTTTAGTGATTTTCCCCTGACCACTGGCCATCTGTTGTGGTATAGAACATTTCCTACAGGGATACATGCCTTTGCAAATTTTTGTCATCACTGTCATATCAACTCAACATTTTCTTGTCATCTTTCAGTCCTTATAAACTGCTTCTGAATTGACAGCTGTCACCAACATGCTTAGGTGGCAATTTAGAGGTTAACTTAATTGACCAAGGTTAAATTTTCTACTTCTTCACTAAACACTAAAAAATTGGAGTTAATTTATAGTTAGGAACTACTGTCTGATTACATAAAATTTTATAAATGAATTATGGGATATTGTAGTTTCTATGCATCCCTAATAGTACTTGTTCACACAGAACTGGATACAGTATTTTGGCTTTATATGCATCAAAGATTGAATTCACATTCTACAGCTCATTTTTTAAAATTTATTTTTATTTTATTTTATTTTATTTTTTTATTTTAATAAACATATAATGTATTTTTATCCCCAGGGGTCTACAGCTCATTTTATTATAGTTTTATTGACAGAAAGACACCCATATATAGGCTCTGCCATCTTTTGTTAGCACATGATATCTAATCTAATCCTAGTTAAGTCTTGAATATCTGAGAAGATACTGTGACAATATTTCTGCTTGAAATATTTTGGTTTTACTTTTTATCATGCTTTTATTGAAGCCTTTTCTTTAATTTAAAAACATGCACACCACACATACTCAAATGCTTTTGAGAAGATATGTTTTGAAAACTGTGCATTTTCAAATTCACTGATTAAGGAAAACTACCCTTTCTCCTCAGGTATGCAATTTTTCATTGTACATTTTTCAAATGTACAAACCAGGATGATAAGGGACTTACTGACAAGATTTGCCCTACATTAAAGGTAACAAAGAGGTTTATCCAGAGCTGACCACAAAGTGAGTTTTCCGAAAATGAATGATATTTCCACCATTTTATTACTTTGTTCTTCTTCTTTCCCCATATGTCTGGAAAGCCAAGTGTCAACTATGGATACCTTGCCAGAGCCACAGTGAAGCACTGAGCAGCTAGTGGACAAATTGCATATGACATTTCTCAGACAATCCTGGGGACCCTCTGGAAATGCTGGGTGTAAGAAATGCATTTGCTATTTCACTCATTCCCTTGTGGTTACTTTCCCTGCAGGCATACTGAGGTGTAGACCTTGAGACCTGCGGGCAAATAAAGCACAGGGTTTGGTCTTTATTGTTATGCTTTGGGTACTTAATACTCAAACATCATTATAATGTCCTCTAAGAATGGGCTTTCTTATAAATCTGCACTTCTACACCCAAAGAGGACTGGATTGAGTAAGTGTGGATGGCCCAACCTACCATCATAAATGGCAGACCAACTTAGAATGCATAGTTTGTTCCTGCTGCTGAGAATAAGCACTATGTGAAAGAGAGTAAATAATTACATTATTGGTAAAGATAATTCTAATTAAACATTTTCTCAGGTTTCTGAGTCTCGTTTATGCGCTTAACTCATAGCTTTTGCTCCCTTGGACTGTATAGTATCTTCTCACAAGACAAGTATCATGCCTGTGATTTGCTTTTATACAATTATACAATGCCTCTTATTGTCCAATAACTGAGACATTTTTAGTTTGGGAGGTGAAAAGGACATAAGACCACATTCTCTCATCATGGAATTATTTCCTGTATTTCTGCTTGGCTGGAAGTTCTGTGTAAATATCTTCTCTTTAATCCAGATTTTAGGCATACACCCTAAAATTCATTTTAACCAAGTCTATAACTCTTTCTTAAATCATCTGAGACTAATTATTTAATCCCATATGTCATGGTAACTTTTTGCTCTTTCATTTTTTTTCTTCATTGCTTTTATTTTATTATATATGATATCAGAATCTATTGCCGTACTTTTCTATTTCTTTGCCTTTAAAGGAATTTTCTATTTCTTTGCCTTTAAAGGAACTAAAACATGGCTTAAGTTCTCTGTTCTGATTCATTTTCCTGGTAGTTAATTCATCACTCCTTGTTTTTTGTGCAGCAGTTAGAAACAATTTGGCTTTTGACCATCATATATGCTGTCTCTCAGTGACGACTGTTTTTTGTACTAGGCAGTTGGATCTTGTTGCCAAGTCAAGGATAAACTCTATTGAATTTTATCTCCTACATCACCAAAAATCTATGTTATTTGTTGACAAACTAAGATCAATGCATATCTCTTCACTTATAACAGAAAGTTTTATTTTTATTATTATTATTTCTTACTAGGTTAGTCACCTTACAGTATGTCATTAGTTTTTGATGTAGTGTTCCAAGATTCATTGTTCACTTATAATACCAGTGCTCCATGCAGTACGTGCCCTCCTTAATACCCATCACTGGGCCAACCCATCCCCCCAAGTCCCTCTCCTCTAAAACCTTCAGTTTGTTTCTTGGAGTCCACAATCTCTCATGGATCATCTCCCCCGCCAGTTGCCCCCTTCCTTTTTCCCTTCCTTCTCCATAATAGAAAGCTTTAATGATTTCTCCAAGTATAAGGACTTACTAGCAAACACTGTGAAAATCTGTAGTCATGTCTTTTCTAATGTGGCTTAACAGTCACAGGAAAGTATTACTATTTTGCTTGGCTAATAAGAGAATTTAGAAGTTTCTTTCTCATTTGTATCATGTGAATAAAACTCTTAATATTTTACGAATTACCCACCCCCACCCACCATGGTATGGAGTTAGAGGGATATATTTTTGAATTATGCTAAGTAAAATAGGTTAGTCAGAGAAAGATGAATACCATATGATTTCACTCATGTGTGGAATTTAAGAAACAAACCAGATGAACATAGGGGAAGAGAAAGAAAAATAAAATAAGACAAAAACAGAGAGGGAGGCAAATCATAAGAGACTTTTAACTGTAGAGAACAAACTGAGGGTTGTTGGAGGTGGGTGGGGGGATGGGGTGATGAGCATTGGGTGTTATATGCAACTGATGAATCAATAAATTCTACCCCTAAAATAATATGCTATATGTTAACTAACTTTAATTTAAATTTAAAAAGTAGCATTCTTCATGATATATAGTGAGGGACTTCAAAATGACATTAAAACAGTCTTCCATCCATAGTTCTTCTTTTTCTTTACTAGTCATCTGAAAGGAAAAATATCAATAATGTGGTAATCTCCACAGCAAATCATGAGATACAGTGGATCTTTTTGTTTTTGTTTTTGTTTTTTTTTAAAGATTTTATTTATTTATTTGACGGACAGAAATCACAAGTAGGCAGAGAGGCAGGCAGACAGAGAGGAGGAAGCA
Organism: Martes martes; assembly: GCF_963455335.1. NCBI lineage: Eukaryota > Metazoa > Chordata > Mammalia > Carnivora > Mustelidae > Martes > Martes martes. Next base: position 80,162,438 of record NC_137897.1, read on the forward strand.
GGCTCCCTGCTGAGCAGAGAGTCCCATGCGGGGCTCAATCCCAGGACCCCGTGACCATGACCTGAGCCAAAGGCAGAGGCCTTAATCCACTGAGCCACTCAGGCGCCCCTTGTTTTTGTTTTTTTTAAGGTTTTATTTATTTGACAGAGATCACAAGTAGGCAGAGAGGCAGACAGAGAGAGAGAAGCAGGCTCCCCACCAAGCAGAGAGCCCAATGTGGGGCTTGATCCCAGGACCCTGAGATCATGACCTGAGCTGAAGGCAGAGGCTTAACCCACTGATCCACCCAGGTGCCCCGAGATACAGTGGATCTTGTAAAAAAAAATACAAGGTGACTTAAGAATTGTAAAAATATAACAGGTACTAAATACTCTTCAAAAGCATAAAAATATCAATGGCCCAAGAGAGAGGAAGTTGACATTTAAAGCATATTATAAACTATTATTCAGTAAAGCAAATGTATTATTTGATACCTTCTTAGGGGTCAGGAGCAGTTGAAAGACCGGTGTTACAAAATTATGTTTAAATGTCAACAGCTGTTTTATTCCAGATGCATCATCCTATTCCTGCAGCTGTTTAAATGCATATATTTTTTTAAAATTGTGATTACTGTAAGGATGCTAACTTATTCCTACAGGATGTTCAGGACCTATTAGAGAAGAAGGACTTTAGTAGGAATATTTGACTTTGTTAACCCCTGTGAAGCCCGGTGGAAAAAGTCATGAAGCCCCCAAAGGTATGGGAACTAGCCTAAATTCATTTTACTAGTGGTTGACCTTAGGAAAGAACTTCCCCTTTCAAATTTAAGGAAATGCTATTACTGGGGAGCAATGAGTAGTGAAAATGCTTACTACTCTTATGTTTTCATAATCCCTTCCCCGAAGACCTTGAGCATTTAGGACTCCAGACCTACTAATTTTGGCTCTGTTCAATGTCTCACTGTTTCTTTAAATAAAATATTATTACATTAGTACCTTTAAGTTGTTTAGCAACCTAGACAAAGGAAGAGTTCATGCTACACATGCATGGAGATCAGTAATCAAGGGACCAGATAAGTTACTTCAGTTGGTCAAGGGGAGACTCAGAGGAGAGTTTCACATGGTGTCCAGAGGAAGAACAAGAGTCTTGAAGTCAGGCCCAAGACGAAATTGAGATATTAACTAGCACATGGATAAGAGGCCAGAAAGCCTTTCAAAGAATTGACAGAATGCCAGAAGCCTGCCTTCCAATAGACAAGAGACCCATAGCAGGGCTGTATGAGCGTCACAGATGATACAAATTGGCTCCAAAGTGTTCACATTGAAGGTTTACAGGTCAAGGCTATGTCTATAAAGAACTCAGAAAACAAGCGCATCTGTTGTAATTTCAAAGGCTTTTCCCTCTCTTTGTTGCATTGTTTAAGCCAGCATTTATTGAACACTGGCAGACAGGTTCTAAGGAATATAGAAATTTATAAAATAGTGTCCTTGCCTACCACAAGTACACAGTATAGTGTGGAGGATTATTGAAAAAACCCACAATTATGAAAGCATTAAGTGGTATGATAATATTATTCAGTAGGAGCTAAGAGAGAGCAATGAAGAGACATCTGCATCTTATGGAAGTTTAAATTTGGGGTCATATGTGAACAAAACCAAAAATGATCTTAGAAGAAAATGTCACTGGAGTTGAGTCTTTAAAGCTAAGGAGAATTGGGGAGCCTGGGTGGCTCAGTCAATTAAGTGTCTCACTTGATTTTGTCTCAGGTCATGATCTCATGGGTCGTGAGATCAAGCCCTGAGTCAGGCTCTGTGCTCAGTGGGGAGTCTGCTTGAAGATTTTCTCCCTCTGCCCCTCCCCTCACTTGTGTTCATGTGTGTTCTCCCTCTCCCTCCCTCTTTCCCTCCCTCCCTCCCTCCCTCCCTCTCTCTCTTTCACATAAATAAATAAATAATTTTAAAAGTATAACAGAATAAAAATAAGAATTGGCCCAGCGGAAAGGGAGCATGCAAGTTAGTAGGAAAAATATGTGCTAAGGCATTGAGGGAAGCAAGTTTGTCTTCTTAAGGAAGCTGTAAGTAAGCCAGTTTGGGTAAAACAGGGATGGAAAGGAAAAGATGGCATAAGGAAAGGAAAGAGGACATAATGCTAGAAAGATAAACATGGGACGGATCATGGAAGGCCTTTGTAGGCCAAAGTAAACAGTCTGGATGTTACCTTGGAAACAGCAAGAAACCACTGAAGGATACTAACAGGGGGTGATATAATCATATTTGTGTTTTAGAAAAAATCAAACTGGCAGCTGTATGATTAGTACTATAATAAAGGTAAGCAAGGGGGTTAGGAATATAGGGGAGGTACACAGAAGGGTGTACCTACCTAAGTTAATAACTGACAGGTTAAATAGGTCTGTAAAACTGGTATAAGCATTTGTGAAATGTGGAGTTATTTAATTTGAGCTCTTTCTTTTCTCCAGAATTTTTGGTGTTTTTTAGTTTACAGGAGTTGAGGGCATTTTCTAGGATATAATGGTTGAAGGATATGGTGATTTCCAACAATTGATAGATTACAGCTGCAAAATGCACTTATAAGGCTACCAAGATGCATGGGGCAATTTTCCTATTCCTTTAAGGATGACAAAAGGTCCAACATGGTCCTCATGGCTTTGTTAGAGACAGAATCCTGACTTCTCATTTCATTAGCAATGTCATTAGAGAAAATCAAGAATTTGATGTTTCACTTTGGGCTTTCTCTACTTAATATGAGTGTTTGAGATTTTTCAAAGAATGGAAAAGGCTGCAAAAGCCAAACAACTTCTCAATTTCCCTTTAAAATAAATGTAAGTTAAAAAAAATAAATAAATGTAAGTTTATACTAACAGCAGGGCCACATCTAGCTCCAGCAATATTGTTCAATGATTCGCCTTGAGGAAGAATAGGAGAAACTTAATTTTAGATTTTAGATTTTCAGTTTCTCTTAGACTGGAGTCCACAGCTACATCGGTGATTACAGTTTCCTTTGAAGTGAAATAAAAGGTCATTGTCACCTGATTAAATTGTGGCCCCAGTATTTGTTGCAATTATTACATCAAATAGCTGGGAACTTTGACAATGCAAACAGAGCAGAATCACTTGAGAGGAAAGTTCCCCTGATATTTACACATTTGTGTTTTCATTGCCTAATGCAAGCTGACTAAAACTGTATGTAGCAGAGGGAGTCGGGAAACTGATTTTATTGCAATGGATAAGTAAAATACAAATTAGTAATTGCCAAATCATAAAATATTTCTTATAGTTTTGACATCTTTATGCATGTGGTTTACATTAATTGTTTCTAATGATGTTTTTTAATTGATCTCAATATTCATGTTTTGCAAGTTCAGCTGTTATTATTGACACTCCCTGTGAATGTCAACAGTTCCTTACTCACAAGGAAGTAAGAATATATTAGGATTATGTATATAGGCCAATATTATTTAACAAGGAAATACAACGTTGCCAAAGACAAAGTTTGTCTGAAGAGTAAAGGTGAACAACTAATCAATACTTTTTTGTACATTATTATTTAAGGGGATAATTTAACTTAAACTTTGATTCCTATTAACTCAGAGTTTAGCCTTTCATTGTGATTTAACGGCCTACACTTTAAAGTATGATTGCCTTTCATTTTGATGTTATAGTCACTGAAACATTCAGGAAAGTGTAGATAGGACTTAAGTCTCCCCAGTCCCCAAGTTAACATTTACTGAAACTTTATGAGGTGTCCAGGACTGTACTACTTTTAAAAAGAATATCTCATTGAATCCTCAATATGTAACCCTATGAGACAAGTACATTTTACATGTAAGGAATTTAAGGTCCAGGGTCATTATGCAGTATGCCCAAGGCTTCACAACTTTTAAGTAATGGAGCCAAGATGTGAATTTAAGCAGTCAGAGTCCAAAAATCTTACTCATGACCACTATGCTATTGTCTTAATACAGTGTTTTTATCAATCAGAGTCAAGACTGTCAGCATATATAAGAGAGTTCATACCATTACAAATGAGTAGTCTATCTTTAGAACCAAAATTTTATATACATTAAAATTCTTAATCCTTTTATACCCTATGATCTAACTTCCATTCCTAGATAATTACTCTAGAGATAAAAGGATCTCCACAGAAAGACTTTTTCATAAATGCTTATAGCTGCTTTATTCATAACAGCTAATAATTATAAACAACCCAAATTTTTATCAACAGATGAATGGATTAGGTATATTCATACAATAGAATATCACTCAACAGTTAAAAGAAATGAATCACCAAAACACACAACATGGATGAATTTCATATGCAAAATGATGACTAAAAGAAGCCAGGCAAAGGAGAATACATACTGTATGATTCCATTTACATAAGTTCAAGAATAGGCAAAACTAAGCTGTGGTAAAAAAAAAAAAAAATAGAGCAGTGGTTACCTCTGGAGAGGGATTGACTAGGAAGGGTACAAAGAAACTTTCTGGGGTGATGGAAAGATCATTTAACTTAATTAAGGTGTGGGATACACAAGTTTATGTATTTAAAAAACCTCATTGAACTGTATACTTAAGATCTGCACATTTTATTCCTTAGAAATTATCTTCCATTCAAAACCATAATACAGAAAAACAAGGGCAGAATTTAACCATCAAAACAACTGTCACACAGTTCAAATGGGTAGAGCATATCCAACCCATTATCAGGCCAAGGATCCAGAATCAAGGCATCTGCTCTGAGGAGACTGAGATGGCATTCTGAAGATGCACAGTGGAATTGATGGAACGTGCCTAGCCCGATGCTTCTAAGTGTTTTAGCCAGAAGGAAATGAGCTAAGGGTGTTAAAACCCAAGTTTATCCCCAAATGACTGATCTCCTTGAGGGAAGACCCAGTAATGCCAGTGCTTAATGTCCCAGGACAAGGATAATGTGATCCGAACCCAATCGGTGGTTGGGATGCCAGACAACTTTCTTCTGGATATCTTGTTTAGAGGGGGACAGTAATATTTCAGACTTCCTAGGTAGAAGAGGGCCACATAAGTAGACTGGAAGACCTCCAAAATGCTAATGAAAAATCTCTTTAAAGCATTCAAGATGCTACTGAAAACTGTCCTAAAGCATTCAAAGCTTTAGCTTTTAGCAAAACATCAATAGAAAAGCTTCTGTTTCTTCTGTCTAAAACACTCTGCCCCAGCTATCCCCTCAGCTTGCCTCTTCATTGTATTCAGGTCTCTGCTCAAATGACACCTCTTCAGGTAGGCCTTCCTTGACCATCTATCTACAATAATCACCCACTATGCTTACCTTCACTCTCTGTTCTCTTCCTTGCTTCACTTGTCTCCATAGCCTTTATATTATATTACATAACTGTTAGTTTATCTAGTTACTCTTTGTCTCCATCTATTAGAATATAAGCTCCTTGAGCACAGGAGCTTTATCTGTTTTGCTCACTACTGAATGCTTCTTAGAAGTAGCATATTAATGATAAAACCTGCTGGTCAAAATAAAATAGTGTAGACTTAACCAGTGAGAGTAAAACCAGTCTCTTTTGTGGTGTAGGAGTACCTGTGCCTAGAGTCAATATACTGTACTCAGAAACATTGGTCTGTTTCATAAAAAGTGCTTAGCATAGCTAATAAATCAGGCTGAATTGAGTTGCCTTCTAGTTGTAGTTTCTGCCACCCAGGCCATGGAGTTCAAATAGTTTGAAGAGCTAAGGCACTTGCTCCAATTTGTATTTATGATAGAAGCAGAAAGTGCTCCTTTTCTGTGTGTTGACATCTGTCAGAGTTAGTCTCCTTTGATACTGAAAGAGATCAATCCTTCATGTGATAGAGGATTATCCTCTTTGCCACCTATAAGCCGGCTTTGATCCCTCTTATCTCTTCCTGAAAGGGTGTCACCATTTTACCATTTCTCTAGCAACCTACAGAGTTCTAAACAAGGTACTATTTTAAGTAGAGACATACCTACCAAACCACTCATATATATGGCTATTTTAGTGGCTTGAACCTTCTCAGATTTTCTGAAATGAAATGTCTGAACATCAGATTTTTAATTTAGGTTAATAGAAGAAGTGGAAGTTATGCTACCAGAGCAATACAAAATTGTCTTATTTTTTCCCATCATAGAGTCATTCCACAAACATGACAGTTTAATTCTCTTTCATAATCAGAACTTAGATTCATTCAATAAGCAAATTTTTATTGAGGTTCAGACTTACTAGCCTCAATGACTGAAACAATTCACTTTAATTCAACCCAACAAGCATTTAATAAACTCTTCTTCCATGCTAGACACTGTACTAGATAAAGAGATAAAAAGACCAACACAATCTCTGCCTTCATGGAGAATATAGTCTGTAAGCATGTAACAAATAATTGAAAGTATGATGAGTAATTTAAAGGAAGATATGCTGGTTAGATGGGTACAAGCAGCATTGGGAAAATAATCTATAGAATTAGGAAATCCTTCCCTGAGGAGGCAGTACTAAAGCTGAAACTTAAAAGATAAGTGAAAATTAGCAATAGACAGAAAATGGTTAGTATTTTTCACATTAAATGACCGCTTCTTTGATTCTAGCATGCATGCTAGCATGTAGTCATGCCAAAGCCAATTGGCTTGTTTCTTAAGTAGATAACAAAGAATTGGATATAAAGAGAACACCATGCTTTGAATGAATTTATTCAATCATTCAACAAACATTTATTGTCTGGTATATGCCAGACATTGTTCTAGGTCCTAGGAAGACAATAGCAAATAAGACAGGCAATATTTTTTGTAATCAAGGAGCTTATATCTAGTGTAAGGAGAAGAACAACAAAATCTTAAGTGAGGAGATGCCACATACGAATAAATGTTGAAGATTAAATAGACTGAGATGTTTCCTTTTCATTAGATAGGAGGTGACATTTAAGCTGAGACATGACTATAAGAAGAAGCCAGTCAAGTAAGGATTAGAGGAGGAAAATCCCAGGAAGATATAGCAGCAAAAGTAAGAGACCTAAGGCAGGAAAAACTTGGCGATCTGGGAGGGAAAGATAGGGCAGTATGGCTGGATTATAGTGGGCAAGAAGAGAGAGTGGATAGATATGAGGTAGAAAGGAATCAATTCATGTGTAGTTTTGTGAACCCAGAGAATTCTGGATCTTACTCTAAGTGTGAAGAAAGTACCCTAGAACTTACTATCGAGCATTGTAGGTACTACCCACATGTGGCTACTGAGCACTTAAAATATGTGGCTATTTAAAACTGAGATGCACTAATTACACATTAGATTTCTGGGACTTAGTGTGAAAAACAGAATGTAAAATTATCTCATTAATAATTTTATATGGACTACATGTTGAAAGGATAATATTTTGGATATGTTAGATTAAAAATATATTAATATTACTTTCACATATTTCTCTATACTTTTTAAAAAAGTAGCAACTAGGGGTGCCTGGGTTACTCAGTCAGTTAAGCATCTGCCTTTGGCTCAGGTCATTGGGATTGACCCCCACATCAGGCTCCCTGTTTGGCAGGAGTCTGCTTCTTCTCTCTCTCTGCTTCTTCCCCAGCTTGTGCTCTCTCTCTCTCCCTCTTTCTCTTAAATAAATTTAAAAAATTAAGAAAAAGTAGTGACTAGAAAATTGAAAGTTACGTATATGGCTCATATTTGTGTCTCATATTTCTACTGGACAATACTGACCTAGAAGGTTTCAGACATATTATTTCTGGCTTTCTGAAGATCACTGTGGCTGTTATATGGAGAAAATATTGGAGAAAGACAGTAGTGGAAGAAGGATACTTAATTTTAAAGTTCTTGCAAAAATTAGAAAAAGATAATGGTGACCCGTACTAGGATGATAGCAGTGGAGGTAGTAGGAAAGGGTAAGATTTATGAAATTTTTGGTAGATAGAGTTGATTTTATTTTCTCACAGATTGGATTCAGAGAATGAGAGGAAAGAAGATTACAAAAAAACAAAGCCTTGGTTTTTTAGCAATTGCATATATGGTAATACCATTTAATTAGATGAAGATGAAGAACAGATACAGTTTCTGGTTAGGGGTAGAAATCAAGCATTCTGTTTAGGAGATCTTAAATTTGAGATATTTGTTATATGTTCAAGTTGATAGGTTAAGTAGGCAGTTGAATAAAAGACTATGAATTATGGGGGAGCAATCAGAGTTAGAGATATACATTTAGGATTCATAAGCATATAGATGTAAACACCATCTGTGGAAATATATGACATTGACCAGTGATAGTCTATAGAAAACAAGATGAAGTTCCAAGGATAGGGTCCTATGACATAAAATCATAGAGGTTAAACAAAAAAGGAGAACCCAGCAAAAAAGATATAGAAGGAATGTCTAGTGAATTAGAAGGAAAAACAAAAGGAGTGGAAACACAGAAGACAACTATAGAAAGTGTTCTATAGCAGGAGGGAATAGTCACCTGTGTTATATGCTGATGAGAAACCAAAGTGAAGACTGAGAAGTGATTGTTCTACTTGGTAACATAGAAGTCATTGATTACTTTGATTTAAGCAGCCTTGGTAAAATGGTGATGGCAAAAGCACCATAGGAGTGGAATGAGGGAAAAATGTGGGTGAGGAAGTGGAGACAGTGAATATGACAGCTCTTTCAAGATTTGCCCTGAGGGGAAGCAAAGAAATGGGACAGTAGCTGGAGAAAGACGTGGTAAGAAGGGAAATTTTTCTTATGTTTATTTTATTAAAGCAGGAGACAGTAAAATATTTTATTTAATTTTTTAAAGATTTTATTTCTTTATTTGAGAGAAAGAGAGAGATGGTGAGAGAGAGCGAGAGCATGAGAGAGGGGAAGGTCAGAGGGAGAAGCAGACACCCCACTGAGCAGGGATCATGACCTGAGCCAAAGGCAGCTGTTCAACCGACTGAGCCACCCAGGCCCCCCAATGCTAAAATATTTTAAATGGTAATGAGAATGACCCTATAAAGAGGGAAGGATTAAGAATTCAGGAGAGAAAAGGGGCAATTGCAGGGTTATGCTTTGAGAATTCTAGAAGGACATTTTTAGTAGGAAGAGGGACACATTATCCATTGTAATAGTAGAAGATTGAAAATGTGACAAGACCATCAACTGACATTATGTGTATTTGAGGTAAGAAAGTGTGGAGGGGTGAGGGTCAGAGAAATGAGCAGTTGATTTTGAAGAGAGTGGAAAAGGTGTGAAGAATTTTTTTAAGTGCAAAATTAACATACTAGGGAAGTACAGGAATACATCTGATAATACTGTATACCATCTGAGGGGTGCCGGGGAGGCTCAGTGGTTTAAAGCCTCTGCCTTTGGCTCAGGTCATCATCTCAGGGTCCTGGGATAGAGCCCTGCATCGGGCTCTCTGCTCATCAGGGAGCCTGCTTCCCCCCTCTCTCTGCCTGCCTTTCTGCCTACTTGTGATCTCTCTCTCTGTGTCAAATAAATAAAATCTTTTTTAAAAATACTGTATACCGGGGCGCCTGGGTGGCTCAGTGGGTTAAAGCCTCTGCCTTCGGCTCAGGTCATGATCCCAGGGTCCTGGGATCGAGCCCCACATCGGGCGCTCTGCTCAGCAGGGAGCCTGCTTCCTCCTCTCTCTCTGCCTGCCTCTCTGCCTACTTGTACTGTCTGTCCAATAAATAAATAAAATCTTTAAAAAAAAAAATACTGTATACCATTGAGATTTGTGTTCATGCAGTTAAAGTGAGGTTAGTCCACACAGCTGTATAATTTTCTTCAACAATTGTCTGGAAACAAAAGAAGGAACTTAAAGATATTCCTAATGATTTCAATAGCTAAGTTCATAAAGAGCTGCTTGTTGCTTACCTTTTAAAAATTTTGCCTGATGTTTTCTTAGTCTAGCCTAGAAAATTTCCCCCAACCTTGCCTTAATTCTAACATACATCTGGCCCATGATTGTGATGATGCTAAATGATATTTTTTCCATATGTATAAGGAAACGTTGGATTTCATGTCTGGTCTTTCCAATTTCCTACTTAATTTTCTGCCATTTAATCTTTCATCTCAACATTATCCCTCTCACTCATACTATTTCTGTATTCCTTTCCACACACTACTTGGCCATGTTTCTCAGTTGTCTCTTGTTTCCTTAAGTATCTGTGTTCTTTTACAGCTCTTCCATCCTTTCTCAGTATCTTCTTCCTGTTTCATGTCCTTCTCAAAACTTCTTACTTGTAGATTTGCTCCCTACCACATCATATATTGTTATATTTTATTGTGCTATCCCTTTCATACAGAATATATTCTCTTAGGAAAGTACTTATTAATATTTATTAAAGTTTCCTCTCTGCATATTATTGTCTTAACCCAGTATAAGTTCTAAAAAAGAACACCTGTTATTATTATGGAATTATAATAAGAAATCCACTTTCCACTTATAGCTGAAGATTTTTTTGATCACTTGATGTCAGTAATTCAACTGAAAATAGTTACTACTGGAAACTTGGGACAACATAAAAATAGGTACAAGCTGGAAATATTTCATCAGTGGCACTGGGAGCTTGAGGCATGTATGCCCTCTGCTAAGATGATATGTCAGAGTCCCTACCTGAGACTGTTCTGGGAATCTAAAAGCACTGATGATACATACTATCATCATTCTCCAGCCTTATTGTTGGTATAAATGTTCTTAATTTTTAATGTTTAAAAATGGTATGATGATTCCTTTATTAACCCTGGCTCTTTTCTAAAGAACCATTATCACCGGATCACTTACTACATCTACTGAAGTACAAAATAAAATCAACTTTGAATTAAGAAAGCTTTTAATATACTTTCAAAAAAACCCAATCTCTGGTAATTTTAAGCACTCTAAATATTAAAGATTACATTAAAATGGTACCTGTTGCTGACAATAATTACATTGGTCCCAGTGTGCTATACAAAATCCAAAAAACTACAGGTTAATTATAATTAAACCTTAGTTTTTTTTTTTTAGGCTCCTAAATTCAACATTCTTTAATGTGATGATCATCCATTTAGAAAGCACTAAATTTCAGTGGCAATTGAATTACAAGGCTTTTAGGTCCTTCCAAATACAAGCATATTCTCACCATCAGTGTAATTTTTACATAACTACCCTAATTCCCGGAATTCTTTTTGAACCCCAGACAGAGTGCCAAATTGACATTCGCTTTCTAGGAATCATCACATTTTCAGGCATTGACTGTTACTCTCAGTTTCTCTCCCATCAAAGCATGTGATAATTCTCCAAAAATGTTCTCCCCTGCCTTTTTACTTTTTTATTTTTTTAATAATTTTTTTTATTTTTTATAAACATATAATGTATTATTAGCCCCAGGGGTACAGGTCTGTGAATCGCCAGGTTTATACACTTCACAGCACTCACCATAGCACATACCCTCCCCAATGTCCATAGCCCTACCACCCTCTCCCTCCCCCCTCCTTTCGGCAACCCTCAGTTTGTTTTGTGAGATTAAGAGTCTCTTATGGTTTGTCTCCTTCCCGATCCCATCTTGTTTCATTTATTCTTTTCCTATCCCCCAAACCCCCCACGTTGCATCTCCACTTCCTCATATCAAAGAGATCATATGATAGTTGTCTTTCTCTGATTGACTTATTTTGCTAAGCATAATACCCTCTAGTTCCATCTACATTGTCACAAATGGCGAGATTCCATTTCTTTTGATGGCTGCATAGTATTCCATTGTGTATATATATACCACACCTTCTTTATCCATCCATCTGTTGATGGACATCTAGGTTCTTTCCATAGTTTGGCTATTGTGGACATTGCTGCTATAAACATTTGGGTGCACATGCTACCTTTGGATCACTACGTTTGTATCTTTAGGGTAAATACCCAGTAGTGCAATTGCTAGGTCAATTAAACCTTAGTTATAAATCACAAAAATCTTTCAGTATTGAACTCCAGGTATAATGACAAGCCTAGTTCCCTGCCTCCCTGCCTTCAGCCTCCATGGCTAGGTCATTTTAATCCCCAGCACTGCTTCAACACCTAAAGATCAATTTGGCCACTCATCAGAGGAAATATAAAGACCTATTAGAGCCCTTAGCCCAGCAGCAAGTATGCCTTCATCCACTCTTGCTTGTTTCTTATAACCAAATCCTTGCCTGATATCCAAGTTTAAATAACTGTCCCCATCTTCTGTCCCATACCACTTGTATAACCCGTTGCTCCCAAATTACCCTAAAAATTGGCCCTACCCACCTGTTGAGATGTCCTATGTTATCTAACATTGGGTCCTTCTGGTGTCAACTGCTTATCTGATTAAACTTCCTAAGATTGCCTTCTGTTGTGATCTGCACAGAATACCTGTACTACTCAGATGAGTATATCTAGTCTCCAGAATTCTGTACATCCCTTCTCTGGTCTACTCTATAGACAGCCATTCTCTTTAGGCCCTTTACAATAGTTACTCAATGTAATCGTTTGCAAAGAAAAAATTTCTTTACTCACTAAGTAATAAACATATCTAGATAAGAAAGCTGGCATTCAGGAGGCTTATCCTGTTTCATCATTAAGGTATGGTATGATTGTCTTATCTCTTTCTCTCTCTGAGACTTCCTAGATGAAATTGTTCTAATCTAAACAGTGAAGATGATACTTAAAGCTCAAATTAAATAGACTCAAGAGCAGTTAGATAACTGCTTCTGAAGAGGAAAAACCAAAACAAATTCATTTGGAGAGTGTTGATTATTAGTAGCATAAACTTCATGGGAAAATTAGGCATATTTTAAAGTGAAGTTTGGAAATAATAGTTCTAAACATGGAATCTTAATAAATGGATACACCAAGAAATGTGACAAGGACATGGTAAAGGGCTTTCTTATTACATAGTAGGTTAACTCAGGAGAAAGAACTCAGAAGCAATTCATAAGCTCAGGTTTACATATCAAAAGAGTGAAAGATGACGTGAATAAAAGATTGCATGAAAAGTGGGGTACTTCTGAAGTGAACAGAAATCAGAATCTAGTTAGGTTGTAATTGGGACCAAAGTGAAAGCAAAAGGAGGTAAAAATAAAAGTGATGAGTTTCTGCAGAACGAATTTGGAAAGATTGCAGCAAGAGCTGTGTGAAATTGAAGGAGTGCAAGCTGGAAACAGCACAGAATAGAAATGCAAAGCCTTAAAATTTCCTTCAATAGGGTCCTAAGGGTTCCACTTGTCATGGACCAATAACAATAATAGGAGGTAAAGAGGCCTTCTCTGTCTGAACTGCTATATGCAAAAAGCGTGGCAGGACAAAAGGAGGTCTATTCACAGAATAAAACATCAGGTTTACAGGGAGAGAGGAAAATATCACAGAACAAGTTCGAGTGTAAAATAAAGATAACCCTGACAAAGGAAGAGAATGAAAAGAAGAGCTAACCTACATAAAATGCCTCAAAAGCCCATCTATTTCATAATTTTGGTTTTCTGAATGATAGGCAGACACAAATTCCACCTAAATAACATCTTTTGTGATCTAGAAGTTGTGCCTTACATATTTTGAAATTTCTCCTTGATTTGGGAAATGAAGTCTTTGAATCCTTTTTGAAGTCACAGGAACTAAATATTTTAAATCTTGTAAATGATGGTCCATGAACTCTCTGGGAAAGAAAACCTTAAATTTCATTCTGATGATGGTGACATTTGCATTGTTTACATGTAGTATTTACCTTCTACAGTGAAGAAAGTCAGTAGCCATTTCCCCAACCCTGTATCACACCCACACACAATAAAGTCATTATGTATCAATATTATAGGAAAAGAAAAATATTTCTGAAGAGATTCTATGAATTAAGGCCTTTCAAAGTTGAGTACTCTTAAAAAGAAAGAATAATTAAAGAAAATATGTTTTATTATATTTAAAAGACTCCCAGTTTCAAACGATCTAGCTTTATAAACACCATCATAATGCCATTTCATTTATAATGTTTTGTTGAAATGATATATAAGTGTTCTAAAATTTTTCTTATCCTGAAGAGTCACTGAGATTAGTAAAGAAATGGGTTAAGACAATGATATTAATCTAGACAGAAGAATGTGATCAGTGGGATTCTTAAATATTCTTTTTTTTCCACCATTGTGGTGATATTTACATATGACAGATTGGATTTTATATCAGTGTAGAGTAGGGAAATCAATTATATCTTTGCCACTTTCATTCCTCCCAAATATATAATGCACCACCATTTTAAGATAACCATTCAGCATGTTATTTAATTTTTATTATTCTACATTACTACAAGCATCCAGTGAAAATGAGAGTAAAATCTAATATGGTCTCCTCTTTAGCATATGAAAGCTCCGTTGAAACCCCCCTTTTCCCTCACCTTCCCCCAACCACAGGGTACATAACCTGCCATCCTCACAACCCAGGGCAGCAGCTCTTTCTGCCAATGGGTCCTGTCCCTGTGCTTTAATAAACCACCATTTTGCACCAAAAAAAAAAAAAAAAAATCTAATATGGTCTCTAAAATCAATGAGCCATCAAAGAATTGACAAAAATTTTGATAGAAGTTTAGAGTACTTAATTATCACCTAAAATATAGACACTGAGTTTAATCTTGGTTCCAGATGCCTCTTATAATACCAAATGTTTAGGATCCTCCATTTACAGATTTGATTTTACAGATGAACATAGTAAAGCCCTAACTTTTAATACTTAGCAATTTTTCACAACCTATCTGTCTCTCTCTCTCAATCTTTCTCTCTCTCTCTCTCTCTCTCTCACACACACACACACACCCCAAAGATTTAAACAAAGATAATTACTTTTTTATCCTCTACCTTTTCATAATTGTCTTCCCCATATTTCAACTTTTTGAAACAAATTTTTATTACCGCTGTCAGTCTATAACTGGGTCACTTGGTAAGGATGGTAAGAAGCCATTCTTTTTTACCATTATATCTTCCATACCTGATTCTACATCTCTTTGCTTTAATCATCTGTCCAGCCACATGTTAATCAAATTATTTTTCTCTGTATCTTTGGTTCTCTCATTCTCCCTCCATCCCCATACACTCACATCTATCCTTGCAGAAGATATTCCTCCTCACTTCCAAGATTATTTATTCCAAGATTATTTCCAAGAAATAATAATTGACATTAAAGTAGATAATGTTTATTGAGTGTTTAATATATGCCAGACACTATTCAAATAGCTTTATAGATATAAATTTACATAATCTTCATTATAACTCTATGATATAAGTACTATTATTATTTTATTATTATCATTATCATACTCACTTAACAGATGAGGAAATTGAGGCATAGATAGGTTATATACATTTCTTAAGTTTGCATAGCAGCCAAGACAAAATTCAAATTCCAAATGGTCTGGCTCCAGTGGCCATACTCCTTACCAGTATATTATACTGTGTTAAGGTAAAGAAAGCAAGATGCTGAGCTGTCTCAAAGATTCCCTATAGGGAACACTAGACTTTTCTCCAATTTTATTCCAAAATGTTAAGAAAGTTTCAGAAATGTGAAGTAACAGAAAGGGAAAAATCAGACTTGCCACTCCTGGTATTTCCTTCTCTGAAATTTGAGTAATCCTTAGACAACAGAGACTTTTAGAGTGTGGTTCAAAGATGGTGGTATAGGAAGATCCCAAACTCATCTCTTTTCATGGGTAGAACAAATTCACAACTAAATATGGAACAATTTCCCTGAGAAAGACTTGAAGACTGTATGAACAGAGCCTCCACAAGAAAGGATAAAAAGACAGCATTGAAATGAATAGAAGAGGCAGAGAAATTTCTTACAAAACAAAACAAAACACTGAGGCATGGCACTCTACAGTTGGAAGGGATCATAAATATATGGGAATTTCCCCTGAGAAGTGGGGGGTCTCTCTGTGCTCCACTTTAAGTACACCAATCCCTAGGTCTCACGCATAAAAAAAAAAAAAATGATCCCTCGAAACACCTGACTCTAAAAACGCCCAGAGATTACATCCAGAAAAACCATAAACCATACGAAACAAAGAACACAGTCTTAAAGGGGTTACACACATACTCATTCACCCAGGGACCCAACACAGAAACACCAGTTTGAAAAGTACATAGATCATATGTGAGGGAAACCCACTTAGTAATCTTAAAGCATCTGCTGAAGAAGTAGGAAGTTGTTGGGAATCTCTCTGGGAATGGAGACAATGGCAGGGGTCATTTTTGAGATCTCATTCCGGCTTGCTAATGCCAGTGCTGTTGGGTGTCATTTTAGAATGTTCCCTCTAACTTGTTAATACTATAGGGCATGACTTGCTGAGGCCCCTACTCACCTGTGCCACAGCTGTGCAGAGTAATCAGGCTGGGCAAGAATGAAATGAGAATTTGTCTACCCCTGTGATGCAGCCTCAACCATACCATAGCATCCTGGTGCATACAGGTCACACAAGGGTGCTGCTTCAGCTCCTGACTCTGGTGGTCAAGAGGGATAGTGCTTCTGATCTCCACAGGACATCACCTATACAAGGTCACTCCTTCAAGACTCGGAGAGGTAGAAGACTTGCCTAATACACAGAAACAAACACAAAGAGTTAGGCAAAATCAGGAGACAGAGGAATATGTTCCAAACAAACAAATAAGGAAAAAAAACTTAGAAAAGACATTAATGAAAGAGAGATAAGCAATCTATCCGAAAAAGAGTTTAAAGTAATGGCCATAAAGATGCTCACTGAACTTGGAAGAGGAATGAATGAGCACAGTGAGAACTTCAACAAAAAGAAAATATAAGAATGTATCCAACAGAAGTTACAGAGCTAAAGAATGCAATAAACAAACTAAAAAATACACTGGAGGGGTTCAGCAGAGGAAAAAGATCAGTGAACTAAAACATAAAACAATAGAATTCACTTAAACAGAGCAGCAAAAAGAAAACAAAATTAAGTGAGTATATCTTAAGGAACCTATTGGACAACATCAAGCAGAATAACATTCACACTACAGACGTCTTAGAAGGAGAAATTTATTTGAAGAAAGAATAGCTGAAAACTTACCTACTGGGTGAAAGAAACAGACATCCATGGCCAGGAAGCCCAGAGAGTTTCAAAAAAAAAAAAAAAAAAAAAAGAACTCAAAGAAAATGACACCGAGATACATTATACATTATAATTAAAATGGTAAAACCTAAACAGACAATCCTAAAAGCAGCAACAGGAAAACAACTTGTTACACACAAGGAAAGTCCACGTGGCTATTAGCAGATTTTCCCGCAGAAACTTTGCAGGCCAGAAGAGGTTGGCATGACATATTCAAAGTGCTGAAAGGAAAAAAAGTTTTCAACTAAAAATTCTTTATCTGGAAAAGTTATCATTCAGAACTGGAGCAAAGATTGAGAGTTTTCCAGATAAGCAAAAACTAATGGAGTTCATCACCACCAATCAAACTTATAAGAAATGTTAAAGGGACTACTTTAACCTGAAAATAAATGGCATTAATTAATAACAAGAAAACATACAAAAGGAAAAATCTCACCAGAAAAGGTAAATATATAGTAAAGATAAGGGATCAATCACATAAAGCAAGTATGAAAATTAAAAAACATGTCATAAAATTTGTAAAACTACAGTGATTAGTTAAGGAATGCATAAAATAAAATATGTAAAATATTACATTAAAAACATAAAATGTGTGTGGGGGTAGGAGTATAAAGCTTTGGAATATGTTCAAATTGAAGTTTCTATCAATTTAAATCTAACTATCTATCTATCTATGAAATGGGTGCCTTTATATATGACATGTGAACCTGATGGTAACCACTCAGCAAAATTTATAGTAAATGCACAAAAGAAAATAAAGGAATCTAAACATAACGTGAAAGAAAGCCATCAGATCTCTCTCAGGGAAGAGAGAAAGAGAACAGAGAGGAGCTACAACAATAGCCAGAAACAATTAACAAAATGGCAGTAAGTACGTAACTATTAATAATTTAAATGTAAGTCAACTAAATTCTCTAATCAAAAGACATAGAATGGCTGAATAGATTTTTAAAAATTCGCATTTTTATGCTGCCTACAAGAGACTCACTCCAGATCTTAAGGACACAGACTGAAAGTGAAACCATACAGAAAGATATTGCATGCAAATGGGAATGAAAAGGGAGCTGGTGTAGCTATACTCATATCAGACAAAATAAACTTTAAAACAAAGAGTAATATAGACAAAGTAGGGCATGATGATAAAGGGGTCAATCCAGTAAAAATATATAATATTTATAAATATATATCCATCCAACATAGTATCACCAAAATGTATAAAGCAATTATTAACAGATCTAAGACAAGAAATTGACAGCAATGCAATAATAGTAGGGGAATTGAACATCCAACTTACATCATCAGATAAATTATCCAGACAATCAATAAGGGTATGTTGGCCATAAAAGACACATTAGACCAGATGGAGAATATATATATATATATATATATATATATATATATTCCATTCAAAAGCAACAAAATACACATTCTTCTCAAGTGCACATAGAACACTCTCCAGGATAAATCACATTAGGCCACAAAATATATCTTAGTAAATTCAAGAAGATTAAACATATTAAGAATATTTTCTGACCACAGTAGTATGAAATTAGAAATCAATTACAAGAATAAAATTGGAAAAACCACACAGATGTGGAGATTAAACAATATATTACTGAACCACTAGTGGGGCATGGAAGAAATCAAAACAGAAATTTTAAAAAGTATCTAGAGACAAATGAAAACAGAAATACAACATACTAAAACATGTGGAATGAAGTAAAAGTGGTTCTAAAAAGTATATACCAATACAGGTCTACCTCAAGATATTAGAAAAATCTCAAATAAAAAATCTAACTTTACACCTAATGGAGCTAGAAAAAGAAGAACAAATGAAGTCCACGTTAGTAGAAGGAAAGAAATAATAAAGATCAGAGCAGAATAAATGAAATAGTGCCTAAAAAGACAATAGAAATGATTAATGAAACTAAGAGCTGGTTCTTCACAAACATAAAAAAAAAATTGACAAACTATTAGCTAGACTCACCAAGAAAAAAGGGAGGGGTCAAATAAAATCAGAAATGAAAGAAAAGTTATGGCTGATACTACAAAAATAAGATAATAATAAGAAATTACCACAAGCAGTTATACACCAACAAATTGGACAACCTAGAGGAAAAGGATAAATTTCTAGAAACATACAATTATTAAAGGACTGAATCATGACAAAATAGAACACGTGAATAGATAAATTTCTAGTATGAATCAGTAATCAAAAAACTCCCAACAAACAAAAATCCAGTATCAGATGGTTTCACTGGTGAATTCCAAATATTCAAGGATTTAATAGTTATCCTTTTGAAACTCCAGAAAATTGAAGAGGTAGGAATGCTTCCAAATTTATTTTATGATGCTGGCATTACCCAAATACCATAACCAGTCAAAGACACCATGATGGAAGGAAAGAAGGAGGGAAAGAAGGAAGGAAGGAAGGAAGGAAGGAAGGAAGGAAAAGATAGAAACAGGGAGGGAGGGAGGGAGGAAGGAAGGAAACAAATTACAAGCCAATATCCCTGATGACATAAATGCCAAAATCCTCAACAAAATATTGACAAACAAAATTTAACAATACATTAAAAGAATCATATACCATGATCAAGTGGGATTTATTTCAAGAATGCAAGAATAGTTCAACATTTGCAAATCAATGTGATACACTGCGTTAAGAGAATGAGGGATAAATATCATATGATCTCAAGAGAGGCAGAAAAAAGCATTTGACCAAATTCAACATCCATTTATGATTAAAAACTCAATAAACTGGGTATACAGAGAATGTGCCTCAACATAATAAATTCCATCTATGGCAAATCCACAACATCGTACTCTATGATAAAAAGCTCAAAGCTTTTCTTCTAAGGTAAGGACGCCCACTCTTGCCACTTTTGTTCAACATAATATTAAAAGTCCTAACCACAGAAATAGGGCAAGAGAAAGAAAGAAAAGGCATCCAAATACAAAAGAAGTAAAACCATCACTATTTGAAGCTGACATGATAGTATATATAGAAAACCCTAAAAAGACTCCACCAGGGGTGAGGGGGAAACCTATTAGAATGAAAAAACAAATTGACTAAATTTGTAGGATACAAAATTCAGTATACAGAAAATTATGCCATTTCTCTACATTAATAATAAACTATTAAGAAAGAAATCATTTCAGCATAAACATTGCAAAGAGTGGGTGAAAATATTGTCCTTGGGCAGGGAGAGGTTGAAACTGTCAGCTATATATTGAAGTCATAATAAAAGAGGCTGATGTCACAAACATGGAAGAAACTTATTGCTTAGAGAAATGAGAACAAGTCAAATTTGTGATAAAAACTGTTGTCTTGCTCTCAGAGTTCAGCAATATTATTTCATTTTTATTGAAATTCTGCGTATCTTTAACATCGAAAATTATGCTAAGGATGAAAATGTTCAGAAACATATGCCTTTCAAGGTTCAGGAATATAATTTTATTTTCATCAAATTATGCTTACATGTAATGTTAAAAATTTATTGAAGGATAAAAATGTTGAGGAGACACTGAATCCTATTTCTACCTATTTTTTTAAAAGATTTTATTTATTCATTTGACAGACAGAGATCACAAGTAGGCAGAGAGGCAGGCAGAGAGAGAGGAAGGGAAGCAGGCTCTCTGCTCAGCAGGGAGCCTGACACGGGGCTTGATCCCAGGACCCTGAGATCATGACCTGAGCCAAAAGCAGAGGCTTTAACCCACTGAACCACCCAGGCGCCCCCTACCTATTTTTAATAAGGATCTTGTGGTACCTCAAGACCCAGGTATGACAACAACTTGTCTTAAAATGGTGCTCACCATGCCCCTCCTTTATATGTTGTGAAGTTTTATCTGCAGAATGTGAAATGATATTATCTAAATTCAATTCACACATTTGGTTCAAGGCTAAATGTCCCCACCCCTCAGTGAGGAAGGGGGCGGGAAATGCTTTGTTCAATGTTAATGGAAAAATTTCACCTGCGAGATAGCTTCAGACTGTGAAATTAAATCCCCCATATATATTCTATGTTCAGTCCTTCAGCTTCCTGCCTCTACCCTAAGCACACTCTCTTTGGGTTCCCCCAAGAAAGTACTTAAATACCATGTTGTACAGATGGTAAATCAAGAGATCTGATCATGAAGGATCATTTATATGACCCTGGAGAATATTACTCCTTTTAGGTATTTCCTCTCCAACTAAATTATAAAATGAATAAGAAGAGACAGAGGCTTACTTTCATGTAGCCTCCTATAATGCCTCACATAGGGGTGGTGCTTGATAAAGGATTATTGATGTTGATCTGAAACAGTCAGCATACTTGACCAGTAACACCCAGATGACTCCACAACTTGGTTGTCTCTGTCCCTGGTGTGGTCCATGGGCCAACAACAAGAGCATCACCTAGATTATAAGAAATGCAGAATCTCAGGCCCCACCTCAGACTTACTTATTCACAATGTGCATCAGAACAGGATCACCATGTGATTTGTATGCACATTAATGTCTGTGCGACACTGTTCTATTGCATTCAGGGCTGCACATTACTAATCCAATCATCAACACCATTTTGCTTATCCTATATTTCTTCTTGTGTGTCTTATATATTTCTTTCTTCTTTGTCTGCTTACCATTAAATGCCTACTAATTCCTCCTTTCTAGTTCACTATATAATTCCATGTTTTGTAGATGTTAGTCCTCACTATAATGCTTTGAACTCTTCATAAAAAATAACTTCTAATCCTCCCTGCTTACTCTGGTAGCTTTGTTAAAATTATATGAACTTAGATAACAGAAAGGATAATTTCTAGCCTTTTTAGCCTTAGTTCTCCTAGGCCAGTTCCCTGTCATTTCTCTAAAAAAATCATGGACTACAACACTATTTCCTTTAAGTAATGAACAGCATTTGGGTAGGACATAGCTTCCCCAAAGGGAATGATTTCTGATTCTCATAGTTATGGAATGTTTCATAGCTATGGAATCTATACATTTTGTATAGATAAGGTGCAAGGCAACTATAAGAAATTTATGCTGAGAATTCAAGCACATATAGGATCTTTATCTTTACCTAATGTGGGGTTTTTCTGTGTTTTGTCTTTCTAAAAGCCATGGTGCTTCAAAATTTAATGAGATTATATGATGTATTATCATTTGTGAATGCAACTATCAGCTATGATTAATCCTGCTCTTTCCAAGAAGCAGTATTGGATATTATTTTTTCCCTCCCGGTGGGTATTTGTGTCACTTTTACTTTATGAACTTTGACCAGAACTACTGCAGAAGGGAGAGGCAATCAAACGGGATGTTTGTAATAAGACTTTTTATGACTGAATTTACGTGGGCATTTATGAGAGCCCGAGAAGAAACATCTCATGGGAATTCATATCATCTGGAGAGAAAACAATTTAAATCTTCATATACAGATATAACATATATTACTAATTTGTAGAATAAAAATAATACTGGATACTTCCTGCTGAATTAAAACATATGTTTAATTAAATTAGACCAACGTCAGCTCCTTGTGTGCAACTTTCTCAGGACACCTGTGTAGGCCTTACATTTCAAGGAAAATATAAATGATTAGTCCTAGAGTTCTGAGATCTGTTGAATAAATGAAATGGTAAGTCTCAAGCAACTCCTCTATGCATTTAAGCAATAATTTTTTATACCCACAAGATTCCAAACGTATTCATCAATTAATAAGCAATTAAGCTCACCTGGAATCCTGAGAACTATTGTCTCCAAGAATGAACCTAGAAAACATTTTGAGATTGTGTCACTGTTCGATCCCAGTTGTGTCATCTTAGTACCACCACTATTTTTACCACTGCATAGGCAGGATAACTGAAGCCCTTGTTAGTTCCATTCTTAAAAGAAGAGGATAGATTTTTAAGGCTTGGGGTGAATAGCTTAGAACCAGGACTCACAAGTATTAATCTTCAATCTACTAGTGGTTCTAAAAGCCTTACCTGGTCTTTTTGAGGAACTTCCGTACTGTTTTCCAGAGTGGCTGCACCAGTTTGCATTCCTACCAAGACAGTAAGAGGGTTCCCCTTTCTCCACATCCTTGCGAACACCTGTTGTTTTTCTGTTGTTGATTTTAACCATTCTGACTGGTGTCAGGTGATATCTCATTGTAGTTATGATTTGTATTACCTGATGATCAGTGATGTCCCTTTTTAACTGGATTATTTGTTTTTTGGGTTTTGGGTTTTATAAGATCTTTAGAGATTTTGGATACTAACCCTTTATGAGATATGCCATTTGCAAATATCTTCTCCCATTCCATAAGTTGGCTTTTAGGTTTTTTTTATTGTTTCCTTTACTGTACAGAAGCTTTATATTTTGATGAAGTCCCAGTAGTTTACTCTTGCCTTTGTTTCCCTTACATCAGGGGACATATCTAGTAAGAAGTTGTTATGGCTGATGTCACAGAGGTTATTGCCTGTGTTCTCCTCTAGGATTTTAATGGTTTCATGTCTCACATTCAGATCATTTATCCATTTTGAATTTATTTTTGTGTATGGTATAAGAAAGGGGTCCAGTTTCATTCTTTTTTATGTTACTGTATAGTTTTCCAAATACACTTATTGAAGAGACTGTCTTTCTCACTGCATGTTCTTTCCAGCTTTGTTGAAGATTAGTTGACTATATAGTTGTGGGTTCATTTCTGTGTTTTCTATTCTGTTCTATTGAATTATGTGTCTATTTTGTGCCTGTACCATACTGTTTTCATCAATACAGCTTTGTAACTTAACTCGAGGTCTTGGATTGCAATGCCTACAGCTTTGCTTTTCTTTTTTTAAGGTTGCTTTGGCTTTTTGGGATCATTTGTGGTTCCATATAAATTTTAGGATTGTTTGTTCAAGCTCTCTGTTGTCTATGTTGTTGGTATTTTGATTGAAATTGCATTAAATATGCAGATTGCTCCAAAAGTTAAAATTAGAACTACCCTATACCCAAAGAATACAAAAAAAACTAATTCAAAAGAATATTTGCACCCTGATGTTTGTAGCAGCATTATCTATAATAGCCAAATTATGGAAACAACCCAAGTGTTCATCAACTGATGAATGGATAAAGATGTGAGATATATACATATAGATATATATGTAGATATATATACATGTAGATATATATAATGAAATATTCTTTAGCCATAAAGAAGAATGAAATCTTGCCATTTGCAATGACATGGATAGAGCTAGAAAGTATTATGCTAAATGAAGTAAGTCAGTCAGAGAAAGACAAGTAACATGATTTCACCCATGTAGAATGTAAGAAACAATACAAATGAGCAAAGGGAGGAAAAAAAGAAAGAGTGGCAAACCAAGAAACAGACCCTTACCTCTAGAGTAAACTGATGGTTACCAGAGGGTTGGTGGGTGGGGGCATGGGTTAAATAGACAATGGGAATTAAGGAGTGTTCTTGTTGTGATAAGCACTAGGTGTTTTATGGAAGTGTTGAATCACTAAATTGTACACCTAAAACTAATATTGCACTGTATTTTAACTAAATGCAATTTAAGTAAAAAGTTAAAGAAAAAAAACCCTTACACCTTACACCAGTTAGAATGGCCAAAATTAACAAGACAAGAAACAAGTGTTGAAGAGGATGTGGAGAAAGGAGAACCCTCTTACACTGTTGGTGGGAATTCAGTTTGGTGCAGCCACTTTGGAAAACAGTGTGGAGGGCATGTATTTCATGGAGCACTGGGTGTGGTGCATAAACAATGAATTCTGGAACACTGAAAAGAAATTCTAAATAAATAAATAAATAAATAAATTTTTTAAAAAAGAAAGAAATTAAAAATAGAGCTACCCTAAGACCCTGTTATTGCATTACTGGGTATTTACCCCAAAGATACAGATGTAGTGAAAGGAAGAGCCATATGTATCCCAATGTTCATAGCAGCAATGGCCACAATCACCAAACTATGGAAAGAGTCAAGAGGGCTTCAACAGACAAATGGCTAAATAAGATATGGTCCATATACACAATGGAATATTACACCTCCTTCAGAAAGGATGAATACCCAACTTTTGTATCAACGTGGAAGGGACTGGAAGAGATTATGCTGAGTGAAATAAGTCAAGCACAGAAAGTCAGTTATATGGTTTCACTTACTTGTGGAACATAAGGAATAACATGGAGGAGATTAGGAGAAGGAAAGGAAGCATAAATTGGACTAAATCAGAGGGAGAGATGAAGCATGAGAGACTGTGGACTCTGAGAAACAAACTAAGGGTTTTGGAAGGGAGTGTATGGGGATAGTTGAGCCTGGTGGTGGGTATTAAGGAGGGCACGTATTGCATGGAGCACTGAGTGTGGTGCATAAATAATGAATCTTGGAACACAGAAAAAATAAAATTAAATTTAAAACAAAACAACAACAAAAAAAGCCTTGCCTTGTTAATTGTAAAAACAGAATTATTACATTTATAAGCCTTTTCCCAGGGGGGCTTTCTGCCAAGAAAAAAACCTAGCTGACAGCTGCCTTTCTTATTTCCCATCTGTGCTTACTTCTCATAACTTTCTTTTACTCCAGCCAGTAACTTGTATCCTCAATTCTTTCATCAGTGTAAGGCTTGGCTAGATGTTGAAACAGGTACAAAGATGGATAAGGGGCATACTGAAATTGAAAGAAGTGAAGTGACTTGTCTTTACTTGCAAAAGATAATGGTGGAACTGGTGAATGAGAGGTGTCCAGTTATTTTTTGAATTGAACTGTTCTTCAAACATTGGGAAAAACTAAAAAAAAAAAAAAAAAGAACAGTTTTAAGAATGTTGATGCATTGTCCAACAACTTCATTTTATAGATGAAGAAACTGAATCTCAGATAGTATGACTTGTCCAGAACTACACTAAACCTAGGTCATCTGACACAGGCCAGCACTGCTTTTCCAGTGTAATGTCTGATTAGTATTCCATAGGTCAACTGTATCTACCACTATTTAGTTGAATATTGGAGTATAGTTACTCTTTGTGCTAAACAAGGAGATTTTGTCATAATTCAAATTTTGGTAACATGTAATAGTATTTAGGATTTAAATTGGGTAGTAATAGGGCCTGGCAATCTGTAAAGTCTCTTCCAATGTTAAAATTTCTAGTCATAATATCCACCAATGCCAAAGGTAAAAGTAATTCATACTAAGCACAGTACGAAGCACACTAGAGGTCTACTCCTTCCCTCTGAGGAAGATGGAACATTGACCTACATAATCATGTTTTCCTTGAAATTTACTTTTTTTAAGATTTTATTTTATTTTGGGGCACCTGGGTGGCTCAGTGGGTTAAAGCCTCTGCCTTCGGCTCAGGTCATAGTCCTAGGGTCCTGGGATTGAGCCCTGCATCGGGCTCTCTGCTCAGCGAGGAGACTGCTTACCCCTCCTCTCTGCCTGCCTCTCTGCCTGCCTCTCTGCCTGCTTGTGATCTCTGTCAAATAAATAAAATCTTAAAAGAAATTTTATTTTATTTTATTTTGACAGAAAGAGAAATCACAAGTAGGCAGAGAGGCAGGCAGAGGGGGGAGGGGCAAGTAGGCTCCCTGCTGAGCAGAAGAGCCCGATGTGGGGCTCCATGCGGGGCTCAATCCCAGGACCCTGAGATCATGACTGGACGGCAAAGGCTTAGCCCACTGAGCCACCCAGGTGCCCCTGAAATTTACTCTTTAATAAGGGTAATTTTGTTAGAGTCACAGTGGAATGTGAGCTGATAATGTAGATAAGCTGCAAAGATTTAGTGATAAGATCAGAAATGATCTAGACACTTGGAGTAAATGAGAAGAGAAATGTCAAGAAGAGAAAAGTTGATGGAAAGAAACTACAAAGGCAAAGTAGAAAAAGTCAGAAGTTTTTTAGTACCATAAACACTATACTTTAGTGACTCACTAATGATAAACTCACTAATGGTAAACTGATTAATAAAGGCAATACTACTCTTTCAAAATGACAAGTGCACTTTTTAATAAAAGAGAGAAACATCTTTCCTGTTTCCGCCCAGATTTTAAGGTACTGTTTTTTCAGTGTTTACTAATTTTAGTGTTATTCCACTTATACTGAACTATCATGCCTTTTCCAACTGTTCTCTCTAGGTTCTCTACGCTCTGCACTGAGCCAGGCACATTTTCTCTTCTGGGTCTTTTTCCCCAACACATAGTATGCATTTGAAGATGGTCATGGATGGGGTGTGCAGTCTATGGTCATCAAATAAAGGTATATTAAGTGAACTAAATAGTGCTAAAAAGTTTGGTCTTGCCTTAGAGAACACCATTCTCATCCAGAATATGTGGAATTGGGTTTTTTTTTCCTTAAATTTATTGACCATTAGCAACACTTCCAAAAGAAATCTTTTTATGACCATTGTCCATTTCCTGCTGGCCTGTGGAGTTTTAACTTTATGATTTTTTTTATTAGCACATAATGTATTGTTTCAGGAGTACAGGTCTGTGATTAACTCAAACAGCACAACTTCAGGTATCAGGAAAGCTCAACATTTCCTCTCCTTCCCTCACTCATACCTAGTTCAACTAGCAAATAAAATTCTACTGTCTAAACATTATTCTGTTATTGTAAGACCTTAGTCTCTGGAACTGTCATCCTAGATCCTCATCAAATTGTTAGTAATCATTGGCAGCTTAATGTGAATGAAGTGTCTGAGCCCATATTTTTAAAGAAAAGAAGAACAACAACAATGAAGATTCTATGCCTCTGGTCCAGGTAAAGGGCCCACAGCATGGATGCTAGATAGGTACAGGTAAATAGCCTATTAAACAATTTTGTCTCAAGCGGGCCCACCCTAGAGGCAAATAACAATGTTTATCAGGCAAGTGAATCAATACTTCTGATCCCATTCATTGGGTTTAGGAAGTAAAGGTTAGTATAGACAGCACAAAGATCAGAAGGCATTGTCATAGACTTTCAAAACTAGGAGGACATTCAGACACAACCAAGAGTGAAAGAGGTAAAGCAACTTGTCTAAGATTACAAAAGAAAGTTGGCAGAGCTCTTTTAATATTTATATTATTATATAATATATATTATATTTATATAAAGTTGGCAGAGCTCTTTTAATATTTATATTTTAATATTTATATTAGAAGGCTTAATGGAAGAGACTAATGAGAAGGCACTTGATATTGTTTGGCTCAAAGATGTTTTCAGTTAGAGAACTAATGTGATGAAAATAGTGTTTTTATCTCTTTGTAATACTGTTTTCTTATGTGTCAATTTTCAACACTGTGCTTTTCATGGAGTATTTCCCTCTGAGTATGTGCAGATCCTTACCATCCTCTTGTAGAAGTCTCTACCAGCTAACGTAAATAAGTTTAGCCTTGAGATCTACACTCTGGAAATAACCTGTGCATAATTTTTAATTCATGTTTTTATTTTACTTTTTAAATTAACTGTGCATAATATTTAATCATTTATCTTTTGTGTGCAAGGGACTTGTATCATCTTGCAATGTGATTCTTGTCATCTTTTCTGTAGAGATATTTTTGGTTTGGGTTTTGTTTTTTAGTCACACTATTTTAAGAGCTGGTGGGTCTCAAGAGTAAATAGTGAATTGCATATTTGAATGGCTTCTGTGAAAGTTAGGGTACATTCTATTAACCCAGAAATGCCAGTCTGATGTAGTGCAAATAGAGATTTTTCCCAAAATAGCACTTGGCACCTTGGCAGTGTGTGCATTTCAACCTGTTTTATTTCTTACTGTGGTGCAAGAGTTTAAGTCTCATTCTGGGATGGACTTGGAGTGTTTCATTTGCATGCCTGTTCTGCGGGTAACAAACTATAATTTATTTTTTTTATTTTATTATGTTATGTTAGCCACCATACAGTACACCATTAGTTTTTGATGTAGTGTTTCATGATTCATTGTTTGCATATAACATACTGTTTTACTTTTTAGCATCATTTGTTTCTCTTTTACCACACTTTTAAGTTTGCTAGTTAGATCCACAAGGGAACTATTTGCTGCCTTTTAATATTTATATTAGAAGGCTTAATGGAAGAGAGAGAACGTCTTTGTGGTAATTGGCCATTTCCCCCACCTTAATAGCATTCCAGAACAAAGTTTCTTTAGATAGTAATGCTCAACAGAAGGCATTTGTGCTGCCTCATCTTTGATGCGTCCATTCCTATGTTTACCAAAGACTCTGGGCCTGTTGTTTAGCATTTGCTGCATGGCCTGGGCCAGAGGAAGGGTGAACTGAAAAGAAATTAACAAAAACAAAGAATTCTGGAATGCTGCAAAATTCTGAATTAACAAGGATTTATGATATTAGGTAAGTCCCAGCTCCAAAGCAGTTTTTGATGATAGAACTTAAGTTATTTTTTAAAAATCTCTCAAATTGGGGCGCCTGGGTGGCTCAGTGGGTTAAAGCCTCTGCCTTCGGCTCGGGTCATGGTCTCAGGGTCCTGGGATCGAGCCCCACATCAGGCTCTCTGCTTGGCAGGGAGCCTGCTTCCCTTCCTCTCTCTCTGCCTGCCTCTCTGCCTCCTTGTGATATCTGTCTGTAAAAAATAAATAAATAAAATTAAAAAAAAAAATAAAAATCTCTCAAATTATTTACAGCCCAATGGTCAAAGTAAGGAGAGTCTGAGTCACTCTCCTGCTGAGATGAGTGAAACATTGGCTAAGGAGGGGACTGGGGAGGTAGCAATCTTAAGAACTTAAATGGGAGTTAACAATAAGATATTTACTTGAAAATCACAGCATATGGCTAAGGAATTGAGTTTTGTGTCCAAATCCTGGTTTTTCCCTTTACTAGTTGTGTGACTTTGGATAATTTACTTAAACTTTTTAAACCTGCCTCCTTATATGTGAAGGTAGTTCAATAATTCAACTTCATACTGTTGCTATGAAACTCAAAAGAGATAATATATGTAAAGCAATTAGTGAAGTGCTTGGCACCATAGTAAGTGTTCAGTAAATGGAAAATAACATTAATATTTTATTTAATTCTCAGCAATTTTTATGGCTCCCCCAGGATTCTCCTTTTATTGAAGTATCTCTTAAAAGCACTGTTTCCATTTTCCCCCTTGCTTTTTAAATTACTTTTGTAAAAAATAAATTTATGGAAGTATAACTTACACACGATAAAAATCACCTATTTTAATTTTACATTTAAATGAATTTTAGTAAATTTTAAAAGCTTTGCAACTATCACCATAATCCAATTTAGAACATTTCATCATAACCATCCCTAGGCAACCACTAATCTATTTTCTGTCTCTATGGATTTGACTGTTCTAGACAATTCATATGAATGGAATTGTATAAAATGTGGTCTTTTGTGACTGGCTTCTTTCACTTATCAAAATGATTTTTCAAGATGCATGTTGAAGTATCTGTGTTGTCACATAAATCAGTACTTAATTCCTTTTAGTGGCTGAATAATATTCCATTGTGTGGATTTACCACATTTTTATCCATTAGTCAGTTGATGGGCATATGAGTTTGTTGCCACTTTTGGCTATTATGAATAATATCGCTATGAACATTTATGTTCAAATCTTCCTTTGGACATATGTTTTCCTATATGTTTTCTAGGTAGATACCTAGAAGTGAAATTATGGTGGCATTACTATTAATATTGGCAGTAGTATTTGCTACTGTATCATAATCCACCTGACAACAAGTTGGGTGTACTAATTCTTATGACAAAATGAAATACTTCAGATGCCCTTAAAGAAGTATACTTAAAAACAAAACAAACAAATATGCAATAGCTCTTAAATTTAAAAAAAAATGGAAACATTACTGCAGGAAACCCAGTTTAATCACAGGATGGATCATTTGAAGGCACTTTATTCATATCACCTTTAGGAGACTTCTAAAGACTATGTTTAAGTTTTGTTTTTGTTTTTTAACACCTCAAGTTTTGTCTTGTTTACACTTTTATAAGATAACCATCTGAAGGTCTAGAGTACATATAATGCCTCAGGATAGCACAGACTTTTCAGTGATTAATACAGGGTATAAATAATGGGTGTCTGAATCTGGGCATCAAAACAAGGAAGATATATCTTGTGATATCCCTAGCTTCTTTTATTCCCTGGGATGCACAAATCATTCCTTAAAAGAAATGGGAGAAAAGAGGAATGTTTCCAGCCCAGTCAGTGAAATGAAATTCAATTCTATGGCAAGGAAGTCTACACAGTAATTTGTCCACAATGAAAGTGTCAGGGTTTTCTAGGTTCCCAGCCAAGTGGTTATACTCATATGTCCCTCACTTAAAGCAATAAGTGAGTTCCTGAAAAGTAATTGATGCTCATCTTGTGCATCTACTAATGATATGTATTTTAGTATCAGCTGTTTTCCCAGCTTGTAGAAGTAGTCCTTCAGGCAGGGAAGCAAGGTTGGCTTTTGCATGTATGTGTGAACATGCACACACACTCACACATACTTCAACAAATAATGGATAAAATATAATATTAAGTTCTAATTTAGATGGTTCCATAGGATTTCAACAAAGTCGAGGTAGTTTGGAGTAGTCATATTAAGCAATAACATAATTTTTAAACACTTTTTATTGTAGATTCTTGCCCTACTCACATCTCTTATAAAAAGGAAATTAGTTATTTTTATTTTAATGCTGATAGGAAAACCCATTGAGCAATGTGTCAAGTCAAAAATATTCAGTCAGGTTAGATGGCTGTGGAGGAGTGTTTCTAAAAATGTGGTCCAGATTAGATTAATCTTGAATCTGTGTTTTGGATATAAATTAGACTTCTTCCAATAAATTCAATTATGCACATAAGAAAATAAAAGTGTGGTGCAGGGAACTTCTTACATCCAAATAACTTAGAATGTGTGCTAAAAATGCATGGAAGTAGGCCCAGAAATACTCATTTGGATTATGCTCTTCCAGTGATTGTGATACACACTGGTTTGAGAATATTGAAGTGGAGCTCTGGATGTTATCCTTGCTTTATCTTCATCTATTACCCAAATTTAACTTGATGGGAAAGAATTCAGTGGGATATTATTTGTAAGCTATAACTGAACAAAAGGAAGGTAGAATATATGTGAAAATTCCTGTGGCTTCTATCAGAGTCTCAGACAACTCCATGACCCCAGGAAATATTAATAACCATTGTTGCTAGAGACCTTGAATGAGATCTCCAGCTTTAGTCTGATTCCTTTTGTGTTCCTAGCTAGGGCAGCAGAACAGCAGCATCAAAGAGGAGATGAACATCTTCAACTCTGTTCTTCCCATTCTGCAAGAAGTCCATGTCACATTCCAGTTCAGCCATCCAACCCACATGTATTCATTCATTTGGAGAAATATTTAAGTAGTACCCACTGTGTACCAGACAAAGCCAGACATAGATCCAGCCCTCATGGAGGGAACAGAGTAATGAAATAAAACAAATAAATAAAAATTTCTATTTTTGAAGAATGGAAAAAGAAAGAAGAGGTGCATCCTTAGGGTTGATTATCACAGTGGGAGGGAACAGTGGTTCTGATGCAGCTCCATGAGTACTAGGGAATGCTGTGAAGGGTCATTGAAAGAGGACTTTGAGAAGTAGAGACAGACTCCTTCCACCCAGTAAGATCCCCATACCTCCTGATCACTGTAGACAGAGATAGGTCAATCAGATTTCGGAGTAATAACATCTTAGTTTATAGAGAGAGAACCTGAGTCCTCCTTTGCTGGTATTGATGAGGAAAATAGAAGCCTCTGGAGAATGGCTATCCAGCTTTCTGCTCTGATGACTCTCTCTGTAAGGAAATCACCTACTTTCTCACTTCCTCCCTTTAGAAGGCAGATTTCCTTGCCCTATGCCTACCAAAAATCCTCTTCATTATTTAAGCCTAGTTCAAGCTTTAGCTCCTGCACATTTTTTTCCAAGATAACTTTTCTACCGCACTGATCTCTTTCTTCCATTGACTCTTATGGCACATAATCAATGTCTCAGTAGATTTTACTTTATTTTAAAATTGTTCTATATATTTGTTTTATTTCCTCAATTAGATTGTAAGCTACTGGTAGACAGAACAGAGCTGTCTTGACTCCTGTGGTATAACTCAACAAATCTAGCATAATATGCACTAGGCATATAGAAGTTATTCAGTCACTTGAACTGAAGTGACTGGAATGTTAATTTAGAAAGGTTTTTGAACATAGCACCCCAAAATATGCTATTTTGACACACTGATTATTTTGAGCTGAGGGGCTTGAGAAACAGCAAATGCGGAAAGAGCTTCCCTTTCTACCTAAAAACAGGCCACAAAGTTAACCATAAGGAAGATGACCTCCCTATACCAGGGAGAGAAGAACATTCTTTGTTTTTATTACATTCAATTCCACCATTGTTAACATACAGTGTTCTATTAGTTTCAGATGGACAATATAGTCATTCAACAATTCTATACATTATTCAGTGCTCATCATGATAAATGTACTCTTTAATCCTCATCACCTATTTCACCCATGCCCCCCCCCCCACCTCCTCTCTGATAACCATCAGTTTGTTCTCTGTAATTAAAAGCCTGTTTCTTGATTTGGCATGCCCTCTTTTTCCTTTGCTCATTTGTTCTGTTGCTTAAATTCCACATATGCGTGAAATCATATGATATTTGTCTTTCTCTGACTGACTTATTTCACTTAACGTTATACTGTCTAGCTCCATCCGTGTTGTTGTAAATGGCAAGATTTCATTTTTTATGGCTAAATAATAGTCCATTGTCTATATATACCAATTCTGTTTTAGCCATTCACCTATTGATGGACACTTGAGCTACTATCATATCTTGGCTATTGTAAATAATGCTGCTATAAACATAGGGGTGCACATATCCTTTTGACTTGGTGTTTTTGTATTCTGGGGGTAAATACCCAGCAGTGTGATTACTTGATTCTAGGGTTGTTCTATTTTTAACATTTTGAGGAACCTCCATACTGTTTTCCAGGGTGGCCACAACTGATTTTAGGCATTGTGACAGGTGTGAGGTTATATCTCACTGATATTTGATTTTAGGCATTGTGACAGGTGTGAGGTGATATCTCAGTGTAGTTTTGATTTGTATTTCCCTGATAGTAACTGATATTGGCCATCAGGATGTCTTCTTTTTTTCAATATTTTATTTATTCATTTGACAGAGAGAGAGAGAGATCACAAGTAGGCAGAGCAGCAGGCAGAGGTCGGGGAGGAAGCAGGCTCCCCGCTGAGCAGAGAGCCTGATGTAGGGCTTGTACCCAGGACCCTGAGATCATGACCTGAGCTGAAGGCAGAGGCTTAACCCACTGAGCCACCCAGGTGCCCCATCTGGATGTCTTCTTAGGAGAAATGTCTGTTCATGCCTTCTACCCATGTTTAGTTGGATTATTTGTTTGGGGGTATTGAGTTTTATAAATTCTTTATAGATTTTGAATACTAATCTTTCATCAGATATGTCATTTGCAAATATCTTCTCCCATTCTATAGATTGGCTTTTAGTTTTGTTGATTGTTTCCTTCACTGTGCAGAACCTTTTTTATTTTGGTGTAGTTCCAATACTTTATTTTTGCTTTTATTTCCCCTGCCTCAGGAGACATATCTAGAAAATTGTTATTATGGCCAACGTCAAAGAAAATGCTGCCTATGCCTTCTTTTAGGATTTTTATTTTTTTAAGATTTTATTTATTTATTTGTCAGAGAAAGAGAGAGCACAGGCAGGGGGAGTGGCAGGCAGAGGGAGAAACAGGCTCCCTTCTGAGCAAGGAGCCCAATGTGTTACTCAAACCTTGGACCTTGGGATCATGACCTGAGCTAAAGGCAGACACTTAACTGAGTCACCCAGGTGTTCCTCTTCTAGGATTTTTATGGTTTCGGGTCTCACATTTAGGTCATTCATCCATTTTGACTTTATTTTTGTGCATGGTACAAGAAAGTGGTCCAACTTCATTCTTTTCCATGTAACTGTCCAGTTTTCCCAACACCATTTGTTAAAGAGACTGTCTTTTTCCTACTGCATATTCTTTCCCTCTTTGACAAATATTAATTGACCATATAGCTGAGGATTCATTTCTGGGTTTTCTATTCTGTTCCATAGATCTTATGTGTCTATTTTTGTGCCAGTATCATACTGTTTTGACTACTATAGCTATATAATATAAATTGAAGTCTGGGATTGTGATATCTCCAATTTTGTTTTTCTTTTCCAAGATAGCTTTGGCTATTTGGGTTGTTTCTGGTTCCATACAAATTTTAATATTATTTATTCTATTCTGTGAAAAATGCTGTTGGTACTTTGATAGAGACTGCATTAAATCTGTAGATTGCTTTGGGTAATGTAGCTGTTTAAACAATATTTGTTATTTTAATCCATAAGCATGGAATGTCTCCATTTCTTTGTGTCATCCTCAATTTCTTTCATCAGTGTTTTATAGTTTTCAGAGTTCAGGTCTTTCAACTCTTTGGTTAAGTTTACTCCTAGGTATTTTATTAATTTTGGTGCAATTATAAATGGAATCATTTTTTAAATTTTTCTTTCTGTTGCTTCATTATTTGTGTATAGAAATGCAACAGTATATTGATTTTGTATCCTGTGACTTTACAAATTGATTTATCAGTTCTAGTTTTTTGGTGGAGTCTTTTGGGTTTTTTATACATGGTATCAAGTCATCTGCAAATAGTGAAAATTTGATTTCTTCCTTACAGATTTGGATTATTTTCTTTTGGTTGTCTGATTGCTGTGGCTAGAACCTCCAATACTACATTTAATAAAAGTAGTGAGATTGGACATCCTTGTCTTATTCCTGACCTTGGGGGGAAAACCTCTCAGTTCTTCCCCATTGAGGATGATGTTCACTGTGGGATTTTCATATATGGCCTTTATTATGTTGAGGTGTGCTCCCTCTAAACCTACTTTGTTGAGGGTTTTTATCATGAATGGATGTTGTATTTTGTCAAATGCTTTTTCTGCATCTATTGAAATGATCATATGGTTTTTGTCCTTCCTCTTACTGATGTGTTGTATTACATTCATTGATTCTGAAATATTGAACTACCCTTGCATCCCAGGAATAAATCCTGCTTGATCATGGTGAATGATTTTTCTAATGTATGGTTGGATTCAGTTTGCTAGTATTTTGCTTAAGAAATTTACATCTATGTTCATCAGAGACATTGGCCTGTAGTTCTCTTTTTTAGTGGAGTCTTTATCTAGTTTTGGTATCAGGGTAATTCTGGCCTCATAGAATGAATACAGAAGTTTTCCTTATATCCTTTCTGGAATAAGTAGAAAACAGATATTAACTCTTTTTTTAAATGTTTGGTAGAATTCACCTGTGAAGTTATCTAATCCTGAACTTCTCTTTGTAGGGAGTTTTTTGGTTACTAATTTAATTTCATTGCTGGTAATTGGTCTGTTCAATTTTTCTATTTCTTCCTGCTTCAGTTTTAATAGATTATATGTTTCAAGGAATTTATCCATTTCTTCTAGGTTGTCCGATTTGTTGTCATATAAGTTTTTAAATATTCTCTTAGAATTCTTTGTATTTCTGTGGTGTTGGCTATTTTTCTCCTCTTTACTTTGTGATTTTGTTCATTTGGATCTTCTCTCTCTCTCTCTCTCATATTTTTTGATGAGTCTTGCCAGAGGTTTATCAGTTTGGTTGATCTCTTCAAAAAACCATCTTCTGGGTTCATTGATCTGTTCTAATGTTTTTCTTAGTTTCCATATCATTTATTTCTGCTCTAATATTTATTCCTTCCTTCTACTGGATTTAGGTTTAGTTTGTTGTTCTTTTTCTATCTCATTTAGGTGTAAGATTAGGTTTCTTATTTGAGATTTTTCTTGCTTCTTGAGGTTATATTGCTATATATTGTATTGCTATAAACTTCTCTCTTATAACCACTTTTGCTATATCCCAAAGATTTGGACCATTGTGTTTTCCTTTTTATTCATTTCCAAGTACTGTATTTATTTATTTGTTTGTTTGTTTAATTTCTTTATTGGGGGAGGGGCAAAAGGAGAGAGGGAGAAAGAATATTACGAAAGCTCCGTGCCCAGTGCAGAGCCTGATACAGGGCTTGATCTCACCACCCTGAGATCATGACTTGAACTGAAATCAAGAGTCAGAGGCTTAACCAAATGAGCCACCCATGTGCCCATTTGTTTTTGATTCCTTGGTTGACACATTTGTTGTTTAGTAGCATGCAATATAACTTCTATATATTTGTCACCTTTCTGGATTTTTTTTGGTCATCTTTCTGGATTTCTAGTTTATAATATTGTGGTCAGAAAAGATACATGGTATGATTTTGATCTTTTTGAATTTTTTTCTTGAAGTTATATCTTTTTTTTTAACAGACTATATTTTTTATGGAAATTTAAATCCACAACAAAATTAAGAGGAAGGTACAGACATTTCCCATATGTCTCTTCCCTACCCCACCATCAACATTCCCTACCAGAGTGGTACATGTTACAATCAATTGATACATCATGATCAAGTGATCTATAAGCACTTGACACAAATGTATATTCTGCTGTTTTATGATGAAATGCTCTAGATACATGTGTTAAATCTGTCTGTTTCAATGTGTCAATCAAAGTCACTGTTACCACATTGATTTTGGAAATTGTTGATTTTGTTTGAAATTAGATCTGTCCATCTATGTAAGTGGGGTATTAAAGCCCACTGTTATAATTGTATTACTATTGATTAGTTAATATTTTTATTAACTATTTTATGTATTTGGATCTTCCCATGTTGGATGCATAAATATTTACAGTTGTTATATATCCTTGTTGGATTGACTCCTTTATTATTCTATGTAGTTCCTTATTTGTCTCTTGTCACATTCCTTTTTTTTAAGTCAATTTTGCCTAATACCAGTATTGTTACCCCTGCTCTTTTTTACATCCATATACATGATAAATATTACTCCATACCCTCACTTTCAATCTTAGGTGTTTTCAGGTCTAAAATGAGTCTCTTATAGGTGGTATATAAATGGGTATTTTTTTTATCCACTCTGTCATCATATGTCTTTTGACAGGAACATTTAGTCCATTTGCATGCAAAGCAGTTATTGATAGATATGTATTTATTGTCTTTTTGCTACTTGTTCTGTGGTTGTTGGTTTTTCTTTTTCTAGTTTTATTCTGATCCTTTCTGCTCTTGCTCTCTTTCATGATTTGTTGGTTTTTTTAAGTGATATACTTGGATTCCTGTCTCTTTATTCTTTGCATATGTATTACTGGTTTTTTATTTGTAGTTACAATTGGGTTTGCATATGATATCTTCTGCATATAGTGGTTTATGTGAAGTTGATGCTCATTTAAGTTCGAACCCATTTTTTACCTTTCTCTTCTCACATTTTAAGTATTTAGTGTCATAGTTTACATTCTTTTATTTTGTGAATCCCTTGGCTGATTTTTATAGAAGCACTTATTTTTACTCCTTTTATGTTTCCTATTTTTCATACTCTCACTTATGGTCTTTCTTTCCACTCAAAGAGTCCCTTTAATATTTCTTGTTGGGCTGGCTTAGTAGTAATCAAGTTCTTTAGTTTTTGTTTGTTTGAGGAATTCTTTATCTTTCCTTTTATTGTGAATGATAGCCTTGCTGGATAGAATATTCTTGGTTGCAGATTTTTCCCTTTCAACATTTTGAATATATTATGCCACTTACTTTTGACCTGCAATGTTTCTGCTGAAACATCTTCTCATAGCCTTACCAGGTTTTCCTTGCAAGTAACTGTCTTCTCTTGCTGCTTTTAATTTTTTTTTCTTTATCACTACTTTTTGCCATTTTATTTTTTTTTAATTTTTTATTTCTTTTCAGCGTAACAGTATTCATTGTTTTTTCACCACACGCAGTGCTCCATGCAATCCGTGCCCTCCCTAATACCCACCACCTGGTTCCCCCAACCTCCCAACCCCCGCCCCTTCAAAACCCTCAGGTTGTTTTTCAGAGTCCACAGTCTCTCATGGTTCACCTCCCCTTCCAATTTCCCTCAACTCCCATCTCCTCTCCATCTACCCTTGTCCTCCATATTATTTGTTATGCTCCACAAATAAGTGAAACCATATGATACTTGACTCTCTCTGCTTGACTTATTTCACTCAACATAATCTCTTTCAGTCCTGTCCATGTTGCTACAAAAGTTGGGTATTCGTCCTTTCCGATGGAGGCATAATACTCCATAGTGTATATGGACCACATCTTCCTTATCCATTCATCTGTTGAAGGGCATCTTGGTTCTTTCCACAGTTTGGCGACCGTGGCCATTGCTGCTATAAACATTGGGGTACAGATGGCCCTTCTTTTCACTACATCTGTATCTTTGGGGTAAATACCCAGTAGTGCAGGGTCATAGGGAAGCTCTATTTTTAATTTCTTGAGGAATCTCCACACTGTTCTCCAAAGTGGCTGCACCAACTTGCATTCCCACCAACAGTGTAAGAGGGTTCCCCTTTCTCCACATCCTCACCAACACACGTTGTTTCCTGTCTTGCTAATTTTGGCCATTCTAACTGGTGTAAGGTGGTATCTCAATGTGGTTTTAATTTGAATCTCCCTGATGGCTAGTGATGATGAACATTTTTTCATGTGTCTGATAGCCATTTGTATGTCTTCGTTGGAGAAGTGTCTGTCCATATCTTCTGCCTATTTTTTTTGTGTGTGTCTTACTGCGGACCTCTTTGGTTTGATTTTTATCCTGGATCTGTATATCTGTTTCCTTCTCCAGATTATGGAAGTTTTCAACTATTATTTCTTCAAGTAACTTTTCTGCCCCCTTTTCTCTCTTCTTCTTCTGGGACCCTATAATATGAATGTTATACCTGATGGAGTCACTGAGTTCCCTAAATCTATTCTCAATTTTTGTAATTGTTTTTGCTCTCACTTAGCTTGATTGCTTTCCATTTCTCTGTTTTACAGGTTATTAATTCATTCTTCTGTTTCCTCTAGTCTGCTGTTTATTCTTTCAAGTGTATTTTTAATTTCATTTATTGTGTTATTCTTCTATGGCTCTTTTCTTTAATTTCTTTTTTAAGTGTCTCACTGATGCCCTCCACTTTTTCCTAGAGTCCTGTGAGTATCTTTATGATTGTTACTTTAAATTTCCTATCAGGCTTTTTCTTGTATCCATTTCATTTAGGTCTCTTGCTGCAGTTTTTCCCCTCTTCTTTCATTTGGGACACATTTCTCCATCTCTTCATTTTGTTTAAGTCTCTGTGTCTTTTTCTGTGCTAAGACTTTCTCTCAAAGGTAATGACCTTATGAAGAAGAGGTCCTGTGATGTCCTGCAGTGCAGTGTCCCCGGTCCTCTAGGACCTGGAGCTTCAGGGAGTGTCTCCTGTATGTGTTGCCTGTGCCCTGTGGTTGTGTCATGACTGCTTTTTCCTTCAGTCCAGTTGTCTGCAGAGGTTCTCTTTGACTGTTGTGGGAAGTGTTTGGTCCTGCCCAAGGTTGGGCATGTTTTAACAAGTTGTGCACTGGTCTGCTTGCAAAATGAGACCTGCCACCACCACCACCAGAACTAAGGCCATGCAAAAGTTGCAGGTAGGAAGAAGTAGAGCTGGTGAGATTTGTGCTGGGCTTCTGCGGGAGAAGTCCCCTCACAGCACAGGGACTTAGGCAAGTGTAACTGAGAAGGGTGGATCTGCTGAAGTATGAAGGGATAAGGCTTGTTGTAAGCAAATTAGGTAGTAACTGTTGGTGCTTTGTTGGTTACCACAGGTGCCCATGTGTTTGTGCTGAGGGATAAGGGAGGGAAGTGATGTATCTCTGCTCTTTTGTTCCTGAAGAGGTCTTGCTGTGATCTTGGCCTCTCTGGGACACACTCTGAAATGAGTAAATCACTTTCCCTCCCATGTGTCCCAGGCATTATTCAAACCGCTGCTTCTACCCTGTATTTCCATGAATTGTTTTTCTGCTGTCTCTTTAAGGATGGGGCCTCAGCTTCCTAATGCCCTCCTGGGATCTCTCAGAGCCCAGTCCACTGATTTTTAAAATTCCAGGCTTTAAGTTCCTCTGGCTGTAACAACTCATGATATTTGGCTCCTTTAGCTTTCAAAGCCAAATATTATATATCATATTATATTATATTATATTATATGGATTCATCTTCCCTGTGTGAGCTCCCTGGTGTGATAGTCTGTTTCTCACCCTTTTCCATGCTACCAACTCCTCCTGATCACTGACAGCAATGGTCTGTTTCATTCCCCAACTGTGTCTCTACCCTTCTTACATTTTTCAAAATGGCCTCTTTCCTACCTTTAGCTGTGGAGTTTGTTCTGCCAGCCTTCAGGTAATTTTCTGGGTTATTTACACTGATATGAGTGTTTTCTCTTTGTATCTCTGGGAGGGGATGAGCTTAGGGTTTTCCTCCTTAACTATCTTCCCAAACTCTCTAGAAGAATACTTTTATCACTGAAGACTGAAAGTCAATGCCAAAGTGAATCTGTACAAACAAACCTACTGAAATAACCCTTATTTTTCATTAGATTAACCTATTTATTTCCTATTTACTGTTCCACAATTTATCATTCCTAGTTCAAGCTTCTTTGTCTTGTTGCACCTCTAGAATTTATTCTCCTTTGTTTCAAAAAGTATATATGCTTTGTGGCCTAATGTCTTCTTTGGGTCATCATTTTCCTTTTGAAGACTCCCACATGCATATAGACATATTAAATAAAATTTGAATGCTTTTCTCCTGTTAACCTGTCTTATGTT
The DNA here is from genome assembly GCF_963455335.1 of Martes martes. Lineage (NCBI taxonomy): Eukaryota > Metazoa > Chordata > Mammalia > Carnivora > Mustelidae > Martes > Martes martes. The sequence goes on from NC_137897.1 coordinate 80,204,156, forward strand.
GGTTTAACTCTTAGTCCCCTCCAGAAAACCAAGGATGGTAAAAGGAAATTTTTTCTTCCCTATAATTACTTATAATTATATTCCTACAACTGTATGTCTTCAAAGTTAAGGTTCTATAAGGGACATAGAAAGAATGCTGGTAAAGAAATGCGAAACACATCACATCAGAAGAAAGCCACTTTTATTATGTAAGAAGTAACTATAGTTTTAATAGTTTAAAATACATTTGCAAGTAAGTCAGATTTTGTTTATAAGGGAGAGGGTAATTGTCCCTCAAAACCAAAGGAAAATAATTGAGCACTTGGATCACACTTTTAAGTGTCTGAATTTTTCTTTGAAAGTTAATAGCTTCTAAAAACATCAAGAACTCTAGCTCTTAGGAACCAAACAAGACACACACACACACACACACACACACGATTGCAGTGTGCAATTAAAGTATTACTAAAAAAGGGAAGAAACTAAAGAAGTGGTTCCAATAGCATTTTATAGAGTGGAGAGAGGGTAAGAGCTTAGTGAATAGAACAGCACTGGTAGGCAAGAGACTATGGGGTAGGGAGCAGAGACATGTCTGGCAATGAAAAGAAAAAGAAAAAATAAATTAAATAGAAAAGAGACATAAAAGGAAAACAGCTTATAGTAGTAGGAAACTTAGAAAAAGGTGACTAAGAGAGAAAACATGGCTGAAACCTGAGCACTTGATATGTTCTACTTAAAGAATGACTACTCAGGAATGCAAGTAAGAAAGCCGACCCTCACCTGCTTTTAGGCAACCTACTGAAAGCAACATGAAATTTACTGGGAGAAGCCTCTTGGCCAAAAGTAACACCTCCCTCCATGAGGAGTCTGAAATCCCAACCATTAAACTCATTCTTTGGGTTCAGGGTTTGCATTTCCAGGTATCATTCCTTAAAAAAAATAATTTAAATTGACTATAAGGGTTAAAATACATTTAACTTTGATGGGGACATGGACCATTCATGAAAATTAGTCTTTCAGATTACTTTTAAATGGAACCAAGCAGAACAAAGCACTTCATGATTTGACCTGTCCAGCCTCATCTTTTCCTAATCCTTACCCTTTTGCTTGTTACACTCTAGACATAAATGAGCACACCACGTTCTTTTGTGTTCCTTTGCCTTTGTATGTGACCTTCTTTCTGCTGAGAATGCCCTCCTCTTACCTTTTCCCCAACCTCAGCTCAAAAATATCTCCTGTGAAGGCTTCTTTGTGTTCCCTTCTTTTGTACTTCCACTGCCATTTGCATATGCTTTATTTTGAGCAACAGTGTCGATGTATTATAATTGTTTTCAATATCTATGTTCCTCTCTAGACCACATTTTCATGTTTCTAAAGTAACTGATGCTTATTTCATAACCACATGTATCACACGGTAGAGGCAACACTGTTTAAAGTCTGGGGCACTGGGGTCAGAGACACTTGAATTAGAGTCCCTGCTCTGATATTTTTCTAGCTCTGTGATCTTGGATAAGTTACATAACCTCTCTGAGCCTCAGTTTTGTCACTTAAAAAACAGGGCTAATGACAGCAACAACAATAATATCTAATAATATTATGGAAATATTCAAATAAAATAGTGCATGCATGCCAAAGTCCTCTGGCTCCTCATATGTTTTAAGCCTCCCTCTATGGAAAAATACAAAAGAAACAGAACTAGGAGAAAAGAATATTGAATGCTATTTTGAGTTTCTGCACTGACTCACTTTTTATTCCCAGTTACTTACTCAAGTTCCCTGTTTTCCCTCTTTTCAACAAACATTAGGATATTGGTATCCTGCATTCCCTATGTGACCAATGAATTTTAAACAGAGGGAGTAAACTGAAAGGAAATTGGAGCTTCTCAGAGTGAGGTAGCCAAGAAATGCCAGGTGCTGCTATGGCCATCTGAGAAATAGCTGATCATTTTAATCACAATCGTTACATTTCTTGAAGAATTACTTATAATGTGCCCAGGCACTAGGCCAAGCACCCTATTTATAGTTCTCTGTTTTTAGTTATATATAAGCCAAGGCTGGTTGGTCACCAGGCAAGCATGCAATGAGAGTATTCAAGTATGGAATTGGGTAGCCTGAAAGCGTATGACTTTATTCTTTGGTAGAGTCTTTTACTATCTTGTAGGATTAATTTTTTTTCTCTTTTCTTTGTTTCCTTAACTGTCCCTCTAGCTGTTTTTCCTTTGTTCAAAGAAATATGAAGAGAACAATGCCTGCAACCATTGTGTGAAGTCCTATGTCATGTCTGGAAGCTAGTTCATGGGGAAATCTATAAAAGTTGAAACACCAGCTCTATAAAAACAGCAATAAGTGCCTTCTTACTAGAGTGAGGTTACTGCTAAGGTATAATTAGTAGTAACACATATATTAGCAATTAGAAAGTCAGGGGAATCAAGACACGAACAAAAGACCATCTGTTATGAGAGAAATACCCAGCCCTCAAAATCAGTAGGTAATAGATGCTCTCACCCTAAAACATAATAAATAGTTAAAGAATAACAAAGGAATGTCTTATTGCTAGCTAAAAATACTCTTGGGAATTCCCCCAAAAGAACTACACAATAATAGTAAAGGTTCTGATTTTTTTTTTTTTAAATAAGCTAGGAAAAGAACTGGCAACAATTTTCCTCTGACCTTATTCTTATATTCAGGGACTCCCTCAAAAGTAATTGCAGATCTCAATTGTTAAATTTTAAGGAAAGCAATTTTTGGTTATGATTAAAACAGACTGACTTTGAATTTAAAAATCCCTTTAACTCATTTATGAAAATCACATGAAGTATATTTGGTTTACCTCCTGAATGTAGCAGATTATGAGGAATTGTAGGAGACCCTGGAGAGTAGGGACAAAGGCCCAGATTTTGAAGCTGGAGAAACCTGAGTGTTAAAATTCTGCCTTCCTCACTTAATATGGGACCCTGGGCAATTTCTTAACTTCATTTAACCTGAGTTTTCTCCTCTATAGAATGGAAATAATAATATAATATGGCTGAGCTCATTGTGCTAATGTGAGGTTTAAAAGAACTAATGATTCAGCCCAGTGCTGCTGCAGTTGTTGTTGTTGTTATTATCACTGTGACAGAATTCTGAGCAAGATGGACCAGGGAGTTATCCTGAGTGATAGTCTGATGTCTTTACCTAATGGTGGCACTTTGATCTGGAATCTGTAAAATGAGGATTAATAATATTAGTACTCACAACATAGGACTATGAGACTGCAAGGAGGTGTAATACAGGTAAAATAGCACAGTACCTGGCATGTAGTATACACTCAATAAATGCTAACTACTACTATTATTATTTAGTACAGTATCTACACATAGGCTTTCATTAGGTTTTAGGTTTTATTGTTACTCCTAGGAATTCCCTGGTTCACTAAATAATTACAAGAGGGCAGAGATGCCCCCAGCAATTGGCTAGTGTTTGGGGAAAACCTATGTTGCTGGTGGACTTGAGCATCAGTGAGAGGGACAGAGAAGAGACAAAATAAATGATACTGCTTATATAATGTAGATTAGATATAGGGGAATGGGCACTTTATGCTAAATTAAGGTGACTAGGTACTCATTTAAAGATATTTCATCCCTGCCTTAGCATATACTTTTTTTTTTCACATCATTTATCATGGTTATTGGAACCTGTCAGCAGGTTTCTAAGATAAATCCATCCTGCAAAATAAGTTGATGTCCTGTTTCTATTCAGTTTTAATCTGATTGTCAGATCTAACTTGAGGAGATAGACCTGAATTATTTCCAGATAACTTACATGAACATTCCACAAATCTCTTGAGATATACTCAAGTCAAAGTGCTGATTTGTGTTCCATTGTAATGCAAGGTCAGGGCCTCTAACACAGATGTCATTTCAATCCTTTAGTGCTTATTTCCTCTGCAGGACTGTGGATGTTAATTCTGGAGCGCTGTGGTTCCAGGGCCATCTGAAAGACTCTGTGGCTAGGAAAAACTACACTGAGATAGTGCCCTCTACATTTTTATTCCCATTAAATCAAGTTAAAAAAAGAATCAAAAGCATTCAGAAAATGGAAGGAAAGCCCCTTTTTGGGTATGATGCTGGGAATGTATATTGATTGTGGGGCTTTGTATACATATGAGCTAGCTAGGGAACTGAGGACATCTCCTATGTTTGTTTCACTGGGTCACTACTCAATCTACCAGTAGGGTAGGACTTTCCAAAACACCAGCCATGGCTGGGGCATCTCTGCCACTGGTACTTACTTAGTAGGCAGGAGGAGTCTCACTAGATTCTTTCTGGAGGCTTAGATATTTAAGGCAGTCTTCATCTATTTTCATTTGCCACAGCTTCCATTCTGTTAAGTGTACTTGTTCTTTGGATGATTATGGTCATGACTATGACTGGACTGCCCAAGGCAGTAAGTGGGCATTTGCCTATAATAACCTAAGCCTTCTACTTTCCTCAATTTCCTCCTTCCTTTCTCCCCATTTATTCAAGTAGGAAACAATATTCAAGCTTATATTTATCATGTGACAGGCAGAGTGTCGAGCTAGAGATACATAACAGCAATCAAAACATGCATGGCCCTTGACCTTCGTTAGTTGGTACAATTAGGATATGAACATTAATAGCAGTCATACAATTGTACAAAATGACAAGTGAGTGGAGGTACTCCCTAATGCACATTTCTGAGCATTTTATGTCAGTTATTCTTATCCTTCACAAGATTTATATCAGTTCCCTTTTCTCATAAGGAACTTTAAGATATTAAAAAAATAATAATAATAAATATATAAACAAAATATGTGGAATTTAAGAAACAAAACAAACGAACAAAGAAAAAAGAGACAAAATAATAGACTTAAAGAGAACAAACTGGTGCATGAGAAGATGGCTGAAATAAGTGAAGGGAATTAAGAGTACACTTGTCATGATGAGCACTAATGTAAAAAATTGCTGAACCACTATAGTGTACATCTGAAACTAATATATTGTATGTTAATTATACTAGAATTAAAAACAGAAACAGCACAGAAGGTGCTGCTAAGGGAAGGGAGGGAATACTGAATGGAAAGTCGTCAGAGAGGGAGAAAAAACACGAGACTCTTAGCTAAGGGAAGAAACTGAGGGTTGCTGGAGTCGGGGTGGAGGATGGGGTAATTGGGAGATGGGTATTAAGGAGGGCATGTGATGTAATGAGCACTGGGTGTTATATGCAACTGATAATTTGTTGAACACTAAAAAAAGATGTTAGTTGAAATATTTAGATGCATAGTACCATATATATGTGTGTGTACATGTGCACACACACACATATATAGATATACATATTTAACATAGAGATTTAAAATATGTATAGTCCAAGGTTACTGAAAATCTTAGATAAGTAAGGACTCAGCATATGGAGGAATAAGGTAATTTAATAAATATGACTACTTTGAAGCAGTTTACTTATTCTCACTGTGATACAAGAAAAAATAAGAACTGGATTATAATCTTTAATTTCTGAAGACACTGCTATTTTACTTTGTAAGTGCTTCTTTTCTAAAGAGCTCATTGTAATGTGTGCTATATGACTTATAGATACATCCTTCCTCTATCTTAATGGAGTGCTTGATCAAGAAGCAAAAGAAATTTAAACCTTAAGTGATGTCCCACTCGACACTCCAGGTTACTGGGGAAATAAGAAAGTCTCCAGTCTCCTTGGCTTTCAGCTCTGTGCTCATTAATAAATGTTAACCCCGCAGGTAGATGGCATAAGAGATTCCTTCTTAAGTGTGATGTGAAAGACACTGAAAGTTTCGGCCACCAGCCTCCTGAGAAGTAGAAACCTCTTCTCCCATTTCAGTGACTTCTTTGGGCTTTATGGAAGTCTGTATTTGAAAGTCAAATATCTGCTTTAAGAGGGCAGCACCACACAGTTCCATCCTGTAGAGGAAATGGTTAGTGGGATAGTGGATTTTCCCCCATGGAGAAGGACTCAGAAAAGGAAAGGTCTAAAATCTGAAATGCCTTCATTTTTACAGTTTATGATTAGTGGATACTAAGGCCACTGAATACCTCTTGATACCAGCTGCAAGCTGAGGTATATGTACATGAAAATAAAAAATATAGGGCATTAAATAAGAGGAAAATAGACATGGAAAGGAGATAGAATGTGTATGACCTCAGATAAACTTTCCCTATTTTAAAATTTTGTTAGGCTAACGCTGTCCTTCTTTAACAGAGCTAATTCCAATATAAGCACTAGAGTCCTCAAACGTGTCTAGCTACTCCACTTGACTATAAGCTGTTTGAAGATAGACACCTGGATTTTAGTTATTCTTTATCACTTGCCCCAGGTCTGACCTGATACATGATAAATGTTTAGTAAATGCTGGGTGGGAGAAAAAACAAATGAATATCGTTTCTGGTTTCTGAAACTTTGGAGTCTTCTCTCACATCCTTTATTCTGGTCAAATGTCTTCTTGTTGGGTATCTTCCCTGATCACCCTATCTAAAATTGCACCGTCTTGCTCCAGCACCTTAATTTGCTTTATTTTGCTCTATAGCAATCATCACTACCTGAAATTATATCATGCAATGAATTCTTATTCTGTTTATTGCCTGCCTTTTTTGCTAGAATCTAAATTTTATAAGGGCAGGGGCTTTGTTCACTTGTTCACTGTTGAATCTCCAGTACATAGAACAGTGTCAAACACAAAATAGCATTTTAATAAATACTTGTTGAAGGATGTACCAGCAGCACTAGAAATGATCTGCCAAATAGCTTTACTCCATGCATTTTTCTCGAATTTGGATTCTAAAGAATATGAGCCAAGGTTGGGAGATAATATTAAACATAGATCCTTAGAGAAAAATTTCTTCTAATTCTAGGTATCATTGCTCCAAGTAGTCAATAAAATGTTAAGAAGAATAAAAAAGTAGAATAGGCAGTAAAGAAGAAATCTTGTCAACATCAGTATGTTTTCATCTTCTCAGGGGCAAGTGGTTTTTGTAAGTACTTTTTTATTTCAAAAGGGTAGCATTATTTGAATTAATTTACTAGTTACAATCCTCAATGCTCAAAAGTGATTTTTCCCATTTCAATGATTATTTTTTGAAATATTTTGAAGGATAGTGGCTTCATGCTGAAAACAGAAAACAGGGGCACCTGGATGGCTCAGTGGGTTAAGCCTCTGCCTTCAGCTTGGGTTATGATCTCAGGGTCCTGGGATCAAGCCCCGAGTCAGGCTCTCTGCTCAGCAGGGAGCCTGCTTCTCCTTCTCCCTCTGCCTGCCTCTCTGCCTACTTGTGAATCTCTGTCTGTCAAATAAATAAAAATCTTAAAAAAAAAAGAAAATAGAAAACATTCTTGAAGAGCTATATGTAGCTCATGATTAACTGAAAGTTTTCAATCAATATCCTCATGTATTTGGCAATTATTATACTCCTTTAAAATAAGATTCAGAGGGGCGCCTGGGTGGCTCAGTGGGTTGAAGCCTCTGCCTTCAGCTCGGGTCATGGTCTCAGGGTCCTGGGATCGAGCCCTGCATTGGGCTCTCTGCTCAGTGGGGAGCCTGCTTGCTCCTCTCTCTCTGCCTGCCTCTCTGCCTGCTTGTAGTCTCTGTCTGTCAAATAAATAAATAAAATCTTTTAAAAAAATAAAATAAGATTCAGAGATGAAAGTATATTTTACAACCAAAAGGAGAATATTTGCCTTGTTTTATTGAAGGTCCTGCATGTTAACAGCTCAGCTAATGAGAACAGTCCCTTGTGTCAAATTCAAATTCTCATTTAGCACTTTTCCCAAGCAAATAGCTTTCTACCCAATCATATAATTTCACCTTGAAGCATACTGGCAATGGGCAATATAGGGAGACTTGGAGTCAAATTCTGTTTTTAATCTGGAACTAGAAATAGTCCTTTCATCTTCCAGGTTTATCTTTAGATGATATATATGTGACACTTTCTTTTTCTGAAGTTCATCCCCTGGATTTACTATGAACACTATCAAGTGCAGACAAATATAAACTTTTACACTGTTTGAAGTAACACAAGAGATGATACTGGTGTATGACCATGACGTGAAATAATAGCACAAAATTCTGTATGTGGACTATTACATGATTAAGTGAAGAAAAAATGATGTTGTGAGAATCAAATTATGGTTTAGAGGCTCTTTTGTTAGGGGCTTAGAAACAGGTGAAGAGTAAGTGGTGATAACAAAGACTGAAAATTAGATGTTGTTGTTTTTGTTGTTGTTTGGGGAAAATGGTGGTTTCTGAAAGATTCAGTGGTTGAACAGAAGGGGTGTAATTCTAAAAGTGAAAGAAAAAAGAGGAATCATGACCATTAACTGCAAGCTTTTACAATTCTCTGTCCAATTTCCCTATAAACATATAGCTGCTGGAAGGTGTGCTGGGTGGCGTTCAGTAACATGAGTAACATCTCTGTTATGACAGAGATGGAGCAGTTATAAATTTGGCAAGGGATTCTCATGACTTGTTGTCCTTTTGTTAACTTCTTTCCAACTTATGATTTGTGAGTGGAGTTGCTATGCTGTTTTTCACACTTTTCCTTTGCTTTTCTTTAGTAGCAGTGATTTTTGGGCGGGGGGGGGGGGGAGAGGGATGGAAATGCATTTTCTACGCCTGCTGATATCAAGTCAGGCTTTTTCTTTTCCAGCCATTTTTTTTTCCTGTGGTGACATTTGAAAATGAACTTGCAATGTTTTCACTGTGTGTTGTGGGGGGATTATAGACAAAAACACTTTGAGATATCTTATCTTGTTCCTGCTTAGAACTATTATCAGTTTCATACACTCTGGTTTTCTTGTCTTTAAGTAAGATTGAGGAAGAAAAGAGAGAAGGCATCTCAAAACATATTTCTTACTTAAGACAAGTGAATCCTTTAATATGATTCTATTTGAAAGCTTATAACTCTAATTATTGCTCAACTATGTTGTCAGGATCACTTTTTTGTTTGTTTTTTGGAAACTATCTGAAGTGGAAATCATTTCCTCTGTCCTCTAAGTAGCCAGGCTGCTATATTTTCCTTAAGCAGTAAACTGACCAGACTTTAACTTTGACTTCAGCTTATTTCTGGCCTGCTCTTAAATGCCAAATTAATCTTAAAAGCCCATACGATTAATGTTGAAAATTATTGCATTTTTTCCTATTAATTCAGCAATACTGCAATATACCTCTCCCCTTTTCCTCTTTTAGAGCATAAGGGCCATAAACTTGATCTGATTTCTTAAAGCTCAAAAGAGTCACTTTGATGATACCATGAAACTTACCAGGTTATGTTACTTCAAAAGAAAATAATAAAATCGTTGCATAAGTGTGTTCATAAGTTATTTACAAGGCAAACTCATTCACAAGACTTATTATTTCTTGTATTCTCTCCCCTTTCACCTTCTCAGGAATCCATTAATAGCCACAATATTCTTTAATATTTGGCAAAAGGTATTTTGTGAAAGAAAAGAGTGTTGTATAAATAACTGCAGCTATTTCTGTAGTCCAGGTGGGAAGAAGAACAAAGCCAGCTGGTTTATTTAGGGAAATGCATTAATGAACCTTTTGGTTATGAAGGAAAGACCCTGAGCCTAAGGGTAGATATTGAAACAAATAGGAGCTTAATTGCTGTTCTCAATATGAGAACAGCATTTTGAATTTTCTACCAGGCAGCCAAAGAGACAAGAGTAAAGACCAGGAATCTTTGGAAAATTGTTGATGGGAGAATGGGCTCCAGAATCATGACAGCTGGCCAGTAACGAAACATAACTATGGCAGGAAATGGTGCTTGACAGTCAATTTTTATAAGTCATTACCTACTCTGTGCAATAATCCCCTCCATTAGACTAACTTTAGTAAAAGTCTGTTACTTGCAAAAGCACTGTGTTAGTGGTACATTAGGAGTCATGCAAAGTGGTTTATATCTGAAGCAGTGCAGAGAGAGAAGAGCTATCAGTAAAAATAGTGCCACAATGACAGAAGTAGGTCAAGAATGGAGCTAGAAGGTGGAATTCAGAATTGTAATAACAGGGGTGCCTGCATGTCTCAGTTGGTTAGGTGACTGCCTTCAGCTCAGGTCATGATATTGGAGTCCCAATATTGAGTCCTGCATCAGGCTCCCTGCTCAGTGGGGAGTCGGCTTCTCCCTCTAACCCTCCCTGCTCTCTCCCTCTCTCTCCCTCTCTCTCTCTCTCTCTCTCACTCTCTCTCTTAAAATAAATAAATAAATAAATAAATAAAATCATTAAAAAAAGAATTAAAGATAATAATAATGACTAGGAAATACAAGAGAATATTAAGATTGCTGGGCTTCCTACAATTAATATAAAATAGAGACTTGAGTCCTTTTTTAAAGAATTTGCCCAGAAAGCCAGAGAACCAGAGGACATTCAATTTAAATATGTGAGGTAAAATATAAACACATACTTCTAGGGACATGGTAAATATATGAATACTCATGTATTCAGATTTTATATATTTTCCATTATTGTACTTGGCCAGATTGCTGTCTTTTTTTTTTTTTTAAGATTTTTATTTATTTACTTGACAGACAGAGATCACAAGTAGGCAGAGAGAGAGGAAGGGAAGCAGGCTCCCTGCTGAACAGAGAGCCTGATGCAGGGCTCGATCCCAGGACGCTGGGATCATGACCTGAGCTGAAGGCAGAGGCTTTAACCCACTGAGCCACCCAGGCACCCCCAGATTGCTGTTTTTTTAAAGAAAGATTTATTTATTTATTTGAGAGAAAGAATGCAGTGGGGAAGGGGCAGAGGGAAAGAGAGAGAATCTCAAACAGACTCTGTGCTCAGTATGGAGCCTGATGCAGGGCTTGATCCCATGACCCTAAGATCATGACCTGAGCTGAAACCAAGAGTTTGATGCTTAACCAAAAGAGCCACCACCCAGGTGACCCAAATTTGTTGTCTTTAAATAAAGTTGTATTATATGTTCATTAAAATAAATTAAAAAATTAAAAAAAATAAATAAAGTTATTCAAGATCTGTTTGCAATACCTTTATATTTTACTTGGGTTTAGTATTTTAGATTTATGAGTCTGTCATTCTATGTTTTCATTGAAGCCCTAGACCTATTTTGCTATAGATTTAAATGAATTTTCAAGTTAATAATTATAATACTACCATAATGATAAATTGTTTGTTAAAAACTGCCCTCTCTAGCACAATTAATCCTCTTCAGAAAGGGAATTGTGTTAAAACAAACTTGGGAAACATTAAACCAGAGTCTACCAAGAACAGATTCTGAGTTCATATCAGCAAAGTAATGGCTCTAAAAGACACCATGGTCAGGGGGTAGCTAATGTGGTTTACAATAGCATTATTTGACTATTGAACACACGTTTTTACCTAATACCTATTTATGTCCCGTGGACCTAATATTCATTAAAACAAAAGAATCTAAAGTGCTTTTATATAATCTCATTTAGTGGTCAAAGGGAGAAAAAAATTATAAAACTCCATTTGTGTTTAATACATCTTTATATATAAAGAGGTTATACTAAAAACAATTTATTTTTTTTATTTCGTGAGAAAATTGAATTCATTCTGACTTCTTCCATCTTACACTCACATTTACTAAGTGCTTCATTCTCTCTTTATTACAAGGCTTATTATGTTCCACTGAACAGACATAAAGTATTACTATAATGCTTTAATAAAGTAATACAGTTTCTTTTGTTTTATATGAGTCCCTCACTTCTGAATCCAGTTTCTTATATAGTTTATATAGCTTCCTCCACCAACCATAGCCTCCATGGAAGATCATGAAGCATCTATATCATTCTTTTGATAAGAAGGCAAAAACAAAAATAGTTAAAAGGAATTTGTGTAACATCTATGAGAAAGACACTTTCTCTTAACTTAGGAGTTTGTAATTCCAATCCTCTGGTTTGCTTAATGCCCTCTTCCATTCATAGCAGCCCACCAGATAGGTCCCTGAAATACCCTGAAGCATGGACAACCATGGATCCAAGCCACATATCTTCACTAAGATTCTAAGAAATGAAAGCACAGAAAATTTAAGCTAATTAACCAAGATCACGCAGTTAGTTGGCAGCAATGTAGAAGGGATAATGTAAGTTACTCATCCTAGTCCTTGCTTCTCTTTCTTATGGAATAATCCAGGTATTTTTTTAAGTTTCCAAAACCAACAACTACTATCCATAACATATGCATACACACAGAAGCTAAAGAAATACCACATTTGGAAAAAGGCATCAGTGAGATATTTTACTGGTCCATTTACTAAATCAAAAGAATAATGCCAGAAATATTATCCTTTGAAAAACTAAATAAAAGTTTATGTTTTTATATAAGTTTTATTGGGAATATTTGCCTATCTAGCATATGCCTTGATATCATAGCACAACTAAAGGATCGATTTGTGTCAAGAACCCTCATGTTGAATGATTTCTAAAATCTTATTAGTGTAACATAATAATACTTCTTTGGTATGAATTTGAAATTAGCACTTATTTATAAAAATATAAATAAATATAATGGAATATTATTCAGACATAAAAAAGAATGAAATCAGGGTGCCTGGGTGGCTCAGTGGGTTAAAGCCTCTGCCTTTGGCTCAGGTCATGATCCCAGGGTTCTGGGATCAAGCCCCACATCGGGCTCTCTTCTCAGCGGGGAACCTGCTTCCCCCCGCCACCCCGCCTGCCTCTCTGCCTACTTGTGATCTCTGTCTGTCAAATAAATAATAAATAAAATCTTTAAAAAAATGAAATCTTGTCATTTGTGACAACATGGATAGACCTTGAGGACATTACCTTAAGTGACAGAGAAAGACAAATACTGTATGATCTCATTTATATGTGGAATCTGAAAATATCAAATTCATAGAAACAGAGGGTAGAATGGTGGTTGCTAGGGACTGAGGGGTGGGAGAAATGGGGGAAATAGGGAGATGTTGGGTACAAATTTTTAGTTATAAGATGAATATAAGGTGCAGCATGGATACTACAGTTAATAATACTGTGCTATATACTTAAAAGTTGTTATGAGTGTAGAGCTTTAATGTTCTCACCAAAACAACAAAAAAACAGTACTTATGAGAGGTGAAGGATGTGTTAGCTAACATTATTGTGGTAAGCATTTCACAATATATACATTGTATCAAATCATCATGTTGTACACCTTAAACTTATACAATGTGTGTCAATTATGTCTCAATAAAGCTGGCAGAGAAAAGAATTACTATATTTTGTCTTCACCATAGAGACTTGTCAGAGATAATGGAGAAACTCTATCTTAACTCAGAAGTTAACTTAGTATATGCTTCTGAAAATCATAGAGATCTAAAAGATGAAATGATTCTTTTGTGGATATTAGTATGCACAACTTTGCTGATGTATATTACTTTAGAATTTCCTAGAAGACAAAAGGAGTAGGAAAAAATAGTGTTTGGAATAGGAAATGCATGAGTATAACCTAAGAAGGCTGGGTGGGAAGTTTATGGGATGATGGTTATTACGTGAATGTCAAAATTGATAGTTGGATTGGAAGGGAAACGAAATAAAGGGCGGGGAGGATAGTCATGTTACTTGAGAAAGGTTATAGGAAAATTGAAACATTGTGTGATAGTGACTTGTGGGGGAGGAATGAGCAAGGTGTGTGGGCTTGATAGGGGAGGGTGATTAATGGGCTGCAATAGAATGGAGGATTTTTTTCAGTGAAGAGAGAGGAAAGGTTAGAAAGTCACAGAGAGCCAATGATGCTAGACTGGGGAGTGTGGACTGGATAGGAGTGTGAGATGAACAGTGGACAGGGGAAGCAATATTCATCAAGTTCCTTCCATGTGCCAATCAATAGGCCAGGGTCTTCACATTTATTATCTTACTGAAATCTACCTAGCAACTCTCTAAAGGATAGTTATCTTTGAATCCATATTCATGCTCTGCTTCCCCTTATATTACAATGACTGAAGAGTTCAAGCACCTATCAAAGTCCATCCCTGCCTTATGTGCTCTGGATCCCATTGCCTCAACTTCTCTTTTTAATGGAACATATCCAATGGCATTCAAACATGCTCTACTCTCTCCTGTCTTAAATAAACAAGCAAATGAAACTCTTCAACCTCTACTTTTCCCTTAGCTACTGTCCCATTTCCCTACCTCTTTCATGGAAAAAACTTCCTGAGATTTTCACATTCATTGATTCCATTTCCACACCTCTAACTGGCTTTTGAACATAGGTAGGGGTGGAGCAAGGGGGAACACTCCTTTCTCTTAAGTTCAATTCTCCAAAAGTGTTATGCTGTCATAATTGTTGTTAAGAATATAGTAAAAAACTATTGAAGTAAACTATGGGAAAGCATAACCATGAGACAGATAAATTAGTCACAGATTTTCCATCTTTATAAAATGTACTTGATCTCTCACCAATTCCCCAAACACTCCTCCTCTGGTCTGGACACACCCACAGCCTCATGCCCACACTTCTGCTAGTCAATCAGTTCTAATCTGGCAACTGTACATATCAATCAACTGAAACAGTTCTTGTTAAAGTCACCAATGACCACCATGTTGCAAAATACAATGGTAACTTCTTGTCTTCATATTATTCCATGTCTCAGTAGCATCCAGTTAATCATGTCTTCTTGAACCTCTGTTTCTCCTGGATTACTTGACATTATACTCTCCTGGTTTTTTTTTTTAAAGATTTTATTTATTTATTTGACAGACAGATCACAAGTAGGCAGAGAGGCAGGCAGAGAGAGGAGGAAGCAGGCTCCCTGCTGAGTAGAGAGCCTGATGCGGGGCTCCATCCCAGGATGCTGGGATCATGACCTGAGCCGAAATCAGTGGCTTTAACCCACTGAGCCACCCAGGTGCCCCTCTCCTGGTTTTTTTCCCTAGCTTGCTGTCCACTCATTCTCACTCTACTTGCTTTCCTTTTACTCCCTGACCTTTAAATTTTGAATTGTTGGGCAATGGGGCAAAGGCAGCATGCAGGGTGTTTTGTATCCCATCATACCATTTGGTGGAAGAGCATAGTAGCTATAAAATCTCTTTCTAGGTACATGATTAGTGACTGAACCTCCAGTGCCCTGT
Organism: Martes martes; assembly: GCF_963455335.1. Lineage (NCBI taxonomy): Eukaryota > Metazoa > Chordata > Mammalia > Carnivora > Mustelidae > Martes > Martes martes. The sequence continues at coordinate 80,219,217 of NC_137897.1, forward strand.
GTCCTGGTCAAAGTGGAAGATTAATTATCTACATTTTGCATGAACTCCTAGCTCCTTCTTTACATCTCTGCTTTCTATCTGTATTTTGTTTCCCTGCAGGGATGTGTTCTTTGAAATTTGTCCTTCTGAATCCACTTCTTACTTTACTGAAGTAGCAGGTTAAAAGAGACAGAAAGGGAATGTAAGATAGGTTTAATGCCTATAAGCTATGATGTCATGGCAAGGGAAAATGTCATATTTGAATAGAATGAGGAAAACGGGAAAATGGGCTTTCCTTGGTTTGAGGACAGAGGGAATAATTTATAGTGATGATTACAGGAACAAAATGCATATAACTTGGCTTAGGGGGTAGTCTAAAGATCTCCAAATATCTCCAACTGTACAAATATTAGCAAGAGAAAATATGGATTAGTTTAGTAAATAGTACAAAGGGGTGAAACTAACGATAATGAACTTACACAAAGAAACTAGAGAGGATGCAATGGAAATATTAGAGTAAACATATGGATTAAACAGTGGAAATTCCTTTAAAGGAAGTTTTTACTAATAAAGGGAAACCAACTCAATGCAATGAAACAAATGACAATTAGGCAAAATCAGTGACATCTTCAACTAGAACCTTGCACAGCAGCAAAGAACACTAGTTCTCTGTCTTCAGTGTCCTTAATGGTGATGACAGTTCCTGTGTTTCCCAATATACCCATAAATGGGTTCTGGGTCAACTTCTGCTTATAGCCATCCCCTGATCTTTTAAAGACAACGATTGCCACCTTGTTTTCACATCAGAGCACATATAGAAAAGGAAAATATATTTGTGACTCATGGGATATAAGAGGAGACTAGCCACAAACCCTAGCTGCTTCAGACTCTGCTCAACCATCTTAAGGATGGTAGGGATTGATATGTTGGCTTACCTGGAATCCATTCCTGGCAAACAAGTGCTCTGGTTGGGGAGCACCGTCCTAAAACCTTTTGTATTCAAGTCTCAATTCCTTCTTCCATTCTCCCTCTTTTACTAACTTCTTTTTTTAAGATTTTGTTTTAATTAATTTCTGTACCAATGTGGTGCTTGACAAGAGTCATACAAGAAAGGAAAGGTAATCATAATTAACTGGGTAGCTCAGCTACAAATAATGTTATACTGTCATAATAATGTAAACACTGAAGGTGCCTCGTTAGCGCAGTAGGTAGCGCGTCAGTCTCATAATAATGTAAACACTGAACTGATTTAACCTAAATGTGTTGTATCCATTAGGTGAGGAAGACACTAAGGAAAGCTTAATTCTCAGCTTATAATAGGAAGTCAGCCAATCTATTTAAAACTGGAAAAAAATGTTAAAATAATGTGATAAATGTATAATTTAGATATGTATTGGTTAACACCAGAAGAAATGGAACAAAGAATTGAACGTAGTTTGCTTTTGGAGAGGATGGTACAGGGGACTGTTCATTATAAGCCCAGTAGTACCAGTTGACTTTTTAAAGTATGAGCATTTATTACTTAGGTTAAAAAATTACTTTTTGAAGACAGTAGTTTGACTAAATAACTTCTGATGTCTTCTACTTTGAAAACTTAGTAACTATGAAAAACATGAATACTTCTCTCAAGAGCCTTACTCCTTCCTTAAATTAGATACTACTTAAAAAGAAGCTGCATTATTAAGACTTCCAAGCCCTTAAAGACTCCCTAGTATATGACATGCTTAAATTACTCATGTGCATAGTTTACCACTATTGTTAAAATTTGGTTAGGTAAATGTATTCCCTGCTACAGATGTAAAGCTGTTCTTACTTTAGATATTGTATGACCTTCATATATGTGCTTCTTTGGAAAAATACATAGAAAGTAAATATGTGTTGAGGCAACACATACATAAATATGTATTTATGAATACATATATACTATGAATAGTATTAGTCTGATCAAGGAGGGAATTTTTTATGTCCCACAATTGACCCATCTCATCTCCCAGGATGTTCAGGTACTTAATTTCTCTTTGAATTACAACTTGGTTTACTTGGTTCTTAATGTTTACCTAAAAACTCCAGTTACAAGTTCTTATAGGTATCACTAGCAGTAATTCTAAAATTCCAGACTGAACCCATTTCTTGCCTCTTGGTGAATCCAAGTGCTGATTCTTCTCTGTTTCTCATTCCTGTCTTTGTCCAATCCCTGCAATGTATCCAGTTCATTCCAAAAACAAATAAATTATATATGATTCACTAAAAACCTTTGTTATAATTTTAAATATAACACTTTGGTGACCACCAGAATGCCATGTAAGTCTTGTTTACTGGTGGGTTTGAGCACAATGTTATTTATTTTTGTATTCTTATTAGTTACTTCTCTATTAGATACCATCCATTTTTCATTGTCCATTCTCCACACTGCTTTGTTTACCCTCATAAGAATTAAGATGGTTTTTTTTTTTCTTTTTGGTACCAGACATAGTAAAAGGACCAACACAAGCAAATTGTCCCTGGGGCGTTTTTTATCCCCCTTACTCTTCTCCCTTCCTCCCATTTATTTCATCAAATCCTTTTACATGATCATAATTCTCATCCTGCCCTCTCCCTTCTTCATTCATGAATATCTAAAGATTCCCAGTGTGGTTCCTTTCACATATTAGGAAGTATTTGAATATCTCCTTCACAACAAAGTGTAAAAAGGCCACGTGGAGATGGGGCAGGACAGCAAAAACTTAGTCCCATAAAAAAGCACAACTCTCCCAGTGTGGCAACCCACAGTTGGGAGAGATCTCAGAAATCCAGAGCTTCTCCCTGAGGAGTAAGGGATTTGTGCCCCACATCAGGCATTTCCTCCCCTGGGGCCTACAATGGAGAGATGAGCCCCCAAAATGTCTGGCTTTGAAGGGACTGTGGGGAACTGAGATACTTCCCTCAGAGGGCTCATGCAAATACTCACTTACCCCAAAGGCTAGCATAAAAGCTACAGTTTAAAAACAGCCTGAACTCTATGTGAAGGATTTTCTTTTCTTTTCTTTTTTTTTTTTTAAGATTTATTTATTTATCTGGGAGAGAGAAAGAGAAAAGAGAAAGCATGGGGTTGGGGAACAGAGGGAGAAAGAAAATCTCAAGCAGACTCCCTGCTGAGTGCAGAGCCTGTATGTGAAGGAGATTTATCTGCTAATCTTAAACCATCTGCAAGGGGGGTAGGGGCTTTTTGGACTTTCCCTGGGGCCAGAGGCACTGGCTGGTCCATTTTTCACTCTCCCTCTACTTTCAAATCATCAGTAATCACACTCCAGCCCTGCATTCTCCCTTAGCCTGCTAAAGCTGGTGGGTGCACACAATACACAAAGAGGATGCTCCTTGATCACATGACAATGGTGGCCAGGGGGGCTTGTGCTTCTGGGTCCCACAAGACTGTAAACATCAGGTATATAGTTCTTAGCAGGCTATTATCCAAAAGGTACTACACAGACAGCAGACTCAAATATACCCCCCCACCCCATCTTTCTGTGAAAAAGGCTTATTTACTTGTCCCAAAGCTTTAGCCTGAGGGATAATCTTCAGGTTTGCCACACATCTAAAGGCTGTCAGGGAATGTAGATTGGGGGATCCTATTTTTGCATTCTCCCTTGGCCTTGCTACAGCTTACTGGTAACTCCCAGAAAGGAACTTATATACACTTGTCTGAAGTCCTGATTTTTATGACTGTTGTCCAGATTGCCTAGTCTGGAGGGTAGCAGTGTTTATGATTTTGGTCCAAGAGAACTGTATACACCAGCATACTTTAAATGTTGCTGCCTGTAGGTCTCACTTCCAATCAGCCTGAAACTGGTGCTAGGTGAAATCACTCCCATTGGAGCACTGACAGGTCTTGGCATACCCTCAACAGCTGAGAGTTATCAAGAATAAATCAGGCTGCTTAGACAATCACAAAGGTTTGATGGACAACCAAGAGCTAGAACAACATTGAAAGAAAAGTTTCATTTCTTTCACAAGGCCACAACTTCAACACTATGTATTAGCCATTTTGCCTAATGCATAGAAAGAAATACAGAGTGTCAAGCAAAATGAGGCAACAGAGGAGTATATTCTCCCTCCCCCCATCAAAAAAAGAACAGGATAAAACCTCAGGGGGGAAAAAAACCCTAGTGAAATGAAGATAAGTAATTTACCTAATAAAGAGTTCAAAGTAATGGTCATAAAGATGCTCACCAAACTTGGGAGAAGAATGGATTAACACACTGAGAACTTCACTACTATAATGTATATAATTACAACTTAATTTAAAAAAGCAACTGTCCAGATTTTCATTAGCTTGGGCTGTGGTCTCTGCTAGAGAATTGGAACTTACAACTTAATCCAAGTGGTAAGGTTGAGATTTCTTTAATGTAATTCTCCTCCCAGGTAATAGCTGGATGGGCTCCTTCATTCTATATTATTTAAAGAAAGAACAGGTGGGGTGTGTGTGTGTGCGCGCGCGCGCGTGCGCACACACATGCATGTGTGCACGCACACGTGTATGAGGGAATGGTAGCTAATAGCGGGGGAACAAGGGGATTGGGAGGTGTTTCTGGTGGCGTTCATTTCTCACTATGTACAGGGAGTTGCATTTTCCTCTATGTACAGTGTTTTTTTTTAAAGGTAGAACTTCATTTGAATATCTTAGTTTTGGGTTGGAAAGTGATACGTATTTAATAGACACCATCTATTATTATACCAAAATATTATCACAACTTTGGTAATTTGCATTTTCCTCAGACTTCTTTTTCTTTCAGACCTCCAACAATTTTGAATTCTCTATGTACATTTGGTATGCCATTTTACTCTGTAAAATCAGTATGCTGTTTCAGCCAATAAAAACAGAAAATGGTTTTTATTTTGTTTTAAGTAATTCATCTCTTCACTCATTTATTTTTGGCAAAAAGGGGAATTCACTTCCATGAAATATTTCCTTTTTGGTGATATCTTGATATTAGCTTGGGTATTATGGTTTCAGTCCAGCTGCTAATTATGTAGGATTCCTATGCTCTAGAGAGAAGGTTTTAGAAGTAATTAAGTGTGAATGACTCCTCATCTGCTTGTCTTCTATGCTAACAAGAGCTTTTCTTATTTAAAAGTACCAGCTTTAGCCCAATTTTTTTTTCAGAGTGAGCACTTTAGGATTTGTGAGCAAGCCATGTATTCTCCTTTGATTCAGTCATCATGCTTTGGGAAAAGAGACAATATGATAGAAAGGATGCTAACTGAAAAACAACTGTCAGTTTCTATCACCAAGAAAGATTGGATGACAATCATAGGTAATCTGGGGTGTTGATTCATGCCTAAAACATGGTTAATCTGAGAAAAAGAAATTGTCTTTCTGTAAATCAATAGATTAGAGGAAGAGAGAAGAGAGAAAAAGAGATGGCAGAATACAGCAAATCCAATTAAAGAATGGTGATTCAGGAACCCACAGGTGGCTCAGTCAGTTAAGCATCTGACTCTTGATTTTGGCTCAGGTCATGATCTGAGGATTGTGAGATCGAGCCCCATGTGGGGTTCTTAAGATTCTCCCTCTCTCTCTACCTGCCCCCCTTCTATAAAAAAAAAAAAAGAATGGTGATTCAACAGCCTGATGGATTTGCTTTAGAAACAACTTCACAGACCATTACTGAGACCAATGCTAACGCAGAAATGAGGAGGTAAGGAGACATTGTGGCAGGAGAAGGAGGAATGGAGACAGCGCACCAGGAAGTGTGTCCATTACGATAATCTAGGTAGAGAAAGTGGAAGGAAAGGAAACATAGCTGTGAGGGGACAAGTTAGTTCCCCATAAGATATTAATGAGGTTTTCATGGCATGTGTCATAAAGCACAGGCTAAGGAAAGAATTCATTTAATGATGGACTAGTCAAAGAATTATAAAATTTCACAGTGCTACTTCAGTGTTTTTTTTACTGATTATATTTTGTCATGCTTAATGAACTAAATCATTGGCCTGATTTATTTACAGCAGCTATGTCCAGAAATATAATGTGAGTTAATATGTAATTAAAATTTTTCTGATAGCCAAATTAAAAAAATAAGAAAATAAAACAGGTGAAATTAAACTTAATTTATTTAGCACAATATATTATTAAAAATCATAACTTTAGGGGCGCCTGGGTGGCTCAGTGGGTTAAGCCTCTGCCTTCGGGTCAGGTCATGATCTCAGGATCCTGGGATTGAGCCCCACATCACTGGGGACTCTGCTCAGCAAGGAGCCTGCTTCCCCCTCCCTCTGCCTGCCTCTCTACCTACTTGTGATCTCTATCTCTCTGTCAAATAAATAAATAAATAAATATTTTTTAAAAATCATAACTTTACCAAGTAATCAATATAAAAATTATTGATGAGATATAGTACATTCTTCTTTTTTACATTAATACTTAGAAATCTACTTTGCGCTTACAGTGTATCTTAATTTGGACTAGGCCCATTTCATGGGTTCAATAGCCACAAGCAAAAAATGGCTGTCATATTAAACAGTATAGGTTTAGGGGCACCTGGGTGGCTCAGTGGGTTAAAGCCTCTGCCTTCGGCTCAGGTCATGATCCCAGGGTCCTGGGATCGAGCCTTGCATCTGGCTCTCTGCTTGACGTGAGGCCTGCTTCCCCCTCTCTCTCTACTTGCCTCTCTGCTTACTTGTGATCTCTGTCTGTCAAATAAATAAATAAAATCTTTAAAAAAAAACAGTACAGGTTTAGACCACCTATGAAGTAGTCTTAAAGACAAAACAAAGTAGAATTTGATGAAGCTGCTAAATCTTCACTAATACAGTAATCAGTAGCAACAAGTGGCAATTTAAATAATAAAAATTAATTAAAATTAAGAATGTGGTAACTTGGTTACACTAGTCACATTTCAAGTTCAAAATAACCACGTGTTATTAGGCTAATGGCTGCCCTATTAGGCATCACAGGTTTAGAGACTTAATGCTTCTATCATCGAAACTGAAAACTAGAGAATAATGTCTAAATCATAGTGAATGTGTATTACCCCTGATGAAAACAAACACTTCTTCTTTTGCATTTCATTCTGAAATCTTCTTCTACACTGAGAACTTCTTCTTGCTCCTCCCCTTAATAAAAACTTAACCATGGTCCCGCCTACAGAATACAACATTGTCCAAGAATCCTGAAATTTTAAATTATGTGGATACCCCTTCTGTCTCAATAATCACATTTTTTTCAAGTTTTATAGATGTGTGGCATTTTGTACTTGTAATATATGGCACATCTGGAAAAGAGTTGTTAAGAGTGAGCATGCTGACATAACTTCCAAAAAGTTATAATTTTAGCTGGCACTCTGACAGTTGTAGGATGTAGATTTAGGAAAGAAAGGAAGGAAGGAAGAAAGGGAGGGAGGGAGGAAGGAAGGAAAGAAGGAAAGAGCGAAAGAGAAAGAAAGAAAGATGAAGGAAGGAAGGGAAGGAGGGAGGGAGGGAGGAAGGAAGGAAGGAAAGAAGGAAAGAAGGAAGGAAGACGCAAACATATAGCAATACTCTTTCTACCCCCCCTTCTCCTATATTTTAGGGGTTTTGTTTTTGGTTTTGGTTTTGGGTTTTTTTGTGTGGTTTTTTTGTTTTTTGTTGTTGTTTTGTTTTATTTTGTTTTGTTTTTTTGTCTATGCTGTGGGCAGTGTTCTAACTTGATATTTGCAAGTCAATGGCAAGGACGCTCAGCACACAAGGAATTACGTAGTCACAGACAATTAGTCTTTTAAAAGGTCTGCTGCTTGGAAATTTGCCACTAAACTCAGTATAGCCTCAGCACATAATGTAAATTTTTAATGATTATAACTTTTCTAAATTCAGCCTTTAATAAATCTTATAGTAGTCTTTTGAAACTTTTAAATCAAACATAACCCAATTAGCTTGGTATTTGATTAAACTGAACTGCCACTTCACTGAAGTGTTTAAATAAATCAACATTAATATGCTTTTACTACAGTAAATAAAGTTACGTCTATATAGTTGAAATATCAATAACCACACATGACTCTTGAAAATTAAGTACTCTCTGTACTCTGAATAATGAATCCAGTATTAATTTGGGGAAAACTATTGATTTCTTTTTATAGGCCTGTGGGAATACTTTGGCCAAAAACTGTAAAAGTTCTTAATTCTTAAAAATAATAAACCAAATAGTTGTTCAATTTAAAATAACTGAGTTGTCCTAATAATGGTCCTAATTAATGATCTTTTTCTCCCTAAAATGAAATACTGATTGATCCTTCAAAGAATAGCTATATAAGGAATCATTCTCATTTTAATAGGGTAAAATTGTTAGGAGACCTTTGGCTGCTTTGCTTTCCCACTCTGCCAGCAGGTACTTGCCTTGTTTGCCCAATAACAGAATTTCTATAACAGATAGTCTTTATCAAAGTTTAACTAGCATCAATTGACAAGGAAAAAAATCCTATTTCTGTCCATAGGTGCTGCATGATGAACTTAAATATCTCATCTATGGGTAAAGAAAGCTTTTTATTTTTTTAAAGATTGATTGATTGATTGATTGATCTGAGAGAGAGAGAATCTCAAGCAGGCTCCACACTGAGCATGCACCCTGATGCAGGGCTCCATATCATGACCTCAAGATCATGACCCTGAGATCATGAACTGACCCAAACCAAGAGTCGGACACTTAACCAACTGAGCCACCCAGGCACCCCAAGAAAGCTTTTAGAAGCAAGACTTAAGTATGCTGAAAAATATAGCTTTCCATTTTCCATTTCTATTGCTGTCCAACAGATAGTTGCTATAAGATGGTGTTGCATTTTCCATCCCCTACATGATTCCGCATTTTATTGATAGGCCATCTTTATGTGTCCTTTGATTTTTTTACTACTCCTCTGAATCTTATATAGGATGAGTTTCAAAGTACACTAAATTCTTATTTGAGTACCCTCTGTTAGTGGTAAACCTGAAGCAAGTCTACTTTGGGACACTTGTTCACTGGAAAGAGAGATGTTTATACAGTCTATGCTGGAACATGTATGATTCGTTAGAATTAGGTTTAGGTGCAAGTGACAGAAAACCTTAAATAAGAGTGGCTTAAATAAAATGTGTTCTTTCTTTCATGCATTCAAGTGCAGAATGACATAACAGGACTGGTATTGTCTAGCCCTTTGATCTTACAGTTCTCCTGTAGCTGGCTTTCATTCTGAAGGTAGCCTGTGGTCAAAGAGGGCTTCCTCCAGCCATCATGTCTGCATTCTAGCCAATAAGGAAGAAAGGAAAGAGAAGGGCAAACTTCTCCCTTTGAGGAAATTTCCCAGAATTTGCATATTCTACCTCCATTTATATCTCTTCAACTGGGACTTAATCTCCTAACCACAAGTAGGTACAAGGATGACTGGGAAATAGTCTTTATGCTGGGTGACCATAAGCTCAGCTAAGAATCTGGAATTCTGTCATCTCAAAACAAAGGGGTATATTGGGGGAAAACTAGGTGTCTGTGTCATACTGTTCTCTGGCATGGAACTCTTGGTCAGCAAAAGACCATTGCATGAACCTGGCAGCAGCTGCTAAAAAAATAAAGGAAGTGACTATGTTTCTGGTAGAGCTGCCTGAAAGAATTACTTATAATGCTTTTTTTTTTCCTGGCTTGCTATATTTTCAGAGCCCCTCTCACCACAGCATATGAAAACTCCTGCTTCTCTCATAGGTCTTAAAATGCCTTAGATTTCAGCTGTCTTTCAAAACTTCCTATACTGGGGCACCTGGGTGGCTCAGTGGGTTAAAGCCTCTGCCTTTGGCTCAGGTCATGATCCCAGGGTCCTGGGACAGAGCCCCACGTTGGGCTCTCTGCTCAGTGGGGAGCCTGCTTCCTCCTCTCTCTCTCTCTGCCTGCCTCTCTGCCTGCTTGTGGTCTCTTCCTGTCAGATAAATGAATAAAATCTTTAAAAAAAAAACCTTCCTATACTGCCCTGATAAGAATTGACTTTCCAATTTTCCACCCTGGCATAATATGTCAGGAGGAGGAAAAAAGTTGAATCGTTTTCTCATCTGCCTGAACTTTTATTCTTTTCCAGTTTTGCCCTTTTTTAGTTGCCACACATTGAAACACCTCTGCTGACATTAAAACTGTCTATATAACCCAAAATTAGTAGCAGATTCAGAGTTGATTAAATAATAATAACAACCACAGTGTTTTGAGTACTTTGTGCCAGGACTTTTATTATTGCCCTTAGCTTCTAAGATTTAATGAGATAATGTAAGTGAAACCCATAGCACAATACCTAGATTCCCATCAAGCCTCCTCCCTGGTCTTAACCACAATATGCCCTGATTGGTTGACATTATTCTACATGAAAAAATCTAAATCTCTGCTGTTCAATATGGTAGTCACCAGCCACATATGGCTATTTACATTTAAATTTGAATTCATTGAAACAAAAATAAAATCTCAGTTCTGCAGTCATGCTAGTCACATGCTCAGTAGACACGTGGTTGGTGACTATCATACTGAACAGTGCAGGTATGGAACATAATTATCATCATGGAGTCTCTTGGAGAATACTGATCTAGATAACTCAGGTTCTAACCTGGATATCTTTTTAGCCTGAATTATCTGCCTGTCAATATAGATATGACCAAAAAGAAACAGGTATAATATGTTAAAGGAGATATTGACTGAATTTATCACTTTGCCTCAAAAATTACACATTTATAAACAAAGATTTGAGTGAAAAGTATGAATATTCCTTGACTACTGTCTCTGAAACCATCACCAACCCATTACCATGTCATTATAACCCTACTTTTTATTATATGAATGTGAATATTTTACACTTGATCTTAGCCAAAAGGCCAAGCAGTGATACAATATGAATATTTAAGTGGTGAAATCATGTCAGACATATCATATCAATTCTATATAGTCAATGTCTGATAGTACACAGCTTGACCTATATAGCATACATGACATCTGGTAGTCCTTTTAATGTTATAATAAGATAACTTTGGTTCTTTTATTACTTTTGGCATTGTGCAGTGAATGTTTTGACAATAGTAAAAATAAAATGAGAAATGCAAAAATACATATCCATGTGTAGCAGCTAAGTACAATTGCTTCTAATCGTATCCTTTGCTATTTTATGAATTTATATTAAAGACTAAAAGGTGGGTACTTAAAAAAGAAACTGGATTCATGTGTGGATTTAATATACAGTCAAATATCCTTTAAAAATATCCTTTAGAGGGGCGCCTGGGTGGCTCAGCGGGTTAAGCCACTGCCTTCGGCTGGGGTCATCATCTCAGGGTCCTGGGATCGAGTCCTGCATCAGGCTCTCAGCTCAGCAGGGAGCCTGCTTCCCTCTCCCTCTCTCTGCCTGCCTCTCTGCCTACTTGTGATCTCGGTCTGTCAAATAAATAAATAAAATCTTTCTAAAAAATATCCTTTAGAAATGCCAATAGTTACAACTTCAAAACCTTTGTGGTGAAAGCACTCAGTCTCACTAAACCATGCCAGCTTTTACCAAAAAAGCTCAGTGGGTTTGCCTATTTGAAAATGCCATTTATTTGGTAGTTGGCCAGAGGAAGAGCCACCAAAATGCCTTAATACACTGCTGCATTCAATTAGGCCCACTTCTCTTTTTTCAAAGGTGAAAGAGGAAACTTTTAACTTTAAAAAGCAACATTTTCCTGTAATTTAAATATCTATTGTTTGTGTGGCTAAGAAAACTCATTCAGAGGATAAATTAGCAAACACCTCAGTCATTTTAATTTTGAAAGAAAAATGGCAGGTTTCTTTCTGAACATCACAGCCAAATCAGTAATTTTCCTATTTGTATTATTTCTGACTTAAAGAGCTCCAACTAAAAATAATAAAATGTCATATTGAGGAAGCATATATTCTCACCTCCCCACACTGGAATTTTTCCTAGCACTAATAGGTATTCTTGAAAAAAAAAAAAAAATTTGCATTTCAATCAAAGAACAACAGCTATGGGAGGGAGCAGTGATGGCCTTTCAAAGTTCCATTTCAATGCTCCTCTGAGATAAAAGGAGGTTTCTATTTTTAGCACCCTGGGTTGCACTGTATAATTTGAGGTACTATGTAAAATCCAAAAATGTATTTGGTCATTATAAAACCTGTAAGGTTTTGCAGGCGAGGTAAACACAACACCAGGCAACGTAGGCGCAAGGCAAGATTTATTAAAGGCACTCTCCAGCGAAGTTTCAGGGCTCAGGAGAAGGGGAGCTAGGAAAGTCAGGCGGGGAGGAGGAGGTGGGCGGGGAGGAGGTGGGCGAGGTTCCTCGACTCCGGAAAGGGGAGTGGGGGAAGTCGCACTGGGAGGGAGTTGTCGGGGCTGTGGGCCAAGGTAGGGCATGGGCTCACATCCATATTTGGTGATCGGAAGGTATGGGGTGAAGGCTCCTGATACTCCTGTTTGCTGCATAGGTATCGGGTTACCTATGGAGACCGGACCTGGGTGTACACCCTTTTGGCGGGAGAGTCTAGGGTTAAGGAAGTGGGGGAGGGGACTGGAAGATGGCGGCCCCAGCGGTCATTTCTATTGTTCCTCCTGCATTCCCGGAACCGCTGACCCAATAAAACCCACACCTCTGAACTGGTTAAAAAAAAAAACAAGTATTATAAAGGTATGATAATTGCAGTCTTGATTTGAAGAAATGAAGAAATTTAGGGTTAGAAGAAACATTTAAGATCAAGACTAATCCTTTTATTTGTGAGAAAAGAAAACATAACCCCAGATAACTTATCATTAGCAGTGTGTATATAGATCAAACCCTGAATTCTGAAAGAGGAAATCTGAATGTGATTCACAGCTCTAAGATTTATTGTGTGACTTTAGCTAAGTCACTTTCACTTCCCCTGGACCTCTTTCCTCCTCTGTTAAAAAAAAAATGTGAAACTCCTTTTAGATCTTAGGGTCTATGTATGATTTCTTGTTATTTGCCAAAGTTTAAGCAGCTTTAGTTTAAGTTTAGTTAGTATTTTACCAGACTCTAAAACACTAAATTAACCAGAATACATTATGATGGTGATGGTGATGATGATGACGATTCATTTAATTTGGAGAAGAGGCTAAACCCCAAGCAAGCTAGTATCAGGAATTCATTATTTTAAAAAATGGCTTCTAGAAAGTATTTTTAAATATTTAATTAAGTATCTCAAACCATGGTCTTAGACATTCTAATTTTCCATCTCCTTCTCTGAAAAGTGGGTTCTGGGACACCTGGGTGGCTCAGTGGGTTAAAGCCTCTGTCTTCAGCTCAGGTCGTGATCCTGGGGTCCTGGGATTCAGCCGGCACAGGGCTCTCTGCTCAGCAGGGAGACTGCTTCCCCATCTCTCTCTCTGCCTGGCTCTCTGCCTACTTGTGATCTGTCTGTCACATAAATAAATAAAATCTTTAAAAAAAAAAAAGAAAAGAAAAGTGGGTTCTGATATGCACAGTGATGACCATGAAGTCCTGAGTGAGTGATCATCACTGTTAGTAAAAACTCAAAGCTTTATACTAGATTTCACTCATTTGAGCTGGAAATTTGCCTTGAGAATTTAAAAATAATTTTCAACAAGGATTAAAAATAACAAAAATGCTTTCTTCTCAACTTTTGATTGGACAGTTCAATTACCTACAACATCTTATTCACCGAGCATTCTAGTTAATGAAGGTTTTACTGTACATTCTTTAAGCTCGCTAGTAAGTTAAGTGGAACAAGTGAATTTTTGGCCTGGCTAAATGTCTGAACTGATGTTATTGCTTGGATGTTATTGTACTATTTAGTAAAGAGCAAATTATAGAAACAGTGACATATGTAGGTTTGGGTAAGGCAAAGACACTTCATATATGATGAACACAGTCAGGCTTTAGCAGACACAGTTAAGTCCTTGCTACCATGATTACACAGTTTCCCAGCCAACTCAGTAAATGATATTGAGACCACTTACCTACATCCAAGAACAATTGTTAGTCAATTCTCTTCTCTGGCCTATTTCCTATGCCAAGTCATAATTTAGCTATTTCCATCTAGCAGCTTCCCTTGCACTGAATCATAGGATCTTTCTATTATGAGGAAGGAACTGGGGCTTTTCATCATTGTATCTCTAGCATGAGACACAGCATCTAATACATAGTAGATGCTTCATAAATGACTAATGAACTAAACAACGGAACAAGAAGCAGGAGTTATTTTTGATTAATAGGTTGCTCTTTCAGGGCCAGTTTTGTAGTTATCTTAAATTAGATCCTTCAAATTCTAGCCATGGAACAGCATGTTATCTGAATGTATTTAGAAATTTACCTCTCCCTCTTCCTCCCTTTGCTGTCAATGAAAGAAAATTGGACAATTTTTTTAAACAAATGTCATTCATAGTTAGACACACAGAGTAAATTTGTTGACTGTATATATTGGAAAAAAAAGAAGCTTACAGAATGAAGGTAGAAACGTTTTGCAGATTTTTTTCCCTTTCCTCTGGGAAAAAAAATATATATGTATGTATATCTCTTAGAATTAACTCAATTTAGATGATGACATTGACAAAGTGAAGAGGGTGTGCCCACAGAAGAGAATAGTTGACACACTAAACAAGTCATTTTTCCTGAAGTATGAACATAACTCAGCACCAAGTGAGAGAGCTGCCATGTCAGTTTCCGTGATGAAAGCCAAATATTTTAATGAGGGTAATCACACAGGCAGTTTTCTGCCTAATTACTTCAAAGCTTAAAAATGCAGGACTAGGATCAAGTGCATTTTATCTGGAAGTGAAATCCTGACAACCAAGAGCAAAAATGTTTGTAAATTGTTGGCAGATAATTATCAATTGTTGTCTGCTCCAGAGGTAAATGTGAATATGCATGATAGGGACATGCTTCATGACAGTCTGTTGACTGACCAAAAACTGAGGTACTGGAAGTGCATTTCATGTTGGAAGAGTTTGGTTTCTGCTTTATCGCTAATTAAAGAAGAATCTGGTTTAACATCAGCTACAATGTTGACCATACACCCCACACTAAACAATGGTAATAGGCTCTAACTTCTATCAGCAACATATGAGCTAGGCCTTTTTGCCAGCAAAATTAAAGGCTGGTCTTTGAAGACTTCACATTTCCATCTTTGATCTCTGTGCCAAAGCATCTAATCAAGGAGCTGGCTATGTTTATCTTCATTATATACTTACCAAGACCATTGCAACTAAATGCTGAGAGAACTTCAATATGTTTCATGGAAAGTGTTGAACAATGTTCTGCTTCAACCCTTCTGAAAAATGTTTGGAGCCACTTGGTCAGAGTAACTACTAAACAGGTGCGTATTGTGCCCCTCAGTCACCTGTCAGCCAGTTCCCTTTGAATCAAAAGGAAATCAAACCTGTTGAGTTTCTAAAACCTACTGACCATGTGAAGAAAGCATTTTGAAATGATTAGAGGATTGCATGTTTTATGCTATGTAGTTTTCTGGAAACAAAACTATGAAGATGAAATAGGCAGTTCAATATAGTAATTAAATTTGATTGAAAAAAAAAACAACAAAACAAAACCAAAACCTGATGGTAATGGAATGCCTAGCCCCTGATGAGCATCGAGTCCAATTTAAATAATTAGAAAGGTCAACTAGAAAAGAATGGATCTGAGAGTTCAAATGATATACACAAAGAGACAATACTGTTTGATTTCTATTTTGACATGTAATGGAGCTTCTATAATGGATTTTGATGAAAACTAGTGGTTATAAAAAGGTCTCCTGGGTGATTTGATACCTAATCTCACATTTAGGTGATTATTGATATTAATTAATTTCTTTCAGACTCATATAAATTTCTCTTATTGGCATCTCATCCTAAAAATCACTAGTTTCACACCCTGGTTAGGCATCCCTTTCTGCTACCTGCCAGGGCAAGAAGTGGGGCAAGGCATGGGGGAGCAGGGAGTCTGAACTAAATCTATTTTGAGAAAAATCAAACTCTGTGATTATGGTCTCAAGAGGGTAACCTATTGTCAGACCTGGAGAAGAGCCAGAATAGATAAATACGAAGGACATTGCAAAACATAAAACTCTCAGTGGTCAAATACATAAAACTATCCCTTTTATGTAAAATGCTGTCAGTGAAGTTGTGTTGCCATAGTTGTTTAAAGAAATTGTGTGTGTGTGTGTGTGTGTGTTTACTGCACTTTGTTTTAATTTAATTTTTGTTTTACAAGTTGCAGTGATTAAGACCTATTGCATAGAAGATGTTGCCTTAGGCAGGAGTTGTATTAAATTTGGTAACCATGGACACCTGGGTGGCTCAGTCAGTTAAGCGACTGTCTCTGGCTTGGGTCATGATTCTGGAGTCCCAGGATCCAGTCCCACATCAGGCTCCCTGCTCAGCAGGGAGTCTGCTTCTCCCTCTGTCCCTCCCCCGTCTTGTGCTCTCTCTCTCTCACTCTCTCTCAAATAAATAAATAAAATCTTAAAAAATAAATAAATAAATTGGGGGCGCCTGGGTGGCTCAGTGGGTTAAAGCCTCTGCCTTTGGCTCAGGTCATGATCTCAGGGTCCTGGGATCGAGCCCCGCATCGGGCTCTCTGCTCAGCAGGGAGCCTGCTTCCTCCTCTCTCTCTCTCTGCCTGCCTCTCTGCCTACTTGTAATCTCTGTCTGTCAAATAAATAAATAAATAAAAATCTTAAAAAAAAAAAAGATAAATAAATTAACAAATTTGTTAACCATGGTAGGATACCTGGCTGTTTTTGGGTTTATCTGTGTTTGTGTCTCTTTCTTCTACCCCCATTCCTTGCTTTCCTTCTCTGGAAGGGAGTTCCTTGAGGTGGTTTTCCAATTAGTACTACTTTTACACAACATGTAAAAGGGAAGTGGAATTAGCTGAACATTGCAAGTTACTGGTGATGAGAGAGACGGGGAATACAGGTGAAGGGAGGTGTGAAGATTTTGGATGGGAAGCAGGTTGAAATATATTGGCACAGAAACTTGAAAGGCGTTCAATTTTGAAACATTGATGCCAAAATTTTCCTTTCTCTCCCCGCTCTCAGAATTCTATCTCTTCTTTGCTTCTGCCTAGCATTTCAGTGAGGCAATTGCCTTTGTTCTCATCCCAGAACATGTCTTCATCTGTTTCCCAAGCAATCCTGCCTGCTTACCACATCCAACCCTTGTTGCTTATTATCTTTAACTATTTTATATCCAAAATTATACTTGATTTCTTGAGTAACACTTCTCTAAAGCAAAACCTACTAGCATCAACTGTGATACTGACTAAACCCAAATGTGTCCTCAGAGCAGCTTTCGATATTTTGACTGACAAATCTGATGGGGCAGAACAAGTTGATTTTGTCAGTTACATAAATGCCTAGACTAACTAGCCCCATGGAAATGTATTTTTGTCTGGTGTCTCAGGGTTGTAAAACTCAATATAGACCAACATGGATTTAATATATACCAATGTGGCTTATGGGGAGGGTTTATGAACTCTCTAGTCTGTATGCTCAAATAATTTTTTTTGATGGTGGGTAGCTTTTCATTGTTACCATGGTTCTCCCTTTTCCCTCTCTACACACATTTTTAATTAACATTTATAAATATGTGTCAGTACAAATAAGGCAAATTAGGACAGGATATAAAAAGTAGCACCAGGAATACTACAGTGAACTTTGCCTTAAAACTAAGAGAAGGCAATAGAATTCTAAATGACGTGCCAAAACTCTTCCTTCCCAGATTCTTATTTGAGATGCTGAATTCATGTGCCATCTCTTTAAATATAACCATGTTTCAATCATATTCTAGATCAGAAGTCATAAGAAAAGTGCTTCAAGAAATTTGCAGTTGGAAAAAAAAAGAATTTTGCACTTGGGGTAAATTAGAAGGATTGGTTGATGCTGATGAATTAAAAAGGAGCATCATGGGGCCTCTGAGTGGCTCAGTGGGTTAAGCCTCTGCCTGGGGCTCAGGTCATGACCTCAGGGTCCTGTGATCAAGCCTCCTCCACACCCCCTACCCCACATAGGGCTTTCTGCTCAGCAGGGAGCCTGCTTCCCCCCTCTCTGCCTTCCTACTTATGATATCTCTTTCTCTCTCTCTCTCAATCTGTCAAATAAATAAATAAATAAATAAAGTATTTTAAAATATAAAATAGAAAGGAGCATCAGTTCTCTAAGTTAAGATTTCAGCTTTCAGAAAAAAAGTTAGAAATCACCTCTCATAGTCACCAGTGTCTAGGCCAAAGATTCTTTTTTTTTTTTAAAGATTTTATTTATTTATTTGACAGATCACAAGTAGAGAGGCAAGTAGAGAGAGAGGAGGAAGCAGGATCCCTGCTGAGCAGAGAGCCCGATGGGGCTTGATCCCAGGACCCTGGGATCATGACCTGAGCCGAAGGCAGAAGCTTTAACCCACTGAGCCACCTAGGCACCCCTAGGCCAAAGATTCTTAATGAGAGGTATCTATGAAGCTTTAAAATACACACACACACACACACACACACACACACACACAAGTTCATGCACACATATACAAACATACCCAAATTTTCTCTCCACTGGAAGTTCAGATTCAGTAGATTTGGAGTAGGGCCTGAGCATCTGCATTTTTAAATGTGCCATGGGACATTATGATGTAAAGCCAACATTGAAAATTCCCTGCCCCAGATGTTTAAATTTGGTTTGGAGTTTGATGCCATGTAGGAGCTTTATTGTGTAACAGATTTATTTAACAAATATTATTTGCCAAGGACTGTTCCAAGTGCTTTAAAATATTAATTCACTTAATATTTTCATATCAACTCTATGAGGTAGGTGCTATTATCACCATTCCCATTTTGAAGATAAAGGCAAAGAGAGGAGCTTAGCTTATTCAAAATCATATTAATAATCTTTTATCATAAGTAAAAGGATACTAAAGTGATACCCTATAGAAATATATTCTTAATTGTATTAATTGATTAATTGATATAAAACTGTTAATTTTATATCAATGTCCTATAAACATTGTGAAATAACTATGATAGTACCTTACTTATGACATTAACCAGAGTGGGGGAAGATACCTGGATCTAGTTTATGAATATTAATGAGTACCTAAAATAACTTTACTCTCAAAATCTCCTAAAACAAAATAAATAGCTAAAGAATAGGCTCTCCAGTGAAACCTTATGCCAGGGGAAAGGGAAGGAAAAACAGGACACAAGTGAAATATATTTTAGCATATGAATGGTTGCTACTATCATTAAAGCTTAAGATTATAGTCTTTACTTTGTGCATGTTTACAAGTAATAATAATAAACAACCCTAGTCTTCCTGATAACCTTAAAATAGACTCAAATAATATCAATATTATAATCTGTTACTACCAAATTCAGCAGCAGAACTTCAGAATCTAGTCCATAAATTCACTTTTTGTGTTTGTTAATCCACGGTGCTCTGCTGATCTTTCAAAACTGTTTTGTTAGTATAATAGACCAGAGGGTAATAAAGAGACCTGGGTTTCTAATTTCTAGTTCTGAAACTAATGGTCTCTATATTCTCTCCCATCCCAAAGCCTCAATTTCTTCATCTGTAAATTGGATGGCTTTGCTTTAGATGATCTCTCCAAGGTCTCTACAGTATTAACACTCAGTTAAGAGCCACTGTGATAGGAAGCACAAGACTTTTATTTCTTCAAAATAATTATTTTTTCCTACCTGTGTCCTGCGATCTATGAGTAAGCATCAGTTAGAACAAATGTAGTGCTCTATGGTAGACAGCTGAGTTCTTTTACCTAAAAGAAATTAATCTGTCTTCTTTCATTAGGTGTTGTCAGGTAACATCTTGTTCAGTGATAGACTGAGCCAGAAATAGTATTAGGCTAACATTCATTTATACCATGGTTCTAAAGAGATGGTGCATTATATTCTTTTTTTATTTTTTTAACCCTTTTTTCAGTTTTATTGAGATATAATTCACATATCCAATTTATTTTAAGTAAACTCTACACCCAACATGGGGCTGGAACTCATGACTCTGAGATCAGGAGTTGCATGCTCTATAGACTGAGCTAGCTAAGCACCTCTATATTCTGCTTCAAATCCTCAAGAATAGAGATGCCTCAAAACATGTAAAATGGTTGATGAGATACAAGAAATTTTTCCCTACACATTTTAATGCTTTCATTTTGAGATTGTTGCTGCTGTATCTGGTTTTACCATCTTTTAAAATTTGTAAAGATCAGAAGAAAAGATTTCTGGAAAATTTCATTCTGGTAATCACTACTGAGTCTTTGTGCTTTTACCCAAGTTGCTCCTCAGCCTATTGTCTCCCAAAATAGCAGAAGGTGAGGAAAACTCGAGGGAAAATAGCCTAAAAAAGATCAAGCTGGAGGTAGTGGTTAGGAAGTGGGAGAGGATTGAGGGCTGTGGAGTAATCATTTTCTTTCTTTGAACAGAAGTTGAACTGTCAGAGTCTCTTCATTATCAACTTTTCTCCTTTAATCAAATAGTTAGAAGCTGTTGTTCTTATTGAGATTGATTTTTTCTTTCTCGCTTAACTTCATCAGACGTTTTGGTGAGGAGCAAAGGAATAATTCAGGACATTCTTCCTAAGGTATCAAAGAAGTATGGCTGGCCCCAGCTCCTTGGCCCCTTGCTTGGATGATAAAGGACTTGCTATAAGTTCTTTTGCTGGGCATAGGATGGCTTGTGATTTTCTTGATGTGCTTATTGCCTGATATTTCAGGAGTTGCTCTAAATTTGGCTTGGGAATCTCTTGGGCTGGGCAAGGCCAGGCTGAAGGGACTGTTTTGCTCCTTGGAGAAGAGTATCTTACAAAGGCTCCTTATTATCTGGGGAAAAGAAAAAATCCATTCTTCTGCCCCTTGCCCCAGCAGAGTCTTTTTTCCTGCTTAATACTTAATTTGGCAGCGATGTTTGCTGTGTACCAGACACCAAGGAAATAGCCAAGCAGAGTTCTTGGGTAAATATCCTCTACCAGGAAGGGCACTGGAAAGATCCCCAAGTTATTTTGTTTTTTAAAAGAGTTATTATGTTTTCTAAGACTTCAAAAGTAATAATGAATTTATGCACCTTTTCAAACAATGTGAAAGCATACAGAACAAAACATGAAGGTCCTCCTTAATCCCTGTCCCATTCTCAGTGGTTTCATTTGCAATTTTCCAGTTTCCTTTCTATGTATTTACACACACATGTATATATAAAGTTATGTGGTCAACATGGACGGGACTGGAAGAGATTATGCTGAGTGAAATAAGTCAAGCAGAGAGAGTCAATTATCATATGGTTTCACTTACTTGTGGAGCATAAGGAATAACACGGAGGACACTGGGAGATGGAGAGGAGAAGTGAGTTGGGGGAAATCAGAGGGGGAGACAAACCATGAGAGACTGTGGACTTTGAGAAACAAACTGAGGGTTTTGGAGGAGAGAGGGGTGGGGAGTTGGGTGAGCCTGGTGGTGGGTATTAAGGAGGGCATGTATTGCATGGAGCACTGGGTGTGGGGCATAAAGAATGAATTTTGGAACACACACACACACAAAATTAAATTAAATTTTTTTAAAAGCTATGTGATTTTTTTTCTTTGTGTCTAATAAAACTTTCTGTGATGTGGAAAATGATCTAAATCTTCGCTAACCAATATGATAACTATTAGCTACATGTGGATTTTGAGTACTTGAAATGTGATGAGTGTGAGTGAAGAACTGAGTTTTTCATTTTAAATAATTTTAATCAGTTTACATTTTAATTTTAATAGCTGTATGTGGCCATTGACTATTATTTTGGACAATGTAAATCCAAATAGCAGAAATCAGGAACTCAGACAAAAAAATAGCAACAGTGTAGTATACAACCTATGCGTCCTTGGGTACCAGTGTTTTCCTGGAGATGCATTATTCTCACTTAATCTTCACAACCCCCCTGAGATATGTTCTATTATTAACAGATAAAAGAAGTGAGACACAGAGAGGTTAGATACCTTGTCCAAAACAACCTCGCTCTAGAAAGTACCTCCCTGAGCTTAAGCATGTGGGGAACCATGTGGTGAACTGGAAACAGCATGAGCTTTAGCATAGGCAAAATTAGGTTTGAATCTTCACTTAGTGAACTCCTTGACCATGTGACATTGGGCAAGTCACTTAGCCTCTTTGTTTCTTGGTTATAAAGCCTGTAAAATAGGGCTTATAATCCTCTCCTTCTTACCATCAATGTGACATCTACTTTAAGATGGTGTATATGCTTTCCACTCTTTCATCATCCTTCTCAATTTGCCTTTGGGTGATGATTATCTACTTATATTTGGGGATATTGTCATGAGCCATGAAACAGATTAAAACTAAATGAGTTTAAAACAGATCGAAATTAAGCATACACATTGGTCTTTGTGGACAGAATTCTAGCCAGCTTAAATAATTGAGGTTTACCCTCAAGGGAGACAAGGAAGTCTCCTGAACTACCACACTAACTGTAAAGCTAAAGGCAGGGCGTAGCTTGGTTTGCTGGAGATTAATTCATCAATGCCTAAGATTTGTAGTTAGAGTGTAGGTCAAGTTCCAGTTCCAATGCTTATTATCTGTGTGACCTTAGGAAAGTCACCTATCCTCTTTCTATATCAGTGTTCTCATCTATAAAATGGTGGGCAATAATACTACATACCTCTTATTGTGAGGATTCAGGGAAGTGCAGGTTAAGTACTTAGAGCCTAACACAAGGTATGCAGCAGCAACTGCTCCTGCTGCTACTGCCATTTTCACTCTTATTAACAGCAGCAACAGCCAGTAGTTCAGTCATCACCACCACCAATCAGGGAATGCAGATGCTGGTGACTTAGGTTCTGCTCCCAACTCTGCAACACCCTGAAAGATAGAGGGCAGTTCCTCAAACTCCATGTGCTTCGGGCATTTACTTTGTCCAAACAGGATAATGACAATTCTTCGTATAGGGTTCCTGTGATAATTAATTAGAAACACCTCTCACATACCTAGGATATACAGATCCACCCACTTGAAGTGTTTTTTTTAGAGTCACCCACCTGCAAAGGAGAGTTTCTTTGATGTACTGGGATTTGTCCTGACTTGCACATAGATTTCATGAGATATGTAATTTTTTTACTGGGCTGTCTATCCCACTTAACATCACCCCCAATGATGCGCTGTCAATTGAGGATGAGAAACAATTGAGGAAAGAAAATATTGCAAGCAGATTTCCTTGAGATTCAGCCCTGGGATTGTTTTTGTATTCTTGATTCTCCCTTCATTTTCTGTTTTTTTTTTTTTAAAGATTTTATTTATTTATTTGACAGACAGAGATCACAAGTAGGCAGAGAGGCAGGCAGAGAGAGAGAGGAGGAAGCAGGCTCCCTGCCAAGCAGAGAGCCCGATGTGGGACTCCATCCCAGGACCCTGAGATCATGATCTGAGCCGAAGGCAGAGGCTTAACCCACTGAGCCACCCAGGCACCCCTCCCTTCATTTTCTTAATTCTGAGAGAAATGTAGGCACGTCTGACAATGTGGTTTATGAACCTTATCACAGTTTGATTGGAATAATGTAGTTCTTGTAACACATTTGAAATGCATGCCTGTGATACACCCCATTGCATGACAGTTTCTCTAAGATCTACTGGAAATGTCAGTTTGTTTAAAGGGAGTAGTTAAATGTTCATGTAAGAATGTTTATGAAGCTCTTCCAGAAAAGGATACTTACTGTGTAAATCATAACACCAACCCAAATGGTTAATGATTAGCTCCTGTTAATTCAGGCTAATTGCGGGAGAAACCAGTCTGAACTGTTGGTGAATCCAAACAGTAGAATACATGAAAAGGAGTGCTGGGTAGTTGGTGATGAATAAGAATCATGCTGGGCCTGCTTTAATGAAAGATAAGATTCATTTGTAATTGTAATCTCTGTAATAATGGGATGGAATTAAAGTATTTGAAAGCACAGTTTGGTCTATTAAGTAGTTTGAATATTCCTCCAGCATTCCTGTTTATACCGTTAATTTGCTTAGCAAAGCCTTTCTTCATTGATAATGCAAGGTTGATTTAAGCCTAGCCTGTGTTCAAATGATCTCCAAACTCGAGTTTTCATGAAGTGCACATTAATAAGGGCTTATTACAATAGTAAGTCTAGAAGGATCAAAACCTAGAGAAGGCATAGGTTATGCTGTCTTTTATTTTACTTAATTGCTTTGTTTTTTCCCTACTATAAATTTCACATTTAGTGCTACTCTATGTGTGATGTTAGGATTAGAAATCTCCTGAAAATATCAGAACTAAGTGTGTATTTTTAAATAAAGACCAACTTATTAGTGTCAGTTAATCTTCAATGAGTGTAACATCAATAAAGTAAGTAGATAATACAAAAATGTTAATTTTTATTGCTAATCTTAAATTCTGCTTTAAGGTGAAGAAAAACTTAATATTATGGCTCACGAGTCAAGTCACACTAGATTAACATTGTTGTACATTAATCATGAAAATACTTGAGCCCGATTAGTGTCACTTAAAGTTTTTGTGAATCAGGGATATGGCCTTACAAATTAAACAGTTTCAATATACCAGATAAAGAGTCTAGGGAAATAATTCTTATTAAAAAGTGAAAACCTTTGCTTCTCTTCTAAGGGAAAATTTATCATTGGTATAAAATTACATACCATTCGCTCTGCAGCCTGATAGGATGGAACTTTGCTGACTATAAAAGTGTAATAAAGGAAGCACTAAAATTGATTTTCATTTAAGTAGATTACCAGTGTTTTCTTCCTTAAATGGAAGGAGTGTTCTGTACTCCTCCAACCTATTTTCAGCCATGATACTCTTTCTACATGCATGATTAGACACCACTCCGATTGAGGATGCTTAAATGTCCCTTGTCACTCCCATCCTAAACTCCAAAATCTTTTTCAACTTAGCAAGAAAAGAGCAAATCTATAAAAATGAATGTGCAAAAACTTATAATAAGTGTAAAGATATACTAAATTGTAAGGTAGGCAAAGAAGCTCCCCATTATTTTGCTTACTCTCTGCATGCTTCTCTTCCTCCAATCCTGTTCAGCCCTAATAAACCCAGTGGGCTTCACCCTGGCCCAAGATTTTCTTTTTTTTTTTTTAAAGATTTTTATTTATTTATTTGACAGACAGAGATCACAAGTAGGCAGAGAGGCAGGCAGAGATAGAGGAGGAAGCAGGCTCCCCGCTGAGCAGAAAGCCTGATGTGGGGCTCGATCCCAGGACCCTGGGATCATGACCTGAGCCGAAGGCAGAGGCTTTAACCCCTGAGCCACCCAGGCGCCCCGGCCCAAGATTTTCTAGTGCAGTGCACCAGACAAACTTGAACTCCCCGTTCCACTTCCTTCTCCACCCAGGACTGACTGCAAAACTTACTTGTTCTGACAATCATTTGTGGCCAGGGTAGCAGGACTGGTTTCATTCAACACAAGTTATGGCAACTTATGTGAGAAAGGACTCCTTCAATGAACTTTCAGTTACAGGTTTATAAATACAGGCCTATCTATAAATATGGCAGGCTTGAGGTTACCCCAACTTCTCCTAGAGCCTAGTAAGTACAAATCAGTGTGATTGTCCTAGGGCTGAATCGATTGGTGGACAATATAAGAATTGGGACAATCTCCAGATGAGAAGAATTAGCTTTGTGTCAGGTATGAGAGTTCTTCCAACCCCAAGACTATATCCTGAAATATTTGCTACTACACTTTTGCTTCTATCCCACTGCCAAAATCACTACTCTCTCCTGGGTACACTCGGGGATCTCACTGGTTTCAAATCCCATTCCTAATTAGTCATCCATGATTCTGGCTCTCTGAGTATAAAAATGCTTTTGTTTTCTTTAATATGAACCCTAAGAGCTCAGTATCCAGCTGGCCTTAGATACTTAAGGGAACTGTTGAGCTCTGTTTTAGTGGCAATTGCCTTGGCTGGTTGAAAGGTCTGTTTTGCTCTCCAGCTGTGTTTGGGTGTTACTTATATAAATGAGCTACTTTTGGAACTGCAGGTGATTTTGAGATAAAAACTTTTACTTTGATACAACCATAAGTAAGAGCCCTACCTTCTGAAACTAACCTGAAGTGCATACTCTTGCATCTGTTTCCTGACCAGGTTCTAGCTTTGTTCTTCAACTGGAACAGCCATTCAGCAGAGATGTCCTGGAGCTCACTGCAAAGAAAGCATGCTCTCAAAAGTGCCCCTGGCAGTGGTTCTCCCATGAGTGGTCTTCAAAGTTGACAGTTTCTGGGTCATCTACCTTATGATCCTTTTCCATTACTAATTCACTATGCATGATCCCTGACAAACTTCACAGGTACAAGATTTGACCTTGGAATAGGAAAAACTAAGTTATTGGACACTAGCTGTTGGGGTGACCAATCATTCTGGTTTGTCTAGAATTGTTCCAGGTTTAGCACTGAAAATCCTATGTCAAGGAAAACCCCTTAGTCCGAAAGAATCAAGGATTTTTGGTCACCCTATTTGATCTATCTTAGGCCATATAGTGCATTTGACAGAACACTAGTCTTCAAAAATCTGGGCTCAAGTCCTACCAGTGTTACTTATTATTATATTTAACCATATATTCTTCTGTTTTCCAATAGTCATTATAAAACTTTTAATTCTATATTTTGACATTTATTTAATATTCATGTATTTCACTAGAGAGTAAACACCATGAGTGCTAGTGTCATGTCTCTTTCATTCTCCATTACATCGCCAACACTTAGCAAGCACAATGCTGCACATGAAGTAAGCGCTCAACACTTCTCAGTTGAATGAATGAAGTCACTTAATTATGTTAGCTCTGTTTTCTTATCTATAATAAAGATATTAGTTATTTCCAATAATTATTGTGAAGAATTAAGGCTATATATGTGTGAAAGAGGTAATGTACATATTTCATAAGCCATACCAAAAAAGCTTATTGATGATGTGATTATGGTATGTGCTCCATAATACTTGCCTTCTATTGAATAATATACTGAACTCTAGGCTATTTTAATGTGTTTTTTTAAATTCGTTCTTACATTTAGTCTTCAAATAGGTAAGCAGGAATTATTCCCATTTTAGACATGAGTAAACTAAGATTGCAAAAAGATAGGAGCCAACTACAAAGTTAGAGGACACAGTCCTCAAGATCACCCTCACTTTTGACACCAACTACAAATTTGGATGGCTCCCAAAACCTCCCTTATATAAGATGATTAACTAGAAGGACTCACAAAAGTTACTAAAAGCTATTGTATTCACAGTTATGGTTGATTACAGAGAAAAAGTTCAAAGTAAAATCAGTCAAAGGAGAAGCACATAAGGCAGAAACCAGAAGTACCAAATGTGGAACTTCTGTTCCTGTGGAGTCTGGATACATTACCCTCTTCTCATTGATGTGTGACAGTATGCATGGAGTATTGTCAACCAGGGAAGCTCACCTAAGCCTCGGAGTTTGGTATTTACTAAGACTCTATTAAATCAAGTTGCCCACATGGCTGACTTCTGTTTCCAGGTGAGCTGATACTATGTGACCCAAAGCCCTTACTCTAAATTCCATTGTTATGATTTGGCTAGTCCAACATACTTTAAACAAAGATTATCCTCCAGGAGCTGACGGAAAAGGCCAGACCTCTGTTTTAAGCAAATTTAAATTCTTTACTACGCACAGATACAGAGAAGTCAATCAACTTGCCAAAGGTTGCACAGCTAATATATATGTAAACTCTAGTCAAACTCCCTCTAGTACCCATGCTTTTATTTTCCATTGTTTGTCCTGAGTAGCTGATAAATGAATGCAATTTTGATATACTATAAAATGATACATGCTCTCATATATAGATTAAAGAAAGAACTGCCTGGAGTTTAAAAAAAAAGTCAGAACCTGCAGCCCTCAAACATGAACCTTTTTTTAAGCCTCAAACCCTGACCTTGGTCCACATTGGGAAAAATGTAAGTGGCCCAAAGGTAGACAATTTGTCCATTCCACTATTTCACTCACCTCCTCTTTTGTGCATTAGGGCTTATAAACACAATCACATGCACAAAAACAAACACATATCTTTACTCACAATGGACTTCATTCTAGATGGTGCATTTAAGAAATTCCATTTTAAGTATTAAATAAGAAGAATTGACAATTCTTCCTGGGTCCATTTGCTTTTAAAATGAGCCTCTTCAACATACAGATGGCTAACAGACACAGGAAAAGATGCTCAGCATGACTCATTATCGGGGAATTGCAAATCAAAACTACAATGAGATATTACCTCACATCTGCCAGAGTAGCTAAAATCAAAAACACAAGAAACCAAAAATGTTGGCAAGGATGTGGAGGAAAATGAATCTTCATGCACTGTTGGTGGAATGCAAGCTGGTATAGCCACTGTGGAAAACAGTATGGAGGTTCCTCAAAAATTTAAAAATAGAACGATACTCTAATCCAGCAATTGCACTACTGGGTATTTACCCCCAAAATACAAAAACACTAATTCAAAGGGATACATGTACCACTATATTTATGGCAGCATTATTTACAATAGCCAGATTATGAAAGCAGCTCAAGTGTCCATGAATAGATGAATGGATAAAGAAGAAGTGATTTTGTAGCCATAAAATAGAATGACATCTTGCCATTTGCAGCAACATGGATGGAGCTAGAGTATAATGCTAAGTGAAATAAATCAGTTAGAGAAGGAGCTAGAGTATAATGCTAAGTGAAATAAATCAGTTAGAGAAAGACAAATACCATATGATTTCACTCATATGTAAAATCTAACAAACAAAAAAACAAGCAATGAAAAAAGAGAGAGAGACAAACCAAGAAACAATCTTAATTATGGAGAACAAACTGTTGGTTGCCAGAGGGGAGGTGGGTGGGATGATAGGTAAAGAAAGATAAGCCATGGGGATTAAGGAGTATACTTGATGCAATGAGCACTGAGTAATGTATGAAAATGTTGAATTATTATATTGTATACCTGAAACTAATATAACACTGTATGATAACTATACCAGAATTTAAAATAAAATAAAATTAATAAAATAAATAAAAATTAAACTACCCTATGATCCAGTAATGGCATTACTGGATATTTACCCAAAAATGCAAAAACACTAATTCAAAAAGGTGTATGTGCCCCTACGTTTTTTGCAGCATAATTTGCAGTAGCCAAATTATGAAAGCAGCCTGAGTGTTCATTGGTAAATGAATGGATAAAGACGTGATACACACACACACACACACACACACACACAATGGAATATTATTCAGCCATAAAAGAATGAAATCTTGCCATGTGCAACAATGTGGATAGAGCTAGAGAGGAAGACCAGGAAGGAAGGCAGGAGGGACACTCTAAAACTCTGAAGTAATCTGTACCTGTTCAGAAGTGAGAAAACAGAATTCAAAGTTTCATGTCACACAGAAGAGCACCCCATGCTTAAATCAGCCAGAGAAAGCTTGGGGAAGATTTAACAAAAAGAAGGGAAAGAGTTTGATACATCCCAATTTTTTGTTACCTTTCTGATGAAAGGAGAGACAGAATGAAAAAATTGCAGATAATCTATTGCAAGAGGCTAGCAGTAGACACCATTGGCCTTGGGGTCAGGCACACTGAAGTTTAAGTCTCAACTCCATTTTGTGATCACAGGAAAATTATTTATCTTTGGTTTCCTCACCTGTACAACTAGTGCTAATAATAGAATAAGCCTTATGGGATATTTAATATAATTAAAAAAAAAACCCTCTTATTTGTTTATTTTAAAGAGTGTGTGAGAGAGAGAATGAGCTAGGGAGAGGCAGAGGGAGAGGCAGAATTCCTGCCATCAGGGAACCCAACTCAGGGCTAGGCCCCTGGACTCCAGGATCATGACCTGAGCCAAAAGCAGATGCTTAACTGACTGAGGCACCCAGGTGCCCCTTTGATTAAATAAGATAATGAATATGAGATGTTTAACATAGTGTCTGGAACAAGGTAAACATACAATAAATGTGAGTCATAATAATGATGATAATATGATGATGATGATGATATTTATTGTTTTCATCCATGAAATAGAGATTACACTCCTGATTATCTTGCACGGTTATGTCAGTCTTTGTTGCTATGTTTAATGTTAAAACGCTTTCCAAAAAGTGCATTACAAGATCCTTAAGATCAGCGTTGTCTCTAATTTTAATTTGGCAATGAACAATAGTGCATGAAAGGTTGATGATGAATATGTGCTAAGCCATTTCCTCAGGTATGATTTTTAAAAAATTAATAAATTCTTATTATCCTGCTTGGTGCAATGGAAACTTCTTGCATTATGAGGTTATACATCCAGGTTTAAATTCAGGATATGCCATTTTCAAGTTGTGTGACTTGAACATTTTCTGATAGGAAAATGCTTAGCCTTTTTGAGACTCAGTATTCTTATCTGTAAGACAGGGGTAACAGCATATGTTTTGCAAGTAATGTAAAGGACCTATCACAAGGTATTGCTTTCTTTTGGTCCTCAGTGTTTCCAGATACTAAAGAATAAACATCTTTTTTCAAAAACTTTTTAAATTTTGGCTTGCTTCAGTCACATATTTTGCCAATCAACTTATTTTTTTAAGTAAGCTTTAAGTCCAACATGGAGCTTGAACTCATGTCCCTGAGATCAAGAGTGGCATGCTCTACCAACTGAGCCAGTAAGGTACCACAAGAATGAGTATCTTAATAAACTGATAGATCCAATAAAATATTTTTGTACAAACCATCTGTCACACACACAATATGTATATATAAAATATATATACATATATTGAAAAGATTATTTTTCTCCACTGAATGACAATGGCACCCTAGTTGATGTCATTGACCATAAATGTATGTTTTTCTTTTTCTTGGATTTTCAATTCTACTCCATTAATCCATGTGTCTATCCTTATGTCAGCTTTGTAGTAAGTTTTGAAATCAGGAAATGTGATTCCTCCAACTTATCATCCGTTTCAAAATTATTTTGGTTATTCAGAGTCTCTGGTAATTCTACATGAATTTTTAAATTAGCCTATCCATTTCTGCAAAAACAAAAAGGTAATTGGAATCTTGATAATGATTATATGGAATCTTTGGGGAATATTGCCATTTTAACAACAGTAAGTATTTCAGTCCATAAACACTGTATGTCTTTCCATTTATTTAGATATTCTTTAATTTCTTTAAATAATGTTCACTGTATTCAATGCATAAATCTTCACTTCCTTGATTAAATTTAAGTATTCTTCTTCATGCTATGATCATTGGCATTGTATTCTTAATTTCATTTTCAGATCATTCATTGCTATGTACATTTTTGTATATTGATCTTGTATCTTGCAACCTTGTTGAATTCATTTGTTATCTCAAATAGATTTTTGTTGTATTCCTGAGGGATTTCTATATACAAAATTGTATCATCTAGAAATAGGTAGTTTTATTTCTTTTCCAATTTGGATTCTTTTTATTTCATTTTTTTGCCGAATTGCCCTGTCTATTCCCCTATAACTTCAGTACAATGTTGAATAGAAGTAGAAAGAGTAGACATTCTTGTCTTGTTCCAGAGCTTCAGGGAAAACCTTTCAGTCTCTCATCACTAAATGTGCTTCTAACTCTGTGTTTCTCATAGACTACCTTTATCAGGGTAAATAACTTACTTTGTATTCTTATTTTTGGGAGTGCTTTTATCATGAAAACATGTTGGGTTTTGTCAAATACTTTTTCTGTATCTATTGATATGATCCTGTGTTTTCCCCCTTCTTTGTTTTATTAATATTACAAAGCTACAGTAAACAAGATAATGTGGATAGACATAAAGGTCTATGGAATAGAATTGAAAAATCCAGAAGAAATATGTCGATGGTCAATTGATTTTTGACAAGGGTGCCTAAACTGTTTAATGGAGAATGAATAGTTTTTTCAACAAATGGTGCTGGAAAAACTGGATATCCACATGTGAAAAGATGAACTCAGACCCCTACGTCATATGATATAAAAAAGTCTAACTCAAAATTGATCACAGACGTAATACATATATATATGAGCTAAAACTATAAAACTCTTAGAAGAAAACATAGGTGTAAATCTTTGTGACATTGGATTAGGCAATCCTTTCTTAGATATGACACCTAAAACAGAAACAACTAAAAAAAAACTAGATAAGTTAGAATTCATCAAAATGAACTTTTGTACATCAAAGGACACTATCAAGAAATTGAGAAGACAACCCATATAATGGGAGAAAAAAATTTACAAATCATATATTTAGAATATCTCAAGAATTTTTTAAATCAACCATAAAAAGATAAGCATTACAAATTTTAAAAGGTAAAGTATTTGAATAGACATTTCTCTAAAGAGAATATATAAATGGCCAATAAGTTCATGAAGAGATGCATAATATTATCAACCATTAGGGAAATGCCAATCAAACCATTATGGGACACTACTTCACATCACTTAGAATGGCTATAATTTACAAATAGAAACAAATAAAAATCAATGTTGGTGAGAGTATGTAGAAACAAGAAACCTAATGTACTGCAGATAGGAATGTAAAATGGTACGGACATTATGGCAAATAGTTCAGTATTTCCTCAAAAAGCTATACTTACAGTTATCATATAACCCAGTAATTACATTCCTAGATATATATCCAAGAGAAATAAAAACATATGTCCATGCAAACATTCATACATGAATGTTCACAGCAGCATTTTTCATAATAGTCAAAATTTGGGAATCATCTAAATGTCCATTAACTGAAGAATGGGGGAAAATAAGTTATATCAGCACAATGGAGTATTATTGAGCCATAAAAAAGAATAAAGTACCTCATTCATGCTACAACATGAATGAACCTTGAAAAGATTATGCTGAGTGAAAGAAGTCGGACAAAAAAAGACCACATATTGCATGATTCCTTTCATATTAAATGTCCTGAATAGTCAAATTCATGGAAACAGAAAGTAGATTAGTAGTTGTCAAGGGTTGGGGGGAGGGTGAATAGGGACTGACTGCATTTTGGGGTGATGAAAATGTTCTGGAATCTAATGGTGGGAATGGTTGCAGTTTTTTGAATATACGAAAACTACTGAATGTTACATTTTAATATAGTTTGCTAATTGTATATCAATAAAAAGTGTTCTTTTAATCTTAAAAGCTGTTTGAGAAAAAAATTCAAACCTGTTCAGAGTCAGAAAAAAATAAATATACAAACAATACAAAAATCTGTCACCTGACCTAACTAAAACTCTGTCAGGTGTTTCCATGATACT
The DNA here is from genome assembly GCF_963455335.1 of Martes martes. Classification (NCBI taxonomy): domain Eukaryota; kingdom Metazoa; phylum Chordata; class Mammalia; order Carnivora; family Mustelidae; genus Martes; species Martes martes. Next base: position 80,252,418 of record NC_137897.1, read on the forward strand.
TGCCATCCAACCAGTCATTCACAAGCTGTAATAACTTAAAGGTGCCAGGGTCTCCCTTCAGGATATTGGCCCAGATCTAGACTAATACAGACTGTATGGACCTTTCTTTCTTCCTTCACAACAGAAATGAACAAGAATGTTATTTCTGGGAGGGACAATAGGGCACAGAGTAGAGTAGTTATATACTTTAAGGTCAACTGAGATGAAAGCTCAGCCTCAAGGTTAAACAGCATTCAATTTCATCTGGAAATGCATATCTGTTTACCTACACTTCACTACATATGCATATGTATATCACTAAATGCTATCTGTTTACCTACACCTCCACTTAAGATGATACAAAAGCCCAGTTATTTAGTTACATACCCTGTTAAAGTTTTAAAGTTTGACATGCACATGCTATTTGTTGAGTAGCCATAATTAACTATAATCAGAAAATAGCTCATTTTATGGTTCTCTGAATTCTCAGTGGTCTTTTCCCCTCCCTCCTTCCTCTTCCCTAACTCTGACTACTTAACCATAGCTTTATTATTCCCCTGCCCCACACACAAACTGCCTTGATAGAAATGTAAGTAATTTGAGTAAATCCTCCAGCACAGAATTGTAACATTGGTAATTCTCCTACAAAATCTCCTAGTCTAAGCTATTTTTGAGATCTGTGACTACTTTGTGTCTGAAACTGTAGGAAACAGGGCTGGGTAATGTACCCATCATACAGGGAAAAGGTCTTCTAGTATCTTCATTTTGTTCTCACTTTCTCTAAGAATGGAACACAAATCTCATTCCAGAAAGATGTGTGAAAAATACTTCTACAATAGCCTATGATAGGAGTATCTACACTTTCCCTGGGACCCTGAGAGGCAAAATGTGCTTTTTAATGCTGGACAATTCTGAATATTAACATTATCTCCTTCCTCATTGTATGATGCCCCCATATATCTTATAGAATTTTTGTCCTTTACTAGCCCCTTCAATTTCTTCCTTCTGTCTCCTGCTCTGAATCCTTATTTTCAGTTTTCCTCCCTGTCTCTTTTTTATTTTGTTTCCTTGATGAAACACAGCTTATATTTTCTTCATTTTTATTTTCTTAACAGGATTTTTATAACTGGGTCTGCCTAATCAGTCTCCTGCTTTTTAGCTCATCCATCCTTTTCTCTGGTGCTACTCAAATTTCTTGGCTGGATTCCCCACCTAACCCTACTGCTGTTCAGAATGAATCAGGAAAAATCCCACTGGGGCATCTTTCACTTTGAAATATTTTTTGTCTTGCCTCAGAAGCACAGAAATTTGGTCACTTAGATAAAGGAAATATATTTTCAAGTGCTTAACAAAGTGTCCATCTGGACACAATTCGAAACAACTCCTAGGAAAACCTCTGATTTTTGGTTCCCAAATATTTAGATATCCATTGATATCTAAATATCCATTTTAGATATCCATTGATATCCATTTTGATCTGCAGACCTTCCTTATGTTGTCCACACTTTGTTTGAAAAAAAAAACATGCTTCATAAAGCATCAGACTGAATACAAGAAAATCAATAAACAATCTGTGCAATAATTAATTAAGGTGCCAGAATGAATTACTATTTATCCCCCTCCTGATTTAGGTCAGAGTTGTGTTTGATTTGGGAAGTTGTCCGTTTTCAATTACGGTTTGTTCTGCATTCTTTTGGTGGGGCTGCAATGAATGGCAAAAAATTGTGTTATGGCAGAAAACTAGGGGATAAGTTTAACATGGTGAAGGTGTAGTTTGGGAAAAGTTATTTCCAAGACAATGCTAATATAAGGGCAAGATAGTATGGGAAAAGTTTCTCTCCTCACATCTATAGACAAGGCTATGATGAAGCCAACTTTGTTCTCTGTTCATTGCTCTCAGTTTTTCTGTGTTCAGCAAACATTTAGTGAGCAATTGCTCTATGTCAGGCATTGCCTAATGCACTAGGCTTACAGCCATGTACAAGAACATTGTGGTCCCTGAGAGAATGTATAGTCTAAAAAGGGACACCGATATTAAACGGAGTCATACACATAATTCATTAATTATGATTTTTAAGGGCTACAAGAGTTTACCTTGCGTAGCTTGATTCTTCCACAACCCAAAGATTACCGTTCAAACTAAAGTCAGGAAACATCCTGAAAGCTCTCTATGGCCTTCTGTGTATCATAAAGACTAAAGACATAAGTAAATAGTGAAGAAAGGGATTCCTTTTCAGAATGCAGTGAGAGGTCCAGGTGACTCCAGTTTGGGGTCTAGAGTATCAGACAATGTGCTGAAACAAGAAGGCTCTCAGTGGTATAATGCAGCTTGTCACCAAGCCCCAATCTCAACTTCCTGGATACTTGTTTTACTTGCTGAGAACTAGTCCTCTTTGGAACATGGCCTGAAGACTAGCTGATAATAATGATCAAGAATAGGCTGTTTTGAAATAATCCAATCAAGAAATGGGCAGAAGACATGAGCATACGTTTTGGCAAAGAAGACATAGAAGTGGCTAACAGACTCATGAAAAAATGCTCAACATCACTTAGCATCAGGGAAATACAAATCAAAACCACAGTGAGATACCACTTAACACCAGTCAGAATGGCTAGAATCAACAAGTCAAGAAATGATAGATGTTGGCCAGGATGTGGAGAAAGGGGAACCCTCTTACACTGTTGGTGGGAATGGAAGCTGGTGTAGCCACTCTGGAAAACAGCATGGAGGTTCCTCAAAAAGTTGGAAATAGAGCTATCCTACAACCCAGCAATCACACTACTGGGTATTTACCCTAAAGATTCAAATGTAGTGATCCGAAGGGGCACGTGCACCCAAATGTTTATAGCAGCATTGTCCACAATAGCCAAACTATTGAAAGAAACTAGATGCCCATCAACAGATGAATGGGTAAAGAAGAAGTGGTATATATATACAAGAATACTATGCAGCCATCAAAAGAAATGAACTCTTATCATTTGCAATGATGTGGATGGAACTAGAGGGTATTATGCTCAGTGAAATAAGTCAATCAGAGAAAAACAATTATCATATGATTGCTCTGATATGAGGAATTTGAGAGGCAGGATGAGGGGAAATGGGGTGTAGGGAAGGAAAAAATGAAACAAGATGGGATTGAGAGGGAGACAAACCATAAGAGACTCTGAATCTCACGAAAAAAAAAACTGAAGGTTGTTGGGAGGTGGGAGGTGGGGATAGGGTAGCTGGCTTATGGACACTGGGGAGGGTATGTGCTATGGTGAGCGTTGTGAAATGTGTAAGCCTGATGACTCACAGGCCTGTACCCCTGGGGCAAATAATACATTATATGTTAATTAAAAAAAAAGAATAGGCCGTTTTGGTTGTTAATTAATGTTGGTAGGACCGGGGTGATGACAAATTAAATTCTCTGACAGAGAAGTATGCCTAATAGAAAGCACTTCTGGATTACCTAGTGTTAAAAAAATATATCAGAAAGATTAAAAGAAGGAGGCTGGAGAACTTCAACAAGTGAATAGGTTGCTATTTATTCTGGGTGGTAAAGCTGGAAGGCAGGGAGACTGCAGCAGACCTTTTCAGATCTAGGATTTTGTGAAGTTTGACTTACAGGGGCACTAGCACTCCTAGAAGAATGGCTGAATGCCAACTCCACTTTCCTTAAATGTGCATTTAAAGAGCATTTGCTGGTGCCAATTTATTCTTAGCTCTGTGGGCCTTCCTATGTATATGTCACATAGACAGGGACATTACTTATATTTGATACAATGATCCCAGCCTAAATGTGCTCACACTTTTCATAACTCAATTTAGTGTAATTGTACTCAACTTAGGGAATAAATAACTGTCCCTTTCTCTTCCCTATGGGCATGTGATTAATTGGCATCATAGTAAAATGCCTTCAATACAGACCTAAGCTTCAGTAGGCTCCCAGGAGCTTAGGTTTTAAATTTAGACAGCGTTTACTTGGCCTTACCTCATTAAACTTAGATAAGTCAAGTTTAAAAACCAAGGCCTTTTCATATCAGCAAGGGCAGGAAAAGCCTAGTCATTGCAAGAGTTTACCTTAGCATCTGTGTCAGACAGGTTCCAAATACTAGTTGACTAGCACACCTTTATGCATGAGGATGCTGCATTTTAATGCTTAGTCCCATTTTATAATAAGTGGCATGTAGAATCTTTCTGGTATCTTTTAGGATAACATTACAGGAGGTGGGGTCATTCTGACTCCATCTGCACATTAAGTTTTCATCAGTATCTACTTGTTCTACTAGTGATATTAAACATCTATGATCTTAGGCATATTCAGATATTTGTAAAATCAATATACTGCATGTATAGATGCATTTGTGGTTATATGAGCACAAATGTGTGCAATGATAGTGGTCTCTTCCTCCAGCTCTACTAAGGACTGTACCATTCCAACAGCTTTAGTGATTCTGACCTTTTATTTAGCCTGCCTAAAGAGAAGTAGGCATTACTGCTTAAGTGGTACTAGTAGAGAATGGCAGGTGGATGATTTAAGGACCTAATCACATTCTTTTTCTACTCTGAGACATATATACAACGTATACTATTGTTGTTAGGAACACAGGCTCTGGAGTCACATGGCCTGTGTTTGAATCATAGAAGCACAGGTTATTAAACCTCTCTGTGTTTCTGTATCCAAATCTGTAAAATGGAGATAATGATCGTATCGCTCTCATAAGGTAGTCATGAAGATTAGATGAATTAATTCATGTGAAATGCCTAGAGCAGCACCTAAACATAGGTATCATTCAGTGTATGTCAGTTCTTCTTATTATTTTCCAAATAAAGCCCAAATCCCTTTCCTTACTTTTCACTCTTTTTTATCTTTTTTCTTTTCTCTCTCTCTTTTCACCACTACTATAATCTAAGTCACTTTCACTTTTTGCCCACATTCATTCTCAGCAGTACAACAAGTGTAATCTTAAGACACAAATCCTATCAAGGTATTCTCTTATTTAAAAGCTTCCAGTGTCTTGGAACACACAAAAAATTAAATTAAATTAAAAAAAAAGAATTTGAAAAATAACCAGTTGAACTTCAAAACATAAAAAATAAAAAATAAAAAAAAAGTAATAAAACTTTCCAGTGGCTCCCCTTCACACTAAGAATATCGCCCAAACTTCTTTCCCTGATCTACAGAAGCTTAAATGATCTGACCCATCCTCCTTCTCAGATCTAGTGTCTTATCAATCCCCTACACTTTTCTCACTGAACCTCAGTTGTGCTTGCCTGCTTGCTGTTAGTGAAATCACATAAACGTGTCGGCCTTACAACCTTTGCATAAGATATTTTCTCTGTCCAGAACAGTCTTCTCTCTGATATTTATATGGCTTTGTTCCTTGTTGTTTTGCCTTACCAGAAAGAACCACCTGGGCACTACCTACCCATCAGCCTGTTTAAATTCTTTGCATAGCACTCAGCACTCTTAGAGACACTGGTTTATTTGTTTATAGTTTGTTTCCCCTTACCAAATTGTAATGTTCATCACAGCAGGATCCTTGAGCACTACTTCATTCATTCAATACATATTTATTGAGAGAATTCTATGTGTCAGACAAAGTTCTAGGGATCCGGGAGATACTATATTGTATAATACAGATAAAAATTATTGCCCTGTTAAAGCTTATTTGCTACTAGGTTTGGATGAGCAATAAGAAAATAAATAGTAAACTCTATTATATACCAGATGATGAAAAGCAGTATGGGAGAGTAATGAATGTACTTTGGTGGCAGTGGTGGTGGTGATGGATGTTTGTGTGTTGTTATTTTAAATAAGGGTGTCAGCTCTGGTTGTTATACTCAACCAATAAATCATTGAACATTATATCAAAAACAAATGATGTACTATTCCTTGGATAATTGAATTTAAATTTAAAAAGTTTCATTCTACAAAGGAAAAAATAAATAAATAAATAAATAAATAAATAAATAAGGGTGTCAGGAAAGGATTCACTGGCAAGGGGATATTTGAGCAAAGATATGAGGGTAGAACCATCTGTATATTGGAGGGAAGATCAAGTACATATGCCCAGATATAGAATAAGCATACTGTATTCAAAGAACAAGAAACTACTGTGGTTGGAGTGCTTTGAGTAAGTGGAGTGGAGTGAGGCTGGGAGTAGAAGGAAGTGAGCTCAGAGTGGGTAATTTGGAGAGGGGTGGCCAGATCATGTAGGTGCTAGTAATGATCAGGTCTGTGGATTTTCTTCTGAGTTACATGAAGTGTAAAAGGCTCAATTTGAATAGAGGAGTAATATGACTTACATGTTTTAGAAGCATCAGTTGGTTTTCTGGATGGTATATAGAAGGAGGGCAAGTGTAGGAGAGAGACTAATTAATAGGCTATTGCAATAATACAGAGTAGGAGATGATAAAGATATAGATCTGGTGGTAGCAGTGCAGATGGTGAGAAATGTTAAGAGTTCACATATACATTTGAAGCATGGGCAACAATATTTGCTGATGGATTGGAATGAGGGGTGTGATATAAAGATATCAAAGTTGAGAGCTTGAGCTCTTTTTTGTTTGTTTCTCTTTGTTGTTATTGTTTTATTTTGTGTTGTTTTTTGGCTCCGAGTAAATGAAAGTATGAAGTTGCTGTTTACTATGATGAGGAAGTCTGTGAGAGTTTTCTGCAGATGGAGAAGTCATGAGTGTGGTTTTAAACATGTTCAGTTTGATACCTTTTAGACATCAATTTAAGATACAAATTAGAGGGGTGCTGGGTGGCTCAGTGGGTTAAACACTCTGCTTTCAGCTCAGGTCATGATCCCAGGGTCCTGGGATGGAGCCCCGCATCGGGCTCTCTGCTGGGCAGGGAGACTGTTTCCGCGCCCCCCCCCCACCACTGCCTGCCTCTCTGCCTACTTTTGATCCCTGTCTGTCAAATAAATAAATAAAATCTTTTTTAAAAAGATACAAATTAGATGTTTTTGGTGCCTAGAATGGTGTCAAGCATGGGGTTGGCACTCAATAAATAATTTTAACTGAATGGATCAATGCCCTTTAAGTTTCCTCTACTTCCTTTCAACCACAGCCACATCAGCTTACCAAGTTAGTCTACTCCCTCTTCAAGCTGGATTCTCATATTTGATGTCAAGTGAACCTTTAAAAAAATAAATTTTACCTTTTTTCTAAGGTGTCTCTACTTGGTCTCAGACACTTTCTGTTTCTTGGAGATATCAGGAAAGCCCTGTTTGCTCTGGTTTCCCATCTGTTGGAAAGAAAAACAGCTAGAAAGCCTATTATTAATCTTCTTGCTTCAATACTTACATTGTAAACCTACATGATCTTCTTTCATTAGTCACAGAGAAGACTAATTACACTGACTAGACTAATGAACTCAGTATGCCAGTGTTCATTTAATGAGATAATCTGTTCAACTTGCCCCTGCAGTTCAAATACCTCCTCAATTCCGATTTTATAGCAAAGCCAGAAAATTCCAGAAAATCCCCATAGTTCACTAGTGTTAATAAATGTGTATATGTATACCTATGTGGGCTTATGGGCTATGGGTACATAAGTATGTACAACTTGACATGTATACCCATCTTTACAACTTGATGGTAGACAAAGCAGAACAGGGTGCTCGGACCCAGAATGGCCCTAAATGACAATGTCTCCGAAGATTATATGACAGAGATTCATAAGCCAGCACCCGCACAGACAAGTCATTATAACTGAAGGAGGGCAGAATGACCCAAGATTTCTGTCATCTTGAGTGAACTGGAGATTAAGAGAGTTACTGACTCTTTAACAAAAGACAAATGATTAATTCTTTTGGGTAGGGCAATTTTCAAATAGATAAAAGTCTGCTGTGGTTGCTTCTTTCCCTGAAGGGCAGCTCCAGTGACTGTAGTGGCTTTGGGACAAGTTGGCAAACAATATTTCTGTCAGAGAAGAGTCTGAGTTTCAGGGTCTCTCTCTTCACTGAAAGGTTCTAGTGCAGCTGAGAGTTGCAGGCTGAGAAAGACTGTAAACTCCCTTTGAGACCTGCCTATTAGCATCAATCTATAAGTCTAGAAAAGCGACATATCATGAAAGATGAGTCACTGGATATAACTATTTTATCTCCATGAAGAGGAATAATTAAGGGTCATCATCTTCTACTGAATATGACACTCTGTTTTGGAGAAAAGTGTTTTTTTTTTTAAACCCCAGTGAGGGAGCTTTATAGCAGATGTTGTTGTTGTTGTTCTTATGTGTGTGTAGGCAGGAATAGTATAAGATCTAAAAATTAAATTAAAAGAAGATAAGAGCTGGGAAGTAAGGAGCAAATTTATTTTGAAACTGGTAAATATGGCTGAATGGACAGTGGACACAAATGTCATGACCAGAAAAGGGCTAGAGCATTTAGTTGGACTCTGGAACAATCAGGGGTTAACAAGAATTCACTGGTCCCTAGACAATGACCAGTGTGAGGGGTCCAAAACAGGAATGTTTGCTCACTCATTCATTAGTCAATCAACAATCTTTTTTTTCCAAGTGCTTTTTTCTGTTGTATAACTGAAATTTTATTTTGCCTTGTGCTTGTTTGACTATATAGTTTTAGGTTGAAAATAATTTTTCCTCATACAAATTAAGGCATTACCATATCCAATTACTTTCTTATTTAGCAAAATTTTTAAATTACAGCAACATACAATATTTATTTCATATAGTGAAACAACTGAAATGTTTATGAATAACATTTACCTGATATGAGATTCCCATTATATATGGCTTGGTATTTATTTTATAGCATATTTCCTCAAGTTTCATTGTATTACTCCAGTGTTGCTAATGAGTTTGACACCTATATAATTCTCACAGCTTTGTAAATAATTTTTATATTTTGTAAGTTTTTTTGGGTCTTGCCATATTCTTCATGTTTTAAAATTTCACCATGTAATTTCTAGTTATGAGTATACACCAAGATATATGTATTTGTGTGTGTGAATGCATGTGAGGATGTGCATGTCTTAGTTTGCCTTGATTATCAAACAGACATGACCCATTCTTCTGGAATTCACATCTCAGTGGTTGAGATGCAGACAGATATGCAAGGAAAAAAATACAATAATAAAAAGTTAATGCTATTGAGGGTTCACCATGTAGGAGACACTATATAAAGTGATTTATATTTCTTACTCAAGGCATGAATGGATCCTGCCACTCGTTAGCACTTTTCACTACTTGACATGATCTCAATTCCTCATTTATATATTTATTTTCTGTCTTCTGCAACTGTTCAATGAAAGCAAGCATTCTGCCTGTCTTGGTCACAGCTGCATCTGCAGGGTGTTGCATAGTGTTAAATAATTATTTTTTAGATGATTGAATGGATGAATTTTATAGTATCTTCATGTTAGCCCTGTTAGATAGCAAGTACAGAAATTATCATACCCATCCTATATATAAGGATATGAATCTCCAGAATGGATATAGACTTGGAAATCAGAATCAAATAAAGATACTACTACTAATAATAATTATAATAATGCTTTATTGAGTGCTTACTATGTATAATTCAGTGTGCTAGGTTCCCTATATGGCTTGTATTGCTGAATTTTCACAATTCTGTGAGGTAGGTATCATTATTCCCTTTTTATATGTGAGGAGTCTGAGGATCAGAGAGATGAACTGATTCACTCAAGATCATATAGCCAGAGTGTGTAATTAATTCCCTTGTGTTTTGTTTTCCTTTTTTTCTTTAAAGATTCTGTCCACTTATTTGACAGAGAGCCCACAAGCAGGGGGAGTGACAGAGGGAGAGGGAGAAGCAGACTCCCACTGAGCTGGGAGCTAGATGTGGGGCTCTATCCCAGGATCTTAGGATCCTGACTTGAGCAGAAGGCAGACCCTTAACCTGCTTAACAGACTGAATCACCCAGGCACCCCCCCCCATGTTTGTTTTCAAAGCCTACTTTATCTCTACTACACCAAGGTGCTTGCCTTGGTCTCTGAGGACTGCTTGGGCTTCTATAAGACAGTGCCAGATAGTATATTTCTGACTTACTTCATTGCCATTTGGGCTCATCAGTTTAGTGTGAGTACAAAGGAAGAAACTAGAATCAAAAAAGGAAAGTTATTTTTGCTCAAGGTTTCAGTTTCTAGTGACAGAGCTAAGGCCAGAGCTAGGGCTCCTAATTTCCAGTTCAGTTTTCTTTGACACAACCATGTTATTTCCTCCTTTGTCTCAGTGGCTTTCAAATGTAACCCCTCCTAGGAAGGTTTGCTTTTCAATGAGGGCTACAAATATTAAAGATTCCTTATACTTTTGGAGGAAAGATCAGAAAATTAAAACTTTTTTCCTCATACTAGAATATGTGATTTAGTAAACATTTAACATGCCCTTCCTCTGGGCCAAGCACTGTGCTAGACACAGAAGAGATGCATGAGATGTATTCCCTGCCCTCAAGCACTGTCTAGTCTAAGAGGATACAGTCTAACTATAATGCCATTTCTTTTCTCAGTAAGTATTTCCAACCACAGGCATTATTTGCCACCATTTATCTCCTTCTCTTTATCACTTAGCTATTTAGCATACAGAATCTTACAGACCAGATGGTGTTAAGCTGCCTATTTTAGGACTAGTTGTAAAATTTCATTCTTTATCTTACATTTAACACGGTATCTTAATAAGAAAACTGTTCACAAAGCATTTATGGAGTACTTACTCTTAGCGGGTACCTTGAGAAGGATATAAAAAGGAATGCAGCTGTGGGGCTTTGGGAAAAACCCAAGACTTAAAGTAGGAAAATTTGGGCTTGAGTCAGGGCTTTGCTATTGACAAGTTGAGTGACCTTGGATGAATCATTTAACTGTGTTGCTGGGAATATTAAATGAACTAAAAAATGGGAAAGCAGCTGGCTTCAAGAATTATCCAGTTTTTCAGTCTTTCATTAATTCAGTAGAAGACACAAAGGTCTCTGCTTTTAGTGAAATAATTTTCTTTGAGAATATTTAGAAAGACAAAGTGCCATAACAAGCTTCCTATTCTTTCATCCCCTACCATGTCATGAAATTTGTCTCTTGCTAAGTTTACTATTGACTTTATTGTCAATAAATCCAATGGTCACTTCTAAATCTTCATTTTATTTAACTTTTCAGCAGTTCTCTCCATTGTTGGCCACGTTGTCCTTAATACAAAGTTTTCCTTGGGTTTCTGTGATACACAATCCTCTATAAATTTCCTGTATAATGGTTCTTTCTCAATCTTGATTTTGAGAACTCCTCTATTGTCTAAAAATTATATGTCCTCAAGCCTCAGTCTATACCCTCTTTTCTTCCTACCAGTCTATCTTCCCTAGGCTTCAGTTACTATCTATACATAAATATGATGCACATCTATTCATCTTTAACCCAGCTTTCCTGGGCTCAGACCCACATAGTCAATTACTTTACCAACACCTGCATCTAGATACCCATATTTTATAAGCATCTTAAACTCAATATGTCACAAGACGAATTCACCAACTAACCTCCTCTCTGCAACCCATTCCACTACTCCTCACGTTTTCCCTCTTTCAATAAACACCCATTCGTTTAAGCCAGAAACCTAGACCTCACCCTTGACAGTACTCTTCTCCATCCCTTCCCAATCTAATCCATCAACAAGTTCTGTTAGTTTTTATACCAAAATATATGTTGTCCATGTTAAAGTCTCTTAATCTTCTCTGCTATCACCCTCGCCTAAGCCTCAAGACACTAAGCTTCTAGTGTCAGTGCTAGAACACTGAAACATTCTCTTAACAAAATCCAGCGTATGTACTCTTCCTTCCAACCCCAAGTCCATTTGCCTGAATGATCTTTCACAAATATAAATTAGATATTTCATGTCCTTTTTTAAAACTCTAAGGACCTATTAAGATAGGTCCACATTGTCCTTAGAATAATGCCCCTGAATCATTACCATACTCTATAAGGCCCATCATAACCTGACCTATGTCCATTTCTCCAGTGTTATCTTGTACCTTTCTCCCTTTGCTTTTCCCTTCTCACTCTACGAACATAGTGGGCTTCCTATTTTGGTGCCTTCATGCATGCTCTTTCTCTTTCTCCTTTTCCACATGTCAACTTTTAGTTTAAATATCACTTCCACTAGAAAGCCACCCCTGACTAACCCTTGCCCCCAACCTATTTTGTATTCCATAAAATCCTGCACTTTACCTTTTTCCTACTCAGCAACCATTGCTTTACTTTTTCAGTGTTTTTCCTCCACATTTTGCTCTAAGTTCTATGAAGGCAGGAACTGTGTCTCTCTTATTCATCAAACACAATGCCTAGCATATAAGCAGACACTTGTTAAAATGAACATACACAAATGTTCATAGGAATATCATTCAAAATAGCCAAAAAGTAGAAACAATGGACATGCCCATCATGTGATGAATGGATAAGCAAATATAGCATATCCATACCATGAAATATTATTTAGGCATAAAAAAGAATAAATTATTGATTCACACTACAACACAAGTGAACCTTGAAAATACTATAATAAATGAAAGAAACCAGTCACAAAAAATCACACACTGTATGATTCTATTTAATGAGAAATATCCAAAAAAGGCAAATCAATCTAGAGACAGAAAATAAATTAGTGGTTGCCAGAAGCTGGGAAAAAGATGGAATGGGGAGTGACTGCTAACTTTCTGAGGTGATGAAAATACTCTAAAATTAGATAGTGGTGATGGATGCACAAGTCTGTGCATTATAGGTATACCTAAGAGATATTGCGGGTTCAGTTCCAGACCATCACAGTAAGGTGAATATTGTAATAGAGCAAATCAAATGAATGTTTTTGTTTTCCCAGTGCATATAAAAGTTACGTTTATACTATACTGTAGTCTATTAAGTGCGAAATAGCATTTTGTTTCAAAAACAATGTACATACTTTAATTTAAAATACTTTATTGCTAAAAAAATTCTATGCTGTCACCTAAGCTTTCAGCAACTTGTATTCATTGATCACAGATTGCCACAACAAATATAATAAGAGTGAAAAAGTTTGAAATATTGCAAGAATTGCCAAAATGTGACACAGAGATACAGAATGAGCAAATGCTGTTGGAAATAATAGCAATGATATTCTTCCTTCATGTAGGGTTGCCACATACCTTCAATTTATTAAAAAAAAAACACACAATGTCTGTGAAGCTCAACAAAGCAAAGTGCAATAAAATGAGGTACATCTGTATAATAAGAAAGCACTAAATCACACAAGTTATGTGAGTAGACTTACGGTATGTAAATTATATCCTGTAAGGTACATATCAATGTGAAACTGTAAACACTGTAAGCTAATACTGCATGATTTTTAATTTACTGGGGGGTAAAGAAACAGGAAATAGTAAAGCTTCATTTTGCGAATTACACACACCCATTTCATGCCTCTGTTTTTACCTCCTCAGGCTTCTATAAGACAATGCCAAGACTTGGCAACTGGGAGAGGAAGCATAGAGTCCTAAATGTGGAAAGGACCTCAGAGACTACGTAATTCAACTGCCTCATTCTACGTATTAGAAAATGGAGGAAGCAGAGGGAAATTGACTCACCAAGTTCACACAGCAAATTAGTAACCAAATCTATACTAAATCCCTTGTCTCCCAAGTCTCATTTCAGGGTTCTTTCCATTATACCCAGCCAAGTCAGCCTTCTTAAGAGCTTTTCCACAACAACTGCAGCTTACAAATTATTGTTCACTCCTATCTGCAAGTGAGGCTGAGAAATGTAGTTTCTGTTAACGAGGAAAGAGGGAATGGATTTGGGGGAGGCAACTTGTAGTTTCTGCCGCAGATTCTTGTGATAATTTTGCATAGGCCAATATTGAGATCTGAAAGAATCCAGTCAGTGTTTTCTGAGGTTACCTCTGAAGTCAACATCAATGTTTCCAGTAGAGTGTGAATACAATAGTCACACATTGAACCCCTTTCATGATAAACATCTCTAGCCCCAGTCCACAGACTCAGCAGTTCCTGAGTAAATTACATTTGGCAGGGACTGGCTGCAAGGCCCCACTGGCTCAAATGAATGCAACTTTGCTTTAGAAACAAGTCAAGGCAGCACTCACTATACTGACCTAAAGAAACAGAAGGTAAAAGACCCTTTTTGAATGCAAATTGCAGCCTGGAATGTAAAAATGCTGGGTGACTTGTTAGTGTCTATTTCATTTTTTTTTTTTAAAGAAAGGCTCAAAATGTTTTCTTACGTGTTCCTCTTTGCTACATCTAATTATGGCAATTTAAGGGAAAGAGTTGAAAGGAGTGGATAATATTCATATTAAAATATTTTAGAGTATAATAAAAATTGTAGGAATTTAAATATTTTTAATCATCCACTTTACTCTTGACGGCAGTACTAGTTTTAAAAAGACGTGATTGACAACATTTTCCACATTTTTTTTTCCTGTTTGTTTTCTCTATTTGTTGGAAACAGCCTCTCTAAAATAAAAATGTATCAGGGAGGTCTAGGTTGCAGATAGTATAGTGGTCTCTTTTAGAGTTAGTAACAACTTTCCCCCAAGGAAATCAGTGTTAATGGTGCTGAAAATACCTGGGAGCTTGAAGTCTAGAGGACAAAAAGAAAAGGGCGGCTAGTTCTTGTCTATCCACACACTGTGTCCTTATTAAGAAACCAGGCCTGCAGAATCCTTTCTACTTTCTTGACTTAATTTCATATCAACCCCAAGAGTCATGTAATGTTGTCCATTTGCTGGAAAGAGCATGCAATGACAACAATTCCTCCAGATAAGTTAATTATCTGCTTTGAAGAACGCTTCAAGTGCCTTGATCTACTAATGATATTAGATAGCACGGGTTGTTCTGAGGCATTTTAATGAGTACCCATGCAGCAACGACAGTCTTCAACAAAGTATTTCTGACTTCTAATTAACTTAGAAAGTTTTCTTGGGCATTTTTTTTTTGGTTGTTGTTGTTTTGAAACTGAGAATGAACGAAGGAAATTATATGGTAGGTAGCTAACGTATTCTTTCTGAATCTCTCTCTAGATGACATAAATTAATGGCTGGTCTCATTTTTCATGCTCCTATGCATGAAAAGAAAGAAATTAAGCCAGTGATGCTATTTAACTATTATAGGAAGAATTCATTTTTGATCAAAATTATCTAGAGCTTTCCAGTTCTGGCATCCTTGTAGTTTACTCAGCCACCTCTTGGGTCAACGAACTAACTCAGGCTCTGCCAAATGGCACTGTTGAAATTTTAGTGATTCTGGCCCCAAATCTTACTGTGTGTATCCACTGCATTGAGGGGACACCCTTTTCTGAAGCATAAGAAATTCTATTACCCAGCAGCTTGGGACAAGTTAAATTAGTCTGTAGACAATTTAACTACAGGAGCACTTGCCTCTAGGAAAACCATTAATTTTGTTTAAAGTGACTATATTGCTGTCATTGGGGACTTTCCAAATTTCTTTGTTGCCACAGAGTCTTGCTTAAAGAGAAGAATGTTGATTGATTAAATGCTTTTTTTTTTGCTCCTTTTTCCGCCAAAAAGATCACCCACACAAATATGCAAATATGTACAGATATTTAGCTAAATTTTGATTGAGATTTTCATGGGTTTTCCCGACAATTAAAGTAGGGCTTTTATAGGTCAAAAAGAGAAAGAAGACTCTGGAACTGGGTTTACATTATGCTGTGCACTAATTAAAATGCCTCACATAAAGACATTTTATAAAAAAGTGAATAGAAAGGTATTTGAGGAAGGGGCACCTGGCTGATGCAGTCAGTTATGTATCTGACTCTTGGTTTCAGCTCATGCTGTGATCTCAGAATCATGAGATTGAGACCCGTATTGGGGCTCTGTGCTCAGTACTGAGTCTGCTTAAGTTTCTCTCTCCCTCTACCTCTGCCCCTCCCCTCTGCTTACTCACGCACACTCTCTCTCTCTCAAACAAATAAATAAATCTTAAAAAATAAAGGTATTTAGGAACTACATTTTGTGAAATGTAATGTGTGTAGTCTATTAGTCAAAAGCACAACTTCACTGAATGTATATCAAGTTACATTTCTAAATTTATGTGTCAGCTTGCATTTTTTTGTGACTGTGAAGCCCTCAAAGCCACACAAGTCTGTGTGGGTCAAGTCCTATATCCTCACTCTACAGGGTGGGTCACAGATGCAGGAATCTTCTGCATCCAAAGTTGTTACAAAGGAAATAGATTAAATAGATTAATTCTACTTGTAGCTTTCTAGTTGCCCTTAAGGGCAGAAAGTTATTCCTTGTGGGAATTATGCATGTTGCTCTAAAGCAATTGTATTATCAGTTAAAGGGCCCTATTGGTCTCAGTCCTACATTAGAAGTGGCTTTTAAAAGATTGCTAGGCCTGCCTAACAGGTAAATAAAAGAAAAAGACAGTCTGCACAGATCTCACCTGTGGTAACCCACCAAGGCAAACATTTTGACAGAAAACCTTGAATTTGTTGCAATTGAGACATGGGCAAATGGCTGTAGTTATACAAGAATGGAACCAAATCTTTTTTTGTTTTTCTTTTTTGACACCAAATCTTTACATAGATCTCAGAATTCTATTAACGATGCATTCTCCAGGGTCTGACTACCAGCAAACAGGAAATAAGTCTATCTTCCTTGAAGAAGTATGAGCGATTCCCCTAGGGAGTTTCATTAGAGGTAGTAGTGTTGCTGTTGAGTGCTACTATTGGGATGTCTTCTGTGTAGCTCATGCTAAGTGGGAATGACATTATTCTCCTAGCCTCTCTCCTCTCTTTCTCTATCATAAATAATGGCATGATGAGGTCTTGGGTATTCTCCTATAGATAAAGGTCAGTGTGTGTGTGTGTGTGTGTGTGTGTTGGGTGAAAAAAGAGATTTGGAGGTGAGAGAAGCTAGCCAAGTTTATGAATATGTTAACCAAGAGCTCATGTGTAGCAAAATGAGTTTCTCTGTGTTTAGTTAGTTTTCCAGCAATACATTCTCATTCACTCCGCCTCACAGTGAGCCTTTTCACAGTGGACCATTGTGCCTCCACTGACTGGAATCTTGCTTTGAATTCTAGCTATGCTTTTGCATCCCTACAACTTCTCTTTCAATCTGTATCTACCTTCCCTGAATCCTCTCTGACACTCAGCTTATTGTAGTTTATATATGAAAATGAAAACTAACCAATTTTTCCCATTTGTTATTATTGTTGCTTGTTTCTTTCTTCATATTCTGACTTCAGATTTGAGGAGTTGTTATTGATTATTCGTAATAATTGTAAGGCACACAAATGCAATTAATTCAAAGCATAATATGGGAAGAATGAGGGTTTTAGAATGAAAGAGACCTAGATCCCAGTCCTATCCTTATCGTTTATTAGTTACCTCATTTGAGGCACATTACTTAACTTCACTTAGCCTCAGTTTTTTCCTCCAAAAATGGGATTTTTAAAACAGATTTTAGTTATTTGAGAGAGCACACAAGCAGGGCAGAGAGGCAGAGAGAGAGGGAGAAAGACTCAGAGCTAAGCAGGGATCCAGATATGAGGCTCGATCCCAGGACCCTGAAATCATGACCTGAGCTGAAGGCAGATGCTTAACTGACTGAGCCACCTAAGCACCCTAAGAAAATCAGATTAATAAGAGTATTTATTGTTGGAGTTTTAGGATTGAAAATCATTCCCCTTTCCATATACTGAGTTCCATATTCTATATTCCACTCTTTGAGTTAGGCAAATGGAGATAAAAATGTCAATCTCATTATTATAAAGTTGATTTAAATCTGAAACTAATTATTGCAAATAATTTCCTATCCTATACTTGGAATTAAACTTATCCAACCAGGCAGTGACAGGCAGAACTGGACAACCACAGTCCTTCCCCACAAGGGTAAACCCTTCCCCAAAGCTTTCCTAATGGTTGAACTGGGACTGACGAAAGACTGGAAACTCAGAAATGAATGATTTGTACTTTCCCAGTCCCTTCTTTCAATCTTACCAAGCAGATATGTTCTTCTTCCCTTAGGCAGGAGTGAGGAGGGGTGGAGAAAGGTCAGAATTGTTCCTTCTCTACTTCTTGTCCCAGGAAATATAATTCCTCTCTGTAGTAATTTGAGCAGTGAACCATTTCTTTTTAACAGCTAGGATTATTGGGAAGATTAAATGAGAAACTGCATGTCAGGTATCTTACACAGTGCCTGGCATACAATAGTTCAGATAGACAAAATTAGGATCAAAATCCAATTCTATTGTCTCACAAGGTGGTTTTGGGCAAAACTTTCTGAACTTCCAGTTTTTAACCTTTAAAATGAAGATAATAATAACTAGCTTGCACAACTGTGAAAATTAGAGAAAATGTATGTGAAGAGTTTGGTATATGTGGACACAGTAAAAATGACAACGATTATCATTACACTGTTATAGAAATTTGTTTGTAGAATGTGCCCCACAATTTTTTCCACAGCAGACTGATGTTTCTGGATATAGTTGGCATTAGCTTATATGGCCTGGCAACCACAGTACTCATGCTTACCAATGAAACTAGTCAAGGGGGTGATGGGTCTGAAAGAAGCTGAGAAATAAGTCCAGGAACCAAGAAAAGAATGCTGGGAAGGCAAGAATTTTTGTGACTTTGTCACACAGCAGCAAACCTACATATTAATATTTGAGGTGACTGAAGCATGAAGTGTCCTTTTTTAATTTAATTATACTTCTGAAGATTGAAAAAAATTGCCCAAAACACTTTTTCCAATATAGAACTAATTTTTTTGTAGGAATTTAGAGTTATAGAGCAAGGGCTTTAACACATTTTACTCTTTCTCAGGATCATAAAATATCTTTCTTTAAAATATTTATTTATTATTTTAGAGAGAGAGAGAGAGAGAGCATGCAAGTGGAGGGAGAGGCAGAGAGAGAGAGAATCCTTAAGCAGACTCCCTGCAGAACATGGAGCCAGATGCAGGGCTCACTCAGTCCCAGGACCCTGAGATCATGACCTGAGCCAAAAGCAAGAGTTGGTCGCTCAACTAAATGAGACACCCAGGTACCCCAGAGTCATAAAACATCTTTTATCTGAGGCCCTGGTCCTTCTTGGTTGATTTAACATTGCTGACAAATGTGCCTATAGGACAACTTAAGTTTCACCTAGGTCCAGAAAATGATTGTCAAGATATTTTGGAAAATTCCTTGTAAAAAATTAAGTTTTCCCTAGATAGTGATTTTGTATAATGGCATCTTCTTAAAACAATCATTTGCAACTATTTTAGACCTTCTGGTTTGGTGAGCTTATTACTATCACGCTTCATTTCTGTGTTTCTCTGGTGTACCTTACACATCACAATCACAATTTAGAATATTTTATTCTAAATAAGTAAGAGCTTATTTTTTTTAAGAATACGATACTTTTTGTTATAAATTAAGTACAAATGTGAAAATTCAGTATCTGAGAGTCAAGACTGCATTGTTCAGTTGTTTGTGGGATATCAGTGGGTTTGATTAGGGGTCAGGTGGGGAAAATGATATAGGAGAGAGAATGCAATATTTTGTTTTAGGGTTTTGAGGTTAATTTTTTACAGGCAAGTCTCTAGAAACTGCTTTCCTAACATCTTTTTTCTAATGGATTTAACCCTTAAAAAGAACAAGTTACCTTCCCATAGTTGACACAGTTAGGCAGTCAAAGCAGGACGAAATGGGCTCAGGGCTTGAGACTGTACCATTCATTCCAAACAGCTTACATGGCTTACAAGAGGGACTGATCGAGAGTAACTCAGCCACACTACTGGATAAACAAGAAAGTTTAAAATTTTTTCTTGAGATTATTAATATAATATAGGCACATGAAGTAAATGACCCACTTTCTACCTTGCAGAACTGTGCAGAGTAAAGACAGAAATAAACTCCATTTTTGAACTGTCTCTATTAGTTGTTGCCTGACAGTCTTAAAGTCAATATTGGACCAGTAAACCTCAGCAAATATTCAAATGGAAATTCCAAAATAGTTGCTGAAAGTAACTAAATTTTCACCTCAGTGTAGAGAACAAAATAGTCTATGCGTACTGTGACTGATTCAATAAAATATTTGAGATGGCATTATCCAACAATTTAAATGAGGTCTTTGGTGATCCAGAAACAAAAAGTCACTAGATGAGTTATTGTGTGTTATCACCAAAGGTCAGGGCCATTATCCCCTGTAGCTGAAGGAAGGTAATGGTGCAAAGTGCCTTTGGCACTGTGGCTGGTGAGATGATAGGAGAGGACAGCCCTAGGCAGCTACTGTCCTGTTTTCTTGTCTCCGAAGCAGTTGGTAACACCAGCTAACACACTTAACTCTATTAACAAATGTGCCAAGTAAACTGAAGCCAATTTGTATTAGGAGTAAATTTGCATCACAAAGGTGGCTCACTTGAATGGTCTGAGCTGACCAGCCTTTTAGCTACTAGAGCTCTGAGAGTTACTTTAGGAATGCCAAATTAACTATAAAAAGGAAAGGAGAGGAGAAGAGAGTGGAGGGGAGCAGCGGGGAGGGGAGGGGAAAGAGAAAAGGAAAGGGAAAGGGAAAGAAAAAAAAGACAAAAATGCTCTACAGTGGCCTAAAATTTCCAAAGATTTATATGCAATTTCTGTTGTTCTTCTGAAATATATTGTTTTTCATTTCTCTAGATTTGGTGTTTAAATGATAGCTGAATATACCTATTTGGAGAAGCTCATATACAGAGAGCTATTTCCCAGTGAGCAGAGATGTATGAACATATTACAAAATATCCATTGTGTGTAATAGTTCAAAAAATTATTTTGGGGTACTCTAGTGGGGGGGACCAAGTGTGGGGCATCCCAATTGGATGGGGGCTGGCGGCTCAGGAGGTGAAAGAATTCACCCAAGGCAGAACAAAAGAGATAAAGTAGGGGTGCCTGGGTGGCTCAGTGGGTTAAGCGTCTGCCTTTGGCTCAGATAATGATCCCAGAGTCCTGGGACCAAGCTTAGCAGGGAGCCTGCTTTTCCCTCTGCCTGACCCTCCCCCTGCTTGTGCTCTCTCTTTCTGATAAATAATAAAGTCTTTTGAAAAGAAAGAGAGAGAGAGAGAGAGAGAGAATTTTACTGAATACTCTGCAAGGGAGTGGTAGGCAGGACTGCAAAGGAGACACTGTGACAACATAGGGGTGAGGGGCCACAGTTATAGAGTAGAGTGAGGGCTTATGGGGAAGTATAGAATTTTCCCTTTTTTGGTAATCTTAGAAACTGTGTCTTGTTGTAATTGATCAGTTAGGGCCTCTGGCTATGTTGAAATTTGTCACTTAATGAGCCTATTTGAATTTAGCTCCGTGGTTACTGTGGGACATTTTGCCCTGCTTAAGTTTCCATTGCTCAAGCCTGTTGCCTCAAAGTGGCAGCTACAAATATGGCACAGAACCCTAATAAAAATGAGATGTAGGGGCGCCTGGGTGTCTCAGTGGGTTAATCCTCTGCCTTGGCTCAGGTCATGATCCCAGCCTGGGATCAAGCCCCGCATCAGGCTCTCTGCTTAGCAGGGAGCCTGCTTCCTCCTCCCTCTCTCTTTACCTGCCTCTCTGCCTACTTGTGATCTCTGTCTGTCAAATAAATAAATAAAATCTTTAAAAAAATGTTGAAAAATGAGATGTAAAATCTAAAATGGATGGGTGTTTCTTCATTATTATCTGCAACTATGTAAATTTTAATTTCATGCTTTGATAGGTGAGTTACTGTTAGCAAAGCCAGTGTCTTGGGGACGGGCCTTATGGATATTAGTCTTGCGGAGAAACCAAGATCAGCGCAGTTTTTATATTTCATAGGGCCCACTTTGACCTGTGATCTAGCCAAGTATTTAGATACAAGCTCTGTCATAACAGGATTCTGTTGTGTTTTACACAGTTCAGTAAATCAATTTGAACACCTATGTTTCATGTTAGAAAGAATTTAAGTCAGGTTTAAAAGAAATGAGGAAGCCAGCAAGAATGATTTGAATACAAACTGAGGTATATCGTTACACAACTTAGAGGTCATTTGATCACAAGGACAGAAACCCTTACAAGCTGAACTAAGTAAAGGAAAATGCATTTTAAGGGTAAAGGAACTCTCATGGAACCTCACCTCACTGGGAATTAGAAACTGTCAAGCAGCTCATCTATCTCTTGTTCTCTGTAGCCACACAGTCTGTCATCTCTGCTTCTTTCAGCCATCCTGCCTTCTGCATAATGGCTTCCTCCATTTTGTTCTTAATTTTGACTTCCCCATACCTCCTGCTCATCTGGGGCTTTAGGTTGTTGTTGCACCTATTTTGGCTTCAAATGTTTTTGACCTTATATTTCCAGTGCCCTATAACTTCTGACCTATTTTGTCTTTGTTTTGCTTTGTTCACATTCTTAAGAGAACTGGATTAGCTTTTGCCAGTCGGTGAATTAACTCATTCCCAGGCATATTTGTCCAACTAGGAAGTGTTGAGGGTGGGAAAAGGTGGTGACAGAGAATGTACAGGTGTGAGCAATGCAGCTTAAGCAAATGGGTTCATTGGGTACTGCAGACAAATTGAATAATGTATCTTATGCAGCCATTATTGTAATGATGATAATGATGGCTATAGTAAATTAAATTACTATAGTAATTAAATCAGCTACATTTATGGAGCTCTTGTCAAGCATATTACATACACTGTTATTTAATCTTCACAACAACCTTATAAAGGATATTATATTATTCCAGTATTTACTGACAGGAAAATTTAGGCACAGAGAAGTTAAGTGATATGTGCAAGGTCACAAGGCTAGTGAGTGGTTGGGCAAGACTCAAACACTGGCAGTCTGACACCAGAGGCTCTGCTTTTTTTTTTTTTTAAGATTTTATTTATGTATTTGACAGAGAGAGAGAGAGATCAAAAGTAGGTAGAGAGGCGGGCAGGGAGAGAGGAGGAAGCAGGCTCCCCGCTGAGCAGAGTTCAATGTTAGGCTCCATCCCGGGACCCTGGGATCACAACCTGAGCAGAAGGCAGAGGCTTAACCCACTGAGCCACCCAGGCTCCCGGGCTCTGCTTTTCTTAACTACTATGCCCTTAACTCCTGAACTGATGATTCTGAACGTGTCATCATTAATTTGTAAAATGTGGGCTGCAAAGTAGATTCTTTGTGAAGAAAAAGTAAAATTAATTTTAACCAGCAAAGTCTTTATCATCTATCTATCTATCTGTCATTAACATAGATATAGACATGTGTATAGATAGAGATAGATAGATAGATAGATAGATGATAGAGAGATAGAGAGATATCAAGTCCTGACATAAGGAGAAAGGCATTAGGACTTTAAAAAATATGTGTGTCTATGTAGGTGAAAGAGAAGAAGTCCTCTCATTTGAGTTATTCTAGTGCTTTCAGGTAAATGAAATAACCTTTAAATATTTGTGATCAGAACATTACCCATTCGTCTCTTTGCCTTAATATTTATTCGAATTCAAATTAAGTCTGCCTTTTAGTAAGATCCAGCACTTTGGAGTAAAAGCTAAAGCTGGTGTATGTGATGTTACTGCCCTCTTCCCGAGCTACCATTTTATTGCTCTTCTGGGAATCCAGTTAAATTACAGCTGCTGATATATTGTGGACTGTGGATCTAAATTCTGGCTTTGACCAAGTCAAGGGCTGGTTTCTTTGGGCAGTATTTCACCTCCTGTTTTATCTGTGCTGTCACCTAAATTTAGCACTTAGACTATACTCCCCTATGTCTGCAGAAGTTTTAAATTATTTTCCAGTGATGCATACCGTGTCCATGCAGAGTTGCATTTGACAGATTTGCAGTAAAATTTTGGAGCTCTCCAACTTCTTTTTTAATAAATTAGATCAGTAGCTCCCATGGATTTGACTTTGGAATGGGTTGTAAGGTGATGTGTTTCCTGCAAAACTGATTGAGTTCTCTTCAGGGTTTTTTTTTTGGTTTTTTTTTTTTTTTTTTTTGCCCTGCTGTGCATTTTACCATTTGGCAGACCAATCAGCTTCTTGAAAGCAAAAGATAGGTTCTCTCTCCTGGATCTTAGGGGGTGTCAAATGCCTGGTGCATTAAGACCCTTCCCCCTAATTGCAGGAATGAGGGCTGTGTGCAGAGCGGAAATAGTGCTCTAAATTGAGGGATCTTGAATAAGACATAAATCCAAATTCCACACCTTTTTTATATGGGCTTCAAGAAGCGTCAGCTGTAATTGGTAGAACAGCCTGACCTATTAATCCATAGATAAAAATGATTCAATTAAAGTGAAATATAAATATTGAAGGTAACGTAAAACCAAATGAGGCACATCACAGAATTTATGTGCAAATAAATTCACTGAATAAAAATTATCCAGTACATACAAAGTCCATATGCTGTCTTGGTAATGCTATAATTAAGTCAGAGAGTCATGTCATACTGGCCTTTTCCATCTGCTCTGTGATCTGTTAAGGGACCCATTCAAACAGAATGACAGCTGACCTCAAAATGATACATTCTGCTACTGCCCATTTTAATAGGGCTGTTGGTTATGCACAT
This sequence comes from Martes martes, assembly GCF_963455335.1. Classification (NCBI taxonomy): domain Eukaryota; kingdom Metazoa; phylum Chordata; class Mammalia; order Carnivora; family Mustelidae; genus Martes; species Martes martes. The sequence continues at coordinate 80,276,884 of NC_137897.1, forward strand.
TTTGTCTTCATTTGTACTGGGCATTGAGCAGTTTTCCATTACATCAAGTAAAATGGAGCATCTGGTTTTCTATTAAATGGCTCCTCTAAACTGCTGTTTTATTTTCTGAATAAATTATTTTTTCAGTTTTCACAAGCAATAGATGGTCTTGGAGGATTTAAAAAAATGTTGTTCCATAAATTCGAGTGGTATTACAAAGAGACAGTGATTAACAAAAGAGGCAACTCATCTCTTTTTCTTTTTAGTTATTATTATCTGATCAAAGCAAGGGGGTTAATATTTGGAGCCTCAATGTTGTATGTATGTAATTCACATGAAAGACATATGAATGAGGAAACAATATTTATAATACTAATTGATTTCATTTATTTTGCTTCTCTTGTGCATGCCTCACTGTCATTCTTGCCATTATCTTAATGTTGTTGTTTCTAATAATACTCAGAAAAGTCATTTTAAAGGCAGGGGATCTGGAACACAGATGTGTCAGGTGTAAAGGCTCTCATCCTCAGAGACATTCAAATTGGCTAAAGGAAACCCCACTGAATGGTGCAGCTGAAGATCGAGCATTTGTCCATCTGTTTGTATCCAGGTTACCTTGTGATAGTGTATTTAATTTCTGGTCCCTGGAGTGTCTCTATTTCATCAGTACATGCATTTTTTTTATTAGAACTGCACAAGGAGAGAATTGGCAACCCTTGGAATCAGGGTGACCTTTAGAAAATTAGGTATTTTGTTTTGTTTTGAACAAACAATTCAAGTTCTAACAAGAGGGTTTGTTCAGTGTCTCAAGTTATTGGGGGGGATTTTTAAATGTCTCCTCTTTGGGTTTGGAGGCAAAAAAGAAAGAAAGAAATGACACTAGTATAATATAATAGATAGTGCTTGGAAAACTGAAGTCTAAAATATACACCAATTGAAAAACTTCTTAAATAAAATCTGAGCCACAGCCAGGGACAGGCAGTATCCATGGAGTGAATCAGACTAACTCACATAAGAGGCTAGAGAATTATGAAAATATAATAATCAGGCAAATACCCATTGCTGCCTGGGGAAGTGCGACCTTGGCATAGTAGCTTCTCAATCAAATCAGAGAACCTAATCTGCCAATGTGAAAAATGTCACATTATACATGGGATATTACTTATAAATAAAAATCCAAATGGAATTTCCTAGAAAATGTATTTGAGTGTGTCTACAAGAAGCAGGAATCACATTCATTCATTTTTGCAGTCAGGAAACATTTGCCTAGTATCTAACAGGTTCCTGGCATTGTTTTAGGTTCAGGGGATGTGCTAGTGGAAAAAAAAAAAACCAACAGTCTGTATTGTCATAAAGCTAACAATTCATTTGGGGGAAGGCAGACATAAACAAATAAAACTGTTATCTGTTCTGTACAATGCAAAGAACCTATCAGTTAGTCTTTAATTTGCATGTTGCTTCAAATATAAATATTAATGATGCTTTCCTGAAATTCCAAACTTTATACCTAAAAGCATCCTAATGAGCAAAATGAAATGGAACATACTCATTTTAATGAAATAATGTTCATGTTAGCTATTCACTTTGAAAATTTTCCTTTTGTTTTGCCCAAGTCCATATAGTACTTGATTATAGTGCTGTGAGAAGAATACAGGATTATATTCTGCCAAGACACTTATACCTAAGTACTTATATCCTGGTGGAGACAAACAGCAATTTCTAAAAAAAAAAAAAAAAACAAGAATAAAAACAAGAGAATGAGCCAGAGAAAGAAAGATGGGGGGAGGGGTTTGGGAAAACCTTATTCCTTGAGATTTAAGGATTTATTTTTACATCGGGACAATCTCCAAGTAGCAGAGTTTAGTTGGTGGAAACCCCATGTTAGGATGGCATCATAGTTTAAGATTCAGTCTTTGTTTGAACTAGATCTATCCCATATTCTTACCCCAACCAGTCATCTAATGCAAACCACAAATTACAAGCAGGTGCATATATTCCCCACAACTGGAAAAAAAATGGATGAAACATATCCTCATTCTGTATGATTGGCAACACATGGGAATAATTGGTAGATTATCTGAGATTTAGTTGGTGAATTAGAACCATGAAACCTACCAGACCTTTCAGAACAAAGAGAATACTAAATGGGATATATTTGTGGGTGGTAATGGCTATAGCAGTATGGAGGGCTGACTATTTATTTATTTATTTAATTTGAGTAAGGAAAAGAATTATTTGAATACGTATTTAAACATTCAACCTATATATGCTGGTATGTAAGTGAACCAGGATTTTTCTTTCTTTCAGTGACCTTGAGACAGGGCTACATGTATCAAAGTTCTCATTTTATCCCCCTCTACGCTCCTCAAAACCGACAGGCTTTTAAACGAAGACCTTCCATAACTAATCAAACGTATATGTTTCTGGGCGTCTCCAAGATGACTTAAAGATAAGTAGCCTCAAACCTGGCTTGGTTCAGTGCTATAATCATTTATGACTCCTTTTGGAGATAGCAAATTCTCATCAACTTTGCTCCTATTAATCATGTATCTAAACGTAGCATCATCAGGATAATTTCAAGTTTTTTAAGGCACAACCTGGACTTTCCATCATTTGGCTCATAACAGCCGGGGCACTCTGCTTAAGTAGTCATTATTCCTCCCTGAACTACAAAGCCTTTATGCTGCCAAGAGCCCATCCTGCCTTTCCGGTGTCTTTCACCATGTTACCTTTAAAACAGTGATTTTTAAATTTTGTAGTGAGTGGGTGGGAGAGGTGGAGTAGGTCATAGGTCATTTTTGAGGATCTGGAGAAAATTGAAATCTCCCTACAGGAAAAAAATGCACATGCACACTGGCTTTAAGTACAATTTCAGGGGAATTAGACTTTTGAAGTCCATCATCCATAGACCTCAAATTATAAGGTCTCATGGTAAAGATTATATGATTCATAAATTTATTTATTTGAAGTAAAGACCACTTCTGCCTAATTATAGACTTATTCATATTATCGTATCTTTAAAAACTATTTTATTAAAAGAAGGTGTGTCTATTTGTTTTTCTCCTTTTTTAATTTTTTTTGAAATTTTTTTATCTGCTTCAAAAGACTTATTTGTTTATTAAGTTGGTCACAGGGACAAGTATATAAAATGTGAGTAAAATGTTTCGAGTAAGTTTTTATGATTCTTAAATGCATCATTTTGCTTTATTTATTCATTTATTTCCTTATTTACTTAGAGAAGGAATTTTTTAATGTACCGTGTGCCTTATACAACCATATTGATCCATGGACAGTCTGAACATTTTTTGTTCCAATGACATATAGTTTGGGTTACTTTCTTTTCCAGCTCTGTTAATTTCTAGAGAATAATTAGAGAGGGGATACTGTTTGTAAATACAGATGCATTTCTTCACTAAAGTTACATTGGTTGATGTCATAAATTCTAAGAGAGAAGGGATCATGTCTGTTTTATTTTCCTTTGTTTCTATTTCCAGAACTTAGCACAGTGCCTGGCAGACAGAAGTTGCCCAAGAAATGTGTGTGGAATGTATAACAAGGCACTAAATTTTGCTTATTTGGAAAAGCTTTATGTTTTAAGAAGTCATTTAATCATTCTACTTCTATAAGTTTTTCCTGTATTTATCCATTTTTCTCAGTCATGTGCTAACTCTTTACTAATTTTGGCTGAATGGTGATTATAGTGATAGGTATTCTATGGGAGGAAGACCCATCAAAAAAAAAAACAAAACCCTTTTGAATGAATGCAATTTTATTTCACTCAGGTACGGAAGTTCCAAATAAGCAAAGAATGTTTCCAAGCAGATGTTCTTTGATTTCATTAAAGAAGTAGGTAATAATAATTTATTACTTTTTTCCAGTAGGTAATTACAAAGTACTTAAAATTAGTTCTCTCAAGAATGGTAAACATAGTCCTACAAAATATAATTTCAGAATTAGAAAGAACCTTAGAAACTATGGAGTCCAAACTCCCATCCAGTATAAGAAATCCTTTGACAATACCTCACTGCAGTGACAAAGAGCATGCTATTTTTGTAGGCAGTCTATTCTGTTGTTGAAAAGTTTTTCCTTAATATTGACTCAAATCCTGCCTCCTCCATAATTGTCCTAGTTAAACCTCTGTAGCCACACAGAATAAGTTTCTTTTTCACATGAAAATGTTTCACATATTTTATGACATCATACAATGCTGACAAATCGACCTATTGACCTAGCATGTAACTCTATACCAGTATGTACTAGCTGGTGTCTGAGAAATTTCAAGCAAGGAATCAGTTGGAAGAAGCTATTTGGAGGACAGAGATTATATCCACAATTTTTTCCCTGATCTGTCCCCTCTTTATAGGGAGTCACCCCTCAAGATTTACTAAACATAAGAATGTGGCCATGGTATCATGTTGGTAAACATGCCTGCATAGTAGACACTGGATGTAAACTTATGACCACCATTCATTTGTTTATATGTTCCTTTTTTCTCCCCACATATATTGTTATAGCTCCAACCTAGTGTTATCTATGTAGTATTGTCATAACGCTTTTTTTTTCTGCTAAGGATTAAATAAGCTCCTCATTTAGCCATTTGCTAAAGAGATTAAATTATTTTTCTTAATGATTTTTTGCTAAGGATTAAATAAACTCCCCATTTAGCTATTTGCTAAAGAGGTGAAATTATTTTTCTTCATGGTCAAATTTAAGTATAGCAGGTGTGCCAAAGTGAATTAATATGCCTCTGAAATACCTCTGAATTGGGCCAGAAATTTTAATTGTGAAAATCATTCTCTTTGTCTTAGTTCTCATTATAGATGACTAGGTAGGAAAGGTTTATGTAATGATGTTGGTGTCAGCTGTATTAATATTCTCTGAATGCCAGAAAATCACTTCCTTAGTAACAAATACAACAAGGCAATATACTAGAGGTTCAGTTTTTTCCTAAGTTGGTCAGGTATTGCTGCAAGGTTCTGAGAGAAGGGCATTACCACATATAATAATGAGGATAGTCCTCCTCTCCATGACCTTTGATATTTTGCCCAGAATTGTTGTTGAGAGTTGGAAATTAATTACAGTATAGCAAAAAAGCTATGAGCATTAGTTGAAGCTTCATCTTTGCCTCCTTTTTCTTTCTGAAAAAATTGACTCTGGTGATTTTCCTCTAGTTTTTACATGTATGCTATGGAGACTTCCAAAAAAGCAAGCAAGGAAAGGAATTTAATTGCTAGATGCATTTGAGTAGATGTCCAATAAGGACAGGGTAATCAATGAAGCTATAAAACAGCAAGAAACCAATAACTTTTTCCCAATCAATTGTTTTGATATTTGGAAGACTGACAGCCTCACAGACATTTTTTTTTTATCTTAGCAAAGGGAGAACTGTATTGTTAACTACTACCCCAAAGATTGTCAACCAAATATTTGTTCAATATATTTATCATGGCTTATTAATTTTGTTTTATGTGTAGATATCTACCTTTTATCCTAAATAACTCATGTGACTGAGGCAATCAGTGTCTAGTTTGAGCATGAGTGTAAGTTGTATGGTGATTTTGTAGGACAATATATTTTTGGGATTGAAAGAAACAGATCTTTTGAGACTAGGACGATGATCCTCTTAGAGGAACAGAGTATCCTATCTAAAGTAACATAGCTAGGTCATGGGAACGAGTGATAGAAATTTTGTGTGACTCTATTTAGAAATCCTTATACAAAAAAAAAAAAAAAAAGGAAAAAACCCAAGAGAGCAATCCCTTCAGATTTTGTTTTTTTTTTTAGTTTAGTTGAGACATGATGTTACATTAGTTTCAGGTACACAACATAGTGATTTAACATCTCTATTCATTATGCCATGCTCACCACAAGTATATCTATCATCTGTCACCATGCAAAGCTATTACAATACCATTGACTGTATTCCCTATGGTGTACCTTTTATCCCCATGACTTATTCATTCCATTACTAGAAGCCTGTTATCTCCCACTCCCCTTGACTCATTTTGTCCATCCATCCACCCCTCTCCCCTCTGGCAAACATCAGTTTGTTCTCTGTACTTATAAGCCTGATTCTGCTTTTATTTGTTTATCCATTTGTTTTGTTTCTTAGATTCCACATATAAGTGAAATCATATGGTATTTATCAGTATCTGTCTGACTTATTTCACTTAGCAGAATACCTTCTAGCTCCATCCATGTTTTTGCAAATGGCAAGATCCATTCATCTATCAATGGACACTTGGTTTGCCTCCATATCTTGGCTACCATAAATAATGTTTCAATAAACATAGGGGTGCATATATATTTTCAAATTAGTCTTTTCATTTTCTCTGGGTAAATACCCAGTAGTGTAATTATTAGAAATATTCTATAAGGGGTCTATATCAAAAATATATAAAGAACTTCTACAACTCAACACCAAAAAAAAATAATAATAATAATGCCATTAAACATGGGCAGAGGAACTGAATAGACATTTTTCCAAAGAAGACATACATACAGATGGCCAAAGGACACATGAAAAGATGCTCATAGTCACTAATCATCAGGGAAATGCAAGTCAAAACCACAATGAGATATCACCTTACACCTGTCAGAATGGCTAGAATAAAAAAGACAAGACATGACACATGTTGGCGAGGATGCAGAAAAAAAGAAACAGTTGTATACTGTTGGTTGGAATGTAAATTGGTGTAAACACTGTGGAAAACAATATGGATATTTTCAGGTTTTTAATAACAAATTTCAGTCTTGACAAATTAGTTGTAATGAACCAAAGACTTTATGGAGAACATACTTTGGTTTCTTACTAGCTGTGTTAGGTCCTGAGGATACCACAAGGAAAGCTCAAAGATGCTTCACTCTAAACAAACAAATAAAAACAATTTTTATTGAAAAATTTAAAATAAACAACTGTAAACAGAAAACAGCCAACTTCCTGAGTGTACTGCTTCCCCAGATATTCAGTCAAGTGTCCTAGACTTCATTCCATTTAGAGATATGGGATTTTATATATTTATGTACAATATACATAGTACAAAAGACAGATCTTTTATGAGAATGCATTATGCTTTGCTCTTCAGATTTACATAAACTAAATCAAAATAGGGGTGCCTGGGTGGCTCAGTCAGTTAAGTGTCTGCCTTCAGCTCAGGTCATGATCCAGGGGTCCTGGAATCGAGCCCCACATCCAGCTCCCTGCTCAGCCAGGAATCTAGTTTTCCCTCTGCCTTTGCACCTCCCCCTGTTCACGCTTGCTTTCTCTCTCTCTCTCTCTCTCAAATAAATAAGATTCAAAAACTAAATCAAAATAATATTCAAAGGAATCTGTTATCCATCTCCAAATCTGTCTGCTTAAGCAACTTGCACTAACCATTAAAGAGTGGCTAAGAGAAGGATCTAATAGAATTCTTGATTCTTAGGCATCTGGGTGGCTCAGTTGGTTAAGTGATTGCCTTTGGCTCAGGTCATGATCCTGGAGTCCCAGGATCAGGTCCCCTGTCAGGTACATTGCTCAGCAGGGACCCTCCCTCCTCTCCTCTCATGCTCTCTCTCTCTCAAATAAATAAAACCTTAAAAAAAAAGAGTTCCTGATTCTCCCTTTTGTGTCCCTGGACTTCTCCCAGTCAGGGTTTGGTGAAATATCTCCTCTTTGCTTCAAGACCATTGCTGCTTACCCTTAGGTTTTTTTTTTTTTTTTTCTTGAAGCACTTTTTCAAAAAATGGACTGTAAATGTTACGTCTTTTCTTATTCTTCCTCTGCCTATTAAGCCTTACTACCATCCTCTGTCAGGACCACCTATCTATCACTACCCTTAAACCAATATTAACAACCTGGTGTATATTCTTATGTAACTTTCTATACATATGAGCCCACACATGGGAGATTTTATGCGTTTTTATGCAAGTGAGATTGTGCTACATAGGCTTGTCTGCATTATCCTGGAAATCCCTTCAAGTACACTGGTATGATACATTCACCTCATTAGTTTCTAATTTACTTTATAATGTTGTAAGGAGTGAATATGGCATAATTTATTCATCCATTCCTACAGTGTTTCCTGCCTCCATACATTTAATAATGTTGCCAACCCACCCTGTTTTTAGTTCTGCTTCAGATTCTATACATTTTCCAAGTTTGGTTTCTCTTACTGCTATTTTCCTGATTAAACCCACCTCTTCTAGCACTTGCTTCTAGTCTGTCTTCCATTGCCCTCTAGTGATTTCTTGTATTTAGGACTTAATTCTATAAATGAATTGTAAGCTCCTTAAGGACATACATGGATTTTGTCTAATATTAACCACAGTAAAAAAAAAAAAAGTGTGTTCACAGAGCAACAATGTCAGTTTGATAATTTGGCAATGATGGAGTAGAAGTGTTAGAGCTGTAAGTCTAGACCAGGGAAGGATGGAAGAATATCAGAGCCTTTAAATTTTCCTTGTACTGTTATTTCTGCCAGACATTAAATTCTTTTCTAAAACTGCCTTGAAGTATATCTCTTCTATGAAGCTGCTTAGTTCTGTGCATTTTTTGTCTCCATGAAGTTATGACTTTCTCCTAGACATTTGATTTTTTTTTTCATCCCTTTTCTGACTCTTTAGACAGTGTGATTGAATTATTGACAGAATAGAAAGGGCCTCAGGCATTTTAGTTCTACGGGTCTTTCTAAATCTCAGGTAACTGTGGAATTGCTGAAGAGGTATCTCTGAGTTACCAAGAGGTATCTCTGAGCCCCAGATCAACTGTTATATAATCTACATATTGAGGAGTTGTAGGATTAGAGTTCTTTTTATGCAACCCAACATCACAAGCCTATTGAGAACCAGGTAATTATTTTGGTCTATTTTCCCTTACCATCCACCAAGGCAAGTTCACTGAAGCTTGAGTAGCTCCTCTGTTTAAAACCCTTCAATGTTACTCCAGTATGTGCAGATTAAAATACAAGTTAATTTGTATCAAAACAAGCTCCCAAATGGTCTCTTTTCACCCCACCAACATATTGAACTTATCTTTTCACTGATCCTAATGATGACGATGATAGTCATGTTGGTAATGATAATCCTGTTAATAGTAACTAATTTTTATTGAGTGCATAGCATATGCTAGACACATTTATTCTCTAGTTGAATCTTCATGAAACTGTATAATGGGAGAATTTTTGTTAACCCTATTTTACAGATGACTAAACTGAATCTCAAATTGCCTAAGCAACATGATATCACAGGGCTATTAAGTGAGAGAACTAAGAATGGTCCTCTAAAAATATTACATTTCTAACCACTATTCCAGTGCTCCTCAAATATTATTATGCATAATAATCACCTGGACTGCTTTAAAAAACAACAACAACGATTTTTAGACCTCACACTAGCGACTCAGTTTCAAAAGGTCTGGAGCCTCTCAGGTTAATGAATCCACATGTTTGCTTAGCACCCCCAGGTGATTCTGAACTGTAATAGCCCAGAGTTTGGGAAGTACTGTCCTACAACAGTGCTTCTCAAACTTTAATATGCGTAGGAATCACCTGGGAATTTTGTTAAACTGTAGGTGCTGATTCAGAAGGTCTGGGGTGGAGTCTGATTTTCTGCATTTCTAAAAAGCTCCCAGGGGAAACAAATATTGCTGGTCCACAAACCACATTTGAGGTAGGAAATTCCCACACAACGGTATGCTTTAATCCATGGACCAAGAGAAAATGTGAGTTTAGCATAAATTTGGGATTAATTGTAGCTGAGTAGTATGTTATACAATAGATATATTCCCGAAAACTCATGTGTAAATCTAATTTCTTTTACTTAAATTTCATTTTCACAATGACTTTTATGATGATGAGAGTTACTGCCGTTATTTTTTTTTTTTGATAGAACTCTAATAACTGACCACTTCAATCTTATTAGTCAAGTACTTGGTAAGGAGTGACCTCTTACACAAAAACTCAAGTACCATAGAAACAAGAGCTAACTAGATATAGAAACCCTGTGGTGACTCCTTTAGTAAAGTGAATGATTTTTTTGTTATGTAAATAAATTTAAAAAGAGAAGAAAATCTGAGATTTCTAGATTTGAAAAAGATGAGACAAATTATTTTATTCAAACTTTTAGTTTGTTTTTTTTAAAGATTTTTTATTTATTTATTTGACAGACAGATAGGCAGAGAGGCAGGCTGAGAGAGGAAGGGAAGCAGGCTCCCTGCTGAGCAGAGCACCTGATGCAGGGCTCAATCCCAGGACCCTGGGATCATGACCTGAGCCGAAGGCAGAGGTTTTAACCCACTGAGCCACCCAGGTGCCCGTCAAACTTTTAGTTTAAGATAGGAAAAGAAAGGTGAGAAAGGGAAGTTAGCATGACTAGATTCATAGAGAGAATTAGTGACAGAGCTAGAACTTAAACCCTATTCTGGTTGGAGTTTTTATTTATCCTGATTGTCTGGTTGTTTTCATTGTCAAAAAGTATCCTCATTTATAGCTTGGCTGAACTGTCTGAGAAGTATTTTTACTGTGTTGTGTAAGAGGAAAGAGCTCAACACTTATCACTGTTTTCCCCCTTATTAAATATGACTCTAGACAAGGTTTAGAAATCTTACTCTGTAAAGGACCAGATAATAAATATTTTAGGCTTTGTGGGCCATATAGTCTCTATCACAACTATTTAACTGCTATTTTAGCATGGAAACTGCCATATATAATATATAATATACATGTAAAAATATATATGTGTATACATATATATGTGTATATATATATATGTGCTGTTACATGTATATTACATTACATATGTATATCCAAATGACCATGGATATGGGCACAGAATTTTGAATTTTCACATGTTGTGGAAATATTATTACTCTTTTGATTTTAAAAATCATTTTGAAGTAAACTGTGAAAGTCATTCTTAGCTTACAAGCCATTACAAAAACAAGAAGCAGGCCAGATTTGTCTCAAGGGCAAATATCCTGAAAATTTGTTTCATTCTTCCAATCAAATGATACTATAGTCTTTCCTCAGGTTCGGCAGGCATTGATTTCTTGACCATCACATGAAAAATAAATTATCCTTTCAAAGTATACTTACAGGGTTAGTGGTGTTGCAGGAGTTATTATTTCATTCATTCATTCATTCATTTATTATTATTTATTTATGTATTTATGTTTCAGGAGTAGAAAAAGGAAAGCTAACAGTCAGAAAGAGACACATGGTAGCTTGTGAGTAGACAGCTCCACTTTGTTAAATTACGTCTAATTGGCTGGAGGGTGGTTGGAAGGGGGTAATAAAGGAAAGCTTGAGAAGATAGGCATGCTAAAAAGCAATTTGCTTCACCATAGTCATAGCAAACTTTGTTACTAAAACAACACTGCGTTTCTTTTAAAGCAGTGGTCTGTGTTACTCACAGGTTAAGATATGAGGAATTTGCTGAAGTTTTAATGCAGTCTGCATTCATGGCAAAGCAGCAGGAAAATGAGGACAGTTTGAAAGCAAAAGATGTACAGGTGGCACCTGGTCAAATACCAAAGGTTTCAAGGAAAGTCCTCTTGGTTTATTGTCAGATCACACCAAAGTACCAAGAAAAAAAAGGAAAATGTCATATTAGCATAGTTGTTTTGCAAATGTCAGTTTTAACAATGCTCACATGACAAAGTTGGTGCTCCACCGCTTACTTATTTATTTTAATCAAAGGAAAATCACAGCTGGAAATCCAAACAGAATACTGTCAAATGTCATTAGCCTTTTTACACTTTACTCAAAATGGTGAGTAGGTTGATTCTTCTCAAGAAGGTTCAATTAAGATAATTTCCATCATTTATAAGTCGGTAAGGGTCCTCATAATAATAATAATCAACATAGAATTCAGGGTACTTTAAAAAAATCAGCTTCCAGGGAGAAAAACACAAGCATAAATTTAACCATTCCAGCATGATATTTTTACGGACTGCCCAGCCTTCGAATAACCAGCTGCAGTAGGAAGATGGCCAAGAAAAGAGAACAATGTGCCTGGCTGGCTTCCCACCCTACTTCCTTTCCCAAACCAATGACTTTCCTCATAAAAAGTTATCCCATGGGGCGCCTGGGTGGCTCAGTGGGTTAAAGCCTCTGCCTTCGGCTCAGGTCATGATCTCAGGGTCCTGGGATTGAGCCCCACATCGGGCTCTCTGCTCCGCAGGGAGCCTGCTTCCTCCTCCTCTCTCTCTGCCTACTTATGATCTCTGTCTGTCAAATAAATAAATAAAATCTTTAAAAAAAAAAAAAAGTTATCCCATAAGGAAATCTAGAAATGGATTCTTGCTAGGGATATAAATGAAAGAAAGAATTAAACTCTCCCAGTATGTACTAAGAAGAGGTCATGCTGTTCCTTGTAGTCCCTGTATTGTGATTAAAACAGAACACATTTTGGGCAAACTCGCTAGGGGGAGAAGAGCACAATTTGTGGTTTCTTGGGTTCTCAGAGGTGAAACTTAATTGAAATCAATAAAAAAAAAAAGCAGAGTAAAAAGTGCTGCTCTGAACAGAGGAAACTTGAATCAGCTAAAACCGTGATATGTGTAGTTCCTTGTGGGGTTGAAGTTTACTCAATAACAATGTTTCTATGAAGTTATATTGCTCTCCCTATTTCACTGGCAACAGCTGAGCCTCAGAATCACCACCATTGTTTCTTTTCTTTTAAATATCCACATGTGCATAAATCTAAATGTATCTGTAGTTACCTAAAGATCAATCAAAATATCAAAGTAGAGCTAGACTTCATTTTGTCCAGTAAACACATTACTAGAAATGTTATGTGTAAATAGAATCTTTGAATCAAATTCTATTTTCCCACTGATTTTCATGATTTTGGAGGGACATTTAATGTTATTTTTATTGATCTTCAACAGACCATGGTTGCTAACACTTTAGCATTGTTTCTTTTCCCTCCTATTCTTAACTTTTGTCAAATAGCAAGATATGAACAAAGATTTAAATGTATTTGTAACTTCAGACAATTTGACTTTAGTATTTTCTGTATAGTGAAAGCAAGATTTATACTGACAACAGGATTTATACAAATAGCCATTTCAATGTATCTTCTCTTAATTTTAGGATTTTAAATAATGAATTTTACCTGTGTGTATATATGAGTGTGTGTATGTTCCCATGCACACACATGCACACATGCACCCTAAGTGTCTTTCATATAAATATTCTCTCAGGACCAACAATCAAATAATTCCAAATCATATTATATATTTATACTGTACCATCACAGACCTGTAGATGTATACTTATCAGAAATGAAACATTCTACTGCTTTTCTATTTCTGTAAGATATATTAGAGCTTAGTGTTTGTAAAATTGTCTTGCTAATCTCAGACTTCATTTAATTCCATTTTCTCATTGACTTCTTCAGCTTGGGTGATTTTTGATGTCACAGACTGCTTTTATTAACTGTAAACATTTATCTGTGATGCCAGAATAATCCAAAGCGGATTCAGTCATATAAATTACCTGATCAATCCAGTGAGCAAATTCAATTCAACCTCTTTTCTGATACAATTGGCCAACAGCTTGAATGAAATTTCTGGTCAATTAAATCAAAATTTTAGAAAAAGTAGTTTCATGTAGATATAACTGTACTATGGGATTTCATACCCCACTCCATGTCATTGAAATAGTGTAATGTGCTGCACACTCGTTCACTCAACAAATATTGATTAATTGCCTGTCATGTGATGACCCTGGGCTATGTTCTAGAGTTATAATGAGAAATAAGATGGTTGTCTCTCTCTTCAGTGTGCTTACAGACAGAATTATTCAAGAAGAGTTGCTTTACTTAGTTTTTCCCACCTGTGGTATCAAGTTTCACTAGATCAGGTATTTAATACTACGTACAGGGGCTTTTTATCAGAGGGCCAGGGGAGACTTTATGACCAATGAAAGAAAGAGTTGATAATTATGAGGATGCACAGAGTGTAATGAGAATCTATATCATGTTATAAGGTTATACAGTGAATTATAATATTAACTTCCATTTAGTCTTCAGAAAGGATTAGTACTAGTGCTGGCCAAGTACAAATCTTCTCCTAACTGCCCTATATTTGTGCTTTTCCCTCTGAGTCTGATCTCTGCCTTTTTTTTCACCCCCCTGTAACACCCTTCATTCTAAGACATAATCTTTGGTCTACAGTTCCAAAAATTATTGTGAAATCGTATACCCGTGCATCTCCAACTGGAGTTTGTTATCCCTTCAGTCTGTCTACCAGAGTTGTTCTTCTGTTTGGGACCAGGATGGGGTAGGAAAAGGAGGGGTGTTACTTTGGAAAAGTCATATCTAACTTGGATTCAGAGTTACAAAGGGAACCCCCAATTGGTACTATTGGTGCTATTTGTCCATGCCACCTTTTGGGTAACACAATTAAACATCTCCAGGTAATGGTAGTTACTATTTAATATATTTAATAATTGTGACTTGACACATCCTGTGGGATGCACTGCAAAATACTCCCCCTGGTGCTTTTATTTCAGTAGTTCTCAATTTAACAGTTATAGTTGGTGACTGGTGGTTTAGTAGTTAGAGCAGCTATTAAATGATTCGGTGTATTTGTAGAATTCTCCTGTAAACACATGTTACTTTTAGTGAGTTTCTTTTTTTTTCAAAGGCTGGCAAAACACCAAATTAGCTGGTTGTTTATCTACATTAAAATAAAAGGAGAATTTCAAAAGCAAATCTTTATGCCATCCAAGCATTTCATTATCCATTTGCAGACTGCATGATATGGAAAGCCTCATTTTGAAATAGTACAGATAATTGCTAAATAAATATTTTTGGCATTACTAATACATGATAATAGAACCTGAGTGGAGAATTAAATTGTAAGATCCTTGAGGATATGAGCTGTATCTTAAGTCATAACTGTAATCCTTAGTAACTACACATGATGGGCACATAAATGCTCAAAAATTATGTGATGATTCTATAATATCAAAATGATTAAGTTGATAATTTGTTAAGGATCTAGCTTAAGGATTTCAGAGGAAGCACAAGATATATTTACCTTTCATAGTCTTCCATAACAAAATATGTTATACAGATGGCCAGATTCTTCTAAAGACTACTTTCTCTGCACACTGTGTCAGAAGGGGTTCAGGGTTTTTAATTACTGGTTGTTGTTCTGCTCTACTGAAACTTTAAGCAGAGGTTTTAAAAATTTAAGCTGTGGATTTGGAACTAACTCCACACTTTAGCACTTTCTTGGGACTGCCACCACAGTGAAACCTGGGAGAGAAGAGTTCCACAGAGGACCTAGAAGGTGGTATCATCAGCTTTAATGGAATCAGCTCCATATATTTCAAATAAAGCATAGAATTTAGACTAACCATGAGCATTAGGGAGGATAGTGTTTTGTGACTTCACGCATTATCTAATGTATTCAAGTGTTAACAAGATGATTATTCATTGCATCTGAATATGCATGCAGGTTAATGCTTTCTTACTGAAAGGAGATTTCATTAGGATAGTGTTTATTCACATTGATCCAGTGGACTTCAGAAGGTGGTATAGATTTTTCTATAGTCAACAACTGTTAGAAGACCCAGGCTTCTATTAGATTTTCCCTACTACTCATTTAGTTTACTTTGACCCTTACTGTCCGTTTCTTCTAAACCCTCCTTTCTGGGCAACTGCAAATGGGTGCAGTAAATATCCTCCATATAAGCATGTGCAAATGTGACTTGTATTTTCTGTCACCTTCTGTTATATGCAGCGTACAGATGCTTTGGAATAAATGAGCACTTGGATGACTGTAGTGAGTCACACAGTTAAGGAGGCTGTGCTTAAATATGGTGTTTATTTACATTCACTAATTGACTCTAAAGAGTGTTATCACAATTTGCTCATGGTGTATGTATTCAAGTCCTTGGAAGAACTGAAGCCATCATCAGAAAATTACAGTATTATCTCAATATTTTAATTGAAAGTAGTTTGTAAAAACAAACTCCCATTTTCTTCTAGACCCCCACCTTGCATTACTGACTTTGTGCATTGCATACTAAAATAGAGTAGCGACAGATTAGTGGAGTAGGGATAGGGAATGGGCAGGATAAATGTGGGGACATTTTCTGCAAGAGTCAACATCTAAGGTAGCTTTGTAAGATGGGGAGGGATATACATAAGAGAGCAGTAGAGCCAAATTAGAATGTCCTGTTAGGTTTTCTTATGTTCTGGCTTGGAGAGATCTTGGGCAGAGGTAAAGCTGTATAAATACATGTTGGATTGAGTTGTCCCCCCACTGTGAGCCTCCTCCTGCCCTGCCTAGTAAACTAAATTAGGAATATGATAACTGAGTCATTGTGTGCTTTCTAGTGAAAGAATGAAGACTTAAAATAGTAGAACTTAATGAATGGAGAAGGAATATCAGGTGGCCTGAGGCAGGTAGGAAGAGCAGATAGCACTCTTAGAAAGTCCTGTCTTTCCATACACTCTAGATTATGCTGTCCAGTATAATAGCTACTAACCACATGATTCTATTTAAATGTACATGAATTAAAATTCAATTAAAAATTCAGTTCCTTAGTCACACTAGCTACATCACAAGTGTTCAGTAGCCATGTATGGCTAACCACTACTCTTTTAGATAGCAGATATACAGAACATCTCCACCACCACAGAAACTTCTATAGGGCTGCACTGTTCTAAAGCAATGGTCGGGAATAACTATTTGACACATCAATTGGTAGGAGACCTCTAGAGAGCTATGAGTGACAGAGTGCCAACAAAACTTGTGTGTGTGTGTGTGTGTGAGAGAGAGAGAGAGAGAGAGAGAGAGCAAGTGAAAACACTAGTGATACTAAGTGACAAAGCAAGAAACAAAAGCACAGATATGTGTATATATAATGCTCCTGGAAATTTTAAATGTACCTCTGTGATGGTTTTCATTGGAAGACAAACTTGGCCATATATTTAAATCAAGGTGATTGAAAGTTTGTTCTTTTACTTTTAGTTTGTGTTGATTGGTCTGATATTTTTAACTAAAGGAATCTGGTGGATTAATAGGTAATCTTACCTATTTTGGTCATGTTTAGGTCCAATTCCTACTTGGTATGGGTCCACTGTTTTGATGTCAAGGTATTACCAAACTGGTCGAGTACAATTCCAGTATAAAAACAGAGCAGAAAGGGATGCTACTTTCTGTGAAAGGGTAATTATTTGTCTTTTCTTTACTGTACATTTCAAGATGACAGGGTTTGAGAAGGTTTTTTGATAGGCATTAAATACTAATCAAATATAAAACTCTATAGTTATACTGCCCATAATACTTTAAGGGATATACACATTTTGATATTGAAAAGATGTTTGCACTGTTTTCTGTGATTTTTTAAATTTGAAACCTGTGTTTGTACCTCTCTCAAAATACAATCTCCTCATGGGCAAAGATAATTGATGCAGTTGTTCTCAGTAAATGTTTGTGGAATTAAAGGGTGACTGCCTATGCGGATGACAGCTACTAGTATTAAGTCTTCCCTTGCACCCTTTCCAAATGCCTCCACTGACCAGCAAGAAAATTCATTTAGATGGTTCAAATGTTCTTATTTTTGCCTATTAAGGCGTTAGCTTATTTTTTCATTCTTTCATTAAACAATGGAGCACCTACCATATTTGAGGCGTTTGAAGGTTAGCAGGCTTTGTGAAGTTTGCAAAGTTAAATTAGGCATTCCCTGCCCTTGAGGTGTTTATAATCCTGTAATAGATTACTACCTAAAAAAAAAAAAAGAGGAAATGAATATAACCAAAAGAGAAGTATAGGCAAGGTGCTATGAAAAGTGAGAGAAAGAAATAGGAAGGGGAGCTGTTGTCATTTATTGAGTACCTACTATATACCAGGTTTTTAACCTATGTAACCCTATTGTTACACACCACCATGTCTGAAAGGCACATGCTGTTATAGAAAGAATACATTTTCAGTAGCAGCTAAATATGAATACCCTTAGAGTGTACAGGATAGCATACAGCATATCTTGACTTTGAAACCCACAGAAAGTCAGCCTCAGATTAGCATGTGAAAACTCCCTCATCCCTTTCCAGAATTCCACCCTCTCCCTAGAGTCCTGGCTCCATCATGCTAGTGGCCCATGTGGTAGAAGCCTGTAAGTCTGTCCTTCATGGATCTATGCTGGTTCTTTCAGACCTCTAGAGAGATAAAGTTAAATGTTATTTAGATTCTTGATGTTGGAGCAGTATAAAGACAAATCTTTCTTGCTATATGAATAATTTTCTGTGTATAACCTTGTTTATAGTGCTAAAAAGAACCCTTACTATACACAAGGGGTGAGGTTGGAAAGAAACTAGAGGGGCATAATACTTCATCTTGTCCTCTCTCTTAATACTCACATGCTCACTTCATCTCATTCATCAGAAAATATTTTATGGAAGACATTGAAGAATTTGGATATTGAATATGGTAAGAGCACCCTATGGGTGACAGGACAAATTCAAGTGCTAGGGTTTATTCTGGTTGTCATTGGTTATTTGTTTCTTTGTTGTTCAGTTGAGCATATTACACAAAATAATTCATATATATATTGAATTCAGAACAGTGAAGAGTTCTGTTTGAGAAAGGAAATGAAATCTGTAAGGGAGCAGTGGGATATAAACCTGGAGATGTTGGTGGGGAGAGATTAGGTTGGGGAGGTTTCAAATGCCAAGTAAGTGGTTGAAATTTATTTGGTAGAAAAAAAGGAGCCATATCATCATCTAATGTGAATCCAGCTGTTTAAAAGTGATACATATTGCTTTGCTTTTTTAGGAACTAAGCTCATATTCACACAGACAAATGTCATCTAGCTAAGTGTAGGAAAGAACATGTGGTATAGCTGCCTACTTGGTTCATTTAATTACCATCAGACACAGAATGGTACAAGTATGCTAAGGGGAGGAGGGAGACACAAAAGAAATTAAATTAATTAATGACCTCTGACCTCAGAGAATTTATAATTTAATTAGGGTATAGATTATGGTCACATTTAATGTGACTGGAGAACACTGTAACAGAAAGTGCTACTAAAACCTCAAGTTATTTTCCTTTTTACCTTTCTTCAGCACCCTAATTTTGTTGTTGGCAGCAACCTACCTTTTCAGATTCACTTGCAACTTTGGTGGTTGTGTGATAAAATTCTGCTGAATGGCACATATGTTGCAATTAGGTACTACCTCTTCCTACTTTTTCTCCCTTTTTGACTATAATGCAGACATTATTAGGCAGGAGGTGCAGCAGCCATGCTGGGGCCATGAAGTGACAAGCCACAAGGGTAAAAATCAAATGTCAGGGATAAAATATAAGGATACAATGAACTTAGAATGTTGATGATGTTGCAAAGGAGCTGTACCAGCCCTGGGCTGCTTTATCTCTGGCCTTTTCATTATGTGAGAGGGAAAATAACCCACCCATTTTGTTTCAGCCACTGAGGTTGGGTCTTCTATTACTACTCAAAGTCAAATTCAAATCCAACTGATACAATACTCATAGAGTAGCCTCTCCCAAAGTGCAAATGAATATGTACCCCGTAACACCCTAAGGAGGCTTTATAGAAGAGTTTTTAAGCTGAGGTGTAAACTTTGGAGGATTAAAGAAGTAATTTCAGATGTTCAATAGCAAATGCTAATATGGAGTTGTAATATAAAATTATGTTCATCAGAGGAAAGAATTTTTAAAAAGCCAATTGTAGAATAAATTCATGTTAGGAGTGTGTGACATGCTTGTGAGTATGTGGAGAAAAAAAAGGTGCAAGTGGTGTGGAGGAGCATCAGAAATCATGTAGCTCAAATCGTAAATAAAAAATGCTGCAGTCTAATTGGCCCAAAAAATTGTTGCAAGGAAGTGACCCAGCCAGAATGCAAAACCCCTTCCCTAGGATCCATTCATGTCTTCGTTTACTCTTCTAAATGAATCTATGATGTGTCTCTGGCCAAACCTAAATGAATGCCATTCTTTTTCACTAGTAAGTTGTTTAAAAATCAATAGTTTTCTTTAAGGGAAAGCTTTAGGTGTTACTAATTTATATCTCATTAACTTTTCCCTTTATTTTCCAGGATTCGATCTGAGCTACATCTTTCATTTAGATTTTAAGATACAGAATATATGTAATTCTATTGAACTATATTGAAATTCTACAGATAGACAGGAATGGGTATTTGAAACCCATAGGTTAATATTACTTTAGAAGGCTTTGATTGTTGCAAGGCTTTGTATGAGGTTTATCTTTATAGGTCACTTAAAAGGTGTCAAGTAGGGGTAAACAGTGGTGTCATAGGTTATGGGGGAAATGTATCCTTTTCCCATGTTAAATTTGAAACTCAAGGCAAATTAGGTTGCAATTTTTTATGTGTAGTACCTAAGGCAGATTACCATGTCCAAGAGAAAGGAGACTTAAGATCTCACCATTTTGGGGGCGCCTGGGTGGCTCAGTGGGTTAAGCCTCTGTCTTCGGCTCAGGTCATGATCTCAGGGTCCTGGCATCGAGCCCCACATCAGGCTCTCTGCTCAGCAGGGAGCCTGCTTCCCCCTCTCTGCCTCTCTGCCTACTTGTGGTCTCTGTCTGTCAAATAAATAAATAAAATCTTTTAAAAAAATCTCACCATTTTGGATGCCATATTTCAGGATATATGGTTCTAAATAGGACCCAAAAATGATATAATAAAAAGTTATGTAGCCTAACTTGAGCTGTCACAGAGTCTAAAAATTCAGTACAGTTTTCCCCCAAAAGTAGTTGGCTGAAAGTATAACCTCAGTACCCTATTATTTTCCTTGCATAAAATTAACACATCACAATCAATGGTTATTTTCAATTCTGTAGCATCAGATGAGTCTTAAAAGAGATTAGAACAAGATTTGTGGTAGTTTTGGAGAATTCTTGCAATAGACAGTTTGACACAGCATGGTTTCAGATTATGTCAAAACCTACAAAAGCATGTGTAGCCTGTTTGGGAGGAAGGAGTCTTTTCAATTCCATCTTGTTGGAAATATTTGCCATGAAGTAATAATAATGCCTTTAATATGCAAATTATTATAATTGCATTTATTAGACTGTCAAATGCAAGCTCAAATACCGGTTCTTTGTTTTACAACCCGACACATCACAAAAAATAAGAGAAATGACTGCTTTCATTATTGAGTTTATAAGAGAAAGAACAAATTATTTTTTCCCTGAAGTTGCCTTTTTTTCTCTTAGATGTGTTCTTTCCCCCAACCTTGAAAAAAAAATAAGCGTTTAGCTGATCACTGAAAAA
The DNA here is from genome assembly GCF_963455335.1 of Martes martes. Taxonomy (NCBI): domain Eukaryota; kingdom Metazoa; phylum Chordata; class Mammalia; order Carnivora; family Mustelidae; genus Martes; species Martes martes. Next base: position 80,298,115 of record NC_137897.1, read on the forward strand.
TTTTGACATACAGATTTTCTCCTTAGCCTTATCTGTATCCCAATAGTGCTATATGTGCACAACGGTTTTGGTAACACAAATTACACCTTTGAAGAGGATTTTGCAGTTAACTCCCCTTATTCTTATCTATTTGATTTATATATATATATATATATATATATATATATATATTTCTCTGGTGTCTCATCATTTCCTCATCACTTAAACAGGAGTAATGTTTTGTCCCATTCATTTTTCCAGCAACCTCCACTTCATTCACCTGGGCTCATTTCATCTTCCACTCCTGGCTGGAGAGGCACTTCCTAGATGCTGTGTTTTCCCCATAATTAGGCACATGTGTGAGGAGAAGGGGACGAAATAGTCACTCTGCAGCTTCAGTCAGGGTTGTTTAAATCTGGCTTTCAGAAGACATTCCCCAGTATGTGGAACTTCTCTGTTTTCTCACATGGAGATCCTTTTATTCAGAACATTAAATGCTTCATTCTCTTGGTATACCTATGAGACTCAAAAGATTATGGCCACAGTCTCCGTTCCACAAATGGAAGTGGAGGGTGTGTGAGTCTGTTGTCTTCCCTCTATTTCTTTGCTTCCCTTATCTGCTCCTGCCAACCTTTCCTGTGCCCATGGTTGCTGCTGTTGCTACTGCTGCTGCTGCTTCTTCTTCTTCTTCTAGATTCTATTTGTGTGTGTGAGAGACTGAGAGCACACAAGCACAAGCAGGGGGAGTAGCAGGCAGAGAGAAAAGCAGGTTCCCTGCTGAGCAAGGACCCAGGGATCATGACTTGAGCTAAAGGCAGACACTTAACCCACTGAGCTACTCAGGCGTCCCTGCCCATGGCTTCCTTTCCTTCTGCCTCTATGGAAGCAACCACTTACACCAATGCTTTATTGGTAGCAGCACTATTCCTTTGGGTTATTTTTTTACTTGTCTATGTTCTTCTTTCCAACTACTTTAATAGGCAAATGAGCAGATTTACCATCAATATTGGAAGATTCTGAGCTAGGACAGATTTACGATCAATATTGGGAGATTTTGTTGTTTCTTTTCCCTCTGAATCATAGACAGTTCAAACTCTTATTTCAAATGCAAATCTTAGGAAGGCTGTGCTTTAAAATAGTATCAGCTATTAACTTCTATATACTAATTAGGTTGTTAGAGGTTAGCTTCACTATTAGTCAGCCTCTAAGGGGTGGGGTATGAAATAGATAAGTTGGGGTGCTAAGGAGGAAGGAAAGAGCCAGTGCATGAGGTCTTTCCGTCAAGGGTATAGTTTATCTCCTCATGGTACTGTGCCTTTTTTTAGTTTATTATTTTTTATCATGTTACCTTAGTCACCATACTGAACATCATTAGTTAGTGATGTAGTTTTCCAAGGTTCATTGTTTGTGTATAGCACCCAATACTCCATGCAATCCATGATCTCCTAATACCCATCGACTAGCTCACCCATCCCTCCAACCCCACTCCTCTAAAATGCTCAGTTTGTATTTCAGAGTCCATAGTCTCTCATGGTTCATCTCCCCCTCCGATATGACCCCTTCAATTTTCCTTTCCTTCTCCTAATGTCCTCTATGCTATTCCTTATGTTCCACAAGTAAGTGAAACCATATGATAATTGACTTTCTCTGTTTGACTTATTTCACTCGGCATAATCTATTCCAGTCCCATTCAAAGCTGGGTATTCATCCTTTCTGATGGCTGAGTAATATTCCATTGTGTATATGGACCATATCTTCTTTATCCATTCATCTGTTGGAGGGCATTTCTGCTCTTTCTACAGTTTGGCTATTGTAGACATTGCTGCTATAAACACTGAGGTACATATGGCCCTTCTTTTCACTACATCTGTATCTCTGGAGTTATTATCCAGTAGTACAATTGCTGGATCGTAAGGTAGCACTATTTTTAAATTTTTGAGGAACCTCCACACTGCTTTCCAAAGTAGCTGTACCAACTTGCATTCCCACCAACAGTGTAAGAGGATTCCCCTTTCTCTGCATCCTCTCCAAGCCTTATTTTTTCCTGTCCTGTTAATTTTGGCCATTCTAACTGGTGTAAGGTAGTATCTCAATGTGGTTTTGATTTGAATTTCCCTGATGGCTAACGATGATGAACATTTTTTCATGTGTCTCTTAGCCATCTGTATGTCTTCTTTGGAGAAGTGTCTGTTCATGTCTTCTGCCCATTTTTTGATGTGATTATTTGTTTTTTGGACATTGAGTTTGAGAATTTCCTTATAGATCTTGGATATCAGCCCTTTGTCTGAAGTGTCATTTGCAAATATCTTCTTCCATTCTGTCGGTTACCTGTGTGTTTGTTTTTTTACTATTTCCTTCGCTGTGTAGAAGTTTTGTTTTGTTTTGTTTTTTATCTTGATGAAGTCCCAAAAGTTCATTTTGGCTTTTGTTTCCCTCGCCTTTGGAGATGTCTTAAAAGAAGTTGCTGTGGTTGATGTCAAAAAGGTTACTACCTATGTTCTCCCCTAGAATTGGGGATTCCTCTCTCACATTCCTAGAATTCCTAGAATTGGATTCCTCTCTCACATTGAAGCCATTCATCCATTTAGTGTTTATTTTTGTGTATTGTGTAAATGCATGGTCCAGATTCATTCTTCTGTATATAGGTGTCCAATTTTCCCAGCACCATTTATTGAAGAGACTGTCTTTGTTCCATTGGATAATTTTTCTCACTTTATCAAAGATTATTTGACCATAGAGTTGAGGGTCCATATCTGGGCTCTCTATGCTGTTCCATTGGTCTATGTGTCTGTTTTTGTGTTAGTACCATGCTGTCTTGGTGATTAGAGCTTTGTTTTTTTTAAAGATTTTATTTATTTATTTGACAGACAGAGATCACAAGTAGGCAGAGAGGCAGGCAGAGAGAGAAGGAAGCAGGCTCCCCGCTGAGCAGAGAGCCTGATGCGGGGCTTGATCCCAGGACCCTGGGATCATGACCTGAGCCAAATGCAGAGGCTTTAACCCACTGAGCCACCCAGGCAGCCAGTGATTAGAGCTTTATAATAAAGCTTGAAATCAGGCAGCATGTTGCCCCTAGCTTTGTTTTTCTTTTTCAACATGTCCTTGGTGATTCGGGGTCTTTTCTGGTTCCATACAAATTTTAGGATTGTTTGTTCTAGCACTTTGAAAAATGCTGTGGTATTTTGATTGGGATGGTGTTGAAAGTATAGATTGTTCTGGGCACAGTATGAACATTTTAACAATGTTTATTCTTCTGATCCATGAGTATGGAATGTTTTTCTATCATTTTAATAAAGTGAATGAAAAGGGAGAGATCACAATTAACATCAAGGAAATAATCAGAAATTATTATCAGCTATATGACAATAAGTGAAGCAAACTGGAAGAAATGGATGAATTTCTGGAAACCTATAAACTATATAAACCTATAAAAGACTAAAACGGGAAGAAATAGACAACCTGAATAGACCAATAACCATAAGAAAATTGAAGCAGTGATCAAAAACCTCCCAAAAATCAAGAGTCCAGGACCTGATGGATTCCCTGGGGGAATTCTATCAAACATTCAAAGAAGAAATACTGCTTATTCTCCTGAAGCTGTTTCAAAAAATAGAAACGGAAGGAAAACTTCCAGACTCTTTCTATGAGGCCAGCATTACCTTGGTCCCAAAACCAGGCAAAGACACCATCAAAATGGAGAATTACAGACCAATATCCCTGATGAATATGGATGCCAAGATTTTCCACAAGACCCTAGCTAATAGGATCCAACAATACATTAAAAGTTTTATTTATCATGACCAGGTGGGATTTATCCCTGAGATGCAAGGGTGGTTCAACATTCGTAGATCAATCAATGGGATAGAATACATAAGAGAAGAGATAAGAACAACATGGTCCTCTCAATTAATGCAGGAAAAGTATTTGACAAAATACAGCATCCTTTCCTGATTAAAACTCTTCAGAGTATAAGGAACATAAGGAACATTCCTCAATTTCATAAAATCCATCTATGAAAAATCCACAGTGAATATCATTATCAATGTGGAAAAGTTGAGAGCCTTTCCCATAAGATCAGGAACTTGACAAGGATGTTCACTCTCACCACTATGTTTCATCATAGTACTAGAAGTCCTAGCAACAGCAATCAGACAACAAAAATAAATAAAATGTATTCAAATTGGCAAAAAAGATGTCAAACCCTCTCTCTTTGCAGATGACATGATACTTTATGTGGATAACCCAGAAGACTCCACCCCAAAATTATTAGAACTCATACAGCAATTCAGTAATGTGGCAGAATACAAAATCAATGCATAGAAATCAGTTGCTTTCTTACACATTAACAATGAAACTGTAGAAGAAGAAGTTAGAGAATTAACTCCATTTACATAGCACCAAAACCCATAAGATACCTTGGAATAAACCTAACCAAAGAGGGAAAGAATCTATACTCTAGGAACTACAGACCATTCATGAAAGAAATTGAAGAAGACACAAAAAGATGGAAAATCATGCCATTGTCCTTATGCAAGTTCGTTTTTCAGCCAGGGTTGTCTCTTTATTTTTTTAAAGATTTTATTTATTTGAGAGAGAAAGCACAAGCACAAGCAGGGGGAATGCAGAAGAAAAGGAGAGAGAAGCAGACTCCCCAGTGAGCACAGAGCCAGACATGGGGCTCCATCCCAGGACCCTAAGATCATGACCTGAGCCAAAGGCAGATGCTTAACTGATTAGGCCACCCAGGCACCCCAGGGTGGTCTTTTAAAAACTCACATGTCCTATTTAAACCTGTACTGACTCCCACTGTTTACAGTAGAATATTTTGGTTCTTTAGTATAGTTAAGATCCTTTAAGACTTGGCCCTAGCACCTATTTTCTATCTCTCACTGTCATGCACCATCTTCTCACTTTGCTTTCTAGTCCTACAGAGTTGTTTCTACTTTTCCCATGCATCCCATGTGGTTTGATGAACTCCATGTCTTTGTTCACAATGTTTCCTATACCAGGAACATTCATTTCTCATCCTTTGGCTACCCATTGCCAGTACCTACCACACACAGAGCACCCCCCCCCCATCCCATATCACAAGACTTACCTTCTCTAAATGCAAGGGCCATGTTTTATTCTGTTCTTTGTCCCCAACACCTCATAAAAGATCTGGATGAGTAGTGGTATTCAGTAAATGTTTGTTTTGTTTTGTTTTGTTTTGTTTTTTACAGTAAATGTTTTTTGAACCCAGTTTTTATTTTGGAGAAAAAACATTAGCACATCTTTGGTCAAGTGAAACCCAATTTCTGCTCTTCTAATATCAATCTAGGCCCCTGAAGACGGAATATCTCTTAAATCCATTCAATAGTGGTCAGTATTTTGGATATCAAACTGAGACAGTGCACATAGAGTTGCTTTATAAATCCTAAAGTATTGTACTGTTGAGATGAATTATTATCTATTTTGTACATATCAAGTGAATGAAATTATTCAGACACCATTCAGTCAAAGGCAGGGCTCTGCACTTTTCTATTTCAGCCTTCCTCTGTTCTCTTTGGTCCCTATAACTCCTTGAATTTTCCTGCAGTAGTTCAGTACACAGAAGACATGTTGGTGAGGAACTCTCGGAGTGGGGATTATTTACAAAGAAGGATAACGTTAGTTAGGGTCTTTATTTCCTAGATTCAGAATCACCCAGCAGCTGAGATAGTCTTGCAGATTTGGATTTCAAAATAATACTAGAGAGATTCACCAGACACTTCTGGGCATTGTTGCCTTGTTTTCATCTGCTTCCCAGTCTTTAAGAGGTATAGTAGTCCCTTTCTTTGTCCCTGTGGAGGTTTGGTCATTTCTTTCAGGATCCCAGGCCTATTGTAGTGATCCAGCCTACACTGATGCCAGAGCTATTTCCTTTGCTACTGAGACCATAGTAGCTTTCACTCCTAAGAAATCCATTTTGGGCTGTGTGAGTAATTAACCCTGTTCTACATCTTCCTGCAAAGTAGATATATCCTGTTCTGCCTTTAATCTGGGCTGGTCCAAAAGGGTTCTGTTCCCTTTCATATTGATCTTACGCCATATTCTTCTGGCTCTGAATTTGCACACTAGACCTTCAAAGAGCCTCTCCCTCCTGCCCTTGCTCTACTGAGAAAGTCTTAGAAAGTCTGAGAAAGTATCCCACAGCCCTGGTCTACGAGAGGGAGGAAGAAGATACTCCGCCCCACCCATTCCTTCTATCTGAGCAGCTGAGAGTTTTCCAAATTCTCTTATCTAGCTCATATAATTCTTACATTTGTATTTTGTATTTCAGAAGCTACCATTCCTGACTTCTACTATATTTACTTAAAAGTATATAACAGGTTTATTAAGATATACTTCACATAACACACAATAGTCATTTAAAGTATACAATTCAGTGGTCTTTAGTGTATTTATAGAGTTGTGCAACCATTACCACAATCAATTTTAGAACATTTTCACCACCCCCCCAAAAAATCCCCAGACCCTTTAACAGCCAAACCTGCCCCACCCTGGCCAACTAGCTCCTGACAAACACTAATATACCTTCTTTTCTTTTTTTTAAAAAAATATTTTATTTATTTATTTGAGAAAGAGAGAGAGAGAGAACACAAGAAGGAGGGGCAGAGGGAGAGGGAAAAGCAGACTCTCACTGAGCCTGATGTGGGGCTTGATCTCAGGGTTTTGGATCACAACCTGAGCTGAAAGCAGATGGTTAATTGACTGAGCCACCCAGGAGGCCCTTAATATTAGGAATTCAAACTTTTAGGGTGCCTGAATGGCTCAGTCAGTTAAGTCTCTGCCTTTGACTCAGGTCATAATCTCAGGGTCCTGGGATTAAGCCCCATATCAGGCTCCCTGCTCAGTGGGGAACCCGCTTCTCCCTCTCTCTGTGTGCATGTCCTCTCTCTCTCTCAAATAAATAAATAAAAACTTAAAAAAAGAAAATTAGAAATAAAAAAAGACTTCAGACTTTTATAGCAACACTAATATCTACTATGTTCTCTTATGAAGGTAAAAGAGGAAGGCATTGCTACTCTTGCCCTCTAAATCATAGAGTAAACAAACCTAATTATTAAAGGAAGTTGCCTTTTTCCTGCCTTCAAAGTAATCAAAACAGTATATTATTGTGTTCACAAACCTTGTGTAATGAGGTAATTGTTTTATTTTTCCTGCTTATCAAAAGTCAATGATAAATTGACATTTGCATTACTAACCACCCTATTTCAAAGCAGTAAAACACCCTTCTCCCAGGAAAATATTTTTTTCTCTACATATGGCTGAAGCTAATTAGCAAACAGACCTACAGGCTATAACACAAATTCTATATTCTCAAGAATCTGTACAAATTACAATTCTGATGGCCAATGTAATGTCCTAAATTTTTATTTTATACTTGAACAGCAGCAGTAGGTTGACAGTATCCAAAGGAGTTTATTTGAAATTGAACTATTTGTATTTTATTAATAGTATGCTATGAATGTGTCATCTGATGAAACTTATCTTTTCTTGTTAAATTTACTTAACATTTTATTGAAATCTAGGAAACTTGTTTTGTTACAAAGGAAGTAGAGGTACAATCTCTCAGAGGCATGTGTGAAGATGGGGAAGATAGTGATTTATAGTTTTCTTTTATAGGGAATTCTAAGTTGCCATTTTACATCCACTAATAAGTTCAAGTTTGTCCCTGAACCTAAGACATTCATAGAAGAAAGTTTCCAAGTTAGCAAGGAAATACTCATAGGTCACCAGATGTGCATACTCTTTGTCTCTGTTTTTGAGTCAGAAAATTAAAAAAAAAAAGTGTATTCATGAAGGATGAGAAGATGACAGCAGCAGAAGCCAAATTCTTAGAGATTGAACTGGGACTTTTAGACATAGCAAACCATAGTGCTCTTTTAGTCTGAAGCCTTTAGCTTTGATTGTTTGGTAAGGAGAATCTATGGAATCTCTTTTAAAATGCCAAACATGTGTTTTAAAGACAACAATCCAAGTTTCTCTTTTAGTCTGAAGTACTTATTTTTGTTTTGTTTTGTTTTGATTTGATTTCTGGGGAGAATTTCTGGTATCTTCTTTTTAAATGCCAAATATGTATTTAAAGTATATCTATAGGTATGATCCCCATAGACTGAAATTTCACTTGAGTGACCTGAAGTCCAGGAAAAAGGAACATAATGAAAAGCCCTTAAGTGAAAGATCTGCAAAATCTGTAAAAAGTAGCAAATGTAGGGGAGAAAGAGCAGTGGACCTAATATCTGGTTGTAGTCTTATCTCTGCCACTTACTAGGTATATGACCATGAGTACATTGTTTAACTATTCTTTGCCATAGTTTCCTCATCTGTAAAATGGGGATAAAGAGTAATAATACCTACTTCATAATGTTGTGGTGCTCAAATGAGAACGTGCATATGAAAGCACTATGCGAGTGGTAAATCACACTAGAAATATGGATTTAAGTAATTTTTTAAACATCAATATAAACTTTAATTAATAATGATAATAACATATTATTCTTAATAGAAAGGTGATCCTATGGTATCTGGATGTAGTGAAGGGGAAGACTAGATTTACATGAATTTAAATTTTCATCGGTTAACATATGTTCCTTTTAAAAGCTAGGCTTTTGTACTATTTCCCTTTAGTTCCTCACAGTAAAATATAAGAAATGAAGACACTCAGATATCGGATTAGTTTGACATCAATATAAAATCTTCAGCCAAGAAGGGAAAAACATCACAACACAGTTAAACCAAATACTACTTAATTAACTGAGCACTAAAATATCCAAATACTGTTATCAGAAGACATAGTGTACTATCAGGACTTGATTCTAGGTACTCTTTGGTAACTGGGTCAGAGTTCAACATTTAATTTTGTCTACCAATGTGGCAGAATGATAACAAGGTGGAGCAACCTTTAACTCCAGGGTCCTGAGGTGCAAGCCAGGTCCCAGCTGGATCTGTTTCCACTAGGCCCACTGAGGGTTAAAAATCCATTTGTTTAAATATTTCACTGGCACTAGAAATGGCTTGTTTAAAGGGCCCCAAGGTGTCTTTCTTTATATATATGGTGCATTCTTTTTGATGTTTCTTAGTTCCCGATCTTGTTACACATCCTCATTACTTTGAGGAAATGAACAGCTGCCTCCGTAGAAAGGAGGTCTGCTGTCTGTCTCAGGTTGGACCGGGCTGAGAGTTCTCAGGCTGTTTCAGCCTTAGGGACAGAACTAAGTGGTTTTTCTTTCATGGAGCATAATAAGCGCTTCTGTTGTTGGTTGATTCATCTATAACTGCTCAGGCTCTGGCACTCAATCTGTCATGGATCTTAATAAGTTACTCTTTTGGCTATGCACTTAAAAACAACACTTGTATTATTAATATAACACCAAATGTTGAGGTAAATCACCACAGGTGACAAACAGAGCTTAAACCATTTGCCCCACTATTTCCCTGAACTGTCCTAGAAAGTGAAGAAATGGCAAAGGAATCAAGTGATAGGAATGTCCTGCATTTGTAGAGAAACGAGAAAACTACTCTATATTTGAGGGGAAAAGTATATAGTAACTGTATTTCTAAAGAGATTGTTTCAATTATGTGTCACTGTTTCAAAGTTTTCTTTTGATTTCAAGTTGTTAGAAAATCTTTCTAAATTGTGTCTACTTTCCTGTGTTAATAAAAAGTTGATCAGACTGAAATAAACCTTTCTATAATGATGGGAACACTTGTAGTGTCCTTGAGCAACTTTATTGTGTAAGTATGGTCCCCAGTGTCTCTGGACCACTGCTTTGACCATCAGTGAACGATGTCCATAGTTATATATGGAGATGCAGATGGTTTAGGAGATTGAGCTGAATTGCACTGAGCTCTTCATTCATTCACTAGAAGTATTTTTTTTTTAATGAAATTACTGTTAATTTTTTTTTCTCCATGTGATTTACCATTCTCTTTTCTAAGTAGAGTATTCAAAACACGAGCTGAGAGTTCTCTTAATTGTTATATAATTGTGATCTGGCTCATCCAGATTTTATTCTAGTAGTGGGGAGAGAGACCAAGAGAAGGAGAGGGAGAGAGAGAGAGGCAAGGACAGAGAGAGAGATACTGAGATCACAATAATTAAAAAGATGTCCATTCTATGGGCCTGTTTATGATGTAGAAGGTTTTAATGAATCTTCGAATGCTGAAAAAAATAAAATAAAATGTAAAAGAAGATATGCAGATTTATCACAGTGAACAGGAGAGAATTTAATGAGAGGGAAAATTCTACTTCTTTTATTTTACTGACATTTTACTGACTATTGGGAGTGGGGGTAAGATGATAAACATAAATAGTAAATTTGTGATAATACCCAGAGCCTATATTAACATATTAGAAAATGAGCTATATGATGATATGACAAAATTTCACTCCTATAAAAATGATTTTTCAGGTCTATATTGCTGTCTATAGTGCATACAATTCATCTTGTAGAAGAATTTTCAACTGGTTGACTATCTTCCTATTCATAGTTTACTGAATGTGCCCTATGGTCCATAAAAATAACAAGGAATATTTTTATTATGTAGTACAGCATTATTCTAAGGAGCCACTGCATAACAATAAGTACTTCATTTGTTGTTTACTAAATCCTCTAATCAAATTAAATGAGGCATTTTATGTACCCTGTAATTCATTTAAACCATCATACATGTTGGAGACTATGTGCAAAATCCTGACTATTCATAGGGTCCTATTCAAGGGCATTTTAAAGCCTAAATAGAAAACTCCAGTTTCTGAACATGTCAAATATAATTTAATCAGTTGATTATTTTCTTTATTTAGCTCAGCTGAACTCTGAGACAAGCTGACATGTATATGTTAGTCCTCTTTCAACATGCATTAACACCAGAGTTAATTTTGAATATTCTTCCAACTTGGAGTCCTTTTGGGCAAATGAGCAGGTGTCTTTATGTCTGTAAAGGGCCAAAATATGAACGGATTATGTACTAATAATAAACACCATCATAATACAGCTAACATTTGTTGAACATATTTTATATTCCAGTCACATGACCTACCTTAACTTACTATATTAACTGAATTCTGACAATCAAGTAGGTAATATTTTCATTATCCCCACTTTGTGTATGATGAAAGTGAATCACAAGGGGGTTAAATAAATTGTCTAGTTTTCCCTGGGTTCAAAGTGGCAGACCTAGGATACAAATTCAGCTAGCTTGAACTTAATATCTACACTCTTAATCACTAAACCATTCAACTCAACGATGTCTGTGTAGGATATAGTAGAGCCCCATTTCACCAAAATTATTGGTTTGTTCTTTCGTGCCCTTTAGCTTCTGTTAAATTTTTATCCTCTCTTAATCTCAGTGTCAAATACCTATTCTCTCCATTCCCTTACCACTCGGTATCCTACATCTTATGCTGATGGTTTGGGTCCCTAAATTTGGCATCCTTTTGAGATCAGAATAAAGGTTGTTGAGGTCTTTGTTTTGTTTTCTTTCTTATTGTGTTCAAGCTCTTTGTTTATTTTGCTCTTTCTACTGCTCCTGTGTCTTTCCCCCTGGATTATCTTCTCTAGCTTCTCTTTTCTGATTCTTCCTTCATTTTTTTCTTATAAATACATTTATAATTATGGCTCCAATTACTACTGCTATGTAGCTTTCTCTCAAACCTGTATCACCAGCTCTAAGTATTTTTTTTTAATTATTTATTTATTTGACAGAAATCACAAGCAGGCAGAGAGGCAGGCAGAGAGAGAGAGAGGAGGAAGCAGGCTCCTTGCTGAGCAGAGAGCCCGATGCGGGACTCGATCCCAGGATCCCGGGATCATGACCTGAGCCGAAGGCAGAGGCTTTAACCCACTGAGCCACCCAGGCGCCCAGCTCTAAGTATTTTTTTATAAGCTCTTTTCTTTCTAACCCCCTACTATACCAGCCATGATGAGCTCAATTTAGCCTAAGAACAAATCCATTACCTTTTTTACCAAACCAGTTTGACTCTCCCTTTTTAATTTTAATAGTGTGATTCAGCCTCAAAACTCATTTGTTATTCATTCTTCTCATTCCCTAACTCAATCATCAAATCCTGTTGATCCTTCTTTTGTAATGTATCTCACCATTAATTCCCTTGTATTCCCAGGGCCTGAATATTTTCCAGGCATCATTGTCTCTTGCTTGCAAGAGTACAATACCCCTCTAACTGGTCTCCTGGCTTCCATAGTGCTTACCACCTTGTGTCATTTACGATTTCGTATTGTGATCACCTGTTTGCTGAGGTTAGGGAGGAGGAAAACACCCATAATAAAGTTAAAATAAGTGACAGTAGACTAGTTTTAAGTAGAGGAACAAGCTCTTATTGTTGGTTGGGGTACTCAGGGAAAACCTTCTGAAGGAGATGGAATTTAGAATTTATATCAATAAAAAAAAGACTAGGGAGGCATTTAAGATTGGGAACCTGTGGGAGTAGAAGCTTGAGATGGAGATGTAAAAAAGAAAAAAAAAAAGTTTGATTAGGGACACGTGGGTGGCTCAGTGGGTTAAGCATCTGACTCTTGGTTTCAGCCCAGGTAGTGATCTCAGGGTCACGAGATAGAGCCCTGTGTTGGCTCCCTGCACAGTGGGGAGTTTGCTTGAAATTCTCTCTCCCTTTCCTTCTGCCCCTTCCCCCTCTTGCTCACTCTTTCTCTCTCTCAAATAAATAAATAAATCTTTAAAAAATACCAACAAGTCCTTTAAAAAAAAAGTTTGGTGATAGTTAGTAGGCTTGGCTGAGCCAGAATGTTATTGTAGGAAAATTGAAGTTGGAAATATAGCCTGGGCTCTGATTGTAGGGAGATTAGAAAATCAGGCAGAGAAACATAAAATCTATCCTATAGAAAATGGATAAAGACATGATAAAATTGGCATTTGGGGAAGATGAATCTGGCAGCTGTGTGCAGGATAGATTAGTGGGAGGAGAGACTGGAGAGAGAAGGCCTGGAGGTTGTAATAAAGTTCAGATGTGAGTTAATGAAGGCTTTCAATAGGATGGCAGTGAGAACAGAACTGATGAGATGGATGCAGATGTGAGGAGCATTATGGCAGGAGATCTGATAAGTTTTTTGAAAGGCTAAATTTGCCCCCTTGGGTTTGGGGCAGGGGGCTGTGGGAGGGTTGGAGTCCAGATGACCAGGAGAGTATCTATCAAAATGTTCTTATCCTTCAAGCTTCAGTGCTTCCTTCTGTAAAAGGATTTGTTTTGAAACAGCACTGGGAGAAAGGCACCTTGTCCTTAGTAGATGCTCAAACAGGATTAAGCAAAAGTCCATTCCAACTGGCAGTGACTTTTTATGCTCTGAAGTCCTAGAGACCTAATAACAGCACTTTTAGTAACCACTTAGCATAAACTGCATGCCTTCTAGTAAACTGACTTTTGAGGATGCTTTACCTCTATAGTGAGAGAGCTCAAGATCTTCTTGAGGTTCAAAACCATGTTCTTATTCTTTTGACTTTCATCCTACCTAGTCCAGTTCTAGACCCATAGTAGTGGTTAAAAACATATTCCTTGATTGTTTCCTTTCATTCTTTCAAAGGACCTGGATCAGTCATCTTACAGGCATAGGTCACCATCCATTATGCTGATGAGAACTACAGTTTAACTATATTACCATATCTGAATCTCAGGTACTTACCAAGACTTTTAATATCTCTTCCTCCATAGTCTCTTTTCTCCTTCCAATGGTGTTTACTTAATTAGATCACATATTTTATGTTTCAGTAGGTGCTTGCTAAATGTTGGTTGATTTTATTCTAACATTTCTGGCTCTGTTTAACTCCATTTGCATTCTTTAGCAACACTCAAGAAAGTGAATGTATTTGCACAAATGATGGGTTTTGTTGGTTTAATTTTGTAAACTGTTTAAAATTTGGTTCATTTCATTTTTTCATTGAATATTTTTTATTCAAGGTAATTATATGGCTACTCATTTCTGAAGAGATTTGCTATTGCCTGAAAAATACAGTTAGCTTTATGATCTTAATGTTATAAAGCAACCAGGTAATGGAATATCTCTATAAACAAAATATTAATTTGACCTTGAGACTCTTTTCCCAAATACTTTTCCCTCATATACTGACACCAGTTACTACAAACATACATATAAATATTACCTTAAATTAATGATCAACACAATTTATATTGATAAGATTTAATGTAATTGACAGTACTTCCCATTAGAGGAAATTATTACAGGAATTTCTCTGTTATGGCTAAAATTTTAGAGCCCTGCATTCTAATGCCAGTTCCTCCCCCTTAAGTGTTGTGAGAACTTAGGCAAGGCACTTAACTTTTCTGGGTCTCTTTTTCTTCCAGCTATAAAATCAGAGTGTTAAACCATACCACCTTCTGTCTTAGCATTATTTTTAGTTTCAAGTTAGCTCTAGGGGAAAAAAAGCCCTTTTAAAGCATAGAAGATGAAAATTTCAGGGGCATGTAAGACTCTTAAGAACATGTTCTGCCCCAGCACACCACACCTCATGGAAATTGAAATAGGGACAAGAAAGCCATCAGAATTGGAGGTTACTTTCTCTCACGATCTTCCTAATTACAAAGCTAGTTCATCTCTCTCTCTTCTTTCTTTCTGTACTTTTCTTTACTTATCTACGGTATTCTCAGTCACAGGCCTCCTTATAGCTTTGACTTATACTAAGCCTCTAGACCTAAGTCCTCCATGACCTTCTAAATCAGCCCCCATAATTATTAGGCTCATCCTCTTAATTTCCAACTATAAAAATTGAGAGGTAAATGACTGTGCCAGCTCATCTTTTTAAGCTAGACCTCAGAAGTCTTACACTACTGGCCAGCCTATGGAATGAATGTGTTTGTGTCAAGGATTCACAGTGATCTAATTAGCTGTGGTTTTGAGGGTGTGAGGTTGGTGCATATGGAACAAAAATGGGAGTTAAGGACAGCAAAAGGTATATTCCAGGCAAGTGTGTGGGCAGGCACACAGGTATTCTAACTGTACCAAATACATTTTCCATCACTGAAATTCCATGAATCAAAAAGCATTATTTCTTACTGAACAATAAACAAATGCTCTAATGAGTAACATTTTATGAATTAACCCAGCAAGTGGGAGAGATTTTTGTTGTTATTGTTAAAATATTAATTTTTCTGTAATTGTAAGATGTATTTCAAGCTATTGTTACTTATCTTTAGGGTGGATGAGTTTTAGCTTTTTTCCTTCTTAAAAAATAGGTTTGTTTGACTCAGGCACAAAACCTAAGGGTTATTCTTGGCTCTTCTATTTCTACCATATCCCACATTCAATCCATCACTCAGTTCTTCAAAATATATTCTAAATTCCATTATCTCTTCCATTGGTACCTTAATAGTCGAAGATTATCACCATCTCTTACTGGGACAACTGCAAGAGCCTGTATAATTGCCTGCTTTTGGCTATATAATGAAATACAGGTAAAGTAGATTTTCAGGAGATGGCTTGAATAGAAGAAATAACTCTAGAATGAGAGTAAGATAATACGGGATCTAGTTCCATCTTTTCTATTAACTAACTGTGCAAACTAGGGCAAGTCACTTCACCTTTCTATAATACAAAGGGGTTACCTTCTTAGCCTTGTGTTTCCCCACCTTACTCACCTTCCTCTCCTTGATTTTGAATTCTGTGGGGTGCCATCTACTGGCTTTCTGGAGGAACTCTCCCTTCATAGCACCCAAATGCTCTAGGCTGGTGGTTGTGGGAGAGGGAAGTCTAGTTTTTAAAGCACTTATTATGTACCAGGAACTATACTAGGCACTTTACATATATTATTTTGCCTAAACCTCTTCACAACTCCATGAAATGTGTATTATTCATTTCTAATTTTGGCGAAAAACTAAGCTCTAAAGACGTTAAACAAGTTAAGTTGTAAAGAATTAGCCAGACATTTCCGGGCTTTCTGTAAGAGGGAATATCTTTCAATTCTTTAGAGACTGAAGATTAGTAGGATGTTTTAACTATAAAGGTCCAGAGTTGAGGTGGGGAAAATGTTAAGTGCTGCCATTATTCCCTTTCAGATTGAGAAGAGAGAAACATGGAAAGATAAAGGGAAGTGACAGAAAATGAGTAAATAAGATAGGGCAATAGTTAGGCTTGTCCTGTACCAAATCCCTTCCAGAATCTTTTTTTTTTTTTTTTTAGGAATAAAAGCATCTGCACTAACTTGGTGATAAGAGCCTGAAAGTTTCTGTATCTCATAAATTTCCAAATGGTCCTTCTGGAAACACATTGCTTTTACACAAAAACATTACAATAATAAGGAAGGGAATTTTTTTTAGAGGTATGTAATCATTTTTTATTAACATATAATGTATTATTTGCCCTAGGGGTACAGGTCTGTGAATCATCAGGCTTGCTGATTTCACAGCACTCACCACAACACATACCCTCCACAATGTCCATAACCCAGCCATCCTATCTCTACACCCCCCAGCCCCCAGCAACCCTCAGTTTGTTTTGTGAGATTGAGTCTCTTATGGTTTGTCTCCCTCCCGATCCCATCTTGTTTCATTTTTTCCCTCCCTACTCCCCTCGACCCCCCACCTGCCTCTCAAATTCCTCATATCAGAGAGATCATAAAATTATCTTTCTCTGATTGGCTTATTTCACTTAGCAAAATATCCTCTACTTCCATCCACATCGTTGCAAATGGCAAGATTTCATTTCTTTTGATGGTTGCATAGTATTCCATTGTATATATATACCACTTCTTTATCCATTGATCTGTTGATGGACATCTAGGTTCTTTCCATAGTTTGGCTATTGTGGACATTGCTGCTATAAACATTTGGATGCATGTGCCCCTTTGGATTACTGCATTTGTATCTTTAGGGTAAATACCCAGTAGTGCCATTGCTGGGTCGTAGGTTGGCTCTATTTTCAACTTTTTGAGGAACCTCCACACTGTTTTCCAGAGTGGCTGCACCAGCTTGCATTCCCACCAGCAGTGTAGGAGGGTTCCCCTTTCTCTGCATTCTCACCAACACCTGTCGTTTCTTCGCTTGTTAACGTTAGACATTCTGACTGGTGTCAGGTGCTATCTCACTGTGGTTTTGACTTGCATTTCCTTGATGATTAGTGATTTTGAGCACTTTTTCATGTATCTGTTAGCCATTTGGAAATCATCTTAGCAGAAATGTATGTTCATGTCTTCTGCCCATTTCTTGATTGGATTATTTGTTCTTTGGGTATTGAGTTTGATAAGTTCTTTATAGATTTTGGATACTAGCCCTTTATCTAATATATCTTTTGAGAATGTCTTCTCCCATTCTTTCAGTTTTCTTTTGGTTTTGTTGACTGCTTCCTTTGCTGTGCAAAAGCTTTTGACCTTGATGAAGTCCCAATATTTCATTTTTGCCCTTGCTTCCCTTGCCTCCCTTGCCTGTGATGTTTCTAAGAAGTTGATGCAGCTGAGATCGAAAAGGTTGCAGCCTGTGTTCTCCTCAAGGATTTTGATGGATTCCTGTCTCACACTGAGGTCTTTCATCCATTTTGAGTCTGTTTTTATGTGTGGTATAAGGAAATGGTCCAGTTTCATTCTCCTGCATGAGGCTGTCCAATTTTCCCAACACCATTTGTTGAAGAGGCTGTCTTTTTTCCATTGGACATTCTTTCCTGCTTTGTCAAAGATTAGTTGACCATAGAGTTGAGGGTCCATTTCTGGGCTCTCTGTTCTGTTGCATTGATCTCTGTGTCTGTTTTTGTGCCAGGACCATACTGTCTTGATGATGACAGCTTTGTAATAGAGCTTGAAGTCTGGAATTGTGATGCCACCAACTTTGGTTTTCCTTTTCAACATTCATCTGACTATTCAGAGTCTTTTCTGCTTCCATATAAATTTTAGGATAATTTGCTCCCTTTCTTTGAAAAAAAAATTGATGGTATTTTGATAGGGATAGCATTAAATGTATAGATTGCTTTAGGTAGCATAGACAGTTTCACAATATTTGTTCTTTCAATCCATGAGCGTGGAACATTTTCCCACTTCTTTATGTCTTCCTCAATTTCTTTCATGAGTACTTTATGGTTTTCTGAGTACAGATGCTTTGCCTCTTTGGTTAGGTTTATTCCTAGGTATCTTATGGTTTTGGGTGCAATTGTAAATGGGATCAACTCCTTAATTTCGCTTTCTTCTGTTTTGCTGTTGGTGTATAGAAATGCAACTGATTTTTGTGCATTGATTTTATATCCTGACACTTTACTGAATCCCTGTATGAGTTCTAACAGTTTTGGAGTGGAGTCTTTTGGTTTTCCACATTAAGTATCATATCATCTGAAAAGAGTGAGAGTTTGACTTCTTTGTCGATTCGGATGCCTTTTATTTTTTCTGTTGTCTGATTGCTGAGGCTAGGACTTCTAGTACTATATTGAATAGCCATGGTGATAGTGGACATCCCTGCCATGTTCCTGACCTTAGCAAAAAAGCTCTCAGTTTTTCCCCACTGAGAATGATACTCGCTGTGGGTTTTTCATAGATGGCTTTGATGATATTGAGGTATGTACCCTCTATGACTACACTGTGAAGAGTTTTGATCAAGAAAGGTTATGCTGAAAATAAAAAATTTAATTAAAAAAGAAAAAAAAAAGAAAGGTTGCTGGGGGTGCCTGGGTGGCTCAGTGAGTTAAGGCCTTTGCCTTCAGCTCAGGTCATGATCTCAGGGTCCTGGGATCGAGCCTCACATCGGGCTCTCTGCTCAGCAGGGAGCCTGCTTCCTCTTCTCTCTCTGTCTGCCTCTCTGCATGCTTATGACCTCTGTCTGTCAAATAAATAAATTAAAAAAAAAAGAAAAAGAAAGGTTGCTGTACTTTGTCAAATACTTTTTTGGCATCTATTGAGAGTATCATATGGTTCTTCTTTTTTTTTTTTTATTAATGTATTCTATCACATTGATTGATTTGTGGATATTTAACCAATCTTGCCGCCCAGGGATAAATCCCACTTGGTTGTGGTGAATAATCCTTTCAATGTACTGTTCAATCCTATTGGCTAGTATTTTGGTGAGAATTTTTGCATCTGTGTTCATCATGGATATTGGTCTGTAATTCTCTTTTTGATGGGGTCTTTGGTTTTGGGATCAAGGTAATGCCAGCCTCATAAAATGAGTTTAGAATTTATCCTTCCATTTCTATTTTTTGGAACAGTTTCAGGAGAATAGGAATTAATTCTTCTTTAAATGTTTGGTAGAATTCCCCTGGGAAGCCGTCTGGCCCTGGGCTCTTGTTTGTTGGGAGATTTTTGATGACTTTTTCAATCTCCTTACTGGTTATCGTCTGTTCAGGTTTTCTATTTCTTCCTGGTTCAGTTTTGGTAGTTTATGTCTATAGGAATGCATCCATTTCTTCCAGATTGTCATATTTCCTGGTGTATAGTTGCTCATAGTATGTTCTTATAATTGTTTGTATTTCTTTGGTGTTGGTTGTGATCTCTCATCTTTAATTAATGATTTTATTTATTTGTGTCCTTTCTCTTTTCTTTTTGATAAGTCTGATGAGGGGCTTATCAATCTTATTAATTCTTTCAAAGAACCTGCTGCTACTTTTGTTAGTTTGTCCTACTGTTCTTTTAGTATCTATTTCATTGATTTCTGCTCTGATCTTTATTATTTCTCTTCTCTTGCTGGGTTTAGGCTTTCTTTTTCTTTCTCTAGCTCTTTTAGGTGTAAGGTTAGGTTGTGTTCTTGAGACCTTTCTTGTTTCTTGAGAAGGGCTTGTTTTGCTATATATTTTTTCTCAGGATCATCTTTTCTGTGTTCTAAAGATTTTGAACCATTGTGTTTTCATTTTCATTTGTTCCGTGAATTTTAAAAATTCTTCTTTAATTTCCTGGTTGGCCCGTTCATTCTTTAGTGGGATGCTCTTTAGCCTCCATATATTTGAGTTTTTCCAAACTTTCCACTCTTGTGACTGAGTTCTATTTTCAGGGCATTGTGGTCTGAAAATATTCAGAGGATGATCCCAATGTTTTGATATTGGTTGAGACCTGATTTGTGACCCAGGATGTGATCTACTCTGGAGAATGTTCCATGTGCACTAGAGAAGAATGTGTATTCTGTTGTTTTGGGATAGAATGTTGTAAATATATCTGTGACGTCCATCTGGTCCAGTGTCTAATTTAAAGCCTTATTTCCTTGTTGATCTTTTGCCTAGATGATCTGTCCATTTCAGTAAGCAGGGTGTTAAAGTCCCCTACTATTATTGTATTATTGTTGATGTGTTTCTTTAATTTGTTATTAATTGGTTTACATAATTGGCTGCTCCCATGTTAGGGACATCGATACTTAAAATTGTTAGATCTTCTTGTTGGGCAGACACTTTAAGTACAGTATAGTGTCCTTCCTCATCTCTTATTATGGTCTTTGGCTTAAAATCCAATTTATCTGATATATGTACTGTCACCCCAGCCTTCTTTTGCTGTCCATTAGCATGATAAATTTTTTCCACCCCCTCACTTTAAATCTGGAGGTGTCTTTTGGTCTAAAATGAGTTTCTTATAGACAACATATTGATGGGTCTTGCTTTTTTTTTTTTTAATCTATTCTGATACCCTGTGTCTTTTGATTGGAGCATTTGGCCCATTTATATCCAGGGTAACTATTGAAATATGTGATTTTAGTGTCTATGTATTGCCTGTAAGGTGACTGTCACCATATATTGTCTCTGTTCCTTTCTGGTATGTACTTTAAGGCTCTCTCTTTGTTTAGAGGACCCCTTTCAATATTTCCTCTAGGGATGGTTTGGTGTTTGCAAATTCTTTTAACTTTTGTTTGTCCTGGAAGCTTTTTATCTCTCCTTCTATTTTCAATGATAGTCTAGCTAGATATCGTATTCTTGGCTGCATATTTTTCTCACTTAGTGTTCTGAATATATCATGCCAGTTCTTTCTGGTCTGCCAGATCTCTGTGGAGAGGTCTGTTGCCAGTCTAATATTTCTACCATTGTATGTTATACACCTCTTATCCTGAGCTGCTTTCAGGATTCTCTCCTTGTCACTGAGACTTGTAAGTTTTACTATTAGATGATGGGGCGTGGACCTATTTTTATTGATTTTGAGGGGGTTCTCTGTGCCTCCTGGATTTTAATGCTTGTTCCCTTCACAAAATTAGGGAAAATCTGTGCTATAATTTGCTCTGATATACCTTCTGCCCCTCTATCTCTTTCTTCTTCCTCTGGGATCCCAATTATTCTAATATTCTTTCATCTTATGGTATTACTTACCTCTTGAATTCTCCCCTCATGGTCCAGTAGTTGTTTGTCTCTCTTTTACTCACCTTCATTATTCTCTATCATTTGGGCTTCTATATCACTAATTCTCTCTTTTGCCTCATATACCCTAGCAGTAAGAGCCTCCATTTTTTATTGCACCTCATTATCAGCTTTTTAAATTTCAACTTGGTTAGATTTTAGATCTTTTATTTCTCCAGAAAGGGATTTTACTTCTCCAGAAAGGATTCTCTAATATCTTCCATATTTTTTTTTTTGAGCCCAGCTAGCACCTTGATAATCATCATTCTGAACTCTAGTTCTGACACATTACTGATGTCCATATTGATAAGGTCCCTAGCCATCGGTACTGCCTCTTGTTTTTTTTTTTTTTTCCCTCCTTTGGTGAGTTTTTCCACCTTGTCATTTTATCCAGGTAAGAATAGATGAATGAGAGAAAAATACTAAAAGGGTAGCAATGACCCCCGAAAAATATACACTAACCAAATCAGAAGATATCTGAAACTGGGGGGAGAAGAAAAGGGGAAATAAGAAAAATATGTACATATATATTAGAGTGGTGAATAGAACAGAGCCACACACTTGATTTTGGGTGTATTTTGGTGTGTTAGAAGAAACTACCTCCTAAAATTTTAAAGAAAGAAAAACATATATATACCAAAATTACGGTAAACACAATGAAGGGATGGAATATGACCATAAAGATGAAAATTTAAAAAGATTCTAAAAAAAGAATTGATAAGTTAAGAAGTTGGTTGAAAAATGAAAAAAAAAAGAGGAAAGAATCTGATCAGGCTGGATACTAGAACAAAGCTATGAGTTAGATTTAGGGTATATTTTGATCTATTAGAAGAAATTGTAACCCAAAATTTTAAAGAAAAAAAAACCCTACATGTATAAAAGAAATAAGGTTAAATACAATGAAGGGATAAAATATGACTATAACAATGAAAATTTAAAAATATTTTTAAAAAGGTATTGATAAGATAAAATAGTTTAAAAACGTTAAAGTGGGAAGGAGGAAAAATTTAAAAAAATAAAAGGAGAAAAAATAAATTAAAAACATTTAACTTCGAAAGACTAAAGTATCATGGGAAAAAAACATTGAATTCTTCATGTTCCTTTCCCCTAGTTCTGGAGTTCCACAGTTCTTACTGATTAGTGAACTTGTTCATGGCTGGATGTTCTTGCTGATCTTCTGGGGAGGGGCCCGTTGCAGTGATTCTCAAATGTTTTTGCCTGAGGCAGAATTTCACTGCCCTTGCCAGTGGCCAGGCTAAATAATCTGCTCAGGTTTGCTCTCGGTAGCTTTTGTTCCCTGAACGTTTTCCGTACAGCTTTGGAGGACAGAATGAAAATGGCAGCCTCCCAATCTCTAGCCCCATAGGAGCCAAGAGCTCAGGGCCCCACTCCTCAGTGTGCCCTCAGAGAAAAGCAGTTAATCCCCCCAGTGTGTCCTCAGAGAAGAGGAGTCAATCCCTCCCGTCTCCCTGGGCTTCGGATGCACTCCAAGCTCACCCAGCCCGTGACTGAGCATGTTTATTTCTGGTGCATGGTCCCAATTTTAGTATCCAAACCCAGCAGATTCCTGCAGCATGCTCCTGCACTGCTCCTGCTGGAGAAGGAAGGAGGGGGTCTCCCAGATCTGCTGCTTTTGGGGTCTGTGCTTGAAGAGCAGTGGCCTGACTGTGCCTCAGATCATGGTTTAAGGTAACCCTGAGCTGAAAGCCCACTGCTCAGCTCCGTCTCTGCTGCCAGCTTCCCTTCTCTGATACCTGGGAGCTCTGCCACAGTCAGACACCCCTGGTCTTTTTGTGTTTCTGCGGGTCCTGAGACCACACTGTTTCCGCCAGGGCTCCACCTCCCACTTAGCTTCTGGAGTGAGGTTCCTTAGTGGAGCAGACTTCTAAAAGTTCCAATTTTGTGCTCCTCTGCTCTCTCACTTGTCAGGAGCTGGCCCTTCCCCCTGCAGTCTATCTTCCCATCACTTCAGATTCACTTCTCCACATGTCCTACCTTCTGAAAAGTGGTCAATTTTCTGTTCCTAGAATTGCTGCTCTTCTTCTCTTCCATCTCCTGTTGAGTTTGTAGGTGTTCAGCATGGTTTGATATCTATCTAGCTGAACTCCTGGGACCTGATTGATAGCTTGGTCTCCTACTCCTCCACCATCTTGCTCCTTTCCCAAGGAGAGGAATTTTAAGTTCCAAAGTTGGGCAGTAGAAGAGCCATTTGGGGACAGACATATGAAGTACTTTGGGCAAATTGCTGCTTTTTACTCCATGTCTACATGTAGACATGTTTTCTTCAAGCCTTGCTATGATCTCTGGTACTTGGCTTAACCCAATGCCAGAGGACAGGTGATTGTTTTGCCTTCATCATAAAATCATAGTCTTTGAATTAGAAGAGACTTTAAAATTCATGTGGCTCCTCACTTTTCATGAAAGGAAACAGATTGCCTGTATTAAGTGACTTTCTTAAAGATTATTTAGTTAATGATTACATAGACCTGGTTTAAAGAGCTAACATACTTGTTGTTATTGTTTGTAATGACAATGTTTACTTTCCCAGAAAATGTTTACTTTATCAGAACATTATCTATTGGGGCCTCACCTAGTAAGTCAACCTGATGCCCATGCTGCTTTGAACATTTGCCATTATCTAAAGTTCAAAGAAAGCCTTTATCAACTTCTGTCTCCTGTGTTCCTCCTCTCCCACGGAATTGACAGTGAGGATCCACAGACCTGTTAAACTTTCTTTTCAGTCCCTTTTCAAATGTGTGATTCAATTCTAGGTTTCTCATGATGATTCTGACTGAGCTTATCCTTTTAATGTCTCATTGGTCCCTGTATTCACTCCATAGCTCAATACAAGCAGATATGAAAATTGTCCTGGCATTCTAGATGCATTCTGTTACATTTATTTCATTATACAACATGAAAAAAATTTATAAATGTGTTTATACCGCATCTAGGGATGACTCACAATTTAGGGACAGTACTACCACTTAAGACAAAAATGTGAGAATGGAGTTAGAATAATATATATTTTAATTGCTGCTTGCATCTTTAGGGTATTCCCATATTTCAATTTTGCAAGTGTTCTGAAAGGTTTCTCTGAATATATCTACTTAAATATTTGAATATTATATATGTATATATGAGATATATATATATATATATATATATATATATATATATTTCAAACTAGTTTATCCATCTGCCCCAAATTTAAAACAAGTAAACCATAAATGTATGAGAGAAGAAGGGAGGGGTGGAGAGACAGAGAAGAAGGGTGTGCTGAGTGAGATAAATTGATTAATTTCAATTTATCTGAGATAAACAAAAAGGCATCTGTGTTTCCCAACTGCTTTGCTTTCAAACTAGAGAAGTCTACACAGTTAATTAATCTAAATATAAGAAAGGGAATTCAACAGAATATCTGATAAAGAATTTGTCCTCCTGGCCCTACACATGGAACTATTAGAAATGGTCCATCTTGCTTGTAAACTCTAGATGTCACCTGATAGGTAGATCATGTTCCCTTTGAACTGGGCATGGTTAAAATAAGTTGCTACTTAAGTCATTAGCCTGTTTTAGAAAGTACATCAACAAATTATTGTGTTTTCTTTCATTTGCTTGAATTTAAAATTGGATTTTGGATAATAAGATATGAGACAACTGAGTATATCAACTATACAGTATAAATTGCTCCAGGTGATGGTACCATAGCAAAATTATTATAGGCAGGTTCAAGATGCAAATATTATTTATTTGACAGCAAGCAGAAAGACAAATTACTCAGAGATTGTGTACATGTGCTTCTATAATTGCTCAAAAGTTATTATGGTTCATGCTGAAATTCACCCAATTTGTGTATTCCACGTGGTTTTATTTTAAACAAGAAAAATGCAAATTGTTAGGAATTGGAAAATATAAACTGCATGATAAAATGAATTACTAACGTTGGAACACAGCAGTTTGTTTGCAACTTTTTCATTTCTTATCACCTATCTGTCAAAATCTTTATTTCATGACAGCTTTTAAGACCATGTTGCTTGAAAAACCACAACATAAAAGTCTGATATTAGAATCTAACTAAAATATTATTTGTCATAAATTAGAGTTCATTATAAGGTGGGTATGTCTTAGACCCTCTCCAAGGAGATTTAGTTTCTGGATGACATAAGGTACATTCCCTTATCATGTGGCTTTCTTGGCTCTGATCCTAAAAATTTTATTACAGGAGGCTTTAGCAGGCTTATCTCTGAATAGCTTTTTTAAGAAAAATATTATTTTAGAGAGAGAGTGCATGCATGTGCACTGTGAGGGAGGGGCAGCAGGAGAGGGAGATAAGCAGACTGCCTGCTGGGAGGAGGGGATGGCCAATGTAGGGCTCCATCCCAGGACCCTGAGATCATGACCTGAGCCAAAATCAAGAGTCAGACACTTAACAGACTGAGTCACACAAGTGTCCCACGCATAGCTTCTTCAGCTGAGTTTTATGATTGGAAGAAACATCATTAGTTTAGGAATAAATGCCTCATTATGCAATCCAGTCTATGTCCATTCCCCACTGTTAGATGATACTATAAATCAAGAGTTATATAACAGTATAAAGTATGTGATTATCTTATTTATGCTACAGTGGCAGGAGCACTAGCTGTGGAGTCAAGAATAAGGTTGTAACTTTTGTGTCATGTGAGTAAGTTGCATAGCTTCTCCAGGCCTCAGTTTCCTATGTAACTTGGAATAACCATGTACCCTGTCTACCACCCATGACTTGTGAGGAAACAAGGCAAATTCTTGGGAAAATATTTTATAAATGTAAAACGGAAGGTATTTCTTTTGCTACTGAAATGATGATTAATTGCTTCACAATATTATTCAGAATGTGTGTGTGGCCAGGAACAACTTTGGAATTTTAGGAAGCATTCAAATCAGGCAAAAGAGTATTCTAGGGCCTGTTATATATACAATGGCCACAAGGGTCTGAAGAGAAAATAAACAGAAGCCTCCTTAAACAACTATTTCTGTGCTTCAAATGATGTTAGGACAAATATGTTTCATCCACTATTTAATGTAACTGAATTATGTTTAAAAAACACAACGCAGGGAACTTTAAAAGGGCTCTTTACATACATGCAAACCCACATTTATAAAAATGTGGACACTATGCATAATGCTGTGTATGGCAGTAGAGTTAGGCAATTGTCTTGGAGTTCCTCTAACCGTTAGATCACATGTAGGCAAACTATGACCAAGGGGCCAAACCTGGCTCACTGCCCGTTTTTATAAAGTTCTATTGGAACACAGCGATGCTTAATTGTTTGTATATCATCTATGGCTGCTTTCTCTTTAAGGTGGCAGAGTTGAGTGTTTCTGATAGTCACAAGGTCCTACAAAGCTGAAAATAATTATTATCATTATCAGGCCCTTTACAGAAAGCGTTGGCTAGCTTTTGCTCTATACTGTGCAGAAAAGACTGCTCAAAAAGTCCCTCCCTCTTGTCACATGAAATACACCATTTTTCCATGTTGTGCACCAGCTTTTCTCAGACTTGTTTTTGCATAATGAAGGAAGCTACAAGGATCAGATGACATGGCTCTTGCTTTTGCTTTTGGTTCCTTCAAGTTTTCATTCGAACACTCCCTGTAAAGGCAATAAAAATACAGCTAATCTTCACTAACTGGAGTCCGCTAACGAGTTTAGAAGATTTTGTTTTTCATACAAGTATTGAAGGGAGGTAAACCATGTTTTCTAGAAACTTTGATATACCTCTGTTAATATATTATGCATATTTCACATTGAACTAACAGAACCTGCAAGTGTGATACACAGTAAATACCCTCTATGATTTTGACCCTGGTCTCTGGGAGCTCCTGTCATTTCTGGATCCCTAGGTCTTGCAGGTTTCTCCACGAATCACACCCCATCCCAAAGAAGGTGGTCATTTCAGGCTCAAAAATGAGAGGAAAGTCTCACGGTCAGGCTTGGCCCAAGGTAAGGAGAGACCAGTCCAAGGTCTTTTCCTATGTGCACTTGTCCATCACATCACTGAGCTCTATTTAAGGGCCTGTCATTTCATTAAGACTCCCTACACCCCACCATTGTTCTAAAGATGAGAGTGAAGAGAACTCTTCCAAAGGTATCACACTCTATACACAAGTTATCTGGGAAGCTCATGAATTAGACGTTTGTTGTAATGAGTTAAGGACATTCACATGCTCCTGTCAACAGCTGAAGGTGGTGAAGAATAACCTAAAGGATTTCAAATGCGTTTAAAAAGACAAAACAGAAATCTTGTATTATGTTGGAATTCACTAATCATGAGCTGACAGCAGATTGCCTAGTAATCTGGCCATGCCTCAGATGTAATGGCTGATGGAGTTCACATATCCTTCTTTTGATATGAGATGGTAAGATTCAAATTGGCCTGACCTGATTCCTAAACTTCCCTTTCTTGATTATGGTTAAATGTGTCAGGATGACCAGTTTTTCCTGTTTTCCCTAGGACTGCTCTGGTTTTAAAACTGAAAGTCTCATATTCTGAGAAGCCCTTCAGTCTCAAACAAACTGGGACAAGTTGGTCATCCCAGATTTGACTATTGGATAAAATAATAGTCTCAACCCTGGATACTCTGCAAAGAAATGTGGAAAAAAATAGGTGATCAAATGCCAGCTAATGGCAGAAGTGAGATCTGCTAAGAAGCAGAATGAACAGGGCATGAGTGAGAGCTCTGCTGGGTTAGTGCAATGGGAATATTACAGGGACTCTCTGCCTTAACCACATTCTCTCTTAAGTACTTTGAATTCATGTACTGTCTCTGCTGTGGATTGGCAGGTACCAAATCATAATGTTTAAAACCTCAGTCTTGGGACAAGAACAGTGTGGGTTTAAGTCTTGGCTCTACCCTTTATAAGCTGTGTGAATGGGTTACTAACCTCTCTGACCATTAATTTCACTGTCTATATATAAGGGTACTAATAACAATAGCTAACTTGTAGGATTTAGGGAAATACTGAATAAGTCATTACAAAGCACTTAAAACAGTGTTGAACTGAATATATACTTAGTGTTAGCTACTATTATGATATCATCCCTATCCTGGTTTCTTCTTTGCACATATCACTTCATGTGGGTGTCTCATAGCACCTCTAACTTAATGTATTTAAACCCTAACTCCTCATCCTTGTCCCCAGTTGCTCATCCTCCTGTGGTGGCTGTCTCATGAAGGAAGAAAGTTACATGAGCTAGAAACCTTGGACTGTTCATGACTAATTTTTTCCTTCACTCTCTACATCCAGGCAATGATACCTTATACTCTCTAAATATCTAACACTGGCTATACATTGATTTATATATTCTTCATTTATTATAGAACATTTGTTGGTTACCACCTATTGTGCTCTAGAATTTAGAAGCTCGGTAGTACTGTCAACCAAGCAGAAACTGGGGATCTGCTAACTCCTGCCTTCCCCTCATTCTCCAAGGCCAATCTTCCTACCTGTTTCACATTGCTTATATTCATCCCTTCCATTCTCTTTTTTAACAGTCTTGTTCATCTTCATAAATTTTTTTTATGTGAACTATGGTAATAATTTCATAAATGATCTCTATGCTTCCAGTCTTGACCCCCCTGCCCCCAGTCTGCTCAATACTACTACCAGAATGATTTTTGTACAAAACTGTTCCAAAGGTCCTTCAACAGCTATATATAACTTTCAGGATAATTTTCAAACTTCTTAGCTTACTCTACAAAGCATCTTTATGATCTGTCTCTTATTTCCCCTGCTAGAATCATCTCCTGACATTCACCCATATGTTCCTGCCATATGGAACTACTTGTAATTTCCTGAACATGTCACAATGTTTCAGGCCTTTATGACCTCACATGTATGGTTTCTTCTGTTTGAAATGCCCTTTCCTCTGTATTCATCTAGCTATTGGCTCCTCATCCTTTAAGATTTAGTTCAATAGTCTCTGCAAAGTTCAAAATCTCTGGAAAGGCCTCCTCAAGCTCCCAATCTGGCTTAGCAGTTTCCATGACACCTCTTTTCTCTATGGTACCATATTGAAGAGGCAGGATGCTTAATGGTTAAAGCCTCGCCTTAGGATCAGTCTCCCTGGATTTGAATGTTGGCTCTCATACTTACCAGCAACGTGGCTTTGGGCAGGTTACTTAGCCCTCAGTATCCTTGTCTATAAATTGGGAAAATAATAATAATAATAATAATAATAAAACCTACCTCAAAGGGGTTTTGGTGAGGATTAAATGAACTAATACATGTGGAATGCTTAGAATTCTGTCTGGTACATGGTAAATACTTTGTGTTGCTTATTAATATCATTATCACCATACTGGTTTATTAAATAATCCCGCTAGGCCATAAGCTTCCTGAGAGCAAGGACCTTGCATGACTTGACAGTGTAGTCCTAGGGCTTACTCTGTTGCCTGAAACACAACTGCTCAATAAATGCTTGAGAATGAATAAGTAAATAATAGAAATAAGTGAAATAAAGAAATAAGAA
The DNA here is from genome assembly GCF_963455335.1 of Martes martes. Taxonomy (NCBI): domain Eukaryota; kingdom Metazoa; phylum Chordata; class Mammalia; order Carnivora; family Mustelidae; genus Martes; species Martes martes. Next base: position 80,327,890 of record NC_137897.1, read on the forward strand.
ATGGAGAACTGAAATGCCTCCCCTCACCAGAAAGAATTAACATCTAAACCCACCAAGCTCCATTTAGTTTCATATACCTGGAAGAGGCAGGGGCTAATGGCTTTCAGCTGGCACCTTCTTTTTGTATACACAGTATCTGTTATGCTATTGGGGGAAATTATGCAGGCCTACCTCTGTTTGTAAATACCAGGAATTTTTGCCTTTATTATCACTATAAGCCTTGAGAAAATAATCAAAGAATGACTACTATCCCCATTCCAAAAGTGAAGTCCTAACAAATCACAAAGGGAAAAACTAAGTGGGAAGTCTTCTTAATCATAAAGCTAGCTGTGCTCCATTCTGCTCATTCTAGACACTTGGAGAGATGATTTCGAGAATTTGCCAGATTCCAGATTAATCAGAAAGTGCATGAACTGGGATGACTGACAACACAGTAAGAACATCTCTGCTTCACAGAAATGGAGACAGGCTGACCTAGATTTGAGACTGTGCAGTTAGCTAAGAAGAGCCTTCTTTTTTTCTTTTTTTTTTAGATTATTTATTTATTTATTTATTTGACAGAGTGAGAGAGATCACAAGTAGGCAGAGAGGCAGGCAGAGAGAGAGAGAGAGGGGGAAGCAGGCTCCCTGCTGAACAGAGAGCCCAATGCGGGGCTCAATTCCAGGACCCTGAGATCATGACCTGAGCCGAAGGCAGAGGCTTAACCCACTGAGCCATCCAGGCGCCCCTAAGAAGAGCCTTCTTGATGACACTTTTAATGGGGAGTGAGGAGGAATCTTCTATATGATTGGCAACTCTTCTATAGTTAAGACTTAGTCCAGGGACGCCTGGGTGGCTCAGTTGGTTAAGCAGCTGCCTTCAGCTCAGGTCATGATCCCAGGGTCTTGGGATCAAGTCCCACATCGGGCTCCTTGCTCAGCGGGGAGCCTGCTTCTCCCTCTGCCTCCCTCTCTGTCTGCCTGTGCTCACTCTCTCTGACAAATGAATAAATAAAATCTTTAAAAAAAAAAAAGACTTAGTCCAAACTCAGAGCAAGACCATTTTTTAAAATGCCATCAAATGTTATAAGCTTTATTGTGAATTATCTTATTTCTATCCATTTCTCTTTGTCATTACTACTCTGTGGGATTTGATCTTGCCTTTCTTCAACCAGATAACTAGGCAAGCTGGGCTTAATGCTACAACTTCTCCCACCTCTTGTCTGAACATACAATCAAGGTGTCCCAGATCACTGACTGGAGCAGTGAGATAGTTCTTCGAACTCTGATATTCAGAGATAATGAGGTGGTGGGAAGCACTGGCCCAGCACTCTATGTTGAAGAGGTGGGAGTATTTATGATTTTATGACCAGTATTTACCAATTTATGACCAATTTTGCTGGACCACCACAAGGGACCTCTTTCTAAAGAATGATTTCCTAACTCTGTGAGTGAGCTATATAGGCAGAAACAAAATTTTCAGAAGATAAGCATTACTCTTATTTGGTCATTGTTATTTTTCCTTCATTAGACCTGCTTCTCATGAACTTGCTCCAACTGCAACACCACTCTATTGGGTTGTTGTGAATGGCGCCAAAAAACTACCTAGTTGATTTGGTTGGTTCAGTCTACTGGCCAGTCAGTTTAACAGGAGATGGCAAACACAATTCTGTGAAAACTGCTTTGGAAGGGTTGCAGATAGAACTGCTAGAGAACGGCACCACTCCAGCCCATCCTCTTGACCCACATACAAACACCATCATAGCAGCTTCCAGAAGAGCCTTGCCTGAAGTAGAAGTAGGGCAACTTCAATACAAAACTGTAAAGCTGGGGAAGCATGTCTTCAGGAAAAGCAGTGAAAGAACATTACTTTGGAGTCAGGACACTGTTTTGCCACTTTATTGTTATTGTTATCAGTAGTGGTATTAGAATGCATAGAGTCTTTACTAGGTACCCACATCTACATTGAGTCCTTTATATAGTTTACATTTCATTTTTTAATGACCCAGGAGTAAGGTATTATTACAATCCCTATATTATAGATGGGGAAACTGAGACAGGTTATCCTAATTACCCAGAATCATACAGCTACAATCAATAGCAGATCTTGCATTCAAACTTTGGTATGTCTAATTCTAATTTCTAAATTAACAGTTTTCCTCTTCTGCTTCCCTAACAAACATGTGACTGTGGCCAAGTAATCTAACTCCAAGTTTCCCAGCCAGTGTGCCAGAGATAGGCTACAAATGTACCAACACATTAAATCCTCAGCTCTCGGATGGCCAGTAAGGCCTGGGGTGACCAGTTACTTTGAGCTACTAGAAATGTTGTCATTTTAGCCCAATAAGCAAATATATTTTATTATATTCTATGTGTACAATGACATGAAAAAGTTTATGCAGTGCTAACTAACTTCTGTTAACTTCAATGTAGTCATCTATAATGTTGGACTAATCATTTTTATTTGGTGGGGTTTTGGTGAGGATTAAATGAGATAATATACAGAAGTCACTGCATTACTCAGGGTTCTTCAGAGAATATCTATCTATATATCTATCTATCCATCCCCAGTCTGTCCCTATATGTATATATATACAATTATGTATATATATATAAAGAGATTTATTACAAGGAATTGGCTCATGCAATTACAGAGCCTGACAAGTCCTAAGATCAGCAGTTAGCAAGCTGGAGAGAACTGATGGTATAAGTTTCAGTCCAGTTGCTGGCAGGCTTGACCCAGGAAGAGCTGATGTTTCAGTTTAAGTACAAGGCATGAAACAAAAACAAAACAAAACAAAAAACAATGTCCCAGCTCAAAGTAGTCAGACAGGAGAAAATTCTCTTTCACTCAGGGGAAAGTCTTGTTTTATTTGGGCCTTCAACTGATGAGATGAATTCCACCCACATAAAAGAGGACAATTTGTTTTTTGTTCAGTATACTGATTCAATTGATAATCTCATCCAGAAATACCTTTGGAGACCTACACAGAATAAATGTTTGACCATATTAAAATATGTTTGACCAAATGTCTGGGTACTCCATGGCCTAGTCAAGTTGACACGTAAAATTAACCACCATAATAACCTGGCATGATATCTGACATGTGGCAAGGATGTAATAAGAGATCCCTCCCTTCAGGGAGTATTGGCTTGATCAGAAAAGGGAATATATGCTCACATATAATAATATCTCTGCTAGGAGGTTTGCACTCATCCGAGGGAGCAAGACCTTCTAATTCAGGAAAACTGCATGATTCCCAGAGTCTCTAAAAGATGACACAAAGGAGGTAAACCCAGGTAAACCCCTTTGGTTGGGAAGCCTCTCAGTGCCTCTCAAACTGAACAAGACCTGGCGGATGGCAATTGTGAGGGGAGGGGGGGGTCTGCTTATTCCTCCTATAAATTGAGCTGGTCCTTGGGCTCAGTCAGGAAGAAAAATTGGCTTTATATGTTGCAGCTTTGAAAGTCAGCAGACATCAGTGAGGTGTCCATGTCAGGTCCCCACTCCCAGCTATCTCGTAATATTGAAGTCAATGTCATAAAGGACAAAAAATTATGTAGCCACCTGTAGCTTCTGCCCTGTTACAGAAAGTTTCCATGCATCTTGCTAATAATGACCCCAACCAAAGAAATATATAACAAATGGGGAGTTTTTTTTGAATCTTTTGTATTTGTCATCTGCAAAGCAGTGTGCAAATATGATAATAGCAAAAAATTAGTTAATTTTTCTTCTTTTAAATCCTCCTATTTAATTTTTTTATTTAAATTCATGTTAGTTAACATATAGTGTATGTTTAATAATTGTAGTATTAATTCAGCTCACACTGGCAACCATAATTTAAACCAATTAATCATTTTTAATTGGTGGGGTTTTGGTGAGGATTAAATGAGATAATATACAGAAGTCACTGCATTACTCAGGGTTCTTCAGAGAATATCTATCTATATATCTATCTATCCATCCCCAGTCTGTCCCTATATGTATATATACATGTATATATATATACAATTATGTATATATATATATAAAGAGATTTATTACAAGGAATTGGCTCATGCAATTACAAAGCCTGACAAGTCCTAAGATCAGCAGTTAGCAAGCTGGAGAGAACTGATGGTATAAGTTTCAGTCCAGTTGCTGGCAGGCTTTAAATTTAAATTTAAACCATAATTTGACTCATTATCCTGATAATCTCCCCTTAAAATGTTATAAATACTTTAATATATTATTTCTAATTTTTCCCAATATTAAACATTATTTTTAATATCATAAATTATATTACAGATAAGAATTATCACGGCTAAAGTCATACATAAAATTTTATTTACTACCTCTATTATAAACAATAACTAATACTTAGTGCTTACTAGGTGTTAGATACTGGTGTTCTAATGCCTGACATATTCTTATCATCAAATTTCCACAATAACTGTATGAAGTAGGCCCAGATATTACCTCTGTTTTGCTGATATGGAAACCAAAGCACAGAGACGTTGAAATGACTCTGCCAAGGAAACACAGGAAGGGAGTTGCAGGACTGGTAAAAGGACTTAGTTCCAAGACCCAAATCCTTAATCCCACGTTATACCGCATATAAGGATTTTTTTTTCTAGACTTTTCTACTATCTCATTTTGTTTGAGAATTTGTTGGAATTAGGCAAAGAATAGTGCCAAAGAATAGGTCTGAGAAGACCTGGCATTTGTGAGGGTTTGGATAAAGGCCAGGTCCTTTGATTTTTTATTTTTGTTGGTTTGTTTTTTTGGAATGGGGTCTGGAGAAGTCCAGACACTGGCCAGAGGTCACACATTAAGCATGTGCCTGTGGCCTGGGCCTGCATCCCCTGTTTAGTAAAGAACAGGCAGGGGTGATGTTAAGCTCATATTCTGGGGGGGGATTATTGAGCCAGCAGGACTGAGATAAAAGAGACAGTAGGATTTAATCAACTATTGGGACTTCATCAGGATAAATAACTTTTGCACAACAAAGGGAACAATCAGCAAAACTAAAGGCAACCTATAGAATGGGAGAAGATATTTGCAAATGGCATATCTGATAAAGGGCTGGTATCCAAAATCTATAAAGAGTTTATCAAGCTCAACACCCAAAAATCAAGAAGTCCAGTAGAGCAATAGGCAGAAGACATGAAGAGACATTTCCCCAAAGAAGGCATACAAATGGCTAACAGACACATGAAAAAATGTTCAACATCACATAGCATCAGGGAAATCCAAATCAAAACCATGAGACACCACCTCACACCTTTCAGAATGGCTAAAATAAACAAGTCAGGAAACAACGCATGTTGGCAAGGATATGGAGAAAGGGGATCCCTCTTACACTGTTGGTGGGAATGCAAACTGGTGCAGTCACTCTGGAAAACAGTATGGAGGTTCCTCAAAAAATTTAAAACAGAACTAGCCTATGACCCGGCAATTGCTCTACTAGGTATTTATCCAAAGGATATAAAAATAGTGGTTTGAAGCAGCACATGCACCCCAATGTTTATAGCAGCAATGTCCACAATAACTATAATATGGAAAGAGCCCAGATGTCCACTGAGAGATGATTGGATAAAGAAGAGAGAGAGTGTGTGTGTTGTGTGTGTAGATATACAATCAAATATTAGTTAGCCATCCAAAAGGATAAAATCTTGTCATTTGCAAGGACATGGGTGGAACTAGATGGTATCATGCTAAGTGAAGTAAGTCAGTCAGAGAAAGACAAACGCCATATGATTTCATTCATATGTGGAATTTAAGAAAATGGATGAACCCAGGGAAGGGAAGGAAAAATAAAATAAGATAAAAATAGGGAGGCAAACCATAAAAGACACTGAACCCTAGGAAACAAACTGAGGGTTGCTGGAGGGGAGGCAGGTGGGGGGGATGGTGTAAATGGGTGATGGGCACTTGATGTAATGAGCACTGGGTATATATCAACTGATAAATCACTAAATTCTAACCCTGAAATGAATAATACACTATATGTTAACTAACATGAATTTAAATAAAAAAATTAAATAGACAGGAGGATTTAAAAGAAGAAAGCTCAGATTTCAGAGGGGTCTAAGACTCTTTCTCAGGTTCCACCCCTACTGAAGAAAGGATGTTTAAATCTCCTGGGAATTCACCCTCTTGACCTCAGAGTTCAAACAGAATGGCCCCATCTGACCATGGGAGATGTGGTGTCTCTAGAGACAGACCATACTCACAGCAGGTATCCCCAGACTCTCCCCACAGCTGTGACAGGAACCTCTGGGGTCCATGGTGGGAAAGGTTTCCTATGGGGAGGCCCTCTGGAATCACCCACATCTGATATACAGTATGAGATCTGTGAAGATGAATGCAGCAGACACACGTCACTACAAATGGTTGTATACAGGGATAGAAGGAACAGGACTGTGAAAGTCAGGAAGAAGGTGAGGCTCATGCTAGGGCTCCCACAGGCTATCTTTCTCCCCCATCCTCCCTTTGTCCTCACCCCCTATAACCCTGCAACACAGAGGATAAAGCCAGGTTTGTATTGTGAAGGGTAGTCTTTTTTCACTGCCTTAGGTTTTGGGAGGTCTGTCAAAGAAGGTGATGGAAGGTGATCTAGCCTCCATTATATGTTAGGGAACATATCAGCCGATGTTGGTCTTGATATCCCCATTTGTTCCTGTTTAGCCTCAATGCCTCCTGTGTTCAGTGCTAACTAAAATAGTCAAAACCTCTGTGTGTACCTATGTATGAATGTGAACAGACCAGACCCTGTTGCCCACATTCCCTCTGATCTCTACCCCAACTCACCTGCTTATGTCTCCCTTGAACATACAGACTCCAAAGGGTGGAGGTTAACACTATGGGGAACAGGGAAGACCTCTCTAAGGCCACCACCACTGCAGGTGAGTCATGCTTCAGGAAATTTTTCTAGAGGATTGACGATGTGACAACATTCCAGATCTCTCTGGATACAGCTCCTTCTCTAGTTTAGATTTCATGCCCTGGATGGGGTGAAAACAGTGCAGTTTGGAAAAGTAATAGCACCAAAAGTGTGGGTAAGTGGATGAAAGAGAGAAGGAAGGAGGAGGAGTTGAGAGCAGGAGGAGGAAGATTTGTCAGTGGTGGGAGGTGTTGTCAGATGGGATATTTTTGGTAAATTTTATTGAGAATAACTGTTTGGGGGGAGAATCTATACTCCTACGTACCTTACTGGTTATGCCAAGAATGCAAGGCCCTATCTGTTCTTTACCTGGGCCATTTCTCAGGGTTGTGTTTGTAGCATGCAGCCTTTGAGGGATGAGGTAATGTCTCTCTTAGGACAAAGATTGGCCTTGTTTAGTGCTTGCTACAAATTGGTACCTTTTCCCAAGCTCAGTGTTTGGTCAAACCTGGCCTGCTCTGTGTTGTTCCTGTCAGATTGGAGAGAAAAGGAGAATCTATGCAAAAAGTGTTCATGCTGCTTGCTGTCCTGAAAATAATACTATCCCTTGTTTCCAATCCAGAGGTCTTATTCTTCTATCAGCATCCATGAAACAGGAGAACTTATTAGCTTGTAAGTAGGGTAAAATAAAAAATCTCAGCTGTAGCAATAACATGTATAGAAAAGTGTGCATATTTCAGGAGTGCCTGGGTGGTTCAGTGGGTTAAGCCTCTGCCTTCGGCCTAGGTCATGATCTCAGGGTCTTAGGATCGAGTCCCACATCGGGCTCTCTGTTCAGCAGGGAGCCTGCTTCCCTCTCTCACTCTCTGCCTGCCTCTTTGCCTACTTGTGATCTCTCTGTCAAATAAATAAATAAATAAATAAATAAAAATCTTAAAAAAAAAAAAAGAAAAGTGCGTATATTTCAAATGTACCTCTTAAGGTACTGTCGAAAGTGAACACATCTGTGATTAGGCAACCTGATCAGTAAACAGAATCTCAATAGTACTCCGGAACACCCAGGAGTTGATGGTCTTGGGAAGGTTGAGGATCTTAGCGAAGATGATCATCTTCTGAAAAGGAGCAAGTCATGGGGAGTCCGTAGTCAGGTGTGAAGCTGACAGCTGGGATCCATTAGAATCTTGTCACATTTCCCAGGCCTCATGGGTAGGCAGCTGAAGCATGTGGCATTGTTTAGGTGATGGGGTGGTTCATGGGAACATCCACCCACAGGCACCATGGGTCACTTGCTTTGGAGCAGGAGGTCGGGCAAAAGAGTCAGGGCAGTACCAGGAGGTAGAAGGGGCACTGTACTTCCCCTCACACTTCCCGTCCTTCTTCTCTATCCTAGGAAGAGAAGAGCAAAAGAAAAGGGACTAGAAAAGAGGCAGATGGACCCAGGAAGGCTGGAAGTCAAAGGGAGCAGTCCCTGAGGCTGCAGAAACACCTGGGGAGGGTACATTCATAGAACTGTCACACCTTTTCCAGGAGAACCTACCTCAGCTAAGCTTGAACAGAAGTATGTCAGATGGCATTTTGGAGAATGGCACAGTCCCAACCCTCAAAGACACTGGAGAGGGTCAGCACAGTGCACCCCATTGACAAGGACACCCTATGGTCTGCCAACCATCAGCACTAGCACCAGGATGACCTGGGACAAAGAAAGAATCAGCTGTGTTTGAGTCCTGGGAGGACAGTTGGGGGAAACTCGGTGGACAAAATGCATGTGGAGAAGGCCTGAGGTCAAAGAGTTTGAGCAGGGCAAAGGCAGGAAGGGCAAGAGATTGAGGACATTACCTTACAGATGAAACCAGTCATCCTCCTGAATGAACAAGGAGAGGAACTAATGTGCAAGGCTTCCTTAGGGTCCTGATAATCTGTGAAATGAAAAGGAAAGGGGTGGAGATTAAGAGATTATACTAGTTTTCTATTAGTTATATTAAATTGTCACAAATTCAGCAACTTTAAACAATACCCATTTATTAGCTCACCGTTTGGTAGGTCAGAAGTCTGGTTGGGTTCACCTGAGTTTTTTGCTTAAGGTCTCAGAAGGCCAAAGTCAAGTGTCAGCCTCGCTCACCTCTTGGAAGCTCCAAGGGAAGAATCCTTCTGTGCTCATTCAGGGTGTTGGAAAGATCCAGCTTTTGTTGGCTGGAGGGTTAAAATGCCCACTGCCTTGCTGGCTGTTGGCCAGGAGCCAATCTCTGTGTCTTCAGGTTCTTGCTTTCCTTTTTAAGGGCCCCCACTCCATCTTCATAAGCCAGCAGTCCTGCATTGTTTGTTTCTCACACTTCAACTTTCTCTGACTTCCCTTTCTTCTGCAGCTAGAGAAAGCTCTCTGCTTTACAGTACTCATGTGCTTGGGTTAGACCCAATTGAATAATCTCCCTATTTTATGGTCAACTGTGCCATATTATCACAGAACTGTGCCACATTATCACAGAAGTAGTATTTCATCATATTCACAAGATCTAAGGATGAGGACAGGGCATCTTTGGTGGGTCATTGTAGGATCTCTTTTTTTTTAAGATTTTTAAAAATATTACTTGAGAGAGAGAGAGAGAGAATAAGAGAGAGAGAAGGGGGGGTGGGGGAGAGAATACCAGTGGGGAAAGGCAGAGGGAGAAGCAGGCTCCCTGTGAACAGGGAGTCTGACGCAGGGCTTGATGTGGGGCTTGATCAGAGGACCCCGGGATTGTGACTTGAGCTGAAGGCAGACGCTTAACCGACTAGCCACCCAGGCGCCCCATCTCACTGTAGGATTTCTGTCTGCTACCAGAGTGTTTAGGGGGTGGGGGGCCTTACTATTTCACCAGGAATGTCAGGCCCCAGAGAGCTACCCCACACCTTCAGGCAAAGCAGGGTCTAGGAACTTATTTCAGTTCAGGAGATGGATGCAGGGAGAAGATGACAGGCATACCCGGGCAATTATTATCTCTTAACAATTTATGATCTAGTGAAGTTGATGGGTCCCAGAAACTGAGCTACAATGACTGGAAATGAGCATGGAAGGAGGGAGAAATGTGTCAGGAGGACTCTTAGAATTCTGGGACTTAAGTTTCCCCTATCCCTAAGTCTCCTAAAAAGAATGTGGGAAGATACCTCCCCCCTCCCAGCTTCCTTAAATGGAGGCATTACTTACCCCTCTGGAATTGCATGGTGAGACCTATATGGCAGGGACATATTGCTGTCCAGGCTCACCCATGTCTGAGTCACACTGAATTACTTAGAGGTATGGTGGGTACTCAACTGCAGGCTTGCTCAGGAGTGGTTTGGGACAGAGCCAGGAGCAAAGCAAAGAGCAGCAGGAAAATGGGGTGTGTGGCATTTAACTTTGCCTTGCAGGAGGGTAGAAGAAGTGTCAGGCTTCCATGGATTGATGGGCTCCATAGTTTGGTGGAATCTGGGGCTCCTTATTCCAGTGGCTCTAACTGTGGCAGTCTGGGCTGTATTATTCTCAAAGGTTTTGCAAAATGCCCAAACTCATCAGTAAATAGATAATTATTAATAAGGAACTGTGGCCTGGCCTGTGTAGGCATGCTCAGGTAAACCATCCCCTCTCTGTTTTACCTTCTAGAGATCTTTCATGCAGCCTTCTACGCATGTGCAGACTGGTGTTGGGGTTGGTGTACTTGGGGTTCTAACAGCATTTTAAACAGACTTCCACCTGATGCTACCTTTAAGTCTTACCTTCACCCTCGCACCACTCCTAGAAGGAACCCTTGCCTCCCATTCCTCGTTATGATGGGCTGACAAACCTCTATTCCATTAACAAATCTCCTTTGTTCCTTCTCTCAATGCCTCCTTCACCCAGACATCATCTTTCTTCCCTTTATCTTCTTCACTCCATTCCCTCTAATCTTCCAGGGCATTATCGATTGAGATGGATCTTATCCAAGTGTGTATTGGACACATGCAGGCTGGAAGCCTTGCACCACTGTGTGATGTCAAATACTACCTGTATAAACAGCTGTGAACAACAGGCTGTTGACATGAGGTATCTTTCTTTGACCAGGGAATTCAGGGAAGGTGGAGAGGGTGGTGTCACAGGTGGTGAGAGAAAAAGCACTCATTACCTCAGCATCAAGAATAGTACCTTTCTTCTCATTTTTCCTTTCTAAAATTTGCTTTTTCTTTTTGTCTGGGCTTCTAGGAAGCTAACTAAGGAGCTAATGAAAGATTAACCAACCTTTAAGAAGCATTTATTGTGCACCAACACTCTACCAGATGCTTTCGATCTGAGTTACTTCAAATGTGTCTCCTGACAACACCAGGAGAGATAGCTTTCTCTTCCCCCGCTCCTACTCTGGTCACCCCACCCCTGCCTAGATCCCAAACATCAGCACCTCTAATACCAGCCACTGCCTGTGCCTATGACTACTTTATGATGAAAAAGAAGGAAACCCTCATTCTTTTCTGATGTACCATAATAATAAAATAGTAACTTGGATAAAAATATTAGTTATATGTGATAATTATTCCCATGAATACCCAAGCAGTGGTTAAGAAAATGGAACCTGGAATCAAACTGGTTGTGGAACATCAGGCAAGACATTTAACCTCTCTGAATCTCAGTTTGCTCAAATGTAAATTGGGGATATCTATAATACCTATCTGCTCACATGGTTGTTGTGGAGATTGAGACAATGCATGTAAAACACTTGAGCAGTACCTGATACACAGTAAGGAGTTAAGAAATGTTCCTATTATTAATACTATCATCATTATTATGGTGTGCCAAGTTTTGACTCATTTAAATCTGATAAAAACATTGTGAGATATGAATTTCTCCCTAGTTTACAAGAAACCGTTATTCCTAGTAGCACTAATTACAATTATAGTACTAACATAAATGCAAATAACAATATCAGTGATGACTCATAATTATGTCCATTTTACAGATGCATGCCAAGATTCTCAGGAGTGGTAATAATTAGATTATAATATCAACATAATGTAAATTATCAATATTCCAAATTCATCTCCATTTCAGAGGCGGTATCAGATAACATCATTATTCTTGTATTGATATCCATTATTAAGGTAGATGCTAAAATAACATTAGCAATAATAATAAGAACATTAATCATGTGATATCATTATGCCATTTCCAAGAGGGGAAGATTGTTATACCAGCATTACCAGGAATGGTGGTTACAGTAGTTTTTAAAAAAAATATAATAATGCAATTAACTGCATTAATGCTTTACCTCAGTTATCCTGATTCTGATGAGATGAAAAGGTTAACATTAGGGTTTCTTAGTAGTATAGAATTAATTTAGTATTAATTATTTTTATTAGTAAATAATTAAACTGTGCTATACTTACTTTAACATTTATAATAAATATAATTATGGGGGCGCCTGGGTGGCTCAGTGGTTTAAAGCCTCTGCCTTCGGCTCAGGTCATGATCTCAGGGTCCTGGGATCGAGCCCCGCATCGGGCTCCCTGCTTGGCGGGGAGCCTGCTTCCTCCTCTCTCCCTCTCTGCCTGCCTCTCTGCCTACTTGTGATCTCTGTCTGTCAAATAAATAAATAAAAAAAAAAATCTAAAAAAAAAAATATATATATATATAATTATGGTATACATAATAATTCATACAATTGTGTATTCATTATGATAATGATTAATGGCATAATAACTTAATTATGACCTTAATTATAATAGATATTATAATTATAATTATAACTATAATTATTATAGATACTATAAAGGTGAATAATTAAATAATATAGTTAATAATAATGTAAGCACAAATAATAATGGATGGACAGTCATTATCCCCAATGAATAAATGGTAAAGCATAGCACGGGTCTTCCTGGAGGTGCTTCCGGGGTAACTAATATTATAACATTATAATATTAATTTAAATACAGACAATATTAATTATGCCCCTTTTATCACGGGGACAGTCAATACCCAGGCATAGTGATATATATTTAGTTCTTTAAAGTTAACCTAACTGCGCAAAGTAATATTACGGAATGCCCTATAACCATACCCAATTCCGAGAGAGGAGAAGGTGAGGCCAGCATCCGGGGTAGTGAAACTATGACTATGGCGCTAACACTACGCAGATGCAGACTATACCCAGGAAGTGCTCTGACTCGGGCCATTTCCCTGGCAGGGAGGGCTGGGGTCAGCTCCGCAGTGGATGGCGCCCCCTTGAGCAACGTCTTGGACTCTTTGGTGCTACAGGTACTTAAGCCGCGCCGCATCCCTTTCCTTCCTACCCCCTCTCCAGCCCAGTCCCTGGCTTCCTGGCCGGCCTGCGGCCCCAGAGCCCACTGCACTTCTCTGCACGCTCTCCCCAGAACACGCTACCTTCTAGCAGTCGCTGAGGAGAGGCGCTCCACTGCGCCTGTGTTGTGGACATTTCTTCCTCGAGGCCACGTGAGCCGAACCGCACTCCAGGTGCGCCAGGGCTGCGGTTGCCCCCAGTCCTCAAGAGGAGTCGGGATGGGGAGGGGACCGGGCGGAGCTGCCGCCGGGGGCAGCGGAGGGGAGAAACTGCTTCCCCCTTCCTTTATCGCCCTTCCTCGACACCAATCTGAATGAGGCTGGCATTCACGGTGCGGACCCTGCACACGTTGCGAGAGGATGGGAATCAGATGCGCTTTGGGTATGGGGTAAGGAAGGGAAGTGTTCAGGTCTGGGAGATGGTTCTGGAGATGATGTGAATGGGCGGAGGTTATCAAGCAACTCATCCCTTTGGCCAGTCCAGGAACCGGTAATTGCCCCACCCCCAACTTATTTGAACCGGTAAGTGGAGGATGTTGGTAGCCAGGGAGCTAAGTGTATATCTGAGAGAACGGCGTACTAGGCATAGGGCACAGCCACTGCAAAGGCCTGGAAGCTAGAAGAAGCAGCTCTGCTGGTTTTATAAATTATCAGAAGGGCCCTAGCACAGACCAATTTGTGTTGACAAATAATAAAAATATTTACCAGCTAACATGGAAGTCTCAACTCTATTTAGCTCTACTCTTCCTTTTTAGGATAGTTACAACTTTGTCTGATAAATGTTTGTTTAAATATGTGATATTTTATATAAAGTATATATTAGGATGAATCATTCAGTTTTCAATATTTAACTTTTTTGGTTTATAAAAACAGCAATTTCATATGATTCAAACAATTATCGTCAATATACATTTAGTTATAACAATTTTTTCTATAAGTTACATTATGATTACATAAATATAAGGAAAATGTTATGTAAATATGTGCAAATTTATAAACTACAAGCATTATATGCAGTCTGTACATTTATATGTCATTTATAAAATATAAATATATGCAATCTTTAATAATATTGTAACATTACACCTATATACATATGTACCTATTACTCTATCATATATAATTAATATGAAAACATATATCATGTCAAAATATTTCATAATGACCCTTCACAGTCCTGAAATGAAATTTATCAGTAATATGACTTATCTCTGCTCCAAATTTGAAAAAAAAAATTCGATGACCTAACTAAAAAAAGATACTTTTTGTTGAAATAATGTGCATTGTTATATGTAAACACTTGGGAAGTATGGTAGAAGAATTAGTAAACTAGATATATAGTTAATAGGAATAGTAGCAGTAGTCAAAGTAGTAATAGAAAATACTTGCTGAGTATTGTCTGTGTGCCAGGCACTGTTCTAAGCACTTGAAGTAAGCACTTGAAGTGCACTGATGTATTTAATCTTTATAGCCCCCGGCAGTCAGAGGCAGCAGAGGGTTTCCATTATTTAGTTAGCTCAGCATGAGGAGGGGTTTGTGGTAGCCCAATGATGTGCTAAGCTTAAAAATGGAGGAGGAAATAAGTTAGCTAAAGAAGAAGAGTAAGTCCTAATCGGCACTTAACTTTGGAGTCTGTGTATCCTAGTTGACACAGAATTTGATTTGCAGTAGGGGCAGCCAAGTGTAGAATTGAAGATGTGGGCTCTGCTTGTAACTTTTAGGACCTCACTATTTGATGAGCAGCAATTGTGTCTCTACCCATGACAGAGCTCTCTCCATGACAGAGCATCTATCTTTGACAACTTTGACAATATCAGAGGTCTCATCCTGAAATTTGTGTGGCAGTGCATGGCATGGAAACAACTAACTTTGGGCGGAAAATGCTTGTAGACTCTGAGGGTTGCCTGCACTAAGGCTCCGTCTGTGAGAGGGGCAGTGTGTGCTTCTACAGGGTATGTGCACAACTCTATGTATACTCTGTGAGACCTCAGCTGACTGGAACCTACATCACAAGAGCCCTCAGTTCACTGACTTTTATTCCCACCTATACTCCCCATTGAAAAGCAAACTTTTAGTCACCACAGTAATTTTTCTTCAGGGTACCTATTCATGTGTGCAAGAATCTAAATGTTGGAGGGAATAGTGTTTATATCCAGACAGGGGTTTGAGGTAAGGATGGGACTGTGTATGGTGGTTAAAGGGGACATTAGCTATATCTGCAATGCTTTAATTCTTTAATAAGACAAAGCTACTGAAAGCAAATTGGAAAAAAAAGTTAACATTATTAAATTTGGATGGTAAAATCATAGGATTTGTAATATTATTTTTTTTTGGTTCTCTGTAGTTTTGAAATTAAGAAAAAAAAAGAAAGAAGAAGATTGCCAGGGGAGATTTTCCAATTTAGCACATATGCAGATTGTCTTCTTGACCAAAGTCTTCATCAACCATCAGATAATCTGTTTTATTGGTGCTGGGTTAAGCTTGTCTAGTGTAATGACTCCGTTTCTTCTCAGAGTAGAAACTGACTTTCTCAGATGTCATGTATCTTTTTAAAGAGGCAGAGGTGGAATGAGAGCCCAGGGTTTCTGATCTCTAGCTAACTGTATGCTCTTTTCATGCTGTTATGGCCTTTTCTTACACTGTCTTGGCATTGGGGTCTAGGGTGATGACACGGAGGGCCTGACAAATCCTCAGTCAATCCAGAAAGATTTTAGTCTCATCATGATTCTTTACTTACTAAAGTAGAAAAGTGGATTTGGACGTTTTAGAAAAGACTTTCAACAATCTAAAGGTTAACCTCCAGCTAATGTGAAAATTAATCAACCAAACCAGCTTATTCTATTTGCACTTAATTGTGCAAGTTGTCATGGAATGAGAATATATAAAACTATATTCAGTAAGACCTACTAAGTGTCTGGTCCAGGAGGTACTCGAGAAGCAATGATATGAAAAAGGAAAAAAAAAAACCATGAGGGGTCTCTGACCTTGGCTTATGTGTCAATCAATATTGTAGGAAAACTGGGATGCCACTTCCACCTTGATACCTAGGTAAGCTAAGCTCAGGGCATGACTAAAATTTGGTTGGGGAGGTGTGGAAGGTGGAAGAAATGGCGTGAGGGTGTAGACAGGGAAGAGCTCTGTGGGTAAGGAACCACAGCATAACTTTTTCCTGACAAGGAGGGCTAGGGTAGGACTGGGAGGAAGAAGACATTGTCAAGAGTAAGGCATTTTGATAGGTAGGGCCTAATTTGGAAGAGCTTGAGTGGTAGAGTTGGTGATTTTAGCTGACTTGCCAGGGGATTATGGGTTCTGGAGCAGGAATGTGGCATAGTTTATTTTGTTATTCTGTTTCTAGTGATACAGGCTAATGGAAAGGTGGCAGACATTTGTTCTTATGAACACATTTTGTACATTGGGGTCTATCTCTTGACATTCCTATCAGAGTTTGGATACATCACTGTTTTCTGTGTTGGGAAGCACCAGGAGGAATCTTTTTTTTTCCTAAGATTTTACTCAAAAACTAATGATATACTGTATGGTGACTAACATAATAAAAAAAAAGATTTTATTTATTTATTTTAGAGACGGCAAGAACAGAGCGAGAGAAAGAGAGAGAGAAAGGGAGAGCGAGCACACACAAGCTGGGGGAAGGGGCAGAGGGAGAGGGAGAAGCAGACTCTTCACTGAGTAGGAAGCTTGATGTGGGTTCAGTCCCAGGACCCTGGGATCATGACCTGGGCAGAAGACAGATGCTTAACCGACAGAGCCACCCAGGTGTCCCCAGCAGGCAGAATCTTAAGGTCTTTGATAAATTCACACAACTTTCGATTATTAGTAAATTTGTTTGGGGAAAGAAAAACCCACATAATTTCATGCCATAAAGATTTAATGAGTGCCTACTATGTACAATTCTTCGGACCTTTTCCCAGAAATACAAAGTAAATGAGACTCCAGTCTAACTGGGGAGATGTGAAGACAAGCATGTGGTGAGAGCACTACAGGGGAAAGAATTCGCATGGGGCAATGAATAGTTTCATACAAGTGGTGTTTGAAGCTGGATCTTGGAGGATTAGTAGGATCTCAGTAGACAGGCACAGAGGCAAAGGGTATTCTAGAGGAAGAAACCTGAAAGGCAAAGGCAGAGGAAAGTGAATGGCAGGGAAGGTGAGTCCTGACTGAAGTGTAGGATATGTGCAGAACTATGGGGAGGGGTAGAAACAACAGGCAGTCTAGAGTGAGCCAGGGGAGCTAGGCTTAGGGATGTGCATCCTGGGAGCCATTGTAGGTTTTGAGCAGTGAAAGGACATGGATATATTTCAGAAAGATCACTTAGTAGCAGTTTAAAGAACAGATTGGAATGTGAAAGTCAGAAAATCATTTAGAAGGGAATTACAATAGTCCAAACAAGATAGGAGAAGGACCTGGACTTTCACATCTGTGAGGATGGAGAGGAGGGGAAGAATTTAAATAACTTTTCAGGAATGACAAACTTTAATGTCTTTTTGGGAGGAGCAGGGGGAGGTCAGTGGGAAGGAAAAGGCAAGATTCAGGGATGATTTCGAACGATTTTGATTTGGATGACTGCAGACATAGGAGGTGGGGCAGATTTGGCGTGGAAGATAAATTCACTGCCAAGCATCCTGGATTTGAGGGGGCAGCAGAAAGCCTGCTGGTGGGGTTGGCGGACGGTGCAGATATACTGTCTCCCTCAGGCTCATGTGCAGCCGAAGCCTTCAAATTAACATCAGTGCATCTGAGAAGGGCTCCTGACTAGTGACTAATTCCCAAGGAAGCTCTCATCAGGCCTCAGGTAATCAGGAGTTGAGGAGCTGGTTGTAATGTTTCACGTGGCTTCACCTCCAGAACATAATTGAGGCTCATTTGTCTGGTAAAGATCTAAGGAATGATCTTGACAAAGCATAGAACAAATCCTGTAATGAAAGGGAAATGAAGATGGTTGCCAGCCCATTATTAAGCATAATAACTAGGTTGAAATGAGATGAAAGACTTCATTTAGGCAGAACTTTCCCATTGACAAATGGCAGGGGGTAAAGTTGAAAGGAAAGCATATAATCCAATTCATAAAAAGCATAGAAATGCTTTTTAAAACCTGAAGCGATAATCACTCATTGTATTTATAGAGCTGGGGTGGCAGATATTTTCTCTATTGATGGATACTGATGCACAGATGAAATTTTTAAAATATTTTTTTCTACTGACAGAATTTTATTTAAAAATAATGAAACAACTCTGTCCATATTTCCAGGCTGGAAGTAAGGAGCCATGGGTCCAGCAGTAAGGGCACAGGCCATTAACTTCTCAGAGGATTTGACTTCTTATGTCTGGGGTTGCCTAACTGAGGCAGATAGTGTTCACCATGATGGGTATAAATGCAAAGAAAATTGTCATTAGTTCTATGTTTGGGCGAGAACTGAGAAAGAAACAGAAAGCATTTAACTCCCACATTAAAATATTAAGAATAAGAATAACATTGTGTTCAATAATTATAATACATAAATACAAATGTTAAGATAAACACACAATTCTATTCCTAGGTTATGATTTTAGGAATTGTGTGATCATTCCTAGATATTTAATTTTAAATATGTCAATATGGGTCAGATAAAATTGATCCAAGTCTTAGATCTGCTCTTCAGAAGTTAAATCAAGTACACAAATTATTAAGAATTCATTACTCTGTAAGTACTGTGTGTAATTCATGGATAAATAATTGGCAAACATTATTTGATGGCTATTATTGCCACAATGGTTATTATTTGGAGATAGATTATCATTCAGCTGGAAAGGTCTGCTCTACTGGACAGATGAATGTTCTTTGGAATACATATGACAATTTGGATAGCATCAAGCAAACCTTAGTATTTTAGTAGCTCATGAGCTAGGATGAGGAGTATAGGAGGCAATGTATAGAACACACAACGATGAAGAACGTAAGTTCTGGAGTCCAACTTACCTGTGTTGGGATCCACACTCTACTACCACAACTTGGGTAACCTTAAGCAAGTTATTTAAACTCTGTGTTTTTTTTTTTTTTTCCCTCAGTAAAATGGGAATAAGAGTGCCTACCTTCCAGAGTTAACAGGATAATAAAATGAGAAAAAAAATATGCAAAGCATCTATCATGGCACCCAGCTATTCTGTACCAAAGGCTCAATGAATGCCAGTAGCTGCTGTTATAACTTTCTGTTTTGGGTCATCCACCTGCTGTGTGTGTAACCTGATTACCCAGTTTGAGCAAGAACTCAGCTGCATGCTCAACTTTTGACTCCTTCTGTCACACACAGTGGTGCATTCCCTAGTTGTGCTGTGATCCCTCCACAGCAACCAGTGATTGGCAGATAGCAATTTTTTTAGTTTTAGAGGTTAGGTGGGGAATGTGAGTGCTATGCAAAAAACTTGGACAGCTCCCCCTCTAGTGGTGATTTGATGAATTGCCCCTAACAATTGTCCTGTTGATCACAAATAGGAGAGCTGGCTGTAAAAATAAAAGGGATATAGCTGACATAGTTAAAAGAAAACAGCTGGTTAACAAATGAATTTGTTAATCACAAACACATAATAAACTAATACCAGATGTATATCTGAGGCAGAGGACTTAAGTTGTAATGAATATCATCAAGATATCTGGAGCTTGCATATTTTCCGCTGTGCTAATTAGCCATTTTACCTAAACAGAGTCCTAATTTGGGGTAGAAATCCTGAATTGGCAATTCTAAACACAGCTATATATCTTGCCCCCCAATAAAAATTGTATATAGCCACTGAAGTGTAATTTTACTGTACACAATATTTTTTTCTAAAATAATATTATAATTATTATTGATGACAAACTCTTATCCTCTTTTTAGGGATTTATGAACTTTTCTCAGAGTTTTGTTTTCACAACAGGTAGGTGTAGCAGGTTTTCCTCTCCTGGTTGTTTTGAGGAGAAAGCCAAGGCTTGTCTATAAAGAGGCTAAATAGATTTTCTTTTGTCACCCAGGGCACGTCCCATGGGATTGTATTTTAGTTTACCCCTAGGAATCTCCTCTTGGCAAAATAAATTGCGTGGATACTGGTATGTCCCCTTATGTGCTCATACAATTCTTTTTTGTTGTTGTTGTTGTTTCTATTTGAATCTGCATGTCAGACTCCCCAAGAACACACCTGTTTGGCAGATTGGAATGAAAATGATTAAAACAGAGATTTTTTAAAGATTTATTTTTATTTGAGAGAGAGATCGAGAGAGAGAGCACACATACATGCACGAGCGTGGGGCAGAGAGGCAGAGAAGCAGACTCCTCACTGAGCTGGGAGGCGGACATGAGGTTCCATTCCAGGATATTGAGGTCATGACCTGAGCAGAAGCCAAGAGCCAGAAGCTTAACCCACTGAGCCACCCAGGTGCCCAGAAACCTGGGTTTTAAAGAAGGGGCTTTTTTGCTCCATTATAATTGTTTTGGATAGCTCAGATATTAAAGCATTTCTGCCAACAAGGCTAAACTGAGAGTAATAACTTCGTGAGCTTTACAGAAATGTAAATCAAGGGTGTAGAGATGAGAATCTAAAGAAATACAGTTTTTTTTTTTTAATACTTGAATTGCCATTCATAAGACCTAGGAGTGAACACAGAATGGATAATTTAGAAATAGGGGGTATTTTCTAATGGAATGACAGGTATATTTATAACCATATTGAGTTTTTGTGAAGCAGAGAACAGGCAGCATTCACTTACAATTTGATGAGATTGTGCTGTAGCAAGCTTCAATCCAATAGAATTTCACTGTTTTGGGGGGGGGGAGTGGTTTTCTTCTTGTAGTGCCTCTATTTACACTTATGGCTGGTCAGTGAAACCCAGTTCTCAAATCACCTGCGGGAGAAGCTGGTCTGTCCAGAAACCACTTTTCTTAGGAGCTCTTTGGGGGCCAACTTAAACAGATGTGACTGGAGTTGTAAACAGAATGGGGCTGGATCACTCTGAATTGTAGGCCTGTGCTGATGAGATCAAGCTTGGCAGGCTGGCTTCCTCTGTAGGTTACTCAATTCCACTATGTCACCAACCTGGCCATAGTCTGCACCTTTGTCAGCTGCACCACAGATCTCTATTTGCCAATTATTTATAGAGTGTCAACATGTGAGGGGCCCTGAAAGTGTGGCATATTATTGCCAACTCCTTTTTATAATAGAAATGTGACTTGCACTGGTGACTTCTGGTGGCACCACCTTTGATTCCTACAATGATCTGGGCTAATTGAATTGTATGTGACCTTTCTCCTCTTCCTTTTTGTGGCTCTCTCATACCTTTCAGTGCTTCTCTCTTAACCTCACTATTTCAGTCCCTTCATGCTGCCTAGCTACCTGACTTTTCAGGTCTCTTACAGCAGTATATCCTTCTTAGTTTCTTCACTACTCTCTAATCTAAAAGAAATGAATTTACTATATTGTGGTCTATCCCCTCTTGCCCCTCTCTTGGTTTGTTTACCTAGGAATAGAAACCCAAGAGAAACAAGTCATATCATCATGTTGGAATCTAGTAGTGGTCCAATACTACAATGCCTCAACTCATGGGAATGGATTTCTACTGATGGAAGTTCAGTGTGGGAAAATATTTGGTGGCAGATGGGCTTTCACAGACCCTTGGTATCATATCCTTTGTTTACTTTTGGGGAAGATTCCCTCAGGTTTCTTGAAATACCTTATATTGTAACCTTGTGAATACTAAAGGAAAAGAATAAAGAGGATACCATTTGGGAATTGTTTTCTCCATTACTGCAGATCTATTTTCTGCCTGTTGACTACCTTGTAACTAAATACTTCCACTCTGCTAGCTAAACAAGAGAAGAGAGGAAAAGGAACCATGAATCTACTAAATCAAATATATTTTGTTCAAATAGTATTTAAAAGAAAATGAATTCTTGGTATATTCTCAAGGTCTGTATAATAAAGCTAATTGTAAAGGCAATTAAATGTCTTCAGCTGTCATTGAGTATGATCGTTGTGTCTCAGGAGCAGATATTTTGATTATCTTCCATACCAACCATGTCCTATCACTAATGGGCCAAACCAGCCCGTTAACAATCTCGTAATCTCATTAATCTCGTAAAAGCGAGATTATATAACAGATTGTTTGAAGGAGGCAACTAAAGGGATTTAGGAAACAAGTGGAAAAAACATTCCCAAAACTTTTTTTTTCCTATTAAGTAGGTAATTATAGAGGTTGAAGCTACATTGCTAAGCCAAATTTGCTAATTCAGAAACACTTGCCATGCATTTTAGGGTTTGGGGAAAAACTGGACTATTAAAGAGTCTTTTTAAATTATCCCCAGGTTTTTGTTGTTGATGTATGGGAACAGTGTCACAGACAATCCATAAAAGGGAATAATACAAAATTCATTTAAAGATGATAAAATAGAAATATTAAAATTCCATTTGATCCAGAGATGGATTGCCCTAATTTTACCATGATCCAGAAAGTTTAACTAAAGCAGATCTCCCCGCTCTATTACTATTAGGAGAGTAACACATGACAGGTAAATGACCGATTCCAGGGAGTGACTGCAAAAGCCCCCCAAGAGATAGCTAGACATAAGTACAGGTTTGGTCTAATCCAGTCGTTCCTTCTTGGTTTCAGCAGTGCACATTGGTCATCAAAATCCATAGTGGTGAATCTGGTGCCTTATGAATCCTCAGAGAGAGTTCAAATACCCTTCACTATAAATTTAAAATGAGTTATTTATTTGATTATTAATTTATTTCCAATCAATATTTCACATACAAAAGAGGACTTGAGGCAGCTTATAATAAAAGCCCATATGTAGCAAGGCAGTAAAAAATGAAGTCAGAAAGAGAGATCAGAAACCACGGAGTTCAAAAACTTTCTTGGGCTATAGAACCCTTTGAAGATCTGTTAAAGAGCTGTGGAACATCTCCCCAAAAAAGTATAACTATGCAAATAGTCACAACAACCTTGAAGTCTACCCAGTCACCCTCACCCTGGGTATCCTTGTACCCCAGGTCAAGGACCCTTGTATAGAGAAAGCAAAATCTTGAGGTAAGATAGTTATGGCATTTGGGGTTGCCTGGGTGGCACAGTCAGTTAAGCGTCCCACTCTTGGTTCTGGCTGAGGTTGTGATCTCAGGGTCATGAGATCAGCCTGGAGTCTGGCTCCGCACTCAGCATGGAATCTGCTTAAGAGTCTCTTCCTCTCCCTTCCTCTTTCTCTGCCCCTCCCCCCACCTGCGCATACTCTCTCTCTCTCTCTGTCTCTAAAATAAATCTTTACCAAAAAAAAAAAAGGTAGTTATTGCACTTGGGTATTACATTTAGCACTGAGCTTCCTATCAACTGAGGTTAAAAGATAAACACACTGGAGTACAGAGTTCTCAACATCTAAAAAAGGAAGCCTATCAGTTTACAAAATTATAAGTGAAACATATAATTTTAAAATGGCAGTGTTTATACAGCTTATGAAAGGATTATTTTATAAAGAGTAATCAAGTAATATAAAGGGTTGCAGCATAATTTGATGAAATTCTTTGAAATTAAGTAATTGGAGGTAGACAATCTTTGCTAATTGTGTTGATTAGCTTATTAAATTAGCCAGTGTCTCATTTCCAACCATTCTGGAAAAGAGGGAATTTATTGTATATGTTTTTCTAATGGTAGATTTACCCACCTAATATTATTTGATTAAAGCTGATGTTAATATAATATATTCTCATGAGTAAACACAGTTGAATGGCAAGGGAGTCCTTGGGGTATAGACAGAAATCAAACTGTGATTAAATATCTGCTATTAATAGGTTATACCATGGAAAACTGGCATGTAGATAATGGCAAATAATCTTTAGGTGCCTACTTTAGGTGCCTACTGCTTCCATCTTTTCTCAAAGACAAATAACACGGTCGTCCCTGTCACAATTATAGGCAGAGGCAGTATAGGGTAGGGGTTAAGAACACAGTCTGTAGAATCAGAGACTGGTTTTCTACCACTTATTAGCAGTGTGACCTTGGGCAAAGTCTCTGAACTTCTCTGAGTCTCAGTTTTCTTGTCTATAGTATAAGAATCATAAGTGAGGGGCACCTGGGTGGCTCAGTGGGTTAAGCCTCTGCTTTCAGCTCAGGTCATGATCTCAGGGTCCTGGGATCGAGCCCCACATAGGGCTCTCTGCTCGGCGGGGAGCCTTCTTCCCCCTCTCTCTCTGCTTGCCTCTCTGCCTACTTGTGATCTCTCTCTCTCTCTGTCAAATAAATTAATAATAAAAAAAAGAATCATAAGTGAATCTCAGGGTTGCTCCTAGGCTGTACAAGGGTCCCCTGGAAGTATTTCTTTTGTGGGGTTCCTGTCCAAAAAATCTGAGTCATCTAAAATCTACATGTCAGTGTCATCCTCACAGTCCAATCTCACACAGTCCTGTGAAGCAAATGCCGTATGACTGGCAGGAGTAATCCTTTTGCCAGGCTGCTCTGCTGGAATTGGAACCTAGTGGTGGGGCCCCGGGACAAGCGCATAAGCACCAGTGCTGGAGCTCCTTGGAGGATCCGGTCAATTCCACGCAGAAGGTTATTGTAGAGAACTGGAAATTCCCTGGAGGCCCAGAGCTAGAATAAGGATCCTGCCTGGGAGGTCTAAGGAGAATGCTGGTCCATCTCAAAGAGTCACTGGGAAGATTAAAAGAGGTAGAGGTAATCTATGTAAAGCACTTGCCATGCAAATTCTGTGAATCCTGGCTTACAGTAGGTCCTCAGTACATGTTGGCAATGATTGTTGCTCTTATCATTAATAATGCTCACTGCATTTCATGCCCAATCTGGTTTTCTTTCAGTGGATGGCTGCATTGACTGGTCAGTGGATCTCAAGACATACATGGCTTTGGCAGGAGAACCAGTACGAGTGAAATGCGCCCTTTTCTACAGTTATATTCGTACCAACTATAGCATGGCCCAGAGCACTGGGCTCAGGCTTATGTGGTACAAAAACAAAGGTGATTTGGAAGAGCCCATCATCTTTTCAGAGGTTAGGATGAGCAAAGAAGAAGATTCAATATGGTTTCACTCAGCTGAGGCACAAGACAGTGGATTCTACACTTGTGTTTTAAGGTGAGTGCCACATTAAAGTGAATGCCAGATGAAAATATTGCTGAATACCATAGCTGGTAGTCTTTTGATTGGGCCTGGAGTATGTGGAGGTGTTGCTCCTGTTATACAGTGGACATATTCTTGAAAGGTTGTAGTACATGTAGAGCTTCGGTAAATTCAGTTCTAATTATTTATTGGAACTGGACAGCAAATTCTTAACAAATTTTCATAAAATGGGACTTGCATTTACTATGTATGCTCACATAATTTAGAAAAGTTTATAATTCATTTCTTCCTCAACTCCATCCCTATCTTAGGGTCTTATATTAATGATTTTTTTTTCATAAAGCCAGTTGGCTCAATGGTCTTAATATCTGCCCATGAAAATGGCCTAAAGTATCACTTAGGCCAAGGTCTCTTTTTGTTGATAGAAATAGCTTCAGATGCTACTGGGAGATCTCTTAGCAAATAAGCTACCATTAAAATTTTTCACATAATTTGCAGTGTGAACTTGAGTCTACTCTATCTAAATATTCAGCATGCAGCCCTGTAAACACATGGTCATCCTCAGTTCCTAGATGCTTTACAGGGAAGATATCACAGATACAATTCATTTTTGCAAGAAGTTTACTGTGAAAAGCAATCTGTTTTATACTTAGGGGTTCCATAATATGTCCTTCCTTCCCCTTCTGCCCTGGTGCTACGATCTAGGATCTACAATCTCAGATAGAGACTGCATTAGGTATTGAAGTAGATAGCTGAGATGACCTTTAAACCACTTAAAATTCTGCCATTTTGGGAGTCTCTGATCTTGCTCACCAGGGACCTACACTCTATTATTTGATTTTAACTTCTTGGAAATGCAGACCCTTCCTATTTTTGTCTCGTGTGGACTTTGATGCCAAAGCTATGTCACCTTTTCATCAAAAGCACTTCAAAACCCCTGGTGAGGCCTCATTGTTCAAAAGGCCAGGAGAACAAGGTGGTGTATAAATAATCTTCTTGATGCTCTAGGCATCACTTTTGTACTTGTATGTTTTGAGTGGGAAGTGCTGGGGAAGCAAGTGGTGAGTTTAGTTTCTGTTTGTGGTGGGCAAAAACTCCAGGCTATTGGCAGAAATTCTCATCACATCCTTAGTGATAATCAGTATTTTCACCTACTTGGGTATCTCTTGGCAAATTGAGAAAAGGATGGTAAGTCAGCTTCAGTGACTGACATTATATTCTTTAGGGCGCAGTTACTCTTTTCCTACTTACCTCCTCTCTACCCCCACCCTCATTAAATCCTATCACTCTAAAATAGATCTCTTTTCGTCCTTCTGATTCATTTTTTTTTTCGTTTTCACAGATTTAAAATTTTATTTGCAAGGCATCAGTTCACTATATAGATGTTCTATACTGATAATGAATTATCAAATTAATTATTGCTTATTTTCCTTGCCCTGCTTATATCCCCAGACTTACTACCCCTCTCCTCTTTTCTCTCCTCTAACCCCATTCTCCTACTCTGAGCAATGTTGTAATCCAGTGTGTATCCTTGAATACCTTCTCTCTATTCTTTTTTTTCTCATTGTTTTATAAAATAAGAGTTACACATTTCTCTACATTTTCTTTTCTTAGTAAAAATACATAGTAGGAAATTTTCCAAGTCAACTGATAGAGAGTTAACTCATCCTTTTAATTATATAATATTCTGTGTTGCTTTATAGTCTATGATACCACAATTTAGTCAATAATTTTCCTATTTATTTGCATGTATTTTGTTTCTAGTTTTTTGTCCCTGTAAAATGTGTTTTAATAAAAGACCCCTCCATTTGCCTTTATTTTTTAAATTAATTTAATTTTTTTCAGTGTTCCAAAATTAACTGTTTATGTGCCACACCTAGTGCTCCTTGCCTTTAAATAAACTTACAAATTTTAGAACAGGTTTAGATTTACAGAATTATTGCAAAGATAGTACAGTAGGTTCCTGTATGCCCTGCACCCATTTCCCTATTATCAACATCTTACATGATTATGGAATCATTTGTTACAATTAATGAACCAATAATGGTACATTATTATTAACGGAAGTCCATACTTATTCAGAGTTCCTCAGATTTTCCTTAATGTCTTTTTGTTATTCTAGGATCCCATTTGGAATAACGTATTACATTTAGTTGTTAGGTCTCCTTAAGTTCCTTTTGGCTATTGGAGTTTTCCAGACTTCGCTTATTTCTTTTGACCTTGACAGTTTGAATAGTACTGTTCAGATATTTAGCAGAATGTCCCTCAGTTGCAATTTATCTGATATGTATTTCATAGTTAGACAGAGGTTATGTGTTTTTTTTGGAGGGGGGAAGACCACAGATGTAAAATATTCTCCTTATATCATATCAAGGATAGAGAGTTTCAGTTTGCCTTATCACTTTTGATACTGATATTGATCACCTGGATTGAGGTTGTATTTGTCTTTCTCAACAGTGAAGTTACTTTTTTCCTCTTTTTTTTTTTTCATACTCTCCTCTTTGGAAGGAAGTAGTTATTCACAGCCCATAATTACAGAGTGGGGAGTTATGATCCACCTCATCAAGAGCAGAGTACCACATAAAATTGTTTATAATTCTTCTGCATAGGCTATTTGTCTCTTTACTCCTATTTATTTAATCAGTATGAACTCATGGATATTTTATATTATACATTAGGTAATAACCCAATGCTACTTTATTTTCTAGCTCAAATTCTTCTACCTCTGTCCATCAGAGTTCTTTCAGTTGGCATATCTGTCCCTTTGACATAACTTCATCTTTGTATGTGTGTATTTTGAGCATTTCTTTATATTTCAGCACTGTAAGATGATCCAGGCTTATTTTAAATATTTCCTGCCCCAGTCCTATTCCTGCCCCAGCCATTTCTCCAAGGAGCCCTCATTCCTTTTAATGGAGAATGGCATTAGAAACCAAGATTTCCATGCTAAATATGCTCATTGCTACTGGGATGTGATTGCTTCTAGGCCTTCTCAGTTGACAGCCTATTTGCTTTTAAACAAAGCCTTGTAGTATTTCATGCACAAGTGGGATTTCCCAGTGCCCCTGAAATCCTTTCCTGTAAGGTGGCCCTCTCTTTCAGGTACAAATCAGACTAAATTTATATCTTGTAGATATCATCTAAGTCTGTGGTTCTCAACTCACATGTAGATCAGTAGAAGAGAAAAGGATGATATCACACTGAGCAGAGGCTTAGATTCATGCAGTTGATCTTTTATTCATGCAATAGATCTTAGGGAGTGATTGGGACTGACGGGATGGGTGAAACTTTTGAATATCATACCTCATATGTGCCTTGGTAGGGAAAAAAAGAAGTTTGGGAACCACTGTTCTAAAGGAAGAAACAGTTTTTGTCAACTCAAAGATAGAGAAATCTATTTCAGAATAATACAAGTGATGTAACTGGCATTTGCCTGTGTATAATAAATATGTTTTTCAGATCTAGTACTAGCCACTGACTCCAAATATGTGCCAAGTGAGAAATTCAGTCCATATAGGAGATTTTATTTATTTATTTATTTTTTTTTAAAGATTTTTTTTATTTGACAGAGATCACAAGTAGGCAGAGAGGCAGGCAGAGAAAGAGAGGAAGGGAAGCAGGCTCCCTGCTGAGCAGAGAGCCCGACATGGGGCTCAATCCCAGGACCCTGAGATCATGACCCGAGCTGAAGGCAGAGGCTTCAACCCACTGAGCCACCCAGGCACTCCCATATAGGAGATTTTTTTATAAAGATTTTATTTATTTATTTTGACAGACAGAGATCACAAGTAGGCAGAGAGAGAGGAAGGGAGGCAGGCTCCCTGCTGAGCAGAGAGCCCGATGCGGGGCTTGATCCCAGGATCCTGGGACCATGACCTGAGCCGAAGGCAGAGGCTTAACCCACTGAGCCACCCAGGCGCCCCCATATAGGAGATTTTATGCCATTGTCAAGAGAGTGACATTTATAGTGAAAAAAGACTCTGAATTTGACATTGTCTGTATCCACCTAAAATCCCCAATTTGATATCACTTTAAGGTAATTATGGGTGATTTTTTCTATGCATTATTGACCTCATTAAAAATTAGTCTGTTGCGGGGCGCCTGGGTGGCTCAGTCATTGGGTGTCTGCCGTTAGCTTAGGTCATGGTCCCAGGGTCCAGGGATCCGGTCCTGGGATTGAGCCCTTCATCGGGCTCCCTGCTCAGCAGGAAGCCTCCTTCTCCCTCTCCCACTTGCCCTGTTTGTGTTCCCTCTCTTGCTGTCTCTCTCTGTCAAATAAATAAATAAAAATAAAATCTTAAAAAAAGTCTGTTGATTACAGTGTATTTAAAAATGCAGATATGAAATATTTAGTAATATTATTCATCCATTTGAATCATAACAAGAAAAATTTACTGTTTGTGATCTTTCTGTAGCCAATCACTCATTTTTGTGTTTTTTCTTTGGCCACCCTCAAAAGTGATCAGTTGAATTTCTCAGCATGTCAGTTAAGGGTTATGGTAATAGAGAAATGATGGAGAAGTGAGTCATATTTTGAGAGATAGTGTCAGTCCAAGAATTACTGTCTCCCCTGCCTCCCACCTGAATCTTTTCAGTGGAGGCACTTAGTAGGATAAAAATGACAACAGTAATCTTATTTAACAAAATCCCACATATCACTTTGCCAACAATTTGTAGTGAGGGGTGACTTAAGCTGTGGATGAAGGCAGATACATTTATATAATCCTGAATTTAATTCATAGATAATGAAAAGAACGATTAAGTATTATCAAACTTCTATAGAAACCTGAGTGTTTGGGTATCACAATGGCCAAGTGAAGTGAACCAGTTATAGGTTCAAAAACCATTATGACCATTTACCTCTTCAACAAAGCAAACAGAACAAGGAACCCCTTCTTAAAAGGGAACACAGTCCAACTATTTTTGGTCTTTAGTAATTGAAATAAATGAAGTTCTCAAAATCTGAATGTCTCATAGACTCTTTCTAAAATGTTTCTTAGTGCATTTATCCAGCCCTGAGGCTGGATACATTTGCAAGACATTTGCCTTGCTATTCATCATATATTAGTGATTATTACTTCAACAAAACAACATCCTCAGAAAAGTTGAGGTCATAGAGGTATTTGAAACAAGAAATGTAGCAGGTTGCTAATTATTGGATCTGTATAATGAGTATATGATTGTTCATTATATTGTTATTTTTATTCTTGAGTATATTTGAAATGTTCCACAATGGAAAAGAAAATAAATAAATATAAGCGCATAGTAATTTTGCCTGATTTTAATGGCCCTTCAGTTATCCTGACATATAAGTGCCTGTGTAGTATATAATAAACAAGTTTTATATGCTACTTACCAAATGTTCATTGAGCAGGTACAGTAGGATTTGCTCTATGCCAGATTGCAAGGAAACCTGTGTCTTTAGAAAAGAAATGTCTACCTAAGACAGATTTTCAGGAGAGAAGACAATTTCTAATAGAAAAAATGAGAATCTGCATCTTATAGAATTAATTGAACTCAGAAAAGATCAAGATTGTTTAGTAGGGTCTTGAGAAAACGGCGATGTCTTCTCTGGTCTGCGTAGACTAAAGTGTGATGCAATTAGTCATGTTTTCCACCTGGTTTTGGATATAAGTGGGAGTCCTCGTTTAACTTATTTTTTGTAGCAAGTATGCATAAAGTAACACATATATAATATGAAAAGACTAATATTTCAACCTCCAAAACTTGATTATCTGCTTATTCATAAAATTACAGGTAATGTAAATAGCAAAGTAGTAGTGATTATAATTTACTTTCATTTCATTAAAAGTTAATTAGATATTCTGTAATATTTAGAAATAGAACCATACTATTTTATGTTAGCTATATAATAGTTAGAAATATAAGCCACTTTATTGTACAATACCTGTGTAATTTGAACTCTGTTTAGTTTGTTTATTGGAGGGGAGACAATATTTATAGTATACTCAGCAGATTATGTGCTTTGTAAGAACTAATGGGTTATACTTGATAATTATAAAATAAGAATTGATTTCAAATAATCATTGATGAGCTGGTGAATACTGGTATTTCATACACACACACACACACACACACACACACACACATATATTTATCCCTTGTATCATTATACAAAGTTCAGTGACTTTCTGTTTTATGATTATTTTACTCATATCAAGGTTTTAATCTGTTGCAGTAGTTGCAAATTCAAAATCTCTTCAGGGGCCAAAATGATTGTGGCAGGCCATTTGAAACATTTTAGGGCATTGAAGGGCTACATCAGTCTCCTCAGTAATCTCATTTCCATGTTTCTCATTTTGCCACTACCGCTAGCTTACAATTTCTATACCCCAATTCCAATAATCTATTGACCCCAAAGTTGCAGCTCAGTGATCCTACAATTTTTTTTAACTGTCCTTTGATCTCTTCCCATATAGCATAGTTTTTTTTTTTGTTATTTTTTTTTTGTTTTTTTTTTTTTTTAATTTGACAGACAGAGATCACAAGTAGGCAGAGAGGCAGGCAGAGAGAGAGGGAAGCAGGCTCCCTGCCGAGCAGAGAGCCCGATGCGGGGCTCAATCCCAGGACCCTGAGATCATGACCTGAGCCGAAGGCAGAGGCTTAACCCACTGAGCCACCCAGGCGCCCCTAGCATAGTTTTTTTTAAAGACTTTATTTGAGACAGAGAGAGAAAGAGAGTTAGAGAGAACACAACCTGAGGGAGCTATAGGCAGGAGGAGAAGCAGCTTCCCTGCTGAGCAAGGAGTCTGATGTGGTACTTGATCCCGGGACCCTGGGATCATGACTTGAACCCAAGGCAAATATTTAACTGACTGAACCACCCAGGCGTCCCTCACCTAGCATAGTTTAAGTTTCATGATCAGTCTTTATAATCACTCCCATATATATCCTCTTGATTTCCTTGAACCTTTCTCCATCTTACTTGTGAAAACCATGGTACTGTTTAAACCAACTCTCCATCTGTGCTTGCACCTGCCTCCCTGCAGCTTAACTTGACTGAAGGGAAATATATAATAACTTTGACTACTCTCACTTTGAATTCTTTATCATAAACCTCAAACAGACCCTTAATTTTGCTAAATAGCTTTACTATATATTCTTATTCTTTTCAGTCTCTCATCCTCCTAGCTGACTATTTTACATTGCTCTCCTCAAACATCAAACATCTCCTCCCTTTGCTTCCTATTTTACTGAAAGAATTGAAGCAATTAAGAGAGAACTTCCACTATATTCACCCACCGACTGGCATCTGTACCTGCATACTCTGCCTTCAAGTCTGCTATCATTGCTGCTATGCACTTCACTTGTACACTAGATTCTGTCCTTATTTGCCTACTCAAGGAAATTACCTGAACATTTCTCCCATCTCTCTCCTATGTCATGGAATTTTCTATTTCTACTGGATCATTTCCATCAGCATACAGGTAGGTCAATATTTATGCTATCTAAAGAAGTCTCCTGGGTGGCTCAGTCAGTTAAGCATCTGCCTTCAGCTCAGGTCATGATCCCAGTGTACTGGGATCTAGCCCCATGTCAGGCTATCTGCTCAGTGGGGAGTCTGCTTCTCCCTCTCCCACTGTGCTCTTTCCCTCTGTGTTGTTTCTCTGACTTTCTCTCAAACAAATAAAATCTTTAAAAAAGAAAGTCTTCTCAGCTCCACTTTCTCTGCCAGACACTACCCATTTCCTTGCTTCCATTTATAGCAATACTACTTAAAAACAAAACAAAACTGCTGCCTTCAGAGTCTTGAGTTCCTCTCCATTAATTCTCTATTAAACCCAACCCAGTTAGAATTTTACTTACACTATGGCACCAAAATTGCTCATATCAAAGTCTCCAAAGTGTCAGTGTTGCTAAATCCAATGGTCAGGTCAATTGTCACTCCTTCTTTTATGTAACCAGTGCACTTGGCACAGCTATTCACCCCCTTCTTTTTGTTATATGTTCTTTACATGACTTCCAGAGAATTACACTATCCTGGTTTTCCTTCTACTCTATCAGTTACCCTTTTTTAAATTCCTTTGCTGGAGGGGGAGCTGGGGCTTGGTCCTTAGTTTTGTTTTGTTTTTTTTCCCCTCATCTCTACCCATACTCCCTCCATGATTTGTTTATATGGTCTTACAGTTTTACATACTATCTGTATACTGATAACTCCAACATGTATCCCTTCCAGTGCAGATCTCTCTCCTAAAATACAGAATCTTTTATTCAGTAGGCTTTTCAGTATCTCTGCTTGGTGTTAAAACAAATGTGTTCCAAACTGAACTTCTGAACTTCCTCCTATCTTACCACAGGTTCCTAGGGGGGAGACAATGAGGCAAAAGCTAATGTGTATTAGGGAATATAATCCCAAGGACACAAGAGTGAAGGAAAAGGTAAGTGAGGCAGGGGAAGAGTAGGTTTCAAGATAGTTGACCTATGAGGAGAAATAGAGAATTTCTCTCTGAGCTCCCTTGTCCCATTGGTCAAGAGGTTATCTCACAGGGTCTTCTTTCTTTCTTTCTTTCTTTCTTTCTTTCTTTCTTTCTTTCTTTCTTCTTTCCTTCCTTTCTTTTTTAGATTTCATTTATTTATTAGAGAGAGAGAGAGAGAGGAGGAGGAGGAGAGGCAGAGGGAGGAGCAGAGACAGAGGGAGAAGCAGACTCCCCACTGAACAGGGAGCCTGATGTGGGACTTGATCCCAGGACCCTGGGATCATGACCTGAGCTGAAGGCAGATGTTTAACTAACTCAGCCACCCAGGTGCCCAGTATCCCACAGGGTCTTAACTCCCTCAAACTTTGTGGATTACATAAGCCGTACCTTCCATATCACTGCTATCACTCTGGTCCAAGCCACCATCTCTTACCTCTTTTGTTGCAATGACTTCTAATTGGTTTCTCTACTTTTCTACATATCTTCTTTCAATCTCTTCTTAATACCAGTAGTCACATAATGTTTGCGTTCTACTCAGGATGTTCTGATGGCGTCCCATTTCATTTGGAATTAAAGCCAAAACCTTACAGGGGCTTACAAGGGCCTCTGATCTTGCTGTTTCTCAAACAGGTATACCTTTAGACAGGTATAATCCAGCTTTAGGGTTTTTGTACAGATGGTTACCTCTGTCTAAAATGCTTTATTCTCCTATAGCTACATGATTAACTCTCTCATTTCCTACAATTGTACAGTTTCCTCTATTTTAATGTTATCGATACATTTTCCTTGACTATTTTATTTATATGTAATCTTAAGATTCTCTTCTACTCAGTGCCCGTACCCTATACTCCTGATACTTCTTATCTCACTCTTATTTTTTCCATAGCAATTATCAACTTTTGTGATATATATAATTTACCTGTCATATTCATTGTCTATTTTCTGTCTCTTTCTGCTAGGATGTAAGTTCCTTAAGGATAGAGATCTTATGTCTTTTCTGCTCCCTGATATAGCTCAAGGGCCTACAAAGTATATGGCGCATAGTAAATGCTCAACAAATGATTTTTGAATGAGTGAATGAACTATGTCTCTGTTAAAGTTGGGCAGTCACCTGGCATCCAAATTATTGTTACCATATAGGAATATAGGCCAAATACTACCAGATCTTCTGATTTTTTGAAGAAAAACCTGAGATCTGAATATTTATATGGAATTTCCCCAATTTTTTAATTTTCTGGGATCCTCTCCTAAGAGTCCCTACTAAGATTCAACCAGTAGACTCACAGTTTACAAACTCTGTACTACTAGGTTTTGACTCCAATATTAACCAAGGGAATAATGGTGTATTTTAGTTGTGTGACCTGTGCCTTGATTTCCTTACCTGGAAAGTGAAAATTTGTTTATTCAAATTAAGCTATTTTGAACACTTACAGTAGGTGTTTAGCATATAGCATTGAATAAACAGATTAAAGTTCCTACTCCCCTGAGACTCACCTTCTAGAGTGGGGGAAACATAGATACATTCACAAGACTATGCCGGGTAGTATTGATGGTGAGAATTAAAAAAGGTCATGTTACAAGAGTGACTGGAAGGTCATTTTGGTTGAGTGGTCAAGAAGGGCCTCCTAGAGAAAGGGGCTTATAAACTGTGACCTGCATGGCAGGAGGAAACCAGTCTTATGAAGATCTATGGGAACAGTGTGTCAGTCAGAATGAACAGCAAGTGCAAAGGTCATGAAACAGGAACAGACTTTATTCAAGGAAATTAAAAAAAGCCAGTCTGAGTGGATGGAGTACAGTAAATTGAGAGGGAAAATGGTATTGGATAGGGCTGGAGAGGCAAGCATAGGTCAGATCCTGCTGCATATTGTGGGCCAGAATAAGAAGTTGATTTTTATTAGCAATCAGAGGCAAATGGAGAGAGTTACAGTTTGTCTGTTTATTTATTTATTTTAAAGATTTTATTTATTTATTTCACAGACAGAGATCACGAGTAGGCAGAGAGGCAGGCAGAGAGAGAGAGGGAGAAGCAGGCTCCCTGCCGAGCAGAGAGCCTGATGCGGGGCTCTATCCCAGGACCCTGGGATCATGACCCAAGCCGAAGACAGAGGCTTTAACCCACTGAGCCACCCAGGCGCCCCTTGTCTGTTTATTTTAAGCCGGGCAATAACATGATCAGATTTCCATTTTTTAAAGATCACTCTGGCTGCCCCACTGAGAATGGATTGTACGGAGACAAGCAAAGAGACCACATTGATAAGCAATTACATCAGTTGAAGGGAGCTACATGATGGTAAACTTAGATTGGGGTGGTAGCTAAGGAGATGGGGAGAAGTGAATGGAGCCAAGATATGTATTGAAAGATGACCTGACGGGATATACTGATGCACTGAATGTGCAAAATGAAATAGTTGAATAAAGGATGACTTGTGTGTTTTTGACTTAAGCAACTGAGTAAATCATTGTGTTCTTAACTGAGAAAGAGAACACTTGAAGAGTGTATGTTACTACAAAGTAGATATGCTTAATTCTTGCCTGTATGAAGTTCTGTGATTCTGCTTTCAGTTTCTGGAGTGTAAAATATCATCTGGTGATGAAGATGAGATTCTATTGATTAAAGGTGGACAACAGAGGGCAGTGGAATAGAGATTCTTAGTTCATGATAAGTGAGGATCAAGTTAAAGCAGAAATTTCCAGAGATAAAACCAGATAAAACTTGTCTTACAGAGTTTAGAACTCTTTGTGATCATTTACCAGTTTCCAAACATTATGTAGACATGCTTAAAAGTTGTTCTCTACCAAATAATAAGAGATGGAGGAAGCTTGCTGGATGTATATACTTAGCTGACTTTCCTTCTTCTGTTTACTCTGATTCCCAAATTTCCAAGATAGAAGATTCATGATGAATCAATTAGAGAAGCATATACATTAGTATATGATGAAGTGCTAGAATGAATATAATGAGGTATTATAAAGGCAGGGTTATGTTTTTCAAGAACATATTGCATGAAACCACTTTCTTCCATTCATCTTGAAGGTAAAATATTTCATACTGGTAGAAAAGTGAGAACACATTCTTTCCTAACCACAGTTTTATTTTGTTTTTTTAATATAAGGGATGCTTTTTAGCTGATATAATTTCAGGTCTTAGGTATCTATTAATCACTAAACAAATATTTATTGAGCATCTGCTCTGTGAAAGGTATCAAAAAAGTCAAAAGTGGATGACAGGCCCCTGCCTTCTAACAGATTAAAACAGGAATTAGGACTTGTATACAAATTACAATTGAACAAGTAAAAATCAAATAAAAGTCCATGTGGTTCAGCATATAATTGTATCCTAAGAAACAATATAGCAACTAAACAATTTTAAAAGTTTGAATATTTAAGGATTTACTATAGTCCTTTGAAAAACATCAAGAGGAAGCCAATTTGTAATGCCCAGCAACATTTAAGATCAGCTTTTCATATTACTTTATAATTTATAATTTATAATAATTTCATATTACTTTCATGTTCAATATCTCTTACACAGTACAACTACCCAGAAAACTCTCTAATCTCTCCTCATTCTCAACTAAAAAATTCAGTCTGAAATGTATCCCCTGCAAGTTTTTCCTCTTTTTTCCCCTTTTTCATACTATATCACTTGTTTGCTTCTTTGTAAGAAGCTCTTGCTTCCATTTCCAATGTTACTTAATTGCACTACCATTGTTCCTTACAATTTTTCAGCTCTTTCTGCCAATTACAACTGTTCTGCAGAGTAAAAGCCCAGGAACTGATCTGGCATACCAAGAATCTCCATAGAAGTTACTGGATTTTACTGGATAAGTAGAGACCCATGCATCCAAAAAGATGATCATCTTTAGAGGGCAAGGAGAATGGGAAACCTGCCAACACTAACTTAATGTCTTTTTTTCCATCACACATGAGAGAAAGTGAAGGGCTATAAGAAGGATAGAGATAAAATAGCAGAGAGTAAGGAAAATAGATTTTGACTTATAAAATCAGGGGTGTTTGAGATGGTTCTTCTTTTAAAAAAAGGTTTGTATTTATTTATTTGGCAGAGATAGAGAGAGAGACAGAGCGTGCGCACACACACACAAGCAGGGTGAGTGGCAGGCAGAGGGAGAGGGAGAAACAGGCTCTTTGCAGAGCAGCGAGCGTGACATGGGGCTCAATCCCAGGACCCTGGGATCCCACTGAACCATCCAGGCACCCCTGAGATGGTTCTTGAGGATCTGAACAGGTGGCAATAGTGGAAACCTTCCCAGGCAGATGGAACAGTGTTCAAGGGCAAGGAGGCAGTAAAACATGGCCTATACACAGGGAAAAACTGGGAGGTCATTTTGGCTGGAATCTGAGTTTATCAAGACCTTTTTACTCAATTTGAAACTAACAATAACTAGATATATTTTGGGAACATGAGACTTTAAGAGACTAAGGCACTGATCAATTCTTAGAAAACAAGTTAAAAGACACAACTAATGACGACCTTAACTTATAGTCCCATCACAATACAAGTTTTTAGCTGATGCTGTTTCCATGGAGAAAGTATACATTTAAATGGGGTAAATTTCCTTCTCTGATTCCCCTTATTAACAAAAGAAGATGCTGCTGACCTCAGCATTGTCACTCAGCACATGCACTCCAACTTGTTTTCTCAGGGGTGGGGATGAATTCACGTGGAACCATCCTCATTCTTTCACCACTGTGAAGAGTGATCCCCTTCGGCAAGAGAACCGGTTAAAGTTTAGTAGGTAGAGTCTGGATCTATGGCTGTGAAATACAAAAGCTAAATGGGAGGGTGAGGTGGAATTCCACATCACCTTGATCTCATTAATACAAGACCCAGGTTAACACTAATCTACATCTTCTTATTTTGAAACCAGAACATACTACTAAGGCAATATACATTTATATGGGTGGAGAGATGTCATACACATTTTGTTATTTTTCGGCCCCATTATTCTGTCCTTTACCAGTACCTTCTTTCAGCTCCTCATAAAGGAGAGTGATTTGGCCATGTTTCATATTTACATTCATCTCTTTTACTCTCAGGTGAAATCTCTCTGTCTCTGTACTGCTCCCTCCTTATCGCCCTCCTTCTGCTTTTTTAACTGGGTCTAAAGACCCATAAACCCGTAGACTACTCCCTCCCATGCTTCACACACACATAGAGCAGAGCAGACTTTCCACACATGTTGGTTGCTGACTCACTGGCTGTAACCCTCTGATCACTAGGGTCTGAAGGTTTATAATTTGGT
The DNA here is from genome assembly GCF_963455335.1 of Martes martes. Taxonomy (NCBI): domain Eukaryota; kingdom Metazoa; phylum Chordata; class Mammalia; order Carnivora; family Mustelidae; genus Martes; species Martes martes. Next base: position 80,366,805 of record NC_137897.1, read on the forward strand.
CACATGAACCCTTTGTTCCCCTGATGTGTTAAGTTTGCCAATAGAAACAGAAATAGATAAACAGGAAGGCAGTTATTATGACAGTACAAAGAATGATGCTGGAAACACCACCATTTACAACAAGCTGCAAAGTCATAGAAAATTCCGATTTTTAAGGCATTTAGGGAAGTTTCCTATTAGGTAATGTCTTTGTATAAACATTCTGGCAAACTTTTGACTTTGATCCTGCATGATATAAAGCAAAGATGAAAAAAGCATTGTTTCTAAATTTAATTATGGTTTGAGTTATTTTTACTTTCCATTGTTTTAGAGAAATGTGTAGCCATGTTTGACTTCCCAGAGTGTGGATAGGTCATTAGAAAGAGTAGAAAGAGGGAAGTCAGAGGTAACTTCCTTGGTCATTCCCTTTCACTACTTTGCCTGCCATTACCTCAAATGCAAGCCCAGAGAGCATCATTATCATTTTTACAGAGGTAAAAATCACTGTTTTTGGCCAAGACATTGGCCCCTGTGAAATTTTCATCCCCTTCCCTTGTCCATTAGAGTTGAGTCTTTCTTCCAGCACTATCATTTTTAAAGCTCTTATTCTTTAGCTACCCATGTCACTAAGCATGCTAGCCTGAAGGCTCAAAGGCTTAGTCAGATCACCTCTGTTAGGTTTGTTGAGGATATTTAGTGATAAAAATAGAATTAATTCTAATTTATCAAATTCTTTCCTCTGGACATATAGAGAAAAAACTTTAAAATGGCTATAATGCATGAAATTATGAAAATATCAGCATTTTTCCTAAATCTTACCAAACATAAATCCTAAATCCAAACAAGCTGACTGAATCTCTTCTTGAGAAAAATAAATTATGAAAACAAGTTACAACACCAGAGATTTATGTCTGGTACTCCTCCTAGAACTACTTACCTTCCTTTCCAGTGACCTTGCTAGGCTCCCCAATTGCCCTCCCTTTTGGTTTTCTTTCAGTTGGGTCCTATCGTAATTGGATACTCTGTGCAGCTTGATGATCCTTTCCTCCCCCCAACTCCCCACCTCCCCCTAAATATGCCATATTCCTAAATATGCCATTGCCCAGAAGCCCCCACCCCCACCCCGACCTTCTGTCCTCATTCTTAGGTGTCTTGTCTAAAGGACACATGAGGGAACCCTCTTCATTTCCCATCTTTTTGCCACATAGATATGTGTCTGCTTTCCTCTTCTCCTTTCCCAAAGGAAGAGGTGGCTTTTCCAAATCCATTCAAGTCAACAAATTCACATCCTTTAATTTTTTTTGTATATCTGTGAACATTTATTTTCACAACACAGAAATATATAAAGTAGAAGCCCTCCATCCTAATGCCCCATATTACTCCATTTTTTGAAAAGAAAAAAACAAGTTTTTCCAGACTTTCCTATGCCTTTTCAAACACCAATCTATAACATAATGCACACATAAATCTATAATATACATATACATATGTACACTTGGAGAACTTTGGGGGTTTTGTTTCCTACAAACATATTTTTGTATTGAACAGTACATTGGACATGCCTCCAAAAGAGTATACAGGGTCTATTCCCTCCTTTTACAAATTTCCTGTACTTTCAAGTTTTCCTCAGCTTTCTCCTCCATGGTTCAAGTTCTCCCATATTCAAAAGAACGTTTTTATCTCTCAGTCATGTATCCTACCCAACTTTTTCCCTTCACCACAAGGAGTCCTTTAAGAGCCTCTCTCACGACTGCACTTTGCTTCCCACTTAGTCCCTGGTCCTTGCAGTTTGGTTTCTGCCCCTCCCCTACCCATGTCTGCTCAAAAATCACTTTTTCTCCTCCTTAGGGCCTCCCCTGCAGCCCTGGGCACTGCTGAGCATGTGCTCCTTACAACTCTCTTCCCCCTGTTCTGACTACCCCTAAGGATTTTGTTCCCAACCAGGGGTGATTTTGCCCTCCAGTGGACATGTTATAGTATCTGGAGACATGTTCAGTTGTCCCAATGGAAGTGTAGGTGTCACTGCCATCTAATGTGTAGAGGCTAGGGATTTGGCCAAACATCCTAAATGCACAGGACAGTCCCCTGAAACACGTAAGTATCCAGCCCAAAGCATCAAGAGTACTGAGGTTGTGAAACCCTGCCGTAGAAGAATTTAAACAAGTCCAAGAATATTTCTGACAAGTACAGGCCCTTTGATAACTACCTAGGGGTCTGGCCCCAAATCTTGAAAATAATTATCTGTATCTGTTCCCAAATGAGATGCCTCAAAGTCATGTCCAGATGCTGCAGAGATGTCCTGAGCCAATGACAGCTTCAGTTTCTAGGTCCACAGTCCCCAAGTAATGTCCAAGGCTCCTCCAGTTTTCTCAGTCTGGTCCAGGTGTGACACCTCACCATCCTTCCACCTGTGAGCTAAACCATACATTTAGCCATACTCAATAACACTTAGCCATACTCAATACAGCTTATAGTCTTAAGAGGGGAGACATAGACAATCCTCCCCATCCCCCTTTCTGGGTATACTCCCCCTCTGGAAATTGATTTCCACTGGGATATGTTCTATTTTACATTTCTGAATTCACTAAGGCCTTTGTAGCCAGATTCCCCCTCCTGCTATTATTCTGGTGGTGGGTTGGGACAGAGAATCCCTCAGGATGGCACCACACTTTGGTCCGTGGTCTAAACCAGTAAATCCTCTGGGCACTAGCAGTTGCTGACTCACCTCTTTGGCAGTGGCAGGAGTTTCCAGTTCTGCCACTGGGGAGTGTTCTGTTGTGGAGCTAGACAGTCATAGCAGTCCTTGTCTGCAACTGGTGCTGGTGTCCCGTTTGCAGACCTAGAGGATTTTCTTAGGGGTGGCAAATCTCTGCTGTGTTGTAAGCCCAGGGTTAACTACAGGCCTGTTTGGATCATTTCTCACACTATAACTTGATCAGAACATGAGCAAGCTTCCTGTCCAGTTCATTCCTGGAGACTCTTGGGATGCAGGAATCCTCACTACCCATAACCCTCTGATACTCCTTCCCAGCCACTTCCAACATTTTGACTGTTTGTGGTTTGCAACTATTCTTCTAGTGCCAATTTCTGACTTGGAAATAACCTGGTTGCCCAGAACAGGAACCTGCTCAAGTTAGCTTAAAGAAAAGGGGATTTGTGTAGAGTGTATTTCCATGCAGCACAATTGTAGAAGTGGAAAAGTGGTCATGCCACAGATCTTCCATCTCTGAGGTTGCAGGATCAACTCCTATCCTGCTTCTCTGTGCTTGTCTGCTGCCTGGGACCACATTCTGGCATCCTCTAAAAGATACTTGGCTTCTATAAAGCACACAGTTCTGCTCCCTGACAACCAGGACCAGGCCTTGGCTGTGGCCTTGGCCCCAACTCCAAATAACCCACTGTTTCCTTACCCAACACCCCCCTGACTATGGAATCTGCCTCTCGGTTCAGATTCTCTAATGTGAGAACCTGTTTGGCTCAGGGTGGGTCAGGTGTCCCCTCCTGCTCCAATCATATATAGCCTAGGTGGGGAGAGGGGTGTGTTGCCATATACGTGGCTGCTCAGGCCCACCAGATACTAGGGTTGGGGAGGGAGACATATACTAAGAAGCCACGGTGCTTCTGGGGTGTGGAATGCTAATGCTCTGGAACACAAAAGAGTTCATCAAAATAAGACTTTTTCTATGTTTTATCCCAACAGCTACCCCATCTTCACCCTCCCCAGCCACCACCCCATTCCCCACCTCCCAGCCCACTTTTCCACCTCCCTCGCAACCACCTTGCCCCATTTGCCCACCCTCCCTAACCCCCACTCTTTCCAAACCCTCCCCTACTTCTCCCCTTCCCTCTGAAAATTGATTTCCCATTGGGATTTTCTGTTCTACTTCAAATTTCTGAATTTACTGAGGGCTTTGCAGCCAGATTCCCCTCCCACAGCGGAAGCAAATTTCCCGCCTTGAAAAATTCACAGCTTTACACCAAGGACAGTCCCAATCCCCAGGCCTGCGAAATATGGGAGGTCTTCTCTGCTGATGGGGTTCGGAGTCTTTCTTGTCTCTTTGGGATTCTTGAGGGTCTGTTCCCTGGGACCCCCCATCAGACTGCGAGCTACCATCAGAGGGCTTCCAGTGGGGAGATGTCCGAGATGAAGCTCCTGCTGTGAATGTTGCTTCTGGTGGCGATGGTGTGGGCGCAGGTGGAAAGGGGGATGAGGGGCATGAGTAGGAGTATGTGAATGAGTCAGGGAGCTGGACAGGAAGGGGTGATGGTGAGACTCTGGATGCAGGCTTGAGGGTTCCAGAGAAATAAAACATGTTTGTTTCCACTGACCTGAGATCTCCCTCCTTCTGCCCACCAGAGGTGTAATTTTTCTGCTCCTCAGCTCCAGGAGGGTGCACAAAGCCTCTACCCAGCTTCTTGGTGGCCTTTGCCCCTTCTGCATCCTTTTGTCGACGTCTTCCTCTTCCTGTGGTGCCAGCAGCTGTAGCAGAAGTAGCAGCAGCTCCTGCCTCCACTTCCTCCTTGCGTGCTCCTTCTGTTCCAGCCCCACTGGCAGTGGCCAAATCTGGTTCCTCTGTGACCTGGACCCACTCCCGCTTCCGCGGAGACTCCAGCTCCTGGAGAAAAGTAGGCAGGATTAAGACCTATTCTGGGGGCAGTGAGGGGGTGGGGCAGGGAAATGGGGCCAGGAGATGGGGCAGGGACCAATCAAGGTAATCTTACAGCCCGGAGGAGCTTCCACCTCAGGAGGTCCCTTTCCTTTCGCATCTCTGCCAGGTTTGCTTGTGTCTGCCGCAGCCGGAATGCTGCCTCCCTGCGCTCCATCTCCTGCTGCGCTGTGAGCTCCGTTAGGTCTGAGGCCAAGGCCTGTGCAGCAGACTTATGCAGTTTGGCGAAGTTCTGCAGCCAGTGCACCCTGCGCCCATGTAACTGGCTCTGCCTGCGGGCAAAGCGCATACCCAGGGCCAGGCTGCTCCAGGCACAGGCATCTTTGGCCTCACTGGGCACCGCGCTGTCGTCTAGGATGTCCCTGAGCTTGTTCTCCACCTCCGCCCAGGACAGGGCTATATTCTCGAGGTAGAACTCAGGGCCTTTTGTGTGCCCGGCCATCTTCTCATTGATGAAGGCCACAACATTGTTGTGCTGGAACCCACTGCTGGCATCGTCAGGTTTCAAGGCCATAATGGCTGAGGGCCTTAGAGGGTTGGCTGGTTCTGTGGGATGAATCAACTAGTTGCTCTTTCCGGTCCCCTTTCGCCCCTCCCCCCTCAGTCTCTTCCCATCTTATCTCCCTGCCCTGCTCCGCCCCGCCTCACCCTCCTCGGACCCTCATAAAGACACACCACCTTCCCCCGACTGGCTTTCCCGCCATAGTACAGTTCTCACCAGGCTTCACTTCTCTAGCTGGGGTTAGTGAAGTTGTGGACCCATAACGCTTGACTAACTTACCAAAAAAGAAAGCGCACCTCTCTTCCTCTAGGGGCTCGGAGGAAAGGAAGTTTTGGGGCCAACCCTCAAGGCTTTTACCCTGGGACTGTTCCAACTTCCAGAGACAGTGGGGGTGGGAAGGAAAGCATGAGGAAAGTTCCTCTCAAATTCCAGGACATAAGAGAACCTGCCACATTGTTGAAAGTCATCGAAGGCGGGAAACAACAGTAGTGGTCAGAAATATATAATCAAGTACAAAATATAATCACATACAAAAGTTTAATCCCCCACTCTCCACTCCACCATAATGGTTTATTCCACTTCAGGGGCCCTGCCCCTCCCAGAGGTGGAATGTTCTAGAACAGGAAAAAGCACCCCCCCCCCCAAGATTCTGTATCTCCTAATCCAGACGCTCCTGAACTAGAATATGAAGGTCAGCAAATTTTTTTATGTAAAGGGCCAGGTGGTAATCATTTGAGACTTTGTAGGCAAAAAGATCTCTGTCCTAACTACTTGTAGCATAAAAGCAGTCATAAAAAGTACTTGAAGAAATAAGTGTGGCTATATTCCAGTAAAACTTTATAAAAATAAGCAGCTGGCAGGATTTGGCCTGTAGTTTGCCAACTTCTGGTCTAGACTCATATTTCCTGCATATCCCAAAGATACCGAAAATCCAAATATTCACCCTTTCCACCTAGAGATGATTCTCCTCCTATACTCCTGTGTTCAGTATAGAAACCTCAAAATTGTCAACACCACTTGCCTTTAATAACATTAGCAGATTGGCACCCAAGTCTTGTTGCTACTACCTTAAAAACATCTTTTGACATCCATTTCCATTTAGAGAATGCCTGTATTGACTCCTAAATAATCTCCCTAATTTTAATATCTTTCTGACTCCTAATCTTTCCTATGATTATGCTACTTTCAAGTGTAAAAATATTTGATGGCTTCCTGTGACACACTCCTTGGTCCAATACTAGAATCTCACTTTAGTCTACCTTTATAATTTAACTCTCTTCATTCTCTTTTCTGTGCCATCATTTATACACTGAAGAGACTGGCCGTGCAGAGATACACTCATTTTGGGTTTTAATTTATTTTTCTATTTGAAAAATCAGAAAATCATTATTTATTGTATGGAAATTATGTTTTGTTCTATGAACTACATTGAAATAGATAGCATTTCTTCTTGAAGGGTCTTGTGTCAGATAGAAAAAAAAATGTATCAGGCATCAAAATATTACTTAAGAAGGTGGTTAAATCCCAGAGGTTTAACTCCCACTGTTTTAGTTCTCGTTTTTTAAATTAATTAATTAATTTATTTATTTTAAAGATTTTATTTATTTATTGGTCAGAGAGAGAGAGAGCGCGTGCGCACAGGCAGACAGAGCGGCAGGGAGAGGCAGAGGGAGAAGCAGGCTCCCCGCCGAGCAGAGAGCCTGAGGTGGGACTCCATCCCAGGACGCTGGGATCATGACCTGAGCTGAAGGCAGCTGCTTAACCAACTGAGCCACCCAGGCGTCCCTTAGGTCTTATTTTAAACTGTTATCTTTTTTTTTTTTTCATTTCAGTTTGTGTATTTTAAATTATTAGTCTTAAATGGAAAGGGGTTTTTGTTTTGGCTTGTTCAGCAGTGACTTCTATAGAAAGATCATTCAGGAGATGATGTAGAAATTGGAATGCCAAGGAAAGAGGGGGAGATGGTGGAGTCAGGGAGACCCATTAGGGGGATGTCACAGTAATTCAATATGTAAACCAAGGCGGTGGATGTTAGAATGGAGAGAAGAATGTAGAGAACTCTTTGGTTGATAGAATTCATAGGAATGTCAGGGAGAGGGATGAGAAAATGAGTAGGGTAATTCCCAGATTTCTGATACACGGAACTAAACAGCAATGCTGTAGACTTAGATGGAGAATGAAAGAGAAGTTGTTTGGGAGGGAGTTCACCTGTACACAAACTGGTATTGAGATACCTGCGGGCCTCCTAGTAGAGATACCCCACAGGCAGTTAGATATATGAGTCTAGTACTTAGGAAAGACATCAGGGCTGGAGATATAGTATTGAAAAGTGGATGTTGGGTTCCAAGTAGTGGTTGAAGTAATCCAGGGAGAAGATAGAGAGCAAGAAAGACAGGGTGCTGAGGACAGTTCTCTTCTTACCACTCTCCACTCTCACTGATGGTTTTATAGCAGCTGACCTGCTTACTCCTTGGCCTTCTATGCTTCTGGCCTCAGAATATTTTTTACCCTTTTCTATTCCTTCCATAACACTGTAAACATGGACTTCAGCTTGTGATCACTCGTAACTATATGCTACCATTCTTCCACTTCTGCTTATAAATACATTTAGAAGATTAAAGTCATTCTTTTAATTTTTAATTTAAATTCCAGTTAGTGAGCATACAGTGTAATATTAGTTTCAGGTGTACAGTATAGTGATTCAGCACTCCCATACATCACCTAGTACTCATCACAAGTGCACTTCTTAATCTCCATCATCTATTTCACCTGTTCCCCAGCTACCTCTGCTCTGGTAACCATCAGTTTGTTCTCTGTAGGTAAGAGTCCATTTCTTGGCATTTGCTTTGTTTCTTAAATTCCACATATGAGAGAAATTAAATAGTATTTGTCTTTCTCTGACTGACTTTGCTTAGCATAATACTTTCTAGCTCTATCCATGTTGTTACAGCCAATGGCAAGATTTCATTCTTTTGTGTGGCTGAGTAATATTCCATTGTATGTGTGTTTATGTGTGTGTGTGTGTGTGTAAATATATATATATATATGAATATATATATACAAATATATATATATATTTATGTATGTGTATATATGTATCACATTATTCTTTTATCAGTCTGTGGACATTTGGACTATTTCCATAATTTGGCTGTTGTAGATAATACTTCTATAAGCATCGGGGTGCCTGTATCACTTTGAATTAGTATTTTTGAATTCTTTGGGTAAATACCTCGTAGTACAATTGCTGGATCATAGGGTAGTTCTATTTTTAAATTTAAGTAGTTCTATTTTAAATTTAAATGGAGGAAAAACCTCCATACTACTTTCCAGAGTGGCTGCACCAGTTTGCATTACCACCAGTAGTACCGGAGTGTTCCTTTTTCTCCACTTCTTCCCCAGAACCTGTTGTTTCTTGTGTTGTTGATTTCAGCCATTCTGATAGGTGTGAGATGGTATCTCATTGTAGTTTTGATTTGTATTTCCCTGATGATCAGTGATGTCAGCTGCTCATTTTTAAAATTGGATTATTCATTTTCTTGATTTTGAGTTTGGTAAGTTTTTTTTTTAATAGATTTTGCATACTAACTCTTTCTCAGATACATCATTTGCAAATATCTTCTTCCATTCCAGACATTGTCTTTTAGTTTTGTTGATTGTTTCCTTTGATGTGCAAAAGCTTTTTATTTTGATGCAGCCTCAATAATTCAATTTTTGCTTTTTGTTTCCCTTGTCTCTGGAGACATGTGTAGAAAGAAATTGCTATGGTCAATACCAAAGTGGTTACTGCTTGTGTTCTACTCTAGGATTTTAATGGTTTCCTGTTTCACATTTAGTTTTAATCCTTTTTGAATTTATTTTTCTGTGTAAGAAAGTGGTCCAGTTTCATTCTTTTGCATGTTCCTGTCCAGTTTTCCTAACATCTCATTTGTGGAAGAGACTGTCTTTTTCTAATTGAATCTTCTATACTGCTTTGTTGAAGATTAATTGACCATAGAATTGTGGGTTCATTTCTGGGTTTTCTATTCTGTTCTATTGATCTATGTGTCTATTTTGTGCCAGTACCAACCTGTTTCCACCAATCAGCTTTGTAACATAACTTCTAATCTGGGATTGCAATGCCTCTAGCTTTGCTTCTCTTTTTCAAGGTCACTTTGGTAGTTCAGGGTCTTCTGTGGTTCCATACACATTTAAGGATTGTTCTAGCTCTGTGAAAAATGCTGATGGTATTTTGATAAGGATTGGTAGGGATTGTTCATTGCTTTGAGTAGTATAGACTTTTTAGCAATGTTTGCTCTCCAATCCATGAACATGCAAAGTCTTTCAGTTTCTTTGTGTCGTCTTTAATTTCTTTCATCAGCACTTTATAGTTTTTTGAGTACCAGTCTTTCACTGCTTTAAAGTTTATTCTTAGGTATCTTGTGGTTTTTGGTGTAATTGTAAATGGGATTGATTCCTTAATTTCTCTTTCTGCTGCTTCATTATTGGTCTATAGAGGTGCAACAGATTTCTGTATGTTGATTTTGTATCCTGCAACTTTACTGAATTGCATCAGTTTTAACAATTTTTGTTTGGAGTCTTTCAGGTTTTCATATAGAGTATCACGTCATCTGCAAATGGTGAAAGTTTGACTTCTTCCTTGCTGATTTGGATGCATTTTATTTTATTTTATTTTTGTTGTTGTTTTTGTTGTCTGACTATCGTGACTAGGACTTGCAGAACTATGTTAAATAACAGTGGTGAGAGTGGGCATCCCTGTCTTGAGCCTTACTTTAGGGGAAAACTCTCAGTTTTTTCCCCATTGAGGATATTAGCTGTGGCTTTTTCATGTATAGCCTTTATTTTGTT